>NC_133561.1:7510000-8760000 GCF_048773025.1 Camelus bactrianus | reverse complement strand
TTCAATCATTAATATCAGTCCCTTCCCTGGCATGTTGGTGCAGGGCTCAAAAAGATGCAGCTATTTAGTGGAAGGGCGAAGGTTTATATTTTTGCCAATTCTAAAACTTTTAATAATGCATTGGATGAAGACATTTAATGCATACTTAATTTTTTTTTGTAACAGAAAACTGAAAGGGTAAATATATTATGTTATTAAGTTTACACAATTGGATTTAAAATATCTCAAGAACATAATGCTGGATAAAATAAAATCCTTAAAATTTAGTAAAGATTTTTAAAAGCTTTTTAAAACAAGATTACGTGATAATAGATGAGAGATATGATTAACAGCAAGTCAGTGGAAAATGATCTGGATGTGATGTTATCAGTTGTTGGAAATTTTAATGAGTCAGTCATTTAAAGCAGATGCTAAAATAGCAGACATAATCTTGTTTGCATTAATGTAGTGTAAACATCACAGAAAATAATCACCTAACAGCAGTCCATGTTGTATAAAACAACCCCAGGAGGATTTTTCACAGTAATAGAAAACATGCTATTTATCTTTAAAGCACTGAATTTCACACAGTCCAGAGTTCATGGTAAATGCTCCACAAAAATTGTGAACTTCAATCCTAAAGAGCATTTAAAAGTTAACAGTGCAAATGGTAAGAGATGAGCAATCCAAGTGACAGAGGCATTTAAAATAACTACATGCTTGCAAGAGAAAATTCAAGATAAGGTGTGAAAACTATTTAAATACTTAGCTGCCATCCCTTCCTTCCTTCCTTCTACAAATATTCATTGTTTGTTGTGTTAATAGCAGCCAGGGAGAAAGGCATAACTTGTGAGAAGGAGAGTAGATTAACCCTAAATTGGTTCAAATTGCAAAACTATGAATATTTCGATTATAAATGTGGAAGAGCTAAATAATAATGGATTAAACTGCCTGTTGTCTCCTGAATTGCAGTGTCTTTTGACATAGATCTTTTGGGAGATATTTAAAGGCGTCAAATACAACCATATGTGAACACTGTATAGTTTGGTAAAACTTCCATTATTCATCACATGTCAAAGTATAATTATGTTTTAATTCCATAGTTACCTAGCAGTCATTTATCCATCATAAAACATACAATTTTTTGCATTTGAAATGAATTCTGTTTACCCTGGTTACTTTGTACATTCTAAAGTGTGTTTTTCCAAGGTTTATTTAAATCAATATAGCCTTTATCATATTACTTACACCTCAAAACAGGAAATAAGAATTCCAGTGTTGATGTTTTGCTATGTATTTTATGTTGCATATATTTTCTATTTTGCAGCCTATTTTATTTTTTCCCAGTTAAGATGTACTTTTCTTTCATGCAGATTTTTGTCTAAATAATCCTGATAATTATTACTTAGAAATGAGCAAGAAGACTTTGGGAGGATTTGTTTTAGAGAGGGTGAGATTAATGCGGTGGGAGGTAGGAAGTGAGACAAGTTTGATTACTTGATATGAACTGGAGTTAAATCCCACAGAAAAATGTTTTAGCAATCCAGTGGTCTGGTTCATGCCATATTACAGGAAAACTATGCTAAGAGAAAGTGTAAACTTTTCCGTCTCCATGCTGTAATGCCAAGAATTATGATGTTCCATTTCTGAAAAGTTTATCAGTAGTTAATTCAATATATGACTTTGTTGTTTATGTCCATTTTCTTCATATTCTTTGTCTGTTTTCATTGTAAATGCTGATGCTAAGTTATTTGCAGCGTAACTTCCTTGGTATATCTTCATTATGAATTAGCATTTTAAAGAATTATATTAATATACATTATTTAATAATTCCCAGCTGCATTTAAATGTCTCTGATAGAAAATTAGGATCCCTGACAACTGATTTTTGTTCACTTTTGTATATTATATATTTTCATTTCCTCTTTTCTTCAGTCTTACGAAATGCCTTTATTTTAGGTTTCTTTATTTTATATAATTGTTTTATTTTGTTATTAAACCAGATAGTCATTTTTCTTTAAATATGTGAGTTTAGTCCACACCCATATCCATATGTAAACATAATAGATAAGTGTAATACTAATTATTTATCTTGTTATTGTGTTATATGTTAGAATTTCTAATTCTATATGTTATTTAAATGTTTTCCATTATATTTTCTTAATTATGTGATTTTATTATGACTTTAAAACTTAGAAAGGCTTGTACTATAAATTAACTATTTTACTAAAAACAGTCTTTATAAGTTTAGACATTATCCATCAATTCTTTATCATGAACATAAATTAGACTTATATATTTTCTCTCTTGATTTATCCCCCTGATTTTATTTAATTGTCTGAATTTTACTTTCATATTCTTAGGTATAATAAAAAGCCTTTTTGACCCCTCATTTTTAAATAAACCATTCATTGAGGTGTGACATACATGCTGAGAAATACACAAAGCATAAGTGTGTACCAAGTGTGCACACTTGAAATCACTGCTTCTCCAACTATGTTTTTAATGTAGTATTTTGAAAGATCATTATTAAGAATATGCTGAGGTGATGTTAAAGAAACAGTGTGAAATATGCAACTGAAGTCCAGACTGCAAACTGCTTTTGCGTTAAGCTCTCTATCAGGCAACTACACAGGCTTCCTGGGCTTTGCTCCCGGGCTCGCTTCTCCAGATGCTAGAACTTGGCTGTGCCTACGAATGCCTGGGGGAGCATGAGATCAATGGCAATTATTTATTTTTAAAATAGAATATCCTGGAACATGCATCTGTGCTAAGCAGGACAATCAAGTAAAACAGATATAACTGGTAACTTTGGAAAGGTGATCAATAACCTTTGTTCACAGTATGGTTAAGAGAAAATTAAGCATTCTCAATAATACTCTGTTTGCCATTGTAGCCAGTAATTGTTTTAATATATTAATTCCATTCTGCACAGCAAAAATACATTCTGAATTAAAAGTATATATTCTAATACCTTACTAAGTATTAAATAGTCTAGAATAACTTCTAAATATATACGAGTTGATGACCTCAGAGCTCTCTTTAGAAACTGGTTGTGCTTAAAAATAAAAATGAATAACAGTAAGTAAAAAGCTTTTCACAAAACGCCCACATTACTACCTAACAGAAAGAGAATAAAAATAATGTGTCTATAACCACTTCCATAAATACGTTGGGAAAAGCACATATAATTTCATGCAGTTTTTTCTCTTTATAAAGTTAATTCATTGACTCTTCTTGAGATAACTTTGATTTTTTTGTTTCTTTTATCCTGTTCTCTAATTAATGTAGTAATTTCACCCAGGATGAGCTCATTGAGTATTAGTTGGTTTGGGTGTGTTCAAAATTTTAAATAATGCATGTAGGAAGCAGATTTTTAAATATTTGTTGAAATGAATGCATCTTATACTCAATTTCAGTCAGAAATGTATTGGTATAGGCACTGGTGGTTAGTATCTCAGAATGCCCCCAACAATTATTTGAGTAACTAGCTAATTGTTTTCTTTCACTCATAAGACTCTACTGACAGTGCAGGCTGTAGATCACCTTCTTACCAATGATTGTGCCTGGCACTGAAGAGTACAGATATTTTGGTATGAATTAAAATGTAGACATTAGATCATCTAAATTAACCAACTTCTGATTATGCCTCAATAATGAAGACTGGGGATTGAGGATTTTCTTCAAACAACCAGTCTCTACTATCTAAGTGATGAATTATCTCTGCCCCATTACTCATCATGGGCCGACTTTCCTCCAGTCACTCTGCATCAATTATAAACGCAACTACTACCACATTAAATTTTGCCTTTATGTGTTTGATGTATTCTTACAATAACATAAATAATCAAGACTTGACTGACAGCATAAAGTGAACTTGACAATTTTTTCAAGAATATCAAGTAAATGCATTTAATCCATTAGGAAAAATCTTACCTCATTCTTTTGAAGTACATTCTTTCTCACCCTTTCCAGTATTCATCTCTGTCTTTATGATAAATTACATCAAAGATGTCTTCTTTTGGCAATTTTCTTCCCTCTAATAATAAAACTTTATTTTTTGTAAAATCAGTCACTCTATCACAGTAATTTCATCACTTTTTCTGTTCTTCTATGTTATAAACAAAAGTAATAAAATCACTCTTCAAATATTGCCCTCCAAAATATGATTTGTTTTTGCTTAATCAAGTCATTCAACATGGTCTCTTTTATCAGCATTTTAGTACCTCAGATTCTTTAGTAGTCACATTATTTTTATAAATGAATCACATGTATAATTATTTCTGCTTAAAATAATTTTTCTCAGAGAGGGAAGTAAATAGTGCTTGTGATACATCTACGAATAAGACAAAGATCGTGATCTCACGAAGCTTACATTTATGTGTAGAATTACTGTCAGAAATATTCTATAAAGAAAATTTAACATAGAGTGAAAGGATCGTGTGATGGTTATTCATTTATGTAGCATGATGAAGTAAGCACTTTCTGATGACTTGAGGAACGAGTGTAAACCTGAAAGAAATGAGAGGAAGAGCCATGTGGTACCAGAGAGAGTGCCTTTAAAGTGATGGAAGAAATAGAGCCCAAAGTAAAAACTCAGTATGCATTGGAAGAGCTTCCATCAGACCCACATCCCTGAGTATGCGACTGAATGCTTGAGAAAGACTGTGTACATGAGGAGGAAGACACCAGTTCCAGAAAGCTCTTAAATTCTGGCTGAAAGTCGTCCTGCTTTGGCAAAATAGGTAGTTTTTTGACGGCAAGGAAGTTATCTCTTTGGGAATTTAAATCAATCTGGCTTGCCCTCTGTTTTGTTTTGGTTTTAATCATGCGTTTCTTTTACTTGCTTCATGATCTGTGTTTCCCTTTTGTTGATCTCTGCGTGTTTTCTTTACTAAAGCTTGGACGGTTAAGCCTGTTGCCCAAGAACACATTCATATCACGTTTGCCATGGACTCTTAACTCAGGTATGTTTAGCTCAGAATGAATTCCAAAATGTTAAAAAGTGTTAGGGGGATTTAGGACTTACTGATCTTTAGCTGACTGGATTTTACAGTTGCCAGGTAAGAATTGTGTATATATATCTAGCTATATTTCAGAATCTTTAAAAGTTTTTCAAAAGGAGAGGGAGGTTGAAAATGGTCGTTAAGGAGGCAACCGATGTTGTCTGCTGCAAATTAGTCCCCATTCGTCATTCTGCGATGTGAAAAGGTGATGGAGAACCTCCTGTATTGTCCTGGGTTCAAGATTTTGTTGATTCATGTAAGACCTTGATAGCTGGGCTCTCCAGCTGCCTTGCACACAGACTTGCCGTCAATGTCTGTGGAAATGTGTGTTTTTTCTAGCTATCTACAAAGCTTTGCCTAAATTTCACTGTCTACGACATTTTAAAAAATAACGAATAGTTGTGACTGTCATTTCACTGAGGAGTGAACTTTCTTCTCTGATTTTCCTTTTTTTGTTGTTTTTTTGTTTTTAAATTGACTTTAGGGAAAAGAGCAGGAATAGATTTGTCTTAATGAGTTGTCTTTATCTGAAGGTTTTTCTTCATTTTTAACTATCTTCTGAAAACATTGGTATAGAAATAGCTGAGTTTTTCATTTCGACATAATTAGCTTTGGCTCAATTCATATATATGCGAATAATCTTTCTTCACTGTTGACATTGGCTGATCATTTATCAACACGTGAAATTACACAACAGACAAATATGGATAAATGAAGAGAATACTTCAATTAGTGTCATTTTCTTAAGCATATCAAATACACATTTTACTGTACTGCCAAAAAATCATGGCACCTGTCCTTCCCCAGGCATTCCTTCCAGCTGTGATTATTCTCTGTCATAGTTACACAATGATTCGTCCTCAATATTAAATAGCTATTAAAAAGAGAAGAAAACTTCACTTTGAGACTTTGACGTTAACTCAGAATGAACAAACCCATATAGTCAACTGCAATGGACTTTCTGGGGTTGGGCTTAGACTTCTCAGTAGAAGGTGGGCTGAAAAGAAGTTACATGTCAGCACATTATGTTTACTTCTTACTGTGAAATTGCCAAGTGAAATATTAATGATTTAGCCTTCGAGTGTAGTATGTATTTTCTTTTTCCTTACTAAAAATATCATTATCTTTTGCTTTATGTAGGTGTAAACACTATTGGGAGAGAATTAAAATTAACTTCTGGCTCTCTTGTCTGAAATGATTGATTAATCTAGACTAAAGCATATGAGTGCCCTAAAAACTTTCAACGTATTTTAAAGTATAAAAAAACAACATTTTTCATTTTCCTAGTTATGTATCATTTTTATAACCTTCCCACCTTCTTTATTTTCTTGTTATATAAGTAATTTTAAACATGAATTACAAATATTATATGCTCATTTTTAGTGAGAAAGAAAAGAAGGTAAATGAAAAATTTCAGTACAATGCCATGAGTGCAGTGATGGATGTCTTAATGGCTTCTTCAGGATGATTAAGATAAAATCGTATGTTCTTGGTATGGTGTTAGTTATTACTGTATGCTTGAACTTAAAAAAGCGGTTGGAAATTTCAATAAATGTACAATAGCATGTTTTACACATCTTATGTTGTAAACTAATTTCCTCCATTCTCTTTCATTCTCCTTTAAAGATGCCCAAATTAGTAAACAGAAGCCTTAATTGAGTCAGTTATTCAAAGAGTGTTCCTTAATTGTCATTGCTCACACTTACGCAGATAAGCCAAAGCATAAATATTACAATTACTACTTGTTTAAAGTACAAGGACGAAAACTCAAAGGTTTGAAACCAATTTATGCTGCGAGCAGCGCATCTTGAATACACAGCAAAAGAATGTTGCTGAACCTGCTGAACTGCTGTCAGTCACTTGTCTCAGCCTTGGTTTTAGTACTGGTATTTGTAGACTTTTCCAGTGAATCAAAAACTCTTTCTGCGCCCTATTTATGAGAGAAAAATAGCATCTCCTCCCAGGCTGAAAATGAAGTTTTGAATTTAATATATAGTTTATCTGAATCAATCAAATTAAAATTGTGTGAGTTCTCCGATTTAATTTACATGTGTGAACATGTATTTAGAAAATTTAAACCATTAATAAGACATTTCTAAGGGAGTGCCAGCAGTAGCATGGTGAAATGAAAAGCTCCCTTTGTCTCTCCCCTTCAATCTATAACCAGTAAAGCATCCACAACTTAACAAGGATGCCTTTGACCAACACGGGATGTCAGAAATTTACACATCTGTACATCGAAAGGTGGGTGGACTGAAACACATAGAGACAGAACTGAGGGAACAGCAAAGGTGGTGCCTGCAGTCCTGACCTGGCTGTGGCAGGGGAGCCCAAAGCCCCAGAGAACAGATACGAGCAGGAGAGGTGGGGGCAGCAGGCAGCAGTGGTGGTGGGGACTGGGACCCTGTCCTCCACCTGCTGAGGTGCTGGCCACGCTGGCCTTCTACCTGCCCCCACATGCAGTGGGCACCGGAGAGGCATCCACATGACCCCGGCTTCCCCAACTGTCTCCCTCCCCTGTGACAGAGAGCCTGTGACACAGGGAATCCCAAATGCAGCAGAAGAGCCCACCGCCCCAGTGCCCCAGGCGACAATGTCAGTGACGCTGGCAGCAGTAAGACACCAAACCCCCTGGAGGCAAAATAAGCTGATATCAGGAGGTCATGGGGCAACGCTTCTGACAGAGGTGGTGTAGGGTGGAAAGTGCAGACTCTCAAATAAAACCAGAGGCAGTTCAGGTTAGAGAAACCCAGATCTTCTGCTATAGCAACACCTACTGGAAAGCAAGAGAAAGCCTTCACATCTGATAAAGGACTGTTATCCAAAATATACAAAGAACCTTTAGAACTCAACAACCAGAAAACAAACAAACCATTTAACAAATGAGCCAAAGACCTGAACAAGTGCCTCACCAGAGAAGACATACAGATGGCAAATAAGCATATGGAAAGATGATTCACATCATATGTCATCAGGGAAACAAAACAGCAATGAGATGTATCACTCTACATCCATTAGAATGGCCAAAATCTAGAACATCAGAGGCCAGCAAGGATGTGGATGGAGCAACAGGAACTCTCATTCATTGTCCATACCCATAAAATGTACGGCACCAAGAATGAACCCTGATGTAAACGATAGAGTCTGAGTGATTATGATGTGTCAATGTGCATTCGTCAGTTATACCAAAGGTGCTACTCTGATGGGGTATGTTGGTAATGAGGGAGGCTGTGCGTGTGTCAGGGTAGGGTTTAATGGGGAGTCTTTGTACCTTTCTCGTGATTTTGCTGTGAAATTAAAACTATTCTTTAAAAAACATCTTTAAAAAGTTACAAAATTTGTTAATTTATTTTTTATTAATAAGATAGAACTTCCTTTGGGTATTTATTGGACAGTTATATTTGCATGTGCATAAGTAATGTATTCATTTTTACCATTATCATAAGATGTTCTATATTTTTAAGATTTTAAGAGATTTTAATATAAGAATGTTAATATCTTATATGTTTGTGAAGAGTGTATTTTCCCATGGTTTTTATTGGTTTTGTCATTGTAAACATAATTTAATGTTTCATATCTGAGCTTTATCTTTCTTTTGCTTTTGTGTTTAGAAATATTATATTGATTTTCTATGCCTGCCTAACAAATTTTTCCCAAATGTAGTGTCTCATTAAAACATTTGTTGTCTCATACTCTCAATAGTCAGGGACCCTGATGCGTCTTAGCTGGATCCTGTGGCCCTGAGTCTCAGAAAGCTGAAGTTAAGATGTCTGCCAAGACCACAATCATCTCAATCATCTCAAGGGTCAACTGGGAGAAGAGCTTCTTCCAGCATCATTCGACTGACTGTTGGCAGTTCCACATACGTGGTTTGACTGAGGACCCCAGCTTCTCATTGGCCAGAGTCCTTCCACAGGACAGCTCATCAGCTGATGTCCCTCAGAGCAAGTGAGTAAGAGGACATGAGTGGGTAAGAGATGGCAAGTGACACAGAGTCACAGTATTTTGGTAATTTGGTATCTCATCACTTCTATGTATTATTTTGCTTAGAAGCGATACAAAGTATAGTGCCCATTCAAGAGGAAAGGACTTCACGCACCTACCCCAGGCAGCAAAGATTGTTGGAAGCTATTTTAGAAGCCATCATGTAGAACTTTTACAATCGTATAACAATTATTTTTTATGTATGTGTATATAACATCTTTTTTTGACTTTTGTTTTTTTCCCTGGATATTAAAATTTAAGTTGTTGCATGTTTTGGTAAGATTTTGGTATGAATATAAAATTTACATTTTATACATGTTCTTAAGTATGTCAAATAATGGAATAAGCTTTAATAATCACTGTCACAAAATAAAGCTTTTCCTATTAACTTGATTCAGTTTACTTTATGCTTTGTCTTTTTCCTCTTTTCTTTTGCAATGTTTTGTATTCTAACTCTGCGAATTTATTTTTATTTGTTATTAAAATTACAAGTGGGATTATTAACACTGAGTAGAGGAATATTCAATTACGGTTTTTGCTCTGTTGAAGTTTTTCAGGTGTACTTTGTCCATGGCCCTCAAAGCTGTCTTACTGCAGTTTTGTAACTATTAGGGTCAGAAGTATTGAAACTATGTAAAAGCCTGGAAAGAACTATTTTTTTAACTATGCATGAATATGAAACTTAAAATTTAAGGTGATTATTTTAGACAGAAGAGATTGATTTAAGTCTATAATATCCTTGTCACACATACAATAGTCTTACGATTATGGCATTCCAATTTTTTATATTTGAACAAAGACTGTAAGTATAAAAGCAGTTTCAGACAATAATCCCTCTCAACTCTCTTCATACTGATATAGGTAGTCTGGATATTCATTTCCAATTACCACAGAAAGAAGGCATTGTTTTAAACTATCACAATTGGATCATTTTTTTCCTTTCAATTTAGAGAATACACTGTTGTAAGAATGTGTCATTCCTCTGTTTTTATGATTTTTATGTCAGCTATTTGTTTTAAGTCCTAGGTCCTGGATAATATTTCCCCTTGTCCTAAAAATGATGCTCTATTGAATAATCTCAAAATTATATTCTTTATGATATTTATCTTAAACACTTCAAAATTGTTATATCTAACTCTGCACTTAATATATATTTTTTTTAAAAATAGACTCTTACCATAATGGATTAATTATTGAGTTCACGAAAAGTATTCTTCTGTCTATCCCATGATGGACAGATGTCAAATATCATGTAGTAAAATACTTTTGACCTAAGTATCAGTAAAAGCAGTTCAAGGCTTCGAGGCCAAGATAAATCATCTCATCAGCATGTAAAAGTTCATAAAGGCAAAGCCAAGATACTAGGATCTCTGTTACATTCATATTCTGGTTCACTTTGGTCATACAAGTAGGCTTGGTATACTCAGGAATCATCTATCTTTAACTTTCAGAATGACACTTCAGAGGAAATTGATGAATGGACACACAATGTAGTTTATGAAGATTTTCATAGTCTTAGGAAAGTTATTTTTGGTTTATTTGGATTACTCCTCAAATGAAAAAAGAAGAAAAAGAAAAAAGAGATAGAATTATTGTCTTTGACCAAGGATACATCCGTAGACGTTCTGCTATTTAGTAATAGTTTTGCAGTTTAGTTATTTAGTAATAGTTTTGCAAACTTAACATTTTGGTGAACTTTTAGGTTAACAGAGACCTTTTCTCTTTTAAAGCTGATGTTAAACTCTGTATTTTATTCTAGGGAAAGCCAAAGACTTTCACCCAAAAGAAAAGGTGACATTTCCATTTGTACAGTCTGCTAAAAATGCCACACAAGCTAGAGTTTTAATCCATGTCGGTGAGTTATGCACAGATTGATTTTAAATGTAGCATTTTATTGCTGTAGAAAGGAAAAAAAATAGCATTTGCTTCAAAATAAGATTAAACAGATAGGTAATGGGATTTTAGTTACAGAGTTGAATTTTTACTCGTATTCGTTGGTTATGCTGTATGAAACTTCCTCTTTGCATTTACTGTCTGCTTAAAATATCAGCTGTAAACACCCTGAAGGGCAGGTGCTGAAATGGCAGACTGAGACTTTATTCCATCTGTGTAAAAGGTTACTACCACATTGCAATGCTTAACAGAACCTTAAGAATCCATAATTTAAACTGTTTCTAGACTGTTTCATCCTTAAATGTGATTTAGTAAAATACACTCTAGCACGTTAAACATATAGTATGGGACATCAACTTATTTTCATAAAATAATTAATCATACACTGTGTAGTTATCATAATTCCATAAGCCCAGAGTAAATAAATATATTTTTATGTTAAATCCTCACAGTCAATCAAAAAGTAGTTTTCCTTTTATTATTTCTATTTGTACAAATATGTTTATCCTTGTAAGTCATTTCAAAAACTTACAAATATTGAAAATTATAGTGAAAAGTTTTAATTTTTTTCCCAGCTTAAATCAGCTTTATTTCAGATGGGAAGATCTTGCAAATTCCAACTGCGTATATTCTCATATTGTATAACATTTGCAGACAAGTAGATGTTTCATTATTTGATATCTTCTAGAAGTTCCTCTTGTCAATGTGAAGGCAAGTTCATTAGAACTATGACGTTTATTCTTGTACTTTATATTATCATTCATTTACATGAAATTGATCATTATTGGTATACTTTTTGCTTAAATATGTTCTGCTAAGCTTATTTGTGATAAATTTCCATCACATTTGGAGCCAGTCCTACCTATCCATTTCTTCGCACACAAACACACACACACAAATCCCAATAAACAGAAAACAAAAAAAATACTTTTCACCTACCTATTTCCTATACTGTTTTGTTGTCTCCTCTTGTCCTGCCTCTTCATATTATCTTTTCTTATCTATCCAGACAGAAGCAGTCACATCCAAATTGTTCCACCAGATTTACATACTTCACTCATTAAACATAGTAACTTTTGAAAAAAAAATTTTTGAGTTATTTCCAGTAGCTGCGTGGATGGTTGAAAAAATTTTTCTCTCATGGCAAAAATTACCCTTTGCATTTCTATTAATTCCTCCTTTTTAATATGAAATGAATATAACATGATTCAAAGAATTTGAATTATTACAAATGCTACATCAGATTTAGATTGTGTAAATTTTGTTGGTAATTAGCTATTTTAAGACGGGGGATGTGATATTATCATGATACATGGTCTATGGCAGAAGAACTACAATCCATACACAAAATTGCTAAGTAATTAAATCAGTTCTATATTCAATATAACCATTCTCTCTTGAAATCAATTTAAATTTCAATTAAGAAAGGAAATAATTTCCTTCAAGACAGTAGTTAAGGAAATTAAAACATATTTAATATATTAACAAATATCTTTAGAGATGAAAAATGTCTTAAAAAGCATTAATGATAATGTTTTACATAATTAAAGATGTTCAGTTGCCAATGTCAGCAACAAGTCCATTAACATAATATTAAAAAATTCTAATAGTATTTTATTATTTGTCATTCTGGCAGAGTCCATCCCAGAATTAACTTCTTAGTAATTATAAAAGACAGTAAAAAAAATGGATACTCTGTTTCCCTGTTTCATTTCTATGCCATCGCGTTCTCATCCTGTGAACTTCTGAGCACTGGCATCATAGCTCTGTGTTCATCTTTGAGAGGCCAAGGGCAAAGGAAATGACTATGAGCATTGTAGTGTACTTCATAGTTTAAAGTTTAATTTATTAAATTTTATAATTGGCAAAATGCCAATAAATTGTCCTGAAGGACCCTAGTCTGATGTAATATGAACTTTTTTATGTTACTGATCAAACACATACAAATTACCAAATGATACAGTGGAACATCAAACACTCAATAATTAATAAACACTATTGGATTTCATTGTTATAATGAGGATCCATTTAAATTCTTGTGGTTAGGGAATATCACAGTAGCTAAGAATGAATCAGATCAAATCTATTGGCAAACGCAAAGTATGGTCCAATAATGTGACCCAGGCCTAAGAAGAGAGTGCAAACTTGGAAAACCAAAAATGTATTGCCTATGAAGTTAGCCTCTTGAAGTTATGCCCCAAAAAGGTGCTATCAAAGGAATAAACAGAAACAGGTTTCCAGAACAGTGGGGTGTCTGTTAAATGACCTTGTATGAGAGGATCATATTCCCCAGTTAGTGGTTGATGTGTCTGGCTGTATGCTTGTGCATTGGCTGGGGGAGATCTGTCCAGCTCAGGTGGGCTTTTCTGGGCTCTGCTACACATGACTTCATATCTCAGAGCTGAGGATGGAGGTATAGCCTCTATATAAGACGTGCTTATCTCATTATAAAAGATAGTAACACAGAAGACTCAGCTAATTCATGCAATGATAAGGTTTCTGCTTGGACAGTAAAGTTTTCATACATTCATTGGCCAAAATAAGTCATAGTCAAGTCTGATAATGAGGAGGAAATGCATGTTGTATATTGGGAGACATTGTAAATCACTGAGAAAATGGTGTATGTTTACACTTTTCTTGTAGGAGAAAGAGAAATTAATTGAGATCAATAAAGCAATCTATACCGTCACCACCCCCTGCAAACAAAAAAGGTAAGATTGGACACTATTGAAAATATCTGAAGCAAAAATTCTTTGCCCTGAATATTTTCAAATAAAATAAAGGAATTAATAATTTATTCAATTCTCCTCGTATGAAATCTATTTCAGGACAATTGCCCTAGTTGATGAAAAAATTTGCTCTTTATAAAATGGAGTTTTATCTAACAGTTGTGAAAGGAATCATCCTTTAGTGGACTCTGTGATTTAGGGAAGAGTCATCAATGTATAAAACAAATATAGAAATACTTCAGGAGCTCTTTCTAATGGAGGAAATAGAATATCACCATATGAGCCACAGATCAATCTTAACTTCATTAAATGTCCAGTAACTAGACATTATATGTCATTGACAGGATGTAACATGGAGCATCTAATAGCATTTGAGCCTAATTAAACTTTTAGAGCTAGCTTTCATTTACTAAACAAAGGAGGAACAGGAACTGATTAAATAACAGCACAAGGAAGCAAATAAAACATTGAAGAATTTAAGACATTCTACAAGATAACTTGCATCCGCTTTGTTAATAAATGATAAAAATTGGGATGCATTAGTTCTAAATTAAAGGAAACTAGAGACATAACAGCAAAAGTTGTGTGTGGCACTTATTTGAATCCTAATTGAAATAAAAAAAAATTAAAAATATAAATTCGGTAGATGAAGAGGGAAATTGCCTTTTGGAGTCATTAAGTGGTATGAGAGAGTCATGATTTTTGTACTTGTGAAACTGTAGTGAATAACCAAAACAAAACAAAACAAAAAAAATTGAACCAAGTTATCAACATTTTCTATAGACAGATTATAATTGGAAAGACAGTTATAAGATAAGTAAGTACTAGGAATATAATTTACAACATGACAAATATAATTAAAACCACTGTGTGTTATGAAAATTGTTGAGAGTAAATCCTAAGAGCTCCCATCACACAGAAAATTTTTTCTTTCTCCTTTATTTTGTATCTGTATGAAATGATGCGTGTTCGTTACGTGCATGATGGCAATCATTTTGCGATGTGTATAGGCAAGTCATTATGTTGCACCTTAAACTTAAAGGCTGGGACGCCAGTTATATCTCAGTGAAACTGGAAGAAAAAAAGAAGAAGAAGGAATATAATAGCCAATTTTTATTAATTAATTATATAAAAGAATTTTAAAAGGAATTTTCAAGTTATCTGTCAGTTGCGATATGCACACATCAGTTTTACAGACATGTACAGTTAAACATCAATTTTAAAATTTTTATCCGTTTTGTAAGTTGGCAGTTATTTGCTTTTTATTGACGGTTGGTGCGTTGCTTAGGACATGTGTTTTGGTGCTTTAGTAAACACTCTTACTCTTAAAACAGCTGTTTAAAAAATAATTATTTTTCTATCACATAAGGGTTCAAATGTAAGCAAAGCAGGGCTGGTATGGTGGTCCCACAGAATTTGGGGTACAGGCTTCAGCTGTCATCTCAGTATAGGTCTTCTTTCCACAGTCCGAGATGAGATGCTTCTGCAAATAATTCTGCGTTGTAGCCAAGGAGGAGAAAAAGGGAAGTAGAAGACGCAAGACTTAACAGCTGTTTAGAAAGAAGGCTGGTGAGTGCAATTTTGAGTTTCATGCCCATGGACAAGGCTTAAATTGGTGAGTTCCTTCTACGAAGGAAGACTAAGTAATGGCATAGAAGCTACTGGCTTTCTCAGTTACACTGGAATACATCTTTTATTTGAAGACTTCTTCCTTCTATATTTTAAAATTAGGTTTTTAGTGAATTTTACTGACTAGTAAGTTCATGGATTTGGGTATGTTGTTTAATCAACACCAGCCTAATAATACTGAATATAGATTTACTTCATACACTGTATTAGGTGTGGTTTTTCAGAGAAACAGAATCAATAATGTATTAGTAGGATGGATGGATGGATGGATAGATAGATAGATAGATAGATAGATAGATAGATAGATAGATAGATAGATAGATAGATAGATAGATAGAGATTTATTATGAAGGATTAGCTCACAATTAGTTATGGAAGCCGAGAAGTCTCATGATCTTCTGTCCGCAAGCTGGAGGCCCAGTCTGAACCTGAAGGCCTGAGAATCAAAGGGGGCATGAGCTAAGCCCCAGACTGAGTCCAAAGGCATGCAAACTGGAGGCAAGTGGGGAGGAGAGGCAAGAAATCACGTCAGCCTGACCCGGGGCCAAGCACTAGGAGCACTAACGTCTGAGAACAGACGATGGACGTCCCAGTTCGAGCAGAGGGCAAAATTCACCCTTCCTCTACCTTTTTGTTCTATTTAGTCCTTCAGCAAATTGTACGATACCTGCTGCATGGATGCAGGCATACTTTACTCAGTCTGCAATTCAAGTGTTAATCTCTTCCAGAAACACCCTCACAGACACACCAAGGAATAATGTTTTACCAGATACCTGGGCTTCTCCCAGCCCAGTCAAGTTGACATGTAAAATGAGTCCTTGCCTATGCCAAAGATGTTGCCAATTTTTTAAATTATAAATGTAATATTGCACCAAATAATATTAATAGAAGTTTAACATTTTGTATTTAGGGGACATTTTTGCATTTTGTAATATTCATGAGTTTCATTTATGCATGATTTATAATATACATATATTCTACTTTTTGTTAACCCTTTGCATATATCATCCACTGTACTATAACAGAATATGTTATTTTTTCCTTCTTGCTATGTTATTCAGGTCTATTCTTCCCTTTTTCTTTTTTTTAAATAACCCTGGGGCTTTTTCTTTTATAGCCCCTTTAAAATGATTGATACATTATAATTCACTTATTGATTCTTTCACTCTTCAAACTCAATTAAAAGTTACTATATGTTAGATACTGTACAAAGTCCCATAGTTGGAAAGAATTAAAACACAGCCTCAGTCCCAAAGGGCTGCATTTGTGCATTGCCATTTCTGTGTCCACCATTTGAATATTTATTGAATACCTGACTCAAGAGAAACACTATTTTAATGGTGTGAGGACTATCAAAATATACAAAAGTGTTTCATTGCTGCCGGGAACCTAAGGAATCTAGTAGAGATATAATAATAATAAAAGCTTCAAGAGCAATAAAGAAGTATCCTTAAGGGCCAGGGCCACATGAGAAAGAAGAGAATCATTTACTTCACTTTACTGCCCTCTTAAGAGACTCACCATTTTGCAGTGAAATAGGGAGAGTTTCAATTGGTATAGAATGTGGATTTGAGGAGAGAGTTTAAGGAAGTAATTTTTTGAAGTGCACAGCTCCTTTCACAGATGAGTTAAAATCCAAGCGTTGAAAACAGTGACAAGTTCCAGTAATGAGAACTGGGAGCAGGTATGACCCCTGGGCAACAAAGAATGGACATAAGTGCATCAAAATGAAGACTATGATTATAAAGACTTCAAAATAAATCAATACTTCAAAAGTATCAACCTGAAACATCTAGTCAGGTGGAATTTTCTTACAGCAATAAGATTTAAACAGGAAGCAACTAGAAGGAAAAGGAGGTTTAGAATTGGAAGTTGGAGGCTCTTAGGGGCTGAGTACTTGTGTCCCTGCTCAAGTCCGTATGTTGAAGCCTCACCTTCGATGTGATGGTATTTGCAGGCATAGGTGAGGTAATTAGGGTTCTGCGGGTGGGGCTCTAGTCTAATGGGATTAGTGCCCTCACTGGAAGAAATACCAGAGTGCTTGTTTTCTCTCCCTGTGTCCAAGGAGAGAGCCACCACTGGCCGGCTACAGAGACCTCATCAGAGACTAACTATGCCGGCCCCCTGATCTCTGACTTCCAGCTTCCCGAACCATGAGAAAATAAAATACCTGTTGTTTAAGGCACTCAGTCTTATGTTATTTTGTTACGGCAACCTGAACAGACTAATATAATACAGAGGACAACCGTGATCTCGCATAACCAAGTATGCGTAACTCCAAAGGCTTGATAAGGTATTAGCAGTTGTTCCCTAAAAGCCTGATGCCATTGCTTTAGTTATCAATGGAATGGAAATGTGAGGATGGCATTTGAGTACTTGTGAAGACAGAAGAGGTTGTTCTTAACTATTTATTTTTTCCTCTTCTATTTCTTGGCAGGTCACTTAACTGCAGGTGTGGCTTAAAAATTAATCTATATTTTTAGTCCTGTTTTTTTGTTCAATTTCATTCTGCGTAAATAGTCTATAAAGTGTAACAGTTCCAAACCCTACTCATCCAGATTAGCAGCAGTTCTAGTCTTCATTCCCTCTACGCCTTCAGACGTCAGAAATTTTTATGCCCAACAAAGTAGTTGTGATGGTTCTTGCTGGCCACCACTGGGCGCAGATGTGTCTCTGAAGGCCATAGCACATCATGCCATCCGCCTGGAATCCTGGAAGCCGTAGAGGTAGGATGTGTCTTGATACTAAAGCTATTATTATCATGGCCAAAAAAGCCGAGATTGTTGGCCTTTATGCTCAACAATTTGTTTACTTTACTTTTATTTTTTTTACTGCTTCCAGTATTCTGGTATTATTCATTTCTAGCTTCATGTAATAACTGACATTTAAAAACATACACGTCATCAGAGCTTTTAACAGTCATGGGATCTGTGTTACTAAATACAGTATTTTATAAGACCTGAGATTTTTTTAGTCTGAAAATATTATTTGCTTTACATTTTATGATTTGCTGATTGTTCAGGTAACATTCAAAATGTGGACTTTTTTTCTCATGAATAGGCCTTGATTATTTCTGAAATTGGCTTATTTAGTACCATTTAGGATTCCATTCAGCTTCATGTAAGAACATCCAAGATATAGTGAAAAATTTAACAAAAGTTTATAAATATACTTTTTCAGAAAAAAAGTACAGAATTGCACTGGCCAAAATGTCAGAAGTTTCATCCATCCAGCTGTTCTTTATCTCCTCTGGAATATCCTTCCATTAGCTCTGTTATCAAAGAGTAAAGGGAGGCATGAAGGGGGACTTGCTCAGAAATCCCCACTTAGCTTTCTTAGAAGTTCCACTGAAAGGCAGCTCAAATCTCATTAACAACCCATAAAACAATTGAAAGGCAGAATAAAATAAATTATGCACTTTTCCCCGTTATTTTGTTTTGCTTCATTTTAACTTAGTTTACTGCTGCCCGCGAAGACATAGGTTGTGTTACTAAATAAAAGGAGAGAATGCAGGTCATTAACAGTGTATGACACTGGATTCAATATGAAGCAACCCACTCTTCTGATAATGGGTCACAGAGAAAGCATTAAAAAAGAACCATGTCCTGTTTATATATGTCCTTCTAGTTTAGAGCATGTGGTAACAATTAAACTAATTCAGTGGCTGCCCCTTGTGAGGGTAAACAGCATTTTCTATTTTCTGTCCGTATTCAAACTATGTTGGAACAGTGGCAATTATTACCATTTCATCAATTAATACCCACGTTCATTTTGAGGGGAAATGCATGAATTTTGGGAAGGTTCTGTTCTATAGAAACAAGCTTGGAGATCCAGGTGAGGGTGGACAAGTCATTGATCTGTCACTTTGTTTTGTTCCTAAGACCAAATGAGAGTAAATTTACCCCTTATTAGAAACCTAGTAAGAACAATGATTAATTTGATCAGTTAGGTTATTTGTACAAGAAAGGATTTTAAAAAAAACCTTCCCTTAACTCTATAGTTAATTCAGAGGCTAACTTGAAAAAAAGCAATCTATTTTTGCACATGAAATTTTATAACAGATATCATGTTGAAAGTAAGCAGGTTTTAAATTTTTCTTAATTGTGACCATGAGTTAAGCAGTGGCTATTGAAATAAGGATCACCCTTCCTAAAACGTAATTGTGAAGGTTGTATGGAGGTACTTTTTTTATTTGAGTGGAAAAGGCACAAGAAATTTGCCAGCAGATCATTGAAATATGTACCATGAGAGAGATCGCTTATATATAGAAGAAAGGTATTTACACAAAAAATAGTAGGACTGTGTTCTCATATGATAATATATAAAGGAAAGGAGAGAAAGCTGGAAAAGTTAAATTAGGTTAGAGGAAGTTGAAAAAAAATCAAACCTATAAAGAAATTTGGCAACCTTTGAAGAGTGGGTGAGAACCTCAGTTCAGATTTTAGGGCAATTAACACAAAATGCTCATGGCACGTCGTATCATACAAGGTGTTTTCCTGTGAAAAGTAAGTTGTAATTCTTCTGGTAATGCTACAATTTTGCAGGAATTATGTTTTAATGAAAAGAATAGAAATAGAAATGTGTTTTATAGGGACCGTAATATCATAATGTGAGCTTCTACCTTAAAATTATGATAGCTTGCATTGGCCCTGATACAGAATCTCAGATCACATCTAATCACCTAGCAAAACCAGGTTTTAGTGTAGAAGGTTACGAGTATGACATGCAAAATAGAGCTCTTTTGGGAGCTATACCTTGCAGGAATATGAAATGACCATACTACAATGATTATTTCTGAAAAGACATATAAAGGCATATGCATATCTTAAAAGTAGTATATTTTTTGCTTGGAGATAACATTTAATATAACCAAAAGAGCTTCACATTAGTAAGTACTAAGACATATATAAAAAGTCATCTCTGAGGCAATTCACTTTCATCAAAGAATTTATTTGATTTTTTCTATTCTTCACAACTTGTTTGACATTATCCACCCTTGTCGTTATGTTTGCCTGTCCAAAGGACTTTTAAAGGCTAACTACTGCTTGTTCTCAGTTGATGAATGTTGTGTACAAATGGCCATAACGACTTCTGTTGGCAACTGTTCTAATCATTGGCCTAGACTTAAAATTCTTGATTGAGATTTCTATGTTTTTAGAATATTATTGATCATAGATTTTTAAGTTTTCACCACTCACATTCTAAACACAACTTCCTATTTCTTCCAGTCTCCTACTATATTATTTCCACTAAACCTTTTCGTGAAAATTATCAGAACCTCTAGGACATTGATTTATTTCCTTTTTGTCTATGAATTGGGCCTCATTATATGGTGGATTTTTTCCCTCAACACTAAATATTTCACTCCAGTCTGTTCTTGCTTGCATGGCTTCTGAAGAAAAGCGATAAATAATTTCTACCTTTGTTCCTCTATAAGTAAATTGTTTCTCCCCCTGACTCCTGGCTTCTTTTAGGACTGCTTTGTCTTTTATATAATTTGAAAATAATATGCTAGGGGATGGTATTTGGGGGGATTTAAGCTGCTGTATTTTTTCTCTTTACCCAGCATGAATTTCTTTATTCACTTTTTGAAATAACCCTTTCTCAGATCACCACCAAACTAATTTGTCCGTTAGCTTTTCCTTGTATTCATTTAGTGAATCTACAAAAACGGATGAGCACCGTTGGGCCTGATTACCATTAGACCTGCTGGATACCATTAGCAGTTAGAAAAAAATCACATAACTAAAATATGTTTCACCCAAAATCCCCAGACAATAACATCAACCTAAACTTCAGTATTACAATCTTACTATGTTTCTGTGTTTTTCTCATCAATTCAGGCTCTACAAAAACCACTTCAACCCTATTCCCACCTTCTTCAAGCTTTTTCAGTTTTCAAAAGAAAATTACACTTTTGTGTATTTTCCCATTTTCTTCTACATTCCAGGCTCTTTTCTGATTCTTTGAGGATTGATTCTATAGAATTTTTCTATTAAATCCACTGATTGTTTGGGGAATGTGGCCAAAATGGCAGAGTAGGAAGATGCCAAGCTCACCTGTTCCCACAGACACACCGAAATTCCACTATTTACAGAGCAGCTATTGATGAGAACCACTTGAAGACAAGCAGAAAAGACCTTCCACAGCTAAAGATATAAAGAAGGAGCTACAATGAGACAGATAAAAGGGGTGGAGGCGGTTTATAGTCAAGACCCACAGCCTCAGGTAATCAACCCACAGATAAGAGGACAATCACAGTGGTAGAGGCTCTTAAAGAGCAAAGCTGTCCGAGCCCCACGTAGGGCTCTTCAGCCCAGGGGACCTGCACTGGGAAGACAAACCCCCAGATCTTCTGGATTTGAAGGCCAAGTGCCTTACGCTTTTGCTCATATGTGGAATCTAAGAAACAAAACAAACGAACAAAAACAAAACAAATGAACAAGCATAACAAAATAGAGACAGTGTCATAGGTACAGAGAACAAACAAGTGGCTGCTAGAGGGGAGAGGGGTAGAGGGATGAGTGAGTAAGTGAAGGAAACTAAGAGGTACAAACTCCAATTGCAAAATATGTGAGTTATGGGGAAGAAATACACAATATGGGGAATATAGTTAATAATAATGTATTATCTCTGTATGGTACTAGGATTGTAAAGTATGACACAATTAACATAGTTAACACTACTGTATCTTACATGTGAAAGTTAGGGGAGTAAATCCTAAGAATTCTCTCAGAGATTTTTTCTTTTTCTCATTTTGTGTCTATAGGAAATGGTGGATGCTCACCAGATTTACTGTGATAATCATTTCATGATGTATGTAAGAAGCTGTCAGATGGTTAAGTTTTTGAGAATCCTTCGCATCCTCAGAAACTCACAACATATATCATTGGGTATAATACTTAGTAAGTATTTGATAAATAGAGATTGAAAGAAAGAATGAAGTGAGTAAACTTGTGTGTTGTTTTTTAAGGCACGGAGCTTCTGAGCCTATTCATCCTTCCCTAAAATTAAGAGCATTTTCTTGTTTCTTTTTTAATCTCATCGTTTTAAAACTATCTCATCTTCAGAGGTAACTGATTAAAGCAAATACATACATACATGGTTGAATTGATGATTTCCAAACAAATTTAATAAACAAAGTAATGAACACAAAACCTGGTAGCAGTTGTCACTGGTGACTGATAGGACAGGAAAGAGGAGGGCGATGCCGTGTAGAATTTGCCATTACAAACACGGCGTTAAATATCTGATGTCTAGTGAGGAGTGCTTCACCGCCATTCCTGATCTTCTCTGGTATAGAAGAGATTTCATAATAACGGCGGGACTACTCTGCTAGGTGCACCTGGGGGACGGATCTGGGATATTTTCAGTTCAGCTCATTTGGGTTTCTCCTTGGGAGTCACGCTGATTAAAGTAAATACACATTCTACTTTGCTCCTTGTGTGAGGGGACGCACCCTGTTTTGTGAAGTAATTTGGTATTTTAGGACACTTTGACATTGAGTATACATTCCGAGGGTTTAGCTACAGGAAAGCTATTAGCCATGATTCCCAGTTCAGATTTAACAATATTAAAATTGATATTTCTATTGTACATATGAGTTTGTTTCAGTGTTTGTATTGTATTACTCACCAGTGATTCAGGATTGAGGCTCAAAATGAGAATGTTTTATATTGGACCTCCGTAATATTTATTGGTTCCTTCAAATCTTACGATAAAAAGGGAAAAATATTAAGAGAATAAATCAACGTCTTTAGTCAATAAGAATCAAACATGCTGTAAG
This sequence comes from Camelus bactrianus, assembly GCF_048773025.1. Taxonomy (NCBI): domain Eukaryota; kingdom Metazoa; phylum Chordata; class Mammalia; order Artiodactyla; family Camelidae; genus Camelus; species Camelus bactrianus. The sequence goes on along the minus strand of NC_133561.1, from coordinate 8,736,995 downwards.
CTACCTATTTGAATAATAATGAAGCCGTGTGGAAAAATTAGATTCCTATAATTAGAAATATTAACAAAACTGTTGATTATCATCTATAAAAAGCCTGGCCTTTTAATCAGATCTTGGTTTAACTTGTAAACATCTTTAAATATCATTACTTATTTTTCTAGGTTTTACTAACTCAAATATACTGTAATTATTTTTTCCAGATAAAGGTATTTCTATGATGTACCGGTTCGCTCTTGAAATTGCACACCTGGTGGAAATTAAACAAAGGGAAAACGGTGGCAGTGCTAACACGCAGGACAGATATTTCAGGCTGTCAGTTCTGCATCTGGCTGATACTCTGATAGCAGCAGATCTGTGAAGGCAAATGCTTTCCTGACAAGCTGTTTAATTAGAATTACCATCATCTTCCCAGAAATGATCCTTCAAATAAATTGTCTACTGTAAGTGAATGAAAATAAATAGTTTGTACCTCCCCAAGTCTCCTGAAATAAAATCGCCAAAGACAAAGAGTCTCGTAAATACCGATATTTTCAACATGGAGATGTGGAAGGAGTGGTTAACGTGAGATAATAGCAAGCTTTGCTGTGATTGGAAGTGTTGCTATTTTTTTTAAATAATTTTTTTCCCCTACGATTGATATGGGTGACACAGTGATCGTTTCTGTCACAAACATTATTAAGCAGGTACTCTATTTATGTCTCTACTTCTATGAAAAATAAAGGCAATAGAATATTTTTTAATTAAATGTAATGTAGCACAATGTAAGACCATAGAAGAAACCCTAAAGGGTTTTAAATCTTGATAGCTATATTTGGTATTAGGGTAACCCTGGAAAATTCTTTAATCTCTTGCAAGGCTATTTCCAGGTCTATAAATTATAGACAATATTTTGTAATAAGATATAGGTGAGAATCATGAAATGTAACACCATTTAAAATAGTATCTGGAAAGTATGGAATATAAATAAAGAAAATACGTATTTTCTACACAATGTGTAGCCCTGGATTTTGCTTTTATGGAAAGAAATTTAATTTGGCTTATCAAGGGCCTCAAAGTTTACAGGTTAAAAGAGATTTTATGATACTCATTAAATAACACTTTTGGAGTAAAGAATCACAAAATCTCAGAATTTTGAAAGATAGTATGTGTCATTTTTGCTCAAATACCCATATGATTATAATCTTTTTAATAATATAACTGCCAAGAGAGAACTAATCTTTGTGGCTCAAGTTTTCACATATTCAATATATTTTTGAGAATCATAGTGTTTCAGATCAAAAAGAAGTCTTATAGATCATGTGTACATTCCTCTATCTTAAGATAATATTTGGATATCATATACATCGTAAAACAATTACAAAACACAAGTTAAAAATTATGAGTGAAAAAATAAATAGATACAATATTTATTTCCCACATGCCAGTGGATCAGTTCAAAATTCACCCTTCATTGGGGGTGTACTAGATGGTCTAGATGTTTTCAACACATTTCCTCGGCCTTGACGAGAAAGTGCTAAATGGACTGTATAACTTACCTTGGATTTTACGTGAGAATGGGCAAAGATGGATTTTACGTTTTGCTTTTTCTTTTATTGTATATAATATTGTAAGTGTTGTGACTTACTAAATATGGGGATGTATTTAATTGATTTACCCAATTTCTGGTATTTGAACATTTGAAAAGAGTAGTTGCCTTTTAAGTATCTATGAGTGTTTGAATAACATAAATTGATAGTTTCAGATTTTAAGTAATCGGTAGAGTTTTAAATGTTACATTCATCAGGCAGAAGATCTTCACCCTTCTCTCTGATAATGTTATAAAGCAGTAAATATTATAAAATAAGTCAATATCAAAAATACAATGTAAGTTTTTATATATTGTATTTATGTGTAAAATTTCATGTGAGGAATGTGTTATTTTTGCTCAGAGAAATCTTGAAGAGAATTTTGCTTGTTACGGGTTTACTTATACAGTACATAATGAGGAACTGGAAAAAAACATAAAGAACAAATTCTATACATAATCATGGGACTAAACTCATAAGATTATGTGACTCTTCAATGATTAATATGTATAATAACTATATAAAATATTAATATGTAAAATTATTATTAATATATAAAATAATTATGTATAATAATATATAATCTCAAAATTCGTATAGAGCATTTTTAGAAGAAATTGGCTAATGAAATATTATCTACAAAACTTGAAGAAACTTCAAAAATGTTTCTTTTTATTACAATCATTGAATTAATGAAAAAATCCCAACAGTGTAATTTCTGAGAATTTATTATAGATCTTTTGTTCTGTTTCTCTTACATAGGTTTGGTAGCAAGTAATTTAACAAATCTTTTCCCTTTTTAACATACTGACGTTTGTCTCCTCTTCAGCTGTCCCGGCACGTAGCCAGTGTTCTGGCTGCTCCCACGACGGACGCGCTTTCTCCTGCTGCTGTTCTAGCAGTTTCGTGAAACAACTACTCAGAGGAAAGAAATCTAACAGGCAAAATCTGATTTAGGAGGAGAGAAGGTAATAACCCAGATGTTGTTGCTCAGACAAGAATTCTGCTTTGAAACTTCTAAATGAAGTCTTTTGTTTTTTTCATCAATTTTGAATATTCATACCAGAAAAAGAAGATATTAGAAAATTGATATAAAAGCAATGGAAAGTCTTGTTTCCACCAGGATGATGGACTAGATACCTTGACCACTTCTCCCTCTGCAAATCACTTAAAAAAAACAAAAAAGAGGAAAGAGTAAAAATCTGTTCTAAAAGGCATCACTGAAAAAACAGTGCAATGCTTCATTGTGACTATTACATTGACATCAATAGGATTGCCTATTATGGTTCATGTGAAAAACACCTACACATATCAATCCTAGCTTTTTGTGCAAAATTCTGTATTTATTCTGGAAATAAGGTGGTAGGGGAAAATGTCAAAGCCTTGGATAATTTAAAATGCTTCAAGGAAGTGTTCTCTGGACACTTTTCCTACCCGCTCCAAATGGTGACCCCCCCCCCCCCCATTATGCTACAGGTTGCAGGGGTGTCCAGATCCTGCCCTAGCAGGGAGGATGCAGAGGACCAGGCTGAGGAAGGTGCAGTTTCTCAGCTAGTTTCAGACGATGATATGAGCTAAAAAACACACACACAGAATTTCCCACACTTCAGTACACTTGAGTAAGAAAAGGGAGCAGATTACTTGGCATAAACACTGATATGTTTTATTTTCTATCCTGAAAAAAAATATTTTGCAATTTTAACACTGTCATAGAATAAATTCATTTTTTCATAGTTATGTCCCTCCCACCCCCAAGGCATTGAGAGTGAGGACCCATGAGGACCACTTCTCACCAGAACTTGAAAATCTGCCCTTAGAATTCTCTGAGCCGTGAAATACTAAGAAGAACCACAGGATAAATCTCTTTGAGGATCTGCAAAGGTGAAACATTTTGAATGGGTATATTGGGATTTTTTTTTTTTAAGAATTTAGAACTCTTAAAACTTAAATAGTAAGTTAAACTTCAGGGCAGTTTTCCCTTGGTAAATGGTGTAACGTGGAGACAAGGAAAGATGTTCCCCTAGTGTACACACACTAACTCACCAAGGGAGTTCCATGAGGTTTAGGGAAGCATTCTTCTTTGTATAAAAAATATAAACTAGAGTTTCCTTGCATTATGTATATATATACTGGGAGTTGAAATACTGTGGCTATGGTAGGAAAAAATTTTTAATTTAGATTCATGTTTTAAATGAAATTGTTTAATTCTCAATCAACTTTTACCTAGTATACTTTCAGCAAAACATGAGTATATACAAAGTATATTTGGACATGATATCAAAGGAGCAAACATAGCTGTTCATTCACAGAAGGATATTTTTTAAACTTAAAATTGCAAATAAACTAGCTAAACTTTTTAGAGGAAAGCACATGATGAAAGAAAATGCTTCACCCCATTTAGCAGAAAAATGTTTGTGAACATTTAATCACAAGGTTTACATTTCTTATTCTTAAATGGGTAGAACTGTGGTTTGTATATACCTACACAATGGCTGTAATAATTATGAGGAGTGTGGCATAGAGTTTATTAACCTCATCCCCCATCCTATACCTCAGAGCTAAGGGACTGTCATTTTACTCCTGAGAAAATCCAGTTCTGCTGGACAATATGCCATGTGTATGTGGTAGCCATCTGCCACCTTTGATATAATGAAGGGTTAATATGCAGGGAAATTCAAAAGCTGAGGATATAAAACACTGATGCAGGAACACAAAGCAGAGGACACATTTCTTTGCAGTGGGAAACTGAAGGCACAGAGGTGGGATTCAGCACATTCTCAAGAAAACCTTTTGAATGCTTCTGGCTTTTGAGAATTAAAAGGAGACCAACAGGAGATGGAAACTTTGCAAACTGTAGAATTGAATCAATTACAAAAATCGACCGATTTTTACTCTGGTAGCTGTTCTAGAAATCTGCAGTACTACAAGAGAGTTTCTTTCCGTGTCAGTGGTGGAGCTCTCTCTGTAATGAGCAAGGGAGATAGAATTTTAAATACATGCAATAGTAGATTTCACTGTGCATTGTCTAAACCAGATAAAATACGTAGACACAGAGCATGCTGTATAAGGACAGTACGGCACACCTGACTTTCGTGTAGACAGTTATGTCACAAGAGTTACAGTAAGCTTCGAGGAAGTCACTGAAAACTGTTATGTATTGGGGCTTTTTGGTGGAAGTCTTATGTTCTCGGAAAAAAAATCTTTCTCCCTTTGTCTCTTGACTCCAAGAGCAAACTGATGCAAGCCTATACATTTAAAGGAACCCCAGTAACTCCTCATTGTCTTAGGGGGACCAGCAATAAGTCGTCAGAAATGCTGAGTATTTTACCTACAAAAGACAGGAGGGACATTGAACCAAGTGAAGAACCATGTTCAATTTATCATCGAGATGTCAGGATTAAGGGACAACTGAGAAGACAAAAATAAATTGTAAATATACGGGGTAAAGACTGAATATAGGTGCTAAATGAGTAGGCCAAAGTTTATCCATGGAAAATGAATGAAGTGCCTATGTCTAAAAAATTAAGCAATAGAAAGAAGAGAGATACTGTGTACATTTTGAAATTATAAGTTATCTAAGGGACACAGAAGGAGCTATTTTAAGTTATTTTAAGACTCATTTTTTAATTGAGGGTGGTAAAACATTTATATTTAAAATAGCAATTGAGATAAAGTGTGACACGTTAAAAAGATTTTCTATTTTATGTATCATATCACAGTTGGCTCTCCATATTGATGAGATCTGCATCCACTAATTCAGCCTATTTTCCTAGAACATAAGACTTTCACCAGAAAAACCCCAAAATATGATTTCCAGTGATTTCTCCAACTCCAACTGAGGATTGAAAAAAAAAAATCCACAGAGTTCCAAAAAGTAAAACGTACATTTGCTGTGAGTAGACAACTCTCTTAAGTTGCATGTACGTTGTGCCCCCAGCTATTTACATACAGCATTTACGTCATTACATTCTGTTAGATATTATAAGTAATCCAGAGATCATTTAAAGTATTAAGGAGGAAGTGTGTAGGTTATATGCAAATATTATGCCATTTTATATAAGGACTTAAGCATACACTGATTTTGGTATCTGGGGGACAGAGAAGGGTGGCTTGAGACCAATATCCCCACAGATACTGGAGGACAACTGTATTCCACTTATGTTGGTTTCTGGTTTAGATTTTATAACCCTGTCTGTTGATAATTCAGAAATAGTATAGCTTGCCTTATTGCAGAAACCTCTGTAATATTTCTAATAATAATAAAAAAGAATGTGTCTCTGGTATCATAAGGCCTCTCTAATAAGTGACCAGAGACTGTATAAATGTGTACTAGGTGCTGGAACAGCAAGTGCAAGGGCCCTGAGGTGGACATGTGCTTTGCACAATGAGAAAAGAGAGAGGAGGCAGAATGGATGGAGTGGGGTCAGCAGTGGGTTGGGCAGGAGTTTAAATCTGGAGGTATCCAGGTAGGAGACAGTTATATAGACTGTTGTAGGTCATGGTTAGGACTTTGGATTTTGAGTGTGGTTGAAAGCACTTGTAAAGTTTTGAGTAGAAACAGGAAATGCTCTGATTAATGATTTAACCAGAACACTCTTGTTCCCCTGTAGAGAAAAGTCTTTGGTAGAAACCAGTTCCATAATCCTAAACTTAAAGAAAAAGGAAAGAAAAGGAAAGAAAAGAAGAAAAATGCTGAAAAAGCCATCAGGTGAGTGTTAAGTAGTAATATGATGAATCAGCATACTGCCTACCCCACTGAATACAGCAATAAAATGTGAACAGAGTGCGTGGAGCTGTCTGAAGAGTCAGAAAAGTAAATGGCGGTAGGACGACTGAGGAAGAAGACTGAAATTCAGACCACCACAGCACTGGTAGTGCATCTAACATTTTTTATCTGAGATTCCCTCCCCAGAATTTAACCCACTGGAAGCTGGCAGAGTCCAGCGAGAGGAGTTTGGAGAGATGCTATCCAATTATAACTAGAGAGTAGGAAAAAGAGCACCTGCCAGTCAGAAAGATTGTGAAAATTCTCTGTTTTCTGTTTTTCTCTTTTCTTTATTTTTTGCACCATCCCCAAGCAGTCCTATGGGGAGAGTGAAGGGACTCTCCTCCTTCAGTGGAGCTGTGATCCAGGAGGGTAGGGTCAGTACTGTTGCTTTTTTCTCTATCCATCCTCCCATCAGTGGTCCCAGATGCTGGGTGGTGGCAGAGGTTCAAAGCAGAGTGGAATAACTGAATGACTCTACTTTCTGGCCAGAGAAGCAAGCAAAGAAATCCCAGGGGTCCAGAAAGTGCAAAGAAGACCATGAAAAGAGAGAATTTCAGGGAAGTAACCTTCAAGTTATTTTTTGAACGCCTAGGGTCATCTCTGAGTTGCACTTGCGTGGATTTCATCCATCCATTGCAAAGCATTGAGAACTAGATTAACAGATACACTACGCTGATCAAAGAATGGAAATTGAGAAATGTTCAAGTAGGAGAGATTCAAATAAAACTGCAAAGGATAAGAAAGCTGAAGTGCACTTAGAATCACAGACCAGAGAATCCGATTGAAACCTACAGTATCTGATTGTCTGCTAAGATAAAAATACCCGGATTCTCTGTAGGATAAAATGAGATTCTGAATCTCATGACATAGTATTCAAAATGTCCAGGATACAATCTAAACTCATGCAGCATGCAAAAAACCAAAAAATGTAAATTTGTACGGAAAAAACATAGTTAACAGAAGTAAAAACTAAGATGACATATGTATTAGAATTATCTGGCAAAGTCTTTAAAAGAGTTATTATAAAAATGTTCTAGCAACCAATTGTGATAACAGTGGAAAGATGACATCTACTACTAATGTTTTTCCCAAAGTGTAGATGGATATCCCTTACTGCAGTGAAAACGGAACAATTTAAATATCTTTATTGACCAAGAATTACAGCAGAATAAGGGCAAATCCAAGACACTTAATGTTCGGAGAAGCAGCTTGTGTTTCCTGTGGGTGTACATTTATTTGCAAAGATGAACACATTTTAGAGAATGCTACTTTGTTAAAGCTGATGTTTTCCAGAAGTTAAATAACATTGTAATATATTTTAAAATGGAAGCCCTAACAAAATTATGTTGGTTAAAGGAAAGAGAAGATTTGATTTTTTTTCATTAAAAAGCAGTTAGCAGATAATAAATAACACTATTTAAAAGAATTTAAAAAGCCTCACTGGATGAACTAAATAACAAAATGGAGATAATAGAGGAAAGAGTTGATGAATTGAAGATAGGTCAATGGAAATTATCCAGTTACCTCTTGGAACCTTGAATCCCACATGCCAAGACAAGGGTGACTGGGGTCCAGTATTCCCAGCAGCACCACATCCAAGTAGAACTTCTGTTCCGTGAGCAGAGACGGGGCAAAATAAGGGAATTCCCACCTTTGGCTGAAGTAGCTCAGAAGTTAACTTCAACAACAGGCAGCTGGGTGTAGAATGAGAACTACTGAAGTCCTGCTTCTCCCAAAATATAATCCTCTGGGATCTGGGCATGGAGGGAGCCCTGGCTTCTTGGCTTTACCGTCCTAGAGTGGAGTTCCTGTCTCAATGAGATGGGAGGAGGGTTGGTAGACACAGGTTTTGATTTAAATACAGCAGGATACAGGGAGTCATTTAGAAGTAATGAGAATACTCACATGCTGGATTGTGGTGAATTTTATATTTATAATGGGTGAATTTTATGTTATGTCAAGTAAATCTCAATAATATTGTTAGAAAGTTAATTTTGCAATGTTTCAGTGCTCTGTAGCTCTAGATTTTATGAAGCAAATAATCCAAAATAGGAAAATAACCACAGACAGTCTTCTAAGTAGTTTTTAAGAAAGGAGTTTGGTATTGTACATTTTTTTTTTCATATCCTCAAAGGAGGCTTTACAGACAATACAAAAAAAGCTTGAATCTCCAAAAGAAAATATTAACATTACAGACGCATTGCACTCTGTGATCTCTCTTACTGCCCTTTCATCCACATGTGTCAGATATCATCAACTAAAATTTCCAAAGAAAATAGCAGACTTCAAACCCCAATCCTTAAAAGTTTACTTTCCTTTAATTTCATTCACTATTTTAAAAATTCTCCAAATGACATGCAGCTATAATAAAAGTAAATTCATCTGTCAGCAGCAGAAATATTTTAAAGACGTTTCACTGTAGTTTGAAATTTAGTAGACATTCTTTATAAATTGGATTAATGCATGTATTAAAAAATCTGCTATGTGATATTTATCTTGTCTGTTTGCATGTGTAGGAATGAGACCTGGTATCCATTCTATTAGAATAGAAAATATATATTTCTTATTAAATTGGAAAAGTTCATTTATCTAGGAAATTCTATTTTTGCTAGTCTCTGAGTCTACTTGGTGCTAACAGATAGAATACTCTACTTTGATTCTCAATACTTACGTGTAACATTATTAACCTGAATATTTTTCTTTCTAAAATAAACATTAGTCAGCCAGTTAACTTGTTTCCTCAGAATTAACTAAACTTTAAAAAAAAAGTAAGTGTGCCTTTTAGAAATGTAAGCTTGGGCATAGTATCCTATCCTATCTACTTTGACTTTTTAAGATGGATATGAATTCCTGCTGTGATGATTAAATAAGATATGGTTAATGTATCTAGCCCCATGCCTGGAAAAACTGTAATTGCTCAATAAATATTTAGCTTCCCTTGGTTTGCTTTTTTGTCTAAGGGTTCTAGTTGTATGTAGAAAAATAACTCATTCTTATAGAATATAGTCTTTTAATAATGTGTCTGAGGTTGGATATTTTAAAGTAGGTGCACTTTTAATTTGAGATTGAGTTGCATCTATCAAAAGTATTGCTCTGCCTTTGTAACAAAGTTAAAGAGAAAGAATTTACACAAGGACAGTATGAATCAGTCTACGGTGTAGACAATGGAATCAGCTTGAGGAAAAGGTATGATCAGATCCAGGAAGAGCATTTCCTTTTACCTCTCCTGTGTGATGAAGGGGCACCAGAAGTAAATGAAATAATGAAACTGGATCAAAATATTTTAGGACTGTTGTCATGCTGTGAGAAATTCTGGAGATGCATTTTGATAAAAATGTATTGTGGGATATGTTATGATACAAATAAATGAACCACTGAGTTACTCATGGGCTGCATAGACTCATTTTTCAGATTCATGGTGAGCTCATTAACTTTCCAAGCTGTCTTTGCTTATTCATTTGCTTTGCTTTCTATTTCTAGTAGCCCAGATCCACGTATCCGGATACTCTTCGACACAAAGACTTCCCTCACCAGGTAAGCCCTCACCTGTAGGCACTTTTGTACCAGCACTTGATCCAACACTCCCAAATTTGGAGCTCTTCCTATCTCTGACTGAAATCATTATAATAGTCGCCTTATCATTCTGTTTCTGGTTTCTTCCTTGTCTACCCTTTTCCACGTGAGTCAGTGTTGCCATGTCTGGAAATTATGTTAAGATACCCCAATATTCACAGTGGTATGTGTGCGTATTTTTGTGGTTGCAAGTTAACTATAAACTGCATATCCAGAAGCCCTTGTTCTGAAGTTTGAGAAGACAATACTGTTCCCTAAATATTGACGAAAGGGGCTTATACGTATCATAATGCATGTTAAAAATGGTTTGTCATCGGATTGAACTGTGGTGTTCATGCTTTGCAACTGACTAAAGATTATTTTCACACCTCTGCAGTTGGGTGAGTGGAGGGCACAATCTTCAGACTATATATTAGGTTTGATTCTCCTTTCAGCCTCTGGAGGGGTTTATAACCTGATCTGACTAGAAAGGTAGTTAATTCTCCTGTCAAAGTTGGTTGCATTCGTCTCACAATAAAACCCTCAAGTAAAATTTTGAAAAAAAGCAAAAAAAAAAAAAAAAAGGGGGGGGGACGGAGACAAAAATCTTTGCAGGAGTTAAGAAAGAAACTTTTTGTGGAAGGATTGGGTGCTTATTTTTACTATAGTATGTCACTAAGAAGATCTAAAATTTCACTTACCTGTAATTATCTGAGACACCAAACAGAAGGCGACAATTGTTGAAAAGCCAAAATGGTTTAAGTCAATGTAAACTTCATGAAGGACAATTCCTATCATTTTTGATCCTTGATCAAAGATACAAATGACATTTTTTACATAAATTCCTTTTTTCCTCTCCATAATATTTAAAGTTCCCCACATTTTTTATTTTTTTAACATTTTTTTTGTTGAGTTAGAGTCATTTTACAATGTTATGTCAAATTCCAGTGTGGAGCACAATTTTTCAGTTATACATGATCATACACGTATTCATTGTTGCATTTTTTTTGCTGTGAGCTACCACAAGATTTTGTATGTATTTCCCTGGGCTATACAGTATAATCTTGTTTATCTACTCTGCATATGCCTGTCACTGTCTACAAAGTCTGGAATCCCAGTCGTCCGTTCCCATCCTCCACCCCCTTGGCAACCACAAGTTTGTATTCTATGTCTATGAAGTCTATTTCTGTTTTGTATTTATGTTCTTTTTTTTTTTTTTTTTTTTTTTTTTTTTTTAGATTCCACATATGAGTGATCCCTTATGGTATTTTTCTTTCTCTTTCTGGCTTACTTCACTTAGAATGACATTCTCCAGCGACATCCGTGTTGCTGGAAATGGTGTTATGTTGTCGTTTTTATGGCTAAATAGTATTCCATTGTACAAATATACCACATCTTCTTTATCCAGTCAGCTGTTGATGGACATTTAGGCTGTTTCCATGTCTTGGCTATTGTAAATAGTGCTGCTGTGAACATTGGGGTGCAGGTGTCTTTTTGAAGTAGGGTTCTTTCTGGATACATGCCTAGGAGTGGGAATCCTGGGTCATACAGTAAGTCTATTCCTAGTCTTTGAGGAATCTCCATACTGTTTTCCACAGCGGCTGCACCAAACTGCATTCCCACCAGCAGTGTAGGAGGGTTCCCCTTTCTCCACAGCCTCTCTAGCATTTGTTATATGTGGACTTCTGAATGATGGCCATTATGACTGGTGTGAGGTGACACCTCATTGTAGTTTTGATTTGCATTTCTCTGATAATTAGTGATATTGAGCATTTTTTCTTGTGCCTATTGATCATTTGTATTTCTTCCTTGGAGAATTGTTTGTTTAGCTCTTCTGCCCATTTTTGGATTGAGTTGTTTGTTTTTTTCTTATTAAGTCATATGAGCTACATATATATTCTAGACATCAAGCCTTTGTCAATTTCATTCATTTGGAAAAATTTTCTCTCATTCCATAGGTTGTTATTTTGTTTTACTTACGGTTTCCTTTGCTGTGCAGAAGCTTGTAAGTTTAATTAGGTCCCATTTTTTTATTCTTGCTTTTATTTCTATTGCTTGGGTAGACTGCCCTAGGAGAACATTTCTGAGTTGTATGTCAGATAATGTTTTGCCTATATTTTCTTCTAGGAGGTTTATTTTATCTTGTCTTATGTTTAAGTCTTTGATCCATCTTGAGTTGATTTTTGTGTATGGTATAAGGGAGTGTTCTAGCTTCACTGATTTACATGCTGCTGTCCAGTTTTCCCAACACCATTTGCTGAAGAGACTGTCTTTATTCTATTGTATTTTCTTGCCTCCCTTGTTGAAGATTAGTTGACCAAAAGTTTGTGGGTTCATTTCTGGGCTTTCTGTTCTGTTCCATTGGTCCATATGTCTGTTTTTGTATCAATACCATGCTGTCTTGATGACTGTAGTTCTGTAGTATTGTCTGAAGTCTGGGAGAGTTATTCCTCCAGCCTCTTTCTTTTTCTTCAGTAATGCTTTGGCAATTCTAGGTCTTTTGTGGTTCCTATAAATTTTATTATGATTTGTTCTAGTTCTGTGAAATATGTCCTGGGTAATTTGATAGGGATTGCATTAAATCTGTAGATTGCCTTGGGCAGTGTGACCATTTTAACAATATTAATTCTTCCAATCAAGGAGCATGGGATATCTTTCCATTTTTTAGTCTTCTTTAATTTCCTTAATCAGTGTTTTATAGTTCTGAGTGTATAAGTCTTTCACCTCCTTGGTTAGATTTATTCCTAGATATTTTATTACTTTGGGTTCTATTTTAAAGAGGATTGGTTTTTTTAATTTCTTTTTTTGTTGATTCATCGTTAGTGTAAAGAAATGCAACTGATTTTTGAATGTCAGTCTTGTAACCTGCTACCTTGCTGAATTCTTTGATTAGTTCTAGTAGTTTTTGTGTGGACCTTTTAGGGTTTTCTATATTTAGTATCATGTCATCTGCATATAGTGACACTTTTACATCTTCTTTTCCAATTTGGATCCCTTTTATTTCTCTCTCTTGCCTGATTGCTGTGGCTAGGACTTCCAAGACTATATTGAATAGGAGTGGTGATAGTGGGCATCCTTGTCCTGTCCCAGACTTTAGTGGAAAGCTTTTGAGTTTTTCACCATTGAGTACTATGCTGGCTGTAGGTTTGTCATATATAGCTTTTACTATATTGAGATATGTTCCCTCTATACCCACTTTGGTGAGAGTTTTTATCATTAATGGGTGTTGAATTTTATCAAACGCTTTTTCTGCACCTATTGAGATGATCATGTGGTTTTTGTCCTTTCTCTTGTTGATGTGATGTATTACATTGGTTGATTTGCATATGTTGAACCAGCCTTGTGTCCCTGGGATGAACCCCACTTGATCATGATATATAATCTTTTTTATGTGCTGTTGGATTCTATTTGCTAATATTTTGGTAAGGATTTTTGCATCTGTGTTCATCAGTGATACTGGTCTGTAATTCTCTTTTCTGGTGGTGTCTTTGCCTGGTTTTGGTATCAGGGTGATGGTGGCTTCATAGAATGAGTTTGGGAGTATTCCTTCCTTTTCAATCTTCTGGAAGAGTTTGAGAAGGACTGGTATGAGTTCTTTGTATGTTTGGTAGAAGTCCCTGGTGAAGCCGTCTGGTTCTGGACTTTTATTTGTAGGGAGGTTTTTTATTGCTAATTCGATTTCATTTCTAGTGATTGGTTTGTTCAAGTGGTCAGTTTCTTCTTGATTCAGTCTTGGTGGACTGTATGTTTCTAGAAACTTCTCCATCTCCTCTAGGTTATCCATTTTGGTTCCATATAGTTTTTCATAATATTCTCATATAATATTCTGTATTTCTATGTTATTTGTTGTAATTTCTCCATTTTCCTTTCTTATTTTGATTATTTGTGCTCTCTCTTTTTTCTTCTTTGTGAGTTTGGCCAGAGGTTTGTTGATTTTATTTACTCTTTCAAAAAACCAGCTTTTGGTTTGATTGATTTTTTTCTGTTGTTTTTTTAATCTCTATTTTATTTATTTCTTCCCTGATCTTTATTATTTCCATCCTTCTGCTGACTTTTTGGGGTTTTTGCGCTTCTTTTTCTAATTCTTTTAGCTGGTAGGTTAGATGGTTTATTTGAGATTGTTCTTTTTTGAAGAAGGCTTGTATGTCTATAAACTTCCCTCTTAGTACTGCCTTTGCTGTGTCCCATAAATTTTGTGTGGTTGTGCTTTCATTTTCATTTGTCTCAAGGTATTTTTTAATTTTAATTTTAATTTCAATTTTGACTTCATCATTGACCCATTGGTTTTTTTAATAGCATGTTCCCCACATTTTTAAATAGTATGTTCCCCACATTTTTGATTTTTAAAAATTGTTTGCTTCCCACTTCTTTGTTCATCCACAGGAAAAATCCTTGGTTAAATTTATTAATATGTTTATCACAATTTAATTTAGAGTAAAAGTTCAGTGTCTTAGGGGCATTTGACTCCACAAAACTTAATCAAGTATGATTCCTTTGAGAAATTTCCAAGCTAATCACAGTAAAATTCAGCAGGACATTATGAACTGTCTGCATTTTCCTTAGACATATATGTGCCTCTTCATTCCAAACAAATAGATAAGAAAAACGAATGTATTAACCAGGCCCAGATAGTTTGGTGTTAGCTTTATCATTTATACTGAAGATTATTTTTCATATACTGTGTTCTACTGTTTATTTTATCTTCTATATCTATTTCCAAACACAACTTAACTGTTGTTAACAAAACAAAAGCTCTCCTGTCTCTAATCCTCTTGTTTCCCTATCTTATTTAATAAAATAATGGTGATAAAAATGACTATAATATGATGATGACAGTAATAATTACTAATACCAGTTTTTAATTTTTATGAATTTGATCTTTCAACACTCCATGGTATGTACACATTTTGTTGACAAAGTAAATCAAGTAAAGTAGTATTATGCCACTTGGCAGCGATCACAGAGGAGAGCAGATTTAGAATCAGCCACTCCAGCCTCACATACTGTAATATTACCAAGTAAAACTCCAAAAATCAGCTTTATGGGCATAGTTTTACATGACCTGGTTATAAAATTTCTACCTCAGAACTGTTGTCATCCTGCCTTCCCTTAATTAGATATACCTTCTTCTTCCTTTGAACACCCATAAAAATTTTATCTCTCTTGTAACATTGATATATTACTCTTTAAATTTCTTTCATCATTCACATTCTTGGCACCAGCATAATATTTCCACCTCTTTAACATACATACATGAAGCATAATTAGTTCCCTTGGGTCAGTAACTCTAAAAAGTGCCCTTGGGAGCTTAGTCATAATTTCAAATTTCAGACCAAGAAAGGAGGAGACGTGGCAAATAGAAAATTGAAGCAGACACAGATGTCCTCTTGCCTGAGAGTAAATCATGGTTTCAAGAGTGCCTGGTGAGAGCAGAAAGGTTTTACTCTGTATAGATGGCATCAGGAAGCTTCTAGGAGGGTTTTAAAAAATGGATGTCAATGGGGACAGGATGTTATTTGATATAATAGACATTATAAGGGACACCCAGACAGATAGGCTCAGGCTTAACATTACGGACATTTGTCACTAGGTGGGAGGACTTAAGGCATGTGTCATTAGTTCAGGGTTTTCCAAGAGATAGTCAGGAACACAGTTCAGATTAGAATGTGTCCCTGAACAAATTTTAAGAGTAATAACTTAAATGAGGTCTTGTCTTGCACAATTAAAAGGCTAATAAGAAAACAAGGCCTAAGACCACTCACCAGGGAACAAAGACATCATGAATGTCTGTGAGGATGACTTAATATTTCACCTGAGGCAGCAACCTAGGGCTTCTTAATTCCTTCTGACTTAAGTCAGCCTTGAGTCAAGACAGCTTTCCAGAGCCTGGGGGATGGACTGACCCTGGAGTGCCTAATAAAGCCTCAACTGGTAGCACAGAATAGCTTTAAGAGGTAGAGTCTGTCAGATGCCTTTAAAAAAAACCCTTTTTATCTCCATAATGCTTTAAAATGGCACCTGGGATATGGCAAAGATTATTTTTTAAGGTTGAATTGCATTAACTTGAATAAAAAATAGATATCATTGAGGATAAGCTTGCAAGAATATCTTCCCTTTTATTACAATTCCTTTCTAATGCATTTTTTCTTTCACATTTTATTAAATAGGAGCCTACAGTAAAATACTTTTTGATCTTCACTTCTTAATGCTTTTGAACACCTCAGTTCTACTTCATCTTTCCCCTAAGGTTCCAGCCTCAATTTTTCTCACATATTAAGCAAAGTGAAATTGACATTAAAGCCAGGGAAACACATCCTGTCTCATTCATACTTAACATTTCTATGCTTAAATTCAGAAAAAAAATAATGTACATGAACAAGAGCATTTTCTTTTACTCTTTCTAATGCACTCACTGAATTTATTGTAATATCTTGTTTTCTACATATTGAGCAAGCCTGTAAGACTTTTTAATTTAAAATCTCATTTTTTTGATCCACTGTTGGTTCAATCTGCGAATTTGGAACCCAAGGATATGGAAGGCCAACTGTATATAATTCTCCAGCTTTATATATTTTTCCCCATCTCTAAGTCCCTCATCTGCTCATCTACTTACAAAGATTCTATTTCTTTTGATCTTTCCCCTAAAAAAAAAAAAAAAAAGAGCCAAGTGAGCTAAATACAACTTGAGGTTTTTCTTAGGAAAAAGAAAACCACATGATGGCCCAATAATCTCTTAGAATTACTATTCCAGAAAGAAAACCTGTCGAAGTTTAATTTAAACTCTGATCTGGAATGAAGTTGAATCTCATATTGAAAGATTTTTGTAAAGAAAAAAGAAAAAAAAGACTCTTGCTCCAGAATTCAGAATTTTGTTAGAGTCTTTTTGTCTTTGACTACAAAATCTCAACCAGATTGTAGAATTTATTTGTAGTACTTCAAGTAGGAAAAATATTTAAATAAAATAAGAAGGGGGATACTAGGAGAAGATTAACATAGCCCAGCTCATGCCTAATTTTAAAAAATAATCTTCATTGCACAATAAAAGTAATAAATACAAAACAGAAGGGCATTTCAGAAGCTTTTATCTAAGGATAAACTAGTCAACATTCAAAATTGTAATCAAAGATAAATCGATATAAAGCTATAGAATTAGACTCCAGTAAACTGTACTGCAATATTCTATGGTACAAAAAAAAATGATAAGTTAAAGGGGAATTTGTGATCTTTTTGGTAACTAAATTAGGCTTAAAATAGGAGATTTAATCAAGAAAATTAATAAATATATTGGAAAAGGAAATCACCGAATTAGGAATTCTCCTATATGTGACTGCATATCTTTAAAGAGCTGTAGAAAATAGATGTTATTATTCAAAACCATCTAATGATCTTTACCCAAAACATATAATTCACTCCCCTCAAAAAAGACATCTAAAGTTTCTTTTCCTCTAAGAATTGGGAGGGAGAAAATGAAACAAAAATATGTAAATACTTCAAACATGTTCCAAAGATTTACTGAAACTCAGTGATACTTATCACAACCTAAAACCAGAATATGCAGTTCCCTTGTGGGGCACGCAGATGAGAACATAGAAGACTTCTCTATATGTTGTATTAATATGGATAAATTTAAGAATTAATGATTTTTGTATCAGTTTCCTATTGCTGCTATAACAATGACCACAGCGTTAGTGGTTTATAAAAACATACGTTTACTATCATACAGTTTGGAAAGTCAGGGATCCAAAATCAGTCTCAATGGACTACAGTCAGTATGTCAGCCAGGGCTGGTTTCCTTCAGAGACTTGTAAGAGAATCCATTTCTTTGCCTTTTCCAGCAACTAGATCCACTTGCATTCCTTGTTTCATAATTGATTACTTCCTCTATCTTCAAAGAGCATCACTCCAACCTTTGCTTCCATCATCACTTCTCTGTGACAATGAAACTCTTGTCTCCCTCTTGCAAGAACCCTAGTGATTTTATTAAAATCACCTGGGTCTCCACAGTGATCTCCCCATGTCAAGATTCTTAACTTGATCACATTTGCAAAATCTCTTTTGCTTTGTAAGATAACACATTTGTAGGTTCTGGAGATTAGGATGTGGACATCTTTGGGTGAGACTATTCTTTCTACTGAAATTCTGTACATTTATTTTCTGATCATTCTGAAAATTGACACAAAGCTATGAAAAGTAATAATTTATTATCTTTGCCATGATCTGTTAGGTGAAGAAATAATCCATCTAATAACAGATTACAAATAATTCAAAATTACTCAAGACTAACCACTAAAAGAATCATAAGAGGGTTTCTGATGTTAACATATTTTAGGCAATTAGCATCAGATTTCTCAAAAACAGCAAAACTTCTATATGTTTGACTCAACTGAGATCTTTAAACCAACCCCCAAAATTCTCTCAAATGATCTCAAAATATGCCTTCAACAACATTCATATTTTTTTAAGCACGTGAAAATTTAGTCCATGTTCTATAGGTGTCATATTGACAATGTTTCATATATCAAAGAGCTGCTGTCATCAGAGTTTATCCCTTAACCCAGTAGCAAGGACTTATCCTTGCCTCAGAACTGATATCTCAGTTGAATTAATCATGGCATCCTCAGGTTTCAAACTAGTTCCCAAATGAAGTACAATCTCTATTGCCAGTGAAGAACCCCTAATATCTTCCTAACAACTAGTTAACTAATCACTATTACATTTTTCTCTCCTACTTCTAGCCCCCGATGTAACACTCTCATTCCAGGAATACTGTTATGCTTACCAACTGAAGAAAAACTCATGATTATGTTGTTAAGAATAGCTATTTTGGGTACAGTTGCAGTTAAGTAAATCCTGACTTAATCACATTTCTTAATGGGCTTAAATTAAAAATGATGGACAATTTTAGTCTAGCTTTGCAATAACTGATGCAGACTTCTTTGAATCTAATCCAGTATCATTTCAAATTGACATAAGTGACCCAACTTATGGCCTTGACAGATTGCTAAAAATGCAAGGTTAAAAATAAACCTGATACTCATTATGCTTTTGGTGTCGTTTTTGATGTCTTGACAATGCTCACAAAAATAGTGCATACTCAATAGTGCACTGGCCCACTACAAAGAGGTAACATAGGACTTGGAGAAAATGCTTTATCAAAGCATTAGGTTAAATAAACTGCTCTTTTTAAAGATTTTTGCAAAGCCCAGTCCATGGAGATGCTTACAGATTTCACCATAGATGTATAGTCTCTGGCTTCTAAGACTGAAAAAAAAAAGTTGGAAAAATCAAGTTGTCAGATCAAAGAGGAAATAATCTGGCAGAGCTAGGTGCCTGTGCTTTGGGATCAGAAAACCTCCAGTGGACACTTGCTATGGCACTCCACGAGGCAACCTTCTAAAATAGGATCGAACACTGCTGGGTTACTAAAACAGCAATACGTGACTCACCCGTAACCCACATGATACTGGAAAAGGTGTAAAAGTGGGGCATGGATGGAAACTACATCCTACGGGGAGATTTGAGCATCTCTAAATGCATTTAATATTATTGTCTCCCACTATGGGTTATGAAAATGCATCAGGGAATACACATTTATTTTCTCTGTAAGTAGAAACAATTGCTTATTTAAAAAGCCACAACACTCAACATTGCCTTAAAAAACTATAAATATGCCTAGATCATCCTAATTTACTTATTCAGCAGTGAAGGAAAAGGAAAGTTAGGTGTGAATGACACAAAACACTGCTCTTTGCACAGGAATCTGACTGCACCGACTGTGCCCAAGAATGTGGAAAAGAGGAAAGAATAATGAAATATTAAAACATAAGTAAGTTGAACTACCAAACAACCTTGAAATCTCATGTTTGAAAATCCTTTCCTTAGCTGTCATGGCCCTGCCTTCTTACCTCTGATGAAGTCATAGCTTGCCTCTCTCAGAGCCAGCCACAATAGGCTCATGCAGTAGAATTATCTGTGCTCATAACTGACTTCAATCTTACACATTTTAATCTATCCAAATATTGTGAAAAATGTAAGTAGTGTAGTCCTTCCTGTCATTCTTACGGTCATTAATAGGTGCAGGTGACCTTTTCTCTCCAAGTGTCTAGTCATGTCCTGGTTGACTATGATGTATCCTTGATCAGAGTTTGTTCTTGAGCTTCAACATAAAATACCTCATGGGTCTCGCTTAGTTAACTGTTCATAGTCTAGTTCCCTTATGAGGAAACTGATATGTCTTGTTACTTGAATATGAAATAATTCATGGGCCAAAATAATTTATGTTTGGTTTTGAAGTCTCCTAGTTTGTATATAATTTCCAGAGTTATTTCTAATAGTGCTCCTTTTCCCTCTCCAAATATCTCAGCTGACAACTTTTATTTCATGTGATGAAAGAGGCATTGTTTCTGGACTTCTTTGCTGCAGGGAGTGACTAGAAAGCTACATAAAATACACTATACAACGGTATTTGGATGTTGGATAATAAGCAATGTATGACTGTGATACCTGAAAAGAAATGGGGAAAACAAAGAGAGCTTAATCCTACAGTGAGAATTTCCTCGTCACTGCAGAGACGAGAAACCCAGACAGAGCACGTTTATCTCAGGGAGCTAAGGGAAGACGGACTGAAACTCCGCGAGTCCCAGCAGCAAGCAAGTACTATGTAACTGAAGCTGATAACTTCCCAGAGCTCACAAATGGCTGGGAGATATTCAGGTTTCAACCAGCCTGAGTGGAGAGTGTGCATGGCGTATCTGGGGCATTTAGTTGAGATCCTAAAGCATCACACTTTGGGAATAAGGCTAAACTAGCCTTAAAATTTAGACTTCTTTAGAACTTTGCTATAATATATTCATTGTAGTTCAGTAGTTCTCAAAAAACAGGGGTGACTTTGCTTCCCGGGGAATATTTGGAAATGTCTGTAGACAGTCTTGGTTGTCACGTATGTCGTGATACGTGCTCTTGGCATCTAACGGGGAAAAGGCAGGGGAGCTGCTACACACCCTACAATGAGAAGGGCAACTCTCAAAGGAGAGAGTTATTTATCCCAAAATATCAATAGTGCTCAAATTGAGAAACTTCATCCTTGCTAAATATCACAGGCTGACAGAACAAGGTTGTAATCTCATTCCTGAACTGTTTTCTTTGGCTAAAATATGTATAGATGGATAGATAGATAGATAGGTAGGTCGGTAGACAGATAGATAGATAGATAAAATGACAAGTATTATCAATAAAAAAGTCAATTCATAGTACTACAAATTCAAGAGATTTTGTTTTGTTTTGTAAATTTAGGGCCTCAGAGTTATAATTATATTTACCAGCTGCTAATAAAAAAGATCTATGAATGAGTGAATTTTCTTAACTGCAATTTGAAAACAACATTAATTGAATTAGTGTGATCCAGAAAAATCATGCAAAGCATTATCGAAATATGATGGCCATTGATATTTTTTACTAAAGAAAAGCACAGCTTAATGAAAATGTCCACAATAATTACTATAACTCCAGCTGTCATTATACGATAGATGACTGTTTTTTTAGGACTTGCTCTTTTTAATAATTATTTCATTTGTTGAAAATTTAACTTTTTCTGTATCTTTAGAACAAAGTTGTAGGGATAAGAGATGAAAAATTATTAAAACTAGTTTGCTTACATTGACATTTGTGAATTGCAACCACATTATAAGCAAAAGGTATCGATCACTTCATTCATAAACTGTTGACTTTCACTACTACTCCAGTAGAAACAGTAGTCGTTTCCCTTTCTGCAGCAAATTAGTGAACATACTTGAAGTAGGTCTTCTCATGTAAACAGTACTATGAATGGTTATTTCAGAGAATCGAATGTTCAAAATATATCCATTGCTTGAATAACAATAAGACGAAATGTGTACACTTTCCATCTTTCCTAAGGTGTTGGAAACCCTGAAGAACTCAATGGCCTTGGTCACATATGTTTTATTACTTATCTGGAGAATAGTCTCAGCAGGAAGTTGGAACAAAGCCTAGAAAAAAGACCTTACCTACATTCTTCATCAGTAGGAAGTTGGTTGTGAATCTCACAGTTCCCATTAGGAACAAAAAATAAGACAGGAAAATAGAAGTATTGAAAGTTATACCAAAAGAAAGATGTTTAAGTTTTTCTGTGTGATACATTGTTCTTCAAGTGGGGTTCTGGCTTGCTTATTTAATTTTACTTGTTTGTTTTATTTTCTTTTCCATAAACTAATAAGTTAGACAAAATCTTCTGAAGGGGAACAAATATAAAATAAGATGTTATGTCATAGAACCACATACATAAAAAAGAGCTATTGTAATAGTTTAATCATGCTTAGTTCTACTAAACCACATGTTTCTGTTCTTGTAGCCTTCTGTTTCATATGTCAAGCTTTCTTTAAATGACTGTTTATTTGGAGCAATAGAAAGGATAACTCAAGCTCTGAGTATGAATGCGGGTGTTTTTGAATGGCAGATGGAGCTTTAAGGAGGGTGGGCAAAATTCTTACTCTTATGGTGCTGGATACCTGTGTGTAAATAGCAACTGTAGGTGCTTGTTTTTTCCAAAAGAGATTAAACACTCTAGAACATAAATCTTTGATATTTTTTTTGCCTGTACCAAATGCCTGAATTGTAGCACTAATAGGATTATGTGTATTTGTGTGTGTGTGTGTGCGCGCATAAGAAATAGAAAGACAGAGACTGCCCAACACATGTGGCCTCAATTAAGTCTACCTTTTATTCCGGAATTCCATTGTGACCACTACACGTATATGTCCAGTGTCTCTGCAGGTTGTGCCCACAAATACATGCTGCCACAGGGATGCAGTTGCTTTGTTAATAATGTATTTTTCCAGGTCTTTTTTTTTAACTGACACTATCAATGGATACTTAAATACAGCAAAATAGACAAATTTTCAGTTCGTTTCATTGAGTATTGGCTAATGTATACATCCATGAAACCACCACATCAAACAAAGTGAAAAAAATTCCACCATCCCAGAAAGCTGTGACACTTTTCACACGCCCCACTCACCATGGGTAGATACTGATGGAGTTTATGTCATCATAGATTTGTTTTGTCTGTCCTAGAATTTTGCACGAGTAGAATCATACGGTAAGTAGTCTTTCGTGTCTAGCTTCTACTGCGACATAGAACGTCTGTGAGATGGGTTGATGTCCTTGCATTTATCAGCAGTTTGTTCATTTTTATTGCTGAATGTGCTCATTGCTGGTCTAAGTGTATACTTACTGCTTGCCACTATTCCCATTGTATACCAAAATGTGTTTCTCTCTTTAGCTTTAAATAGATATTTATGCTGTTCCTAGGCTTTGGCTGCATGAAAAACTTAGTGTAGGTGTTTCCGTGCACATCTCTCTGAGTGGCTTATATTTGAATTACTTTGTGGTATATAAATATATAGAAATATACTTTCTGATTTATAGCATATATGCAGTCACAACTTTATAAGAAAGTGCTAAACTATTTTGCAAAGTGGTTGTGCTGTTTTAAACTCTCCCCTGAAATATATGAGAGATTTCCAGAAATATACAAATGGAACTACATTAAACTAAAAAGCTTCTGTACTACAAAGGAAACCATCAACAGTGAAAAACAACCTACAGAATGGTAGAAGATATTTGCAAACTATATATCTGATAAAGACTTAAAATCCAAAATACATAAAGAGCTCCTATAAGTGATCATGTTGTATTTGAAAGTAATTGCCTGTATATAAACTGCAGTGATAAAATTTTCAAATGTGCTAAAATCTATGTAAGCCTAAATCGATGCCTATAGATTGAGGAGTACAGAATGAAAAAAAAGATGATTTTTTTAGGGCTAACATAAATGGTGCTTGATATGCTTAATTAATTCTTTGGAAAGTTATTTCAATAGAAAAAGACTTTTTTATTTGGCAGGTTGAACAGTAGAAAATCATTTTCTGGTGGGTACTATACAGTCAAATAGGCAAATTCTGACATCTCGTTTGTGTGTTTTTACACCACTGTGATTCTTCAAACTGCCTAGAAATGTTTTTAAAATAAACCATTAGATATTGGTATAAAGAAACACTTGTTTTCCTTTTTTCTAATTCATAACCAGCTTCCATCACACAATCAATTTTTGTGGGAGAAGTTTACTGCTGAGTAAGCTTACTTTGATAGAACAGAACAGTTTGAACAGTTTTCCATCTCAACCCAATTTGCAATACATGTATTTCCCACTGCTTGGAAAATTCTAGTTTTTACATTCTTTTTTTTTTTAAGCAGGAAAAAGGTTGTTATATTTCAAACATTCTAGATGTAAAGTGAAATAATTACTTTGTAAGTTGAATAATAATTTGAGGTGAAACCACATTTTCTGCAGCATTGACTAATCATATGGAGAGATGTGATATACAAATGATTTGCAAATCACTTTATTAAAACCTTCTTTCTTAACAAATTTCTCCCTGATACCAGAAAAGCTTATAAAAATCCAACTCAGTCTAACATCCTTTTCATTTGGCATAATTAATCTGAAAAAAAGGATTTGACATAATTATGTTCTCAGGTAATCTTTTAAAATTTTCTTATTGTTTACAGCAATTGCATAGAACATATGAAGAAATAATATTTGAGGTTTAAGCAAAATTTAAACTGTCAATATCAAAGGAAATTGATCCACAATGTTTCTAACAGTATTTCTGTTTTAAATTGTTAATAGTATTTTAATGTATTAAAGTATTTTCTTTATACTTAAGCATTTTCCCTATTTAGTGAAATAGGAAAACAACAGTAGTTGTAAACAAAACTAGCCTTTGCAAACTTAAGATTTTAAAAACTATATGTCATGAATATGGGCAAATGTAAATATATTATAAATAGTTCTATTCACTTCTTGTAAATAAAACATAAACTTTGTTTAAATAATTAATTTGGTATGAATTGTGTATACATACTATATATGTACACACATTTCTGCTAAGGTCAGTGAGCAAAAATTATGAGTAAAAAGAAGAAAGGTGATGGAAAATCTTCTTTAAGCTGAATTTGTTTTTTAAATATTAATACATTTATCTAATTTTTGCACTTCCTATCTTCTTGTTTTTATTATCTCATTTGCAAACATATTTCTCCTTATCTTTTATATACAACTGTAATATCAAGTCTATTCTGTACTATATATGTCAGGGAGTTGAGTTTTAAAATTTATTCTATTTTATAGCATATTTAAGCCATTTTAATGTCATGTATAATTATTCCCCTTAATTTACCATCATGTTAAATTTTCTCCTAATCATATATTAAAAAATTATGTCACTAAAATTCACAAAACTTTAGGTGTCCTTTTGCAGGGGTCACTGTCCTACCAAGATGTGACACATGATTTCAGATCTACTTCACAGTGAAGAAAAATAGGAAATTTGTCGTATTACATGTATTGAACACAACCACATTCTAGATCAATTATGTTTCTTGGTTAAATTCGGTAGTTACTGTCTCTGAAAAAGTGGATATTATTAGCAGTAGATCAAGGAACTAAAACTAAATGAGGGCTTGGAGTTTCAGTTTTAGGGGTAGGCAGGGCTTTCCTGATGTGTAAGGAATGGGAAATAGAACAGGTAAATTTGTGATGATACAATCTGGCCACTTCACGTCTACTGTGATGAATGACCTACACTTTTCACTCATGTCCTTATGTTACTTTCACAGGCTATGAAGTCCTGGGAGAAGGAGAGTCTACTGGGTCAAGCAAGTCTGGGTCATTACAATTCTGCTGTATTGGGGATGGTGGAGAGGGGAAACAATGACCCATAAGCCAGAGATTTCTTACCAACAATGTACACAGTTGAGTAGAGAAAATATCCCGGAAAGAAATTGGCAGATGCACAGTACACAGCCTAAATATGCCACAATTAGAAATTCCAGTAGTTGAATAAAATTCAATCACATTTACAAATGTGCAGAGCTTTTAGAAAACAGAAATAAGTATCTTTTAGAGGTGTCGCTATATATTATTCAAGGCAGAGCATGTGTAAGCATATTAAATTCGAGTTCAGGTATTACTCATGTGAAATAACTTTCTTCCATAAAAAGGAAGAAAGGGATAACTGAATAGTTGGAAGAGAAATAAAGTTATAATAAAGTTGCAATACAGTATTCTTGGTATGCTAATTTGGGAGCTGTCTCTACAGCTACTGAACACAGCCGGATGAGCTGTATTAAAGCGTTCCCTGAATTTGAGTTTTAACTTCATATTACAAGAGGATGAACTGCATGACTAGAATTACTAGGTCCTTATTGAGTGGTGCTGTCATGTAGGCAAGTAACAAAATGGAAAGATTATTCTGCCCTATCCAATTTTATGTGCTTGAATAGGTCTGGTCTTTGTTATACAGATAAGATTGGGACTTGATAGACTAAGTGAAGTGGAGAGTTGAAATGTTATCTTGAAAATTTCTACTGAAATAGAATGTTAAATTAGATTAGGAACTAAAACCTAATTTAGAGCTGAAAAAATCAAGTTGGAAATCTATTTTGTTCATGTTTATCAGATAATTGGAGAATGTTCCACTTCAGGCTATGCTCATTTTTTTCCCAAGACTCTTAATTTAATGGCAGCAATATGGTGGCCAAAATGCAGTTGTTTTTTTTTTTTTTTTTGATGAACTGTCTTAAGATGGACTGACTGACAAGTATTTACTGTTCATTTTGTGGAGAGCAATGCATTAGAGCCTGGGAGAGAGTGTTCCAGCGAGGGAAGATTAAAATAAAATGAAATAAAATAAAATAAAATAAAATAGATGTAGTAACAGTTTCTTTGTAATTGAAGATTAGATTCTAGATTGTTTCCAACCAGAAGTATTAGTTTGCTCACATTCACTTTTATTTCACTGTCAACTAAAAGTTTATTGGGTAGAATATTTATGAAATGATACCACTAAAATGAAAATTTTGGATAATATTGTCTACCTAGTAACAGTGTGTATATTCTCTTTTATGTGACATTTACTATGTTAAAACACACTACTAAATGATCTGTGTTAGAAGGTGTGAGGTAATGGAAGTGTAAAAGTTAGGGCGTTGCCTTCCAGAATCTCAATGTGTTAGAGACAAATTGTGCCAACATGAAAATCAGTTATGAAATTTAAATATATGACCTATCGTATGATCATTTAGAAATCAGCAAAATACCAAATATTTCTGAAAAAAATTGATGAACCAAATATATAATCAGAATTTTAAAAAATATTTTAGGAAACACGAGTTTTTCAGTCCCACTTACAAGAAATAAAAAACAGAAAAAGAAAAGATAAACCTTAATGGGAGTATGTATGGCTGTTTATTCATTCAACATTTGATCATCTGTAGTTTTCTTTGAAACTATAGCTAGTGTGATGCATAAACCCAAGACAGATGAAAAATGGTCTCAAATATCCCATGTAGAAGAAAATACTCAGATTTATCCCCCTCTGTATCTAACTTGAAAAAATATTATGGCTGTTGTCCATTGTGTAATGGTTGCATTTCTTTATTTTTCATTGCCTTCCAAGAACCGATGGTAAGGAAATCTGTAATAAGCAAAGGAGATTGCTGGGTGTCCCTAATGAAAAACCACTCTTTTAGGACAGAGCACTCTGATGTTATCTGATTTGAACTTTTTAGAACATTTTTTAATTTAGTTGGCAAATGAGAAGTACTCTCAATTTTTTTTGAAGAACTCTTTTTTATTACAAGTTGAATCCTGATTGAGATATTTTTCATCCAATTATTCATGCATTTTTAGCTGTTGGTTTTGGATTTCACAACGTTTTCATAGATATTAAACTAGGAAGATCTTAAGCTCCAGTGAGACCTACTACCTCTGTTGACTTTAATAATAGTTTCACTTCACCTTATAACAGTTAATCGGACAACTGGTATGTGTGACTGCTTTTTCTTCAAATTAGCATGCATTTTTATTTGGATTTGTCAGATATGATTTTACTTGTTTTAGAGTTTATGTTTTTCTCAGGATTAAGGGGTCACTTTGCAGGTTTTCATATACTGTTTCTAAAGAATGCCAGAACACCTGTTATCATGTACATTAGTTATCTATTGCTATATAAAAAAAATCACTTCAAGCGTTAGTGGCTTGAAACAGGATGCATTTTTTCTCTCATAGTTTCCGGGTCAGGCGGGGGTTAGCTGAATGTCTCCGGCTCGGGGCTCAGAGCAGGCTGCAGTCATCCAAGGACTCGACCAAGGAAGGAGCCGCTTCCAATTCACCGATGAGGCGATCGATCGACAGACCTCAGGTCAGCTCTTGTTCTTTCATGAAATACCAGTTCTTTGCCATCCTTGTCTTTCTCTAACGCTACCCACCACATGGCAGTGTGCTTCCCCCAGAGTGAGGGGAGGGACAGAGAGGAAAGGAGAGGCGGAGAGAGGAGAGGCAGGAGGTGGGGAAGCAAAGGGAAAGCCGTAGTCTTTTAAAATTTAATTTCAAAAGTGACATTTCATTACTTTTGCCATAGTCTCTCAATTAGAAGCAAGTAGCCAGATCCAGTCCACAATCAGGAAAAGACAATCACACAAGTTGATGAGTAACAGGAAGCAGGGTTGTTGTGAGCAGTTTTACAAGTTGTCCACCACATTGTGATAGCAACAACAGCCAAAAATGTGCACTTTTCTACATCTTAACATCTAATGAAATTTAAACATCAACATCTTACACAAAACAAGAGTACCTTAAAACACAATAAAGAGATAAAAAAATTAGTAGAAGTTGTGAGATAGGTATACACGCAATGGAATGTCACTCAGCCATTTGAAAAGAATGAAATAATGCCATTTGCAGAAACATGGATGGACCTAGAGATTATCATACTAAATGAAGTATGTCAGACAAAGACAAATATCAGATGATATTACTTATATGTGGAATTTAAACAAAAGAAAAGACACAATTGAACTTATTTAGAAAGCAGAAGGAGGCTCACAGACAATAGAAAACAAACGTATGGTTACCAAAGAGGAAGAGGGTGGGAAAGGATATATTGGGAGTTTGAGATTAACAGATACAAACTACTATATACAGAATAGATAAACAACGGTGTCCTACCGTATAGCACAGGGAACCATATTCAGTAGCTTGTAATAACCTATAATAAAAAAAAGTATACGTATAAATGAATCACTATGCTGTACACCAAAAACTAACATACTGTAAACCAAGTATATTTCAATTAAAAAAATTGCTTAAAGTTAATAAATCAGCAGGCTCAATGCTCTTCACTGTGAAGAGCTTCTGTTGGTTTTTAGGTCTTCAGCAATTAGCTGATTTTTTTTTTTTTTTTTGCCAAAGTTTTACATCCATCTCAAGAAAAAGATTGTTTCTTACCTAGAGTCTTGATAATTAAGAGAAATGTTCTAAACCTAAAAATGTCGGTGAGACAAAGTGTAGTAATGTCAAGAATACTGTGTTGATTTACCAGACTGGTGACAGAATTCTGCTTCATATTCCCAATACATGAACTTTTCTAACCGCTTCTGATCACATATTTTGCCAAATTCTGGAACATGAATATTTTAGAGTATTAGTATCTTGCACTTTCTCCAATGCTCTGACATTTAAATGTACAATTCTCTCCTCTGTCTTTATCATTGAATTTGTGAATGTGTCAAGATATCACTTTATGTATTTCATCTTTGAAAATTTACAGAATATATTTTTTAAAGTTCTAAGTAGAGAAATGGCCACACCAATTCATGGTTAGTAGGAATGTAGGTGAATGTCTGTGTACTGACTTGAAATGGTTTCTCAGATGTATTTTTTCATGGAAGATAGCTAAGATTCAGAGTTGCTTTTTAAGTATTATGTATAAATATTCATATGTTTATATAAAATGTTTTTAAAGTATATGAATATTTATATAGAATTAGTTGTATATGCATAAATCTACAGAATAATATGGAGGTAGTTGCTTTGTAGAGAAGCACATCAAGTTTCAAGGAGAGGTTTATTTTTCACTGAATATTCTTGCATTTTCTTTTTGATATTTATCACTCTTGTGTTAAAAGAACAAAGTAAAACAGTAATATAAATCTAAATAAATTAATAAGTGATTACATGATTATTGTAGAAATAAAATATGTTAAGTATAATTTGGCAAAATTTACTATTTTTATTAAACGTTGAAAATGATGATAACACCTGTCAAAGAAATTGGTCAGTCAATTATTTTAGAAATTAAAGAGAATTTTTTTTCTGCATGCATTTGCTATATAACAGGCCAATTCATGATTACACTGAAAATATTTTTATGAAACTACTTGGTGACTGATAAAAGTATTTTTCCATTTTCATACATATTCATAAAAAGTAACCACTTGAAAATATTTTTGTCTAATATGCAAATCTGCAGAAGTGAAGAACTCTTCTATTTATTAGCATTCATTTAAACACCATATATTCTTAATATATTTTGCTTATAGCAATTTTAATATATTCTCTGACCTTTAACAGAAATATTCCTTTACAAAAAATTCTAGAGCAGTACATTTCATGGTCTCATAATGTAACCTCATTAGAAAACATAATTCATTCTTTATATCCTATAGACATAACTGAGAGATTTGTACTTTTCTTGGCTACTTATTAACAGATTTTTCTCTAAAAAAACTAAAAAAGCATAACCATGGGGTATCTCTAAAAATTTATCTTTAAATTATAATTTAACTTCCTCAATTCAGTGAGGTTTGACTGCTTCTAATATTTTAGATTTGGCTTTGTTTTCTTATTATTTAAAATGGTAATCTCAAGGACTCAACTAATCACAACTACTTCTAAAACAATTAAGTAAATTGTAATCTCTTACTAGCTGTATGTAATTTTACTAATGATAACCATTTTTCACTTACTAGAACTAAGATCACTTTTAGAAAGACTTAGATCAAATCCATTTTATTTTGTGCAGTGAATTTCTTTAATCTGTCTTAAAATTGAGTGGTGGATGGCATTTATGGCCCCGTTTCTTCAACACTTTGCTATGCTTTTCAGTGTCTTCCCTATTTTGGCTTTGGGCTGAGTAGTGTGACTTGATTTGGCCTGTAGAGTAAGATAGAGAGGACAGCTTGTCAGTCCTGTGCCCAGGCCAAAAATGGCATTATTTCTGTTTTCCTCCTCTCCCTTTGCTCATCTCCAAGAGACGCACATGCCCGGACCAGCCAGAGGGTCTTAGGAAGACAGTGGGAGACGTGTGGCGCTCCCTCATCCTGGTCTAGGCTCCAGCAGGCATGGCTGAGATCAGCAGAGCCATCACACAAAATCCTTGAAAGCATGAAAATAAACACTTATTGTTGTATACTACTGAGTATTCTAAAATAGACCTTAATATTTAGAGCTGTTTTAGGTTCTCAGCAAAATTAAGCAGAAAGTACAAAGAGTTCCCATATAACCCCAGGTCCCACATATTCACAGCTCCCCTACTAGCAACATCCCACAGCACCAGAGTGGTATATTTGTTATTATCAAAGAGTCCACATTGAAACTTCATTATTAACCCAAAGTCCGTAGTTTACATTAGGGTTCAATCTTGGTTTTGTATATTGTATGGGTTTTGATAAATGTATGACACAGGAGAAATTTCAAGTTAATTTTTATAAAAGGTCGGTGTCTGGATTAATTTTTCTGCACGCAGGTGTCCAGTGGTTCCAGTACCATTTGTTGAAGAGACTATCGTTGCTCTGTTGTGTTGCCTTTTCTCCTTCATCAAAGATCTGTTGACTGAATGTCTGTGGGTCTATACCTAGGTTCTCTACTCTGTTCCATTAACCTGTTTGTTGCCAATACCACACTGTCTTGATTGCTGTAGTTTTAGTGTGAGTGAGGGTGTTTTTTAGTGCAGTAAATGTTGATTGATGGAGGACTGTCTACCTAATATGTGGTGATATGAATAGATTAATTTCTATGCATTTATGAAAAGGTTGTCTATATTATGCTAGTCAATACATTTAAAATTAGTCACCAAGTTGAATAGTTATTTGACTTACTCAAAACATTGAACATTTTTCTGATCATTTACTTATTCATGAGACGTTCACCTTGAGAATAACATTGTTTATGTGTTGACAATGTAAAACCTCCAGAATAAACATTTAGAGAAAATTAATATTTTTAAACTTACGAGTTTTCAAAATGTAAATCCTGTTTCTCTTGAACCTGGTAGAGATGAAAAATTGAATAGGATGAAATAAATATCAAAGCAGTTATGCAGGAAATTCAGTAGGAAATTAATAATGATTAAACCATTTACCTAAGAGAATGTTTATAAAAGAAATCATCAGTCTATTGAGCAAGTATGTCAAGATAGATCTTGAGTATTTGTTGAGTTTGTCTTTTTTTTTTAACTGAGATGATAGAAGATCTTGACTCAAAGAGTTGAAGTTTCAGTGAAGTTATGTGTAGACTAGCTCCTAAGACAGTGAAGATAAGCTATACAAGTCACTCAGATGTCTTTTTCTGCCACCATTGTTTCTAAGATTTTTACCTTAATCCAAAAAATGTTATGAACTAATGTTGGTGTCTGTGAGAACACTGGGAGAAGCCAGTGCCCAGTTACGGGTTTACTCATCCAGTCCGTGGAAACCACGAAGCAATGAGGAACTAAGTCCTGCCAGTAGCCACGTGCATGAGCTTGGAAGTGGAGCATTCAGTCCCAATGAAGGTTCCTATAAAGGCAGTCCCACTGAAAGACCCTGAGCCTGAACCATCGTCTTAAGGAGTGAATACATTCAAATCTATTGATATTTAGCACAAAAGCTGCGCTCAGACTACAAGGCACAGAGGACTAATGGCAAGAGTTTTACAGTGCAACAACCGATTACTCTGAGAGATTTATTCTGCCCTTGGATTCTAGAATGCTCTCTTGAAAAAAGGGAAGGAGATATCCCAACATACCTGAGTGGAAGCAAATGTTTACCAAAACCACCTTTGGGGGGCTTTCCTATGTTATGGAGATGACCTTTTGCAAACACTGTCAGAAGCAAGTAACAAAAATACACCTGAAAGAAAATAAGACACATGTAATGAATAATTCTTAAATAAATAAATATGTACATATTAAAATATCAATGTCTTTATTATATCCCAAAGATCACAATGATATCTTTTATTGAACAGAAGGTACATTTTCTTTTGTTCTGAAATGCTTTACATTATATAACACAGAATTTTTTCTTTAGAAACACTGATTATTCCATTGTAAGCTGTAGTATTTTCAAAAGTTAAAGGACAAGGGAAAAATCTGTAAAGAAACAAGATTTAAATGTAGATGGTACCATAAAAGAATCCTACGCCATAAAATACACACACACACACACACAAAGGGATGAAATTGCTGTTGCAGGAATAAAATAGTAGCATTTTATGGATTGGGGAAATTTTATGATACAACCTAATGACTTTCTTTGGCCGGTGTACAAACGCTTCGGCACCCATAGTTTTCCACGTCTGAATTGCTGGTCTGCTGGTATGCGTGGCCTTCCACCAGTTATTTTATGAACCTCAAGCTCATTAGATTTCATTGTTTAAAATGCAGTTTCCTTAGATTTAGGGTGGCCTGCATCACCTCAGTGTGGATCATTTTTTTTCATGTTGTGCTTGTATTTAATGACCGAGTCTATACATCACCAGATAAAGTGGTGACTTGGCAACTACATATTTTGTCTATTTTATTTATGGCTCAAGAAGGGATCTTGAATGTCTAACTCCACCACAGTCAAAGTTACTTAAAGATAAGGAAACTCAGAGCCAGGGAATTTAAACAGGTTCTACAAAGTCTCTTTGCTCTCTATTAAATGTAGTCCTTACTCCAAGTTACACTGGGAAAATTCATGGCTAAAATTAATGTAAGACCCCAAATCATCTACGTTGACTAGGTTAAACAAAAAAAAAAAAAAATGCGTGAAAATACAAAGACTTCGTCTTTAAAAATCCCCAAATTAATTGAGATGGGAAGAAAATGTAGAACCAATTACTTCAAAAATTGACTTCTTAGATCTAAAAACAGAGCCCCACCCAGAGGTGTTGAGTGAGCACACAGGATCACACAGCTGACAGAAATTCTAGAATTATAATCTTGATATTTCACATATGTTTATTGTTCTTTGTATCATGTCATAACAGGACTTCTTAAGTCAATGGCTTCAGTTTCCAAATTTTTCTAGTAACCTCTCTGTCATAATTATATATCCAAATATAAAACAAAAATAAACAATCTATTACTCCATTACAAATCTAAGTTAATATTTCAAAATAAAAAAGAGATAACCTATATTTGATTACAATAAGGCTCTTTTTTTCAAACAGAAAAATTGGGAACGTTACCATCAAATTCTAATAAATACTAAAATAATTTTAAAATTTAAAAATAATTTTAATTAATTTAAATTTAAAAATTTAAAAATAATTTTAATTAATTTAAATTTAAAAATTTAAAAATAATTTTAATTAAGTTGTTAACTGAAACTTTTCTTCTGTGGTTTAAATTAGCAGGTTAGGAAGCATTTAGTGCATTTTAGAAGAAGCTATTTGTGATTTTAACATGGCAAGAAAAGTACTGCTAGCAATTTTCACAAGATAAAAAGATGATCTTGATATGATCATATTGAAAATTGCTCAACGCACCTAGTGTTTTAAGTAGAAAAGCACTGAAGACCTCAAGTTGAGATCCAGGGACTCAAAATATATGTAATCATACCCCCAGTTCCTGCCAAAGATGAGAATTGATGTGATCCCAATAATGGCACAGAAGTAAAGGAGGAAGCAGCAAAGTGGGGTGTGCTGCAGCTGGGGTGAGGCGAGGCATGATTAGTGACACTGACTATGCTAAATAGCAGATTTTCAATGTGCATAAAAGAGTTTTATATCAGAAACAAATTTCATCAAGAGCTTTCATAGCTAGAAAGGAGAAGTCAATGCCTGGCTTCAAAGTTTCGGAGGACTCTCTTGTTAGAGGCTAATGCAGCTGGTGACTTAGTTGAAGCCAATGCTTATTTATCCCTCAGAAAATCCTAGGGCCCTCGAGAATGACGGTAACTCTATTCTGCCTGAGTTCTGTAAGTGGAGCAGCAAAGACTGGACGGCAGCACATGTGTTTACGACATGGTTTACTGAGTCTTTTCAGTCCCTTGTTGAGACCTACTGCTCAGGAAAAAAGATTCCTTTAAAAATATGACTATATTAATTTGTTTGTTAATAAATAAGATCTTACAACTTATTCTTTTGATTAAGTGTGGAAACAGGGAATAATAACCACTTTGCTATGTTTAAATGTCATTATTTTTATGATTGAGTCAAAATAGAGAATTAATCAGTTTAAGCTTAGGATGGAAGAGGTAGGTTAAAGGCAAGAACCAAGATAAGGTGGGCTCAAGAAATAGGAATAGTGGAAATCAAAATGGGGTGAATGAGGTGAAAAAGAAGCCAAGGTTTCATCACTTACTAGATGTCCGGGGAAATGAGTTATCAAAATCGCACATGCATATGCAGACAGAATCAGAATCAAACAATCAGAGTTAGTGCCTATAAACAGTCCTTAAACAAACATCACCATTTTTATGTATTGCAATTTAGAAAACATAGAAGTCGATGCTTTGTTTGGGTTCAGTTAAAACCAATGATGTTGATAACTTGCTATAGTAAGAAAAAATATAATGATGTTGCATTAATATTAATTCATATATTTACAATTGTTACCAGAATTATCATAAATGTATTATTAGTATCTGAATTCTTGGGAAGCAAATTGTGCAAAATACATTCTTTGACGTGAGTTACTCGCAAAAGAGAAACCAGTCAGCTGAGAGTTCGCACTCAGCCTTCTCTTGATGTTTCACTGACGCTGAGTCTGGTAGTAAGTGGAGGAACATGTGGTGCAAATCTAAGAATCCTGCGCATTCCCACAGAGGTTCCAACCCAGCAGTCACAACAGCGCACACGATAACAATGTCTACTGAGTGCGCATTACGTTCTAGGCTAGTTGTAAGAATTGTACACAGATTGCCTAAGAGCTTTATGGAGATTATCATCGGTCAAACAGAAGATAACTTTAACTATGACAAAGGACAGACCATGGTCGTGGAAAATGTTGGGTGAGAAAAATGCTTTAACAAAACATCCAAAATACTTTTTGTTAATGTTTTGATGTTAGGCAATGCTTTTTGTGAGAATATTTAGCCTTTAAAATATTGTATTTCCCTTAGGTGATGTCGAATGGCAGCTTTCTTCTAAATCATTTTCTCTTAAACGTATTATGACAAACAAGCTTTCAAAGAGTGAATCACTGTTAGCTTGTTGGCATCAGTTTCCCAAACTCTGTCACTCAAAGTTGTTCTGAGGCCCTTATGCCAACAGCAACTCGGAAAGAAATTCTACAAATGTATGGACTTGTGCCAGGCTTTATAGTAATGTTTGCAATAAACAGCTTATTCTCGGAAGAATCGTAAAATATTGATAACATATAAATATTCCAGATTTAGGAAAGATGAATTTCAATCATATTTTAGTGTAAGTAGGTACTTTTAAGATGAACTCATTCTAAATATACTTCTCCATTGATATTTTCCCTGGAGTCAAGAATATTTCATAATGTCGTAAATGCATAGGAAGTTTTATATGATTGCCTGTATTCTTATATCAAACGGGGGAGGAATATATTACTATTGAAGTGCTATTCAATATGGTGCCTTTTAAACACGCATTAGTCTGCAGAACCATGGCATAAAGAGTCTGACAGTGCAGAGAATTCATCAGGACGTGTCCTTAAAGAAACTCAGGCCCTTTGGACCTATTTCACAAATGATATACTTTTTTTGCTCACTCATGTGTTGAAAAAGCAGGAAAAAAATTAAAATAAGGGCGTGTTTTCAGAAAAGCTATTAATAAATTAGTAGTGTCTACCAGTCGGTGTTACTACCTGTTAGGTCCAAAACTCACCCTTCTAGACTTTGCTTGGTGATGTTGGGGTTCAGACTCTGCCCCGCTGCGTTTCCCATTTGTCAGTGAGGTGGCTGTGTGTCAGGGTCCACCTAGAAACCTGGGTGAAGGAGGAAAAGGTCTTGTCCTTTCTGTGGTGTCATTCTGGTCCTGCTCACGTGAATTTGGCAAAGGCCTGGCATCCCGGAAAAGGCACCTAGGTCCAGGATCCAGATTTTTTTCCCTCTGTGTTCCTATAACCAGCTTTAATGTGTTCCCTTAGGGGTGGAAGAACCAGCCCCATAATGCTTTCTTCTCTAGGATCCCAGTAATGCAGCCCCCTCCTCCTGCTGGGCTGCCCGCTGGCTTGCCCACTCCAGGGAGTCTAGCTAGTCTCAGCTCCACAGAACATCTCCCCCGAGGCTTCTAGGTTCTAATGATCCACGTTCTTCCCTTTGTTTGCCACATAATTTCTGGAATCACTATCCATGTGTTATCTCAGATTCCTGATTTTGCTCTGCGTTGTATTGAGTTCTTTGTACGAGTTTCTGTTGGTAAAAATAAATGATGTAGCTTCTGTTTTCCTTACTGAATCATGACTTAAACCATCTTTAACTAAAATCTTGACTTTTCTTATTAAAGCTGAAGAAATCTTTTCTAATGCTAGATAAGAATTAAAGCAGAAGGAAAATATCTTATTTTTCTGAGGCTGTAGTCCTCTATATACTGCAGTGGTTTTAAAATGATCAATAAATAGAAAAAGAAAAAAGTGACCTGAGGGTGTACTTTTCACCAGGCTGTTTCTCAGTTCTTAATTTTTTTGTGTGTTAAATTATTATATATTAATATCTGCCTTATAAAGCAAATTATTTATGAAAATATTGATCAGGATTAGTCAAATATTAAGCAACCATTATGCAATGATGCATGGAATACAGTAATACCTTTACACACAAGAAGACAGAAAAAAAAGAAAACGAATCTGTGCAAAAAATATAATGAGAGTTAAGATGCTCTGTTTAAGGGCAATATGTATATGCTAAAGACATGTAGGAAATAAAATTATAAAGAAAAATTTTAGTAAGTTTCAATGTATGTAAAACAAACAAAATGTCCATCTCTCCACTTGATTTAGGAAAATAACAGAAAAATCACAAAATTTCATAAAGTTCAAATATAAATAATTATAGTTTAATTAGCAATAATAGTTTAAAATATAAACCTTTGAAAATGTAACAATTTTAACAATTTTTCTATTTTATTTTGATTTCAAAATTTCTCATTGTTTTTCCAGGAAACAAACAAACAAACAAACCTTAACTGTTTCTTCCTAAAGCTTAAAACATGTTCCTGGTTACAAATCACTCCCAATCTTTGGTTTTTGAGTGTAAGTTTGCACAAAAGATGCATAATATATTTGGACATAAGGTATAAAATTTTAATATGCTGACTAGAAATACTAACTTAGATCATTGTTTAATCCAAGTCCTCCTTATCCTTTTGTGGGAGAGACAGAGCCTCAAAAGATAAATGCCTGCCTTTGATTCCGCTCCATGTGGCTTAAATTCACAATTGAAGGATGCTATGAACTAGCATAGCAGAAGGCCTCACTGAGAACCCCACCAGCAGTTTCTGTGCTAAACCGGCCATTTAACAATAGCCTAAAACTGACAATCATGCCTGTCCATTAATCTATCTAGCTTTCTATTTATGTCTCTCTCTGAATAAAATAATCAGTCTTTCACATAGGAGTTCTGAATACTGTCATCTGCCCTGCTTTTTCTCATGACTCGGCTGAACTTCATTACTTGAGACAGAAGGACGTGATAGATACAGAAAGAGGGACTATGTCTTGAACGGTTTCCTTCTGTTTGGTTAGTTTTCTTCAAATTAAGGGCTCTCACTAGAACCAAGGGTCAAGGATTCTTGCGATTCTGTGAACTCCAAGCTCTAAGCAAAAAAGGAAATAGCCTCCCCTGGTTTCTGGTTCTTCATCTTATAATTAAAGGCATTTGGATTAAATTTCCTCTATTTTCTTGGAACTCTAACATTTCTATATTTGAAACTAGCTCTTTGTAAAAATTAATTTGTATTTACTTTAGATAAACTTTGTTCAAGTTTCCTGCTTTTTTCTTTTCCTTAATCTTTACCTTTTATTTCAGGAGCATTTACAATTTGAGAAGAGCAGTATTTCGACAGGCATACACCCTGAAGCTATTAGAATATTTGTTTTCTGACACAGTGCTGGTGATAGAGGCACTTTGGAATAGTGTGAATTTAAGGTCTGGAAAAGCAACATCAGCATGTCGGTGGGTTTCAGGTGGGAGGGAGTGTGCTGATTCAGTGATTTGAAGATTGTAAAGACTAGCTGATATGCACAGCCAGCTAACGATGGTAGGGATAATCCTTCAGCAAATGATGAGACTGGACTGAGATGGGGAATGAAATTTACCATGGGATAATGAAACTAGGATATTAGAGTGAAGTAGAGAGAAGCAGCAATGCAAAATCTAATAGGATTTTCAACGTGAAGTGGCAAATGGCAGAAATGGGGAATTGGTAAGGTGAACGGTGTTGGGGAAAAAAAAAGTAATAATGTGGCCATCAGAATATGCTGAAATGAGGGTGAGAAAACCAGATGAGATAGCTGGGTTAAGAGGTGGGATTTAGACTTAGGTGTGTGTATGTGCAGACACTTGTCTTTACCTAATTTCCTGCTAGATTTCCTTAGGTGCTCACTTCTTAAAAAGATAATAATTGGAAATTTATGAAATAAAATGTTTTGTTTTTAAGGTGCAGGTATTTGTTTAGATGCTAACAATGTAACTGATATTTTTAAGAAATTAATTGCAAAAGATTGGGAATACATTTAAGGAACTTTTTAGGCCAGTTCTATAGCTTATGCCATTCATGGTGGGATCCCATGTACGCTTTAAACTTCACTTGAAAATAACCACATGCCACATAATTTCAACTGGCCTTTTTCATCACAATCTGGTTATTTTTAAAACGCAATTTTCATTAACATAATTCTAACTGACATTTAAACTGCTGGGCTTTACACATCTCACTGAGTGTCAATTTTATCTAAAAATGAGAAAGAGTATATTAAGTCATAATTAGACATGGAAACAAATTCAATTAAATTTCAAAACAGAATAGCAACGAGATATCAAGATAATTAAATTGAAGCGTGATGGGTTTGGATTTGAGGTGTCTGTTATTTAAAATACTTTGAATAGTCAATTAAACTTAATCTTGAATATATATATATATATACACATATATGTATATATGTATATATGTGTATATATGTATATATGAGGTTTTTCTCATGACAAGCCCAGTCAGTCAAATCTGCAGTACACACAGACATATCAAATCAAAATTAGGTGTACATTGTCAAATTAATTTGAAATGTTCTAATAAAATCAATTCGGTTGTCAATCAAAAAATTAATTTGATTTGTAATCTGGATATGCATGGGTAGATAGAATATCTCTATTAAGTTATCTTTGTGTTGTTTTGATATTTGCAGTATATACAAGTTAGTTGGGTTGGTTGGTTTGTTCTGGTTGTGGGAATTTAATAGAAAATTGTTTATTCAAACATACATTCAGGCATATACACATAGACACACATGTATTCACATTTATGTATTTACACAAAAAATTAAATTGACTTAGATTAATTACTGCCTGTGAGCTGAGTTACAGATATGATATTCTACACAATGTATTTAATCTCACACTTTAGTCCTAGACATAAACTTCTGAGTTCAGGAAATCTGGCCTTCTCATTAACCCTGATACCAACACTCCCAAGCATGATGGCCTGACAAATATTAGGTACTCAGTTAAAGTTTATTTAAAGCAACTCAAATTGAATATGAATTTTCTTTT
This sequence comes from Camelus bactrianus, assembly GCF_048773025.1. Classification (NCBI taxonomy): domain Eukaryota; kingdom Metazoa; phylum Chordata; class Mammalia; order Artiodactyla; family Camelidae; genus Camelus; species Camelus bactrianus. The sequence continues at coordinate 8,696,267 of NC_133561.1, read as the reverse complement.
CTAATTGTCAAATTCATATGCATTACAGAGAATCGTTATTCGTTGCATTTAACTCAATTTAGGGTTAATGCTAGCAGAACTCTGAGGTAGTGATGTATTTGTGAACGTTTTGCCTCCCTAATATGTTATTAATTCTTGAATGGGAATGACAGTGTCTTATTCATCTTATATTGCCTGCAACAACCAGATCAGTAACTTGCCCAAAACTTTTGGGGTGTGAGTGTGTATGAAAACTTTTTGTATAATTGAATTAAATTAATTTGGAAACACCAGGACAAAGACTTCTTATGTTTTCCCAATTCATAAAATATGATCATCTTAAGATTTCAATTCAGTTATGTAAAGCATTTAAATTTGTGAGTTAAGAAACATTTACATACAGAAGCAAATTAAAACAAATGAATTAGGCTTTTATGTCTGATCCCTTAAAACTTTGAAAACAAATCAATTAAACAGTGAATCTTTCCATTATTTCACCACATCGGCAAGAGAGTTACTGTCCTCAGATATTCTTGGGCAAGCAAAATAACTTGTATATCAAGCAGTCAACAGACTTTTTATTCTGATAGTTCTGTCTAAATGCAATTCTATCTAATATGCATAAATAATCCCTGCCTTAGTGAATTTTCAAATATTCAAATTACATTAAATTTTAAACTTTCAAAATAGATATCCTACAATAGTGGTTATTTGCTAAATATAGATTTTGTATGTTCATAGTTAAGGCAAAAAATATACACCCATTGGAATGTCATAGAATAATTGTTTTGCTTAAACCAAGTCTTTTGAATATCCACAGAAATTTTGAATCAGTTTCTGAACATCCGAAAAAAAGAAAAACAAAAAAGCCTACACAAATTCTGGTTGGGATTGCATCAGATTCGTGCATCATGTTGGAAAAGGCGATCAACTTACGTATTGAGTTCCTCAATCCTTGAGGATGCCATAGCCTGCGTTTCTTTAGGTTGTTAAAATGTGTCTTACCAGTATTTCGTAGTTTGAAGGAATGGACTTTTAAATTAATACATGCTATTTAAATATGTATATTTAAATTTCAAGTTACCACTGGTATGAGTTATATAGAGAAATGGATTTTTTTTTTTTTAATATTGACTGTGTGTCCTATGACCTTGCTCAACTCAGTGGTTAGCTCTAGTCAGTTTTCTTTTGGTTTGTTTGCTTAGGATTTTCTCCACGCATTATCATGTCATTAGCATTTAAAGAGTGTTTCTTCTTCTTTCCTATAAATAAGGAATCTTATTTCTCTTTCTCTCTTGATTGCACTAGCTAAACCCAGAAGTATCACGTGGTGAGAGTGGACCTCGTTGCCCTATTCCCAATAGAAAGGGGAAGAGTTAAATCTTAAACCATTAAGCATATGGTTAGGTGTGAGTGCTTCTTAAGTGCTCTATCAAGTGAGGAAGTTCTCTCCATTCCTAGTTTCTAAGAGTTAGTCATATGTGGTTTTGAGTTTTGTCAAATGCTTATTCCAGCTTCTTTTAGATTATCTTTATCAATGATCAGTAACTTGACAGTGATGTACTTTGAAAGTTTCTACATTATTTTATATTTAAAATATGGTAATATTTTATGATTAGGTTTATAATTACTATTATCCTTGGAGGTCATTGAGCTTCTTCAATCTATGGCCTTATGTTTTGCGTCAAATTTGGAGAAGTTTTAGCCATTATTCTTCCAAATATTTGCCTTTCCACTGTCTTCTTTTCAGACTCAAATATTTCACACTATGAGGTAATGTCTCACCAATGAGACTCAGTAAATTTTCAGTTTCTTCATGTTTAATAAATTCCACCATGATATCTTCAAGGTCGTTGGTCTTTTTTCTGCATTTTCTCATCTGCTATGAATTTCCATCCAATATGTTTTCCTTTCAGGTAATATTTCATTTGTAGAAGTTCCGTTTTTTCCTTGTAAAATTGTCCATTTTTCCCATGTTCTGACTATGTTTTCCTTTAAATTCCTTTGTATACCTTTTTTAAAAAAAGTTTTTTGAAGTATGATTAATATATAAAATGGCGTGCATGTTTAATGTATTCAACTTGGTAAGTTTGGAGATAAGTGCACACCATGAAACTATCACCATAATCTATACATAGCCATAAACATGTCCATCACCTCCAAAACTTCCTCCCACCCTCTTTATTTGTTATAATTATTAATATTAATTATTATTATTAATTTTATTAATATTATATTTATTACCATTTTGTTAAGAAAACTTAAGATATACCCTTTTAGCAAAATGTTAAGGATACACCCCAATATTATTAGCTATAGACATTATGCTGTGCAGTAGATCACTAGGACTTCTTTATCTTGCATAACTGAAACTTTGCATCCTTGACTAGTGCCTCCCCATTTCCCCACCTTCCCCAGCTCCTGGCAACTACCATTCAACTCTCTGCTTCTATAAGTTTACTATTTTAGAGTCCTCATATCAATGGGATCATGTAGAAGATTGCTTTGTGTGTATCTGGCTTATTTTCTTAACATAATGTAATTTTTATTAGATGTTCAACATTGTGGTATTGCATCATTATATTTCTGGAATTCTTTTTGTCTTCCTTTAGAAGGTGGAAAGTTTTGTGTTGGCAAAAATTTATATTTCTCATCTCCTTAACCTTTCTGAGGCCTCTTCTTAAGCTTTGCTAATTTGGTTCTAGAATAACTTTCACTACATGTAAAATTCATCTCTGATATCTTCACTAAATATGTCTGCTGATCACTGAGGACTATTGACTCTGGCTGAGTGTAACTCAGAATTGTCTCCTCTCCTCACTTGAACTCTGAGAATTATTGAGCTAATAATTATATAGTTAATGAGCTTATTCCCTCCCCCACCCAAATTAATTTTGGGGGGCCTGGATTTGCAGAGTTTTACTCTATGCACACACAACCTAGTAACCAGCAGACACTCAAGGAAAAGCCCAGGATGATGCCTGGAGGTCCTTCTCTGTGTCATCCTCTGCTCCACCATGCATAACTGGGCTTCACCCTTCTGGGCACCTCAGCTTCTTCGTATTCTGATTTCCATCTTTTTTCATCAATGAGATCATTGCACTCTATGGTCCCCCTGACTCTGTCTGGAAATCACCTCCAAACAAAAGACAGGACAACTGTAGTGTTCACCTTTCTCTCAGGATCTCATTCCTCTGCTGGCTTGTCATGAAATATCTGAAGGCAGTGGCTTTGTAGCTTTTGTAGAGGTTTTTAGTTTTATATTGTTGGCAGTTAAGTTTAGTTTTTGTTACTCCCCTACATCTGAACGTGGAACTCTAGGTTTTGCAATTTTTTAAGTTTTTACACATTTGACTGAAGAACAATATTCTGTATACATATTTATCATTAAAATCTCCTTTTGGCATATTGTTAATAGTATTTGAAGTGACTTTTCTTATTGATTTATAAGAATTTTGTACATATTATTTTTTCATATATGGAAAAATTTTCATTTTCTAAATTTGCTTTTAATTCTGTTTAAGAAGTTTTGGTTGGCTTTATATGCATACCTTTAAAATTTCATATATGCAGATTCATAAGTTTTCCCTTTGTGCTTTACCTCTTGAAATTTTTTAAAAGGCTATTTTAAATCTTAAAGTATATAAATATAACTAAAATTTTATTCTAGTAATTTAACCTCATATTTAAATATGTAATTTATGTTATTTTAGTGCACAACGTATGAGACAGATAGGGCCTACTGTCCAACAACAATCCACATCTCCCACCCTCTGTTTCCGCACGGATTTGGCACTGTAGCCCCGTTTTGCACGTGGGTTGAATCACGTGACTACTCCTCACCAATGAATGTGAGCCTTACTCGCAAGCCACAGCATTGGGGGGTTTGCCTTTTCTCTCTCTTCTCTGTTTGGTTGCTGGTACAGAGCACTTCAAAGCCCTTGTGTACCACGAAGAGGTTAGGAGAGAGCCAGGAAGAAAGCTGCTCTCTGATGAGGAGAAATTGTATGGGCTATTACATAGGTCATTATACTTTTAACTGTATGTTTATTGTAGCAGTTAGCAAAGCTAATAATGAGATTAATTGAAAATGAGGTTATCATTATATTTTTCCAAACAATTAATCACTTGTTTCAGTACCGTTTATTGAATGATTCATCCATCCACTTAAGTAATAACAAGGTTCTCATTTTTCCAAACAATTAGCCCCTTGTCACATTACAATTATTGAATGAGTCATCCATCCCCTATTTTGAAATATCACCTTTCTACATAATAAATTTTCTTTCTTAACAGAGTTTGTTTCACTAAATGTTTATATATTCTATTTATCCATCAGTTTCTATGTCAGATGCACACTGCGTTCAGCACCATGCTTACTTAATAGCCTTTACTTTTTGTTAGGAAAAGTTTGCTTTAACATTTCATTTTTTCTGGGCTATTCTTATCCCTTTATTCTTCCTCGTGGTTTAAGAATGTTTTAACAATTAAAAAAACGTTTGTCTATTGAAATTGTGTTTAATTTATAAACTAATTGGGTGGAATTTTGTATCTTTCAAAGTTTGTATTTCTTTCCAGGAACATATTATGTTTTCCATTTGTTTAGGTCTCCTTTTAGTTTCCTTAGTGACACACACTCATTTGTAAAAGAAACTCTGCAAAAGAATTGGAGATGAAAACCCTGGTTTAGAAAGAGGTTTAGTAAGAACAGAGGTTAATATTAATGACAGAGTAAGGGGAAACTTGTTTTTCATTAGAGTCTTTGTTAGGATTAATACAACTGAACAAAGAACAGCCAGGCCTCATGTGTCTGTTGGGGAAATGATGTCATCGTAAGTGCACACTTCTATCATTTGTCACATATAGTTCACCCTAAATTTACCTGGTAATTGGGGTGACCATCTGTGTTAGCTAATTGGCTTTAACCAAGGAGTGAAAAACTTCATCTTTATTACAGGAGTTCATTTTGCAACTTGGAGCAAAGCACCCACAAAATTAGGCTGCTGTCCCCTGACAGAAGCTGGGAGGTGGCGTGCTAGCCCCTTAATGTTTACATTTCAAAGAGATGGCTTCTAGGTCCTTGAGAAAGATAGTCCAGGGCCCTAAACTAACAAAAGGCCTATCTAATCTTCAAAAGGATTTTTATACATATCAAAAAGATTAAAAATTTTTTTTATTTTACTGCAAATTTACTTTGGAAAAGAATTTACTTCAAAAAAGTTAAATGCTCTGAGACAAAGGAGAAGAGAGTAATCTCTTGTTTTCAAGAGAGAGAATTAAGCCTTTTTTTTTAATTTGTATTTCTCCTTGTATCTTTAAGTGAACAAATGTATTGTGTTATTTAAATGTGTGGCTGTACATTTAAAATATGACTGAATTGTCATATAGGTCGCTAGGAAAGGCTACATGATTCAACAAATGGAACCTAAAAATTGGTTATCCATGTGGAAAAATAAAACTGGGCATGAAGACTCTTCATGGAAAGAATACAGAATACTCATTAACTATATGAAATGTTGACTGAAAAAAAAGAAACAGAAATGCACAACCTGCAAGTTGAGAATTGTGTTTTATTCGGTGGATTTTCTGAGCTCCTCCGGCCTGGGAGACAGCCTCTCAGATCGCTCTGAGGGCCTGCTCGGAAGATGTGAGGGAGGAGCTGGGACATTTAGGAGGTTTCTTCAACAAACACCAGGTACTTGGAACATCAAAAGATTGCTGTTACTTAAAGAAAACCAGACATCTCACGTTAATGAGTTGAGTGCTTTTCTATGTAAGGGAAGATGCAAGGATCTGGGCTCACTGAAATCATTCTTCTGATCTGCACTTTAGCTGTCTGGGGCCAGTTCCATGTTCTTTCCCACCCCTGAGTCCCCTCAGGGGGCACCACTGGGGGCTTCAGTGGCTGAGGGCGTGGCAGCGGGCAGGCCATTTGTCTTTATTGTGAATTCCCTCAGGGCTCACCGTGGGGCCAGCCGTAGTGGCTTGATGGCTGCAACATCCTTTGTTTACTGATAGGACAGGCAACATTTTTCATTCACAGAAAATATACTCAATTTACTAGTTAGTGATTTTAAGTTTATCTGCGTATCATTTCTCCCATTAAGAGCTGGAGTCTCCATCCCTTTCCCTTGAATCTGAGCTCGTCCTGTGAGGTGATTTATCAAAAAATCTGTAGTGTGACTACCACTGTGTGACCTTAGGTCTCGGCTGCTTCCATCTCACATTTCTCATCACACAGATGGAGTGAGGGGGCACCTGGAGAGAGAGAAGCCCTCGAGGTTAGGAGAACACAAAGGGAGAAAGGGAAGGCCATCCCAGCCCAAAGATCTCATCCAACCAGCACGTTAGTGAGGCCCTTTGGGTTACTCCATTGTAATTAGAATTATTTTTATACAATCTTCATTTTTTGTTTTGTTTTTATTTACTTTCTACTGAAATATAACTAAAAATACAGCAAAATGCCTAAGTCTTAACATATAGTCAATTTTTTTTCTTATGAATCCTCTATAGCTACTGTCTAGTTCAAGAGGCAGAGCATTGCTGGCCCTTCAATGACAGCCGTATCCCAGTCACAAATTAACACCTGGTACAAAGGTGAACATCAGTTGTCCTGTGAAGGATGCTCTTTTACTGGAACTGTATTTCTTCCTCTTTTTAGATTAATTTTCTTTTGATAGAACACATACCCATGTGGCCTCCTAAGTGGATTATGAGAAGTAAAACAAGATCTTAAGTATTTTCAGTGTCATTTGTATTCATCCTTGGTTTTTAGTGTGAGTGTAGAAATTCAAGTTATATATTTTTTTCTTTTCCTAGAACATCGATGACGTTATTTCATTGACTTACAGGTTTAATTGTTTCTTTTAAGAAATCAAATGCCATTTGGGTTTCTGAACATCTGCTTATGAGACTTTTTTCTCCCTTTCCAGGTACTGTGGTCTGCATCTCTTTCCCAGTGTGCTGAAGTTTGACAGTAACGTGCCTTGGTAAGAATTTCTTTTCACCCATTGCTCTAGGCACTGTGTAGGGCTCTAAATTTGGTGTTTCAAGTCTATCGGTTCTATGAAACATTCTGGATGAAAGATTTGATAATTCATTTCTCTATTTTTTCTTTTGCCACTGTCTTGCCCAGTAAAAATTCAGATATTGAAACTTCCTGAAATTTGTTTCTTTTTTTAATATCTAAATTCTCTTTTGCTCAGTCTTTTTGCCTGGAACAGCATCTGGGAATAACCCTTAACTTCAGCTTTACCATTGGAGCTTTCATTTCTGAGACCCTTATCTGTCTTTTTCTGTATCTGTCTGTATTTCCAAAGCATCAGCATTTGTTTCTTATTGAAGGTTCTTTTAGTTCCCATGTATAAAAATATCCTCTCTGAGACTGTTACTCTCAGATATGGGTCCAGTATGTTTTCTGTCTCCTGTCCCCCTGTTTCTTCTGCTTTCTATGAATTTCTTTTTTCGTTTTGTCATTAGGTATCTGTTTTCTGGTCCAATTAACTATCCTCATATATTGTTACTGAATCCGAGCTCATACTGCTGGCTGCACAACAGGCCAGTGAAGAGACAAGTTACTGAGGCAAGGAATGGCGACACTATTTGGAAAGCCTGCAGACTGAGAATATGGTGGACCAGTGTCCCAGAGAACCATCTTCCCTGAGGTAGAATTCAGGTTTCTTTTATACTGAAAGGGAGGGGTGTGGTTGGTAGCTGCAAACTTCTTGGTGCCAGAATCCTTTGTTCTTGCAGCTGTCCATGTAGGTCCCTCACAATATTCCTATAAACCTCCAACAAGACAAATGTTATTCTCTGTTCCCTAACTTTTATCTCTCTACAAATGGAAAAGTGTTATAACTTTAAAGGCCAGAGCCTTGAGAAGGGGCTGTCATGTATATTTCTGGCTATAGGCAACATTCTTAAGTTGAACAAAAGCAATAGAATACAAAGATGAAAGTAAAAGAAACAGATGCAGTAGGGAGTCAGAGCTCTTGTTCCTTATTATAATATCTGATGTGTCTTAGCGGTCCATTCATATGTAGTTGTGAGGAATGAAAAGCTGAATGAGTGTTTCCTGGTTCTGTTTAAAACGTACCAACTAATGAGCTTCCATCTACACTGAGGTGTCTGGTCCCTGTTCTTAGGGAACGTTACCTAAGGAGATGCGTCCATTTCTGGTACTCGGTTTTCCCGTGGAGCAGTTCTCTAGTGCCCCACATTGAGAGGTTGGAGTCTAGTTGTCATTTTTCTCAGAGCCAATTAGAACTGGAAAAGGTTGCCCTCCATTCGGGATAGAGTGTTTCACTTAATGTTCTTTTTCCAGTATGACCCCCGCTTCTGTGCTGATGTAAGGGTTCCCAGATCCTTGGCTGGTGCAGCCCCTCCAGAGGGTAAATCAATGCTAATGTCACAGCAGAATAGAAGCACTTGCTCTAATTTGTGCTAATGGGGGAAGAAATCTGAAAATATAAGAACATTTAAAAAATACTTTCAGATATAATTTTGGTCTGTAGACTTATATTCAGCTTCCACTTTCAGAGGTAGTTGGTGTCTTCAGGGCTGAGCTGTCCAGAGGCTCTGAAGGATAAATTTGCCTGCTTTCGCCTAATCCAGGGCAGGGTTAAATAACAGCCTTTTCATCAACAACACCTTGTCCATTTTCTTTCTGTCTTTCAAATTTTGCTGCTGCCACTTGTTATTCCATCTCTGTTGCCGTTGTGTATGTATTCATTAACCATCCCGTTATAATTAGAGTGGGCTTTTGTGGGAGGCAGGTGGTGTAACTTCGTGTTTCATCTTTTCTGTTTACTAGAAGTACATGAACCACTACAAAAGAATTGTTGGAAAAGTAAAGTGAAAAAGACTGCAGTTGTTGGAAAGGCACTTAGGACACAGCAAATTACCTTTCAGTGTGTTTATGTTGGTTTTTTTCTTTTATTGCCTGGGATTATAAGTTTCCTTGAAGAATTGCTGTATCTCAGAGATTAGATATATTCCACCGTTAACTTGTTGAATTCTCTAATTTGCATTTAGCATGTGCATTTCAGTCAAAACAAGGTCATTAATATCTGTCAGAAAATGAAAAGCTTTCGATGAACATGAACTGTTTTAGCACATGACTCTTGGTAAGGAAGAAAGAAAAAAATAAACAACTTTTCTTTGTATAGTTTGTGGTATGATCGAAGTTTAGTATTTTGTTTTAATCAAGTTTTAGTATACTAAAAATCTGAAATGTAAAATTATCAATCAAATGTGGAAATTTTAGTGAGTGCATAACAAAATTTAGGTGATGGCTGTTTCTGCGCTTGTGGACCTAAACCTGCAATGTTCACAGAAGTAATTCTGAGGATGATGATACTGTGATATCAAAAAAAGACAAATTTAAAATTGTGAGACAGGTCTTGTGTAAACACAAATGTTTTATTCAAAAGCAATCTTAGTTTTATTAATCATTACTTATTTAAAATGTAATTGCTTCATCTGTTCATGTTGACTTCGTTCTTATTGTCAAAAGAAACATCACATACCTTAGACATGCCCTTCACCTAATTAATGTTTCTCCTCATGTGTTACTGTTAAAGCTCTCTGATAACTCATTTAGAAATCAGATAGAATTAACTCTGCAGGTGGGACAAGAGGTATCTGATACGGTTAGGATGATCAAATAAAAGGTGTAAATTTTTTACAGATTGGAAATGATAATAGTACCTACGTAGTAAAAAGAAGTAATGTAGTATTGTTATTATTGCTAAACAAAACAAAATAATTTTTACACCTCTGAAAAGATTCAGTATAGTTCATCCATACAGGTTCACTGTGGCCATGCTTCTTAGGTGTGCATTTATAATTTGATACATTTCCTCTCTTCCTAAATGGCCTGAAACTGTATTTACAAATACCACTGACCTAAATGAAATTGTTTAGACCTAGAGAATATAAATGTGCTATAAATTTAAAACACACTATCTACTTTTAATTGACTTAATCCTAGAATCCTAAACTGTAAAAGACAGTTTTCCAGTTAATTAATTTAATATTTTCTAAAAGAATGTCCTCAAATCACAGTGTATTTCAAGCTACTTCAATTATAATTATTTAGAGACTCTCACAAACCTTATTTGTGTATGAACAACCAGAAGACACTGTTTTTAATTTATGGATGATTCAAAGAAAATTAAATATTTTGCCTGAAAAGTGTTACAGATGGACCATAGAACTCATGAGTTAATTTTCAGTTGAAGCTCCAGCTCCCATAAGTAATTACACTTCTCTGAACAGAAGCTTACTCTCTCACCTTCCAAGTCCAAATCAAAAGTGTAGAAGACATCCAATTAACTAAGAAATTTCAATCCACTTGCTAAACTTAATAAATGATTGTCTCATTAAACTGACAGTATAAATATGCCCTTCTGTTTACATGTGAAATATAATTTACCCAGGGAGAAAAATAAATGGATTTATAAAATTTTGGAGGGGAAGAGTTGTAAAGGGAAAAGGTCATTTTGGTTCTGGAGAAGAGTATTATTATAAAAAGCATAGAAAGTTAAATTTACAAAAAAAAAAAAACACCACTTCACAGTAGATTTTACAATATTCTATTTTAGGGTTGGCTGATTTAAATTACGGGTTAATTTTTCTGCAGCTACATTCTTTAAAATTATACACAGTTGTCCAATCTTGGGCCAGAGAAGGAAAGGGTTAAGTTAGAATGAGGTGTATTTTGGTCCTTATATTTACCCTGTAAGATGTTTCACTTAAACATAACAAAATTTCTATCAAATACTTCCTTTTCGCAGATAGAAGAATAGAGTCACAGAAGATTTGTCTAAGTTGCTTCATCTTTTGCAGCCAGTATTTGGTCCTAAATACGTTTGTTTCCAAAGCCTGGCTTTTTTATATTTCTCTAGGCTGCAACATACGTATTAATACATCAAAATGACAGATAATATAACCCCCCAAATGTACTTAGTTCCCAATGTTAATGAATCAGTTTTTTTTTTAAACAAAGGAAGATATAATCTCCTCTTGTTTTCAATTATTCAGCAGCCTTATTGAGATCTTATTTTGTACCCAGCATCCTTCTATGTGCTGTTGGTACAATGGTTTAAGATGGGAGGAGTGGGTGGGGGTTTGAATGAGTTATCAGAAACTGACAATTGAGCTGAGACCTAGTTAATGAATATCTATCTGTCTATCTCCCAACCTTTATCAGGCTTAAGCTCAAGTGAGAATCTGGTGGTGAAATTTTCAGAGAGAAGTAATTACTATATAGGTCTTAAGGCAACAATAAGCTTGCAGGATATAAGAGGAAAAAAAAAAACAAAGTCACTATGGCTAGACTATATTGAAATCAGATGGTTAAAAGGTGTTCTTCTGCCACCAAAGCCTTCATTCCTTCAAAACTATTTTACAAATTACTTATCATTTTAGATAATTTCAATTCCAGTTTTCACAGAGACTCTCATATCACCTAAATGATTTGAAGAAAGCTATTAATCTAAGTCAGATTAACATGTGACTAAGTAACTACTTAATCTTCACAGAAGTATTTACCTATTGCATGAAGATCCTTGTGAGCTCATTTATGAGCTATGATTTAAAAAACAAAAATTCAGAATTCATAAAGTATGAATAAAGTGAACAGAGATATTTTGAAACAAGGATTGGTCTTAAATTTAGCTTAAATAAATCTTTTTAGAGCTTTGTCCTTTTTTGGCACATTGAGATACACAGATTTTGTAGTTAAATAGAACTCCATTACTATTATATCTTATTAAATGTTACCTCACACAAATAATTTAAACTTAATTGCTTAATTAGTCAAAAACGGTTGTTAGTACTTTAAGTCTACACTGCGCTTTGTAAAGTCTCTACTATCCAACTGAGCACCTGGAAATAGTCTCCAATTTCTTTCTCTCCTTTCCAGTCAACTCAACACCAACTCCCATTGTACATACACTCTCAGTATCTGTCTAAACTGTCTAAATTTTCCATGCAAGTGACTACTATCCTATTTATATTATCTCTCTCCTGATTTGGTCTGAAATATTATAATAGATTAATAATCTACGCTCCTCCTGTCAGTCCTTCTCTGCTTTATAATTTCCAGTTCTACAACCAGTTTTTCTACAGGGTAAATCTGATTGTATCACTGCCTTACTAAGAGTCTTTTAATATCTTCATTCTGCAGTTTGAGAAATTCCAAACTCATTAGCATTACAGTAAAAATGATTTTGTGGTAGACATGTGTTAAATTTACTTTTATAATCTCAGCTCATAACACCCTCTCTCTCTGCCACCACTCATGCTATTTCCCAAGCTATGGGACATACTGAAAACATAAGCCATCCTAAGATGCCTTAATTTTTAGATGTTTTATAGCAACATACATTTTTTGCTCTAGCTCTCACTCTCTTTCTGTTTCTAATTCTTGACCTAGTTTGTGCTGCAACAATTACACACACACACATGCAGAATCCTGAGAGAAATACTCAATTTAGTATCCATGGATATACTTCGATCAATAGCCTTGCCAAGGTACATGTTATGTTTCCACACCTTTATCTATCCAGCTCAACGGATTGGCAGTTTGTCCATTTTGTTCAAATTTCTGCAGTTAATTGCAAATGCTGAGTGAGTCAAACACCCCGTACCATTTAGCAGTATTGAATGAAAAAGAACAAGCACGCTTCTTACCAATACAGAAACCTATTTCAGCAGTGTCTCATCAAGAAGTCGCTCGTACCTTTCACTAATGACCCCGACTTGAAGTAGCTTTGATTGAGTATGTCCTTGTTTGGTTGTTTCTTGATGACGTCTCCCTCCCATCCATACTTACTAGTAACTGTACTAAGAAGGTTTTCGTGTGAGCTGGTGGACCTGGAAGCCTCACTCCCGAAATCACTTTCATTTTTTCTTTAAGGCACCAAATGCAGCCAAGTTACCCAGTATTGACTGGCTTTTGCTTCTTCAGTGATTCATTCAGCTATTTTCTTGCCTCTGGATCATCATCAAATTTCCATGATACGCATTTGCTTCCATCAGTGGTCACAATGCTTGAATGCCTTGAAACTACGATGGCCTGATTATTGCCTGCCGTCTGAGGTTCTTCATCTCCCGTTTACTCATCTTTCTCTCGAAAAAAAGCCTTAACCATCATTTAGATTGAGCCAAGGATCATTTCAATTTTTCTGTTCAACTAACTGCAGCAGTTTCATAGGTTGGAATATTGAAAGAACGCATGAGTTTCCACAGAGAGTGCTTACGAAGATTAAGAATACTGTACAGAAGAAGAAAGAAAGCATGAACACAAGTCAGAAAATTCTAGATGCACCTTACAAGCATTTTCCTAAGCAGAATAAGATGCACTTTATCTTTGAAGGAGCCACCAAGATATGTAACCAAAGTTTAAGTTTACCTAGTAACCTTTTATACCCTACTGGCCACATAATCAGAACCAGGCTGTGTAACTGGCAAAGGCAGGTCCATGCCATTGATCCACGCATTTTTTGTTAATAATGTAGATGGGCTTGTTCAGAGTACTTGGTGAATGATTTGGGTATAAACAGCATATTATAAGTCACTGCCTGGTACCTTTTATTCTTCTTCTGGCCAAGGGTTGATACTGGAGTTCCAGACATCCCTGGAGATAAGCATAGCACTATCATAGTCTAGTCACAGACTGATGCTACCTGTTCATACATGCATGACACACACTTGGCACAGTGCCATTTCCAGCAATTCCCTAGATTTGTGCATTTTGCTTTGATAGGTTTGTGGCTTGGACTTTAGCTTTCATCAGTTATTTATTTCAGTGTTTGGCCTAGTTAGAGGCATTTCATATGTGTTTTATTTGCCCTGTGATTTCCTTCCTCCCCACCTCCAACTGTAGCCCTTGAATGTCTTTGTTTCCTTTTGAGCTCCTAATAGGCGCAGTGCCAATACAGTTACTGAGAGGATTAGTCTACAAGCTATGGTATCAGGTACTTCCTCCTAATTTACTTCCTTGGGTAGTAATTTGGGGGAAAGAGAACGACTGCCTGGGATGGGTGCAGTGGAAGAGAAGACTTGCTAAAACATGTTTTCTACACTAATTCGTAATTTACATTATGAAGGTCTAATGAAAGTAGCATAATGGAGGGCTGAAGCTATTAATTGACACAAGTTCCTCAGATAAATATTTTGAGAAATTTTAATGTCACGGTCTCAGTAAATTAAAATGTAAATGGAGGAGAGTGAAATCAGTAATTCCAAGGCAACGAGATCTCAAATAATGCGTGTTCATCATGCCCTTGTGAGGCAGGCACTGTACTAACCACTTTTTAATTTACTGAATCATTACAACATCCCTATTAAGTAGGCATTACTTACGAGCCTGGGTTACAGAGGAAGAAACTGAGGCACAGAAAGGTCCTGGTAACTGACACATCACTTCACAGTTACTGAGCAGTAGGGCTGATACAACCCAGGCCATCCGGCTCAACTCTCTGTATTCTTAACCAAAAGGACTTCCTCCCACGGAGGTCACGGGGGAAAGCAGGGGGAAGTGGAAGTGGAAGTGGAGATACATTTTATCAGAATTAGTTTTTGAAAGCCTGATTTTTTTTTTTTTTTAATAGCTGCAGAGTACAGCCTACAGTTTGGAACCTTAACCCTCAGTTATCAATAACTTAATTGCTGGTATTCAACCCACCATGCACTTCAGTATCCTCTTTTGAATTAAAAAATATATATATGCAAAAACACTCATGTTGACATATTTTAAAAGATTCACAGTAAATGATTAAAGGCTTTGGATTAGATTGACTTATTTAAAGACATTTATCCAAGTCTTCCAATACAGGGCAGAGGTGGAACAAAGTTGCCAACAATCATCAGACATCACTTTCTTTTTTGGGAAAAGCAAGATTAAATTTGTCCTAAAACAGTTTTCTGTCAAGTAAAGCATTTGGACCTGACTATGTGGACTCAATAGAATTTAGTATGAATTTTAGATGCCCTAAAAATTTCTTGGTTTTCAAACGTTTTTAATGATTTTACAGGGACCTTAATTTATGTTGTTTATCAACTTAAAATTGTTGAGTTTTTTTGGATAGTCTAAGTTTAGAGAGATGTTTATTGTTCCTCAATCTTTGCATTCACAATATCCTTAGTAGTCAAATAATTTTAGTAGTCAAATAATTATGTCACTTAAAATATTTGGGGATCATCCTTTCATTATTTATAGCAACTTCAAATTATTTTCTAATTACTACAAAGAATCTAATTATTGAGACTTTGTGCATGTGCAAATAACAAATGTGAATGTGTAAGTAGTTGTAAATAAAATATTCTTAAAGAGAATTACTTGTTTTCAGAAAGATACCAAGCAAATGACAATGTTAGTACATCTGTAACACGTTACTGAAAACATGAATACATATTAATCTTAGAATAAGCACGTTGCATCTATAAGAATAAATGATGAAATGATGTCATATTGAGTTATGTAAGTTTACAGGGAAGTGCTTCCTCACTTTTATACTTATCTGTAGGGATCATCGCAGGAGAAATAAGTTATGCAATGAATCATATTTTCTTACTGTGTATTATTTTTAATTCTGGTGAAAATTTTTATAACATTTATAGAATTCTAATTTAATCATCGTTAGCAAAAATAGTCCATATAGAAAATCCAATCTAAAGATAATATTTACTTTCAAGAGAGAAAACAACTTTAAAAATAGAACCAAATAATAGTGCCTTAATTTTTTAAAAAATTATCAGATAGCTACATTGATTGATAAATTAGGACATTTTCTGTTAAAGGTGATGGAGCATCTGATTCCAGGTGTCTAAAATAAAGCAGAGAGTATGTCGAGTCTAATAAGAAGACAGTTCTAAGGACAGGGATACTTAAATCTAAGACTCAAGTGGTGTTATTAAGATTTTATTGTTTCTCCTCCCCTTTCTTGATGTGTTCCTGTGCTAAGCTCATTTTCCAACATCATGTGGTAAAAAGATGATATTGCTGCTTCAGTAATCTTATCCATTCAAACTTTAAATCCAGCAATTAACAGTTGGAATATTTTCCTAAACATTCCATGAAAAATCTTGTGTCTTCAGAAACCCTATTTAGTTTGGGTCTAAGTTACATGCTCTTCTCCTAGAGTGAAACTAATTGTTGTATTAAACGTCTCTGAGATCCTACGGGAACGGGTGTTTCTCAGAAGGAAATTATCATAGGATTACCCTAATGAGCTTGAATAGAAGTAGCAGAAATAATAGACGTTCACCTTACTTTGTCTTTGCTGGAAGATAACACATACATGCTCATACACACACAGATTTCCCCTATATGAGTACATGTGAAATCTGCATCCTCGTAGAATGAAACAGTTCACAACAGGAAAATGTACCCAATAAGAACAACTAGGAAAGCTAGATAAATTACTCAATTGCAATTTTAAAAGTATGAGAGCTATAAAATCAAGAAACACTAGAGGGACCAAAAATTGGAGAAGAAAACATTTCTGAACCATTAAGAAACAAAATGAGTATTTGCAACTGAATTTTCTCCCTTCAGGTAGTTATAAATTGCAGTCATGGCTAAGAGAATGAGAATCAGCTCTTGATCTAGGAAAAGACACAGTGCCTCTAAAGAAACAAAATTATGATTAATGACTAACTTTGTAACAGAAATGGTGGAAAGTTGAAGTCAATGGAATTATATCTTTAAATTGATGAAATAAAATACTAGTTTAAATTACATGCTCAGCAAAATATAGGCTAGATATAAAGGTGGAACAAAGACACTTTAATTAATTAATTTATTTACTTTAATGGTGATATAACTGAAACATATCTTAGACCAAGACTGAGTGGATTTGTTGTCTGTAGGATCTCAATAAAAGAGACATTTAAGTAGCACTTTAGAAACAATGAAATGATATCTGGAAGGAACATGGAAATACTTGAAGTAGTAATGAACATCAGAAAGGTATATATATAGTAACTTTCAGTAGATACTGATTCTTAAAAAGCTGTTATATTTGGAAGATTAAATTATCTATAGAATTAAAATAAGTACATACTAAATTATTCAAAACAGTACTTTCTTAGTAGCCCCAAATAGGGAAAAACCAAATGTGAATAAATAATCAGGCACACAATGGGACACCTTTTAGCAATGAAAATGAAAAATACACAGACACATGCAGCTATGTAAATGCAACACAGAAATATAATACTAAGAAAGAGAAGTAGACCCTATGTGCCCCTTTTATATAAAATGCAAGAAAAAGCTAAACTATGCTATAAAAAGTTGAAATAATGGGCAATTTTGGAGGCCAGGGTTTGAAAAAAGAACAAAACAGGGATTTCCGGCATTTTAGTAATGTATCTCTTGCTTTGAATGTTGGTTATATGAATATATGTAATTTATGAAAATTCAATAAGCTGTCCATATATTACATGAACTATTTTTCTGTATGTACATTTTACTTTAGGAAGAAGTTACTGATAAAGAGAGAATAAGCTATTTGTATGTGAGGGGATGATGTGGATGTGGGATCATGTAAATTTTAATACTCACTCTACTACAAATTTCAAAAGTTCCATTATGTACCATAGTAATGAAAAGATTAAGCATCAATAAAAATAACCTGAAAAAATAAAGCAAACATAATGAGCTCTAAAAAGTTGCTAAAATTTTATATTCAGTTAATGATAAATGAATAATATATTTAATGATAATTACAGCAAAGGATAAATGTTTTCAAAAATTTGCATGCATCATGCTGGTTGCAGTGAAATTGGTAACATTCTCATGATAAAATCTGGAATGATATAATGTTATATCAGATAAGCAGAGTGCCATAGTTAATCTAACCATATTTTCATTCATTCAAAATGTATTCATTAGCACAGATTACCGAACATAAATGAAAGTTATAAAAAAACTAACAAGCCGAACTAAACATAAAAAAACCCTCAAATATGTACTTTGTCATGAATTTATTTAAATAAAAATACTGCAACAGTTGGAATATAGCTTGAAATTTTTTTGAAAAGAAAAGGGCAAATGTAATTACTACTGAGAAATATTTTAGTAGAAGATGACCTTCTACACAGAAAATCACATAACATAAAGACAATAAATATTGCCCTTCTACCATGTGCACATGTGCTCTTTTCACAGCATCATTGGGTCCTCTTACTACTGCATTTTGTAGAAAGAAATTGAGAAAGATACACAGTGACTCACAAATTAGTCTTGACCCTAACATCTGTGCTTTCAGCTGAATGTGTCTCAGCACCAATTGTGCGTCTGGACTTCACATGGAATCTTACAGTGAAAGCGTTGGGTCATTACCAAAACTCTTTGAAACTAGCACTTAAGGAGTGAGTCCTAAGCACTTGTATTTTCATAAAGTTCCACAAGTTCTGAATTTTACTTGTCCTCTCTGACTGACACTCATCTACACAAGCCCTTGGAGGAGTTACTTAATATATTTGTTTCTTTCCTCTTACTCAGTGCTGTTGTTTCTGTTTGTTTATTTTCAGAACTTTTCACTCATTTTATAGAGTTCTGTTGAGAAACCAGATTGCTGACTCCCAACTTGTGTCCCTGTGACTCTTTCCTTAGTTCAGGTTACAGATTTTCTTCTTCATTTGTTTTCTTGATTGTGCGTGAAGGTTATGATGTCATGTTTTGGCTACTATTGGTCTATTCTTGTTCTGACAACCAAAATGGATTGACTTACCAAATGTCTGAATTGATTGACAGCTTTCTCTGTGGCTAGCTATAATCAATTTTAATTTAAACTGTGATTTTGTATGGGTCATTCCTTGGACCAACTGGCCATTATTATATCAACACCCCCAACTGTTACCCCTTCCTTAAGAGCAACATAGCTGTTGTTCCACAGTCATCTCACTGAGTTAGAGATAGAATTAATTTTTATCTTGGGGTGGCTGGCAAATTTGCATGTATTTACTATGCTGTGGATTATGAGTGTTTAATTTATAATAATTTCCTAAGTTAAATGTGATTTTCTGTATCTATTAATTTATTTTAAATAAAAAACTTAACAATTAAAACAAAAGTAATAGACTAATTACTGTTAGGTAATAGCAGATCAGAGGCAGAATCAGGGAGAACTTTGGGAAAACTCTTGAAATAATCTATGTAAAAGAAACTGGTATGGAAGTAGGAACCAAGAGCGAAGATAATTAGAATTACCTGGATTCCAGAAGAATGGTTTGAGCTTGTGGGAAGAGCTCATTGATTGCATGTGGGTCGTTAAAAGGTTGTCGCCGGTGACTTCAGGATTATTAGCCTGAGCAGTTGAAAGATATCAATTACTTACTTCTGTCAAGGAGGAAAAAAAAAAGTGTTTTGTTATCATTATTTTATTTTGGGTCAGGAAGATCAGGTAGTTAATTTGAGCCATTTAAATTTTGAGATGCTTATTAAGCTTATTAAGCCATGAGACTGAGACCAAGTGGAATCACTGAAGGAATGACCATATTGATAAAAGTAGAAGAGATAAAAAATTAAGCCCTAGAGCAATCCCATATGCAGAGTTCAGAAAGACAAAATCAGCTAAGAAGACTGATTAGGATTAGAACGTATGGTGAATGAAAAACTAGGACATTGTGGTGTTACTGGAAGCAACTGAATTAATATTTTAAGAAAGGAAGATTGATCATCTGTGCCAAATGCTGCTGATAAATTAAGTAAAATGAGAACTAAGAAATGACCATTGTGTTTAGCATGACCATGATAAATCAGATCTATTTTGTTGGATTTTAGAGTAATAATAGCATGTTTTTAAGCTGATACAATCCAAGAGAATGTACAAATAATGATGCAGAGGAGGGGGAAATTTCCAAAAACATTCAAGTAGGAAAAAGGGAATGTTATGTTACGAAAAATTAAAAGGGTGCCATTTCTATCTTCCCTGACAGTTTTCCGTAGCGAAATACGTGAATGCAGATTCGTGGAGCATGTGATGGGTCGATTTCCTCAGGAAGATAGGAAACAATGTCATCAGTTTAAGGTAAGTTGGGGGAATGCATGTGGGGTGCTGAGGATTTGAGAAGAAACTGCAGTAGTTATCTCAAAACTGAGGGCAGTGAATAGATTAGAGAAATACTTTAAGACTCACATCTACAGTAGGTGTTTTTCAGAGGCCAGTAATCATATTTGTGTGTTTTTCTCATCATTTTCAACTGCAGAAGGCAGGTAGAGTTCAGTTAGAGCCCTGGACTTTATTAAGACTGCCATCTAGCTAGGGGAATATAAAGTGGAAGGAAAGACAAGCAGATGTGTTGAGGAAATGTGCAAGGGAATAATTATCCTGGCTGAGCATGGAATTTAATCAAGGAAAGGACAAGACTCCTCGAGAAAATAGTGAGGAATGGTGAAAAGTCAGAGTCGATCAGTTTCTGCCTATCATTTCCATATCAGTTCAAATTTTGTCATTTATTGACTTAAGTGCTAAGTAAATAATAGGTTTTTAATAAATTTTTTCTGAATGAGTAATAGTCATAGATAAAACAGTAGAAATTTATGTTTCACTTAGTATTTATTTAGGATGATTTGTTATGCACCAATAAAAAATAACATAAATAAGAATAAACGCAGAATGTTTAGGAGCTTCTAAAGAATCCTATTCAGTAAGAATGAATACATTTAGGATCATAGCATGTTTGCAGAAATCTATAAATATCAGAAGTTTCAGACACACTGTCAAGTTGACAGCTTTGATACTTTGGACAAATTGTTATGGTTGGAACTCTTCCCAGACATTCTGCCTTGTGCGTGCAAATTCAATCTAAATTAGTGGCGGTCTAATTTAGAGGAGGACCTTTAGTTACATAATTGCAACTGGGTATGAATTTATGCTCACTGTTTCAGGGAAAGACTTGAAAATATGTAGATTAGAGGGTAGCATATTGCTAATGATCATTATTTATTCAGCACCATTCATTTCATACAGCAAGAAATGAATAATATTGTTGAAATACATAGATTTTCCAAGGGTTGTGCATAATTATATCATCAGAAGTTTTCAGGACCTCATTCTGAAAGTCATGGAGTTAAAATAACTGTCAGACTTTTTTGGCGGGGAGGGTTAGGAGGGGAGTAAGGGACATTTTTGTCCTACAAGAAAGACCAACTAATGACCCTTTAATGCTTCATCTCTCACTTTGTCTTCATCCAACTCCTCTACACATATTCCAAACATTTTAAGGGTAAATGAGAATATTTTAATTTTTAAGGAGAAAAAAATTGTAAATTAAATATAAAATTATAATATAATTCCATTTTAAGCTGTGAAATAAAAGTTTAAGAATAGATAAAATTTTATTGAAGTGCAAGGCTACTTACAAAGCTAATCTAAATTTTAGATTTTTCTACAGTTTGTATAAAAATACAGTTTCATTTCAGTGTATCCAACTTAGAATATAATTTATAGGAAGAAGAATGCCTTTGGCATAAAGTATTCAATAAGAAGCCCTTCAGAATGTTTTAATTTAGTTCAATCAGTTTTCTTTCCTCAAGGTCAATGTCTAGAATTATTTGTATTTTATAAACATTAATGAATAATGTATTATATACCAAGTAACAATCTGATGTTCCATTTAGATACGTTACAAAACATTAGAGGGTTAACTTTTCTACTTTGAATGTGTATTCATTGAAAAGATGCAAAACAACTTAAAAAAGAAAACAAAACAAAAACCCAAGAATGTGAGTTAAATTATTTGATACCTAATGTGGATATTAACTTCCTTCTACTACAGAAATACCTAAAGAGAAATAATAAAGCCAGTTCGACTTCTGGCTTTGAAATATCTTATACTTTACTGTTTCTGCTCTAAAATTCTGTTTGTGAAATTTCAGAACCTAGGGCTTTTTTTTTTCCATTTAATATAGGAATTTTAGAAATATTTTAATATTTTATAGGACAGTGATAGAAGTTTTTGGATAACATGCTTTGTAGACTTATAAAGCATATACATGTTTAATTTCTCTAAGTTATACACAGCTAGCCAAATACACAAGAAATTTTTGAGTATGTATAGATTCCAATATGATAAGAATGAAATTAACTTATATGCCAATTGAAATCTGTGTGACTACTATATTATCAATTTCATCATTCATATGGTAATTTTCATACTGGAAGTGATATTCTCTTTTTGAAATTTAGTATGCTACAGTAATTCAAAGCTACATATGTGCTATAAAATAAAATTACTGGATAATACATAAAATAAGTCATTTTCAAGATTAAAATGACTGCTCTATTGAATTCTGCCTTTTGAGTAGGACTCATTATTGTATTAATCAGCTTAATCATTTTATAGTGAATATTGGTAAGAGAAAAATATTTCAGAAATGATCATTTTCAGTGTTAAAAAATTATTTCAACAATATATAATTATAGTGTTTTCAACAACATAGTTAGTAATAGAAGTAAAGCCAGTAGAGTCAAACTCTTTCCCCCACCAAGATTTTTTTGTTGTGCTGGATAAATTTTTATTAGAAAGTAAAGCAACCATCAATTAACCTATGCTATGATTT
Source organism: Camelus bactrianus (assembly GCF_048773025.1). Lineage (NCBI taxonomy): Eukaryota > Metazoa > Chordata > Mammalia > Artiodactyla > Camelidae > Camelus > Camelus bactrianus. The sequence goes on along the minus strand of NC_133561.1, from coordinate 8,673,712 downwards.
CTAAATGTTTCTTTTTCCAACATCATTTGTGCCAACATAAGTTTCCAGGTTGCCAAACTTTTTTGTAACCTGCAGACTTTTCTACCTACTTACAGTATTTCTTGCAGTTTCCTGTAATGGTTATGTATTACATTTCCCCCTGTGTTAGGTCCACAGGATGTACTTGTGTACACGTGAAGGCACTTCATCTACATTTATTGAGTTCATGTTCTTCATACCCAACTGATCCAATTAACCTCGGCTGATATGCTAGTACATCAATATATCTTCATCCTTAATTTCTTTTCCCCCCATAAGGCAAAATATTTAGGGATTAAGACATGAATATTTTTGGGGGGGGGTGGCATTATTTTGCCTACAACACTAAGTGATATTTGAAGTCACTTACATCAAAATTTTGACTTGAAGATACAGCATAATATGTGTTATTTGTGTTGCGAGAGAATAGGTTCTTGTCTCGCTCAGGAAAGAATTCAAGAGTGAGGCACAGTAAAGTGAACGTAAGTTTATGTAGGGAGATGCACACTCCGTAGACAGAGTGTGGGCTGTCTCAGAAGGCAGGAGAGGGCGGGACCATGAAGTGCAGGGCTGTTTGTTTTTATGGGCTCAGTAATTTCATATGCTAATGAGTAGGAGGATTACTCCAACTATTTTGGGAAGGGGTGGGGATTTCCAGGAATTGGGCCTCTGCCCACTTTTTGACCTTTTCAGTTCGGCCTAGGAGCTGTCATGGTGCCTGTGGGTGCACCAGGAGGCTCAAGGTCTAGAAGTGGAATCTTCCGCCATCTTGGTTGTAACCAGTCTGTCCTGCCCTCAACTGCTGTGTCATTGCTTCAGTGGCTGCGCCCTGCCCCCTTCCCTCCTGTCTCATTTATAAGTAAGTGCTCTCTGTAACTATTAGTTATCACTCTTAAATTGACATGGGAATTTCAAATTACAAAACTCCCTTTGACTTTAAATGGAGCTTTCTGCTCAGTCTTAAGAGGTAGAACTATACAGCATTTCAGATTATGTAAAATAAATAGTCTCAATTTTAAAAAAGTTATGTTTTGAAATTTATGTTAACAATCATAAAGCAAAACTGATTGTTATTTATATGATATCATATACACTATAAAGCCCTGTAATGTGGCTTTTTCTTAATTTGTTAATTTTCTTTCCAACTTCCTTGGGAACAGCATTCCCAGACCAAGTCCTGCAGTGGCTGTCTGGCTTGTTTAGGTCCTGTACATATACAAAAACCACATATATATTTTTAAAGAGCACTTCCTCACCTAGTTTAACATCAATGTTACATAATTGGGTCAAAGCATATCAATATTATAATTTTATATTTATTTTTTAAACAATAAATTTCATAAAACTTTAATGTTTGCAAATGAGGACTTCGTATTTCTGGAAGATTTTTATTTTTAGAAATACAAATGGAATGTGAGTTTTAAGAAATGCTGTGAATGCATCCTGGAGTGCACTTCGGAGAGTTTTCTGTTTCGTTTTCTTAATTTATAATGCAACAGTTATAAAAGCTCACCACTTCTACACGCCTACCTTGGGGAGAAATTGGGGGAAATTTCATAACCTCAGTTCTTATGAAACTCTTCTGCCACAAGGAACAACTTCTAAGGCTTCAGGAAAGAGAAATGTTTATCACAAAGTAAAACATCTCCTGAGTCAGCCTGTTTCAGGGAGATTTGCTGCCACTTTTACTGAATTCCTGAGAGTTTTATTCCTCGAGTTATTACTCTCAAATGTATGAGCAAGAAAAGGCCAAAGCCCTGTAAGGCTTTGCTGCGTCTTCTCATGTAGATGTTTACTAAAACCAAGAGCAGTGCCGTCGGTCAGAGCAGCACTGCCTGGTCGCTTTTCACTTCTTCTATCAGCTCAGTATCCCCTGGTGAGTAAGAAAGACTTGAGTTCAAATGCTGTCTTTGCCAATTTTTTTTCCTTCATGTATGTAACTCACTCCTTCTAAAGACATTTTCTGTTGTGAAAGACAGATAGTGATGCTGATACAATAGTGCTGGCATTGGGTTAAAGGCAATTGCCTATCCACGTAATTTATTACGGTGCTCACCCAATGTAAGTTTTCAGCCACTTAGAAGTTCTTCAGCATTTCTTCTAAATGGTTCCTTTTTGTTCAATTACTTTTCTATTCAATCTTTCTATTTTGACTGTAGATTTATGTGAACTTGATCAGCGTCACTCAGAAACAGGACACTTTAATGCAGAGTTTAGCTTCTTTTGCCAGCCTGTTTTTGTTTGGGGAAGACCTAGGGCGAAGAAAATAATCTAAGTTCCACAGAGTTTTTCTTGGTTTTGTGGGTTTTGAGACAAAAGCTTTGTCTTAGCCACACTGCAGAGTCTTTGCATCAGAGTACCACACGTGATTGATTTAACTGTATTCTAGCAACCCAAGTAAGAATGCTTAATTTGGGTGAATTTTATATTAGCATTGGCAAACCAGATAATTTATTAAAAACAAATATGTAGACTCAGTTAAATCTAGCTCATTTTCACACTAACACAAACCCTTCCTGCAAACCTTTCTGTAGCTAAAAAAGCCAGAGATCTTTAGATGAACGTGGTCATCAAAAAAATTGGAACCAGTGGGAGGGGGAAGGGGTGGCTCAGGGAATGGATTTTCAATTATCAAATCAGCTTCAGGGCTGGACCAAAAGGACAGCACTCTTACATTGACATGTTGTGACATGAGATCTCTGATAATGAGGTGGTAGGGACCTCATTTTTATGTCTCAGTGAAATAGCTCACAGAATAACATGCTACTCCCATAATTATGATAAGCAATAATTACAGGATCGGGTTATTAAATCCTGCATGGTAAGAGGAAAACTTACGCTGGGCTAGAAAGTAATAGGTGATGAGGGACCGAGAAAAGCTTTATTTTATGTTTAATTTCATTACACGTTTGACACTGATGCAAGGTTAAAGGATTTTTTTTTTAGCTTGCAATGCACTGTAGTTTACGAAAGATATGATATTACCACTATTATGTATCTCACCATCAATCCTAATGCCATGACACAAACAGGTGACTGAGAATGTGGCAGCATTCGTTTCTATTATAATTGTCCTGTATTATTGCTTCTAACATAGTGGTGACTGCAAATGCCATTTCATATAATTCAGCATTTTCCCAACGCTTGTGCCACTGTCTCAGAAAGAGAGAAGGGTCATTTGTAGAATATACTAATAGCATACAAAAGTAATCACTTCTTTCCTTTTATTAAATGTGTTGTCATTCAGTTATAGTGACTTAGTAAAATTAATAAAACTTGAGGATTTCGAAAAAGAGCAAGAATCTATTTTTTATTAGACAGGAATTTATTGAGAAATTACTTTGTTCTGATTGTGCCAGGGAGCTAAATTAACAGACATAAATAAACAGCATATTCTCCAAACTGATCTGCCATAAAATCAAATATTAGATGTGTGAGACAGGGCAACTTATTTAACCAATCAAAATTTTAATTTCCCTGCAAGTTAATTATTCAACTACTGTTGTCAACTGAAAAAAAAAAAATGCAAAACCTGAAAGTTGAGAATTAATGTTTCATTCGGTGGACACATTGAGGACATTATGAGCCCCCGGGTCAGCCTCTCCGATAGCTCTGGGGGACTCTCCCAAATAGGTAAGGGAAGAGCCAAGATATGTAGAAGTTTTGCAACAAAAGCCAGGTAATCAGAATAACAAAAGATTACTGTTAATTAAAGAAGAACCAGGCATCTCAAGTTAATGAATTTAGTGCTTTTCTATGGGATGATGCAAGAATCTGGGCTCATTGAAATCACTCCTTTGACATGCACCTTGGCTGTCCAGGGTCAGTGTCCTGTTTTCTCCATCCTGAAGCCCCTCAGGATGTGCCACTGTGGGTGGCTGATGGCTTGATGGTGGCAATGTCTTTTGTTTACTGACTTTTTTTGTCTACATTGTATACATTTTATGTGATATGATAAGAGGAACAGAATGCTATTGTTAGAACACACTATTTTTTTTTCTGTCCTCTCACTTTTATGTCAACAATTTCTAGATCTAGATGATCTAGTAGGCAAACAGGAGCTATCAGGTACATACAGAAACCCTAAGTAGGTGTATTTAGTAGTGAGTGATAGATTTAGGATCAGAATCTGAACAATACGACTCTAAAGCTGGTCATGTAACTATGCTTTGTTTATTTTATCAAGGCTCTATAAAATAATTAGTAAATTCACAATCCTTGAGATGCATGTGGGGATATACATATATGTGTGGATATATGGATGCATATATACATGGATACATATATATGGATATATATATGGGTATATGTATTTGTATATAGAAGTGGTATAACTTATTTGGAGGAATATTAAAAGTGCACATTTTAATGCATCCCAGTTCACTGTCACAGCCATGCTATATAAAGCATATTATCTCCATATTCTCAGAATAATTGATTTCCTGTGTTAGGTGTTTGAATGCGAGATGGATAGGAACAAGTTTGTGGCACTACTGATTATTCTGATGTGCTTATTTGGAAATGTAAGAAATAAATATACTGTGAATTAGTAGAAAGGTTGAAGTTGGATGAAACAAATTAGAAAATTAAAATAGTATTAACATTTCTGGACCACAAGAAAAATAATATACCCAGCAGTTTTAAACTGGCAAGTTGGTAACTCTAAGATTGCAGACATGCAATATCTAGTGCAATTTTTGTAAAAATGACTTATTATTAAGAGTATCTACTAGTAAAGGTTTAGTCCTGACTGATACTTGCCTAAATATAAATATAAACAACACCCTTTGTTTTAAGCTCTGCACAAAATTATGGAAAGTCCTTCAATGACACACACTATATTATTATTCATACACCTCATAGGATTTAAAAGAAAAATCAGGGCAAAAAGAGACCAAAATCAGTCTAATAGGTTAACAGAGACTTTTATCCCATATTAAGGCAAATTTCAAATAATAATAATTAAGAATTAACCAACTTTCTTTCAGCTCCCTTACTGCATTGGGAAGTTTCAGTTGTGTGATCTGACTCAAGTTGCAGGCTGTGAATTATGTGTTTCTTTTAGAGACAATTGACAGAAGAGGGGTGCCCACAGCCAGTAGCTGAAACTCCACAGGGAACTGAAACGATGAAGGAGTGACCTGAGCTGTTAATTACTTTCCTGAGGGCAGAGGGCAGAGCCTGTTGTGGATAACAAGCTTTTCCCACACATCCTAGAACTTAATCCCATTAAATGAGACCTTGCCAAGGCAAATATTATTGAATCTAAAAAGAAAGTACAGACATTTCTTGGAGTCTTACAGAAGCAGACACACAATAGGGAAAGACCGAAAGTTGTGTAAACAATGACATAGGATTTGCATGTTTTTAATTTCTTCTCAGTTTAAGCATTATGAATTTGGAAGTAGTCCTGATATTCTGCACTTAATAATGTAAGTAACACATTTATTATCAATTCTGAGTGTTAGAGAAAAAAATAATCAGTAACACTTCGGGGTACTATTGTGCAGCTGGAATACTGCTTGTAAATTTAGGCTTTCTCCTAACACAAGGTAAAATGCAACTTCCATTGTAATCATTTTAAAATAGGAAAATACAATTTTTTCAAGTTAAAAGAAAAACAAAAAAAAGAAACCCACCCTGAAAAATATTACTGAATCACTATGTGATTCTTGATTAATATTTAAGAAATGTTAAGTCATTGTATTACAATGTGATAATTTCAGATGTGAATCACTTTTATGCAGGAATAATATTAACTTGATTTGCATTAATTTTGCTGGAAAAAAGGAAATAGAAAAGCCAAGAACAGCAGTGTTTTAGATGTAAACAATCTAGTTTCAAAAACATTAAAAATTAAATTTGGAAAGAAAGAAAATCACCATTTTTGAATAAAATTTTTAAAAATCAATGAGGGTGAATTATATATTTTATATTTATTTATTCTATATTTGTAATATATCATTTTCAAGAAGGAGAGAGATTTTCACAGCACTCACATTTTGGTTTGTAATTGAAGCCTGGGGTATAAGTACCATGATCATTTGAGCCATGAAAGGGATATACGAATATTTAAATATATTTGTGTGTGTTTGCATATATATTTTTACTTTTATTTATTGTTGCCTGAGGCAGAGTACGAATATCCCAATTTGATTTCCAACAGTGAATATTTTTTGTTTTAAAATACATGATGTTGTTCCTAGAACTATAGGCTGTTTAGGCTATGAGAATCAAATGAAGCGAACAAACCATTACTACACTGGGTTTTCACGAGAGCTGTGCCAGTGAATTATTCTTTTATTCATATTATGTGTTCCAGTGGCTTTTTATTTTGTGCATTAAGGAAGAAATTGAACTCAAATGGTCAACAAATATTTATCGCACTTGCTTCCAATCAGCTACCTAATGTTTTCCCTCTTTTCTCATATAATTCTTATGCTCAGAAATTCTGCTTTAAGCATTACGACTGTGTATTCCAATACATTAAGATGTTCTTCCTAATATTTATGACTCAATATTATCTTTGCATCATTTCTAGCTAGTCATTTGAAGTTATTAACCTAAAGGTTGAGCAACTTCAATGAACATAGCACTTTCCCAGAAGATAGAATGAACCAGTCATCTGGTTCAGCTAGGTCAGTGCCCTCATTGTTCCCAAGTGATCATATTATATGCTTTATTTCTTTTTTATTTTTGCCAACAAATAGTATGACAGTTTCCTTCCTTCCTCCTTTACTTCCGTACACATCTCAAGTCGTCCTGTCACTAACTCAAGCCCAAACTCTTTTCCTCCTTTTACATCACTAATATATATTATACAATTTGGCATTTGTCCACATACTTCTTTACAGTTCTGTTTCCTGTGCATTTATTGTTACTGGTTTAATGCATCAACCAGCTCATATTTGTTATGGAATAGCCTCAATGTTTAGTTAGCACTTTGCGATAAAAGATTCCTACAGCTAACTAAACCTACAAATTAGATATCATTTCTCAGCTCAAGAAGCATATGATTTCATAAAGGACCATTAAAAATCATTCTCTATATTGCCAGAAAGCAGAAAAATGAGCACATGGAAGAAATGAAAAAAATTAGTAATGATGTTTTCATAATTAAAGCAAAATAAGTAACAAGGTTTGTATTCAAATGTAAGAATATAAAAACATAGTAACATGAGCTAAATATTTTGGCTCTTGCATTAGAGACAGATTTAGTCATAAAAAAATATATATGAGTTATATATATTATGCATTATATAATACATATAATGTTCTGAAACCTTTGGGTGGAAATTTGACTTGGTTTATAATGTCATCCATGACATTAAGAGGGTGTTAGAAAAGGCTTATGATAGGATTTGGATTATGACAGGATTTGAGTTTGCGTTGGGTGATGTGGGGAATGGCTCAAGGAATCAAGGGTTTGCAATGGCCAGGGTGCTGTTAGGATGCAGGGGCAATTCCATTTGAGTGTCTCAGTAAGTCTTACCTCTGGAGAGGGCAGACTAGAGAGAAGTTGAGCTATGGTTGGTAAAGATGCATCAGTTAAGCATTCATATTACCCCTGGGAGGGACTGTTTGGTGTTTTGTGTCTTGGGAAATATTTATGTTTTATTTTCGTTCAGACATGGTTACACAGTGCTTGAGTTTTCATCTTGCTCCATCATAGTCACAGAATGGTCTTTTCTAATGTTGATGTTCTGTGAAACTATTTTAGGAGAACAGCAAAGCCCAGCTGAAGTACCAGCTGGCTCCTGGATGTCAGGGATTGCTTTTCTCTTTCTGAAGAATACAATTTAAAGAGTAAAAATATTTTTATTTTTATTGCTAGAAATTTTTCTTGATTAATGGTGCACATGAAACATCAGTATGCTCAGAAATGAATTAGACTTTTTCTTGGAGATAGAAGGTAATATTGGATCTAAGAAATAGAGGAGTTAATTTTTTTTTAAATTCACAAATAATTGTTATTCAAATGTTGTTACTATAATTTTCTCTTGTTTTTGTTTAGTATTGGGTAAAAATCAGAGATTCATTATACTTTTAAAGACCTTATAACATAATTCTATATTCACAACTCTTTTATAGCCTCTTAGATGAATTCATTTAAGATGTGAAAACAACCAGTGATTATTCAACAGCTTAAATTTAACTTTTGTTTTAGTGGTGTCTTATAATACAAAATTTAACCATAGAAAATAAATTCCTTCCTAAAGGCATGTTGTTATTTTGATGGTTGCAATTAAATCTGGTATTGTATTTGTGTAGCCTGGGTTATTATTCCGACATTTGGAATAAGAAAACCAAGGCAGAAAGCTGTTATATATTTTGCCTTAAGACCCAATGATCCAAAATAATCTATTGTTGATTTGTTTTATATGCTCAGACCTTTTTCACACTTTCAGTTATTAAAAGGAGAAAACATTTCCAAAGCACTCTATTTTTTACATGAAAACCTGCTAAATTGGTACAATAGAAAAATAACTCTATGCTCATAGAACTAAAAATAATTTTCCCATGCTTAATATTGACATATGTATAGAAATGGCATAATGAGAACACAAATATAAAATTTATTTATAAAAATTATGTATTTCCTTTGAAAGGATGTAGATACTTTTACAACTGGATGTTGTTCACTATCCATTGTGTCTTGTGCTTGAAATCTTGGTAACAATTGCATTTGCATTTTCCTAGACACTGTGATGTGAACAGTTTCACATTTTTTTTTAGTGTGTGTGCACATACGTTCTTGCCAATGACTCTGATGCAATACCATTTTCCCTGTTTCCTCAAAATTGTTGATTTTAGCATTAATACGACTGTGTTTTAAACTTAAGACATCTTAGGATGAAAAAAATTATATTTGACTTTGGAAAAATTTTAGAATTTTAATCATTTATGTGTTTTCTAATTTCTAAAAATTATCAATAAAATATCCATGTTCTAAAACATGCCAATACTATTAACATTTTATGTGTTTTGTGGCCCAGAACATTTTAATATAGCACAGTTTTCATTATTAAGCAGTGGTGTTGATTTTGTTTGCTTGTTTGCTTTTGTCATTGTGTAGTTATAATATGCCATTGCTCTTCATTAATGTTTCAGCATTCCTTTTTTTCTTGATGAGTTTTCTAGTTTCTGACCTCCCAATAGGTTTGCTAAAGTCATTGGAGAAAAAGTGAAAATGTACTTCAGGGTTGTGCTTTTACCTTTCTATATTTAGAAAAATTGGCTCTAGCCAATATTGTCAGTCACTGGATTCAGAAGAAGCTGTAATCTCTTTAAGGCAAGATTGTCTTTCAATTTCCCACATTTACTTAATATCTGCCTTATAGCAGATATTCTGTATATAATATATTAAAAAGCAATGAATGAAACAAATAGTAATTTTCAAAACTAACCCTGATAAAGGTTTAATCTCTCTATATGAGTATTCATATAATTTAAATATATCATCAGATTTCAAGATAATCAAGAATTTCATCTTTGATTTTTTTAAAACATTTGTGAACTTAACTACATTTAACTAATATTAATATTAATATTACATTTGAGCCAATGGTATAATATTTAGTATAAATTAATATATGACCCATGATAATTAAAACTTTGATAAAAATTAAGTTATGGCAGTATTAAGCTCTTACAAGTATGGTGTACATACAGATAGATGTCTCATCTCTTAGAGAATGAATTACCACGTTCTTCCTCTTACTCCATCCCCAATCTAGTCTTCTCCAAATCAAAAAATTTCCATCAAAGTGCTGAATCCAATAATCCAAAAAAAAATGTCTTGGTTAACTTTTCTCTATACAAATCCACATTTATTAAGCCCTAACATTAAATATTCAAAACGTACCTCAAATCCGTCTCCTTCTCTGCATTCCACTACCATCATTTAATCCAAGCCACTGTTTACATCCAGCTTAACTTTGACAATTTAATTATTTTCCCCATTATCTTCTTATCTACTTGTTCTGCCCCTGAAACGTGAATGGTCTAAGATGTGAATTAGTGATACAGGTTTTCATCTTAAAATTCTTCTATATTCCACTATTGTTCACATCTCTTACCATAGTATTGCTCTGTCAGTACTAGACTGTTTTGATTTTGTAACTCTATAGCAAGACTTAATAACTGGGAAAGTAATTCCTCTCATTCTTCTTTTTCAAGAGTTCTTTAGCTATACTAGGGCTTGTGATATTCCATATAAACATTAAGAATGTACCTGTCTATGTTTAAAAACTTGCTGTAATTTTGCTAAGCATTGTATTGAATATAAATATCGATATGTGGAGAACTGATATCTTTAGTATGTTGAGTCTAAATCTATGAATACAGCAACATGTTGCAATTATCAGTATACAGATACTGTACTCATTTTAAATGTATATCTAAGAATTATCTTTTCTTTGGCACAATAGTATTTTTTTAAACTGGTTTTCTGCATATTCACTCAGTATATAGATATGCAATTGAGTTTTTGCATTGGTCTCATATCTTGCAACATTGCTGAATTCAATAATTAGTTCTAAGAACTTTTTTGTAGATCTTTGTGATTTTATACATTAAAAATCATGTAATCTATAAATAAGGACAATTTTATTTCTTTCTGATTTCTATGAATTTCATTTTTTTCTGCCTAATATCACTGAACAGAATTTATAGTAATGTGTTGAATAATAATAGTAAATCAGAATCCTTGTCTTTATCTCCATCTTAAGGGGGAAGCATTCAGCCTTTCACCATAAGGATGGTGTTACTTGTAGGTTTATTTACCTTTATTTCTATTCTGCTGATGGTTTTTGAATGAGTACTAAGAGTTTGTCAAATACTTTATCTGTATTAATTGACTTAATCACATGATCTTTCTTTTTTAGCCTATTGACGTGGTGGTTGTGATGGACAAAACATTGTCCCCCACCAAATACTAACTCCTGGACTCTGACATATTGTTACATGACAAAAGGGGATTAAGATTGCAGATGGAATTAAAGTTGCTAATCAGTTGACTTTAGTGAGATTACCCAGGATTATGGCTGTTAGTCCAATAGAATCACAGGGTCCTTTAGGCATGGAAGAGTGATGCAGAAGAGTCAGAGAGATATAATGCAAGAATGACTCAGCCTGACATTGCTGGCTTTGAAGATGGAGGAAGAAAGCCTTGAGCCAAGGAATGCAGGTGGACTCCAGAAGCAGGAAACAGCAAGGAAACAGATTCTGTCCTGACACATCTAGAAATATGTGCAGCCCTGCTGACACCATAATTTTAACCTAATAAGACCTGTGTCAATCTTTTGACCTATAGCATTGTAAGATAATAAATTTGTTCATTTAGTGTATGGTTTTTTTGGGTTTTTTTGTCTTGGTACTCTGAGTTTAGTATTCTGCTCCAGCATAAAGAGAAAATAAATACATTGGGTTACATTGATTGATATCTAATGTTGAACCAGCCCTGCATTTCTGACATATATCCTGGTTGTTCCTATAATTATTTTTATGCAGTGCTAGACTTCAGTTTGCTAAAATTATATCACGATGTGTCTGAGTTTATGAAAGACATCATTCTGTAATTTTCTTATTTTGTACTGTCTTGGTCTATCAGAGTAATAGTGTTCTCACAGATAAGTTTGGAATTGTTTTCTCACGTTGAGAGATTTCATGTTGTTCTTCTGTTATTAATTTCTACTTAGAGCCATAATGTGGTCAGAGAACTCTGTGTTATTTCAGTTCTTTCACAGGTGTTTAGGTTTGTGCTGTGGCCCAGGATATAGTCTATCTAAGTGAATAACCCATGAGAGTTTACAACAATCTTATTCTGCAGCTGTTGGGTGGATTGTTCTATTTATGTCAACTTGATCCTGTTGATTGATTGTATTCTTCTGATCATCTATGTCCCGATGATTTTCCATGAAACAGTTATTTCAGTTTCCAAGAATGAATTATTAGAGTTGCCAACTATATGTGTGTGTGTGTGTGTGTGTGTTTTATATTTCTACTTTCAGCTCTATCAGTTTTTGCTTCTTTGAATTTAAGGCTGTTTGGTGCATACTGTAGGAGTGTTATGTCTTTATGATGGTTTGATCCTTTTATTATTATGTAATGTTTTTCTTTATTGATTTTCTTTGCTTTGAAGTTTACTTCATTGAATAATTAATATAGACACTCCTAGATGTGTTTTGATTAATGTGTCTGTGATATGTAATACCCTTTCCTCTCTTTAAAGCTACCTATGTCATTAAATTTGAAGTGAGATTCTAGTAAACAGCATATGGTTTAATTACACTTTATTAGTCCACTCTGCCAATCATAGGTGCATTTAGATAATATTTAAGGTAATTATTTCTATACTAGAGCTTAAGTGTGTCTCTTTATTATTTATTGTATGCTTGTATTATTTGTTGTATGTTTACCCTTGCTCTCATTTTTCTTTCTCTTTTCTTGCCTTTCAATTAGTTATCTCAATGTTTTTAAGGATTCCATCTTGATTTATTTATAGTGTTTTTAAATGTGTCTTTTTGAATAGTTTCATTATTGTTCTGTGTTATAACAATATGTATGCTATGTGAGTTATTTACTGCTATCAACATTACCTCTTTGAGTACAGTGTGGAAACTTTTCTTCCATATGTTTCTTTACATTTCCTATTTTTAATAGTCATTTTCTTGAGCATCAAATAGGTTTATAATTTTTTTTAATCACCAAGTATATTTTTTTAAATCCAGAAGGATAAGGATAACCTGTATGAACCCATATTTCTGTACTTCCCATTATTCTTTCATCCTTCCTAAGGATCCACCCACAGGACCTTATCTAAACGTAATTTCCTCCAAAGGTTACACCTCTTAATAGCATCATATTGGTATTAGGGCCTCAACATATAAATTTCAGGGGTGACATAAACATTCAGTCTTAACAGTTCCTATATGACAATTTTGTTCACATCTGATTAGGCCTCTGAATGTGGTGGGAAATATTCTCCGTATTTTCAGAGGCAGAATAGAGAAATTAGTACGTGCAGGAATGGAGAAATTTTTCTGTATCATGAGTTAAAAAAATAGATCTCTGGCTTGTGTTGATTAATAAGTTAAAGTGAGGCTCACTTTTCATTTATTTCATGAATCACCGTGGAATCACAGACACAGTTGAAAACTGCCTCATATTTTTAATGTTTTTCTACGATTAAGTTAATGGAATTAGAGTAGGACTTTATTTTTTAAAAGCTAACAATTATGCAACACACACTTTGTAGCAGGTGCTGTACTAATTATTACAGTGAGTATGTCACTTAATTTCTGTGAGGTCGAAACTATGAGGTAACAAGGTTTTTGTTGTTTTTGTTTTTGTTTTTGTTTTATTCCACTTTACAAAGGTAAACTAATGTTTGAATTGGTTGATTGGCTTGACCTAAGTTTCTTAGGAAGTACAATGTGAAGCTGAATTTGACCACATATAGCCATTGTTCATAATCATTACTCCTTCCTTAATTTGACTAATTTGCAAGAATCAATCAAAATTCAGTATTTTTTAATGAGAGTATTGATTTTATGATACTCTTACTTCTCAGAGAGCATTAGTGGACTTATAGCGTATATTACTTCTTCAAAATTGAACATTAAGATAACTTGCAATATTATTTATTTTTCTTTCTCTCTTTTAAATGCAGATAAGCTCCAAGAATAAATCATCTGTTCTTTAGTTTTTACTTTTCACACTACCTCTGTGTCTACACTAAATAATTTTATTCCTCTCTATTCATTATTTCCAGTTGAACTTTTTGTAACTAACTCAAATTCAGCAACACCAAACTGAAATTATCACATTTATCCCAAGCCACCATTTCTAATATTCTTTTTATTAGGTAATAGTATCATTGTCTACTCAGTTAAAACTAAAGCTTCAAATAGATTTTTTAATATAATATGCCTATATTATTTAAACTTTAAAGTTTTTCTTAATTTTTATATCATTTATTTTAGATAATTGATCTTAATACAATTCTATATCTGAAATGTATCTCAAGTCTATCTTTCTTTCTGTCCTTAAATTAGATATATTTTAAGAATAACATTTGTTTATTCCCTAAATGCCAGCTATTCATTTAAAACTGCCATAATTTCAAATACTTAGTAAAGACTGTGGATAAACCACTTAAGCTGGTATGAAGGTTAAAAGACAAAAAATGTAAAATTAATTATAACTATAATAAACAATTAAGGGCTACACAAGAAGATGTAAAATATGACATCAGAAACACAGAACAGAGTGCAAAGTAAAATACCTAGAGCATTCAGAATGTGTTTGAACTTAAAGGACTATCAGCTTAAAATAAATAAATGTAGTTAGAGGTCAACATGTATGAACCCATGACAACAGCAAATCAAAAACCTGCAACAGGCAAAAATACAAGACCTAATGAGGAGGGAACACAAACATAACACTAAAAATCATCAGATCGCAGGAAAGGAGACTAAAAGAAGTAGAAAAGAACAGAGAAAAACTACAAAACAACCAGAAGACAAGGAACAAAATGGCAGTAAGTACAATATCTATCAATAATCATTGTCAATGTCAATCAACTAAATGTCGCAATCAAAAGATATGGGGTGGCTATTAGATTAAAAAAGAGACCCATCTATATGATGCATCCAAGAGACTTTTTCTCCAATCATTAATTTCACAGAAATTTTTACTTGAAATATTTATATATGTATTAGCCACATTGCCTAGTAAAATGATTTACTAAGTGACAAAAAGTTTGCCTATACAACATTACCATAATCTAAAGTGGCAATAAAATAATATAGCATAACGAGTATAGAAGTTTGGAGAATTTTTTAAAGTTCTCTAGTGAATATTTTTTGAGTTTTTGGAGATATTGTAATTATTTGTAAATATTATGCCTTTAAGAAACCATTAAATTTTATCTCATAAAATTCAGTATTGAATTGTGTTAAGATATACTGGCTTCAAATCTTTGTTTAATTTCTAAATTCCTTAAAAATGTAATTCAATGTAATTCAAACTTTTAATGGACAGTTTAATAAAAGAATCACATCTTTTAGTCATTTGCAGTAGATACTAAATTATTTGGAGTAGCCATATCGTAACTATGTGTGTGTGCATAAGTGTCTTAACAACGTAAAACTATTAACTCATCTTTAACTGAAGAATTCTAAGTCACAGACCATCTGAAATAATGTTGTTAACCCTGTGTTTCTGCTTCTGATTAAACCAAACCATTTTTTTTAAGAAAATGTTTTCAACCTGACTTCAGCAGTTCTTAACTTTGGAGATGAAATTCATCATAAAATCTTCTACAAATGTTTTAAAGGTAAAAAAAAAAATCCCTTTAAATTTAATAATTTGTATTTGAAAACCACGAAAGAAGTGTTTCTCTATGAAACCTTATTAAATCAAGAAATCTTATGTGGAAATGGAGCTCCAGCTGGGAAAACAGCCCTCCTAGACTCAAAGGAAATGAGTGCCTATGATGGTAAAAAATATTTCTCTAATAATGATGCAGTTTGCAAACAAGACTACTAGTTCAGTTGTCAAACAGACGATTACATTGCCTCTACAGACATGCTCAAGATCCAGGTGCTTTCAGAGAAAATCTGTTACAATTAAAATATTAAAGTGAACTTTCAATGTTCTAAATCAAAAAATAAATGTAAGCTTTATATTGTGAAGACAAGGGGGCATAAGCTCATTTATCAAGTACCAGTAAAAAATTACTATATTTAAATTATAATGTTGAGTACTATTAATGAATATTCATTATTATTGAGGATGAAGTATGAATAATGAGTATATTGGTTTTACTGTTTTGAATTTTCTCAAAATATTTTAACAAACTCACAACCATTAAAACTAATTTGCATCTAAAAATGTTGTGCTTACACAAGTTTCTTTAAGAATTGCTACTGAACCCAGTACACTCAGAATTGTCTGTTAGTGAAAATTATCAGTGATGTTTTTAGTGGATGTGAAGCCTTTTTATAATAATTATTACATATTGAACTTCAATATTTCCTTAGAAGTTATTCCCAATTTAATACACATCTGAGTAAAGATGCAGTTCAGGTGTTTTGGCAAATTGATTTATCAGAAATTAAGACTAACATTTTATTTTAAGATTATAGAACTATTAATAATTATCAATAAATTTCTTCTTGCTGTTCAAAACTCTTCTGTTATACAGAGTATTGTGAAAATGCATTGTATTTTTCCCAGATGCTGTGGCCTGTAGTTTTGCCCAAGGATAGCTAGAATATTTTTATGTTTTACATTCAAAGATCATCTCAAATGTAGCTTAGCCTCAGTACTCTTCAGTAGGAAGATTTGCTTAGAAGACTCAGATCCAGTCTAGATCTCAGACTCAGTTGTCTTGTGTGCAGATACCTCCTCAGAGGAAAAAAGACTGTTTTCTGTAGAAGACTGAGAAATACATTTTTAGCAACTAGAATGAAACTGCTAAGGACAAAAGTTATTACATCTTTCTGGGCAAGGGTCAAGTAGAAAATAGAATATCAAAATGCAGGTATAATTATAAACTGGACTTGGAAAAACAGCACAGTGATCTGTGGCATGAAACTGATCTCTGCGAGCCTGTGGCAACACATTGACTAAACCTAATAACCTGGAACTCTGGTTTGATTAATAGAATAGAGGTTAAAAATAAGCAAGGTGTATTTCACATAAGCTTCCTTCTTGTGTGTGTGAGGAAAACACTTGTTCAACTATTCCTCAAGGCTGTGTACAGAGTAGGAGACAGATTCAGGTATACATTAATTTGGCTGACTGTTTAAGCCAAGGAGCTGTATATCAAATTGATAGATATCAAAGAATTGGGCATTTTTTTTTGTGAAGAAAGTGCTGTTTGCACAATGTATTAGAATTCATGACCGTAGGTGTTTATTTTCCTAAGAGACATTGTTATGCCCCAGTAGGTATGATGCTTCTATACACAGGGACCAGCAGTACAAAGGGAGGAGAATAAGCCTCCATTTGCAACCTAAGATCTAAGACTGCTGTTCAGATTTAGTGTGAGTGTGTATGTTTGTATGCTTTTCCCACGTTAGAGATGGCCAGTGTGTTTCACAAAGAAAATCAGTTTTGTAAATCTTTTAGAAGGGAAGCAGAATGCCTACAAATTATTTCTCACTGAAAATATTATTGGCATTTTAGACAGGATAGTTATTGGGTTCACGGCACTGTTTTTCTCACTTCAAGATTTCCGAAAGTCTGACCATAATATCCATCCATCATGCTCTTATGTATTTACCTAACTGATTTGAAATTATGTCCCACAAAAGCTTGCACACAAACGTTTACAGCAAGTTAATTCATAATTACCCAAAACTGGTAGCAACCAAGATGCAATTGGATAGTTCAGTGGATAAACAAATTGGGATACATCCATGCAACTGAGTACTATTCGGTACTACTAATAAAAAAAAATTAAGGGACATAAAGACAGAGATGGAAAAGGTGAAGAAAATGATGCTGACTTAAGTAACTTTGGAGATGAATGGAAACTAAGATTAATGGCAAAAGGAACTATACACAAGCATTGTACCCTGGTTGGTAAAGCTGTTTTCTATGGGGCTATGGGATAACAGCATTGAAACTACTGCACTGGGATTAAACAATTAAGAGGATATAAAGAGGCATGAATTTCAATGATCACTTCTGTATTATGTGAGGTCTCTCTTCATTGACCTCTAAATATATAGATTCACTTAAATAACTTGTAGATTATTGTTACTAGTGATTCATTTATGATTTGATTTACTGGGCTATTATTTCAGTTGAGATGGTTTACAAGTTGTTTCAAATAATAAATAATTTTATATTTGCAGGTCATTATAGAGATTAATAACACGAAAATAATTTACAACACCAACCTTTAACCAGAGTAACACAATAAAATAATATTTGGGGGGGGACAATGATGGAAATTAAAAAATGCTAACTTTGCACTTAATTGATATTTTCAAACTTAAATGGGGGTTAGCGTTTAAGATTTAGACATATATCGGCATTTGCAAGATAATTACCTGAGGGTCAAGCTCAACAAAAAGAGTTCAAGCAAAATAGGTCTGAGAAAACTATTTTGGCATTTTCTTTGTATAAAACTGACAGTAATCTGTCTACTTTTCATCATGTTTATTAAAAAAAAAGGTCAATAAAGAAAATGTATGTAAGAGTGTTTTTAAATTATACGTACACCTATAGATACATTTGTACTTAATTAATTACTATATTTATGAACAAAGACAATTAGTATAAGTTTTCATTGCTACTCAGCACTGTGTGTATGGACATACTCTAAATGACTTTATATAATTTCCACCATACTGTGTGTTTGTATAGACTATAAATTAAAAGTTATGAAATAAGATTTCAAACTTTGTTTTTACTTTTAATTGCAATAATTTATAAGGTAATGCTCAGTTTTAGTAAATGAAGCCCGGTAGAGGATTACTGGATAATTCAAAACACATTGATTTAAAAATTTGAGTTCAGGTTTAAAATGGTCACCTTATAACATGTTAATCTGTCTGTATTTCAAGGTTGCATATGTGTGGATTCTGAATTTCCCAGTTCAACATCTACATAGTTTCCTATGGCATCCTTCAGACTGAAGTGAGAAGAGATGTTGGGCTGTGCCCGTGCGGTGTTGACCAAAGTCTGCTCGAGAGTCTTATGCTACAGTGGTTACCTGGGCTGGAAGGTAACATCATATTTCTACACTAACTTGCGATTGATTAACTACTATTTATTATATGCATATGTCTTAAACTTCTTTAATAATTTGTCTTTTAATTAATAATTGTAAATTGAAAATTTTCATCATTTGGAAAAATTTCAAAAAATATATAACCACTTAAATTTTTATGTAAACAGATTTTTACATAAGGGCTTATTAGATATGTAAGTTCGATTTAGAAGGGAACATTGGAAAGAAAGTGCATATGTTTAAGAAGGGTAAGTCATCACTGAGCCTGTTTCTTAGCAAAGAGAAATTGATGCGGTTGTTATGCAATAAGACTTACCTTCCAAGTACAATGAGAGCGCATGACATTGCCCATTTTAATTTGTGAATTATAGCAGGGCACCCAAATCATTTGGGTTCTCCATGAAAAATCATCAGTGTGATATGGCAGACAAGACATTGATAAAGTTAATAATCTTTAGATGCTGTTATTAACTAAAAGTATAAAGTCAGCTTAACCTGGAAAATTTTATCAGAAAAGATGTTCAGCCATAATATAGATATAAATTCTCAAAATGAATGTATCCATAAGTAATACAAATTAACTAACAATAAATATAAAAAGTTTACATTTGAATTTTTAATCAGTTTCCTAAAATTTAAAGATAAGCAAAAACATTGTCCTTAACAATGTGGTGAAATTCTAATATATGTATATAATTAAAGGGAATTAAATGCTAAGTACCTATATATGTATTTTTCTGATAGTATTTCAGAGTTAAGTTTTGTTCATTTCAGTAAAAGTATTATCTACTACCTACTGCATGTTATTACCCTAGGTATAGGGGATAAAAAAATGTTTTGAAAATTCCGTTAGCTTTTAAGGATTTATAGGGAATTAGCAGGTATAATAATAAAGGTGTGAACTGGTGATACTGGAGCACCGAGGAGGAACCCTCAGTTCTCTTAGTGGAGATGCCACAGAATGTATATTTTAAAAGATAAACTGCATGAACCCATCAATCTTGAGGGTAGGGAGGGGCTTTTCAAACACAGTCAGAATGAGTCAAGAAAGAAAATGTTTAACACCTGAAAGTGGTATGTGGCACAAGAGGATGGCCATGTCCCAGGTCTGGCACAAGTCCCTGGGATGTGCACGCCCCATCAGTGAGGGTCCTTGGCTTTGCACAGGAAAGAATTCAAGCACGAGCCATAGTAGAGTGAAAGTAGCTTTATTCAGAGAGATGTACACTACACAGACAGAGTCCAGGTCATCTCAGAAGGCCAGAGAGGCCATGAGGCATGGGGGCGGGTGCTTAAAGTAAAAGTAGATACACAAACTATAGACAGGGTGTGGTCCCTCTCAGTCAGAAGGGAGAGTGGCCATGAGAGATGTGGGAGTTGTGAGTTTTTAGAGGCTCAGTAACTTCATATGCTAACAAGTGGGAGGGTTATTCCAACTACTTTGGGGAAACGGCAGTGATTTCCAGGAATGGGCCATTGCCCTCTTTTTGACCTTTCCTGTCAGCCTTGGAACTGTCATGGCACCTGTGGGAGTGCCATTTACCATGCTAATATATTACAATGAGCGTATAATGAAACTCAAGGTCTACTGGAAGTCAAATCTCCTGCCATCTTGGTCCTCAAGGTCTATTGGGAATTGAATCCTCTGCCATCTTGGTGCTAATTGTTTTCTCTTTTTAGACTCCACATATGAGTGATATCATTTGGTATTTTTCTTTCTCTTTCTGGCTGACTTCACTTAGAATGACAATCTCCAGGTCCATCCATTTTGCTGCAAATGGCATTATTTTATTCTTTTCTATGGCTGAGTAGTATTCCATTGTATAAATATACCACAGCTTCTTTATCCAGTCATCTGTTGATGGGCATTTAGGTTGCTTCCATGTCTTGGCTATTGTACGTAGTGCTGCTATGAACATTGGGGTGCATGTATCTTTTCAAATTAGAGTTCCCTCTGGATATATGCCCAGGAGTGGGATTGCTGAATCATGTGGTAAGTCTGTTTTTAGTTTTTTGATGTATCTCCATACTGTTTTCCATAATGGCTGCACCACTTATATTTTTCTTGATTAAGTTTTATATTGTATTTATGAAAAAGAAAATATCAGACGATCCTTGCATACCTGCGGTCTACTGATTTGGCAAGCACATTCCATAAACTGACACTGTCTAGTGGAACTATCATTAATGAAGAAAATGTTGGCCAGTATAGCAGCTACTAGCCACTTGGTCTTTGAGCACTTGCAAAGTGGTCAGTGTCACAAGGGAAAGAATGTTTAATTTTTTTTAATTTAAGATTTTAAATAAAAAGATCCACAAGTGTCTAGTGGCTGCCATATTGAACCAGCACAGCCTTAGCCTGAAGAAGAGATGTTTAAAATGCATGTCAGGTAGGGTTCACTCAAGTATGCCTAACTACCAGTGTATTGGAAGTGACATAAATAGCACCATTAATGATCTAGATATTATGGGAAAAACTATAGGAATAACATGAATGAGAACAGGATTATATTATGTTTTTCATTATGCGCCATATTTTCTGAACATAACAAAAACATAATGTCATTAAATTATACGTTATATTAGCAACATATAACCAGCAACAATAATTGAACCCATGATGCTTGTTACAAGCACAATAAAGTGCCATCTGCATCATTTTTAGCAAGTATGGTTACTGTTTTAAAAACTTACTCTCTTTATTCTTTTCATGCATTGTACATTTCATGAAGTTGGAATGATAGTCATTCCAAATATAACAAAGATTAATGTGCACTAACATGAGAAAGAAAAAATTAATCTGTCTTCTATATTTAGGCAGATATTCAACTGTTTGCTGGTAGTATTTAAATTAGTGCTAAGTTATTCTATGTTAATGTCCTCACAAACATCCTGGGTATATTTTAGAGTACCACATTCTATTCTCTCACCTGACAAATCATATTGCCATTTCAAATGCTGACCACATGACAGATTTGTAGCACATGTTAATTTAATTAAGTTTGATAGTACCTAATTATGGCTTTTTTCCTATAAAATTTTATGACAGATCTTTATAAATAGAATGACTATTAAGAAATACTGAAGGGTTAAAAACTGAAAAACGTCTACCAAACAGAATTGTTAACTGAGATGAAAACCCTGCATGATCTTAGCCGAACTACTCTGGGTCAGGGATATGGTGGGACCACTTGGCCACTGTTTTCCCAAGACTGGGCTCATTGACACATTCTGATAGTACTTCAATACAGCCTAGAGAGCAAGTTTTAATCTCATCATAGTTTATTATATTTAGTAACATATGAGGGCTCTGTTGAAAAGTGAAAATGTAACAGCATTAAATTATTTTCCAAACTTTAATTCTTTTCATTTGTTGCAGAATCAGACCTGAAAGTATTTTGTAGGTCATACTTGCTAGGTATTGAAGTATAATGTATAACATGCAAATGTAGTTCTAATTTAAGTGTCTAGTGCAATACTGAAGCCTTACGATACTGATCAAGTTGGTTCCCTTCAGCTTGACTAAATTTTCAATAGTTTTTTAATACTGACCTGCTTTTTCTTAGAGGGTTTACTTTAGAAAACTGGTCATTGTGAATTCCTTCTCTGCCCCTTTGGATTATGTGTATATCTTCTCCCAGCCTCTTGCCAATTTTGCAACTCAGGAGATGTCTTTCTCAAGGACCTGGGAACTATCTCTTTGAACTGTAAACCACTAAGGAGAGAGCACCCCAATTCCTCGGTCTGTGTAGGAGGATAGGAGCCTAATTTGATGGGTACCAATCAGCAAACACAGATGGCCTAATCAGGGATAAAAACGTTTGGAAACAAGGAAATAACTCAGTGTGATCATGACACAACCCATTGCTCAACCTCCCCCCAATGTCTTCCAAAACTTTCCCACTAGTTCACCCCAACATTTAAACCCCACCCCACCCTTAATTTATGTGGAGAGTTCAGTCTCTCTCCTCTATTGCCGTAGTCTAGAATAGTCTTCCTTGCCTGATTAATGTTGCCTGCTACAATTTTTGCTTTGATAATGTTTTATATTTTTGTTTCTTTGTTCCACTTTTTATTCTTCATCATTTTAAATGTGTGTGAAATGTATTTTTTTATGAAGAGATACAGCATATTCAGTGATCTCTTTTCTTTATATAATATAAAGTTTTTCTTTTTACTATTAAAGCCAGGATATATAATTATCTTTGTGTCTTTATTTAATGTTGTACATACCTGTGTATCTGTTTTCCAGTGCAGCCTTAACAAATCACCACAAACTTCACAGCTAGGTTCTCAGAGCAAGGCTGTACTTAGTGCTGGAAGCTTTCAGGAAAAATCTCCTCCCAAGATCGTCAGGCACTGGGCTGAATTCAGTCCCCTGCGAATGTAGAGCTGATGTCCCCATTTTCTTGCTGGCTGTCAGCCAGGGGTCATTCTCATTTTCCAGAGGCCATCCACCGTCCTCGCCCTGTTGTCCTTTCCTCTATTTCAAAACCAATAACAATGTGTCAAGTCCTGATATTTCAGATCTCTGGTCTCCCTGTGTGTCTCATCTTTCCTTTGCTTTCTCCTTCCTCTGCAACTCTCTGACTCACTCTTCTGCTTTTAAGGCTGCAAGTAATTATTTTTGGGTCCACCTGAATCACCCAGGCTAATCTATTTTAAATTCATTTGATTAGGAACCTTAATTCCACCTGCAAAGTCCTTTCACACCAGTACCTAGGCTGGAGTTGATTAAATATGCAGGA
The DNA here is from genome assembly GCF_048773025.1 of Camelus bactrianus. Taxonomy (NCBI): domain Eukaryota; kingdom Metazoa; phylum Chordata; class Mammalia; order Artiodactyla; family Camelidae; genus Camelus; species Camelus bactrianus. The sequence continues at coordinate 8,650,195 of NC_133561.1, read as the reverse complement.
TATGGGAATATTGAGAGAAGACCTTCGGCTGTCTACCACAGTTTGTCATATCATTTCTGAGGAAGGAGGGAGGCAACTTTATGTAACATGTGCTGCTATTGACTAGAGTTTATTGCTTTGTACTTAAGAAATAGCAAATGACGGATATAATATAAAGATAACACTTTATAAAGTCAGTAAAGGCAACTAACTACTCCATCATATCACAGAATCCTTGGTATGAGTAGAAAAAGGGCTATTTTACTCCTATTTGGAACCAGGGTGGAATTTAGTAACCTGCTTGATTATACCTATCTCTCAAGTTGATTTTGTAACTTGATTTGTGATTTTGAAGACGACTCTGTATATGACAATCAGATAGATTCTACAGATAAGTAATACACACCATTTTCCCTCTAAGCATAGACAAATGACTTTATGTATAATTTTAAATGGTCATGTTTTATTGACTCCAGGCACACCAATTTGTTGTGGACTGCTTGGAACCTGCATTCCATATATTAGTGGTTTCAAATATTCCAGCTGCCTGCTTTCCACAAAGCATACCTAATTGCCTACATATGGCAGAATGGGCCTTCACTGCATGGTCAAACTACACATTCTCCCAGATTTAAATAAATGAATTCTAAGAAACCATCACTTTATTGCTCTGCATGTCTACAAAATTTGGAAATGTGATTTTTTTTTTAAATGGCACAGTACAGGAGTTTTTTTAAAGACTCCTGAATCTAAAAGAGTTAGGAACCAGCTATGTGAAAAAACTTAAGTTGATTATTCACACATAAGGGGGTTATATGCTTGCACATATATATAAATTTGTATTGTCATGGCTTCTTGATATTTTCAGTTTTATATGAGATACTTGGTTCAAAACCAAAGAAAGGATAAAAATTACTTTTAACATGTGTTCTGAGATAAAGGAAACTCTTTTTATTGTAATATACTTTAAAAAAATTGAGTTCTAAGGAATATGTTATTACTTGATTTGATAACATTATAAAAAGTGATATTGCGTAGTAAAGATTGACTACATTGTTAATTTAGTATTTTTATTCTACTGAATGAAATTGAGATAATGAATAGTTAATGCCAAGGTAATCATATATTCCAATTAAAATGCATTTTTTATTCTTTATCCTTACCCCCCATTGTTTATTTATTTATTTAGTTTTAGTTTAAAAAAAATTTTTTTTCAGTGCAGAGGTAATTAGGTTTATTTATGTTTTTAGTGGAGGTACTGGGGATTGAACCTAGGACCTAATGGATGCTAGGCATGCGCTCTACCACTGAGCTATACCCTCCCCTCACGTTGTTTATTTTTATGTATCTGATTTTAAGCAAACTTCACATTAATTGCTTGGCATTAGATGATGTAAAAATATTTTATATATTTATACATTTTAGAAACTAAAATAAAAACTGTATATGATGGGATTAGAATGTTATTTTAAAAATTGTTATACATTTAGTGCCAGTTAGCTAGATTCTATTAGAATCTTCAGAGATAGAGCCATTATAGAGTAGAATAAAATATAGAACTGAATTTTTTTGTTTCTCAATACATCATTCTCATTCATTTTCAAATTTATTACCAATATAGACTATGCTGTATTGTTTATGTTGATGATCATTGTACACTCCGAATTTTAACTTTTTTGAAGTCTTCTAGGCATGTTTCACAGCCATGAGAAGAACAAATTCCCAGATATTCATTAAACAAGGAAATAAATGGTACTCCTTATTTTTGATCACATAAAGAATTTTTAATTTGCCAGGCTAGTTTCCCAGGCATTCTAATTTTAATAACCTTATAGGAATAGAAGAAGAAAATATAATGGGGCCCACTGAATACTACAATTGAGTGCTGAACTACAAATGCTAAACCAAACAGACAATATCCTTAGACTCTGAGATGACATGCAGATAAGAAAGCCTTTTCTTGAGGTAAGAAAGAGCCAAAAATAAAGAGCTCAATATTGAAAGAGTAAAGTGTCACCAGCCAGGGTTGTATGTCATGTGTGAGGCTCCAGACTCTTGAGAGACAGGAATAGAGCTAAATATATAATGAATAATAAGTGAGAACTCCAAGTAAGGCAATTTTCAAATTCAGTTCCAACTTTCACTCTTGTCTCTAATTATACTTCTCTTGGCTAATAGATTTTGGAAAATTAGAATCATGTTAGATTACTTGCAATCTACTGATCACTCTGGGGTGTTTGTTAAACTAAAATCCCCATCCACACAGTTGGCATTGATGGCTGGTTGATGTGTATCTTTTTGTTCTACCAAACAAAATGATGATAAAGTTGTTCCTTGATGTGGCTTCAAAGCACATGGTAGATTATCATTTGATTCCATTTCAATTATATTAATGTCAGTATTTGATTTCTGAAATAAGTAGATTTAGTAAAATGGAAACCATAGGAATTTAAGTCAGAGAAAATCACCTAAAAGATCTGGGGAACAAAACCTACAGCCAAATGTGCCAAAACCAGATGCATTTTCATCTGAACTGAACACCAAACTTTTGGTGCAGCCTGCAGAACTTTCCTTTTTCCCATTGACATGTTGAGCTGCAGTTGGATGGCAAGTAGCAGTATTTCTAGAGCCACATTCCAGGATGAATGTGGTGAAGCAGATTTATGTGGAAGTAAAGAGTCCTGGGAGGTACGCAGTGGTGAGCAACCCTAGGTGGAGCTACCCTTTGGAAGTAGAAATAAGGTGTCATTTTGAACCATAAAGAAGTCAGTGTTTTATCAACTATCCAGAAGCTAGCAGAGCCTCAAGAAGATGTTAATGGACTCACTGCCTGTCTGGTAGTTAGTGGCTGTAACCCACTGTAATTTACTTTGTAGAAATAAAAGTAATATGATCCATCTTGATCTGGGGTACTGTGGAGCAGGACGTACGTGATGCTCAACTAAGGTGCTGACGTTATAGCCTAGAAACTGAAAATGACTCTCACTGTGTCTTACAGGTATATTTGCCTGTGATACTCCAGACCCCTTTTGTCTTGGAAAGTGTGTCCATATCATGTAGTGGGTACAGTACTGGGCTGTCATGCTATCTGCGATTTTTGACAATTTATTTCACTTCTTTGAACCTTATTTTTCTAAAAGAAGATAGGCTTTGGAATCTGAAAGGAGACTGGTGACCTCACTTGTCCAATAGTCTTAGACAAGAGCTGTAATATCTTGGGGCACCATTTCCCTCATCTGAGAATAAATGGGACTATAACACCCAGGTTTCAAATATTTCAAATATGCAGATCACAGATACACATGCTTCTCATCAATACGGTGCCCGTGTCCTCCAGTCTAGAGTCCTGGCTGGGCTGACTCTTTTCAGTCTTCTCAGCCCAGCTGGCAGATGCTTCATTGAAGGGTCCGTCTTTAAAGTGGACCCTCTAGTCTCGAGGGTTTCAGCCCTCAGCCATTCAGTTCTCCCTAGGAGACTTGCGAACTTCCTGCACAGAGTGACATGGTTGTTTTATTGCAAATAAGATGTCACTAATTCATTCAGTTATTGTGAAAAATACCAAATTTAAGTAAAAGTATTTGACACGTTGCTAAAACACATGACAAATGTGCTATAAAAATAAAATATATGAAATTATATTAATCCACATCATGTAGTGGACAAGTAAATATGTTTAAAATATCTGAATTATGTTCATGAATGTCTGATTGGACCATAAGAGGTTATTTAAAAAGTGGTTTATTTAGACTGTCCCTGTTATTCTGAGCTTGATATTATATTAGGCACATAACATTCTCTTGTGCCAATTGCTTATTAGTGTCATTGTCAGAAACAAATACTGGACTAACTAGAGAACCAAACAGCATGGACTGTGTGGTAACTGTGAGCTGAATTTCTCTTTTATTCTGCATGTCATTTATGTGTTTACATCTAGTAGGCAGGGGAAGAACTTAGCTTTGGTTTTGAAAGTAGGCCAATATATTGAAAATAAAATCCAAGAAATAATGCTTAGGAACAAATTACATTCCACACTGAAAGTAAGGATGAAGGTATGCCAACAGAGGGCTGAGATGCCTGTTCTTCAGGTGTGCAAAACGACTTCTTCATGAGGATTTTGTAAGAGATGAATACTAAATTGGCCAGACTACAACAGGCAAATTGTATGTTGGATGAGAAGTAGACATTTTAGTTTCATGAGTCATTGGCTTGGAAAACTGTCTTAAAGATACTAAGGAAGGAAAAGAAAAAGAAGAAAAAGCACATAAAAAATAGAATATCTATCACAAACTATGTCAGCAAGGGTGAAAAAATAGAATGATGCATGGAATCGTAGAAACAGAGAATCCAATTTGTCAGGAGAAACTTCTTGCACTTGGCACTTTTTTGACACAAAAAATTGCAACAACAACATTTCCTCCCTGACTTAAGATCCCAGAACCTGTGAAAGATAACACAGGGATGAAACATTAGATGGGAAAGCATTTTATATGATTAAACTAATATCTTAAAGTTGTTAAAACTTTCTCACAAAAAGTTATTTATCAATTATGTGATTAATTTGTCAACTACAAGGTATCAAAGCAAAATATTTAAATATAAATCATTTTATCAGTAGTGGTCAAAGTAGGTACTCAAACAACTCTACAGTTTGGAATATGATTTTTAAAATTTGGTGCAGTGTTCTGTGACTTCAATATCAAAAATATATTTAAATCACTTACTCTAATTATGTATTGTTTCCACTATATTACAAATACATACCTTATAAAAACCAAATCCGTATTTATATTCATATGAACAGTTATTGTGCTTTTCAAATTATTTTCATTTATTTCCAGCTTAATTGCTATGACTAATAAAAATTGTGTATATTTAAGATACACAACAAGGTGTTTGATAAAAGTATACCTTGCATGGTGACTGCCTCAGTCAAGCTATTTAACATATCCATAACCTCACATACAGTTAATAATTTTTGTGTATATGGTGAAAACTCAAAATTTACTCTCTTAGCAAATTTTAAGTGTAAATACATTATAGGAACTCATATAACTCAACAACAAAAAAATTAAAAATTTGATAGAAAATGGAAAATGGACCTGAAGAGATATTTTCTCCAAAGAAAATATACAAATGGTCAGAAGATATGTTATCAGCATCCTAATCATCAGGGAGATGCAGATCAAAATCACTGTGAGATATCACCTCACACCTACTAGGATGGCTAATATCAAAAAAACAATAGGTGAGCTCTGGTGAGAATGTGGGGAAAGCGAACTGTTGGGACACTGTTGGTGGGAATGAAAATTGGTGCATCCATTAGGGAAAAAAGTACAGAGATTCTGCAAATAATTAAGAATACAACTATTATATAATCCACAATCCCTCTCCTGGGTTCATTCAAAGGAAACGCAATCAGTATCTCAAAGAGTTTATTTTGCACTTCCATATTCATTGAAGCATTATTCACAGTAGCCAAGATATGGAAATAACCTAATTTGTCATAATAACTTAATGTCCTAAGTGAATGGATTGAGAAATTGTGAATTACATAAAAATATAAAATTATATATATGCGTGTGTGTGTGTTTGTGTGTGTATATATATATAAAGGTATATTATTCAGCCACTAGAAATAAGGCATTTCTGCTTGTCATGACAATGTGGATGAAACTTGGACGATATTATGTTAATTGAAATAAGCTAGACACAGAAAGAAAAATATTACATGATGTCACACACACGTGAAATCTAACAAAACTGAATTTAAATAAACAGGGAGCAGAGTGGTGGTTGCCAGGAGCTGGTGTGGGGAAACCGGGGAGATGTTGGTTCGAGTACAAACTTTTGGTTACAAGGTAAATAAGTTCTAGAGATCTAATATACAGCATGGTGACTATAGTTATTGATAATATATTATATACTTGAAATTTGCTAAGAGAGTGGACCTTGAGTGTTCAAAATATTTTTAGACACATTAACAGCCAGGAAAAAAAAATAAAAACAAATAAGATTGACTAGTTTTGTGACAAAAGGAAAGCCCTGAGCTATAAATTCAAAGGAAGCACATAAAACGGAGAACAGTGAGTCAGCCTTATTTTTATTGGTATCTCGTACCATATATATTGAGAAAAAAGCAGGAGTGTTTTTAAACCCAGCTCAAAGTCTCAATTTAATGCAATAATGAATTCTGATACAAAAAGCTCTACACTGATGAGATTTTTTTCTTAATGACATAAATAGAAATATAATTTTATATGAAAAGAGGCTAAAGATAATATCAGTGCAATAACTCTGTGTGTGTGAAAAAGATCACATATAACTGTACAAACAAAAATATCTTCAATTAACATAAGTGATTGAAAAATAATTAGGCATTTGAAATTATGCCTTATTTATGTGCTTAAGTATGAAGATATAGTTAAATAAATGTGTAAAGATGCTACTACTATCTTTTTTGTAATGTTATGAACAACCAAATATGCCTCTTGTGCTAAGGGTAAACTTTAGTCCAGTGATCTAATGCAATTCTTAGTGTTATTGTATGCAGTTTAGGAAAGAAGATAAAAAATCAGCTTTCTAGGTTCTACAATTTTCTCTCTGTATCTTATTTGGTGTACGTTAAGATTATAGTCAGCAGTCTCAAACTTTAAAAATCAGATTAGGAAGAGTACCGTATTTCTAATTATTAGAAGATTGCCACCTTCAAAGAATGAACTCAGCAAGGGCCTCAGTATAGACTGTTGGAAACAAAATGCTACATAGTGAGAGGTAGGAAATAAATATGCCACTTAGCACGAATCCTTGAAAATGCGAAGAGGAGAAATGTTAATGTGCTGAAAATCAAAGATGATATCAGCATTACGCTTAGAAGGGAGAGCACATCATGTAATAAATCAATAATTAAATTTCAATGTGATAAATGTGAAAGATGAAGGAGAATGCTAAAGAAGGCAGACCACTGGCACTAACTCACATCCAGGAAAGAGCGAATGTCTCTTAGAAAATTTCAGATACTTGAACAAAATTTTCCTAGTTGAAAAGTAGCTAGATGAAGAAATTCTAGGACAGGAAGAGTTACTGGCAGAGCAAAGGGCATATTAAGAGAGATAAAACTGTAATAAAACTTTTTGAAGAAACAGCAAATAACTTGGTATGTGGAGAGTTGAGGGATAAATTTCAGATAGGTCAGAGAAAAAAACAGTATGAAAATATTTTTTAAAGTCCTTACACTGACACTATTATTTGCTAAGCTAAAGAGATTAAATGTAGTAGCACTTGTTTAAAAATATGATTTACATGTATATAACTATGTACATATTTCTTATTTTTAAAATGTTATGGATCAGCATATAAAAATATTCATGTGTGATTATATATGTCCTCAAATTCTAAAATTCCAAGGAAAAGGAAAGAAAGGTGTGAAATCAGTACATCTAAGACGCGACACTCCTACATACTTTTGGATTGATCTTCCATTTAATTTTGACCCAATGAGAAATTAAATTTAAGAAAGAGCATTATAAACAATTACCGAACACAGTGATATTATGTGTCATTACATCTGTTGTTCCAGATTCACAACAGTCTTGTTGGCTTTATGCAGAAGAGAAGTGTCCCACACTGGTCATCTTTCAGCAAATACTGTGTGACCGTGGAAACAGTGACTAACAATGTAGCATAAATGCAGTGAGTATTTTCACAAAGGTGCCACTTATGGTTTACTTAACTTCGCTGGGAGACAATGCCCATCCTTTGCCCCTGAGATATTGATTAAATAGGAACATCATAAATCTTTCTCCCTCCCTTGCAGAAATTAAAGGAGGCTCTCTCCCAGTCTAACCTGGCTGAAACTTCAAGGAAAGAAAATCAATACATTTAAAGCCACCTCTAGGGTTTTGTAGATAACAGTGAGTTATTAATTCATGGGATGGTTGTGTTAGAATCCAAATTTCATTCCAGTTTCTTGGATCCTGATATATAGTAGTAGTTCTTTGAGACTGTCAGGCCTCCTCCATTTACTGGCTGAAGAAAAATTACTGAAACTTTCCAGTGAAATTCTTACTGAATTTCAGGTATTTTGTGTTTTTTGGTGCCTTACTTTATTTTGTTTTGTTTTTGTTAGCCTTGTTATTCTCTCCAATTTACTATTTGGTTTATCCAAGTGCATATGTAATATTGGCCAAGAGAGAAAAAACCTAAAGGACATCAGAAAATTCATTGTGGTCCTTTAGGGTGCAAACACACATCTTTAGTATAAATGTGAAAAATGCATGAACATATTTGTAAAAGTCTATTTATAAAGATGTTTTAATAATAAGAAAACATCAGAAAATAATAAACATATGCAAGAAGACTAGTATTATTTTGGGAAAAATGGTTAAGTCATTGTGCTATTGAGAATAGATTTAATGACATTAAAATGTTTTTTTGCAAGAATGTAGTGTGTAAAATATATATTGCATAAATAATTATTCAGTAAAATTAAAGTATGTATCTTTAGTGTGTATGTATCAATAAACATATGGGGGAAAGAGTGTTTCTATACATTTATTGATTTGTTTGCAAGTTTTTATCCTTCTTAACCTACTTGGCTTAGACAGGAGTAAATTTTTTGTGTGTGTGAAGGTTTGAAAAAAATGGAAGATATCACACAATTATTGTGTTCCTTTTTTGCCAACATGCACCCATATCGAATTTGTTTTTACTCTCTCCTCAGTTATTAGGGGAGTAATACTGTCTAGGTTGTAAAAAAATAAATGTGTAGATGTGCTTTAGTTGAGAGGAATACATTCTTACACCTGGATGGACTATGTAAAACTTCAATAAAGATTATGCTGCTTCCTCGCCTCATGGAAATTGAAAAAATTCTATAATTTGAATGACTCAATCCATAAAGCAGTCAAGACACATGAGAAATATTGGATAAAATCAAGGGTTGAAAAGGCAGTATTTGCTTCCATCAAGCTGGTGAATTTCCATCTTTGGTGCAGATATAGTAAAAAGTGAAAAAAAAAGGAAGTTGACATAAAGAAAATTTGATGAACTGTCAAATTTCAATTTACAGCAAATTGAAAAGCCATTGTGCTGGTGGCAAAAAATTAGTGTATATTTGTTGTATATATTTATCTAGCATCCGTTTTCATTTTTTCTGGAAGCAGTGACTTGATTTTACTCACAATAATGTTGTTCCTACCTCAGTCTCAAAGGACATAATCACCCTTGATCACAGTGATTGGCTTATGTGTAAACCTGACCCAAGCTACCCATTTGGAGCCAAGACTTTTGCTGAAGCCAGAAGTTTTTCCTATAGTTACTGGAGGTCAATATTTCAGAAGTGTCTTCCTGACAATATGATGAAAAATAGAAAGGCAGGAATTGAAAGAGTGAGAGAGAGATGCAGAAAGACACAGAAAGAGGCTGAGTCTAGGTCCTAATTTATTAGTGAGTCAAAAAAAATGTAGCTGGGTCAGTATATGCCTTGATATAACAGATGGTGATAAAATAAATTCATTTCTTTTAAAGCCAGTCTGAATTGAATTTATGTACCTAGCAACCTGGAGAGTCTTAATATAGAAGGGAATGTAATATATCCATTTAAATTCTGAAAGGATTTGAAGAGAAAGCAACACACTTGAGTTAGAGGCAGTGAAGTCTAAAAATGTGAGCAGTCTAGATGAAAGGAGAAAGAAGGTCGTAAAGATACATAATCTGTTCCCCTCCTCTATGCATCTGAATTTCGGATTCTGTCTCCAGTGGATAATCAGCTGGCAGGCGTGGGTGACAGAAAGGATAAAGTTGCTGCCAATTAGTTTAGCTCTGCTTCGTGTTATTTACTCCTTTTTCATGCCATGATTTTTACTACTCTGGTGTTTTGCTATCTTATGGAAGAGAACTGTCCTCTTTCAAGTGAGAAAACTTGAAATTTTCATTTAACAAAGTAGAAAGAATACCTAAGATGGTGTAAACCACCAAGAGAATATTAGAAAATAGTCATTATTAATAATTAACATTTGTAATTATGCTGGAAATTGGACTAAGTAGTTTCCATAAACTATAACAATCAATCCTCAAAACAAGTATATCTGTTTTCTAAATGAGTAGACCTAGTCTCCGAAGAGTCAGCAGTCCTGCCTGGGTTACGAACCGTGAAGGGCAGAACGTGTTTGTAGAGCAGGAGCTCCAGTGACCCTCTGCTGTGCGACAGTCTTTACTGAGTTGGGATTATAGTCGCAAATTCTTCCCATCTCGGGATACGTACCCTTCCGTGATGTGACGGCAGCACACGTCTCAACAGTACGATGTTCTCCAGGCTCTTGAACCTGGACTGGGCTTGTGATTTGCTCTGACCAGTAAGGTGGAGCAGATATAACATTTGCAGGTCTGGGGCCTAAAAAAAGACAGGCAGCTTCCAGCTTCACCCTTGGTCACAAGTTTGTATTCTATTTTGGGAGACGGATTATAAACAGCTACGTAAAGTATATATGCATATACATTTATGCAATATAAATATTATGAGGAAAAATAAACCAAGGTGGAAGGACTAGAAGAGAATGACGTGGGTGCTATGTTAGCTCTGTTGGTTAGAGCAGAATCCTGTAAGGAGGCAAAATCTAAACTGAGTTTGAAAATACTGTCTCAGATACAAGTGAAAAGAAGAATGTCACAAGTGGGAATGATCAAATGTCACTGAGAAATTTAGAAAGTTGAAAATTTAGTACCAACTCTGGATTTTTTTTACACTCTCGGGAGGAGCACAGCCTGCTGACCCTTGCGTGGTGGCATAAGGCTGTGCCCCGGGCTTGGAATGTTTCCTTCCACTGAGGTAGCTAGCGAGAGAGCGAGCCCCCACTGCCTGTGCTGCGCGTGCCCCTTTTTTGGCAGGGGGTGGGCGTCTTTCTCTTTTCTGAGTGTGACGTTTACTTCTTTGTCTTACCTAAGGGTGTGTATCCTACCGCACCTGGCCAGACCCAACATTATGTATGTTCCCTGCCGGGAAGGAGTGGGGGTCTTTTGCCTGCAGCTCAAGAGGACACAGGGGACCCGTGATGCTCGCTGTCGAAGCTGGCCTGGCTCTGTCTTCTCTCTGTAAGTAGAGCGTTGTTCCATCCAGTGCCTGTGTGAGTCCTGACTTTCTTGGCAACCCCAGCATCTCTGAACCACATAGCAGGACGACATCTCGTAAGGGTGCTCTTGTGCTCTTCGCTCTTCTTCATGCAGTGGGACTCCTCCACCGGAGATGGTAACTGGTGTCACTGGCTCGACAGAGGTAAGTCGTTTGTGACTCTGAAAAGAGTGGTAAAAGCGGGGTGTTAGAGACAATGACCTGACCGGCAAGGGCTCTTGGGAGAAGTGGAGGTGAAACGTGTGGAAGACGGTGAGGTGATGAGCTGAGTCTGGGAGTCCTAATCAATGAGGACATGTCTCGTACACGTGAAGGTAATTACATGTCATAGGGCATGCCTGTTTACAATGCTCATTCCCAGCACGCCGCTGGCAGCACGTTGGAGCTGTGCCACTGTGGGCTGTGTTAGGGATATGGGTATTTTTCTTAAGCCACTGCATTTTTGTTTTTGTTTATTTCTTTAAAAGTAACATTTATGATTTAATAACCTTAAGGTATAGAAATTTTATTTTATGAGAAAAAATGGGATGTTGCGGAACTGCTGGGAAACTATTAGACTGGTCAAAGAGAGACGTCAGCTCGGGTTATGGTGATGTGAGCTAGGATTTAAAACTGTAAATAGGACAACAGCCATTTGGAAGCTAAAATGGTTGATAAATGGAAATGAAGGAGTCAGAAAAATAAATAATGCCCCTACGTGGCTGCGCCAGGCTAACACGACTCTTTTAGCAAGACTGTGCACCAGAGAGTGTTATTACTTATTAAGGGGGACCACTTGTTCCACTTTAGACATATTTACTATAAGCGTCCTTTGTAACCTCTAAGTAGAAAAGGAAAATAAGCAGCTGAACGTACAGTTCTGAAATTCAGAAAGATAGTTCTGAACAGAGAGGCAGATTTTGGAATTTCCTATACATCAGTTATTATTACTAATATACTGTTAATAATATTACTAACATTTGGGAAATGAGTTTGCCTTATAAAGACAGTTCAGTGAGAAGATGGTTTGAGAGAGAGACTCCAAAAGTGAGCCTAAGAAGGATCAGCCGGGTATTTTGGAGGGAGACCACAAAGAACAGAGGTCAAGTGGGAGAAGGTGAGAAAGGCAGGAAGAGGGCAGCCATGAAAAGTGAAAAATAACTTTTCAAAGGTCAAGAATAGTCATGCCAAGAGCTGTCCCTGTGACTTAGAAAGATAGAGGTCTTTATTGTCTTTGATGAGAATTTAGAATAAGCTGAGATGTGAATTTAGTCTGTATCTGTCTATCTGTCTATTATCTATCTATCTATCTATCTATCTATCTATCTATCTATCTATTTATCGTTTATCTTTCCTGTGTCTCCACTGTCTTCTTTATGCTTAGGTCATTGTTGGAAATGCAGGTAAGAATGACCTTCTCAGGGATCCAAATTGTTAACTTACTAGAAGCACCTACCCATTGATTCCTATCTACCCTTCACCAGTTGGATTAAAATCTGTTTAAGAGTGAATATTGAATCTTTATTGTGTTGATATCTGCCCTCCTCTCCACAGCAACTCCCACACCATTGACATTCACAACCCTGGCCTAGTTTTGCGATGACGTATGGAAAAGTTTAAAAACAGCACAAAGTGAAGCCATGCTATTGGAATTAATAGTTTATTTTATACACTTGATTCAATCATTTATATTAACCACATGATCTTCAGAACACCACATTTACTGATATATGTGTTCAGATAACCTATGCATTGCAGAAGAAAATTAAAATTGTTCATGCAAGATATAAGTATTGCAAATGCAAAATCATTTGGGTTACAAACAAGAAAATCAGTAAGCGTTCATTCATTATTTTTTCTTCTCATGTTGATATATTTATGGAATGTTTGCTATGTACTTTAAATGATAACTTAGTTAATTTTGTTTTAAACAGATTATTTAATTAAATTCTCGGGTAAACCCTACGATGTAGCTAAGATTATTGCTACTGCACAACAGAAAATAAAAGAATGTGGAGTCAGATTAAACCAGATGCCAATTACCCAGTCACCCTTGTGTCCTCCAACAAATTATGCTTTAAAAAAGCCATTCATTCATGAAATGCATGAAATGTCATGCATTTTCAGTTCTTATGTTGAAATGCTTATTTTTGAAAAATTGAACTTTTGGCTTGCTACATATGGGCAGACAGTTTGCAAAAATAACATGTCAAGTGTCAGATTGTACCTATAGCCTAAAAAGGTGTGTCCAAACAGAAATTGTATAAGGTTTTGCTAATAACATAGTTACATACATTATATATTATTTAAACAATATTCTATAGGCTATGTGGCTTTAATAATTTTATACATTCCCCTTTATTGTTTAAAGATCATAAAAACATGCTATAACCCTGAAATGGTCAATTTGTCTCAGTTTATTTCTTTGATATTCAATTGCAGAAGAACAATTCTAAGCCATCTGGCTGCTCAAAGAAAGTGAAAACTTGCATTTTATTTTGTGTTCTCTTTTGATAGCAAGCTTTGCTTTTTGGTTTATGAAGCATATTGGAGAATTTCAAGCAATGGATAATTGCAAATTACTAGTAACAGGTGCACAGACTATTTATTTACCAGTTTTATAATATAAAAATACATTAGGAAAATGGTTAAATTCTTTATCATTCAGTTATTCTCTCAAACAAGCACATTATCATGCTATTTTATGAGAGATAAAGGCATTATTTTCAGGTTATTTATTTAACAAGCCAAAGTATCTATGACGATGTGCAAGAATAAAAGCGATGACATGTATGCATAGTGTCGTGCTTGGTATAAAGTAAGGACTCTGGTGAGTAGAAGCTGCTCTATTTATGGTTATGATTCAAATTAACAAACTATAATGGATACTAAGTAATAAACACATATCCTGTAATGTATGTTAAAACTTGCTTTTTTGTTGGTTTTTATCTCCTCCTGCATCACCCAGACTCATCAGAAAAGAACATATAATTTTGGCTGTAATGTATTATACCTTCAAAAGCATTATTTATTAGGTATAATAGGAACTTATCCTGTACTTTATTGGATATTTTATTTCTTACTTTTTTCTTCTTAGTATATTTGAAAATTACTTTGCCAAGTGCTGCAGAAACGTTTGGGGGCTTTAAATGGAAATATGTTGAGTCTATACATACTGGTAACATAACAGGGCATCATCATTGGTTACTATGATTTTTTCTAACTGACTTATAACTGATACTTTGTTTCCTGTGTATATTTTTCGCCAATGGTTTCTCTTCTGATTCAAAAAAACCGAAACAAAACAAAAATAAAAAAACAGAAATCCTTGGGATGGTCTAGACTATAAAATGAGCACCCAGTTATGACCTTATTTCCAGCTCTTCTCTCTCTTGCTCACTCTGTCCCAGCCAGATGGTCTCCTTTGATGTTGCTTAAACTTGTCACGTTTCAAGAATGTTTACACCTCAATTCCTTTTTCCTGCTGGTATTTCCTTAGATAGTAACACTGAGGTCTTGCCTAATAATTTTATTTAAAAGTGCACTCATCCCTAATAGCATCTTTTCCACTATTCTGTTTTAGTTTCCTCCATGTAACTGATAAAACATGTATTTTATTTCACTCGTTATTGTGCTTATTATTTGTCTTCCCCCATGAGAATAAAAACTACATGAAGGTAACAATTTTTGGTCTTTTTAATTCACTTTAGGATTTCTAGTGCTTATGACTGTATATGACATTTAGTGAGTACTCTATGAATGGCTGGTAAATGAAAGAATATGTAAATGAATGGGTGAAAAAAATTATGAATGCATGGATATTGTCAGATTTTTAAATTACCTAATATTTAATGTGATAGAGAAATACTTTGTTTAAAATAGGACTTGATCTGGTTTTTTTGCATGAGGATCCACAAAGGTGCTTTCAAAATATTATTATTGAAAGTACTTTTAAAATAATTAATTCCACTCAGCTATTGATTAATTTATCTGCAACATAGCAAATATCAATGGATTTATCAGAAAATTATGTTTTATCAAGATGTAATAACATTTTAAATAGTATATATTAAATGCATAATTATACATTAAATCTAGAACATTAACCAATTTTTCTACATTAATATTGCCCTGAGGTTTTGTGACCAATAGACTAAGCTCTCTTTCTCTGGTATCCATCCTCCAAGATGCCCCCATTGATCCCTGTGTCTTTGATATGTTCAAATCTTTGTGAGGTCCCCTCCCACATTGTCACATACTTGGTCTGTGTAATCAACAGTGATGATCTGTCTCCCCTGAGATTAGGTTATACAGGGAATGGGAATTCCCTCCCTCCCTCTCTCTCTCTCTATCACTTGCTGAAGTTAATCACCATGTTCTTAGCAGCTCTAAGGAGAGGCTCTCTTGAAACATTCTTCAGTTCCAGTCAAGCCCTCAGATGACTTAAAAATCTTGTGCCAAAACCATCCAGCTACGTCAGTCTACTTAAAGGCTACATAGATAAAAAAATTTTAAACCACTATATCGTGAGAATGTGTTATGCAGCAATGGGTGATTAGTATAAATATTGGTATACTATGATTAGTATACTATAGTATTATAGTATACTATAACATACATGCAAAGAATAATATCCCTTTCTGTGATAGACTAACGTTGAAAATAAAAGCTTTCCAGTATTGCATATAGTTGAAATCTAGAATCATTTACATAGACTTTATTTATAGTTTTTTATAGATATAAAACAATAATGCTTATTTGTCCCATTCATATTTTAGAGGAAACATTTATCAGTGCAATAATACACCTTGTCAGATGATTCTTAAAATACTCTCCATAAACCTGAGAGGGACGGATGATAAAATTAAATCATAAATAGAGTTTATCTTCATTATTCATTGGTTTCATGTTTGTGAATTCACCTACTTGATAACATGTATTTTTAACCTGAAAATCAATACTTGTGTGGTACTTTTGTGGTCAACAGAGGACATGTTTAGAGTGGGGAAATGTTTTAGTCTCCCTGTGCTCAAATGGCCAGCTGAGGTCAAACAAGGAGGCATTCTGTCCTCTTGTTTCAGCTTTCACACTATGTAAAGTCTCTTTTTTCTGGTCTGTTTAGTGCCGCATTTCTCACATTTTGTGCTTTGTGTTGGTGATTTCGCTGTTTAAAATGGCGCTGGATAGTAGTGCTGGAGTCCTGTACGGTGTTTCCAAAAACAAGGCTGTGATGTGCCTTACAGAGAAAATATGTATCTTTAAATCCAGGTACCCTTAAACAGAAACACACAGTACAAGGTTATGTATTAACCAATTATGAAAATGTTGCCCTGTGTTTCCCTAGGGCAAGTGGTTAGGCATTTGTAGCAGTTTCATGCACTATAACTAATGTCAATAATGAGAACTGACTTATCAGTTTTGATTTAATGTAATAGCAAATGTAGACACAGCCTAAATTTTTCACACAATATTCTCACAAAAGCTACTGATTCTTTGCTCATATATAAAATATCTATAGGATATATATTACGATTTTTGAAGAGATAGTATAAAAACTATTATTTGAGATTATATTACTTCAAGGAAACAAAAAAGTGTTCATGTTCTATGGTTCTTAACTAAGACTGAAAAGCTTTGAAATGCCTTTTACCTAGATATAATATTTTTGTTAAACTTAGGATATCACAAATTTATTTTAATTAAAATAATTTTAAACCTTGTGTACAATAAAAATATAGATGAAGAGATTACTCTTAAAACTATTCCCTTGATATAAATATGAGCTACTTATTTCTAATTATATAAAAATTTGGTTTTATTATTTATGGAGATGTGTTTATATATGACCTTTTACTTCATTATTAATTTAGTGCATTTTAAACATGACTACCCAAAGAACTACCAAGCGTCCAAAGAATAACTACTTTTTGGAATAAACCACAAAAACAGAATAGAGATAGTTGAAATTTTCTGTCAGTGACGTTAAGATGAAAATAGTCATTTAATATTACAAAATGTTAGTAAACTTTTAGCTTTGAATTAGCTGCAATAACCAATACAAAATCTATTTCGAAGTCAGTGATCAGGAGTTTTTTGTTGTGAACTGGCCAACTTTCCTATGACAAATTACCGATGATTTGGAGAAATGGTAATGAGGAAGGAAAAAAAAAAAAGAAATGGGATGGTTTGATGAAAGTTTGAGATCCTAAAACATTTCAAGATTGTAAAGCTTTAAGAAGTTTAGTAAGAAATGAGTGAGTTTCCATAAGAGGAACATGTGTTCATATTACCGCGTTTTTCCTAAGCACATTTCACTGCTGCTGCTTCCCGCCCCCCTCCCCCCCAATCACCATAATCCCCTAATCCCTCCCTCGGAGAGCAGTACAGAAAGGGCTTTGGCTCTTTTATCTTCTCATCATGACAGATCTTCAGGAAGTGTTGCTTGTCCTTATATTTTAAGTAAAACTTTTTATGCTTGAAGTTTTTTATTTTTTCCCTTCCTGATCACATTTCAAATTTATATTTTAGACCAAAATCTTGGGCTTTTTCCCCCTTAGCCTGCAAGTTTAATGAGTTATCCAAATTGAATGGGTTTTGTAGTACTAGGAAACTCCCACTGGGGCTTTTTGTAGCACCTATTTTAATAATTATAAAAATCCACAAGTGGTCTGTGTTAATTTGTGTGTAAATGTGGAGGAGCATGTGTGTCCTAAGATCATTTAAAAAAAATTAATTTATTTAGTCAGTCCCGTAGGCACTGAGTCATTGATGTATTCATTTACAAATGGTCACTGCCAGGGGTTTTATTAGACATATGTTCCCAAACTACAAATAAGTATAGTTTAAAAATGTTTTGATTCTATTATTTTGCAAGCCAAGGAACAGAAATGTGTTACTTTATTGTTATGTCTATAATAAATAAACTTATACAGAATATAGTTAAACATCAGAATGCTTAATTTCAATGTTCTAAGGTTAATATTTCATAATATGACATGTTCCCTCTAATTTGGTATCATTTAGTTATGACCATTATTGCATCCGGGAAACTAAACAAATTATTATTATTTCTTACATTTCTAAGAGTATATATGTAAAGATACCTTTAAAAGGTCTATTGATTTCTGTTTAGTGTAATGGACAGACTCTCAGGCAACCACCCATGGTCTCTGCCTCTCAGTATGCACGCCTTGGAGGGGGAGGACCTGTGACTTGCTGCTAATCAGTACAACACAGCAAGGATGATGGGCTGTCACTTCCGAGATTATGCTGCATTAGATATGACTCCGTCTTGCTGGTCGACTTGATCTAAGGCTCTCTTTGCTGATGGATAAAGTAAGCTTCCATGGCAAGGCAGCCTCTAATTGCTGAGACAGTCCCCGGGATTCCAGCCTGTAAGAAGCTGGCCTCCTCCGTCATCCAGCTGCATGGAATAAATTCTGCCAACAACCTGAGTGAGCTTCAAAGTGGGTTCTTTCCCAGTGGAGGCTCCAGATGAGAACACAGCCTGGCTGACATCTTGAGTACGACCTTACGAGACACTAAGCAGATGACCCAGTTAAACCACGCCTAGACTTCTTACCACCGAAAGTCTAAGATAATAAAGAGATGCTATTCGAAGCCAGTGAGTCTGTGGTACTTTGTTAGTAATAGAAAACTAATTCAGTTTGAAAAATAAGTAAATACATGGAAGTTTGGAATGAAGAAAAATTATTTCCAAAGCTTCAGTTGTCAAGCTTAATGAAAACCAAAAATAAAATAAAGTAAAATAATAAAATAAAATAAAATGGTGTAGTAGAGTTGATTAGGTTGACATTTTCTCCATCTTTTTGTCTTTACAACTACATAATGGAAAAAGAGCAAATATGACAATTTCTAAAAACTGTTAACAGTGTTGGGTTTAAAAGAAAGGTTTAGAACATACACCAGCACTAACTCATTTATAATTTTCCACTTCAAAAAACAAAAAGCAAAAATATGAAACACAGAAATCAAGAGTTCTGAATTTGTCTTAAAAGTTTAAAACAAGGAAACAATAAATAACTCCAGGTTTGCATACAAACAATGCTCATTACGACATGTTTAGGTTACTTTTTAAGATGCAATTCCTGGGAAGGAGGGGTATAGCTCAGTGGTAAAGTACATGTTTAGCATCATGAAGTCCTGGGTTTAATCCCCAGTACCTCCATCAAAATAAATAAATAAACTTAATTACCTGCCCCTCCTCGATAAAAATCAGTATTTTCTGCATGAACTTTGAGTCATGATATAAATTATTTCAAAACGTCTTTATGACTGGATGATATAGCTATATGATACAAAATTTTAGTGAAAACATACACTTGGGTATCTGCCTGATTTCATTTAATGAATCAATATTAAAGTTGTCCTTTTACAGCTAGTTTCAAGCAAGTTAGTAAATCCATTCTTTGAAGAATATAAAATAGTTTGCCATTATTTTATTGACAACAGACATGGCCATAAGCAAGAATTACAGGGGAAATAATGTCTGTAGAACCAAACGGATGATTAAACTGCACGTTAATCAAATTCTGTAGGAGATAAAAACAGGAGCTTAAATGTTTTGATTTTATTCCAACATAAGACTGCCCTTGTGTTCCTCCGCTAGGAGGCAGTATAATGTAGTCATAAGAGCCAGGGCTGTAAGTGTGACAGCTTAGTTTGGATCTGGGGTTTCCTGATTCTCATGAGAAATCTTGGCTGTCACTTTTCTCAGGGGCTCAGTTTCCTGAGCAGCATGATGGGGTAATAAACGAGAGGATGGATTCCTGGGAATATTACATCATCCTTATACATATGCATATTTGGCATAATTCCTGACCCACAGTTCAATAACTCAGTGCATTATTGTTGTAGCTGTTTATATTACTGTTTTAATCTTCACTAAATGTATGCTCTAAGACTGAGTTATTTCAGATGACAACTAATATGATCAAGTAAATGACTCATTATTTCAATATTTAAAAACAAAAACAAAATAGTCTTCACTCCCCTCCTCAGAAAACGTTTGTGTGACTCTTAGTTTTCAGAACATTCCAAAAATGTACAGCATGATTCTCAGATTGAAGAAAATATAGTGTAAATATTTGAGGGGAAACTAAAAAAGTTTTTATATTCTTATTTATGTAGGTACCTCCCAATCCCCTGATTTTTTATGACTACCAATCCCCTGAATTTTTTCTACTGTGAAACATATAAAGGTTTCTTATATAACTGATGTATTGCAGTTGTATGTTCAGTTATTGATACTGCGCAGTGTAAAATTATTTTAACAAAATAAAGAAAATAAGGAAAACTGTATAGAATTATAAATCATGGGTTTGTAGGTTTAAAAGGCAAAACAGAACTTAAGAAATTTAACTGATGAATGAAAATCAGAGGGTAAGTTGGCATTTCTTCAAAGGAGGCCCATCGTCAATGCTGAAGCATCTTAATCTCTCATAGCACATTCAGCCAGTTTCATTTAAAGGCATTTCAATTTAATTTAAATTGGCTGAAACAATCAGATAGCTTTTTCTCTCCTAAATGACTTGCTTTTGCAATGGATATAAAAGCTATTAGCTTTTTTTTTTTTAAAGCAGGTATGGGGTTTGAATATTTGTCTCTTGAGATACACACTAATTATTAATAAAGAGGTTGTGAAAATTGAACATGACTTTCAGCCAACACAGTAACACAGACTCTGCTAAGTGACAAGTGACATTAAGAGCCCTTGAGAGACAGGTCCCTGTCAGAGGAAGGAGATTCATGTTGGTGTAAAGGGAATAAAATATTTCCATTATAGGGAAGTTTAATTTCACTTCTTACCTGAAGATCACTGTAAACCAAAGTGAACTTGTTCAAGAGACTGTTTTGACATCTGATTTTGTTAAACTCTTGCCTGACCTGTCAGTCACCTAAAGAACTCCATGACAGTTTTCCATTTCCTTCAAATTCTTCAAAAGCTTCTTGTCGAGTTTTAAGCTTTAGTCTGTCTCGTAATGATGACATAAATACATCCATGTTGATTATCAGTCTATTTTCTTTATGTTAAAACCCTCGAACTCCACAATAAGTTGATTTCACACTCAAATGTCACACTTTGGACCTTGCCATAGTTCAAAATTGCTGCATCTCTCAAATCCCCCATTTAATCATGAATTGCTGTCTTTCAGTCTTTCTTGTAACAGCTCCTTTGTTCTCTTCTTAAATGCTTGGTCTTTCTGCCCTTCACGCCAGTTTCCCTGATTAGATGATCTCCAACTCACTTAAGATAACAAGTTAGACATTTTATAATGCATTTGCCTATTGAATTCTTTAACCCACCACAAATTCCCTGCTATTTTGCATTGTCATCCCCGAAAGACACCAACCAATGTGAGTTGGCTCCTTAAGAATAAAAGCCGACAGATCGACAATGAGGAATTTCAAGCTGTGCAGGTAAATGCCTTCCAGGGTAGAGGGAACACTGATTTTATCATGTGATTTACAAAAGCTGGGGTAACATAAAGAGAAGAGCAACAGCTTACTCCAGGCATTGACAGAGCAGATGATTAACCAAAAATACCAACTTTTATACTTGATGTGCAAGAGCAAATAAACAGCACCTCAGGTACAGACAGGGAAGCAAGACAAGTATTTTACAGATCTCAAGTCTCTCTGAAGAACAGTCATTTACTGTCTCTAGTTAAGTTGCTGCTCAATGCCTGAATCAGGATAAAGACTGGCAGATATCTCTGCTTGTCCAGAAGGAAAAGTAGTGGAAATAGCTCTGAAGTAGAACCAAATCACCGCGTTGGTGAACATTCCAATCATGCTCTGGTCTTTCTTCCAGAAATTGATGTCATTTTTTAAATGTCAGGAAATCAAAAAGAAGAGGAAATGCAGCGACAAAGAAGGTCAAAGCTAAGAAGTACAAGTTGATATCATCTGCAAAAATTCTTTTCACCTCACTAGCAATTTTCTTTGAAAATCCGATTTGCTGCAGGGAGTGCGCGGCACCCTGCATGTGAATCCAAGTGGGGAGGGTCTCCCGTGTGAGATCTCGTCCTCGGAGATTGTGAGCTCAATGGTAGCATGATCTGTGATCATCAAGTTCTTCACTTCATTACTCAGCTGATCTAGGAACAGAATGGGAAAGTCACATACATCTTTTTCCCAACTGGATCATCTTAATAAATCCATGCCCATCAGCAAGAAGAGAGGACCCATCAAAAACAAAGTCATCTGCCATCACGTTCAGTGTCATCCTCATCCTCCAATGAAAAACAGGTTCATTCAAGGTATTTCTCTGCTTCTTTTCAGCTTCCATTTGCTGAACAGCATCTTCCCCAAAGAGAAGATTGATTTCTTTGGCTTTTGGGACCACGTAGGTGGTAGGAGAATTTAAGGGGTGCACCTGTTTGCCATCATACCAAGGTAAAATTCCAATATGATGGAGAAAAAGGTAGGCATATCGCATCCTGTTATTTCTTTGTGTGTGTGTGTTTCAGAAATATTAACTGTCCTATCAAACTTGAACTCCACATCAAAGGTCCTGCTGGACTGGGCTCGGGCAGGAGGAAGATCGTCTCCGGGAGGAGTGTGGGTCGCTCTCTTTATATGTAGTAACATTTTTCATTTTTGCACCCACGATGCCTGATATTAATGCAGCCATTCCAGTTTTCTTGTGGTTGATCTTTATAGGTTATAACAATTTTTGTCCTTTTACTTCCAATCTATTTGTGTCTTTGAAACAGAGTGGGTCTCCTGTGGACAAACTATACTTGGCACATATTCCCTCACCCGCTAGTGTAACAATCACTGTCCTTTAATTGGATTGTTTAATCCATTCCAGTTAATGTCATTACTGATACAGCTGGATCTACACCTGCCACTTTCCATTTTGCTTCCTCTATACCCCATATCTATATTTTTCTATTTCTCCTTTACTGCTTTCTTTTGCATTTAGTGACTGTTTTCTAACTTAGTGTTTTAACTTTGTTAATGATTTTTCACATTTTTTAGTTGTGGTAGGGTTTACCATATAAATTTTAATTTATTCAAATTATCTGCATATCAATACTAACTTAATTCTAGCAATGTATACAAATGTTACTCCCATGTAGGTCTATTCTCGTTCCCTCTTCTGTGGTGTTCTTTCTATACCTGTTGTATCAATTAATATTACAACCTAATAATTAATTGTTCTAATTATTACTTTACAATCTGTTGTCATTTCCTTTGCTTTGCTTCCACTCGCTTCTTTTGTGCTTTTATTTTCAAATATAATACACATATATTGCGTTTTATGTGTTAAAGGCCCAATAATACTTCATATGCATATTATTTTATATTATTGCTTTTTGAATCAGTTAAGATTAGAAATGAGAAAACACCCTAAGTGTGCTTTAGTTTCACCAAATAAATTTGGGAAAGCGTTGCTTGTTGTGTTGGAAATCCATTACTAAGAGACAAAAGTTTTATAAACTTTCTCACAACGTTACACGTTCCCCTGACACTTCTTACATACACTACTTCATGTCCGGTGACATTACTGACATCACTGTCCATTACATTACATTATATTCTGTCCCCCATACTTCTTGAATGACTCTTTCTAGTCAATAATCACATTCAGCTCTGTCTATGCGTTTTACTGTTTTTATGTATATATTCTTCACATCTGACAAGATTTTGATCTATTTAAAATGGAAACTGCATCTGCATCTTTTTATGAATGTGTCCGTAGAACATCTAAATTCCTGGCTATGAAGGAAAATGGATTGAATTGAATTGATTTCAATTAATTTGAATTGAAACACGGTCTGAATTTGCAGTGAAAGAAAAGTCAAGTCAGAAAAAAAATGAAAACAACCACTTATTTTCCTATAAAATATTGCCTTGAAAAAAAAATATTGTGCCTTGGGAAAAAATAGGTGCTGAATTCCACAGCAGTGACCATCCCAGATGACACCATTAGCCCAATGCCAGGTCTTCATGGCGTTCAGACACTGCTGTGTTTTGTTTGTTTGTTTCAATGACAAAGGATAAAAAATGAGAAGCTTTGCATTGACTTGAATAATGTTAGTCTTGAAGCAAATGCTTATGTTTACAGTATGCAGTGTGCCAACACAGAACACATCTATATGTGACAAAGGAGCCCGTGTACCTTTTACTAAATATATTTTTATATGTGCTACGTGAATCTAAGGCAGTATTAGCACTTTTTAACCTCAATTTCTCCATCTATAAAGTGGAGATAATACTAGAACCTATTGCATAGGTATGTGTTAAGTATAAAATTCATGTTTAAGGAATTTAGATCAAACTGCTTGGCATTAGGTAAGTTAGTGATAAATATGTTATCATTGTGTCATTACCTAATTGGGTTTTATTAATCACCTCTATGCTTCAGAGATTTCCCAAAAGTTATTGTATAAAATAAAAAATTAAATATTCTTATAAAATATTTTTTAAAAATAAAAAAAAATCTTTTTAATGTGGAGATCAGTGTTCAGAAAACTATAGCCCATGGACCAAATCCAGCCTACCATCTGTTTTGTAAATAAAGTTTTACTGGGACACAGTCATAGGCATTGATTGATGCATTGTCGCTGGCTGTTTTTACACTATAGCAACAGAGTTCAGTAGTTGCAGCAGAGAACATGCAGCCCTTAAAGTGTAATATATTTACTATATAAAACTTAGTATCTTTATAAAGAAAACCTCTGTTGCAGATCATAATATAAGTTCAATATCAACTTGTCAGTCTCCTTCCTCCATCCTAATAAGTTCTTCAATTTGTATTGTATTTTATATGATTAACATGTATGTGTTGAACATTTACAGTGTTCCTATATTGGCAAAAGTATCTCCACTTAAGTTAGAAATATGTTTCAAAGGCTTATTAATATTCCCTAGTGTTATATATCTATACATTATAAGCACTGAAATTCAATTCAGGTTTTGTCTGGTTTTAAAAACAACATTCTAGTGTTCTTTTTAGAGAAGAAATAGTTTTCAAAAATATTCATAGAGAATTTAAATCACTGTTCTCCAGTTAAATTACACTGAGGTAAATAATAATGATAGTATGTCAAGGATGTTATATTAAATAAAATAATATTTATGAAAATAGTTTTATTTTCTTTACTAAAGACAGGACTGAACCAAGGAAAGTAATTTTTTTTTTTCAAGAGAACCTACTGTTTTTAAATTTTCATCATCTTAAGGTAGGAGAAAATTAAGAAATTGATGAGAAAATCTGTAAATCTTTGAAATTGTAGAGTTTACCATGCAGATCTTAATTTAAACATTTTGACTGCATATCTTTTATCAATTAGTCTCACTTTGGTCTTACTTTGTAAATCTTTTTTGTTGTTGTTGTTTTGAAGTCCTCACTCTTAAACATTTTTCTAACAGCATTTGAAAAGAGCAAAGCAAATACGTGGATAATTTTATACTAGCATTAGTACTATGAAGTTATTGCCTATAATTCACAATTGTGAGTCAGGTTGTATCAGTTCTATCATGGTTTATGTTTGAAAACCCAGAGCATATGTTTAGAAAATACAGCAAACAGCAAAAGTGCGTTTCCTGGTTTTAGCTATCGCTGTCAATTATGTAAAAATCCATTAAGTAAATGCATTCCTAGCACAACTGAAATCATTTGGGAAATAAAAATGACTTAAAAATTTGCAATATTGGAAACATTTGAGCGTTGCTAACCTAATATAGATTTAAAGATGACCTAAAATGATGTTGTTTTGTTTTATTTTTCTGAAATTGGGGTGATCACTTTTTACTTGTACTTCTGTAAAATAAAATGCTATTGATTTTTTAGAAGCAAGACATCACTAGTTATTGTGTGATAATAACTAATACACGTAAGTAAATACATTATGGAAATTCAGATGTGATATTATCACTTAGTACTCTTAAAAACTGATAGATGTAAATAAATAACTGCATTTAACAGATTTAAAAAGAAGTAGCAGGGGATTTAAAGATTGTGACTGAGGAAGGTAGCAGCCATTTTTAGCTGTATAGTTATTTATACCACTGCAAGTGTTAACAATTCTTGCAACAGCCCAGAATTCCAAAAGTTCTCCATTCTTTTCCCCCTCTACAGTAAAGAGAAACTATAGAAGATAAACAAGAAGAGGTTTATGGCATTTGGATCAATAACCAGCACTCTTAAGATAGAAAAAACAACTTTATAAAATAGTCTTTCTAAGAAGATTGCATGTTGCTCCTGAAAACATAGTTTCAATACATTAGGGGTGCAATTAATAATAGCTGAAGATTTAGTGTTTCAGAAAACCCCTACAGAATAACAACAAAATCCTATAACTTATGTGTGTTAAAGGGAGCAGATGAATTTGAGGGAGGCTATCAGTCGATTGTGATTTATTCTAGGAGCTTTGGGTAATATCATAGCTATTTTTACTTAAGGCAGATACCATTGGCCGTGTTTTTTACCCACATACCTGAAAAATCTTCTAAGACTCCAGCAATCACAATAACAGACCTCGGCCAAAACTAATATTGTTAATAGGTAAAATTTTTCTTGACACTTAAGGATGTTATTTCTCTCATAAATAGTTAAGAAGGCTAATAATTCCTTGGGAAATAGCTAACTTTGCTCTTTTTGAAAGATCATCAGGTTAGAATGAAATAAGTGATTATTTTGTGCACAATCATTATGAACAGTATGGCTGAATCCATACCAACAAGGACACGATACCAAAGAGTCATTAGGCGAGATGTAGCAGGAAATGACAGACTGTCTGATTAAAGAGTCTGTTAAGATATTTAAAGATATTTAAGAAATGGTACCAACCCAAATTACTCATCCACTGGTGAGCTGATAAACAAAATGCAGTATGCCTACTCAATGGACTATTACACAAAATAAAAAGGAATTCATACTTATCCAAAATTCACGATAGGTGATAAAATTCAGGCACATACGACTGCATATTGTATGTTTCCATAGGATATATTGAGATGATATGAAACTGTGCGTCAAAGAAGAGGAAGAAATGGCGATCTGAACATGGCTGAGAGGATGGAATATTCATATCTGGTAAGATCTTATGCCTGGGGATACAAGGAAGAAGAGTGGTATCTGTGATTCACCTTTGATTTTTTTTAAGGGCACTCACCCCTTGACGATGTCTCTATTTCAGGTGAAATGTTATTGCACAATTGCTGATGCAAACATAATTATCTGCAGTGTTGCAGCACGTTGGCTCCTCTTGATATTAAGAAATAAGATACAATTTATTCTCAAGCTGGTGCGTTTTGGCTGCCTTCCACCTATTTCCAGAAGATAAGATGTGCATAGCAAATTTGTACTGGTATCAATTCTTGCCCTAAATGCATTAGGGAGTGTGACATCACTTCCTTCTGCCTGATTCAAGGGAGTTCTCATTGTAGATTTATAAAAAGGTTGGGGGTGGGTTATAGAAATAACTCACTCCATGTGATATAGAGCTTTTAGACTGAATTGTCTGTGAGCCTGTTGGTTCTTTTAACAGGACAGAACAATACCATTACACTCTTAGGGAGTTAATTTCATGTTAGATGTGAGTCAAATCATGCTGTACACTTTATTTCTCAATAAAACTAGAAGAAAAAAATTGAACTGAGATCATCTATGCATGACTATATTCAATGTTTTAAAAATATTTTGTGGATTAAATTGAAATAAACAATGGTTTTTTAATACTCATTATTAATTTTTGAATAATTATAAATAACACAAGTAAGGATCTTTTTCACATAAAACATGTTCAAAATTCAGAATACATTGAACCAATCTCCAAAATACAGCATGCTCAGAATCTCACCATTTACGTGTGGATATGCAGAAAGGTTTCCTTACAAATTCACCCTATTAAAAAAGAATTATGGCCACCAGGAGAGAAGAGAAAGAGCTCTGTTGAACTATTAGCTCTGAGCATCACTGGGACGCCTAAAGATCTTTGAACTCAGGAACCAGCGGCTCAAAAGAGGAGTCAGCATCCTGACAGGGGTAACTGACCATCAGGAGTCCGGCGTACTGTTATGGAATGGGAGAAGGGGTGACTGCATTTCACTTTCACACTACCACGTGGGTACTTCTTGGTACTCCCTTGTCCAGTTTTGATGGTTAATGGGGAAGTCCAGCAATCCCAGACTAGCAGAGTCAGTCATGGTAGTGAGGTGTTCAGACTCTCACTGAATAAACTACCTGGTAAATTTTGGGCAAATATGTTTCTTAATTTAGCTGAGAAAAAATACTTTAGTATAACACTATGACCACCCACCACATAAGACTGATAAAAATGCCTACATATATTGTTTTTAAACTTTTGCTTGAACAGCACCATATAAAATACAGAAAAATGTCTATGTCTTTGTTTTTATAATTTTGCATTCTAGTATAACTTTTCTATTTTGGCTGCAACTAACAATCAGAATTTCAATTCAGTAACCTCACTTAATATCTATAATCATGGTCCATTTACGTGAAATAACTTTAGCGATGTATTTTCTTTAATTGTTAAAAGCCACTTTATATTCCTATAATAATCTAGTACTTTTGTAAACTTTTCAACTTGTTTTGAGAACAATTAGCTTATGAGATAAAGGTGTGCACAAATATCAGCGGACTAAAGGGTTCATTATCTTAACCCTTATCTTGAAATAGAACAGGTGTGATAGTGAAATTTCAAAGAAAGCAGTTACATCACTCCCGTTACTGCCACTAACATCTAAGAACTTTAACAGGCACCGTGCTCACCTACAGCTTTGCTCGCCACCTCTACAAATCTCAGGATCATCTTTTGTGTGTGTGTACCTAGTATGGGCTTTTAAAATCCAATGCCTCATACTGTTCTCCCGTTATAGTGAAAACTTCTGGAGGTTTAATTCTTTGAGGAGGCTTTCCCAGATTAAGCAAATAAATGTTTCTTCTTTATCCCAATCACTCACTTTAGAAACAGAATTCTTCTAGAAAAAAAAAAAATCACCAAGCCTCCACATCTGTTTTTACCTGACTTTACATATTACCTACAAATAAAAATCAATGACTTACTTTCCATTAATAGTTGTTTAAACTTTCTATTTTGGATTTTTGGTGTTTTTTTTTTTAAACTTAATTTATTCTTGTTAATTTGTGCTATTTATTATCACTGTAAATAGACGCTCCAAAGTGGCAAAAGTGTATGTATGTAAAATTCCCACAGTAAGGTAGCTGGTATAGTTCCGTATGTGATTATGTATTTAATACACTATTTGAATGACTGAGCAATTAGCTTCTATCAGAGCATGTAAATATTGCATGTTTTATGGCCAAAGCATAAATTGTTACAGCTATTTTAATGGATTGGGTCAATGATGTTAAAAAGAAATTCATCATATTGGACGTCACTTGGAGAGAAAAATGTCCTCAGTTTGCTTCCTGCTTCCTACTGTCTCTGTATTATTGGCAAGTTTTGAGTTAGAATCTCTTGTAAAAGCTATAGTCTATTCATTGTGTCTGAAGAAAAGTTAACTAATAATTTGACTCTACCATAGTAAATGCCACCTGCAATAAAAGAAATAAAGAAAGCATTCCTGCGGTAACTTGCTACAGTTTGTAACTGCGCAGCAAGCTTTGTTTTAATTTTGCCATCCTGCATAAAAGAAACTGCTTGAACATTTAAATCAACATTACTTGTGGGAAAAAAACCAACCAGCATGAGTAGCAAACTGAATGAGTGAAGTGCTTCACCGTGAAAGATGGTTTCTACTTTTTCCAATTTTCTATATAGGTTTCATATTTCTTGTATTGTTCGCAGCATGCCTTATAAATCTTTCTGATTCAGTCTTCCATGATTCATGGTCTTTCATGGGTGAGCTCATCTGGATCCATACCATTACTGCTCATGCTTATCAGAATAGCAAGCCTGTTCATCTAATAAAGATAATATGCAATAAAAAAAAAAAAGATGTTACCTTTTTCCCGTTAACATAACATAGAAAATGGAATTGTCATGTCTTAAACTATTCTGTTCAGGATGAAAAAAATGTGACAATGAGAAATGATGTCAGAAAGAGAGGAGGCGAGGTGGGTCACGGAGAGCCTTGAATGTCATGCTTTGATTGTATGATCTGGAAAGGCCTTGAAAGGTGTAACCATACAGGTGTCAAGGTGAGATGTGCATTATAACAGGGTTACTCTGGAAGCTGTGTTAACTGCTCACGGCAGGGGGGCAGAGCAGAAGCAAGAAGACAGTGTAGGAGGCTATGGATAGCGCTGAAGGAGATGATAATGCATCTTTACATGACGTAAAGTCTGTGCCAAGTTTAAAGCCTGGGCATATGCCAGAATTGAGTTCTCATTAACCTCCGACAGAGAAATTATATCGTTGGTTTTTTGTTTTTGTTTTTGTATTTTGGGTTTTTGTTGTTGTTGTTGTTTTTGGTATTTTCTTTTCTGGTAAGGGTAAGAGAAGGCTCTTAGGAATTCATATTTGAACACATTAGCTTGGAGCTGCCTTTTAAATTCTCAACTAGACTTCACTACACAGTTGGAAAATTTTGCCTGGATTCGGGGAAGGGCTTTCAGGCTAGATGCAGACTTTGAGAATCATCAGAGTAAGATGGTATTTTTAGTCATGAGACTGAATGAAATCACCTATGGTGTCAGTGTAGATTTAAGAAGTTGTTCAAGGAATAAATCCTGGGGCAGTTTTTAATCAGCTTTACTGAAATATTTTTAATCATATAAAAATTGTATACATTTAAGGTGCATAAGTTGATGTTTTGACATGCATATGGTACACTGTGAAAGCTCACCACCATCAAGTTAATTAGCATCCCTGATGCCTCTGCATAATTCCGACTTTGCCTGGGTGTGGTGAGAAGACTGAATTGTAAGATCTGTCCCCTTCACATCCATGAACATGTGATGTCTTTACATCTGTTTCTTTTTAAATTTCCTTCATCAATATTTTACAATTTTCATTGTACAAGTGTCCCCCGCTTTGGTTAAGTTAATTGATAAGGATTTTATTCTCTTTATTGATGATGAGACTGGGATTGTTAATTCCTAGTTCTCCTTCCAGGTAGTTTGCCAGTGTATCCTGCAACTTCGCCGAATTCATTGATTTCTTTTAACAGGTGTTTTGAGTTTTAGAGTTTTCTGTATATATGACCACGTCATCTATAAAAAGAGATACTTTTACTTCTTCCTTATGATTTGGATGCTTTTTATTTATTTTTTACCTAGTTGCTATAAACATAATTTGAATATTATCTTATTGTGTATACGGTTTGCAAATATTTTATCACATCCCATAGGTTGCCTTTTCATTTGATTGACTGTTTCCTTTGCTGTGCAGAAGGTTTTTAATTTGCTATAATCCCACTTGTCTATTTTTGCTTTTATTGCCTGCGCTTTTGGTGTCATGTCCAAGAAATCATTGCCAAGGCCAACATCCATAAGGTATTTCCCTGTGTTGTCTTCTAGGACTTTTATAGTTTCAGATCTTCCATTTAAGTCTTTAATCCACTAATGACTATAATATTTTATAGTGTTCCTTTTCCCATTCTTGGCATTAATTGAATTGTTGCCAGCTCTGAGTAAAGGCCATTTCAGTTCTTGTATAACATTCTGTAACGTGTTGTACAGCTTATCCCCACAGGCATTTTAAAATCCAGTGATATTCAAAGTGAACATTTTTGTGATAAATAGGGTTGGCATTATGGCAGATTAATTCGTGTTGCAAACATGTTTACAACACAATTTTACTAACTAAAGTTAGTAAATAGTTCTTATTTTTAAAATCTTAAGAAAACTGCAAAACTCCAGCATTATTTGGTCATTCATCTAGTCCTGTAACTTCAGAGCACATATAGTTTTATGAACATTTAATCTATGATCGTAATCAAACTGTTTGATAGCAAATCCTAACTTTAGTAAAAATAAATGCAAGATCAATAATCTTCAATGTTGAGTCTAACCTTGGACAACATATAGTTTTAGTAGTCTAGATTTCTGTTCAGATATAGATAACATTATGTTGGCAACTTGTAATGATTTGATAGGGCAGCAAATATTAAGAAAACGAATGTTTAGGTTTATTTTATTAAATATTGAAGGAATGTTAATAGATACCTATAAATAAGGAGTGACCAATATTTGCAAAAACTTTCAATTTGATGCTTCAGATTTTAACATAGATTTTTTTTTAGGATATTCTGTTAAGTGATTGTTGTATATCTGGTAAGCCTTACATGAGAAATGACTTTTATAGGTGCATGTTGATATTCTATAAACAATTAAATAGATTAATTGTTAAATAAATTTCTATATATTAGCAGTCAGACCTTTTGGTAGTGATGCAATGGTATAATAGATATCAGAAATATAAACTATTTCAAATTTCTTTTTATTAGCTCCCTATCATACCTGTATAAAGAATCTCTCAGGGGTTACAAAGAAGTCTCCAGAGAATAGAAACATTTATTATGTAGCTGTGAACCCTTATTTGTTCTACTATCACAGATATCACAAAGCAAAACAAAAATAGCACAAAGCAATGTTCAAAGAACAATGACTCACTTACAGTTTTTTTTCACAGAGTAAAATATGCAGCAGAGTTGTCTCTCCCACAATTTCAAGAACTTAATCTTGATGTCTTCCATTTATTCTGGGAACTAGAAAGCAAAACTGTTTGCTAGAAATGAGGATGCGTGTCATGTATGAAGAAATTTTAGGGTTCTCTGATTAGTTAGTTTATGTCCATTGGGGACAAAAAAAGGTATTAGTGAAAAATATAAAAAGCAAGTTAAGTTTTTTGCAAATTAAAATCTGTTACCCAAAATGCCTTTGCTAATTGTTATCATTGTATATATTTCTGCAAGTATACACAGGATTAGTACTAAAAACAGAAAAGCATATGATAGGATTGATTTAGAGAGGGAATGGGCTGGGTAAGTGACAACAAATACGGATGTGTAAAAGAGATGAGAAGTTAGGGAAAAACTGGGTGGGACTGACTTATCACAGGGGAGAGGCAGAATCCACAGAGGGACAGTAACCCAGCAAAGTCAACTTCAGTTAATCTTGTCTGATTCCAACAAGTGGAAGAAACTGAGGGCTTGAGGCAGTTATAAGACTACATTTAGTATATACAGTATATTTAGTTTATAGTAGGTAGTATATTTAGGATACAACATATATGGCGTGTATATACTCACACTGTGCAATGTACATTTTATATGTACACATATTGTATACAGAGATATATGTGGATAATAGTACTATATTCTTTCTCTTTTTTTTTTCTAAGAAAAGTTTATTCTTTCTCTACTGGAAATTTTTGCTTTCTTTGGTCATGAGAAATACAGGAGATCCCTATTTCTCCTAAAATATTGAAAAGATGCTTGGTGTTATATACTTATGAAGTGACACACTTTTCAAATGAGTTCTGCATACAGAACTCCTGATAAGGAGTACTAGGTACGTGGGTTGCATCTAGGTCTTTAGCTGAGTAACATCTATCATTAGACCTGTGAGCTTCTGGGTGCCATCCACATGGTAATTCTGACACTTGTTTTCAGCAATTACTTTACTCTCAAACATGTTCTTGTAAGAAATGGCAGACTTGAAATGGAAACATCTGTAAATGAGGCAGAGATGTACTAAATTGCCAAATATATGTTTCAAAAGCAATTTATCAGTTTTGTTGATACCATCTGCAGAATGAAGCACCATCAGAGCCCTGGAAAAGGGCAATTTTCTCTGAGTGGAAAGTTACCAAATGAAGTGATTAAATAAATCAGTAAAGCAAGAAAGAAAATAGGATAAGTGCAGTGGAAACAAGGAGAAAGAAATAAACCTCAAAAACAATTACAAAGATGAAAAACGACTGCCATTTTGGCTTATTCACATTTTTTAAAATTGCATATTCCATGTCCATTTTTTAAATAGAAGCTGTGAAAAGATTCCCATTTAACTAGTTCATCTCAGTTGTATGTGAGAGGATTTAGTTACCTTCTACCTTTTCTTTTATTGCTGCAAAAAATAAACTCGTTTGGATTACGCATTGTTCTTTCAGGATAGAAGGGGAGTATTTGCTTCACAATTTGTGTGATTGGCTTGAAATAGGTAATGTGTCCCCAACACGAGCAGAATGGGAGTGATGAGGGTCTGCTGTCACGGAGCTGTGCTCCTGACAGGACCATCAGACAACAGGGCTTTAGTGAAACAACTTGTCCCGCAAAGTTGTGACAATGTGACAGCTGCATTGCATTCAGCCAGCTGAAAAATCCTTATGAAACGCCTGCTACCTCTGTGGGTATCTCCATGAGCAAGTAAGACTTGGTTTTGCATGGTCCTTGTATTCTAGTGGTGACAACAAAGCTTTTTAAAGTTAATCTTGGAGTAAGTTAAAAGGCAATATGTATAATAGAGAACAACACACAGAGGAATAAGATAGATTTCAGTAAAAGGGATGTAGTTTTAAAATAAGAGTGGTTGGGGGCAGCTCCTTGGAGAAAACAACCGTGAAGCAAAGATGGGAAGAGACCGAGAAGCAAGTGGTGCGGATTCCTGTGGGGAGGGGCTCTCCACTCAGAACAGGGACTGCCCAGGCTCTGAGGCAGGTGATTGGTATGGATACACCCTCAGTATCTGTTCATCAGCAAACAGGATGGACAAGATGGGTAGCCTGTGAGAAACAGTCATTGATCGTGCATTTGCATTTCCCCGGATCAGGTGGAAGAGATACAGACGGTAGATCCATGACTTCACTGATAACAGGAATGTAGTGATTTGTATAAAAGGTTCTCTCACCATAACCAGAGTCCACCTTGGTCAACAGAGATCATGGACATGTTTTTGCCTACCTAATAAGAAGGCTTTTGGGTTGACATAAATGTATTAATCAAGTGAAATAATCTCCTGGATTAGAGCAAATGGTGATTTTTTTATGATACAAATATTTTTTCTTTTTAAAGGTATTTTTCCAAGGCCATACTCTATGAAAGTATTTCTCTGTGTGTGTGCATGTGTGAGTGTTTACAATCATTTAGAAACTGTGTTCTATTAAAATGGGAGCATTACCTGCTCGATTCCTAGTGAGGGAGGAGTCATCAACACAA
Source organism: Camelus bactrianus (assembly GCF_048773025.1). Taxonomy (NCBI): domain Eukaryota; kingdom Metazoa; phylum Chordata; class Mammalia; order Artiodactyla; family Camelidae; genus Camelus; species Camelus bactrianus. The sequence continues at coordinate 8,614,992 of NC_133561.1, read as the reverse complement.
CCTGCTGTGCCCTTAGAGACCGCACTGAAGGACAAATCCAGGTCTCCTTCCTAGGTGACCAGTTTACAGAAAAGTTGTGTCCCAGGAAAGTGTGGGGACCAGAGTTGTGACTGTCACGTCTCTTCAGTGGAGACACATTCAGTTGAAAATGAAATTGTATTTCATTCAGTTTCAGGAGTACTTTTGGCTTCTCTTAGGGCTTTTTTTTATTCCATTCCTCAAACTGGGGTTCTTTATGTCACCTTTCTATTTCCAGGATGTAATGTTCTTTTGAACAGGAACCATTCTGCTTATTTGTGTATTTTGCTTAAGGCCCAGCAAAATGTTATACTAAGAGAATCAATCAAATGTGTTTTCTCATTTAAACATCCAATAAATATTATTAATTGGATTAAATAGAATTTGGTTTTAAATGTATTAAAGTCATTACATACTTAAAATATTCTACCTTTTAAAAATAATTTAAATCACTCTGTGTTTCTAGTGTGTCTGTGTGTTTGTCAATTTATTTTTCAGATTTTACATTTCTTAAAAGAAAAAAAAAAAACCCTTGCACTTACGTTTAGTAGTTTTTCTGACAATGTTGACGTGAAAGGAAAGACCTTCTCTTTCTTGGTATCTCAGACTCGGGGAAGACACCCAGGTTTGCACATTACTACGTCTGTTTCTCTGTAGACAATGTAATGTGAATCACTACAAAACCCGGAGAAAGTATTACACTACGTTACATCATGGAAGGGGTTTTTGAAATTGCCTAACACACACACACACAAAGAAACTGCCTAACACAGAGCAGGTTTCAGGTCTTAAGATATTGCAGCTACCAGGAAGAGGAGAGAAATTAATGACAAAACCCACTAATTCTAATTTCTGAGTAAGACTGTGTGCATGTTGGAAAGACATTAGATGCCTGCTGCTTTGCTTCCAGGCTCAACGATGACCCGTAAAGCTGTAAGAGCAGTTTTCCCTCTGATGCTGCTTTCTCTTTAGAATGTGGCCAAGCATGTGCTTGGCTACGGAAGAAACAATACATGTTTTATATCTAAGCAATAATGAATACCTCCTTATTCTCTCACTGTACAGAAGAATGTACTGGCCATGTCTTTGACACCAGCAATTTAAAAAATACAGGAATATTTTAGGATGCATAATCTATGCTGCAAGTAATCCACGGGCATCAAATATGTGTGTGTATATCACATAGTAATCTAGTAACTAATAAGCATTTTGATAAAAAATATCCTACAATATAGTGTTCCTACTATGTGCTAATAATATATATAATGTAATTTCCAATACCACATATACTATACAATATAATCTCATGTGGTAAGCGTTGCAAAAAAATTTTTCAGACGTTCAGAAAGATTACTTGGCTCAACATCATTCCACATGTATTTCTTTAACAAGGGTTTATATCAAGATCTTTTTCCTTGTAAAGACATTTATCATCTATTTTGCATAATGCTATTCATAAACATTTACATCTGGTCCATTAAAGAAATAAAAATGCATGTTGCCCTTGATTCTCCTGGTGGAACAGTGAGTCTTATCTAAGTTGGGCCATATGATAATCAACGAAGAGATTTTTTTCATAAACAACGAATATGACACCCTCTCCTCTTTCCCCCATCTGGATGTTGATATCAGTTCAGTAACTGCTGTGTGCGTTATAAAAAAAAATTAGGGTTGACAAATGATCTTCCTGCTGTACTTCCTCACTGCCTCCCTGCCATTTGAGAAGCAATGCTACAGATTTCTATTCAGTAATATCAAAACGTAATTATAAGGAAAATTGGAGATGAATCTCCCCTTTCCCCTTGTACCTGCCTTTACTCACACGTTATCCTATGAAAAATGGCTGATGCAGAAGCAACCCTCTTGTCATACTGCCTCTGCTCACACGTTGCCAGGCAGTTAGCAACCCCAGACTGAAGCCCCAGGACTTAACTGTCTTAGCAGTTAGGGCCAGCGTAAGCATAACTTTAAGAACTTTTTTCAGGTTAAAACAAGATATGAAGATATAAAGATTCACCTTGAAAGGAGAGCTAGTAGTATTTCGGAGAATAATATGCATCTTATTTTAGAGGACAGCCAAGAAGTCTGAGTAAAGTACGTTCTTACATACAAGCCAGAGCATCTTACCAAATAATATTAGTGTCCAGTCAATATCTCTCATTTCCTTTATCAAATGTGTCACTCTGTGAGCACACGGATCTTGGTTATTACTGATTGATCACATTATTTTGAGGATGTGATAAAACAGTCTCACTTTTGATGATTATGCACAAACACAGATAAAAATCCTTGCATTTGGATAACTTTATATGTGCATGAGTACATGCATCTTTTTTTAAGAAGCAAGGGAGAATGTTTATGTCTAATATTTAAGAAAATAAATAGTTATCTTGTGAAAGGTTTTGGGAGTTCAGAATAAGTGTGGGTTAGCTATTTAATGTTTTCTTAATTATAAATATAGTATATTTAAATTACTTTTCAAATATTTGATGAAATCTTGAAATGAAGTAAGTCCATAGAAGTTTATTAACATACATTGATCTGTGTGAGAATTATTATTATTTTTTTCTTGTGAAGAATAAGTGTATGTGAATGTTTTCATTTCCATCCGCAGGAAAAAAAAAGTTGCTTTTGTTACTGTCCCTCCAAAAACAATTAGAAAAATCAGAGTAGATAATAAAACATACAAATACTTTGATTGCAACAGAGAGCTAGTAATGCATTAGGGTTTGCCTGGCCAAGATGATAAGAAAGGGCAGAGAAGGTAGCTAACCCTATGGTTTGACATTTTTCCCTGAAATCAATTGCTAATTCTTAAAGTCATTCATAAGAGGTCATGTGGTTGAGTAAATACGTTGACAGCAGAGTCAAGAGAGTAAGTGGGGAAAAAAAAAAGGAAATCAAGGCATGATAAAGAGAAGTGTCCTGTTAACCAATCCATTTTTTAGTTTAGGACCACAAAGCTTTTTCCTGTGAGAGTAAAGTGAAAAAGGCCAACGCTTACATCTAAAGCCTCGTATAGAAGCATTTTCATTTTTGCTGTAAGGCAAAAATCAGAAACAATGGTCCAGAAGCCAAATTGGACCCACTAACTATTTGTGTACAGTTCACAAGCTAAGAAGAATATTTACATTTTATAATGTGAAAAGTAGAAAAAGCTATTACCCTTTTGGCAAAAATGGTTGTTCAGACTGTTCCAGAAACTGCCCTATGAGGCACAAAGCCTAAAACGGTTTACATTTTGGCTCTTTGCACAAAGTTTGCTGACTCCTGTTTTATGATGACCCAGGATTGCAAATGCCCTTTGAGGGTTGCAAATGCCCTTCGCCGAGATGCATGCCAGGAGCAAAAATAAATCTTCTGTGGGGGAAGATGATACAATCTGAGGCATCAAACAGTCTCTATCTTTTTCCCCTGTAAACATATTTGCCACTTAATCAAAAATAAAGAGAAAATGTGTAGACAGTGCTGGGTGTAAATCAAAAGAAGGTACAGAAAATACAAACAGATCCAAAGTAGATGCAGATAATTTAATGATCAGATAAGATCTAAATAGCCATGATAAATATAGACAAGATATAAAATGAAAAAGTAGAACATTTGGCAGAAAACTGAAAATAAATCATACAGCAAAAATGTCAAGAATTGAACAGCTCAACAAATACACTTAGAAAAATGTTAGACACAGCTCTATGAGCTGTATCATGACTTTTGATTATAATTTTGGAGGTTCTCTCTTATAAGCTAAGACAGAAATATGAAAAAATAAATTTATTGCTTATATAATGTTTTTTGTATGTCTCTAACATACAGATTCTAGTAAAAATAGTAGAAATCATATGATATTTTTGACTATTTGCTTTGTATAAATATTTTTAAAAATCTGTACTTCCATTTTCATCCTTGTTGGAAATAAACCTCTGAAAATGATGATTTTAGAATTTAACAAATAGTAATAGGAACAAAATTAAAATTAAGTACGTCCCAACCAAGTTACAATAAAGTGAACAGAAGCCATGTAAGACAACAGTGAAATCCTGTTTGAGGTTTAAGAGTGAAAAAAGAACTGTGTTCAGGGGCTGCACATCCATGAAGGACGCTTAACATCCAAAACAAGAAGAGCAGTTACTTTGTGGAGTGGCTCCCCAACAGTGTACAAACAGCTGTCTGTGACATCCCCCTCCGGGGGCTAAAAATATCGACCACCTTCACTGGCAAGAGCGCCACCCATCCAGGAGGTGTTCAAGCCATCTGGGACCAGCACATGGTTGTATCCAGGTGCAAGACTTCTGCACTGGTACACGAGTGAGGGCATGGACCAGATGGAGCTCACCGAGGCCAAGGGCAGCGGGAACTACCCGGTGTCAGAGTACCGGCAGTGCCAGGACCCCCTGGCTGAGGAGGAGCCTGAGCTCAAGGAGGTGGGCTGGAGCTGTCGGCTCCCTGGTGAAGCACCGTGTTACTGGAACTCTACTCACTCACAACCTGGTCTCTGATAGCCACGGCTCACCGCCTGTGCACCTGCCCTTCTTCCTGTCTCAACATCACAAGCTGTAGAGACACTACCATTAAAACATTTTCAGTGGGGAAGGTGCAGGGGCTGGGATGTATAGCTCAGTGGTAGAGTGCATGCTTAGCATGCACAAGGTCCTGGGTTTAATCCCCAGTACCTCCGCCAAAATAAAGAAATAAACCTAATTACCACCCCCCTAAAAAAAGACAAAAACATTTTCATAGGGAAAAAAAGATCTTTAAATCATACTTACTTGCGTGCACATTCACATTGTTTTCAAATGCTCATGAAATAGGAAGTAAAATCAGATGCCGTAGCTCATGTATGCCGGCAGTCTCAGACACATGAGATTGTGAGTTAGAGACAGAAAAAAGAGTAAAGTTCGTCTTTCATAGCATTACTTTTTTGTGCACTATGTATAATAAATATTTTTGCAGTTGTAATATAATGCCTAAAAATTTAGAAGAAAAACAACAAGGAGAAATTACACCAATTTTATATCGTGATTTTATATGAGTGTCTCAGGAGCTAAATATTTCCTTTGGCCTCTTTACTTCAGGTGCTTCACGGTGATGGGAAACCCACCCCTTTCTATACCAAAGCGTGAATGCAGATTGCCTGAAATAGAAAGGCTGATTGCTTCCTCGAGCTGTTCCTCCCTGGGAGATACGTCCTTTGAAAATATTCTGCATTAGAAGATAGATTTCATCACATGGCATTCAGATTTGTTTTAAAATGAGGACACATGAAAGCCGTTTCATGAAGTAAAGAAAATTTGTGGAAATTATTGTAATCTCCAAGGTATTTTCACATTTTGATTAAAAACACAGCAATTTAATATGAAATTCTTTGAAAATATTGTATCATTTTTGAGAGTAGGAGCAATAGAGTTTAAGTTTTAAGGAATGTCTTTTTTGGGAGACAGTATTTATGTTGAACGCTTAAATGTGCACACCACTGGGAGCTGTCTAAATATTCATGCCTAGCAAGGTTGCAACTTACAGTTCATCATTTTAAGTCCTTTTTCTCTCAGTACCACTCTCTTGCTTTCCTGTGACATTATAGATTGAATTTAACATTCAAATTTTTACTTTTAGCGCAACAGTTACTTAATGTCAGACTCTAACTTCAGAACTTAAAAGCTATGTGACTTGGGCCAATCTATTTAGCCTCCTTTTATGTAAATTTGAAAGAGCAATACTTTCCTTAGAGGATAACAAGGATGTAATGAAAATTTTGCAAAAAGAATTTATATACATTGTGTCTAAAACACAACTGGTGTTTTGTGAGTAGGAATTCTTTTGCCTGCCTTTACCATAACTTGACTACACTTTTCTCCATTTTTGCATGGATATATTTAGTTATGGATTACTCCTTAGAGGTCAAAACTATCCCAAAATTCTATCCAGTGTGTTGTTAAGATACAGGCTCAAAACTTCAGCTTTAATGTATAAATCTTAGGCTTAGGAAATAATACCTCAGGATTGATATAAACATCACCAAAAACCCCTTGTAGGGACTAGGTGGAAGTTTATACTACCAACAAAAACAAAACTTACATACTATACTCACAGCAACAGAGAAGGATTATTAAAATAAAAAGCCAGGGGAAGTTCCCTCTCCATCATTTGTCCCCGGCTCAGAAATGCAAGCCTTTCACAAACTAGAAACCTGGGAATGTGTACCTCTTTGCATAGATGTACCTTCTTGGGCTATTTATTCATTTTTTTCTCTATCCTTATCCATAAATTCACTGCCATATCACTGACTTTCATAGATACATATTTTTTCCCTTTCCAGCAGGAGACTATAGCTTCCAGAAGTCAACTGGAAATGAAATGACAAAGGACAGAATGAACTGTATTCTTGAGTTTTAGGATTTTATAAAAGAAAAGCCTTCATAAAAGTAATGTCAAAGATTGAATTCTCTCTGCTTAGAAGAATATCAGATGATGAGGAAAGAGAAGACAGTATCATCCCTCACTCCATCAGTAAAACGTTCTGCTGGGAAGCTACCTGACGTAGCAAATTCAGCTAAAACTTGCACAAGAGCCCATTGCCACTGATACACACCTTGTTGGGGTCGCTCAAAGAGCAAGGAGGAAGGAAACAGTCCACAGTCTCACCCTACTTCTGGTACTGATAGCAAGCTTGGGAGGCCCCAAGTCCACCTTGGGTTTCAATAATTTGCAAGAGGGACTCACCGATCTCACTGGAAACTTACGCTCACAGTTATGGTTTATTACAGTGAGTTAGTGAGGGGAAGAGACACATGGGACAGAGTCCAGGAGAGTTCCATATTTGGAGCTTCCAGTTATTCTCTCTCTGTGGAATCACAGAAAGTGATACATTTCCTGGCCACAATATGTGACAATGTTCATGGCAACCAGGGAGGCTCACCTGAACTTCAGGGTCCAGAGTCGTGACTAAGGCTGCATCACGTAGACATGGATGACTGCCCGTGTGGCCAGCCTAAACCTCTGGCCCTTCCAGGTGTTGAGCTGTTACCACATGACCCAACGATATCATTGTTAGACTGACTGTATTGGCCCAAGGCCTTCAGGTCAGCAAAGATCATTTTATCAAGTAGAAAACTCCAAGGACCTAGAGATTGTCTCACAGTAGCTGAGGGCAAAGTCCTCAGTTTGGGCATGCTTAAATTCTTTACTACACAAAATGACAGAATCTGAAGTCTGTAAGTTTCCTCAGTTTCAGTAAATCTGCCACCATCAGAAACATAAAAAGTGACTGATAGCATTTATTGAATAAGTGGATGCTTTCTGTGTTTGTCTACATATAGGTCCTAGAAAACCTATGTGGATATGAAAATCTACTACATTATCTGTGATGTAAGATGCCCTACTTCCTTGTAGTTGCGGTTGCAAAGTAGAGCAGAATCTTCACTGAGGTCGCAAATTTTGCCTTTTTGAATTGATCTCTCATACCTTAATATACACAGACCTTAAAGTAAACCCATAGCATCTACTCCTTCCTGTTGTGAAAGTCTTATCAGCACAGTGTAATCAACTCAAGGATTGAGAATGTTTTTTGGGATGGGGGACTCACTAAGATTTTCACAACTTAGGTGAATCACAGAACAAACACAAGTTTGTGGTTAGGCTCTCAAGATGAACTGAGATCCCTAAAATGTGGAAGCAAACTCAGTTTAATTCTCTGCTGTTGGGATAGAAGAGGTAAGGTGTGGACACTTTTGAATTCAGTAGTTGCGTGCCAGATGCGTATGTTCTGCATGAGCCAGTCATGCAAGGTTACAGGGCAGGTGCTGGGGTCACCATTCCTGCATCTCTCAAGCTGTCCAGCAAAAGGAAGAGAGGAGATGCGCACTAACCCATAACAAGATTAGAACCAAGTTTAGGTTTTAATAGGTATATTTAAATCATTAAAGAAAAATGTATGTTAAAACTATGAGACAGTTATAAATTACTGTGGAAGAAAATGAGGTTTGAAAAAGAAGATAACAGACCTTATAAAGACACAGTATTTAAAAGGCACCAGAAAAATAAGAGAAGGCTTATTAAAGCTGAAAAAAACTTAGTGTATCAGAAGAGAGAATTGAGAAAAGAAATCAAAATGAAATATAGAGAAAATGGAGATAAAAACATGAAAAATGAGTTAAAAGGAATAGAATGATGAATAGAAAAAGAGAGGACGTTTCAGAGAAACAGCGTCTGAGAACTTCCTGGAACAGACTGAGTGCGTAAAGGTACAGCCTAAACATGGAAAAAAAATAAAACCACTCTTGCTAATAACTTGTGAACTGCTGAAAAGACTCAACGATGCCCTAAGAAACTGTAAAGAAAAGGAGAGCACTCCTAACGATGGCAATGGATGTGTAAGAGCTCTTCTCAGAAGCAAAACAGAGCTCAAAAAGAACGGACGCTTATTTTCAAATCCTGAAAAAACTTTCATTTTCAATCACATACCCAACCACACTAGCTTTTTAAAATAACGAAAAATTCAACTTAAAAAAGCAGCACATATAACAAGAGTAGTAGAGTAAACCACAGGAAGGCAAGAAAAACTCCATACAAGAAGCAAATACATAGCTATATATCAAGAAATCCTCAATTTAGAAGAATACTCTAGGAAATATAACCATGTGTCATGTAAACACTGTGAAGTGTGCTGTATCATTCATAAAATAACAGACTGATATAAAAATGGGCCAGAAAATAGAACATCTGAAAAATGGTTTTTTTCCAATCCTTAAATGTAAAAAGCTTTTCCTAGCCTCTAAGCAAAGCACAAAACTGAGCAACATGGTCCCTGCCCTGAGGAAGTGAGGCGTCCTACAGGAAGGGAGAAAGAAGACATGCACATTGCTAATTAGAAAAAGGAATAAAAGATGTCATCAGTGGTCCCAGAGTCTTGTAGTAATGGGTAACGCTATGTGTGTGGACAGACATTCTCACTGAGAAGATTTGTTTGATAGTAATAGTCAAAGATGATTATTTCCAAATCTGATTCATAGACAATTTTCATGGAAACAGCTCCACTGTAATGTTTTTCTATAGAAACTACGTTGCTTTGTCCATGAGCACATTTAATTAGTGCACTGCATGTGCTAGGAATGGACTTTACCCATGGCCCTTTTAGGAAGAAAGAGCTTTAAATCTTACTAAAAATTCCAAATAAATAAATAAAATTCCTAATAAATTATTTATTATATGTAATATGACATCTGCACATATCAGTTAGTCACAGAAAATAAGAGAAACTCACATAATGCATGGTTGGTTTCAAAAATCAGAAGAGTTGAAACATTTAATAATTTAAATGAAAGCATACATATACTTGTATTTTAAAAGAAATCCCATATTTTAATGATAATAGATGATCTTGGCTACATTATGCCTGAAGATTTTTTTTTAATATGAAAAGGTGATTCGTTTATAGAGTATGATTCATTTAACATATTCTCCAAAGTGCTCAAGATAAGCTGCATGTTTCATGACCTATTCTAGAACATCTATGAAAGATAATTTGAAATATTGTCTTTATTAATATTCTGTAAGATTTTGAGAGCTTCTGTAGACACTTAAGAATTGGAGTTGGTTACCCTCAAGAAGAACAGATGTTTTGACATGTGTCCAGATAAGTACTCTGAACTAGAAATTCAAATCTCCTTCTGGAAAACTTTTTGTGCTAACATATGGTAGACAATGAATCTTAAAAACCATTGGCTATGGACTTGACAGAAAAATGGGATTAGATAAGATTTATTTGCAGAGATTAACCAAATTGAGCATAGAAATGGGTGGAATTGGCTATATTCCTCTGATTTTCAAATGATTGGCAAAAATTCCTTCAATCTTTCCAAAAAATTCTCTAAACTGTCTGAAATTCACATGCAATATAATATTTCTAAACACATTTCCTATTTGTCTTTGTTAAATCATGTGGAACAGTGATTCACAGTTCTAAGACAAATATAAATTTGTTGCCCCAAATTGTGGCAAGAAATGCTCAGATTTGAATAAATTTACTCTCTTCTCTATTATCGTGAAAAATGATGGATTCAAACGGTAACAATACCCACATTTAAATGGCATCAAGCAAAATCATATCCTTTCTCTATTGCTGATGATAATTACATATGAAAATACCTCTCCATTTTTGTAGATTTACATTTATGTAATTTAAAAGTTTAAAATAAGAAGTGCCTATTTGTCAGATTTTTTTAAAAAAACAAGCCCAAACTTATATAGAACACGTATGCATTTAAACAAGATGTAAGGCATGGTTTCCATTTTCTCCTCTTGGAGTTGTGTCATGTGTTCATGGTAAAAACAGTGATCACTAATTGTTCTTCCTTTTGTTTGAATGTCATTTCTCTTGCGTGCTCCTTTTTTGTATGTTGTCACTGGACATTAAACACGTTTTGAGATGCACCAGAAACCCAGAATAGATTTTCAACACCCTCTACAGAAATATTTCAAATTTAACTCAGAACAGTTTCAACATGGATGATATATAATAGTTAGGTCTCTCATACACTTAGGAATTGATATTAGAAATTAAGTGTGGATAATCAGCACTGTTTGGCTCATGCACTTAACTGAGAAAGAATATCCTGTAATGACCACTAATCTGGTAAGAACAATAACGTGATTAAATTATTCAAATTCCCACATGGCCCCAGAATTAATATTTTGGGGTACAGTCAACACTTTAATTCTATTCTTCTCTACAAATCATTGAAAATGTCCACCTCGTTTTGAACAAAGTACTAGGGAAACGTGTATGTAACTATTTTAACTAGATCTCGGGCCACCTATACAACAAAGAATACTGTAGTTTTTACTGTTCTGTATTGTTTAACTCAGATACTTTTCCTTATAGACATACTGTCTCTAGCCCAGGATTCTCAAGTTCAAAATATATGCACATCCAATGTTTCCTGGTGCAAAAAATCAGAATTGCTTTGAAAGATGCTTTTATCTAACTATGACCATTGTTGTGACCACAACTGTAGGCAAAGGTTTGTTTCTTTTTTATAAACCCATCCACTAATCTCTATGCCTAATCTCCATAGGCTGGCAAGGCGTATTTATTTTGAATAAATATGCTGAAGTGATCTTCAAGTCTCTGATGTCTCCTTGGGAATCACTTTTGTAAACAGACTCCATCAGTTCCTAATATCCTTCTCCTGCTTCTCAGCTGGTTAATAATCTATGACTGATCTTTGGTCAAGCAGTAAACATGGAAAGGTGTTTACATTTGTTCTCCTAATTATCAGCTTGCTTTTCCAGGTGTTATAGGACACTTTAAAGTTTCAAAGACTTTAAATACGCTTGTTAAATGTAATTTTCAAACTCTTTAAAATTTGTTTGGAAATAGTGAAAATATTATATTTAAGAAAAACATCTAGACTGGACTGCAAAACCTGCCACTTAGTATCTGTGTGATTTAAGTGACTTAACCTCTCTGAGACTCAGTTTACTCATCCACTGAAAGGAAGTAACAACATCAACTCTTCAGAGTTGTGGTATAGGTAAAATCTCCCAGCACTCAACATTGTTTAGTTTTCTCTTTCTGCTTCCAAGACAGTATCTCCCTTAAAAAAAAAAAATTAACTCTCTGACATTCCAGTCTGGGAAAAAAAAACATCTCTGCAACATGCTGAAATAAGAATCCATTCACATTGTCTTTTATTTTAATTATATATCTTGGATCACAGAGTTTTGGGATACTGTTAATGAGTTTTCACACATGATAAATGATGCACAAGACAGCTATTTACTATCCAAATCAGACTACTTGATGTTCTGTAAAGCTGCTTTAAGGATCTGAGTGAAAGATATCAGAAACATTACAAGAATGCAATGTTTTCATTACCTCAATACGTATGTAAAAATACTAAATAAAAACCTACAATCTATATAGCCTGATTATAGTACTGTTACTTCGATTATTTCTGGGCTAACAAAGTTAAATTTCAAATTGGTTGAACTTTATGGAAAATGAGGAAGTTTGGGGTATAGTTATGCAGAAGAATCATATTTTCAATTATACCACACAATCAAGATGCAGCATATTCAAACAGCTGAAGACCAATGATAAAAAGAAAATCTTGGAGGCCACAAAATATTACATATAAAGAAAAAAGGAAAAAAGAGACTTTCATCAAACAAACATAAGCTGAGAGAAATCACTGCCAGTTGATCTGATTTAAAATATTAAAGAATCCTTTTTATATCAAGCCAATATGATAATAGAGAGAAATCTAAATTTGCTTAATAAATAAAGATCTCTGGAAATTATAAAAATTACAATAAGTACATGTATTTTTTTCTTATTTAGATTTGCTTGAATAGAAATTTGACTCTCTAAAAGAAAAATAGTAAAAAAAAAAAACTTAAGTAGCTAATAATATAAATACAATTAAAATATATATTTAAAAAAAGACAGAGGAAATGAAGAATTAATTATATTTATCCTGTTGTAAGTTTACCACTATTTTTCAGAGCTAAAAACAATAAACAGTGGAGCATAAATGGGCTAAAAAAAAAAACACACTCAACCCCAAATCTGGCATACAAAAAAAGAAAAGGGGGAACAAAGAGCAAACATAAGAAATAAAAGAAAAATTAGAGGGTATAATTATATTCAAATATATCGATAATTGCATTATATAAAACTATAGACCAATTTTAATGGCAGAGATATTCAAACCAGATTTAAAAAAAAAAGACACATCTATACACTGTCTGTTGAAACCCAATTCAAATTAAAGGTTAAGTGTAATAATACAGAAAAGCATAATGTGTAAATATGAAGCAAAGGAAAGCTGGAGTAGCTGCATTAATATCAGAAAAAATCGAATTCAGAACAAGGAATGTGACCAGAAATAAAGCAGTCAGTTGAGGGAAAAGACAACCATCTCAACAAAGCTTCAAAATGCATGAAGCAAAACCTGATAGAACTGAAAAGTAAACAGAAAAATCCATAATTGTAACTGGGCACATTAACACTCCTCTCTCTGAAATGCAGAGAACAAGCAGACAGACATACAGTGATCGCAAACAAGACCTGGGAAACAGAAGTTGACCTAGTTGGCATCTATGAATCCCTCCAACAAACAAAAGCAAATGTACAAATTTCAAAAAGCTTTGGGAATATTTACCAAAATAGAACATTTTCCAGGCTACTAAATAAAATTAATAAATTTGAGGAAAAACTGAAGATAGTCAAAGTGTATTTTCTGACCGCAGTGCAATTATTGAAAATATGGAATTCAACAGTAGAAAGATACCTGGAAAATGCCACATATTTGGAAATTAGACAAATACTTGTAAATAACTCATGAGTTAACTGGAGATTCTTAAGGGGAATTAGAAAATATTTTTAGCTGAATGAAAATAAAAACACAGCATATTATAATTTGTGGAACATAAAAAAAGCAGTGCTTAAGGGTATTTTGTAGCATTAAATGCCTGCTATTAGAAAGAAGAATGGTCTCAAATAAATTATCTAATTATCCAAGTTAAGCAATAATAAAAAAGGGGGAAAAATTAAACCCAAAGTAAGCAGAAGAGAGGAAATAATAATAAAAACAGAAAAAATGAAATTAAAAAACAAACAATAGAAAAATTAATTTAAAAATAACTGGTTATTTTAAAAGATCAATGAAATTGATAAATCTGTAGCCAAAGTGATCAACTAACTCAAACCTACAAGAAGAAATAAAAAGCACTGGAATGGTAGAGCTGTCAGTAAATGCAGACTATATATATAATGTTTCTCTTCAATTTTATTAAAAGACAGAAGATTACATAAAGCGATAATTACAATACTCTTTTAAATTTGTTTGATTTAATTTGTTTGATTCAATTTGTTTGAATTAAAGCAAAAATAAAAACAATTCACTCATTTACCGCACCTCCTACCCTCCACCTCTGGCAACCACATGTGTGTGTGTGTGTGTGTACACACACATGTATATTTAGATTTCACATATAACAGGGATCATAAGGCATATGTCTTTCCATGACTTTTTTCACTTGGTATAATAATTTGAAAATTATATGGCAAAATAGAGCAAAAGAGGAGAATGGATATACAGTAATAACGGCATATCTGCAATATTTTATTGTACTTAAGTCAGTATCGATGCAAAGTAGATCATAATATATTTAGATTCATACTGTAAACCCCAGAGCAAATAGAAAATCAGAGGAATTGAAATGAATACTACAAAATATTTATTTTACATAAAAGGAGTTAATAAAGGAAGACTAAAGGACTGAGAAAGACAACAGACATAAAAAAACCAACGGCAGTTGTAAAGTACTGATATTAATAATGGTATCAAATATAAATGAACTCATCACTCCAACCAAAAGTTGGAGATTTTATTTTATTTTATGTTTTAGAAACTATTTTCCATCAAACTGTTTCCTTTTTAAAAGTCTGTGGAAGGAAGGGTGTGTACAGCTCAGCAGTGGAGCGCGTGCTTAGCGTGCCAAAGGGCCTGGGTTCAATTCCCAGCATCCCCGTTAGGGAAAAACAGCAACAGCAACAACAGTTTAAAAAACCCACAGGAGAGTCTGCCAAAGAACAGCTTAAGACCAGTCTCTCACCTCGGGTTGAGGTCTGGAGCAGTCCATCCCCCCTGAAATCCTCCCTGGTCACAGCCCCGGCCTGCTCCTCCTTCCCGCTCTGCTCAGGACCTTTGCAGCCGCAGAGATCAGGCAGGACCTCTCGCAGGTGCTCATGGGAAAGGGAACCACGCATGCCCAGAACTTCCGGGCGGCGTCCACTACGTCAGACGCATGGAGGGAGCTCCCTTGTTGCGAGGATGGTCATGTCCGCACGGCAAGGAGAAATAGTTCGTGTCACCCGGAGCAGTGGTAGGCAGATAAGAGGCCTCGGGGAGAGGCTGGAAGCAGTCACCACCGCGGGTCGCGGCTCCCGGAGGGTCTCCTGGATCTGGTTAGAGAAGGTTCCTGCAGTGAGGGGACCAGCAGGAGTGGCTCCCGTGGCAGCAGCCACCTTCAGCACAGCTCTCTGGCCCGTCTTCCTGGAGGATGTGGCACTGACATCAGCTGGGTTTTCAGTGGCAGCAATGGCAGGAGCGGCCAGCAGAAGCTTTTCCCAGGGTCTCTTCAGATTTATAAGGTAAGGCCATCACTTTTCCTTTTGTTGATGTTCTGTTCCATTTACAAGTCAAGGCTGATGCCACCTAAGGGGGGTTCCTGCTGCAAGGAATGTGAGGACAGCCTTCTTCATTTGCTGGGCTCTGGGCATTGTGAAAGTGTCCTTTTAAGTTATGGTGGGAACCCAGAACAATGTCTCACGGACCCTGTCTGGATAGTACAGAAAGGGAAAAGTCAGAGATTCTAGAATTGTAAATTGGAATAAAGAGCGTGATTCGATTATATTGAATAGAAAGGAGATTTTTAGATTCAAAGATCAAACTGAGGCTTATCCATATATTACCATTTTCTCTATCAATGTTTAATCTATCAGTCGTCTCAGTTTTAAAAGATTTTGTTTTTAGGGGCTAATACATTTCATGAGGCTTTGCATATGAAATCTAGGTTATTAGAAAATTATTAGAAATGAAAGCCAATCAAATAATAATATACTTAAAAGGTCATCAATGTAGGAAAAGAAATAATTTTTAAGAAGTACATGAAATTTCAAAGTTCAGACATTTCATATTGTAAAAATATCAAACACTGTAAAAAGGCATTTGTACTCAGAATTAACTTTGTACCTGAGCCTCATGGTACAGATAGAAGTCTTGGCAACTTTCCACCTTCAAAAGAGGTGTGGAAGAATGTGAGGCTCCCACGTACAGCACAGGAAGGCTGCTGAAGGAAGGAATAAAGGCTTTGATGAAGGCTCCTGAGCTTTCCATAATAATATTAAAATACTTTATACAGAATGTTGCATAAAATATAAATCCTTTGAAATGTTCTGTAATGAAAATGCTGTATAGTCAGTAAGTTTGGATATGCAGCATAGATTGTATCCTTTGCAAGAGGCATCAATCATTCATCATTGCAAGAGTCAGTAAGTTTGGATATGCTGCATAGATTGTATCCTTTGCAAGAGGCATCATTCAATGCTCATCATTCATTGAGCACAATGGAGTAGTCTTGTAGGAAAAGAACTGTGTTTAGTGTGCTATTCCTGTCGTGTTTGGCCATGAAATGTATCTATTTATGTTCTATGTAAGAGTTGTCCTTATATATATTTACTAATGCCCCATCTACTTACTTTTCTTTGCTGTCTTCTCATACACTGATGTTAACAAAAGCATACAGATCCTTTTAATTTAGTGTTCACTACAATATGATATCTAAGAGGGCCTTTTAACCCCAGCACTTAGTAGGGCGCCTGGTATAGATATGTTTGGTTTGGTTGTGTTAACAGTTTCTATCTACCTGTACACCTGTTGACCTATAAAGAGTGAGATAAATTGTTGAATGAATAAGTTACTTCATTCCATTTATGAAACAGACGCAACTTATTAGCTTAATAGGTATCTGAAGGAAAATCAATACTAATCTGCATAAGAAGATCAAAACCGTTGCTCACCACAGGAAGGCAGCTTATTTTGCTTTTTCCTCTTTGTGGATCATGACTTTGAAGTGAATGATCTAAAATGAATACACCTGAAACAATATAGAAGGCGTAATGAAGTATCTTTTGCTGTAACTGTAGAGGTTGGCATTAATAAAATTTCCTAAAGAGAATCAGCATTATACAGGGTAATACAGTAGCTTCCCAGGCGAGTAGTAGTGGTAGTACAATTTATTGAGATATGAACCAACTGAATTAACTTATTAATTTTTTTAAATGGATTGTCTCCCTTCTGTTTTAGTGGGTAGGCAGACTTTGTTCTGTCTTGTCTCAGGAAAACTGTGGCACAGTAAAGACTACATAAATTCCAAGGGTATTTTCAAGAACAGATGGTCTTGGGTGTCTAGGAAGAAAAGGAAAAGGCAGATGGGCCCCTTCCTTTGAGGGCAGCAGAGAGGGATGGACAAGATCTCTGACGTTGTGACTCCTGGGTGGGTCTGGGAAGGATCACTTCTAGGCACAGGGCTTTCATGTTTTATAAAACTTCGCACGCGCTATGTGTGACAAAGAACTGAGTGATCCAGATAACCGAGGAATCGTGTAGTCTTTAACAATGACATTATCAAAGGCCACTATGATGGAAAGATAACTGAAGTTCTCTTACATTTTCAGGGACTCAGAGCGCCCCTAAAATCTTAAGAAACGTTAAGGAGGCCGAAGGAAAACAAGTGATGCTGACGCTGATTATCCTGACAAACTAGTCGTTTAGGGCTCAGAGACGAATTAGAAATTAATTAACAAAACCCTAGAAACGTGATATTCTGTGCTTTTAGAAACTGACCTTATACAGTATTTTGTTAAGAATAGAAAACGTTTTAGATATGTCGGCAATTTACAAACTATACTAAGGCAGTGAAAATGTTCCATAGGATACAAAATGATGGTGACGTGTCATTGCACATTTGTCCAAAACCATAGAATGTACAACACCAAGAGTGAACCCTAATGTAAACCAAGAATTTTGACTGATTCTGATGTGTCAGTGTAGGTTTATCAATTGTAACAAGTGTATCCCTCTGGTGGGGGATGTTGATCATGAGGGAGGCTATGCATGTGTGAGGGGTGGGGGGTACATGGGGACTATCAGCATCTCCCGCTCAATTTTTGCTGTGAAACTGAAACTACTCTTAAAATAATATATATACTCTAAATAAAACTGCATGTATATATATTTTTTTTTTTTCTGTGTAGACAAAAAGTTGTCTGGTGGGTGGGTAAATCATACTGGGTAAGAATAAAGTTGGGCCCAGCAGCATCCATAAGTAAGGACAATTTTGCTTTCAGATGTGTGTGGTTTTCATACACATACAAATTCTAGATGCTTCAAAGAGAGCCAAGCACTGACAATATCAATGAAGCATAAGAATAAAACTGTCTGATGATGCAAGAAAAGCCAGACAGTGTCATCTTCACACAAATTTTGTACTGGGAAGACCGAAGACTGGAGGCAGTTTTCATTGCAATTGTTAATGTAAAACAGCAGCCAAGTAAACTGAAGTAGTTTCGGGGAAAAAAAAAAAAAAAACGCAATTAACAGAATTGTGTGCCATAAAAGTTTACATATGGATGAAACCAGATTGCTTGAGCAAAGTGCCTGTTAGAGCCTCATTTTTAAAAAGAAAATAGCCTAACTAGGATTAAAGTCTGTGGAAATTAGGCTTATGGCTTTTACTTGGGGTAAGTAGGAGACTGCACGTCGCAAGCACAGCTTGTTTATTACACGCACACAAAGAAACACATGTTGAGAGGCCTTTTTATTTGGTTTTGCTTCATATAAAATCAAGTTGTGCAAGATTATCTTAAATGGAACAATTGTTAAAGAAAGGATTCATCTCTAACTAGTTACTTCCTAAGAGAGGAATATTGAATCGTTCCTGGAAATGTTTCAATTTGTCATTGTTAATTTAATTTTGAATATTTTCCTCTTTCTTGTTTTTATTCAATGATGTTTTATGGCAAAAGCATTTGGAATTAGATTTAATTAATACACTTTATTTGACATGGTTAAAAAGTTCAAGATTCCTAATAGGGGAAATAAAAACACCCTGAAATAACAGACCAGGTGAGGGCAAGAATGTTTGGGAATGAAACACATTCACATAGGTGTCCCTTCTTAGGCTGCAATTCTGTGTACTCAAGATATTAAGTAAAATGCTTACCTAACATTTGGTAAGTGCTTATAGCAGATATCACAATTATTTCAGATGGAAAAATGATTTATTGTATTGATGGTTCTTGAATAGAATATGAGTCTGTTAATTCATAAACTGTTGGTGTCACCCAGAGAGCAGCAGGATAATGTTGGTGAATTAATACTTGGCATTATCTGATCCACAGCACTGGGAAATTTTGTTCTACACGAAAATAAGACTATCATGAGTTTCAGCAGCTTTGCTAGTTGCTTGTAGAACTACAGATTCGTATAATTTTATAGTTAAAGTTACCTCCCTAATTTATTCGTTAAAGATAGTAAGGCCCACTTAATTTAAAGTCAGACAAAAATCTCAAAGTCATATAGCAACAGGGGAGAAAGGGCACACATATCTGCTGACCCCTGGCCCAGGGCAATAAGCTAACGGTTTGCTTTAAGTGATTTAGGAAATCACTTATTTTAATCTCTTCAGATGGTACACAGTTTCTAATAAGGAAGCCCGCTAATAGAGACAAAAGAAAGATAGTTAAAATACTAGCAGATAATTGCCAATCACCTATACAACAAGAGCATTTCCTTGCAGTCATCTCGTAATTCAAGCAAATAACTTAACAAAGGAAACTGCCACTGCAGTGATGCAGAAACTGTGGGAGGCTTCTGCATGCGAGTTCTAATCGGTGTCCCATTCTGTTTGTTTAATTTGGCAATGAACTCTTGCTTGCAAGTGTACTTCTTAAATGAAAGCTCTTGTCCACTTGGAATGTTCCTTATAATGGCCATTGTGATTCTTAGCTGACTTCAGTAACAATGGTCCAAGTGCATGAGGAGAGACCATACATTTTTTAAATGTAAAACTGCCTTGAGTTCTTAAAGCAGCGAAGGGGATACCTTTAGAACATTTAGATGACTGAGATCCCATGGAGTTTTCTCAAGAGCAACATTTGTTACCTTTTGTCCTTTTGATAATAGATATACTGAAAGCTGTGAGGTAATATCTCATGGTGGTTTTGATTTGCATGTTCCTGGTGATTAGTGGTGTTGAGCAACTTAACATGTAACAGTTGAGCATTTGTATTCAGGTTCTTTTTTAATTAATAATAATATCTAGCACTTACAAAGTGCCATATGCCAGGTATCTTTTAAGATTATGATTGTGTGTTTATGTATTTATATTTATATATATTCAGTTCTATTTAAAAAACACTGAACTAAGGATAGCAAATCATTAAGGTTCCAAGTGCATTTGCTATTGAAATGTCTACATTCTCGATACCTCTAGATTATTTTGTTATTAAAGAAAAGAAAATTTATTAACCCACACTTTTCTAAGAAGGAAAAGCAAAATAAGTTAATTAATTTTTCATGTGGCCGTGAGTTAATGATCTAGGCTACACGCTTTATATGTTTTTGTTTTGTTTTGTTTGTTTTTTAACTGGTACTCTTACACAGAACTATAAACATAGTGAAAACCACAAATCTCTAGGTCACAGAAACAAAAATATAATATAGAATAAAATACATAAAATCCACAAATTAGGTAATAATATACATTGTAACACTGTTAATTAATTCCATCAAAATAAGTCATTCTAGTTTCAATTTCTCCATTTCTTTATAAACATTCTGTTAGATGTTTCTTCTGGTTTGTTCCCCCAGCTACATGAATTTCAGCTCATCAGTATGCTCACCATTACGACCGAATTCTCTTTCTTTTTTAGTAGATTAAAATATCAGAGATTGAAATGATCTGTTTATATGTCCACTTCCCATAGTATACCATAATCTCCTCAAAATCATGTTTTTCCTTTTTTTACATAATTTCCATAGCTCAAGGAGCTTCTGTCAAACAGAATTGAATGGAATTATTCTAGATAGATTATAAAAAAATGTGTAAGTGCTATATGCCTGAAGTATAACATGGTAGTTCTAAAAAACAAAAACAACACATTAAAGGATGAAAAGCAGTCACCTTATTCAAAACCCTATGAATGTAGTATAAAGATACGGATTTCAGTAAAATAGATTAGGTAGCCAGATAGATTATGAAATGGGAGCAAGTCACATTAGTAGTATTTAAGCAACTAATCTAATAATAGTCATATACTAAATGCAAAGTAGAGAGAAACATACATGTATAATAACAACACAATTGTAATTATAATAATAAATATATAATTGTAATATTATTTAACACTCACTAAGTGACATATGGCAGGATATCTTTTAAGATCATAATTATATATATAATATATGTATATATTTTCTTCTAGTTTTATTGAGATATAATTGACATACAGCACTGTATAAATTTAAGATATACACAAAAGTTTAAGGAACTTATATCTGTATATAAATGCTCTGAATAGTATAGATTGTCTGTATATGTATAATATTAGATTATATAATTATATGTGTGTGTGTGTGTGTGTGTGTGTATACATACACACAAACATTACTGCTTTACCAAAAGTCTTTAGTATCATTACTATGAGGAAGAAGAGGGAGCCACAGATAAGTTAAATGACTTACTCAATGCCTAGATTCCAAGAAAGTTAAGCCAGTATTTAAATACACAGTGTCAAGTTGTAGAGCCTGATTCTTTTTTTTAATACACTCAAATCCATCACAGATCAACCTGTGTAATAAAAAATTAAATTAGATATAACGTTGGCAGCAAACATGTGCCAGAGTAATACAAAATAATTTGGATTACATTATTTTTGTTTTGAACATACAATGGCCTATTTAGCTTCCCATAACTGCTACTGATTTTCCATTTCAAATTTCTGTACCAGTAAAAATACAGGAAAAGCGTTCCTTGTCATGCAAGAATTCTGTATGAAACTTATGATATACATAATTACCCACAGGTATATAAAGTATATTTAAATTCCAAGCTCATTTACAAGGCCCTGCAAAAGACTCCAGAGTATCTTTCTTGTCACTTATTTTGATACAACTATCACATCCATGCTCCAATCACACTGAATTTACACTTTATCAAATGTGGCATCTTGTTCTATCTGTTTTGAGTCTGTGAAGGTTGTGTTCTATTTACATAAAACTCACTTTCCGTATATTTGACCTGTGTAACTTTTTTTCTTTTTCTTTTTTTTTTTTTTTTCTTCTTAGCTTAGATGTATATTCCTCCAGGAAGCCAATCTTGATACCCAGGTTAACTGTCCATGCATTTCATTCTCCTAGCACTTAGCATGTTCCTTAAGATATTACTGATCACACTATAAAGAGATTATGGGTAAAGTTATCTGTATCAGTCCTCACTAAAATGTAATTACTAAGGAAGCAAGGACTGAGTTTATATATTCAGAACTTAGCAAAGTCCTCATATAAAGACCTCAAGAGTGGGTAGATTAAGGGTTAATATCAAAATTGCTTTGCTGTTCTTATCATAATATTAAGAAGGCATTAAAAGAGAAAGCACTATCTTTTTTTAGTAAATAAAAAAGAATTTATGTAAGATGATGTATTTGTAATATTTGGAAGGTTAGTTAGACTCTTAACAAGCGAGAAAGTCTGAAAGGCATTCAAGGTTAAATCAGTGGCATCAGCAAAGGCGAAGGGGCAGAGGTGAATGTATCTGGGAAATCAAGTTCTCCCTAATGCCTTTGAAATTACTCTTACATGATTGAATGAGTGTCCTCAAGCCACATACAAGGCTGTATATATTGAGTAGATATAATTTTACAACCTTATTTGCCAGAGACGTGAAAGGTTATTCTCATGCAACAACCTGTTTTTACCTCCTTCACTTTCAGTGAAAGAAGTGAGGTTCAAAATAGAAGGGGCTTCTCTGGTTACATATACTATTAGTTAAAGACGATTAACCATGAAGGCTGCATTCATTTGGTTGCTGTCCATGGATGTTATTAAGTACTGTCCTTTAGAATTAGTATATTGTATGCATTTTATAAAATATGTTTGCACAAAAATGCATCAACAGCATTTCTATTAATACTGTTTCTTCTAGAGGATAGTGGTTTGCTGTTCCACTGCATTCCTTTATAATGATGCTTCATTTGATCCTTATACAATTAGGGAAAGTTATGTTTTCCTCTAGGGGAAGTAAAAGATAAAATGGCATATATGTGGTACAAAATCATGTTAAAAATAAATGTCTATATCGATGTGTGCACTGTTTTGATATTGGTGATGATTTCATGGGTTTAATACATATGTCAAAACTTATTATACATGTCAATTATGTACTAATTATGTATCAAATGTCAATCAGTGTACCTTACAAATACTTCATATTTTTCCCTTACTAAAATTTTAGTCAAATAATAACAAAACCTAAGATATAATTGTATAGTTATTAAAATGCACATTAAATATATGCTTTAATATTTATGGCTGTGATACTTTGAAGTAATCAATCTAACTGGCAGCATATTCTTAGCCTTCTGATTAAATCTATCACAATACACTTTTACATTTATATAAATTAATTCCATTTCAAATAAATTTATTTTTCTTAACTATTTATCTTTCCCTTTACTGGGACCTGTCTTTTCTTTTCATATGTGTTCTTTTTGCTTTTATGGTTCCTATAAATTTCACTCCCTTCTGAGTCATCAGTCTCCTCTTCGTGTCTCTTCCAATATTTCTGTTTCCTTTGTTACCTTCATTAGATATAGTGGCTTCTGAAGTAATGTTGCCTGACTAATTAGATTCCCAGGCGTTTGGCTGAATAGCCAAGATAAGTTCCATTCTCCGTACTTTGTTTACTGTCTCCATGCCTAGTCAAATACAGAATTTTAACTTTCTGGACTTAAAGAATCAGCTACCATTTTAGCTGGAAAAAAAAACCTAGTTCTAGAAATGTTGAAACTAGGGGTTCTGTGATAGTGATTGGTGCTAGAGAGCAGAATAAATGCTCTCTCAAAGGACAAAACTCAATGCATCGTGAACTGCTTGTAATCGAGAACTATGCTTGGAAGTATTTCTCTCACCATCAGATTATAGATCTTGACAGATTTAATTCTGTCATTTACTGTTTTTGATCAAGATGAATATGATGTATGTATGAATTAAAATTGTTTATATTACATGTAAGTTTGAATATTTCTTTAATGCTTAGCCCACCTTTGAAAGCCTAGCCTATTTTTCATTTCTGGCAAGTAGTGATGATAAATGCCAACTACTATGCTAAGCAGTGGTAGCAGAGAATTGCGCAAAATATGCATCTAGCCAGGAGAATGTCACAGTGCGTTGTAGGATATGGATTAACAATTATAATCCGGTGCTTTATTTCTCAATTAAAGGTATAAATGCACAGCTGGTAGACTTGTCTAAACAGGGTACTTAACTCTATTTATAACTTGCGTATGTATACTAAAAATTATGTAAAAGAATGCTATTTTACATAAAAGCCAAAAGCTTGAAACAACTCAAATATCCACCCACTGCAAAATTAGTATATTGTGGTATATGCGTGCAAAGGGACATGTTACAATGGGAACACATAAACTCTATCTGCATACAACAATACGATTGAATCTTAGCGACATAATATTAATCAAAAGAAGCCTCAAAGAATATTCATTATGATATTCCAGTTATATAAAATTTATAAATAGAAGACACTGAGTTTTAGAAGTCAGGATAATGGTTACATTTGGGCAGTGAGGAGAAGGAAGTAATTAAAATGGGAAAGAACAGTGTTTTCTGGAGCATTGTGAATGGTCTTTATATTAATTTTCTATGGCTGTATAACAAATGACCACAAGCTTGGAAGCTTAAAATATCACACATTTATTGGTTTACAATTTCTCTGGGTCAGGAGTCTGCACAGTTTAGCTGGATTCTCTGCAGGCTGGAATCAAATGGTTGCCCAGGAGCTGGTTGTCATTTGCACGCTGGTTTGGGAAGAGGCCTGGCTCCAGATCACTTACGTTGGCTAATTTCCTTACTGCTCTGAGTCATGCAGCTTGCTTCATGGAAGTCTCTACAGCAAGTTTGCTAGCAAGACAACATAACCATGGGAGTGACAGTCCATCATGTTTTCCACAGTCCATTCCTTAGAAATAAGTCCCATATCCTGTACCCACTCCAAAGGAAGGGAATGTAAAAACACACATATCAAAAGGCAGTAGCCATTTGGTGGTTACTTTAAGTTTTGAATGCCACATCCTATTTTTTTGAAGTGGGTGGTGACTAGAGCAGTCAGGTCACATTATGTAACTCATTCTTTCGAAAACCATTTTATGTACTGATTAGACTTTGGTTGAAAAGTTCTTTTTCCCAAGGGCTTGAATGGTGTAGGTCATGGAAACGGGTATTTTAAGTCTCCCAGTGGTACCATGCCAACACAAGGCTCTTGAGTCCTACTGACAGTGGTGCCCACATCATGTTGTGTGTGTGTGTGTGTGTGTGTGTGTGTGTGTATGTGCGCACGCATGTGCTGTGGTGTGCAGGGTAATTTGTAGGATGGTGCCTCCAAAGCACAGCACCCAGGCAGTAGACTTCTTCCTGGACCTAAGTGGCTACTGAGTGTGACACTCTGATTATCTTATTTTTCTCATTTCTTGATGCAGCTTCTGAGTAACAGACATATGTCTGTCATTTCTTAATTATTACTTACTATCTTATTTGGAGCCTGGTTACATACTATAATAGCGGTCTCAAAAATCACTTTTTTGTTTCTTTTGCTTCTCACCTGTCTTTAATACATTTCCGATATACAAATACTCTGAGGACTTCAGGTTTTCCTTCTGACCACAGGTTCATTATCACAGTGGTTGCATTTCTAGTTTTCTAAATACACATAGTGCTGATGCTATTGGCCCAGTTTCTATTTTTCAAGACTTTTTTTCATCCTTTAAACTGTCTGGTTGCATAGAGCATCCTGGCTACATTAGCTCTGCCAAGCTATCCATCAAAACCAATCTGCCCTCAAGTTCAACACTAGTAAGGTGGCTATAAATTCTCATTTGCCCAGAACAGTCAGGTTTATGCTTGTCTGGAATAATTATTAATGGGGACCCTTTCGGTCTCAAGTCTCCTAGTTCGATGATGGTATGTGATCCCCCTTCAGATGGTCTTCGGTGCTGTCTAAAACTCCCCGGGTTCTGTATTTTCAACGAGCGCCTCATCAAGTCAGGTTTATGTTTTCATCTTGTTCCTCTCATTCTGAGCTGCCTGGAAGTGCTTCTCAACAGCGTAGAACCAATGGCATTCATCCTTTCAAAACTGGACCCTCTTCCCTTATTGGTCCTTCAAAGCTTTTCCCATCTGCTAGTTCACAGTTGTTCCAGCAAGCTAATTCTGCCGTTTAGTAATATTTGACTGTTTCTGACCCAGTATGCATTTTTAACCTCTTTATACATATTGATTTTTTCACAAAAGTTCATTTATTATACAAAAGCATTAAAAAGCATACTTTGTTTCATGCACCCTCCCCTAAGCTCAACATTTAATTTTTTAAATTAAATATTTTACTTGTCAATTGAACTGAAAAATAATTTTTACCTTCTCATCACCATATTTACGAGTGACCTACTAATTCTTCCAAGTTAAATTTCAATCAGCCGAGAAATTTTAGTGAGACAGAGATTTCACTTAATTATTATTCTTTATTCTCTATCATTTTTTAGGAATAGTTTCTTACTATGATTATATCATCAAATAGGACAGTATGATTATCTAATATAAATATCTGTATATGTAATTTTAATGACATTTTTATTCTTAGGTATATGGAGACCACCAAATGTAACCAATCTTTAAATTATTTCTATAAATAGAAAGCTACATGTTATCCTATTGTTTTCTTCTAACTTACATGTAGGATCCACAGCTACATTTTTTTAAACATGGTAAAAGTATTTTTTCAGTCAAATTCAATTAAAAAATCAAGATGATTCTAACGCACCTTTTTCTGCCT
Source organism: Camelus bactrianus (assembly GCF_048773025.1). Taxonomy (NCBI): domain Eukaryota; kingdom Metazoa; phylum Chordata; class Mammalia; order Artiodactyla; family Camelidae; genus Camelus; species Camelus bactrianus. The sequence goes on along the minus strand of NC_133561.1, from coordinate 8,588,289 downwards.
TTTAAGCTTTGTGCACCCACATTTTGAACGCCATTTACAGAGAGGACTAGCTAGTTCAGACAAAAGACCAACCCAGTTCATATGGCCATTTTCTAAGATTTGTGAACATGCCATGGCCTGCTTGTATGTTCTTCTTATGATTATAAGAACAAAACAGTAACTTTAGGTCAAATTGTAGCTTAGGACACTTTTCTTCCAGAGAAACGCACTTTGTAAAAGTCTTTATTCATATTCTCTTTTGAAAAGCCCTTTCATTTTCATTTGTGAGGAAAGTGAAATATTTGTGGTTTAAATGTAACTGTTGTAGCACAAATTTAAACACTGTGACTATTTTGCAGTGGATAGCAAAACAAAGACAAAGTAGAACAAAACAAAACACACACATTAGTTAATGCTTATAAATTATTTCCATTCTAAGGCACTTCTGAATTGAAGTAAGTTCTCTGAAGGTGTCCATTTACGCGTTAGTAAACTTCATATTTAATATTCGCTAAATTGAACGTGACCATAAAATTCTAATCTTTCTAACTGTCCTATTGCTATGTATGCCATCACCATTTATTTTAGTTTTCTATGATTAAATGAACACAAACGAAAAGAAATTAAAAGTTACAATTTTTTTAATCTTCTCTTCCCTTCATCTCTCTCCTGATGATTTTTTAATTAAATTTGTTGTTGCTAAGCTGAGCATAAATGGAAGTGTAAAAAGCATAAATGACCGCGAGGGTAACTTCGTGATAACTAAGACATCAAGGAAAGAACTCTCCCCGTGAAGGGACTCCGGAAGGGTCCTCAGTCCGTTTCCCTCCTCCACGAAGGCAACCACGACACCGGTTTCTAAAAAAGAGTTTTGTTGGTTTTTGAACTTTTATGAATGTCATTATTCAGTATGTATTCTTCTCTGCTTGGCTTCTTTCTCTTTGTGTTATGTTTGTGAGCATAATCCATGTTGGATAAGCGTTGCCTGATTTATTTCACTCTGTATAGTATTTGATTATACAAATATTCCACAATTTACGTGTCTTTCTACTGATGAAGGACATGATTACTTTAGAGTTTTGCTGTATTACGAACAACTCTCTTCATAGAAGATTAGCTAATTCAGAAAAGATAAAGCCAATTCTGGCACAGTGTGACTTGGAGAGTAGATGCTGGTAATTCTTTTGACTGAATGCCCAGGCAGGGAATTGCAGGGTTGCGGGGTATGCGCTCCGTTAGCCTTAGGAGACAGTACAAAACAGCGTCTCAAAGCGGACACGCAGAGTCTCACCCAACAGCAGGTGTGCTAGCTCTGGTCACTCTGCATCCTGATGAAAACGTGCTAATGTCTGTCTTCTCCAGGTTCCTGTTTCTGGGGTTGGTGCAGACAGAGAGCACTGTGCTTCAGATTGTCTTTCTCTGATGATTCATTAAATTGGTATCATTTAAATATTTATCGGCCATTTTTGGTTTGTTTCTTTCTTTCTTTCTTTCTTTCTTTCTTTCTTTCTTTCTTTCTTTCTTTCTTTCTTTCTTTCTTTCTTTCTTTCTTTCTTTCTTTCTTTCTTTCCTTCCTTCCTTCCTTCCTTCCTTCTTTCTTCCTTTCTTTCTTTCTTTCTTTCTTTCTTTCTTTTTCTTTTTTGATAAATATATTCAGGTACAATTGATGACAATGAACTTACATGTGTGGGAGTGGGTGGGTGTACAATTTGATAAGGTTTGACACACACATGTGCTCATGAAACCAGTAGCAAAGTCAAGATAACAAACATTTCTGCCAACCCCAAAAGTTTCCTCCTGCCCCTTTTTAATTTGTGCCTCCTTCTACCTCCTTTCTCAGGTCACTTTTGTTTTTTGTCACTATAGATTTGTTTGTATTTTCTACAGTTTTATATAAATGGAATGATTTCCATTTTTTCCCTTTTTAATTCTTTTTCCTGAGGTACAGTTGACATACAATATCATATTAGTTTCATGTGTACAACGTAGTGAGTGGTTAACATTTATATATTTTATGAACTGATCACCATGATAAGGCTAGTAATTTGGTTACTTCTTCTGTGAAATATCATTTTCCTACTGTTATCTGCCTTTTTTCTCGTTTCTTTGTAAAGATTCTTTATGTTTTTAATATTTGCCTCTTGTCAGACATGTGTTACAAACAATTCCCTACCAAGGTAATATCTGCTTTTTAAATTTGTCTTATTTTTATATCTGTTGTGGTTGTTCTCTCCCTTCCAGGGTATATATTGATATGACTTTGGGTTTATTATTAGCCACAACATTACGTTCAAGGTATTAAGGATGAAATGTTTTAATTTTTGGTAAACATCCTGTAAGCCAACGTGATAACACAAAAATCAAAGGACAGGGCTACACCACATTCTAGCCACAAGCTTTATTAAGAGATAATAAAGAAAAAAAGAAGAGGTCACTAGTTCATCTACCTTTTCTAGTATGCCATGTTATAAAGACTTTTCCTTCACTGAAATTGAATTCACCCTTTAAATGTCACAGTGATTATTATATTTTTTTAAAGGCAGATTTATCATGATGCATGCATTTTAGGCCCTCACACTTAGATGGGCCCTTTCCAAGGTCCTAATTTTTATCTACATCTTTATAAATACACTTAAAGTTTTATTTCTCTTAAAAAGCACCTCCAAAAATGTAAGTTGCAGGCCTGAGACTTGGATGTGATGCAGATGATCTTTATTACATTTTCAGTTGCTTTTCCCCAACAAATAGTAGTAACCAGAACTATCTACATGCTTAAACCCTTCAACTACTCATGATGTTAATATAACACCGCAGAAAAGCTAGTGGGAGCTAGGAGTCATTAACTGTCTGAGGACGTACACTAGAGCTTTCTAATGAGGGAAATAGTAAGTGGAAATGGTCATAATTAGTTCCAGTAATGAAAATTAATAAATGTCAAGTCAGCTAAATCACAACACTATTGCATTCCACCAAATGTATAAACTTCCAGAATGTGGGGAAGTATAATATGTCTCCACACTGAACAATTTTGATAAATCATGTCTTGTATGGGAAAGTGTATCTTTCTGACTTCTGCAACATTTTAGACTGTAGATATTAGGAGAAATTAAATTAATTAAACTGTTCATAATTAAATACTCAACCCACATGGATTTTCCAATTGGTTCCATGTATCTTAAGAACCGACCGCCCATTGGAAATAATTGTTACCTGAATTGATAGCCAGTATTAAATAACCCCTTACACATGAAAGTAAAAGCCTTGAGAAGCAATATTTTAACTACATTTGCACTATTCAAGACTTGAAAAAAATCAATCCAGCTTTCTGAGTGGAACATAAGAATTCTCTCCCAGAGCTGCTTAATGTGACACATTCACATAATTAATGTTTTATAAAGGAAATTTCACAGCAGACACTTGCGGCTATGCAGTTTTATTATCTCTGGATATAATACACCACATTCTCTGCTTATTACTTTAAATTTCAGGTCTTCTTGTGGTGCAGAGCATCTCCCGGAAGCAATAGATGATTGTGCACTGATTGCCTAGATCCTAAGTCCCCATGATTCACCACTTTCTGTTTTGGGGTTTTTGTTGTTGTTTTTTCCTATTTTATTTTCTAAAGCTTTGGTTCACCTGATGGTTTTCTATCCCTCCGGAGGGTCCGTTGATTCCTTCGTCATGACTTTTCTCACTTCTGGCTCCTTTCTTTCTGTCCCCCTCGCACTTAAATAATAGGAACTGGTCCCTAACTTGTGACTCTGTCCAAGTCTCTTATCTGTGTTTCATAACAGTCGCTGATGTTTCCCTGATGTATCAGCTTCATCTGTTCCCGAGAACAAAGCAACAGCAACGGCGTCATGTGCTGAGCTCTTTGCTTCCTAAAGGAGAGGCCCTTTTGTTTTTAAAACCTTACCCCCCCACAACTGGAATTCAGCTTGCCTTTCAAAAATTATTTTCCAATGTTGCTACCCATAAACCTTCAGTCACTAAGTGTCTCTGGCATGTTCTGTGAATTCTTAGGTGTTCACTTATACAAACATTTAGTAATTCACTCCTAGGATTACTGAAATCCTCTACGGTCCAGCTTATACCCCACCTTTTTCTTGACCTCTGCCCTAGTTACCTAGCTCTGAGAGGCTTCCCCTATAACTCCTACAGTACTTTTAAAGATACAAATGAGTCCAGTTTCTTTCTTAAAGCCTGCTTCTGATTCAAATAATTTAAAATAATTCATTAAAATAATAAAATAAAGATTCTTTAAAAATTGTTTTGGTGTATAACAATTTGCAATGTATGGAAAAGTGTTATTTAGCTCAGGCAGTTGGCAAAGGGATGAGTTTAATTTTTTAACTTCCTCTCACGGCAGGTTAGGAGAAGCTGGAATTAATATCAAATCTCATAAATAGGCAAAAGAAAGAAAAGCCAAAAAGATAAATCTCAGTGGCATATTTAATAAGTTCCAAGGGCAAAGCAGAAAAACCTAAATCAGTACACAAATCTAAAAGGCAGAGTAAGATCGCAGGCAACACTAGTGATCAGGAAAAGACAGGATTGATTAAATGTGATCAAAAGTAGGGATGAGCCTGGGAGGAGACTGGCGCCCTTGTGATATTAACCGGCTTGTTGCTCTCACCTACATAGTTCTCTGACAGCTCAATAGGATCAGAAGTACTGTGTGGGTACATTTCTCCAGGCATGAACCACAGATGTTAGAAGAACATACATATGAGAACATTAGCATAAAATGATTATTGATATAAAAAACATATACAACTAAACCTAGTTCAGACTATTGCAAATTAAATATGAGATATTATAATTTCCAGAAAATTTCCCTAACAACATCTGTTCTCTTTTGGCAAGACAAAAAACTGAAGTAGCCCTCTCAGGCCTCTACGTTGAAGGCAGGATGAATTCCAGACAATTATAATAATAAAATATCCCTTCCACATATTCAGAAAGAGGAGTAATTTATAAACAATCACTTATACACCAACTCTTAGGCTAGATAACTTCATATGTATTTCATCATTTAGTATACAGAAAACATCATGGTATGCTATTTAACAGTTGCTCGTTCCTCAAAATGTTTTTCATATGTAATTATTCAAGTGCAATAATAAAAATTTTATTTCTTGTGGTAGTTTATTTTGGGGGAAAAAATTGTCTTTAATGACATCTGGAATGGCAGAGGATATTTTCCCAAGGGAAACAACCATAATCGGTGAAAATTATTTTAAAAAAAATTTAAAGCTTCTGAGTATTGTTCTAAACACATACAAGTAAAGAAAAATGTATTGAAGGAAAAAGGGAAATCTACTAAACACTGGCAAAAATATCAAGAGGTTGTGGCATTTGAGCTACAACACTGTTCAAACCATGTCAGCTCAATGTGACAGCCTCGCTACACGTGGGTTTGGCCGAGATCACAGGGTTCTCTCTCCCTCTGGACCGCAGCATAGAGCTACAGTGTCTGTCCGGGAGATAAGGACATCAGAGCTCCCTGTCCTTCCCAGCTCTGTGCTGCAGAAGCTCCATTACAGGCAATAGACAGAGTCCATCCCCGATTCCTAAAGAGGAGGCAGTCTTCCAGGTACAGCAGCCCCCAAATACTGAGTCCTAACATCCTTGCTTAACATTATTCATAGGGTAGAGGTTTTATCAGTAGAGGCAAGCCGAGAAGATCCCAGAATACTGCCCTTGTCCAGAGCCCTGCTTGTAAAGCAGAGATTTCATTCTGAGAGAATGGGGCCAGTCTCTGCCCGCATCGCAGCTCCACAGCAGTGGTGCATGAGATTTACGTGGTGGGAGAGGAAGGCAGTAAGAACAAGGAACTATGAGACTTTCCCCCGGTGGAGAGGCTGTATCTGGAACAGCATGGGAGTGAAATGCTCAGTGAGTTAGGAGTGGCTGGACACTTAATCAACATGACAAAGAATGTCTATGAAAATACCACAGCTAACATTATACTTAAAGGCGTAAAACTGAATGATTTCCAACTAAAATTAGGAACAATATAAAGATGTCCACTCTCACCACATCTGCTGAACAACTTTCAGAGATTCTATCCAGTGTAGTTAGGCAATAAAATGCAATAAAAGACTTCCAAATGGGAAAGAAAAATTGAAACTGCCTTTATTTGGTAGTTTTAAAAGTAAATGAAGATAATGTGTAACTGGCATAAGGATAAACGTATAGAAAATGAACATAATTAAGAATTTGGATATAAACCCTTATAATTTTGGTCAATTGATTTTTAACATGGGTAACAAGACAAGTCAATGAGGAAAGAACAGTCTTTTCAAAAACAGTATGTACTTACATAAAGGAATAAAGTTGAACTCATATATATCACACCATAAAAAAAATAACTTAAAATGGATCTCCTAGACCTAAATGTAAGAGGTAAAATAAACTCTTATAAGAAAACAGAAGTAAATCTTCTAGACTTTGGATTAAGCAAAGCCCTGTTAGATATGACACCAAAAGTATAAGTGACAAAAGAAAAAAGTAGGTAAGTTGGATTCCTTCCAAGTAAAAACCTTTTTTGGCTGTAAGGACACCATCAAAAAGTGAAAAGGCAACCCACAGAGTGTAAGAAAAAATTTTCAAATCAAACATCTGATCAGAGACTTGTTTCTGAATATAGAAATAATATTTATAGCTGAATAACAAAAAGACAAATAGCTCAACTAAAAAGCTGAGCGAAGTACTGTAATAAGTATTTCTTTCAAAAGATATATGAACAGCCAATAAGTACATGAAAAAGTCAGCAACATCATTAGCCATTGGGAAGGTGAAAATAAAAACCACAATGAGGTAACATTTCACACTTAATAAGATGGCTTAATTTTTAAAAAATACTACAGCTAGGAATAAGTGTTAGTGAGGATGTGGAGAAATCTGAATATTTATATATTGCTGGTAGGGATGTAAAATGGTGCAGCCACTGTGGAAAACAGTTTGGTAGTTCCTTAAAATGTTTTATAGAGTTCCTCTATGACCCAGTAACTTCAGTATGTATATACCCAAGAGAAATTAAAACATACGTCTACACAAAAACTAGTACATAGATATTCATAGCAACATCATTCATAATATCCAAAAGTGAGGATGACCCTAAATGCGCATTAATTGACAAATGGATAAATAAAATGTGGTGCCTTCCTCTAAAAAGGACTGAAAAACTATATATGCTGTAATATAGATGAACCTTGAAAACATTATGCTAAGTGAAATAACCTAGTCACAAAAGACCATATATTCTGTGATTCCATCTATTTAAAATGTACAGAACAGGCAGATTTATTCAGAGAGACCATAGATTTTTCTTCCTAGGGCCTTCAGGCCGAATATGAGATTTATGAACTAATAATTCATAATAATTAAATAGCTCCTCCCAGCTCTTCTCTCAGGTCTTCCTTTTACCTAAAGGTGGACTTAAGAAACTGTCTGTTCCCTCCCCACATCAAATTTAAAGACATTGAATGAAAAGGCATCTTGCCCCCTCGCAGCCTTGAAGACCACTTATGGTTGGCAATCTTTGAGTTGCTGCAATGACATTCAGTTCGAATGGAACAAATGGGTAATTTCTAGAGCTACAATCCACTAATAATTTAAACAAAAATAGAATTTCATGTGATAGTTTATTTAGAAAAGGCAAAATAATAATCACTAAATCATCATCACTCCGTGAAGAGGGAACTGTTTAGATAGTAGATATGCAGAAGGAAATCTTCCTATTCTATTATTAATACATAATATCTACTGTAATTCTTTATCACGTAAAGAATGTAAAACCTTCATGGATTGAATTACATGATGAGTGTCAGTAAGTAAAACCAGTATTTTTGTCTTCTCAACCAAAAAATAAAAGACCTCTTTCAGCACAATCATGTCAAAAGATTTTCATTGACACTTTACGTTCTATTATATTCATGGAAATTATACTCACCGTTCTTTCCTTGTTGTTACTGATTTTGTAGAGAGCCCTGTGAAAAATTCTGTATATTTAATTTCAGTTTCTCTGTCAAGAATGTCTTATTGGAAATTCTGGATTGCTTACACTTGCTGAGAAGGATATCACTTCAGGTGATCCCAAGACATAAGAGAAGACAACACTCAAAGTATATTATAAGTACTACTTACTTTATATATTATAGGCAGTAATGACTAGTAGTAATGGTATAACATTCAAGATGACATAAAAGATTCTCCTAAGAAAATTTGCAAATACCAAAGTGTGAAAGAAATATTAGTAATGTATTATTAACATTTAAGAAACTTACATATAGATCATATGATTATAAATATCTATGTTGATTCTGTTCTTGGGGAAATTATCACTGTTCTCCTTAAGAGATGTGAATATATTGCTAGATTCTTTTCTAGGAAGAAAAGGAGAATGATTGCTAATAGGTTTGGGGGGTAATTTTTTCCATGTTATTTATTAATAAAGTTTTTCTCAAAAGTAATGAATTAAAAATCTGAGACTGTTTTATGGTAAACCCCTCTGTTACTAGCTTCGAAGCAAACTGTGTATGGTAGTCCAACTGAAAGATTTTTCTAATTCTGTATATGTGGCTTTTACACCTCTAGTTTCCCCCTAAATTTATTTTTGTTTGAGAATTAAGCTTCTTGAATCTTCTACTGCTGAGAATATTTCTTAGTAAAGTAATTAGAAATAATACTAATTTGATAAAAAAAAACTATACATGTTTCAGGATACTAAGTTAAGACTTATTATACAATGTCAGCTTATTCAATATAATTAATTATATTTACATAAATACAAAAAAGTAAAAATGAGAAAAATATAATTGGAAAGCATTAAGTGCAGCTGTGTATTTAATGCAAGTTTTTTATGTCTGTTTCTAGTTTAAGTGGGAAATATTAAATAAAAAATACCCCTGTGCATAGAAAAGAATTTTAATAATTAAAATAAATGACTTTTCCCATATATTTGGATTTGCAAATGATTTTTTTTCTGTTTTTTTTTCTGGCCAAATATTATGAAAATATAATCCCAACTCTATAGCCCATGTTAAGAGCATGTTATGTTTTTTAAGGGAAACATGAATAACTTTTTTTTTTAGTTTATGCTCTGGTCTATGCTCCAGTTATAACATTTGAATCCTATTAACTATAGGTTTGCTAGATCTAATTTTACAACAAAAAGTGTAATTAAAGTCAATATTTTCTTCCAATGTTCTTACATTGTTTTTAATGTATAGAATAGGGGACTGTTATGGACTGAAAGTTTGTCCCCCTGAAAATCAGTATGTTGAAATTCTTTATCCCCTCCATGTGATGGAACTAGGAGGTGGGACTTCGGGGACATAAGTAGGATGAAATGAGGCAGTGAGGGTGGAGCATTCATGAAAGTGATCAGTGCCCGTATATAAGAGAGCTTGCTTCTTCTCTCTACTCTCTACCATGTGAGGATACAGGAAGTCAGCAATCTGAACCTGGAAGAGACTCCTCACCACAATCTGATCTTGCTGGCATCTTGATATCCAATTTCCAGCCTGAAAAAGTATAAGATATAAATTACTGTTATTTGTAAACCACTCAATCTACGTATTTTTTATAGCAGCCTGAACTGACTAAAATAGGGCTTTTCAAAAACAGTATCTTGCAAAGTTCTCAAATAAAGGCTTAATAATTCAGTTTTAAGCATTTCCTGTCTTCAAACTGTATTTATCTTTAAATTGCATTTTTGGGTTCCACTACTTAGTTGTTGTGTCACCGTGGACAGATTTATGTTTCCTGTTCCTCAATCACCTCATTTAGACAGTGTTTTGGACCAACATCATAGTTTAAGAGCTTGCATTATGGGGCCTGACTGCTGCACAGGTAGACTGTGAACTCATAGAAAACTTGAGTAATTTAAGTGTGTGCATGTGTGTGGGAGTATGTGGGTCACTCGTTAGCTTGGCAGTTTGTGGGGGCTTGCCTAACACACACTTAGATGATTACATTAATAACTCATGTTTTTGGTGTGTTGGTTTTAAGCTCCTTGAAATGCTCTTGTGACCTGAGCTGACATTTTTTTTGCTACTGCTAGAATTAAATGGTTAGAAAAACTATGTGACAGAATAAACTCATGCTCCAGTGACCAAAACTTACCAATTTGCTGAAATGGAAATTTAAAAACCTGTAAGAATTTAAGTAGCAATTTTGTGAAAAGACAGCTTTTATTGGAGCACATTTAACTGCTTGCATTTTTTAAGCAGGTTTAAGTTCTGGAGGACTTTTATTTATCTACATGCAACAAATACCTTGTGTGTTTAGTATCAGTAAAGTTTTCATCAAACACAATGTCAGATGATGTGAATTTCAAGGGAAACTCAGCTTTCAATACGTCAATCATCGTAACACAGAAAAGCAAAATTCTTCAAAATTGTAAAGTATCACAGTGGTATGTTCAAAGTTTGAACACCAAGAATAGATTTGTTATCATATCCCATTTATTACTTTTGTCATTACTTACCTAACCATTGGGACCCAATATAAAAGTTTTTTTCAAATTTATAGTTGATAGATAATTGGATCATCTATGACAGTAGCTGATAGGCAAAGAAGTAAAATGGTAAAAGAACACTCATTTTCAGAAATTGTAGCATAATGATGTTGTGGTATCCCAAAGTGTGAGAAAACTACTGCCATAATTAGCATTCTGTATCATATTAAATGAATGATGACACAAGTTTTTCAGCATATGCTTGGCAAGGAGAATTCCAGAGCACTTTCTGATTTTTAACTCAACTTTTACAAGTTGAATAAAGGCTTTAAAAATAACCCTAAATAATTTTATCTGATGATATAGTATTGTCTGATGTCTTCAGGCAAATTTGATTAGCAGTTGCTTCATGATGATCTTGGTAAATCATCATATTCAAAGCAGATGTGCTTTTCAATAATCCTAAATTTAAATTTCTTTCAATCCTTTTGTTCCTCCTAAAGTGTGTGTGTTATGTCTTCAAAAGCATTCAATTTCATATCAGTAAAAATATTTAAATGCATAAGTTAGAGTGTTCCTTTTAAATAAGCATTCTAAACTACTGTGAGCCTAAATCTGAATGTGAATTGCTACACCTCTGAAGAATAGCTATATCATTAATCTGTAATCAGCCATTGACATATTCATTTGTTCAAGAGACCAGCTGTTGGTAGGGCAATTTTCATAAAATTAGAAAATCAATGTTGTAACCATATGCAGTGTTTGATTTGATGAAAAGGGGAATTACTAATAAAACTAGAGTGTATTACTTCATAAAGAAATGACATTCACATAACCTTAACCCTTAACACAAATAACTGAAATTAAAAATGTTTTACACTTAGAAAGTTTTATCACCTTCCAACATACGTTCTGAAAGTTCTTTATGTTTCGTAGAAAAGTGATAAAAGAAAAATGTAACTGCAAAGCCAAAAAAAAAGGGCAAAAAATATCATATCCTTAATATGAGTATCTGTGACTAGATTAAAATAAATCCAGAAATAGTGGATACATAAAATTCTGTAGCCTGGGTCATTTTGAGATAAGAAGATAATGTAATTCCCATTATAAAAAGTAAGTTTTGATATAAAATACTAAATAATGATTTGAGTATGTATAAAATATAATTCTATTCATATAACTTAATTTATGCAAATTAAATGTAAATTGTTTAAATCAAAAGAAAAATCATTTAAAAATAGACATTATTTTGGTAATCAAGTCAACACAGGGCAATAAATTATTTATGATCTGTTCTTACAGAAGATGAACACAAATAATACAGGAATCACTTTTATTGTTTAGTTTTAATACCTGCCTTGAAGAAATCACAGGACTTCTAAAAGTAATAACCAGTGTATATATACACAATTTAATAAGAAGTAGGAATACATGTGCACACATATATATCAAAAGATTTGAAATTAGATTCTTTAATTCAAACAGGTAGGAAAAATGTGATCACAGAATTATGATGGAATTAGAATAATGGAGTTACTTTGCTAGCTTAGAAAAAAAGCTCAACAAATGCTGAGTATTTGATTAAAAATCAATTCTTTATGGAAAGAAAGCCTGTTCTAATAGGTTACATGTTGAATAACAAAGGAAACACTTTCAATTTAAGTTTCTAAATTGATTTTTACAGTTCTCCACTGAAATAATTGACTGAAGCACTTTAACACTTTGAGGTTATAAAGATGCACAAAATATCAAAGTTTTAAAATGACCATGAGCTGCCTTGTGCCTGTCCACAGCCTCTATCCCTGCCAAATGCAACTCCATTAGTGAGACCACTAGCTGAGGTAAGAAAAAATCAAGACTCACATAGGGTATCTTCCTTTTCCAGGTTTTTTCAGTTTCTTCTGCAGTGAGAAAAACTTGAGACAAACAATCACAATGGAAAAAAATCTCAGATTCAGTGCCTCATGACAAATATACTTTGCTAAATCCCCTAAAACCTTAGCTTCAACCTTGTAATATTGCAACTTCAATTTCCTTAATGATGCTGTGATGGTAAAATAAAACAAATGAGCAAACAAAAACATAGCAGCAAATTATTTTACCTTTTTCTCATGGAGATAAGGGGTCTGTTTCCTGCCCTTGAATTTGAGCAGGATTGCTACTGCTTTGATCAATAGAAGATGTTTTTTGAGTTCCAGCTGTCCTCTACACTTTGCTTATCCTGTGGGATAAGAGAGATTTTCTGTCTTGCCTCACAGCCATGTATCTGGTAATAAGAATCGAAACTAAAAATTTTTATACTGAGTATCAGTTTCTCAAATCAATAAATAAGAAAATGTATGAGGACTATAGATGGGGCTCTTTATAAGAAATATGATTCTTATAAAAAAATTCAAATGAGCATAATAAATTTTAGCCAGAATGAATGCTTATTATAACATTGTAATTTTTAAATAATTGTTGTTTAAAATCTATAAAAGTTATTAAAATGAAATTAAAAATCTGTAGTATTTAGAATGATGCTCTTTATAAAATTATTCATGAAGTAAGATGCATTTTTAGTTTTACATTTTGTTGAAAGTCATTTTATTAAAATAAAAGAATTAAAAACTATATACCTCTGGCTTTGATTTTATTTTAATAGGTATGGAAGGCACCTCTTTTGCCTCTTTCTTGTTTGCCCATTTCTGTCCCCCTAACCTCAAAAGAATCTTTTTATAGGAATGAGATCACTAAGCAATAGAAATAAACTCCTGAATTATGCTCTCCTGAATGCCTTGCTGAACATGTTGATTCTTTTCCCAGAAAAAAGGAAGTAAGAATAAAGAATTAAGTAATTAAAGAATGACTAGCTATCCACTCCCGACAGCCCTCTTAGCAATTCTGCAGGCAGATCATGCGGGCAAGATGACATCTGAAGAGAGAATCAAAATCTGCACTCAGTGGAGAATAATGCAGAACCCAACCTCCTGCCTTGATGATTCACTCAGATTCTTCCCTCTTTTTCCCTTTAATAACTGTCATGACTGAGCAGAATCTTTGGAGTTGGTCTCTGGACGTGAGTCTGCCTTCTCCCCAGATTGCCAGCTTTTCTGATTACAGCACCTTTCCTTTCTATTGACCCTTTCCTCTTGATTATTGGCTTTGGAGTGGTGAGCAGCTCATCTTGAGTTCAGTAACAGTGTCAGGAGCTCAACTGAGCAGGGAGATAGCAGAGCTGCCAGATGTCAGGGTGTCCAGTTAAAGCAAAAAGGCAGAAATGAAAGAGTTAAGACTTTAATCACTTACTGCAATGGAATATGCAAGAGCTAAAAGCAGAGAAAGACCAGACAACGCCATTGTATTTTACCCCATGAAATGGAGTACAGAGCATTGAGTAGATCAGTGCACTTTGTCCTGATTTTGAGGGAGGCCCCCCAAAAGGCTCCAGCAGTTTTATGAACTGTAAGATGGGTGGGAGGTGAGGATGGGGGTATGGAATAACCTAGGAAGGCCAAGAGTGGACAAGTAACGAGTATTGAGTCAGAGTGGGGAAAAGTTACCTTCCAGGTTTCCTCCTCCCTCCACATAAGGTGGCCTCTCTGTCCAGGGCCTCAGATAGAGACCTAGGAATGAAGGTGACTAGGCTAGGAACTGAAATACACCAAGAGCAGATCCACCAGAATGTCTGGAGGCACTTGCCTGATAGGTACAGAGCCAGAAGGAAATAAATAATTGCATCATTCTTAATATTGAAAAGTCAACAGACATGTATTGAGCAAATGCTGTTACTAGGTTTCACAAATATTAGTTCCTGTTTTCACTTAATTGAATCTTTATTACAACCATGCAAGGTTGGTCATATATCAGTCCTAATCCTGAGACTACAAAAGTACAGCTCAGAACGGTCAAGATACTCGCCCTAGGTTAGACACTGCTAAAGGGTTGAAGCTTCTTTTATCTCATTTCTGTCCTATTCAGTAATGTTTTATCACTACATATCTGCTCAGGGCACAAAACACTCAAAATGATAGATAATCCTTGACAATGTAAATAGCTACTGTGTACATATTTCTCTCACTTTTTTACAGTTTTTTTCTGCTGTCAAGAGACCTCTTTTGAACTGACAGAAAATAGCAGGCACACAGTCCAGAGGGATACACTTTGTCATGATAAGAAAATGATATATCTGAGATTTTATTGTTGATACCAGTTCAGTCATTTTCTGCTGCAATTTTAATACAGATTTTTGGTTGAGCATAGAATCTTTATTTCCATTAGAGGGAAATAACTCTCTTCTATAGTTAAGTATATTTTGAAATTGCATTTATTATTAGGGGATAAGATCCTAAAAATGAAAATTTCACTCCTTTAAGTATTTTGATAACTGGTGACATTATCTTGTGTTTTCTTTCTTGTATCTTTATATTGATGAAATTTGGAGCTGGATGTAGAAAAAAAAATGAGCAATATGCTGTTTCTGTTCTGAAGTAGCTAATCACGTGATGGCATAAAGACAACTATCTAAGCAATTATGAAAACGAGTAAATAATAAATTAATGGTGGGATGCTATTGAAATGCATAGGGTAGAAATCAACCTATATACAGGAGATCATGGAATTGTTAGTATGAGGCAGGTATAAAGGTAGTTGTTTGAAAAATGGTATTCTAATAAAATGGAATACCATGCGTACACTACTGAAGGGAAAAAAAGATCAAGGATAGTTGAATAGAATAGAGAAAATACAAATTATAAGTATTTTTAATTTTCAATGTTGATTCATCTTTTAGATCTTAATATATAAGCATTTATTTAGTTTGTTTTTGAAAGACTGGGTTTACCATTTTTATTTCATTTGGAAAAGCTTGGCTATTATTTTCTCAATTCTTATTGTTTTTCCTCTTCTCTCTTTCTGGAATGCCAATTGTGTATGAATTAGATCATTTACTCTTGTTCCAAATTCCACTTAGGATCTGTCCCCCTCACTCCCCACCCACGTGAATGTATGTATGCATGTATGTATGTATGTATGTATTTTAGTTTTATTTCTTTCTGTGATTTTATTTCACAGCATCAATTTCTATATCTCCAATTTCATTAATTATGAATTCTTCAGTGAAATATCCATTTCAGGTACTGTATTTTTACCTTTAGAAAACTCTTTTGGCAACTTTTAAACTTTTCATTGCAGACAGATTTTCATGCAAATCTTGGAGCATGTTTAGGATAACTTTTTAAGCTTTCTTTTCTATCAGTCCCATCATTTCTGTTCCTATTATCTGATTTATCACCTTTTTATGGACCGTATTTTTCTACTTCCTATCTGTCAAATACATTTATTTGATGTCAAAATGATAAATTTTAGATTGCCAACTACTTGATTTTGTTATATTCTTTTAAAGAAAGCTGCAGTTTTTCAGATAGGTAGCTAAGTTGTCTGAACATGAATTTTCACAGCTTGAGATTCATGGTTTATTTTGGACAGATCATGGTAGTCTTTACTTCGTGGCTAGCTCAGCCTCATGACTATGCTGAGACACTCTGGGGATTTTTACTGAATTTGTCCATATTAACGATCTCTACACTTGGCCATTGGCATCTCCAGCAATTTCTCACCCTTTTTGACTTATGGTAATTCTTTCAACTTACAGCTCCTGGGTAGATGTCTTTTAACCTGGAAGTTAATTTTTGTCTGGCATTTTGGAAATTTCGTCCTACAAATTCTTAGATTACGATCTAGGCAGATACTTAAGAGACTTAAGTGGATCCCTATGTAGAGTTTTTCTAAAGCTCCTTTGCTGAACTGCTCCCTATTTTTGTGGTCCTCTACCTCACATATTCCAGGCTTCCTAGTTTCTCCGAACTCCTTATCCTTGTCTTCAATGCAAGGGAACCGGCTGTATGGCCCCTCCCTCCCGGGAAGTGCCGGGCAATGATACCCTTCTCTCAGCATTCATGAATGTATGCTGACTCTTTTGCAAAGCCGAAAACTGCTGTTTCATGTGGTTTTGTCCAACTTTTTAGTTATTTACAGTGAGAGCGTAAGTTCTGTTACTACCTCATGACTAGAAGTGAATTCTCAGTATCTTTTTATATGGAAAGTGAGTAATTAAAAAATGAAGTTATTTGTGAAGAAATCACATTTTTAGTTCAGCAAGTTCTGCAAAGAGAGAGAGAGAAAGGAAGTTAGAAGACATAGTTATTTTAATTATTTCTGTCTTACCCATATGTGATAAAGCAAGTCTAATTGACATACAAGTGGACAATATGAGTAATTATTTCTGAATTCCAGATCACTAGGGACCTGCAATGCCTACATTTTTGCTGGATCCCCAAGAGAATTTCCCCTCAGTTAATTGGTAAAAAGGTGCCTATATTGTGGTAAAAAGGTGCCATATTATCATTTCATCTGCTTGGACAACAACATGTGTGAGTGTCCAGTCCGCATCGCTCTATCAGTGTCCTACACACTTCTTTTTTCAACCCTGTCTTCCTCCTTCCACAGTATAAAGAACCATACGGAGAATCATTTAAAGGTATGATCGGGGAGAAAAATGAGTGGATTCTGCCTCTGGTCGGTGCAGAACTCCATTATTCTCTAAGTTATTCCGTATGTTTTATCCAGCACTCAATGAAAAAAATGTTAATCTTAGCGAAAAATGACAAACAAAATGTTTTATAATATTTGACTATAGAGTTGATTTAAAATCCTTTTAAATCCTCTGAAGCCTGTTTGCTGTATTCATCGGATACTGTCATTTAATACCATTCAAATGCAGAGTATAAGAAAAGAGTGTCTGGGTTTTCAGTAATATGATACTATTACTCATTTATAAAAAAAAATGCAATCACCTTTTAAAGAAAGATTGATATGATATTCCAGTTATATATGCAGGAGGGAGGTGGTTATGTAACTAACTCAATATTAGAAAAGACTACACTTTTAACCCCTTAGTGTATATCCTAAGTCACATAAATTATACTTTTCAGAGTTCAAATTAGAAATCCAGTTAAATAATATTCTAATGACTGAAAATATATTTAAACAAAATGTACCAGATTCTGTTTTCTTTTCTCTTTTTTTCACTTGAAAAGTATGGAAAAGAAAAACACCTTTTATGGAAAAGAAAACTTTTTTTTGCAACATTGTAGAAATCATAGCTGAGTCTAACTGCATGTAAGCAATCTGATATTTGTAGTTTAATATTTATTGGGCATGTTAAGTACATACTTTATTACATAATTTAAATATTAATTTCTTTAGATTTTCTCCCAATTATTAAATATTTAAAATAAGGTATATTGCAACAACTTTAATGGGCTTCTATCATTGGAAATGTATCATTAATATATCATGTTTTTATTTGTCACTTTTCTTTTTACTTTCAGTTAATCTTCATTTATTACTATTAACCAGCATTTTTTTTATTTAATAAGTTGACAAACATTATTAGAAGATTTTTAAGATCTCATTAATACTCTGTCAAAAACAACAGATGCAAAAATAATCACATTGTGGTAGTTACTTCCCTGAAGCAAGATTCTTTGTAAAAACTTAATTTTCTTTATTGTTTCTTTAAAGTTTTGTAATGTAAACTGTAGTGATACATGCATACCAATTTGGAAGCATCAGTGGCTCCTGGCAACCTTGAAAATGAATTATGATTTACTTTTCTTCTCCATAATCTAGAGAAAACTGAACACTGCAGTAAAAGAGTCGAATCTGATGCCTTTCCAACTATGTACAGAACTGACCTATTTTTCATCTTCTCTGTAACAATAATTTATCATTAAAAGAGCTATTGTAGGCATTATATCATTCTTCACAGAATCTGAGAACTTAAAGGAATTCATGCTCTGCCACCATTGTCATTATAAGATAATTTTACCTCATGTGAATTGAGGGTAAGCATGTTTTCTTTGGAGGATACTTCAATTTAAATTTAGAAAACTTTGTGTAAAGATGATCAATTTAATAAAGCAATTATATAAATCAGAATTTTGTCAATGAGAAAAAAAATTCCAGTAAATTGAATTATGGCAATCCAAGAAAGAGAAGTTGAAAGGGATGGCGATCACATAGTAAATGTAGTTTCACTTTTTGCTTTTACTGATGATGAGTGAAGTTGTGCTGAATTATACACTCATGTCTTTTTTTTAAAATAAATATCCTGCAAAGAAATTATGACATAAACATCCAGTTTATAATTGTTTGACACCACTGTTTTTTCCCTGCGTATAGGTCCTTTTGTTTTCAAAATCAGTATGTAAGACATAGATATTCATTAAGAAACATTTCTGTCTTACTACACTTAGGTATATATCTCCATTTTTGATTTTTTATCATCTGAGTTTAAGGTATTATGTATTTTAATTGATATTGAATTCTAATTAGGTGATGGGTTTATAACACTTTCTTTAAACACTTATAGGACCTTCTTAACCCATAGGAGCCACAATAGAGAATTTTAATTCAAAGTAAGTGGATTGGTAAAATTTGATACAAAGAAAATTTCTCCATGTCAGATAAAGTATATGTTGTCTATTTGAAACTTTACAAGACTTTATTTGTTGAGTAAGATACAATTTGCTGCCCTCCAAAAAGGAGAGAGACCATCTCTCATGCTTTGATTCACGATCAGAAATTTACTCAGGTTCTTTTCTTGACTCATTGTCAATTTTAAGGATTCAACAGCCATGTGCTCCAGCAATTTCATCTCAGGGTATTTATCTAAAGGAAATTAAATCACTACCTCAAAACAAATCTGCAGTCCCATGTTCATTACAGCATTACTTAACAATAGTTAAGCCATGAAAAAATACAAGTATTCATTGACAGATAAATGGATAAAGAAAGTGTAGTGCGTACATACAATGGAATATTATTCAGCTTTGAAAAAGAAGTAAATCCAGCCATTTATAACAACATGGATGAAACTTGAGATCATTATACCAAGCAAAATATGTTAAACAGAAAAAAGGCAAATAATAAGCTTATTGTGGTATAAAAAATTGTAATTTTGTAATTATGTGAGGTGATGGATGTTAGCTAATCATTTTGCAACATGGACATACATCAAATTATTGTGTTGTACATCTAAAACTGATACAATGGTGTATGTAAACTATGTCTCCATAAAAAAAGGGATTGGAGACTCTGGTTAAAGATGACCAGGTAGGAATATTCTGAACTCACCTCCTTTTACAGACACACTGAATCTACAGCTACATATATGGAACAAATTCCTCTGAAAAACCATCTAAAAACTGGTGGAGTGACATTTTCACCCCCCAGGCAAACGAGAGAGAAACCACATCAAATCAGGTAAGAAAGGTTGAGACAGTTTTGCCATAAGCCCCACCTCAGTGCCAGGACCTGCAGTCAGGAGGGAAATCAAGCCCTGAGCTTCTCCCAGAGGAGCAAAGGGCTCATACCCCACACCCCACACATCAGGGCCCCCAACTTTTAAGACCAGCACCTGCGAGACAGGCCCTCAAATCATCTGGCTTTGAACATTGGGCTTCCTGCCCATGAGACCCCTAGGCAGTCACAATATTGTGTTAGTTTCAGGTATATGAGTGACTTAAAAGGGCTCAGGCACAGACTCGCCTGCCCCAGGGAGCAGCACAGGAGCCGCCCTTTGAAAAGAGCCCAGACTTTATGTGAAAGAGACTCATTTCCTAATTTGAAAGTGCTAGTCTGAGGGGCAGGATCTGCTAAGATGCTCTGCAGGGACAGAGGCTGGTGGCCTCCATCTCCCTACTCTCTCTCTCTCTCTCTCTGCCTCCCAGAAGCCACCAGATGCCATATTTGTCTTTTTTCCTCTCCTTTCTGGTAGGTGCCATCTTGCTCCAGCCAGTGAGAGCCATCTCTTCTGTGTTCTCCCTCAGGCTTGCTGAGGCTGGTGAATGCCATTATTTTTTTTTTCTCTTTTTCTTTTCCTTTTTCCTTTTTTCAAAGGTTGCCGTCTTTGTGCTCCTTCTCTGCCTCACTTCACCTGGTGGGTCCCCATCTGCCATGCTCCTGAGTGCCAGTGTCTCCCAGAGGGGAGGTTCTACACAACTGGTGACCCAGTTTTTGTGTCTGATAATCCAGTGTTTGCAACTGCCACCCAGAGGACACTCCCTTGAAATTTCTGCTTCCCATAAATATAGAGTAAAGTGGCCAGGTTGACCTGCTATCAGAAAAAAACAAAAACAAAAACAAAAACAAAAAATAAGACAAATGCATGAAACAACCATTTTCAAGACACTGGACATCAGGTAGCACGATATAGATTTCTTAATTTATTTATTAAGAAAAAAGTTCCTTATTGATGCAGTTTGGAAATTAAAAAAAATACAGCTAAGAAAAATATTTGCTAAAGATTGCTATGTGTTTTGAACATGAAGGATTTTTATAATTGCCTGAACTATGTGTACTGAATATAAACTTTCTTCTAGAAAACATCTCATTGAAACATTTTCCTGGATGATACTCCATTGTGCACAAACAGGTTACTGGTATTACTAAATGGGCCATTTGAAAGGAAGTGTAAATTAAATTGTAATTTTGTGGAATAATGATTGCAATCAAAGCAGCACTCAAGGCTAAATTATTTTTCTGCACTAAAATGTCAACTTTTAATATTTGATAAAATATTAAATAATATCATTTTCATTTTAGGTAAAATTTTACTTAGAGTGTGATATTCCTATTAAAATGGACATAAAGACCAATGAGACAGATTATGGATTTCAGAAATAAACCCACTTCTATATAGGACATGGAATTATAACAAAGTGCAAGGGCAAATCACTGGATAAGGAGAGTCTTTGCAATAAACTGAACTGGGACAACTGGACACCTGTGTGCAAACAGGGTAACCCTACACCTTCTCTTATACAATAGACAAAAAATATCTTGACATTAACCAGATATCTAATTATAAAGCTAAAATTTTTAAACTTGTAAAGTAAATTATAAAAGAAAAACTTGGAGAAGTGAGGTGTAGCAGTAACTTTCCTAGGGGAGATAAAATATGCCAACCAAAAAAAAAAATAAATAAAATGAAATAAATTGTACTTCACAAAAGTTAAAAACTTCAGTGCTTTGAAAAGCTCCATTAAGGAAATAAAAAGACACATCAGTCTGGCAGAAAATACTTGCACAACAAATTCTGATAAAGATCTTGCACATAAAATACACAAAGCAATTTTACAACACAGTATTTAAAAACCAGGTTTTTTGTTTTCAATCACTAACATGTTTAAACAGTCTTTTACAAAAGAAATACGGATAGAAAGTTAATCACATGAAAAGATGCTATAATGACAGTATTACGGAAATGCAAATGAAAACAATAATGAAATACTATAACACACCCATTAGGATTGTTCCCCTTAAGGAGACTGACAGTAGCAGTTACTGCCGGGGATGCTGAGCTGGAGAGCCCGTCTGTTCCAGCGGGCATGCGGAATGGCTCACTTCTTTGGGAAGCAGTTTGCCAGTTTTTTTTGTAAAATTAAACATACAGTTACCATGCATCTCAGCAATTCCACTCTCAGGTATTTACGCAAGAGAAATGAAAACATATGTCTAAACAATGTTTTTTATGTAAATGTTCATAGCAGCTTTGTTCAAAGTGGTCCAAATTGAAAACAATCCAAATATCCTTCAGTTAGAAAAAAACGGAGTGGAAGAGTCCTACTATGAAATATGTTTAAAAAGGGAAAGGCATCAAAGGATTGATATCATGACACAGCAGAGGTGAATCCCTAAAGAATTAATGCGAAGTGACCAAAGCCAGATGCAAGAGGCTACGGAGTGAAGGATCCTATTTACATGGCATCCTGCGGAAACAGGGGGGGTCCTGGAGTGGGAGGAGACGAGTGATTAAAGGGGGCAAAAGGTAACTTTCAGGGGTAATAAATGTCCATACATTTTGAATTTGGTGGTGGTTAAAGCACTATATAAAGTTGTCAGACTCATCAAACTATATTTTGGGGGAGGGGGAACATTGCAATGTAAATGTGGAGAGGTATGCACTCATACAGGATTGCAATTTCTCAGGTAGCATTCTGTTGAGATGCTGTTTGCAATGCTCTGTGATTTCTAAATATCCGATTCTAGTCTTCACCTTTTAGTAGGAACCCTCAGGTAATAAGATCATCCTGTAACATTAGAAATGATCTCTCTATCATAATGTTATTAGGGAAAATAAAGTTTTATATGATAATCAGACTCATGCTCTAGCCTGAATACATATAAAAATTATCACATTGATAAATTAAATGTAGTTTTTATATATGCAAACTCATGGAACTATGAATATACAGTATTGATTGGCAGTCTCTTTTTAGGAAATGAAAAAAAAAGATAATTTAAACAATTGCAATAAAAGTTGTTGTTGTTGTTATTTTTATTATATCCTGCTTCTGTGCAGTCAGCTGGTGTGCTGGCATGTGTCTCACACTGCCCACACGAGAATGAAACATTTTTTCATATAAATATTTAGAGTCTGTATTTTAAAACCAGACTTCATGATTTTTCTTAAAAAGTTTTAGTAACTTTAATAACTTCTCTTGAATGACACCGGCTGTTTATCCTCGGAAGGGAAAAAAGCACTTGTTTATTTGCACTTTGCTTCGTATCTAAGCCACAGCTCCTCCCTGGGAGACTGTGGGTCTGAGGCATGGTGCGGTATTGTGATGAGATCGTCTTAACTGGAAATTCAGTCATGTGTATTAACTACCAGGGCTTTTAGTATTTTTTTCAAAAATAAATTTCCCATTGCTACCTGAATTATATTAACCATTATGTGTCCATTTCACAGCATTACTGTATAGACACTTTAACACATGAAAAGCTTGAAAATTCTTGAAGTTCTTTTAAAATTTGAAATCCAAATTATTTTTCCTAAATGCAGCATGTGGCTATACATGGCTATTAGATCATAAAAATGTATTTTCTAAGACTACTTCCATTTAAATTAAGCTAATCAAAGAGACTATTTTTTCTACATTTTTAAGTTGTAATTCAAAAAGCTTCTTAAAAGTTTAAAGAGTACATTAGCAAACAATTCCTTAAGGCAGTCCAACCGTAGATACATAAATAAATTTAGTGTATCTACTCCTATAACTCTTCTTATAAGATCTGATATATTGTTGTGTTTAGATATATACCAGTCACCGCCTGTCAGACATCCCCATCTATTTCTTGCCCTTCTCTTGCAAAATATTTCCCTGGTACCCTCTGATTAAGCCTTCCATGTAAATTTGGCCAAGAGGAATTCCTGCTGATAACCTGTGGAACAGAAGGGGAGAGCCAGGTATTTTTGTCTTTTGCAGAGTGTATCTCTGGACGATTCCAGTTGTGGCTGCTTCTTCTCCGTGGTGTCTGCTCTTCGTAAGACAATCCCTCCTTCTGTAACCCCAGGTCTCCACGGCCTTTGGAAGAATTTTACATCCTACAAGCTGGCCTCATTCTGTAGGCGCTATTAATATTACCTCCTTCAATTCCAAACGCTGGTCAGTGACCTCTAGTTCTAGTCAATGTCTAAGGTGCTCTAACACTTTCTGTTTGGCTCTGCATCTCCTTCCTAACAGGTCTGATAAGTTCCCTGAATTACAGGTTTGACAGAACGCCTACCTCAAAAGCATGTATTTAAACAGGCATAAATGACAGCATAGCAATCAAATTTCATTTTTTTCCCTTGTAGCAAGTGCAGATATACATACACATCTCCCAAACACTTACTATTTAAACTGATTTTGGTCCCCAAGATCTCTTTCAACATTGCAGATATGAATGACCCCACCAAATTTTTAACAAATACACAATAGTAGCATTTCATTAAACACATTAAAGGCCATGAATTAGGGGTTAAAGTAAAGTAAGTGGTGCTAACATCTGATCAACAGGACATATCCTCATAAAATAAGTTTAGGAAAAGACATCTGTTATATAGTCATTGCTATCCACCTACTAACGTGCAGATAAAACAAGATGGAAGGAGCTTAGAAAAGGGATTTCCTAGGATAATTTAGAGAAGTCAGAGTAGAAAATTTGGGGGAAACTATTGGAAGCACATATATTACAATCTAGTCAAATGATTATCAAGCAACAACCAAGAGGTTGTAATATTAGAAATATGTAATGGTTTTACTGCTATTTTGCTCTGAAATAGAGCAAGACAGAGTATCACAACATAAAATAAACATAACAAAGTTATTAAAAGCAAGTATGTATACAAAGCGTACAACTTTTTGCTTGCTCTAGTATTGTGTTATATACAGCCTTAGCTACAGGAGTGGGTTGAATGGTAGATTCCCCAAAGATATGCATATCTAGAACCTGTAAAGGTGACCTTCTGTGGAAAACTTGAAGGTGTTAATTCAAGAAGTTGAAATGAGATCATCCCGGATTGGGGCTGATCTATGGCTTCCTTTCAAAGGTTAATTTTGACAACATTCATAAATGTCTGGCTTCTGTTCTACTTCATACTTGTTGCTCTGGGTGTTTCTTTCTCTTCTACGAAGACATTTCTATTGCCTCCTATTTACTAATTTAGTAACATTACAGATACTTTAATCAAGCTGTACAGCCATGTAGTGCTACAGTATGTAACTAAATCCGGAAGAAACTCTATCCAACACTTCTTCAATCAGTAAGAGTTTCAAGGTCAGTACACACAACACAGAACCTCATGAGCAGCAGACCTCTTTAAACAGTTAATGAATGACCATGAAATGTTCTCTACTTATCTTTTGTACAAGTCTTCCAAGGGATAGGCAGCCGATTGTGGAAATAAAGTGTCTGTGAGCGGTGGATTTAAATTATGTGAAATAAAGTATAGTTAAAAGCAGAGAGGCTTTATATCGATTTATATGAATTATATCGATAGTTTGGATACTTTGTAATAGTGATATAAGTAGAGAGATAGTACTAGATCAATTAGTTAAGTGAATTTAATGTAATTGTTTTAGACCTATTCCTTGCAGTGGAGACAGATAGGAAACCAGAATCTTGAGCGTCTTTATCTCAGCCAGGCTCGAGCTTTAAAAAAGATGAAACTCCTGGCTCACTATCATTCCGTCCACAGTGTGATCCTTCTTACTTGCCCGTGTACTGTTTATGTATTTTTCTTAGAGCTCTTATATGATAGGAACCTTTTATGAGAATGTGAGGGATGTGATGAGATGCTTGAGAGCATGAGTCACTTCTTACTGAGCTCGGTGCCTGGAGCAGCGCATGCAGATCTGATACCCAGTAGGATGCAGTTAACTTGTGCTCCCTGAATGGACACAGGTGGAAAGGAAAGAAAAACACATGAAAGTGATGACTAGGGAATGTTTCTTTCTGAAGAAAATAAGACATCTACTTTTTATATCGTAATGTCAAATGCTTGTCGCGGAGATAATGTGTACATAAGTTACTGACTGAGGAATGGAGCTGGGAGGCACTTGCCTAGTCTCATCGCTTAGGCTTTATGGTTTTACACGCACGTACAGGTATGATTTGACCAAGTTCCATCATTTAATTCAAATGCATTTTGTCATTTCTAGTTTTTTGTTAGCTAGGACTGTAAGTTTTTGTGTCGGATATGCTGAAAGCTAAATTATGTTCATACATATGCCATCAGAACGTATTTCACCTACTTCGTACACAAATACATAACAGAGAAATTTAAAGCCACATATTAGATATATAAAGTTCAGATTTTTATATTTTCTCTTTTATAATCATGCACTAGTTTTACATTTCCTATTTACACATGTTTTGCCTGAATTTCAATTCTCTTTTATGTTAAATATTGCTTTCCCAGGTTTAGTTGGTGAAATTTGTTTATTTTGTATTTTACATGATTTTTCATCTTACTAAATTTTTTGATTGCAGTTGCTGTAGGTCTTGTGTGTAGATAAATTTTCATTTTCCTAATTTTGTTCTTTTTCTCATGCTTTTATAGTTTTTCTTTCAAAAAATTAAGCACAGGGCAGATAGACCGTGCTTTTTAAGCAGTCTTTTGTTGATTTTTTAATCATTATACAGTAAATTATATTATGCAACATGAAGACAAAATACGGAAATTTCAAAGACGTGGACTAACCCCTCTGTATTCAGGAAGTAGAACAGACCAGTTCGTCAGAAACCCACACAATGTGCTTTTCACAATGTGCACAGCACAACTGCATCCTCCAGAAGCCAACTGCCATTACAGATTTTTATTTTTGAAATGTCTTGTCTTTACTGTTTTAGCACATAGGTACCTATTTCTTAAAAACATTTTTAGCTTTACCTGTGTTTGAACATTATACGATGGCTAAATAGTCTATGATTTTTCCTGTAGCTTGCTCTTTCTTAAAACAAATTTTTTGCTCACAATGCATGTCCAAATAGGATTCGGGATGGGAGATTGGGGTGTACTGTAAATAAGCATTCACCCTCTGGGACCCTGGCTACGGAGCTTCCAGCATCTGGCGCATCATGACGGCAGAAGAGGAGGATGCCGTCTCACCTGTGTGCTTAAAGGAGTTTCTGACTGAAAGTGGCAATTAACTGGCCAAAAAAAGCCACATAAATTCAAAGGAATGGGGACAAACATTCTTATCATGTGACTAGAAAAATCTTATCATAGATGAAATATAACTTATGAAAGTATTATATTGGGCTTGACTTATACCATTTGTTGTTGTTAGCTTAGGTTTAGATGAAACTATTTAACAGATACTAAAAATAAAATATTTATTATCTTCCCTGTTTACATCAAGGCTTGTACACTGAGAACAGCTGATGGACCAAAGAAGTCTAAATATCTAAATAATAAAAAATACATAAAAGTTTTATATTAAAATGTTTGCATAATACAAAATTTAAAGTGTTACATAATTAATTAAAAATGAGACAAAGGAAGTATTTTAATTATATCCAAAGAAAATCTTACTGCTTCTTCAGAGTACAAGAAAATAATATAATTCAAAACTGGAAATGAGTAATTTGAAACTTATCTCAAAACTGAAAAGCATTTAGACTTCCCTATAGAAAAATTAGCATGCTTTTTTTTTGTTTTTATATCTGGAGGGGAAATATAATTTAGAATAGACGTTTGGATTCTAAACCCATTCTCTAAGAGAAAAGAATAGTTTGCCCTTGTTATTAATAATTTAGAGAGTGACCTTTTACTACTCATTGCAAAGGCATTTGAATTTAAAATTACTGTTCTAATATTTTTATTCAAGCAAATTCAAGTCAAAGAATTATTGGGTAAGAATAACGTTTGCTATGGAAAAGTTTCTGAGTTCAAAATTATACTTGACTTAAAAAAATCTTTTAATGGATAGACAATGATAAACGAACCAGAAATGTCCTTGAGATACATCTACGGTTCCTCCTCCTTGGCTGTTAGTTGGTAGACAAAAATTAGTGTGCGTGATGACTGCAGACAGCTGGCCAGTAAAAGGGATGATGGGCTCCAGCTGTGCTGAGAGGAAAGGGAATTAAAAAATAGTAAATGGAAATTCACTCACTCCTGTGTTGAACTCTTTTAGAACCAATGGTATTATGATCTGTTCTCATATGCATCAGTGGCTCTGTGAACATGCATACTGGGCATCAGTCAGGGATATTCGGATCTACTCAAGGTACCACATGCACACACACAGAAAGCGGATACTCATAAAACTCACCAAAACATAAATCTAATCATGTTAACCATATTTGGAACCTATTAATGACTGTCTTAATCTACTTGGATTGCTATAACAAAATACCATAAACTGGGCTGCTTATAAACAACAGAGCTTTATTTCTTATAGTTCTGGGAGCTGAGAATTTCAAGATCTTGACACAGGGACTGGGGGAAAGGATACCTCAGTGGTTGAGTGCATGCCTAGCATGTATGAGGTCCTGGGCTCAATCCCAGTAATTCCATTAAAAAGTAAATGAATAAATAAATCTAATTACCTCCACCCCAACAAAAAATTTTCAAAAGATAAATTTTTTAAAAAGCAATTATTAAAAAAGGACACAGGGAGATTCAGTATCTAATGTGGGTAATCTTCCTCTTTCACAGATCACTGTCTTTTCACTGTGACCTCATACAGCAAAGAGGGCAGCAGATCTGTTTAATTTCTCTTCTTCCTAGGGTACCAGTCCCATCCATGAGGGCGCTACCCTCACGACCTAACCCTCCCTCCAAGGCCCCACCTTCAAACACTATCACACTGGGGATTTGTTTTCAACATACAAATTTTGGGGAGACACAAACATCCATAGCAATTCTCAAATATAAAATGATGGAAAAATTAAATTTGAAATATTTTTGATCCCAGATACCATCAAGAAAAAAACTGTATGGGTATATTGAACAAAGAAACGAGCAGAATTCTTACTCTCAAAAAAATATTCATATCCTTTCCTATAAAGATTCTGGGAGAATCTTTATTGTTGGTCCTTTCTATTATATTAGAGACATGATATTATTATTATTAGAGACATTTCAATGACTTCCATCTCCTTAAAGTGTGAAATCTAATCTTATTATAACACTCAAGTCCCTTTATACCTGAGTCCTCGGGTAACAACTACTTAAACCCCATCTCCTGTGAAGGTGCATGTGGTGGGTTGTCCCTAATAATAATTGTCCCTAATAATTCATGCCTTCATGTATTTATGTCGATCTGTAGTTCTCTTCTGTAAGGATTTTGGTTTTCCAACATCAGCAAACGTGACAACAGCAATGGCTAGAAAAGTTCTTGTGTATCAGAACTTGCTTATTCTTTTTCCTGGGGATTCTTTTGTTTCCCTGTGCCAAATCCTGGGAGAGACTGAATAGAGGCCCCCATTGTACCAGCCATTCCAGACCATTTGCAAACAGGCAAGGGAGCCCAGCTGTTACCATATGGGACAGAGGTAAACTAATCCAGTGGAACCCATACCCACTGCAAATTGAACACAGAATTGTGAGCAAATAAATCAATTTTTTAATTAAAAACTTTTTTTAATTAAAAACTTTTTTTAATCAAAAATTTTTGATTAAAAAAAATCAGGGGTGATTTGTTATGCACCAGTAGCTGGTTAAACATTATAAAAATTGTGATGCTCATTTCATATGTAAATTTATTATCTGAAATAGATTTTGTTTTTTCTTATTAGCTCTTAGTCTTCGTTCAGAACCCAAACTGAGCATTATTGCTTCAGAAAGACTTTCTTGAATTCCCCCGTTAGGTCTAATTCCCCCCTTCCATTCTCCCAAAGAATACGCAGTGTATAGTTATCTAATAGGTTCTTACGTTATAGTAAACACATTAATAAGTGATAAGGGTGATGAAATTGATTGCTATCAGCTATAATATTAAACTTATGAAGATTTTATGTTTTAGAAACTTTGGAATGAAAAGAACCAAAAAACTGTAATTCTAACACTCATTGTATTCAAATGAAATGTATGATCTGAATGAATGAGTGAGTAGATATTTGCATAATTTTTATGTGTACTCTGTCATTGAGATCACTGCAATGTCCCATTTCTGCTTTATACTGCAGAGTGCTACTTGGTGGTCCAATATGAAACCAATTTTCCTGGCTTTTAACATTTTGTTAATATGACATCATCAGTATATAAGGCTAAATTTAATTATGGTAGATCTTAGGATGTTTTTGAAAGTTGGAGAATTCCAGAATTCAAAAAACTTCACTAATAATGCTTCAAGGAATTTAGGTTTATTAGATAAATTTGGTTTATTTCAATCAATACTTCCAAAAAAGAAAAATGAATGAGGAAATAAAAGGAAGGTAAGAGAAGAAAACCCCCTGGGGCTACTGTACTTTTATTAAAGAAATGATTTTTTGTGGCTCAGTTAAGTTTTTCTATTATAAAATATTTTGAGACCAGCATTCCTTTCTCCATGTGCCCTGCTGATGCCAGCAGAGAACCTCGTTTTCCAAGTTTCTGAATGAGAATTGTTTTATCTTGTTTCATAATTCTTTGGGACTTTCTTTGTAAGTTATTTGTTTACATTTTTCTTTTTCATTAAACAATATATTGCTGAGGGAACAGTTTATCATTCCTGTAAACTTTGTGCCTCGCCATGTAGCACTGACCGCTGAGTCCAAGTGAAGGGAGTGATCCTTTCTACTATTTCTGAGTCTCGCTTGAAGTCTGGTATGTTCCTTGAGGTCATTCCACTCTTTGGGGTCAGAATTCTCACTTCTCCCAGCTGTATTCATCCTCCTGAATCTCCATTTATTCACAGGCCACCAGTAGCTGTTTTCCAGCAGAACACACAGGTCTGTGCGTCTGCACCTTGACAGTTAGCCAAGGGCTGGAGGAGATCTCCATGCGGATTTCCTGAACTCTTCCTTTGTGGAGTTCCCTTCTTCAGTACCCTGTCCACAAATCCCACCTGCTTCATCAGCTCTGAATTCCTGTCTCTGTTTCTTCTACTAAGCAATGCTATTGCTCTCTGACTGGGCCGGATTTACTTGCTTGTGGTTTAGAAATTGACTCAGACAGAAGTCTGGGGTGAATGTGGGACTCACCTCACATATTTTCCTTCTCTCAAGGACCGTATTCCTGAAAAAGAATATGAAAGTGAATATATGAATGTATATGCGTGACTGGGACACTGTGCTGTATACCAGAAATTGACACATTATAACTGACAGTACTTCAATAAAAAATAAATAAGGAAGGAAGGAAAGAAAGGAAAGAAGGAAAGGAAAGAAAAGAAAAGGAAAGGAAAGGAAAGAAAAAAAAGAAGAATCATATTCCTGCGCTGAAAGTCATGTGGCATTTGAGCATGGCCACCATGTTCTTGGGTTTTATAGCTGCTTACATCAGAAAAGTAAGGTTGACGCACATTATTTCATCATGGTGGGAAACAACTATATATATTTACATATTTATTTTCAATATAAACCAGAAAACACTACAAAATTGCACTATTTACTCTTGTCTCTCCTACCATCCCCTTTCTCCAGCCAAACTTCATACTGTCCAAAAAACAAATAGACCAAAGTCAAAATCAAAACCTTATTTAAAATGTTTTAAATTAGCTTTTTAGTTTTTATTCAGCTATTAGTTTCTTAAAAACAATAAATCATCTTTGGTAAGGAACACATGAATTACTCTTTACAAGATTCTTACACACATACTACTTTATTGGATGTGATAGTCATGTCAGCTATGAATCACAGCCACGCGTTAAATATAAGGTTGTGATCACTGTCACATGCACCTCGTTCACCATAATTCATATTGTGAAGGAGGAAGTCAAGACTTAAAATGATTGTTACCTGGTTAAGTAACAGACCCAAGGCTTAGTCCCTGCCCCCTCTGTTGAATATACGCAGTTCTTTATGTTAATTATACACTGTAATCAGCCTTTCTACCGTCGAAGGTGCTGTAATAGTATATCCCTCATAATTCATAGCAGAGCAGAAGCGCCTAATATTTTGATTGAAGATACACAGGATTGTTTCAAATTGTGAAAGAAATTGAATACCACAGTGTATCACTCCCACATCTCATGCAAAGATAGCCATCTTCCCCTTACCTCACAGCATCCTCTTCAGTCCTAGAGTGGTGTAAATATTATAAAATGAAACAAGCTCAGAAAGAAAGAGACACTTTGGAGGAATTTCTGGAGACTTTCTTTTTCTTTTTCGTTTTACTCAAGAATTAAATGAAATGAGACTTCTCTAGAATATATTAAAATGGAGTTTCTCTTCATTCTTAACAAGCCACAGTGACTACAGAGGGTGCAGATGCAGGAATACGCAATTTAGGATTGCTTGCTATTTGGAAGATGGTGGACTAAACATCTTCCATATGTTAATTGACTTCACCATAGGTCCTAGGAGGCGGTTTTATAAGAGAAGAACAAGATTTTGGCTGTTCTGTTTAATACACTACATCTTTGCACTTATTTTATCGAAATTATGTTGTGTAAATAGATGAGGGTTATCATGAAATTAAACGTTATGTTGTAACTAATTCGTTTTGAAATAATTTAACAGTCATTGGATTTTACACTAATTGCTTTATGAGATTAATGAATTTACATAGTTATTTGAGTCTCATTACTTGGCAGGATATAGGGGGAAAAAAAGCTAATAAACTGCTCCGAGAACGCCAATTGGCATGAAGCAGTGGGAAATAAACCTCTGCTTCAAAGCAGCAGCGGTCTTCCTTTGTACAGAAGAACTGGTGATAAAATCCACTTCTATTTCAGGCCTGTGAGAGAGATCCAGGCTGGAATGAAAGAAATCCTGTGTAGAAAGGATTTTCCTATGTACATGTCACTCATCTGTGTTAACTGGGCAGAATATCCTCTATCCCGGGC
The DNA here is from genome assembly GCF_048773025.1 of Camelus bactrianus. Lineage (NCBI taxonomy): Eukaryota > Metazoa > Chordata > Mammalia > Artiodactyla > Camelidae > Camelus > Camelus bactrianus. The sequence goes on along the minus strand of NC_133561.1, from coordinate 8,555,541 downwards.
AAAAGTTCCAGGCAGAGAAAACAAGTACATAGGACCTCTGCCAAGCTACTCCAAGTTACAAATGCCGAAGGCCTGTGATAGTGGCTGGTGGAGACAAGGTGAACTTAAGATACACTTTGAAGGTCCTACCACTTTGCTGATGGCAGCATCATTCCACAGGTGTCTGGACCACTCTGTTCAATCAAAGGACACTTTACAAGGATTCAAGCAGAGTGCAGTGAAAGCACCTAAGGGATGATGTAGTGTGTGGTCCAGTCACATCAAGGACCTGAGGGGGAAAGGAGAGGGGAGGGATGGTAAGCAGAAGCCAAAGAGCTCTGACAAGCAGGCCGCTTAAGCCTTCGTCTTCAGTGGAAGAACACAGCGCACAGGCAGTGAACTGACCAGAGGCAGCTGGCTGGAATAACCACTTCAGATTCACTCTCGCCTCCTGCTCAGAAGCTCCTGTTAGCAGTCTCCAGTGTGCTGATCCGAACAGAGCTGAAGAGCAGGTGAGATGATGGCTGGCGCAGCTCTGCAAGGCAAGGGGGGTGTTGGTGAAGAGAGAACAGAGCACGTGGAAAATGCGCATGGATGAGATTCCGTCACCCATGTATTGGCTTTCTGTTGTTTCTGGAACAAATGACCACAAACACAGGAGCTTAAAACAATACAGGAGTCTAAATGGCTTTCTCTGTGCTAAAGTCAAGATCTCAGCGTGACTGCATTCCTGGGGGAGGCTCTAAAGAAGAATGTTTCCTTGCCTTTTTCAGTCTCTGGAGGGCACCGCGATGGGTTGGTCCATGGCTCCGTCCCCTGTGTTTTCAAAGCTCTCCCTCTGACTCTGACTTCTGCTTCCACCGTCACACTGGCTTCTCTGACTCTAATATCCTATGGCCCTCTTTTCCTTATAAGAACTCTTGTGATTTCATTGGGCCCACCTGGATAATCCCGAATAATCTTGCCATTGTGAAATTCTTACTTTATTAATGTCTGCAAAGTAGCCTGTGACATATATCTACAGGTTCTAGGAATTAGGATTTAGGGGGGGCATTATTCTGCCTACCAAACTATATTTAAAATTATAGATCCATGCAACTATAATAGGAAAAGAGAAAAATTGTATACTCTGGAGTCAAGGAAACATGTAACCTAATTCTCATTCTAAAATATTATATTTGCTTTATAATTTGGAAACACATTATTTTACTTTTGAAATCTCTCTCTCCATATATTTATACGTATATAAGGATATATTTAGTCATAAGCAAGAATAATAATGATATAATGACGTTCAGAAAATAATTTATGTCAGGTTACATAAAATCATCACATATATTCTTGTGTAGGTAAAATACATACATGAATCATGTGTGCAATCACACACATAGCCTTCAACAATACATACTTTCACTATCTATCCATATATGTGACTTTTCATATAAATCTAACATAAATTATGTGCTAAGTATTAATATAATTATGAAGATCACTGTTTTTATTATCCCTCTGGTTACACATGAGTTTACTAATACATGACACCTTAGATTTTTGTAATTTTATCTGGACTGTATACTTTAGCCTTTTATGTAACTACTGTGCCCTTAGTATACATGCAGTGTGTACAAGACCATTGACATTAAAAGGAAATAACTTTCCTACTTACAAGTCATGTACATTGCAACTTCATTTTCAAAATCATTAGCTCCTGCCTCCTAGACAAATCTCATGTATGTGTGTATATATATATAATATATATGTGTGTATATATATAGACATACATACAACACATACACATATATACTGTTTCAACTGTCATTCTTTTGGGAAAAATTTTTTTAAATAAATTGTTCTGCCATTCCAGAAAAATCTCTTCACAAATGCAGAAAAGAAAGAAACCATTTGTATTACTGAATAAGCCTTGAGCCAGAATGCTACGTGCATCACGAGCAATCTGCTGACAAGGCTGCAAAGGCAGAATAAACTCACCCCGCAATACAGCCAGGCAGATACAATCCATTACATGCACGTCCTCAAGATAAAAGATAACTTGTCCTCATGTGAGACGACGTAAGGACATCATTTGCTATGTTTAGTTCATATGAATTTCACCTGATAATGGGATGGCCATCTGTGTTAGTTAATTGCCTTTATTTAAAGCAAAAACAAAAACAAAACCCTCTCCCATCTTTATGACAAACAGATAATAGTTCCAGTGTGGGGATGCAATCTATTTTCCTTAAGGTTTACATTTCAGAGATGGCTTCTGAGTTGTAAAACTAGTAAGAGGTTTGTTTTGCCTTTAAAAAGTATTACTTACATACCAAGGAAACAGAAAAAGAATGTACAATTGTAAGTTTTCTCAAGGAAATGCTCCAAGAAAAGGAAGAGAGGAAAAGATCTCTTTCATTTTTGGCAGCAGGAAATATTCAATCTTTTTTTTTTTAATATCTCTTTAGAATATTAATACTAATGTCATGGATTAACTTTTCTACTTATATAAGGAAGCGCAGAGTAGCCAAATTCATAGGGACAGAAAGAAGAAGGGTGGTTGCCAGAGACTCGCAGAGAGTTGTTGTTTAATGGGCACAGAGTTCTGACTTTGGAAGCTGAAAACAGCTCTGGAGATGGGTTGCACAACAGTCAATGAGCATAAATGTTCTCACGAACAGAACATTTAAAACTGGTTAAGACTGTAAAGTTCATAAGTATATTTACCACTATTAAAAATAAGTTCTAAAGTACTTGTAAGAAATCTTCCCAATGGTTCTCATGAAAATTCCTCTCCAAAACTCTTATGACCTGGATAAAGTTATTCCTGTCAAGTTGTGATTTTTTGTGACAAAGAATTATGAGAAGCATTTTAACTAGTAAAATATGCCTTGGAAAATACATTTAATATCCCTTTATTTTTGTTGGTATACTTAACCTCTATAAATCCTCCCTCATAATTACTTTTTTTTAATTTGTTGTATGAGCAGAAAAAATTCTGATTGATTATTTATTGCTTAGATAGAGCATTTAAAAGCTTGCTGGAAATTTCAAAAATTTGCTTTTAATTAAAATATCACTTTCTTCAAAAATACTTTTCCTGTAAAGATGGATTCAGTCCTTTTCCTATTCCTATAGCTACACATTCTGGTCCTTTCACCCAGGCAGGCAACTTTGCTGCATGCAGTCACGGGTTCTAAATTATCCGCTCATCCCCTAAGAACTTATATAGGAGGATGATGTCAGTGCGTGCTGGACAATGACCCAGCACTTAGACGGAAGGGATACTTACACTGCAAGAATGATTCTTCAGTACTGGCCATACGGAGGACGGTGCAGAGCTCTGCTAGATTCACCCATCCTGAAATCTGTTTAGCTAAGATGTGTGTAGTGTAGCTGACAGAAGCTTTATACAGTTGTGTCCACAGCAAAAAAAAAAAAAAAAAAAAGGAATGGCATTTATGTTATGTTATGGTTTCAATATTCAGGACATAGTGCCTTATCTGTGTCAGCACACAGGTAAACAGTCTGTAAGGTCACTTAATGAAACTGTACCTACCTACTAGTCCCATAAAATTCCACCGTGTCCTTCCCACTGCAGAAGTGAAATCTTGCTGAATATGGCCCAGTCTTATTAATGTTCCCTCTCTCCTGCGTTTGAGGAATTATGTTTTGTATAGGGAAAATAAAAGACTTTAAAGCTCTTTCTATTCCTCTAATTTCTTAGGATTTCAATTTTTAAGTACTCAATTTTAAACTGGATAATCCACTAGAATAATTCAATAAAAAGACCATGAAGCCAGTTAGCGGTTTGATGTTTGTTTTCTGATTTTTTTTTCCTTCCTGAATAATTCCTTGTTTTCCTTCTTTGAATAGCTTTTGTTATGGTTATTGTCCTTTTGAAGACATGCTTATGTATTCTTCTTTTATTTTTAGGGTATAAGTAGACATTGGCATTCTTAGTTTCCCGGCTTGAAATGTTGAGCTGCTGGAGTTAAACCTGGCTCTTTTCTAATGATGCCTGCCAACAGAAGAACACAAATGCTCTCTAAGCATTGGTTGCCATGATTTTGGAGTATACATCCATTGGGAACCATCCAATGCCAATGGCTGGAGCTATACACTATGAATCCCAGAGTCTACAGGAAGGTGAAATATTTAATATAAATGTTTCTTAACAGAAAGCAAAAATCCTAATTCAGTCCCCTCGCCCATCATTTCCTAGAAAACTCACCATTGCTTATTAAGAGATGTGGGCTTTTCAAGTTACAGCAGAGGCAAAAGCTAGAAGGATTCAACAAAACAATTTTAATATAAAAAAGAGGCAGAAACGAAATGTGTTTAAATTTTGTCAAAATTTATTCTGAGCATGTCTTGAAATTTTGCAGGATGCCAGCAATTTGGGGGCTGCAGGATACAGCTTTGTTTTGTTTGTTGTTTTTTTAAGTTCTTACGATGTAAGCTGCCATCTGTTCTTAATTCATTAACCTTAGACTCCAAGGAAGTTACAGCTAAAGGGGAGTCATGGGGTGAGGGATGAGGAAGGGAAGATGTTCCAGAAGCAGGAACTCTACTTAGCTCTAAGATTATCTTCTTTGTGCTCCTGACCCCCGATCTGTCTGTGTTATGACAAAGAGAATTCTTGTAAGTTGATTTTATAGGCAGAGAAGAAACAAAGGCATGTATCCAAGTGATACTATGTAGTATCTGCTGTAGCACAAATATCAGGTCTTCTCTTTGTCTTCTTTTTCTCCACTGGTGTAAGATTTAATTGCATCTGTATCAGAGAGGATGTGATTTCTCCATCTTCCACAGTAACTGCTAACTTTCATTAACTTTTAATTACTGCCTTTTTTGACCTACGGGTGAAAATTTGCCTCAAGTTAACAGTGTTTTGAGTCACTTCAAACCACTCAAAGATCTTTCTGCACAAGTACTTATGTTGCCAAACCCCTTATGCTCAAGGTCAGTGGATTTCCATTTGAAAGGCTCCAGTGGTCACTAAAAATTGCCTTGTGACAGGAACCATATGTGTTGGCTGTCTCGAAGCAAAGATGGAGAGTGCCTGGCTGTTTCTGTAATCCTTTGGCTCCTGACGATACTCAGAACCTCACATCCTCACAACCTTGGACTACAGGACCCTGGGGGACTGAGTGCCTAGCTTTTGACAAGATGAATTATATGGTTCAAGTTTGCAAATTGCTCAGTGACTTACTTCAAGGAGTTACTTTTAAAAAAAAGTTTGTATTCACATGGTAGACTAATGTGTCTACCTTGAAATGTTTGTAAAAATAAATATTTTTAATGATGGATATTGTTTAAACATTCATGTTTTCCAGAAAACCAAAAAATTAAACAAACAAAAGCAATATAAAAATCCGAAATATTTAAAGTTCATAAAGTGGCATCAATTTAAGGTCACAATATTTGTGGGATTCATAAAGGATTTGATTTACCTTTCAGAGGAAAAATGACCTGCCATTCCATTATTTACTGCAACCTCTGTGTTCCCTGGGTGTGTATGCATGCGTGTGTGTGCGTATCAGCTTATGTAAAATTTGTAATATAAAGTGAACAGTTTTATGTTGTTTTCTTTAGGTTCTTTTCTTTGAATCATGAGCATATAGTTTAATCCTTACAGAAAGAATGGGTTAAACTTAAGTTTGTAATACTTTATGTTTACTACCAAGAACTATATTAAAATATTAATCTTATAAAAGTATTCACACACTCAAACATTTAATTTTCCTCCTCTGAATAACACCTCTGTTAGGTGTGTTCACATATACGTTTTCTTTAACTCCTAAACATCTTTTGAAATTTGAATTATAACTCATCATAGCAGAAATATGAAAACTGAGGTTTAGAAGACTGAAGTAATTTGCCCAAACCCATACTAGTAGTAAGTGGCAGTGTTTTCTATCTCCAAACTTCATGACTTTCTCACCATTCCATGTATTAGATTGGTATATGTTTTTTAACCTATGGGTATAATTAAAGGTTACAAATCTCTTGACTACTAAGTCAAGGACAAGAAAATGCTTATCTAAAAATCAATACATGGGTCTGAGAGGTAGAATTAACTCAATATTTCTTTTCGTTAATTAAAGTAAAATATAGGACAATGAATTTGAACACTCAGTGGTGCTAATTCTTACTTAGCTTTAATACTTGGAAGCCGATGGGCCAGTTGTGACTTCTGTGTTGATGTAATTATAAATGATGGCACATTTGTTCTCACTGATTGACATGTTTTATCCTTGACAGTTGAACAATTTAAGGACAAAGTCAATCATCGATTATCTGTCATCTCATCTCCTTGTCCCATGAAAGACTAAATCATGTTTGCATTTCAAATGAGTTAATGTTGGCTAAAGGAATCGCATAATAAAAGGGCTTTTAACAAATATACTAAATGAAAAAGCATTAATAATTAAGTATATTGATCCATTAATAACGAGAAGAAAAATCTTAATGAAATCATTACAAGTTAACAAGCAACTTCAAGAGAACAAATCATGAATGTATTTGGGTTCAGGGAAATTCAAGGATATCTGGGTAAATTACATTATGATCCTTATCAAATTTCAGCACAAATGACTGACAAATGGAAATAAAGACTTTCCCATAGATTTAATACTTGATGAAGACACGAATTCTATATTTGCAGATGAAAAGTACATTTTGCATCTTATAAGAATAAGATTAGAAAATAAATGTAAGCTGTAATTATATAATACTTAAATTGGCATGCATTTTGCATATTCATTCACTAAATAAATTGATTTTGGATCCAAAGGCATTAATTGTCCTTGTCAATATTTTAAAGCATAGTGATATGGTTTCATTAACTAATGTATTATTGTGAAGCAATATTATTTTTTAAAATGTCATTGACTTCTTAAAAATAATTTTCTGGTTATATTTCATTTAGTTGTTCAAGTAGACACTTTACAAGCATTTTCCAGAAACAAATAAATAAACACGTTTTGCTTGCCAGAATTCTTGTATATGTTAAACTGAGAAAATTCCATTAAACTTGGTTTAGGTCACATTTGTTACAATGGTCTGTTTTCATGCCTTCATATTTAAGAATAGCACCAATCTTTATTTGTACATTCCATGATATCTTAAGCTGGATGCACCAAAATCTGATCCTGGAATGAGGATTCAAGAACAAGTCAGTAATGAGACTAGTAAGGCAGTGCGGGAAACAGGACCGAGAAGAATTCCAACAAGGATGCGAAATCAGGCCAAGTCCCATCCACAACCTGATGTCGTGAGAAGATAAGGATGAAGCTCTGGAGCATAAATCATATCTCAGAATTTGCCTGTCTTGAGAGGAGGCAGCTGGGTTTTATAGCTAACCCATCTTGGGTTTGAGTAAATACAGTGAAGTGTAAACTTGCAGGGTAATTCATTCACTGTGCATATAAGTTCCAATAGCCAAAAGGCCTTCAGAAAAATGTTGTGGATATTAGATGAAAAACACAGCAAAGATTTATTTTAGCAAATTAAAATTAAATAACAAATTAAGGAAAATACATGTAAATGTAGATATTTTATCTGTTACATTATGATACCACAGGCACTATCGCTGAACTTTCATAAAGTGCACTTAAGGTTTTAAAGAATTAGAAATAAAACAAAAATGGTCTTAGTTTTCTGTTGCACTAATACATGCAAAGAGCATTATAATAAAGCAGTAATTTTGCTGAATGCACGTGTTTTCAAGGAAAGCAAGTTTTAATCTTAGTTCTCGAGCATCACATAGATATTCAAAACTGCTTATTGAAACTTCTGAAACAGGGAACCTCTAAGGCCTCAGGATTTCTTTCTAACTGGTATGTTGATTCTATTAGAAAGGTTTCATATTTCTGCCCGTATTTATGGACAGAATTTCAGTATACAATGAAAGGAGCTTTTAGTGGATAATTAAAATATTCATTTTTAAAAATGTTTATAAACCTGCAAAACTTACGCTATATGTCTGTTGTATATAATTAAAACATGAGTAATTTTTTTTTTCAAAATCTGATGCAATGGGTAAAATGCTGTGTTAATTGCCTATCAGACCTTGTGGTTTTCCTGATGTAGCTGAGTTAGCAGAAAACAATACGTCACTCAGACGTATTGGGTAGCTAAATTGTACCTGGAAAATCTGTAGCAATAATGATAAATATTGAATAGAGATAATATGCTTTTATATATATTTACATACATAGTTGCAAAAAATATACACGATATTCTTAAGGGTTTCAAAGAGTTTCTAGTTTAGAGGAACCTGTTTAGAGATGCTTGATATAATGTATGATGCAATACAGACACTTTCAAAGGCTTTTTCATGCAAGTTTAAACAAGAGAGGGGGCTGGCTCTTCATTGTGGATTAATGGAGACAGTGAAGGAAACAGGGGTGAATACATTTTCAGTTAGGGTAAATGTGAGATGGAACATTTCCTGTAAGTTAAAACAAAATTAATCATCTCTCTCAATATTTTAAAACCTAATGTATTTTTCTAGAACACTGTGTACTCAGTATCAAATAATCCTTTTTACGTTTACAATAGCTCAAAATACAACACCAAGTTATCATCATCATTTGTGACCCGGTCAAGACCTAGCTGCCTGCTTATGAGCTAATCCATTAAATTACTGTGACTCAGATTTTTCTGCTGTAAAACAAGCATATTGGTTCTGATGAGGCCAACTGTCCATAATCTATGCCACGTTTTATACAGCAGTTTCTAGAAGGAGAAACACAGGTTTTTGGTGATTCTGAAATATTGCTGAACTTGGCAAGTAATTCAAATTTCTATGAGACTTGATTCATGAACCCTGAAATGGGAATAACAAAGGAGGTAATGAAATAACAAACAGATGTTGAGTTTATTTTTAACAAATTATCATTTAGTCCTTACAGAAACCTTAAAATGGAAATACAATTAGCACAGTTTTGAAATTGAGATGTGAAAAGAGTATCTAATTTCCAAATTATTAATGTCTTAGTGATAAACTAACCTTTTCTCTGGCTCAAGGAATTCTTTTATGAAGACGCAAAGATCCCTTACTTAACCCAAAAGGATCAAATCAAGTGAAAGTACTTTAAAATTGTAATTCATTTTTCAAACATTAAAAATAATGATTTATTAGTAGAATAGTTGAATCCACAGTACTTAAGACCATATCTAATGATACAATATTTTCAACTTACAGTATTCTGATAAAATAACATCAGAATCCCTAAATAATTAAAATATAACCCAATTTATCAAGATTTGCCATGTCAACAATGTATTCTGTATATTAACGTAATACACTAAAAAAAAATAGACCACTTGCTAGTTTCCAAACACCTTTCTATTTATAAAGTTCTTTTAAGATTGTACTTCACAAGTAAATTATAAATTATAAGTAATTTAAAAGTCAAAAGTAAGATCATATAAAGGCTTGTATTAAGACTTCCAAGTGCTTCAACAAGGAATTATAGTTTGGGAATTTTAAACTGTGTTCCAATGATATGCTTTGTAAATGTCACATACTGTTAGAGATGTGACAGTAAATAAAATGATCAAGTAATATAAATGAAAAATATCAGCCTCAAATCAGCAGTAGTAAGCAACCAATCTGGAACACCAGATGGAGAATTAACTGCAATTCAATTATCTATATTAAAATGACTCCTAGGTGCAATTGAAAAAGATACAACATAAAAAAAGAGAAATTGACCATATGTAGCTGGTAAAAAAAAGATTTGTCAATGCAAAATGAATGATTGTTGTACATAAGGCATTTGTTTTGTCATGGGAGATATTTATGAGTGTGATTCTAGACACATTGTATTGCTACTGTGCAAAAGATGTTGTATTGTCTTGGTAAGTCTGTGATTTGTTCTTTCCTAATTCAAACAGTTAGACAAGGAGAAGACATTTTTATATAAAACAAATTTTGTTTCCTTCCATACTCCATTTGAATTTTGCAAGGGTTAAATGAGATTGGAAGTAGCATTCACAGAAAAAAGTAAATAGAAACTATATAAATGTAAGAGGGAACATTTGGAATTATAGTCATCAGAAAATTCAGGTTGAAGCAGGAGTGAGATGCTTTCACTCCCTGTCAGATAGATAAGGATTAACTGACTTGATGGCATGCAATCTTAGTGTGGGTGTGGGCGAACTGGGATTGGTTCTATTATATAAAATTAACGGAACTATGAATTTAACAGCGTATCTGAGGACAATTTGGATGTAATGATCATATTTTAACATGTTCATTTACTTTGGATCAGCAATTTCATTTCTGGGAAGCTTTCAGCAGTATGCTTAATTACCCATAGTGATATATGTACAGAGGTGTTCATTGTAATGTTATTTATAGTGGGTAAAGATTAGAAAAATCTGGGCTATCTTGTGGTAGTGGTGGAAGTTTTAAAATAAAAACTAACAGAAAATAGCACTTAAGAAGGAAAAAAATACATGTACATAGCAGAGACATTATATGTCACTATAGGTATATAGTAAAGCTGCTGTGGCCTAAAATTTGTAACATTTCTCATGTTTCCAAAATGTGTTGAGGATACTTAATAAGCAGTTTCATTCTGAGTTCATTAAATAACCTATATAATTATGCATGTAACAAACACTCATTTAGAAATGAAAAGACAAAAGACAATATAAACAAAATATAAGTGATTCACTGTTCTAATTTTCAGTCCACTTATTTAAGTAGGTGAGTTGAAGATTATGGACATGCATTTTCAAAAGATGAATCAAGTCACATGTGTAAATTAATACATACCTAAACGCTTTTCCTTTATATTGTTTAATTTGTATTTTTCAACTTCAATTAACGCAGCACAAAATACTATTTTTAAGAGTTGCACACCAGCAAGATTTGAATACACACCTATTGTTGGGTACTTTCTAATTTAAAGACATGAAGATGACAGTGTATAAATACTATATATTTATATATCTCTGTCCATATTTCAGTTTGTTTTCTCATTTTGGAGTCTTGGAATTGTAACCGAAGCATCAAAGTTTATAAACATACTTTAAAGTTCTTAAAGGTTTATCACCAATGTGTTTCCTAAAAGGGTTGCAACCATTTGTAGTATTTACAGTAATACATACATATGGTACGGTGGCTGGGCTTTGTGTTTTTTTTCTTTTTTTTGTGTGTTATTTTGATGGGTTTAGACTAGTGTTTATTTAAATTTACATTTATGACTACTGGTGGGAATATGTCAAACTTCGAGGGTTTGCAGACCATCTTTGTGTATTTATTTATGGAATTGTCCATTCATTCATTCATTCATTCATTTGTACATTTAGCTAGTAATGAATCCTTGCCTTTTTGCCAGTTTCTGAGGAACTATTTGTAAGTGAATTTGCATTTTAATCACATGACGTTAAAGAAAAGAAGAATGATATGCAGCCAGTGGGATAAAAGTTTGGAAAGTTTAAAAGAACCAATATTTCGATTGACTCATCGCCGTAACTGGAGGCTTTGCTTAGCTAAATGAGCATAATTACATGTAGTTCGGGGTCTGCAGACAAATCAGTAATACTAAGAGCCGAGCTCTGTACATGGCAGGGATGATACCATAGTGAACAAAATAAGCAAAACTCCTTACTCTCATGAATCTTACATTGTAGCAAGAGAGGGGCAGGACAGAGACAACCACATAGTTCAAATGTATAAAACTTTAGATAGAAAAATGGGTCGTGGAGAAAAATAAGACAAGATATTGGGGATTTTGCATTGTCAGAAAAGGTACCACTAGTATTTGATATTTGAATAAAAGCCTGAAGTAGATGAAGGAGCCATGTGGCTATCTGTGGGAAGATGTTGGAAGAAGGCATCAAGAGGTTGACCCTTGAGTTGGACCTAGGAAATGAGACTCCTCACCCCTTCAGTGTCCTTGAAACACACCCTCTGCTCACCATTCCCACACCAGGAGCTATTCCAAAGACATAGTCTTGAGTGAGGTGTTGAGTCCATCTGGACTGAACATATGACGGAACCCAGTTAAGACGTCTATGCAAACTTTTCACTTTCTGGCAGGTGGGTGTGGGGATCTACTGATCTGCCTGCCCAAGACGGCCTCGTGAGTAAGTGCCCTTGCTTATTAAACCTGCCACCAGCTAGCCTAGGGTAACTGCCTCTTTCTTTGGTTTCTCCCAGCCATGTGTGTGTGGGGACCAGTTTGCAGACAAACAGAAGAGTATTTCAGATACAGAAAACTGTCATCTCAAAGTCCCTCAGTAGGAATGTGTCTGACACTTCCCAGCATCAACAGAGTGAGAGAGGAACTGAGGGCTTATGCAGGCATATCTTGTTTTATCAGGCTTTGCTCTATTGTGTTTCGCAGAAGTGGGTTTTTTTGTTCTGTTTTGTTTTGTTTTACAGATCAAAGATTTGTAGCAGCCCTGTGTCAACCAAGTCCATCGGTACCATTTTTACAACAGCATTTGCTCGCTTCATGTCTCTGTGTCACGTTCTGGTAATTGTCACACTATTTCAGACTTTTTTGTTATCATTACATGTGTTATGGTGGTCTGTGATCAGGGCTCTTTGATGTTACTACGAGACTCATTGAAGGCTCAGATGATAGCATTTGTTTTAGTAATAAAGTATTTTTATTTAAGGTATTTACATTGTTTTTCTAGATATAATGCTGTTGCATTATGTAGCATTAGTGTAATCATAACTTTTATATGCACTGGGAAACCAAAAAAAAATGTGTACTCACTTTATTGCGATACTGGTTTACTGAGGTGGTCTGGAAATGAACCCTCAATATCTCGGAAGTATGCCTCCAAAGTGGGACCACGTATGGCCTCATAGGCTGTAGGAGTTCTCATTTATACTCTGATGAGCTAAGATGCCATTGCAGAGTCCCCAGTGTAGGAAGATCATATCTGGCTAGTGCCCTAAAATGATTAATTGGATACCGGGTGACAGAAAATTAGATAGCAACATTCTAGGTGGGAAATGATGGTAACCGGTATAGAACCGTATTTATGGAGACCATGAGAAATGGTTAAGAACATACCTGAAGGCAGAGCTAAAACATTGCTGACTTATTGAATGTGGGAGTTGAGAGCAAGTTAGAATCAAGGATTACTCTACGGATCATGCCCTAAGTAGCTGAAAGAATGAAAATTATTTACTGAACATAGGATGCCTGTGGAAGGAGTACACTTTAGGAGGAATATATTTGAAGTGTGTCTGTCTTAAGAATGTTAATCTTGACATACCTATTAGATATCTATGTACCTGGAGATGTTGATGAAACCGTTGTTTATATGATTCTGAAGTTCGGAGTAGAGGTCTATGTTTGAGATTTAGCTTTTGGAGTTAACATATAGATGGTATTTAAAATCTTAATGAAAAAGAACATGAAAAAGAATATATACATATATATATGAATCACTATGCTGTACACCAGAAATTAACACAACATTGTAAACTGACCATACTTCAAGGGAAAAAAAAGAATGAATGAATTTGCCAAAGGAGTACATAGAGAAACTGTTCTACGAGTGATACCTGGATTCTCTACTGTTTTAAAGATCAGGAAGATAAGGGTTTGGCAGCACAGAAACCTGAGAAGCAACAGCCAATTCAATGACAGGAAATGCAGGACTGAAAAGTGACCCTTAGAGACCATTGAGGAACCTTGGGGATTGTGTTTGTTCTCTTGCATCTCCTCCAGCTCCAAATCCACCCTATTTGTGCTGTGAAAATGGATCTGGATTCTTAACATGGTTTTCCTTTTGCATTTGGCTGTAAACTTTGACCCTGGAGGGTGCTAGAGAGACTTTGCAGGAGGAGAAGTTTCTGCTGTCTGGTTCTGGTTCTTCCTCATGCCTGGTTTTCTCTGGCACCAGGCTCGTGCTGTGTTCACAGCCTTGCCTGGGCCAGCTCCACGGGCACCACTGCCAGAGGGACCCAGAGGCAGGCAGCTACCCTTAGTTCTTACTCTCAGTCACGGTCATTTCCCATACGAGCATCAGAGTGTTTCCAGTGAGGCAATTTCCCATGCATGCTTTTCTAAGCACCCTAGAGGAGCCTACTTCTAGCAAATTCCTGAAGATAGAATTTCAGCAACTTCTGTCCATGCAACATTATAGCAACTTCTCTGCCATCCAGTGAGCAAGGTCCTGCCTTTTCCAACAAGGCAAATATCTCAGTCTCAAGAGTACAATGGGGAAGGGTATCTTTGCCCGCCCCCTGGGTCTCAGCCCTAGGGGTACTGGCTGCTCTTATCTCTGCTATTCCTATATTCTTTAGAATTCTCTCACTTCTTAGTAGTCAGATCTTTGTTATTCTAATCCACTGTTATTGTTAATAATTTCTCAATATTAAACTTTCTCTGTTCAAATTACTGTGTGGTTTTTATCTCCTCACTGGAGTCAGATGGATAAGAGAGATTTTGTTTGAGTCTTAGGAGTAAAAGCCTAATTGGAATGACTTGAAGAAAGATTGGGAGATGAGGAATTGGAGAACTGAGTATAAATAACTCTTCTGGGGAAAAGTGTTTTGCTGTAAAGGGGAGGAAAGCAATGTGGAATGAGACACAAGGGAGTAATGGTTCAAATGACAGAATGTTTTTTGAAGATGTGAGAAATGACAGCACTAACCATAGTGCTGCAGTCAAGACTCACAACTGCTTCTTAAAGCATTCAGAGATTTGCATCGGGACATTGATCTAGGAGGCAAAATAAAATTATATATATTGAAATGAATGCATACTCTGACATGAATGTAATTAGAATAGGCATCTATATATGTCAGAAAAAGGCAAAATGTTTGAACAACTCTCTGTACAACTCAAGCAGAAAATATCATGAATACTAAGCAATCTGGATAAATAATTCAACAGTGATGTAAGTTTCATGTGACCAGGGACACTTTGGTTGGTAAATGCTACAGACCTAAGGCTTAACTGAGAAGCCAACTGGCGAATACTTGATCCATAAGTGCGAGGAGGTTTAAGCCTCCCTTATCTGCCCTGTCTTTCCCTTGCCACTTTAAGTTTTCATGTTTTGATAAAAAATCCAAACTGATATAAATATCCACACTAAACTACAGAAGATAAAATCGGTTAGTAATCTGGTATGTTTAAGCATTGCTGTGAAACTTATTTTACTGTAAGAGCCAAAATTCAACATTGGAACTGAATATATATATGTATAATGTATATTATTTATATGCTATTTGACTACATCATATTCTGACATGGAATAATAAAGAATAGAAGAACACCCTTTGTTAGTATAATATAACTCTATTAGTAAAATGAAAACACAAATAGAAAAAATATGTAAACTATGTTTAACAAATATATATACATGTATTCATATATATTTACATATAGAGTAGACACATACAGCATTTAAATGTAAGTATGTTTACAAATATTTTTATTATAGTCGAACCAGAACCTTTCTAAACTTTGTATCCATAAGTAAGTTTTACAAAGATCGCTATTAGTTTAATAAATGGACGTTTGTCTGATCAGAGAGACCTTGTTAATAAAAAGAGGAAGAATACACTAAATGTTTTCAGGGCTAAGTGAACAGCATTTGCTAAGAAAAGCCTCAGCCTTCACTATGTCAACAGCAGCAGCAGATAAGCTGCAATTCAAATTGGTTTCCTGAAACATGGGAACCATTAATGTTAGAAGAGGGTTACTAAAACTTACATCACATACATCATCACCTTCTTCTCTAAAGAGGGAGGGAATCACTTGTTCCTTCATTTTAGGCACTTCCTCTGAAGAACAGGTATTTCGGAAAGCACACTTCAGTCAGGCCAAACCATTTGTTAAGCTGTGAATATAGCAACTTCTGGAATAAGAGTACTATTTCTCCCTTTCATTTTTTTTTAAGGGTGAATACAAGCTTTGGAATAATTTCTAACAACATAAATTGTTCTAAGATAAGATTTTAACAAAGTTAATAATCATACATAAAAATTCAAAAGCTGGCCAAAAATTAAAAAGAAAATTGATATAAAATGGAAATAAATTAACCTGCTGTAAAAAGGTGTGATTTCTGGTTAATATAGTTATATTTTACTCTTTAAGGTATCTGCCACAGTTTAGTCACACATAAGACACCCCTGTCAGGTTGCATTAACATCTGTTTTCTGAAAGTTTCCTCACTGTACGTTAGGTCTGACAATTCATAATGCAGTGTAATAAGTATCTCTATGGACGTTTTGCAATGTCTCCAAATATCGTAACTCATGAAGGAAAAGTCTTCATATATATATATAGAGAGAGAAGGAATTATGAATACGGAAATATCTTTATACATTTTAGTTATATTTTAAAAGATATTTTCTAAGAGAGTATATATTTCTCTTGAGGCTTCAGAAAAATCTTAGGAACATGAAGCTATCTTGCTTATGTTCCCCTCGTCTGTTCCATTCATTTCTTCTCCACTAGCTTTTTTCCCTCTGACAAAACCACCTTTACAACATGATGGGGAGAGCACACATTTGCTTGACACTCTTGACGCTTTCATTAAAATACCATATTTCCCTTCCTCCTTCTCTTTCTTCCTTCCTTCCTTCCCTCCTTCCTTCCCAAGTTGTGATTAGAAGTCGACTCAGTTAATGATGGAGCGTGAATTCCAGCTGCCACATTGAGGGGCTTAGTAGATGGGAAGATGTAGGGGGAAGAAGACCAAAGAGCCTGATGTACCCTGGCGGTGGAGGGGTGACGTAGAAGTGTGAGGCGTATTACAGCAACCAACAAGGAAATAAACTAGGGAAAGGGGGCGGACTGAAACAGTCTCAGGTAACTTCTGAGGTGTAGGGTGATGAGGCTATGGATGTTTTGGTCGTGCTGGGAATCTCTTTTGAAACTTGAAAATGCCGGTGTGTAGGATGGTCCCTGCGCAGGGAACTCCTTAACTCAGTCAGCTGAGATGAGGACAGTCCTTGAAACTCTCTTCTGTTCTCTCACTAAAATGCCCTGGCTTTCCTTTCTACTCATTCTACTATTGGCAAATTATCTTTCCCCTTAACAGTGGCTGCTCATTAAGGTTCAGATCTTGACATTCTGGTTTTTTCCTATTCACTACTCTTTTGAAAAAGTTTGCTATGCTTGATTTTCATTAAATTATATTCTATTGATTCCTTAATTATCAATATCCTATTGATTCCAGATATTGAACCAATCATTAAAGAATCAAGGGTGAAAAAGTTTCAGCACCCAATTTCAAGAACGTCACTGTCTGTAGAAGTTTCCTTCTATTCCTTCTTTGCCGAGAGTTTATAAATCATAAAAGATAGTTGAATTGTTTATCATAGGATTTTTTCTGCATCTACTGATATAATTTTTTTATTCATTTATTCTGTTTATGTGATGAATTGCAGATTGATTTTCATGTTGAAAACAAACTTTCAATCCTGGAATAAATCTAACGTCATGGGTTTAGTTGAAACATATCTTGTTCAGGGTTTTTTCTTCTAAATTCAGACTGAGAGTGATCTAGAATTTTCCTGGTTTCTAATGTCCTCATCATGTTTAAGAATAATTCTATGCTGATCTCTTAAAACTAGTGAAAATATGTTGTTTCTTTTTAACGTTTCTTTACAGTTCTCTGGAAAAGTGTGCCACACTGGTATTATGTATTCCTTAAATATCTGGAGAGTTTCTTTCCTTTCTAATATCCGTTTTTAATGTTATCATTTTTTCTCTTACTTCTCTTTTAGTTATGCTTCACTAATTTCAATATGTTGTGTTTTAGTTTTTATTCCACAAAGTATTTTCTAATTTTCCTTGTGATTTTGACTTATGAGTTACATAGGATCATTTTATTTTCCAAATATTTGGGGATTTTCTGAGGTATCTTTCTGTTGTGAATGTTAGTACAATCCCACTGTACTCAGACAACATACTCTGTATGGTGTCTATTACATTTAATTGAGACTCTTTGTTTCTTTATACTGATTTACACTTTGCTTTCTGTACCTGCCACATTTTTATGTTCTTTTTTCTCTCCTTTCTTTCTTGCTTTAATTTGTATTGCTCATTTTTATTTCCTCTCACCATTGCATCCATATGTCCTCAGGTTTAATTGAAATTATTAATATTATCTTTTCCCCAGATAGCACAACAGACTTAGAATTTTAAAAAAATCTATGTGGTCCCCCACCAACTCTGTGTTAGTTCTCTCTCTTTTTAATAATTTTAAGGTCTTTATATGTTTCACATTTTAGGAAAGATTATCACGTTCTACATTTAATATGTGCATTTGTTTTGTCAATTTTCATTAAGATTTATCCATATATGCACACATTGTTCATTTTCCCTCATCTCAAAGCCTCATTTGGAATCTTTTGTTTTCTGCTTAATTGGTTTTCTGTGTTTCTGTTCATATAGGTCTGTGTGTCTGAAATTAATTCTCTTTGTATTTGTCTGAAAACTTTCCCCCTTGAATGATTCTTTGCCAGATATTTACTTCAAGCTAAATAGCTGTAATATATTATTATATAGCTAGCTATTGAATTCTAGCTCTTATTTAAATTACACTAAAACTAGTATTTCATTCTTCTGGTGTTCACTGTTTCTTTTGAGAAGTTTGCTGTGATTCTAATTTCTCCTCGTTTATGTTAATAATTTCTTATCTCTGATGCTGCTGTTTTATTTTTTAAACTTAGCCTAAATTCTATGCATTTTAATTATTATATTGATTAAACTAATTTATTATTTACCTGTTTTGTTTTTGTTTTCCTTATTTTATGACAAATATTTACTGATAAACGATTTCTTAAAAAATAGTTATACAATACATCTGATGGGCAATATTCTTAAAGAAAAATAAACAATTTTAATGTTTGCCAATATTAATATAGCATCATAAGTACAAGTAGATCAAATTATTCTCAAAGTGTTTCAACTGATCATTTAAATTCACAAAACTATGCAAATTATGTTTATTATGCTCAGAGGTAGGTCAGTCCATATGTCTAAATCTTAATTTTTATAGCAATCCCGTGTGCTCTGACTTGAGCTAGTACAGACAGCATACAATGATGTAAATTTGTTTGGATTTTCCATTGTAAGGTAAACAAATGCCAGTAAGGATTAGCACAGGTCTAAATGACTAATGCATGTTTATATATCTTAAGAATCTATTAAAATTCTCCTCATCGTTTAAATAACTAATCTCAAGAATCCAAGAAGAAAAATTATTAATCAGAATGCCAAAATCTGCATGTTCATATTTAAATTATCATTTATAAGTAAACATAAATGTCAAAAAGTGGGATATTCTTAGAGAGTAAAAGGTTGAATTTATTATCAATAAACATGCATTATTAATGACTTCATTATATAGTCATCAGAATTCTCAAATATGTCACTACAAGAAAGAAATGTTTAAAAATAGACTGTTTTGCAATATATTTCTATCATAACATTAAACAGCACAGAGATTTGAAAGATGCCAAATTCTACAGAATATTTGATACTGACCCTATGACAGTATATTCACAAAATTTTACTGTACATTAATCACAAAAGTTCAGATAAATTAAGAAGACCTATCATTTATGCTGCTTTTTAAAATAATGTTTCTGCTAATATTGATTATACCCTAATCTTACTTTTAATATTATCATGACTATTCAATGCTATTATCCTATATAGTATCTAGAGTAACAGAAAGTAGTCAGTATGTTAAAAAATAATAACCATGTTAGTTTTTCACCATAAATAATTTAACATAAAATATTGTTGATCTCTTTATAAAGATTTTCATTTTAAGTAATATAAGAAAACATAATAATTGTCATATGTAATTGCTATTGAGTTCAGGAGAACAAGTTGAGATGACTTCACAAAAGCAGCATCAGTTTTATGTTGAACTATAAATTATTAAAATTGGGTTTTAAATCAAATATATGTCTTTTTATGCTGTGCATCTGCCACTTTCTAATGAATGACTTTGGTCAAGATATTTAATTTCTCTAAATCTTGGTTTCCTCAACTGAAAAATGAGAATAACAAAAACAGCTTCTTCATGGTTTATTAACTAATCCAGCTGTCTTCCCCAGAAATACATTTATAATTGGATATCAAAACATGCATGGGAATATTTACTGCAGCAGTAATTATGATAGTAAAAAGTGTCACTGAGTATATAAATATATCTCCGTTGATAAAGGAATACATATAAATAATTTATTATTAAAAAGAGTTCTGACAAACTAGAAACAATAGTTGCTATCTACAAAATAAAAATAAATTGATGCTAAAATAAAATTGATTTAATTATCTTTTAAAATGAGAGACAAAATAATGCTCACTCATCTTCTTTATACAATCTTACAGAACACTGGAGTTCTTAGCAAATGCAGTAAGACAGAAATAGAGCTATAGATGATGAATTGATAAGTAGATAAATAGATATAAAAATATATAATATCAGAAAAGAATTTTTAAATATATATCTCAAAGATTTGTGGCTGCTTATGTAGAAAACTCCCCAAAAGTGTGTCAACATTTTCTTCTAATTAATAACAGTTAAGTAATTTGCTGCATGCTAAGTACATGTAAAAACATAAATGGCATTTCTCACCATCAATAATGAACAGATGTACAAATAAAATATATTTATGATAGAACAAAAATAATAAATACTTAGTCATAATCCAGTAAAAATTTGTAAGACTTTTATGAAGTAAATGAAACAGTTTGAGGTGGGGATTTCTGCATGAGTTGCTTGAAACCCATGCAAAACGAAGAGAAACACTCTTTTCATAAATAAGCATCCTTAAAATTGTGAAGGTATAATTCTTACTAAATTGAGCTATTAATTAAATGTAATTCCAACGACAATAACTCTTACATTTTTTTGGTCAGTCTTGATTAAATGATTCTAAAACGTATATATCAGAGAAAAGAGTTGACAATGATCAAATCTCTTCCAAGGTACAGTTTCTATCTCTAAACTGAAAACAGTGCATATATGCAACATTTAATCCATGAGACAACTTCCTTTACTATTACACGGAGAATCAGGTTTTCTATGTTTATAATAAAACATTAAATGCTTGCATTAGTTATCCGTTGTTACATAACAATTGCTCCGCCACTTATCAAGAAATATGTATTAGTGGTTTTTTTTATGAAACTATCTTTAGTAAGAGAAAACTTCACACAAGTACGAAGAGAAACATGAGTGAGAATTATTAGTATCCTTTTTTAAACTGCAAAAAAAAATTATTGAAATAAATGAATCCAGTAGATAGGTTTGAGAAAGACTCTGTTGGTCAGGGTGATAAGAACCCCTACCGTTATCACCGTCTTGAGAATGCATTGTAATTGGGCATTACAATCATTCTGTCTTCCTTCAATGAATTGTCCAGCTTTTGGTATTACACATTAGAACTTTTTTTTTTTTAATTTGAGGCAAGTCAATAAAAATTTCAAAATTTTTGTGACAGCATCTTAAGGGTATATCAAAGCACAGTATTTTTAAAAGCTTTTAAAAATGTTTTTGGCATTTTTTAAAAAAAGAAATAAAGTATGTCATCTATAGTTCTTTGTATGGAAATCTTATAATTGAATATATATTGCCATGAATCAGATTATTCTTAATGCTTAGTTAACATTAAAATCTAACCTGGAAAACCTCAAGATCATGGAGATTATGCGAGAGAACTTTTTAAAGGGTTAACCTAAACCATGTGGAAGACGGTATTATTCATTTAACGTTATAGTTTCAACTTCTATCAAGGGAATTAAAGTGATTCTTTTTAAAACGAATGTTTCCTTTATGGCAGATAAAACCGAATAACGTCGTGTTCATACAGAAGCCTCCTCTTCTTCCTTTCGTTGAGCTGAAGCATTCTCCAGGTGCCTGGGCACTGATGCAGGTTTTCTGGCTCCACTAAGTAGCTACGTACTTTTCTAAATTTTGTTGTTTTGTGTAGTCTTTTGAGATAATAAAGTTCATTGGGCAGAACACAACCAGGACCTTAGATAGGAGGACTGAGATTTCAAGGGTTTTCTGTGTACAGCTAGACTTTGCTACATACATCATATACTCAGGCATCATCTCTATGGCTTCTGTTCTTTCGATTTAATCTCTTAAATTCCAAACTGTCAAATATTTATCAAATGTTTAAGATGCTCCTAGGATACAAAAATAAATAAGCTACCATCACTGAAGTCAAAAAGTTGACCAACTATTGGTAAAACACATGCAGTAAAATAAAACACATATGAACAAATTCACAATATAATACAGGAGTTGAGATGCCAGGGATTTCTACAAGGCAGTGGTTGACAGCCAAGGTTAAACCTATCTTTGAGATGCAGTTAAGTGAGGTGTTTGGGAATGTTCAGTGATTTCTTTATTGAAGAAAAAAATACGATTTTGTTTTTGAATGTTGAGTAGAAAATCACAAAGCAGAAAATCCAATCATGGCAGAGAGAAATAACAATTTTATTCTCAGGGACATTCAATCTGCTTTATGTGGTTGGAATGGAAAGTTGTTTAGTTTTCATTTTTTAATCTCATATTCTTTAAATATTAGCTTCAATTAATCTCTGCAAATTAGATGCCATTATGATACTATTAAAAATGTGAATCACAGATATGACTAAAAAAGCTGCAGGTGTAAAAGAATCTGCAGTAACAGTGTGAATAAAAATAGCCTCAATTTTACATATACATGCAAAATTTAATTCCCCTTTTCACCTGTTTTTAAAAAAATATTAATATTCTTTAAATATTTAAAAATACTTTTATCTCTAAAAGTTCTAAAAATATAAATAATTAGTGACATGTATTTTTTATTTCCTACTTTATTACACAAATGATTTCAAATGATCCTCCGTAAATTTTACAAGCCTGAGCAGTTTCGTCCAAGCTTATTTAAAACATCTAGTCTTTTCATTTTTCTTTCTTATTCTTTTATTCTGACTACACTGTGCTTTAACCTTATTTTTAAAAATATTGAACTCTTTACTTAAGTCAAATTATTAATCAACTTTCACTCCAGTATCATTCAACAGGGCCCCAATGATTCATAATTGTAATTACTCCCTCATTGTTACCCTCAGATGACTCGCCCCTTGTGCTCCTGGAGATGTGACCATCAACCATCGGGCATTCCTGTCTGCTCTCCTTCCAATTCCAGGAAGGATGCTGAGCACTTCTGAGAATTTACCTGAAGGGCACAAATCAGTGCCACTACAAATTTATGCTCTTGAATGCAAAATTAACTCTGTATGCCTTTCATGTACTTTAGTACTAGCATAGAATAGGATAGTTGGATATTCTAATATAGGGTTTTAGGTAAAAGCGTGCTATTTGGAGTCAGAAGGGCATCTGGTAGACTTCTCTCTTTTATTTAATAATTGGTGCACGTGTGGATCTCAGTTTTCAGCTGGGAGTGAAAAATAAAATGTTAGAATGTGGATTAAATAACATAGTAAAGGTTGTTTTTAACACTTAGCATGCATTATGTGCATATGTATATATATCTCATTATTTCCCAGTCTCTGTTCAAGAACTTTCTCACTGTTCAAACGTCCTTTACACCATCCGTTCCAAGTTTACTCCTGTCACTTGAATATGCCTAATACTTTTATGAGAAAATAGAAGGCATTTTAAGGGGACCCTGGGCTTTTTTCCCTTTTGTGTATCTTACCATTTTTTTTTTTTTCTAACCAAATGGATAAATACACATGGGTTTCTCTGACGACCTCCTCGTTTGTGCTCTCCATCCATGCCTAGCTCATCTTTAGGGAACTGCTCCACGACATCCCTGCTACTTTTCTGGGGGGAGCGGGATGGGGTGGGTTGGATTTCAGTATCTTTTAAACTTGATCAAGTCTATGAAAAGACTATTTTAAAAAATCAACAGTCCCAAAACCTGCCTCAAGGCTACATCTCACTAGCTGTCACCTTTACCTCACCTCTTCCTTAACACTCTACCTGGACACCTTTATTTTATTTTCTTTTATACTCTCCTCCTCTACTGCTTTCAACCTTCTGTTCTTACTCCGTCAGAATGGCTTAAACCAATAACACAGGTGATTTTTTTGCTGCTGAACTTGATGGGATTTTTAAATAATACCTACCTTTATTAAAGTTCTCCTCTTCATTTCATGTATACTAAATTTCAGGTGCCTTCGTTTTTAGGGAAACCATGGAGTCCCCAAACAAGAGCAGATTTTTTCTCTTTTAGACATATTGTTAACTTTGGCAATGCCATCATTTAGCTCACTGTGTATCCATATCAGTCGATTATACAGGTTAAGAAAGGACTCTTTTAAACACTGTTAATACCAGTACCAGAGAACTGAAACTAAGACAGGAAAGGTAGAAAATTGATTCAATAATTAGGGTTCCTGGCGATTATTCTTGTTTTTAAATTTTTATTTTTATTTATTTTATTTCTTAGGGGACTCCTTGATTTTTTATTTATTTTTATTTTCAATACAGGTCCTGAGGATTAAAGCCAGGACCTCGTGCATGCTCAGCATGCATTTTACCACTGAGCTATACCCACTCTGCCCTCCACCATAATTCTTAATAGTATAAAAAGTTTAAATTATGTTACAGTCATACTAAAAGGTGATAAACATGTGGAATCACTTTAGGGGAACATACCGTTTTAAAAATTAGTACAGGATTGAGAAGTAATCATCAATTCTCTCTCACCATTGTTGAAACCGGTCTTTTCTTCCTGATCTAGACAATAACTTCATTTAATTGCCATCCCTTACCCTTCTTTGATGTCTTATTTTTAGAAACAGTTTTTCCTGCCTTTAAGTGTTACCTCTAATTGTCAGAAACGTATCTGTCTAATGCAAATTGGAGCAGCCTACAAAGCCGTCTCAAACAGAGTATGTGTCCAATAACCTCGTTTTCTTCTTACTTCTCGCCCACCATCAACATCCTTAGGGCACTCCTGTCTTAAGGCATTTTTGCTTCATCTTTGCCGCTCCAGCTGGTGGAACTCTCTTACCTCTATATCATAGATTGCGTATTTGTTCAAAACATTCCCTCCTGTTTTTTATTGTGCCTGTCGTTTTAGGATTTTACCCTTACTTCTCTGAATATCAGTTCTCTCTCATTGTCCTTTATCTCTGCCTTCTGTACTTGTCATGTGCCGTCAAGTGTTCTCAACAAGGAATAAGGTTAAGAATTCAGACTCTGGAGCGGACTATTAAACTTCTAATCACAGTCCTGCCATTAATTCTATGGCTTTGGAAAAGTTACTTAAAAATCCCTGTGCCTCAGTTTCCAGATCTTAAAATAGTCCCTAAATGTTTGCTGGTATCAATATTGACTCTACTTCCTTAATTTCATTCAATCCACTTCTCTGTCATCTTCACCTTGAATTAGCTAGGTTTCCATCCTTTTTGTTTTAAATAGTCAATAGTTTCTTATTTATGTATTTATTTGTGTTTATTTTGGTAACACTAGTTTATAGCATGATATATTTTATATTTACATTACATTTTTACTTCTGTATACACTACAGAGTGTTCACCACCAGATACACTTACTGATCTTCAATCCATTACTTCACTGTAAAAAAAATCCTTCTAAAACACAATACTGTTTATATTACTTTTTACCTTCGATTATCTGAAGACAGGATCCAAAATCATGAAGTTATATACAGAGAATTTTATATTCTGCTTATACAGAGAGAATTTTCTTTCATCACACAGCTTATGATTGTAGTCAAACTCAGAGTCAGGATGCAAATATAGATAGGACTTCTGAATCACGAGGCAGTGTTTTTTTTGTTTTTAAACCAGTTTGCCTCCATTTATTAAGTCTAATGTGTCTTCAATAGAGCATCTATAATCTCCTCTTTTGAGAAATTTAAGAAAGGTATACTGTATAGCAATAAATTTAACGGGTTTTCTAACCATGTATTTCCCTTTTTTTCCCCTGTAACAAGTTAGTTATTTAAAATAAGTTATTCATAATATAGTTTTAATGCTCAACTACAGTAATCCATGTAGACCTACACAACCAATATGCCCTAAGATTAAACTACAGTTTACTCTAGAACATACAGCATGTCTTTACATACTGATGTTTTATGTTCAAGTTCACTGATTACAATTGGCTTTTATTTTTAAATCAACATGAGGCTTAGTCCGTATGCCTTTTCAAAATAATCCTATTGCAACCTCTTAAAAATCAATTATTTTAATCGTATTGGATTGAAGGTGGAATAAAGCACATGAATTAGTTGATTATTTGAAATAAAATTGAAGTGATTAAATTGGATCTCTTAATCTAAAAATAACTTTTAATTAACTTGAGGACATCCTATATGATTTTTCATTCTATAAACTAAAAATATTATTTGAAAACACCTTTTTGAGTTTCTGTTGGGACACAGCATGAAATTTTTGAGAAGAGAAATATGTAAACCATAAAATTTCATTGGGACTCAATCATAATTGTTTTTATTCTGCTATAATTCATGTAGCTTCCTACTTTTCAAATATTAGGTGGAAAAGAATGTGTGTATGTTATTTATAATTGGAATTGAGATGAATTTACCTCCTACTGTTCATTGTCAGTATCTTATCCAAAAACAGTGGGAAGAAATCTGCCTTCCACTAATATTCAATTTGTGAACATTCATACCCTTACTTCAGCAGGAAGCTCATTCTAGGAACTACAGAAACAGATGCATATCACCAGGCAAAAATAGGTTTACTCATTTTAAGATGCTGTGAGAAGCTGGTATTTTATCAGTTAAGCACATCATCTTCGCTTCAACAGAAAAGTGCATTTCATCACACAAACACCTTCTGGAAATTTTAGTAAATGAATTGTATCAGATTTGAAAATATATAATCACTGAGTGAGCTTAAAATTAAACAATGGAAAAAACAGAAAACCTTATACCTGAAAAACATGATCTTAGAAAGAACTTCACAAGTGATTTAGGTGGGACTATGATATCCAGCTTGCTTATGGTATTATTCAATATTAGAATTTGGGGAAGTATTGAAGTTAAATATGCTACTGATCTTAATTCTAGCATTAATCACACAAAAATTCTAGTTTGAAGTACTGTATATAGAATGTCTTGAGGAGTAAGTAGTATTATTTTTGCAAACTTTGATATTCCTGATCATAAAAGATGGCAGCTTACACATATGGTTTATGTAGTTTGAAAAGCATGTGCAGGTCTGTTCTACTTTTTATTGGTGCCTTCTCTTTTTAGAAGCTACCAATATGGAAAGAGAACTGGGTTAGGAATTAAGGCAATTCTGAATTCTAGACCTGTGTTTATCACTGACTCACCCTTGTGGATTTTATTTTTCTCATATTTTGGGTGAATTGTTCAGGCATTAATATCTAAGCTATTTTCCCATTTTCAATTTCCATAAGTGCAGCCATTAATGAATGCTCTGAGTTGGTATTGCATTTTTATTTTTTGATAAAATAGTCACTGAATTTTCAGCACTCAGTAAAGTATAAAATTTCCTGTCAACTTAAAAATTTTGCCAAACTTTTTCTTTGTTATATATAACATTATAGAAATCTTTTGTCTTCTAGTATCAACAATAAGTTATTCAAATAATTACAGTATTTTAGTTATAGGCTGAAATTTAAATTTAAGTTGTCCTAGAAGATATTTGATTCCAATCCCATAATGCATGAGCCTATGCTAATTTCCATGAATAAATTAAATATTGTGAGAACTTTCTTACTTTTTTTTCTGTAAAATGTAGCCAGTGATGTGCTATAATGGTCACACTTCATAGTTTTCTTCATGCTAAATGTACTTGTTAATTTATTCATTTAAAACCTTTCCATTTTAATAGATTTGTAAGCAAATTCTAGAGAAATAGTTCTAACTAAATTAATTGGCCATAAAATAAAATTTTAATTAACACTTTAATGGATGACTTCAGTGAAACTCATTTACAAGGATACTGCATGTGTTGAAAACTTTAATGTACTATAAAAACATAAATATTTTGTATGAGGAGTGATGTAAAGTAAGCCAGGTTCTTTACATGGAACAACACACTATGGGAAGGAACACGTATCTTGATTCACTCTGATCTTCACATTTCTGCCAGCAATGCTGGATAATTTCTGCCAGTGTTTGTGGATCTACTCAAGTTTAGTAATAAGACAAAGTTGGGACGAGGGACAAGAGTAAAACACAATATATGTGGTGCAACTATTATTCACATTAATTTCATGATATTGAAACCAGTAAGAAGTGAAGTAAGACGCTGAAGTAAGAAGAAGATGGGAGAATTTTTTTTAAAACATATTTAAACACTTACAGGTATCCCCTTCACATTTTTCCTGAATTGTCTTTTATTTAAAACATACTCAGTGATGGTTTATTTAATGCCATATAATACATATATATATATAACATATTATACAATATATATGAGAAAAATGTATCTGTTGTTTTCTCATGTTTGTTCATGGCATTACATATTAATAAAAATATTTTTAGCATGAACTAGACATTTCTCAAAACACTCAATATAACATTCATTATGGCCTCAGTAGAGTAATAAGTGTAAACTGAAGAAATAGCACAAGGCCTCAACTTCATTCTGGAATATTGCAGGGGTCCTCTGTGGTTCTGATGTTTTGTGACAGAGAAACAGCTAAGATCACTTCTTCATAACTGAAAAGTTTTCTAGGAGAAGATAATTCT
Organism: Camelus bactrianus; assembly: GCF_048773025.1. Classification (NCBI taxonomy): domain Eukaryota; kingdom Metazoa; phylum Chordata; class Mammalia; order Artiodactyla; family Camelidae; genus Camelus; species Camelus bactrianus. Next base: position 8,526,863 of record NC_133561.1, on the reverse strand, counting down.
AATTTTATATGCATTATTCTGGTTTATTGAAGATGTGGGAAAGCACAAAGATTACCATGATGACAAAACCAAAGAAAGTTCTGAAGAAGTCAATTTTAAGGTACTCACAAAAATAATTCAAAAATTCTAAATAAAGTAATAGCAAAGAAAATCCAAAAGTGCATTGAATTTCACTTTACCTAAGCCAATTTTTCTCATGTATGCAATGGTTAATATTAGAAAACATTTATACATAATATGATAATTAAATGTTAAATGTATTATCATATTGATAACATAAAAACAAAGATAGTTAATTTAAACATTTACCTATCACTGCTGAAATAGAATATAATAATAAAGAAACTGAAAAGTGATTTAAGAAACAATCCTATGTGTATATGTAACTTGATATGTAATAGTGTGCCATCCAAAATCAGTGAAGAAAAGAAGAAATAGTCAAACATTGGATGGGACCTATTTTCTCTTCATGTGCTAAATAAAAATATCAGATGACCTCAAGACCAGAACATACAAATAAACCATAAAAAAACTAGAAAACAAAAAAAATTATAAATTCTAAAAGTAAATGTAGATGAAAGTGTTTAAACCCTTGAAGAAATGGAAGGCCCTTTTAATAACATTTGAAACATAAAAGCCATAAAAGAAATATTGAAAATGTTTTACTTGTAAAAAACAAGTTTATATGACAATAAAACCTCACAATTACAAGCAGATGACAATCCAGGAAACAATATTTGAAACGTGTAACAAAGGCAAATGTTTATTATCTAGAATATGCAATAATTTTGACAAATCAAAAAAGAAAATACAATGTATTGCATATATCATATTGTAAATGCTTTGAACAGAACATTTTAGAAGAGTAAAAACATCTAGTCAATATAAGTATGAATATATTCTTAGCATTACTAGTAATCAGGGAGATGCAAAACAGAGTACAGACACAGAGAAAGACAGGACATGGGGCAAATACCTTTATTAGAATCCATGAGTGGAGTGCTTTGGGATTCCCAGGTTAAGACCAGATCCGTCAATTCAAATCAAAAGAAGCAAGGTTTTATCTATAAGGTGTGTTGGGGGAAGGTAGAGGACACTGTTGATTACACGGGCTGTTGGGGAAGTCAGGTCAGGAACTTGCATCTGCCCTGACTCTGAGGCTTCTGTCTCAGGCACGCGCTTGCATGAGGAGCTAGTGCCAGTTCAGCGTCACTGCGATTCACTTGTCCCAACAGAATGTGTGCTGAAGCAGCAATTCCATGAGTAGCTTAGCTAACCTCTTCACAGCTTGGACAGTATATTACCATTAATTCCTGCTCTTTACACAGTGGCAGCTACCCCTCCTCCATCCCCCAGCATCACGTCAGGCAGTGATGCATACTTTCCAGCAGCAACTTGCACACAGCTTAGGAGAGCCAGGGTGGGCAAAAAGACACTGTCCTCCAAATACCAGGGACCTGTGCTCTGATTGCTGATTTACACGTCTGATTTCAGAGGATTACACAAAATACAGATGTCCGTTGTTACACTTCCTGCCATTGTTGCAATCCCTTCCTCCTTGAGCTGAAGTACCTTCTGAGATTTAGGAAGTTACTGACCTATTTCCTCCTCCACTTCCATGTTTCCTTTTTTCCCCTATGTGGAAGACAGACATTAGAGATGAGGACATTCAAAAGCAATTGCATTTAAGAGGAAACTGGGAAGTAACCACTCATGCTTAGGGAAAGTCTCAGGCTCAGAAAGGACCAGGGAAGACCTTAAAGTTACACCTCATCTGATCTTCAGCACTTTCTATAGAAACAGTCTATAACAATTAAGAAACAAAAGCAATATTAAAAAACAAAAAAGAAAACAAAGAAACAGTAAACCCTGGATAGGAGAAGAATCCGTCTTCCACAGTTACTACACTATTAGATCCAAATACTCAAAGAAATATACCAAAATAAAAATATACTCCCCCCAAAAAAATCCCAAGGCAGATAAAGAAATAAGAAAGTGTGACCCATTCCAAAGAAAAAATGACAATACTGGCTTACTTCACTTAGAATGACAATCTCCAAATCCATTCACGTTGCTGCAAATGGCACTATTTTATTCTTTTTTATGGCTGAGTAGTATTCCATTGTACAAATATATCACAGCTTCTTTATCCAGTCATCCGTTGATGGACATTTAAGTTGTTTGCTTGCCTTGACTATTGTAAATAGTGCTGCTATTAACATTGGGGTTCATGTGTTTTTTCAAATTAGAGTTCCCTTCAGATATACACCCAGGAGTAGGATTGCTGGATCATAGGGTATTTCTAGTGTTTTCAGGAACCACCATACTGTTTTCCATAGTGGCTGCACCAATCCACATTCCCACCAACAGAGTAGGAGAGTTTGCTTTTCTTCACACCTCTCTAGCATTGTTTGTGGAAATAGTAGTATTTTTATATATGATGAGTCTTATATCTGATTCACTTAGACTAGAATTGTGTTCATTGTAGAAAATGAATCAAAGCAATACTCCTTAACTCTTTGGGTCATGCATTCTTTTTAAATTTGTTGGAACTTTGGGTTTTGTCTAGAAACAAAATGCATTTATAATATTTACAGTTTACTTTTTACCTATTTTACCTAACACTGTTAAAAATTGATATGTCAGGACTGAATTGTTGCCTCATATTTATTTTGGATCTCTGTAGGAATTATGTTCTTTTGGTGCTGACTCCTCATGAGCCACAGGTTATTAAAGTGGAGTCAATTAATTAGTTGATGTCAAATTATTAAGCAAATATATTAATTTACTACACAAGATAATATATTTACTATACTGTTATTGTAGAGTTTAGATTTATAAATGTTTAAGTTAAATTAATTTGTCTCTTTTCTGCTGTAATGATACAATGGCTTAGCAATGGGCCTTGAGTATCTGAGTTCAATCTGGTATCATTTGATGTCTTCTAAGCATATATACAAAAAAAGACAAAAAAGAGAGAAAGTATTGGTATAATTAGGAAAAAAGCAAAATTAACCTGCAGCTAAAAAAGCTCATAAATTAACTGTCAGGGAATAAGTATTGAAAAATGTAACAAAGTTTTTAAAAAGTTTTTTTATTAAATATATGTGATAAACTAAAAGAAATCTTACCAACTGGGTATAAATTATAGAACCCTTAGTAATAGAAAGTAAGAAAAAGTCCTAAAATACAAGGAAAAAATTTCAAATTTCACAAAACTCAAAGAAAAGGTACTTAACCTCACTATCACAAAAATGGTAAGTGTGCCTCTTTTGCCGGTACAAGTGGTAGTTTTTAAAAGACACAGATTTGACATAGACATAGAATACAAGCTTGTGGTTGCCAGGGGGAAGGGGGGTGGGAAGGGACTGGGATTTCAAAATGTAGAATAGATAAACAAGATTGTACTGTGTAGCACAGGGAAATATATACAGGATCTTGTGGTGGCTCACAGCGAAAGAGAATGTGACAATGAATGTATGTATGTTCATGTATAACTGAAAAATTGTGCTCTACACTGGAATTTGACACAACATTGTAAAATGACTATAACTCAATTAAAAAAATGTTTATATATATTAAAAAAAGACACAGATTTGAGGCAAAAAATGGATTTAGGATTATAACCATCACACATTTGCACTGGATATAAAACTTGATACAAACTCTCTAGAAAAATTTGTTTTAATGCAACAAATAACTATTAGTTTAAGCTGCTTTACAAAGAGACAAAATACTCTGGCTCAGACAACTAAAAAGAGACATAAAACACTGTGGCTGAAACAAAATAGAAATACATATTTTCACATAACAATCTGAAATACGCATGGTCATGGTAGGTAATCAGTTCCAATTCATGAGCTCATTTAGTGACTGATATTCCTTCCATCATCTCCAAGAATGAGGGGATTGTTGTCACCTGCATGAATAGCATGAGTTACCACCACATCTGCACAATAGGAAGAGGAAAAGTTTAAAGGATCGCACGTCTACTGTGTTAAGGTCAAGATCCAATCAAGGTGATTATGATTTCCACTTAATCCTATTGTCACAAACTTAAGACACAAAACCATAGCCATCTGAAAGTAACATTGGTCAATGAGTTTTCTAGCTGGCTGATGAATTAGCATAACTTTAGTATTAGTGATAATTTCTTGCTTTCAATCAGTGCTATGTGAAATTTACCTCATCCAAAAGGCTTTCCTGGCCATAGTTCTTAAACTATGGAAATTCCTACTATATTTAATGTTTCCTATGTTCTTGTCAGCTTTCTGTGTCATCATCCTTTCAATGGTAATTAATTTCATGTCATCTGAACACTAATTTTGATCTATGCAGCTGGGCTAGCAGCCATTGTCTGCATAAATAAAAATAATGTAATGGATTTCAAAAAGGTTCTGGGCAACAGCGTACCTGCTTTTGCTTGTAGACAAATCTGCTTTTAGCAGTAGACAAACAATTATTTTTTTCCCTGATATTGAAATTTCAAATTCCGTATTTTCACAAAATCATTATTGCAAGTTGCAGGCAGAGCATTGGTTTTTTTTAGCAGAACTCTATTTCTTTCCAATTATGCCTGCAAACTGGCATGCTGACTGCTTTCTGTAGAGTTATAGCCTCCATAAGCATGCAATCTGCTTTCCAAGTTACCACAGGTGGCACTTATATCCAGTTTTTCTAATGACATAGCAAAGATCATAAGTCATCAAGTCTGCATTCACTGTTTCCTTGTTGTCCGATGCCCAAATAGCAAGCTAGTGACATATATTTTAGGTTTTGTTTCAGAAACACTCCACTTTCAAAATTCCACTAATATTTTTTGTATTATGGAAATGAAAGACTAAGCTGCTATAACAAAGATTCCACAAAATAGAGTTATTTAAATAATAGCAATTTAATTATGTTTTCACACAATAGTCCCATGAAAGGCTGGGGGTGGTGGTAGTAAGGTTTGGATCTAGGGCAGAAGACAGCTCCATGATAATTGCAGTCATGCCACCATGCCGTTTCTAACTCTGGTTTCACTAAAATTGTTTCCATTATTCAGACAACAGAAATAGACAAAGAGATGGTCCAAGCAATGCAGTTGGTAATATATACAAGAAACAAAATGACAGAAAACAAAGAAATCAAAATAAGTGAATGTGGTCTCAGTAGCAGTGTAACTAATGATAAGACCATTGTTAAAACATGAAATTTATTGTGGAAGCAATATTTATTGGTAATTGTATATTCATATGCCCTCCCATATTTCTTAGCATCACTGTAGATACATTTGTCTATGGGAATAGTTATAGCCAACAGGAAAGTTAGAAATAATTCTGTTTCATCCCTGGAGAAGCACTTAGGAGACCATTCTTGATGTTATGATTTGCTCAGCTTCTGCTGTATGGACCATGGAAAATTGACACTGAGATGACAAAGTACCAAAAAAAAAAAAAAAAATCCATGCAGTCCTGATCAGTGAGTCACCACTTAAGTCCTGCATGCAATGCAGAGTCATCAGAAATACATCAAAATTTGCATTAGTCTGATTAAATCTTTGTTGATATTTAAGCACTTTTGGTACCACCACATATTCTTGCATATTCTGATACATGAAATGGTACAGGAAGTGAGGTATTTGGATATTTTAAAAACTGTGCCACACTGGCTTAATGGGTAAAAAGTACACTATGATGACAGAAGTGTAGAAGTGGAGGGGGGTGGGAAGGAATAGACTGGGAGTTCAAAATTTGTAGATATTGACAGGCATAGGTAGAATAGATAAACAAGATTAAACTGTATAGCACAGGGAAGTATATACAAGATCTTATGGTAGCTCACAGCAGAAAAAAAATGTGACAATGAATATATGTATGTTCATGTATAACTGAAAAATTGTGCTGTACACTGGAATTTGACACAACATTGTAAAATGACTATAACTCAATTTTAAAACGTTTAAAAAACAAACAGACAAATAAATAAATAAATAAATAAATAAAAGAAATGCGGAAGTGGAAGTAGAAGCTAAAAATATAGAGATTGCTGTTACACAAGGGCTGTCACCTACGAATACTTGGAAGGCAGGTTCTCTGTAATGAATCTGTAGTTTCAGGGAAAGAGATGGAAAATAAGACATTGAGGAGTGTATCCTGCTGACCATCCTTCCCCTTAGCAGTAGAAATTCTGCAGTGGCCCTCTGACCTTGCACCTGAAGCTGAGGACTGGCAAATTTCCTAAGAGAACATAAGAGCCACAGAATGGCAATTAACTGCCCTGGTGTTCACCCCTCGCCAGGACGTTGACCCTATGAGCTCTCTCTTCCTGACACACAGATATATGTGTCAGTCCTTGAATTTTTAAATTTAAAGCAACCTTACATACTTGAATATTTTAAGAAATTAAGGTAAAGACCTCTCTATTCATATTCCACCTTTCTTTGCAAGATCCTTTCTACTTTATTCCAAATTTTGTTTCATCACTTTTCCCTTTTATATTCTTCTTCCTTCTATAATCTTTGTGAGTAGTTCTGTTTGTAACCAATTCTTAACCTATTAAAGACAATGCTTAGATAAATTTTTGTCCTTGAATTTTTCCTAACATGAGCAGTTTAACAATTTTAAAAATGTATGTATATATATTAAATATGTATTATATATATGAATAATATATATTCTATATAAAAATAATATATGTTAAAATATGTTAAAATATATATTAAAATATATTTAATATTATATATATATATATATATATATATATATATATATATATATATATATATATATATGTAGTCCTTTCAGTGTTCCTCGAAATCAAAATAGAGGTAGATGGCCAACCTTGTACTTTCCTCAATATTCTCGTTACCATTTATCACTATGCATTGTCTCTGTTCACCTTTGAATTCTGATCAGATGTGTACTGATTTGGATAAGACCCACTCCCATTATGGAAGCCTGTCTGCTTCAAAGTCCATGAATTTAATCTTATCCAAAAAAAAGCTTTCCATAAACATTCAGAATAATATTTGACCAATATATCTGAGCACCAAGGCCCAACCAACTTGACACATAAAATTAACTATCACAATTGATAAAGTTGGCTCACTTCCTTATATGAAAATATAAATACAAATGTTCATGCTCTATATTTGTCTTCAATTTGAAAACCAGTCCTGACATGCATTAAAACAAAGGAAAACAGACAAGTAATAATCTTTTGGCCAAACGTAGATAGCAGATATGTTTTGTTTGATCTTACGATTTTGATTCAGAGTGTTTTCAGGATGATTAATGATCAGCATATAAAACTAAGAGATTTTAAAGTAGATACTTGGAAAACCTGCTTTTCTTGAAAAGTCAGAAGTGTCACCAGATGGCAGCAATCGACTCCCTGCTTATTTGCCGTGTTCCCCACCGCTCCTTAACGACTGTTAATCGCCAGGTCAGGGTTAGTTGCCCCTTATTATCTTGTTACACAGTTTCTTTTCTTATAATCAGTTGATTTAGGTTCCAGGATTATTTCATGGAGGCATTTCAGAACCTTGCATTACTTGGGAAGCATAAAATCTTAAAGATACTAGAATGAATTCATGTTAGAAGAATAAAAGTTTATAATTTCATACTGGATTTGTTGTCATGTTTTTCTGAGATCAAAGAAAGCTCTTTTCATTTGGAAAATTTTTTCTGAATCTACTTGAAATATTTTGTTATTGATATTACTTGCGTCAAATATCTCCAGTCTTTTGACTCCCTGTTTGAGCCCTTAATAGCAGTCAGTATCACCTGGAATGATAAATTAAAAACAAAACGTCAAGCTGCTCTCTGAAGTCAAGGCTCATTTCATAGAGCTGATCACCATGAAAGCAAACAATGAACAATTAAAAAGAGATCCCGTCCATATAATGTATATCAAGTATTTTAATTGTCTTCATTAGGGATGCATGAAAAAGCCAGGCTGTGTTTTGGTTGTGGAAAGTAATGATCCCAGATAAAAATATGTCAACATGAGAGAAAAATAGCACATGAAACTATTTCTGATTTGTCACCTGGAATTAGAAGCACCTTTCAGTGACATAAAATTGTCAGACCTTTGAATCAGTTATTAAATGTGCAGATGATTAAAGTACAGGCTGGTCAAAGAAATCCAATTAACAGTGTAAATTATTCTCAGAAGTGAGCTGCTACTCTACACAAATTGTGAGCAACCTAAAATGCTTCATGCCAAGAGAAGTCTTGATGAAAAGGAAACTGCAGGCAGTAGGCACTAAAATACAAAGCATTTCCATTAGGGCTATCTGTTTCAAAACTGGATAATACATTTTACACTGGATTTTTCGACCTCCACACTATTGGCATTTTGGTCCAGATAATTTTTTTTTTGAGAAGTTGCCCGATTCATTGTAGAATTTAGTAGCACTGCCAACCTTACCCAAATTGATACCAGTAGCAATCCTCTAGATGTGACACCCAAAAACATCTCTAGATATGGTCAATATCCCCCATAGGGCAACGTGATCTCTAATTGAGAAACATCACTTAATGTTATATCTTCTTCTTGAAACTCCAGCTTCCAGAACAAAAATATTTCTACTGTCTAGGCCACACGGACTGTGGTTCTTTGTTGTGGCAGCCCTAGTCAGCTAATGCACTCATACACGGCCTAAGTCCTGCCAGAGACCGTGCTGAACTGCTCTTGGTCACACAGGTATCATGGGAACTCGGGGAACCTCTTTGTTTTTTTTAGATACAAGAGTTGTTTAAAAAGTTGCCTCTGTAGAGTATGGAGATGAAGCTGTTAAAATATTATGCAGTGGAACACCAGAGATCCCACACGACCCACCAGGTTGTCCTTCCATCAGTGCCCCTGCGATAGCCAGTGTATAATTCTCTCTGCAAATGGAGCACTGCTTTGGTAGGATTTATGGTTTCTGAACAGCATTTTGTATATTGATTGATTGTTTGACCAGGTGTTCTGCAGTATTTTATTTGTTTCCATAGGCAGATTTAACCACGTTGGTAGTTATTCACCATTGTTCAACTTTGCACCTTAACAGTTGAATATAGCCTTTGATATATGACTCCTTTGAGGAGCAATTTGTAAAGTACTGTGTCTTAACTTTCACAAACTTTCTAAAAGAAAAATGTTACTCTTGATATACTGAATTACTTTGGGGAAATAATAAAAGTGATATGTGAGGAATGACATCACGAGTCACCCTTTTACCTTAACTGAGAATTCTGAGAAATATTCTGGATCAAGATTCTAATAAACTCTGTTCTATGTACATTCATTGATTATTCAAAATTGTTTCTATTGGCATTGTCCCCTGCAGTGGTTTACACATATTCCTGTATTTTGAGTCAAAATGATGCTAGCTCAAAAATAAAACTAATTTTGAGAGTAACTGTGTGGCTGGAAAAAGACAGTACTAAGACTGGCCACTGTAGCTGTTGTCTGATTTATATTTGATCCCTCTGGTTAGAGAGCACACAGATGCTTGAAGGAATTCTTGAGCAGAATTACTTAACTTCATCACACAATTGAATAAATCTCTCTGTCTCCTTTTTTTTTTTTTTTCAGCATTTACAGATTTGATGAAAGTAAGATAAAAATAAAGCATTTTGACTTGTAAAATCTTAAAGCAAAAAATAAAGTTAACTACAAAGTTTTTGAATATATGTACTTTTCAACCTCCACCAAGTCTTAGAATACAGCTGTTAAAATAGGTGACACACATCTGGGGAAATTAAATGGATAGAAACATCACCGTTGCAAAAAAGAAAGGACATGTTTCACTTATTTATGGGAAATTGAGCTTTAGATGTAGCTTGATGTCACTAAATAGCCACTAATGTAACCCCGAGACAAGAGATTTGGAACTTACAGGATGCGAAAGCAACCGTCAAGAGTTTTATACCGTTCTCTTTCTGTCTGGTTTTTCTGACAGAAATGTCCATTTTACAATTCTGCACTGAAAATCCATTGTTTGACTAGTTTTCCAAATCTCAAACATTTTAATTATGATTAAAATGGTTCTAAATCACCCTCAAGTGATATTTTTAACTAGTGGAATATTTCTTGTCTAGTTTTAAAGAATTACAAGAAAGTTTTTTTTTTTTTTTGCTTATAAAAATTCTCAGGGTTGTCATTTACCAAAAGCATTTATTTTCTTCCATTGTTTATTGGACCTTAAATGTAGGTTTAGAGCGATAACAGAGTGGACATATTAAACAGTTCACTCTTGGAAGTGATCCCAGATTTAGGGACTGAGTTTCCCTGGGTGCCATGCTCTGCAGTCTGTATCTTAACCATACAACCATAACCATCCATTACACGCTATTTAGCAATAATTGAGAATGCTATTAATCTAAAGTTAGATCTACAGTGTTTCTCATTAAAAATGTATGTCTCTAATTGTATAGAAATAACATTTCCAATATATACTTTCACTTAGTGGGTCACTATGTAATTTGTAGCAGGATAAAATCCTTGACATTTCACTTTCTTTCATTCTCCATTTGAATTAATCACCAATTCCTGGCATTTCCACCAATCTCTCTAAACAATTCCCTAGTACCAACTTATTGCTGGTGACAACTATCCATCACATGACCTTAGCTTAAAGACCTCTAACTGGTATACAAGCACGCGCTGTCCTGACTCAAGTCTCTTTGCTATAAATTGATCACCTCTCAGCTTTAAAGTGCTTAAATGATCTTTTTAGTGCTTCCAACACTGTTTCCTTTAGCACGACTTTCAAAGCTCCATGCCCAGACCACTGCTTCTGTATCACATCACACCACACTTCTGCTCCTAAGGCTCTGTACTTTCTAGTGACACTAGACTTTCTGTTCTTTAACTGATTATGCTCCTTCCTCTCTAGGACACCTGCACATGCTATTTCCTCTTCCCACATGGCTCTTGGTTTAGGAGGCTTTTCGGTTCTCTGGCACTGATACCGCAGTAGATCAGACACAAATACATGGGCTTATTTTCTACGTTTCCTTTCCATCCAAGCCAAGAGTTACCACATTTGTGTTCTTCGATGACTGTAAAGTTACAGTGAAATAACAGTCTCAATTAGATGGCAAATTAGACTAGTAGTTTCTTTTTAGGACACCACGCTCCCCAAAGTTTATCCTTCAAAGATCTCTGCAGTAAATCCATAAAAAAATTCAGATAATTTTAACTTTCTACCTAGAATCAGAGACCCCAGCTAACACTTACTGACTTTACAGCTCAAGAGAATTCCTAGTAATTCTTGGTTATAAAGTCGCCACCCAAAGTTTCTCCCTTTTTGAGTAACTCTTAGGAGGAACAATTATTCTCATCTTAATAAAGCTACTTAGAGTTGTCCATGCATGTAGCGATATGCAGGGCATTGGACCTTCACAGGAATGATTTTACTAAAAATAAAAATACTGTATCCAACATCATTTCAAATTATTTTGTATATATGTAGGGTTTAGTTTAAGTTTAGATATAATGGCAGATAATTGTACATCTCTTTCTCCCTCTTATATGTATATTCTAGCTGTACTTCTCTCATCTTACTAACTCGAGGGTGTAATCTTAAAATAGAATAGCTCTCTGTTTGGATAACGTTAATAATCCCTTTGAGCTTGTGCTTCACCACAGGAAACACAGATGGGCAATCTTGTGTCAGCAGCACAAATGTAAGCTCTGTAGTCCAAAGCTACTGTTTCATGGTTGTTTATTTACTACAATTCTTTTTTCCAAACATGCAAAGCTCTAAAGAATCTTTTGGTTCCCGGGATAAATATGATGATGACCGTAGGCTGGCAGCAACTAGTAGACACCAACAATTCCAAACTCATATGTTTCTCATTGTTACATTTTGGAATAAAGAAAAAAGTGCAAACATATTGACTTCGTTCATTTTTATTAGATGTGACAAAAATGTGTACACAGCTGTGATCGCTGCGTGCTACGAAAGCCATAAAAACACCATACTGATGATGTGAAATAATATGACACATTTCAAAATAAGAAAATTACATTCAAAATACACAAAACTCAAAATTACTTTTGATACTTTTCAAGATTTATTTTTCACCCATATCAGTGTTTTCTTTGTTTTTAATTTTTAAAATACTTATTCATTTGGTAATTTGTGTGAATTTTTTAAATTAATTACTTCTAAGCTTAAGTATTCTCCAAGTATTACTCTTTCTTATCTTAATTATAGTCACTGTTCCATTCTCCTAGTCAACTCTTGTATCCTATCCGTCTCTCTTTTCCTTAAATTTGAACCTCTTTCAGCTTGTTTCTGTTTATTTGAGAAAAGAGAAACGATTAGAAGCGATCCTTCTCGTGCTCGTGCCACCTCGTTGCCCATCCTAGAAGCAGCCGTGTTTATACTCTTGTTCTTCTGCATGTGTTTAAGGAGGAATCATTAAGACCAACCACTCCACTTGTTGGGATTGCAGTAGATTTCATTTCTCTTTGTTTATGTGAAGACAATTCCAGCAATTTTTCTCACCTACCTGTCTTTTCAGTAAATCCCCTTAACATATGAGTATGTCTGCCTTTATGGTTTCAGTCCTTCTCCTCCATTTTTCTGCTCAATCTAGTGAAATCCAGCTTTCATCAAAAAATTGATAGGCGTACCAAATAAACTCTACTTACATAAAAAAAATTAGATTTTTTTCAGGGTTACCCCTCTCCTCCAAGCTGCCGTTTCCAGGGGCTAATGCTGTCTTAATCGTACTTGATCCAGCTGCAATGCTCCTGCCTTAGAGAAACGCCTTCTCCCTGCCCTCCACTGTTTCTTAGCTCTTCTCTTATTACCTGGATGTTCCAAGTGTTCACTCTCCCCTGCTCTGGTTTCTCTCGGTCTCATCACCTGGAAGAGTCTGACTGACCCAGGGCGGCTTCTCTAAGTATCAATGCTTTCTCTAATAACGATTCGTTCTATCTCTTGGGCTTAAAAGCCATACATATGCTGATTTCTTTATTAAAATTCTAACTCCAGCATAGAATACCCTCGTAACATCTCCACCTGCATTTATCTCAAATGGAACAAGTCCTAAATCAAACTCCTGGGCTCCAAACCCCCAAATAGCCCCCCCTACAGTACTCTCAGCTGGGGAAAGGTTAGCGCAGGCTACAGTCCAAGAGACATTCATGATTTCTCTGGACCACTCACATCCGCAGCTCATGGCAGTGCCATCAGTTCTACCTTCAAGGTGTGTACAGACAACGTCACTGCTTTCTGTGCAACCTGGTCCCGGCCACTGTTATCTGTCAGTCTAGATTATTGCAGTCACCTCCTGACTGATCTCTCTTGCTTTGGCCTTTTGCTTTCTATAGTTTACTCTGCACACGATGGCCGTTGTGGACTTTTTAAAACCTCTTAAATTGTGACGTTGCTTTCTTCAAAATCCTGCGTTAGTGACCCAGGTCACTTAGAGAAAAAAATATATTCAAGAGCAAAACTGACCCCTGCTTGGCCTGCCTTCACTGAAGTCTTATTTAACATCCACTTGTTTCTCCAACAATAAACTGCTATGTAGATTGAGTATATCTGACCCCCTGAGACACTTCAGAGAGAGACTTACCTTGTGAGAGTCAACTCTATTCTATAGAGTTCGGAGATAAACCAGGGAAGGCGCTATGGTCCTCATCACCAACACGTGACCCATTAGGATGCTGCATTTTGTTTCTGCTTTGTCTACAATTCTTTATTCTTTCTTTACCTATCAAACCTATTTCCCTCCTCAAAATATCAGTTCCATATTTATTCCTTAGTTGAAGGATTACAGTTCTTCCAGTTTCACAAAGTTATGCAATTATAGTGCAAAATACTTACCAGTAATTGGAGTACAGCCATCACTGTGGGAATAAAAGCAAGACTTACGGTTCAGAATAAGAAGCACAATCGTATCACACAGCTTGTGTGAAAAGGGTAGAATGCGACTTGGCCCCGGTGACACTCTCCGCTTCAATGTAGAATTTTAATTGCAGTTTGTCTTTGCCATAAAAGAGCATGTTCTGAACACTTTTGAATAGAACTAATTCTGGAACCAAATTAAGTCTCCCACATTATGATTTAAGTTGATATAGGTGAGGTTTCATGCCAGAAAAAGGCAATCTAAAGGTAATACTGTGTAGGTATGTAGTACGTGTAGCTGCTGATATCACAGGCAATATTGAAATCAATTCAATTTCATTATGAAGCTTTCCCGCTATAATTTATGACAACAGCAAACAGTGCAAATAATGTGTTGTCTGACCTGTTTTATCTTCTTACAGCCTCATACTTCTTTTTAATGATGGGACATGTTTCTATGCTGGTTAATGTCACTACCACTGTCCCAGATCTAACAGTCCCAAATTGGAATTAATTATTTTTCTTAAGAATGGGCAATTACTTATAACTTATATCTCCAACAAAAAGCCATTTCTTGTTCGTGGTGGACACTATATTCAAAGACCAGCATTTTTGTGCTAGCCATTCACTCAAATATACCTAACTCTAAAATTCACACAGATAGATAACAAACCAAATTCTTTACAATTTCCTCCTTAAAAATTTCTCCTAAAGATTACTTCCTAAGAATAAGCTAGTTATCAGTCTCTATGCAGTTTACCTACCAACTCTGACATCACTTTTCTACCTGTCAAAGTCTTAGATCTATATCTTCATTTCCGTTTCCCTAACCTCTAAGGCAATTCAGATTCACGTATTTAAACACATCAACTATTGCAATCACTCCCTTAGCACTGGCGACAGTTCTCTGTATATGAGCTATCTGACTTATTTCCATAATTCTTTGTAAGCATTTTGAGGTCAACCTCCTAGTTAAGAACCCATTTTTTCATTCTAGGACCTACGATGCTTCCAGCCTGTTAAGAACCCCTGACAGCTCTGTCAGACTGATGTCAGTCATTTCAAAGGCCAGCTCCTAACAGCAGGCCGCTCCCTACTTCCTTCTTCAACCTAAATGGCCGGCCAGCTTGTCTCTGCCTACATACGTACTGATCTCTTCTTGTGTCTGGCTTATGTTCACAGCTGCACTTCCACTCCAGGGGACTGTAGGGCAATTGATGTTGTTGGAAATAATTCCTGGCGTCACAGTCTAAAGAAGTGGATCTTAGGTCTGTTGTTTCCTTTTTCATGACATAAAATCATCTATATCCCATTGTCTTTCCAGAAAGATTTCTTAATAATAAACTCCTTCATAAAATACCACTCTTTCCACTCTCATCATTTTTATCTTGGCTGGAAATTTTTCATTACGTAAAATGCTATTTACTAGAACTGCATAAAACATTCCAGAGGATGAGAAATAATAATTTTTAAGAAAGAATTAGAACCAATTTATTCTGAATTGTTACACATGCAAATGAACTTTTAATGTGTCATTGTGTTCAAATGTATGTATATTACACACACAAGCTGGTTTCCAAATTATACTAATTATCTTTGTTTCAAGTGAAATGAAGTTGAAAATGAGAGTTTAAAGGGGAAGGAAATATCTCAAATGCTTACTCTGATTAACTGAACGAAAGCTTTGCATACATGGAATCAAAATAATGACCAATTTAATAAATTAACAAGCAGTCATCTGATAGGAGGCAATTCATTGAAAACGTTTGCTTATCATCATGTAACCATTCTAATTGCCAGATTATTTAACTGAGTAGAGTTTATAGAAATAGTCACAACAGATTTATCTATAATCAAAAACGCTTGTATATTTCAACTGTTTTGACAGTCTGATTTCAGTTTTATAAATATCTGAGCATTCCCCAAAAATGTACTTCTTTACATTTTCTCTGAACATTAGCTCTTGTCTTTTCCGAGTTAATTTGAAGGATGACTTATAAACTCAAGTTACTTTTCCCTTTAACAACAGGATTGTTAAACATACTACAAATAATTAAGTGCCAAATACTAGTTGGCACAATTCGTTGATTTCTCTTATCTCCCCTTTGTTTTGCCACACCTTAATTTTGCCCTTTGTCACACCTTAGAAATCAATCAATTGTAACAATTAATAAAGTACATATAATTGTTACAGTTTTTCTTATAGATTAAGGTTTTACTTTTAGACAAAGTATTATGGTAGATCTGTATTATTTGTATATAGAAAGAAAAGTACCTCAAACACAAAAATAACAACAACAGAGGCTTGGAAAATAATTCTTATTTTTTAAAATAAAAAAAAATTGTGTAAATATTAGGCATTAAATTGTATCTACAAGATAGTTGGATATGGTTGTGGTGACTGGCTGCCCTTTATACTGACCTCTAAAATGATACAAAATACGTGTGAGATTCCTGAGCTCATCCAACATTATGGACGATTACAAATACATTAATTTGATAAAATCTGCCTACCTATATGTTCTATTCCCCAAATGTGCCAATTCCCCAGCAGACAGATAGCACTGTTTTTCATTATAATTCTTTAATTCTACACAATATACTACTAGAAATAGAGAGGAAGTAACTGTACTGAAAGAGAAGTAACTCATCCTAATTGATTATATGAGGCCAATAAAATATTGATATCAAAATCAGGAAAAATATTATACAAAAAGAAAACTACAAACCCAAGTATTCATGAATATATGAATAGATATAAATAGGTATAGATATAAAAGAAAATATTAGTAAATTAAATCTGGCCATATATAACAGAGGGCAACAAATCATAACCAACTTGAGTTTATTCTAGAATAGAAATATGTTTTAAGGTTTAAGAAGCAGTTCATATCTCTTACATTTACAGATGAAAAATATGTGGTCATCTTGATAGATGTAGAAAAAGCAATTAAATAAATTAAGATAACTTTGAATGAAATGTTAACAACATTCAACAAACTGGAAATAGAAAATAGAAGGCATGTTTGTGAATAAATGGTATCTTTTAAAAAATACTATTGAATTTAGATTTAAAGGTCCAAGATCAGGAACAAAGTTAGATATCCATTCTCACCACTTTTATTCATTGTTATACCACTACACACACACACAGATTGCTGTATTTTGTTGAGTATTGGAGCAATAGAAACTCTCATTCACCACTGATGGGAATATAAACTGGTACAACTATTTTGTAAAAGGATTACATAGAAATATTTTTTAGGGATTAAGAAAATGATTTTAAAATATATTTGGCAATAGAAAGAATAGCTCATGGTCACCTGCAGATAAACATTTTTTTTTAGTCTGTTCTGTGTTGGAGTATGATTTTTGACAAAAATACCAAGGTAATTGAAGGGGAAAGGGATAATCAGTAAGTATGGATAAAATGCAGATCAATGAAGCAGAACAGACTGGAAAGGAAGTAACAGGATTTCTCTCTTTCTGCTGATATTGGCTAACTTTTTTAAAAAATCTGTTTTGTTTTCTATATTTTTCATGCTTTCTCCAAGCAGTATGGATTACATGTTTTGAAGAGCGTTTTCCTGGTTAAGTTTCTAAGGAAAAAAATTAAAAAACAGATTTCAGGTTCACTGCCAATCTTTCTTTCTCAAACTGATAGATGCTTAGAAGTTTTGGGTGGAAAACAGATACTGGGATATTCTCTGTCTTCTTCTTGATCATCCACAACCTTGAATTTATTCCTACAAACACAGCAGCATGCTTGAATATAATGATCAAAGTATTTTTTTTTCTTTTCAGAGCATATACTGGAGATCAGTTTCATCATAGACTTCATATTAAATAATATTAGAATCATAGAAAGTATAAGGGTACTTAGTCAACAGAGAGTAAAAAGAAAATCTTCATTCTATATCCACTTTTGATTAAGAAACTTGTTAAATAAAATTACTCAGAAAATGACTGGCTTTGATATTTGGCTTTGATATCACAAGGAAATACTTTGTCAGAAATGATCATCGGATATCAGCTTGTTGGCTTCCTATGGATTTACTTATCCTATGTAGCTCCTGTGTTTTACTGGCAAAACTTTTTATCTCTGTCATAATTCATGTAACAAGAGAATTTATGTTGGACAAATAGTATGTGTTCTCCAGACTTTATAATTCTGCATTTTCTTCAAAAGGCAATAAAGTATTAAAGTAAAATATGCAAAAGTATCCATTGTCCTCCACCTCTATGGCACCCCCTAGCAACAATGTGGTTGTACTTCCTAAGATGCAAATCCGAGATGTCATTAAATACAACAAGCCACATTTCTGACTTGGTTAAGAGACATCTGAATTGTTAAGATCTTGCAAAAACATAGCATGGTTAATATCCTTGAATGAGAAATACAGAGCATAATGAATGAGAGTGTAATGTAACTGAGGGAAACCACATTAGGAATGCATTGTACCAACACTGGCATTGGGACATTCACTGAAGAACAAACCTCAGTCATGCATTCACATCTCATGTTTCTTTTTTTCACTTCCCCCCCCTGTTTTTTGACATTCCATTTCTGGAAAAAAAATCTAAAAATATTTCTACTATATGTGAATTAATTTGGAAATTTCTTAATTCCAAAATTCTTAATACTAAAACTATTCTTAAATGGTAAGTTATCTGGTCTGAACATTTATTTTCAAAACGTAAAACGCATCTATTTGTAATAAGTTAGAAAATTCATTCATTGAGAGTAGTGACAGTATCTAAAATGGAGGAGCTGGGTGAGAAGCAAAGGTGATCTTCATTATTTCTTGCTCACATTTTTCTTGTCTGTTTCTTTCCAAGGGATGTGTTACACAGCAGCTCGCAGAGGAAAACTCTGGTAATTTTCCCTGTCCCATACCAGGTGAGATGATTTCTTTGTGGTGGCGCAATGTCTGACATATACTAAAAACATTAATGCAAATATTAATTTATTTTCTTATCACTCCATTCAGTTCCCTCTCAAGAACGTGGAATACAGTGTTGTTTTTTCTTTGTATGCACAAAATACAATGAATTGGACATGTCCATATGCAAATATTACTAGATTTTTTTTGTATGGGACTGCAACTCTTCGGGTAATATTAAGCCCTTTTCCCAAGCACCTTTGGAAATACACCATGGGGGAAATAATTTTGATTTTGTGAACACTGTTTAATCATTGTCATATGAGTTTTAACAGAAAAGTAGATTTAAAAAGTAAAAATGCTCTTAACAAAAGGTCAGATTTTGAAAACTAAGAAAAGGATTTCAATTCTTCTGAAAATGAGTAGGTTTTTTAGAAAATTATAGTTACTTTTGTATTATTATTATATCAGTGGAACTAGAGTCGAGTAATAGATTTGCATGCTAAAGTGGTAAGCTCGTGGCTGTGGTTTCCATTGCCTTGCCTGTGATGAGGAATTTTATGTACAAGTTTGTTCGCACAGTCCAATGCCTGTCGTTTGACTATTGTGAAATTTCCTAGCTCTGGGTAGACATGAGAGAAGGGGCTTTCTTCTGTTGCGCTGTTAGTTGAAGAGCCATTGTGAAGCAGGAGCAAACCCCCATTCAGGGAGTTGTGCCCTACTTGGGTCAAAATCAAATTTCTTTTCAGGTAAGAATAAGAAGAAACTGAAGGTTGGAAATAAACATAAAATTCAGAATGAGAACAGCTGAAGGATGAATGTATTTGAAACAAAACTTGGGATAAAAATGTTCCTAAGTCAAAGAAGAATAGCCCCAGAAATTATTTTTCTGTACAGATATGTGCTAAAATTCTAAGACTAACTGAGGAACATCCATGAACCGGTCATCTCCTGCTTTAGTAGTGACCCCACATTAAATCGACTTTGACATAGCAATGACAACTTCTTTAATCTTCCTTAGCGCTGCTCCACTTTCCAGCTCCCCTTCAGGGCCCCCACAATCCCCAGAAGTAAAAATCCTGAATAAGTGAAATTGATGTCTTCCTAGATATATTAAAATACAGTTCTCAGAAGCTGCACTGCCAGAATAACTGGGTGGGAACCTCCTTCCCAGTGCATCCCACTCGAGAAGGATCATCATCCACACCAAAGGCTGGTACACGAGACATGTCATTTACAACTACGACTGGAGATTTTATTTAATGTCTGGGAGAATTCTTGGTCAGAAGAACTAGAAACCGACTTTAGGTATCTGAGGCAAGATAATATAATTTATTAAAAGGATATTGAGACATCCTAGAATTTATCAAGACTAATGGGGCCAATCTTACAAGTCAGAAATCTGTAGTTCCGAAACTCAGAAATCACAACAGCTTTATTTTTAACCATTTTATTTTAAACTGAAGTACAGTTAATTTACAATGTTGTGTTAGTCTCAGGTGTACAGCAAAGTGATTCAGTCATACACATATATACATATACACACATATATATATATGTGTGTATATATATATACATATATATATACATTCTTTTTCAGGTTCTTTTCCATTGTAGGTTATTACAAGATACTGAATATAGGTCCCTGTGCTATACAGTAGATCCTTGTTGTTTATCTACTTTATATATAGTAACGTGTATCTGTTAAAATTAAGAGTTTTTGATTAACACAGCAACTTCTAAGTGGGACCGGATGGCTGAAAACGCTCCCCACACTGCTATAGGACATTGCTGCCACGTGACATCACTGTCAGTGCCATAAAACACTCATTCAGTTAGTGAAAGGGAAGGGTAACTGGTTGCTCTTTAAAGTACTTACAGGTTTATTAAAGTATAACTGAAATTCCAAAAACTGCACGTATTTAGTGTATACAACTTGATGAGTTTGGCATATGCACCCACCCACGATATTGTCACCAGAATCATGGACTGAAAGTAGTCATCGCCTCTAAAAGTCCCCTTGTACCTCTTTATGGTTTGTTTGTTTTGTGGTAAGACCACATAACATAAGATCTACCCTGTTAACACAATTTTAGGTGTACAATGGAATGATGTTAATTATGGGTGTGGTGTCCTAGAGTTGACTTCTGAAACTTCCTCACCTCTACAATTGTAATTCTGTACTCACTGAAAAACAACTCCCCATCTCCCCTGCCCCCATCCCTTAGCAGCCACCACTCTGTTCTATATGTTTGATTATTCTGAGTAACTGGTTCTTTAATTTTGCATCACTAATTTCAGGTGCATAGCTCATGGCTCTTAACCCTGTTTTATATTGAGAAAACTGGGATCACCAGAAGTAAAGGCACTTTCTAAAGTTAAACATCCAGAAGTCTGAGAGCAAGGGCTCAAAGACAAGATTCTGGTTCCAAACTATATCTTCCTAAAAACTACATGTTAAGTATTATACATTATACATTAAATGTTTGTTTATCAGTAAAAAATATTCCAATAAGATTAGGGAGCAAGAAGTAACAGTTTAGCAAGTAATTCAAGTAGTGACAAATGTAAATCTTGAAAATACTAGATTTTCCTTGGTCACTTAGTAGGTCAAAGTTGGAATAACAATTTTAAAAACTATTACTTTGAAATAAATTAGCAGCATAGTTGCTAAGATATTTTACAATAATCCACCAATAATAGTTTAAAAAATATTTGTTTGAGAAGATCACCATGACAAAATCAACTTATTTTAGTTTTAATAATTTATATTTGATATGAATTATAAGAGTATAATATTAACATGCAAGATAACTCAAGCAACCTGACTAATCTCCTTAACTAGTCATTTTCAAATCCACATGATTATAACTGGTTCTTTTTTTTTTTTGGTGTTTTTTTTTTTTTGGCTTAATTAATTATTTCTCAGCTGTATATAAATATTATATTAAGTAACAATATCAAGTGACAAATAATTACACCTTTTTTCCTGTTTATCTGATGTCTCTTTTTACTATTTTAAAACATTTTTGACAATTTGATTTGTTTTATTCCATTATATTATATATGCATACAGCTGTTTAGAGGATTTATTTCTCATTTTGCCATTTTGACTGTAATGTTTGATCAGAGTTTCACTCTATTAACTTTATGTCGATCACCATTATCCTATTAATGTGGTTCCTTGTTATTGTGGTAATAAATGGCTCCAAATTAGTGTTAAAACAAATTTCTGTGTTAAAACAACACAAATTAATTTTCTTACATTGCTGGAGATTAGAAGTCTGAAATGGATTTCATTTGCCTAAAATCAAAGTGTTGGCAGGACTCTGTTTCTGCTGGAGGCTCCTGTGGTGAATTTTATTTCTTTGTGTTTTCCATCTTCTAAGGACTCCTTTCATGAGCTTGGCTCACAGCCCCCTCCTCCATCTTCAAAGCCTAGAACAAACTGCTGCATCCTTCTTATACTGCATGATCCTGGTACTCCTATTGCGTGATTAAATCTCCCTCTACCTGTCTCTTCTAAGGACTCTTAAAAGACTCTTATCCTGGATAATTCAGGATAATCTTCCATCTCACGATATTTAACAATATTTGCAAAGTCCCTTTGACCGTGTAAGTTAACATATTCATAGGTTCCAGGAATTCAGACACTGACATTTTGGTGGGCAATTATTCAGGCTATCACATATGGTTACATAGTTGAGTTTTTGTTTATTTTTTTGTCATATGATAAACCAACCTTGCATTCTTGGGAAAACACCACTTGGTGGTGATGTAGTATGCTTCTTGCGTATTACTGAATTTGAAATGCTATAAAACCAAATTAAGCACATTTGCATCTATGTTCATGAAGGATATTAGTCTATAGATTCTTTTATTTTAATGACTCTGGCTTTATTATCGGGATAATGCTCTCCTTGTCAAACGAGGCAGGAAATACTCTATCCTCTTCTAATTTCTGGAATAATTTATGTAGAGTAGGTTTTATTTCTTTATATATGTATGTATATTTGAGAGCATTCAGCCCTATATAAAAAGTATAATACAACAATGACCAAGTATGATTGGAATGCAGAATTCATTAAATATTCAAAATTAAGTCTATCAATGAAATTCCCTTTATTAGACAGAAAAAAATCTTTATCTCCATAGAGGCACTAAAATCACTTGGAAAATTCATAATAAAACACCAAATCTTAATAATAATAAAAAAAACAACAAATTAGAAATGAAAAGAAGCATTTTCAACAGGTGAGGGGGTAAACATATTGTTATATAGCACACAATGGAATAAATCTACTGCTTCTCACAACACTGATTATCCTCAGAATCATTATATTGAGAGTAAATAGACTGACATACGAAGAATATATGCTGCATAATTCTATTTATGTGGAGTTATTGTGTAAGCAAGATCTGATAGAAATAGTAACAGCTTTTGCCTCTGGATTATAGAGACTAACTTGAAGGCAGTCGGAGGAAACTCTCTGAGGGACGGGACACGTTCCATGCCTTGGTTTTATTTTTGGTAGTAGCTTTGTGGAAACATGTCAAAACATCAAATTTTACACTTACAGTCTTTTCCTTTCACTGTACATAATTTACCTGAATAAAAACTGTAAGTACATAAACAAGAGTTAACAAATAAAAAAAACACCAACTATCTGTGAGAAATGGTCTCCAGTTTATCAGCATGTTGGGAAGTAAATGTGATTAAATTTTGAACTTTTTTTTTTTTTTAGCATGAGTTAATATTTCTTATGTGTACACATTTATTGCACATGCATTTATATGTGAAATGCTTAAATGTAATTACAAAATGAAATACATCATTTTTCTATAGATCACCAATAGCTCTTTTTATTTAGAACTATTGAGGAAGGAGAAGAGATCTAGTAAGAACATCTTGTTCCCATTTTCCCAAACTTTACAGCTTTTCTGTAAATAGGTTTCAGGAGAAACACCTACTGCTTATCAAAGTTTGAGCCAAGAAAATCAGAAACGAACTTAAAAAAAAAATCCAACTGAAAGTTTGTGATAGAAAGCTTTTCTTTCATCATTTTTTCAATACTTTTAATTTACCCAATTCCTCTAACTCTTTACCAAAGGGCTCTGTATTTTGGGAAAAATCCCTAGTGTTCAGTTCCCTCACACTTTACTTTTTATTCTCTTGACTTTATACCTCAACTAAATCTTTAAAAAAAAAATTTAACTGTAGTGTCAATTAACCTTGCAGTATATTACAATGAACGTACTGTAGCCCTTAATTAAATTGTACTAAAAGTGTACTTTCTATACTTAGATGTTTCCCTGTTTCTATTCAACTATTTTTCTATAGTTGTTAATTTGTTGAAGTAGAACATAGTTGTGCTTATGATTCACCTTACCTAGGTGTTAGTTTTTTATTCATGAGATTTCATATGGGTTAATGACAAATGATTGTGCATGTTCTACCTAATAATGTAAAATGGAATAAATATTACAGAAGATGCAAGCTCATTATTGTCCACACAATTTTACCAATTAGGAACTTGAAAATAGCATAAGCATCTTTCTCTCCAGTCCCTGAATCCACTTATCCAGAAAGATTGCTTAATTCTATGTCTTAAATCTTTCTGATGTTTATCATATCATTTAAATACACTTCAAATCCAATTATCTATTTCTTTGTACTTACTTCCTTCTGATGAAACCCCCAGTTTTTATATCTCCTCTTATAGCCTTCCACTATACAATAAATATCACTATATCCTTAAAATCTTCAGTGATTGTTTCTTATTTTTCTTTTCTTAGCTTAATCACTTTCCTACTAAGTTGTTGAAATGATAATTAGGAACTTATAATCTTGTAGAGCTAGAACAGACTGCAACATGATTTATTGTTATAATAACAGCAAGTATGGAAATAGTTTGCTGGTAATTAACAGATGTTGGTAACATATATGAAGGTCTAACAAGTCAGGTTCTTGTAGGCAAAATTGTTTGTTACTGCAAAAGTGTCAGACTGATAACCTGTTAATTTAAGAAAGGAAATGAATTCCACGTGATTTGTGTGCCACGCGAAAAGTTTAAAAATACAATTTACATATGGCTGGCTTTGTCTGAAAAACTTCAAACACAGAACTTAAAACTATATGTGTATATAATTGATAGTGCTCAAGGTCTTTTATTTATAAATTAATAGACTACTGTGTCATATTGCTCTATACATCTATACAACTATACGTTTATAGAACTCTTATTTTTGTTACTTTATATTTAATAACAAATAATATTTTTAAATTGCAATCAAGTAATTGCCATTGCTCATTCTATAGATACAATGTTGTGTGGTCATTTATTAATTTGTTTCACAAATAGTAAAATACAAAATAGGCTTTTATAAACTATTTTTATGAATATAATGCAACTGTACAAAGCATCAGAAAAGAGTGACGGGGAGAGAAAGAGAAAAAACTCACCAAATGCGTGCTTTCAGAGAAGAAATAAAAACAGCGCACGTACCTATTCAAGCACACCCCCAGTCTCCAGTCTCCAATCCCTGGTCTTCTTGTTTGGTTCTTGCTCTGTGGGAGATAGTAGGAGTCAGTCAAAACAGCATCCGAAAAAGGAGTGGACTCCATCCGTCTCCAGCTGGGAGTTCTACCTTCTTCGCCTAAGCCAGCAGTTCTCAAGCCAAGCCACCCCTTGAAGTTGCCTAGTAAGTTCTAAAAAATATGAATGTCCATCCCAGGTCCCGAAGAATTCAATCACCAGTGTCACTGGTTATCTTACGTTGATAATTTAAAAACTTCCAAATTATTCTACTGAGCATCCGGGATAAGAACACTGGTCTCAGACATCCTTCCTTCTTCCTCTGTGACAACATCTAACGATGTGTCCCTCTTCACTAATGCTGATACGTCTCAAACTGGCTTACATCAAACACACCGATCTTTTTTCTTCAAAGGCCTATTCATTGGACTGGAAGTTAAATGATTCATAGCTCCATTACTACATCAGTATTATGTAGGCAGAGTTTGGTAACTGTGAGCAAACAAACATTCTTTTAGCCAAGACATGCTGGCCTGTAGGAAACTGTTCTCGATGTGTTGTATATGTTAAAACAATGCGTGCACACAGTTTAATACTCCACACGGTACCGCTTTCTTTTCCCAGCCCTGAAGGGAAGGAAATCCTGTTAATACAGCCTGCCAAAACTCCTTTTGATTAGACTGATAATGACGCTAACTTTTCCTCATCTGATGAAATAATCACAAACAAATCACTAAGAAGTTTACACAAAATCACTTCTCATTTAGAACAGGAACATATTAATCATACTCAATCATGTAGTGTAATGTGTAGTAGTAAGCCATATTAATTTCTGGAATATTTTAGAATATTTCTTTTACGTGAAACAGCCTCAAATTGTTAACATTGTCTGTTAAAATAATGTATCTGATATCTTTATCAAGTACCAAATGCACTCATGTGGTTATCTTAACAATTGTTATAAAACTTGTTTCTCCTGATTATTTTTATAACTACTTTCCTTAGAAGTTTTTCTTCATAATTCTAATTATTTTCTCTATGTTCTTTCAGCTGTTACAGAAAAATAATTGACAGCCTTCTCTATGCCAGACCCTGCAGTGATAACAGTATTTTTCTCTTGAGGAGAGCTGCCAGCTGCTAGAATCAGCTGTGTATGGTAAAATATTTTATAATTTGGTAAGTGTATTAAAAGAGAAACAGTGTGTTATGACAAGATGGGGGTGAGAGTTCTCAGAAAGACTCAGGATGTTGGAAAAGATGATTGCTGAGCTGACCCTGAGCCAACTTTTAAACAGTAAGTAGGCATTCAGGCATTCAGACTATAAAGTGTACTATTTTTTACAATCTGGGAAAGCAACTATTATGAAAAAATCAATTAGAATTATGGCAAAAATAAAAGTCTAAAGGCTAAAAAGTTTCATATATGATTAATAAAATATTTTTTTAAAGCCTACACTAAAATGTTTTAGCTGAGTTTAGTATAACAAACTTTTCATGAGTATCATGCATGTATCAGGCATTGTAATTAAAAGTTGGGGATTCAAAACCGTGGGCTTGGGAGATCAAAAATCAAAAAAGATAGAAAGTAGCGTTTTTGAGTTCTTACTACATACCATACACTTCAAATATAACAACTCCTTTTTATATTAAAAACAAATTTCTAATGTGAATTATTAAATCTATATTAGAAATGTGGAAGCAGAGTATACGTGAAGTTAAACAAATTGCCGGTTATCGCAGGGTATGTGTGAAGGCCTGATTTACACCAGAGTCTTTCTATTCCAAAGCAGATTTTGTTTGTCTGCTTGTTTCCCTCCTTAATTCTAAATTCACTAGAGGTGCTGAGAGCAGCGGACACACTTTCCCAGAGCTTACAACGGTCCGTGGAGAACACCTATTCTATATACTTTACACTTTTAAACCGTACTTATTAGAGAAAAGGATAGATGCCGTGTTGCCTGTAGAATTTCATCTTCACTTTTGTCCAGGCTGAAAGAAGACAGAGTAGGGTCTAATTGCAAGAACGACAGAGAAGAGGCAGTGAAAAATGTGATTAGTATAATTTCATCAAGAGATTGTAAGTGGTCAAATATTTTGACAATTATCATAGCAATTTCCAAAGTAGCCCAAAGTGCCCTTTTATGAAAACATGTTTGAACCACAACTTAGAGAGGATATTTAATTCATATCTGAGGAAATTGCATTAGGAGATAACTTCTAGGTGGAAATACGCTGAAATAAGCCTCAATCTGAAGTTGTCTTTCTCAAAGTCTGTTATTACAAAAAATTTGCACATATGCCAACTGAAAGAAAAAAAAAAAGACTGTGGCTTTTTAGGATTCACTATCTTTGGTAAAATTGAAGAGTTCCTAAGGGCTAATGGATACCTCTGCAGAAGTGATCCTTCTAATGAAAAATATCTTCTCACATGGGTAGAAAAATAACGCAAGAAAATTTATTGAAATGCTAAATGTAGGCAACTCTGGTAGAATGACAGGTGATTTAATTTCTTCTTTAGATTCTTCTGTACTAATCAAAATCTTCTCTGTTCACTTTTTAAAAATACAATTCACAACCATAACAACAGCTGCACAGAAGTTTCAGGCTGCGCATGCCTCAGGACGGAACATGCCAGAGCAGACCACGTGGATAGTCTAGTAGGGACATTTCATTTTCACATGAACTTGATCATGTTTTCCTTTCTCTCTAGGAACCTGCTTTTCTCCATTAACCTAACTGCTCTTTGTCCATCAAAACACGCTTACGGAGAATTTGCGCTTTCCCAGAAAGGTTTCTCCCAAGTCCTGCACCACTAAACTTGTCCCTTCTTAAGTGCATCACGGTAGCTCTGATGTTGGAACTTCCCACTTTGTCTGGAATCCTCTGACATCCCTCACTTATCAGTGAGATAAGCCATCTCAACCACACTGCTCAACGTAGATATTCCTCTCCCTGACTCAGCACTTCTCTGTGAGTAGCTTCTGCCTCGTATCCTTATGTCATACTGCCTTTCTCTGATCAGAGCACTTACGATATTTTGATAAAAGTGATTAAAAAAAAAAAAAAGCGTCTCCCCTACTAGATTTGAATTACATGATAAATTTTAAATAAGCAACTTAATGAATTACCAGAAAACTTGCATTGGTATCATAAAGATGGAAAGAGAACTGTGACTTGGAGGGAAATGGAAGATTGCTGTGCAGTTTCTGATGGGTGAAGACCATGAGTTTATAGTGTCTCCACTCTTTATGGTGAGTCAACATTTCCAACACCTGCAATACAGATTTCTGGGAAGGGAAACTGCACAAAGGAGTTAAAGTTAATTAATTTAAAGTGAATATATGAGTAATGGGAATGGACTATAAAGGGCATTGGGAAGAAACTGCATTGATAGTAACCATCAGAAAGCAAATCAAATAATTAAGGAACTGGAAAGCCTCATGGGCTCAATATAGATAAAGTAAAATATTTACCAGATCAATAACATAAATATTGACCAATTCAATCAATTAGTCTTCTAATGACTCCTTTGCTTCACTGACATTCTTTCAGACTCTGAATTAACCAACACTCTTCTCCATTTCCGTTCCTAGAATTTAGTAAACTTCTACTGTATAATTACATATTCATGTACTTTATACAATTATTTTTGAGTTCCGATCTCAATTGATATCACAAGATGCACAGTTACCTTCTATATGTTTCTAGTCTTTCCAAAGCTTTCTGGAAATAGTCGAAAGATTTTACCAGCCCAACTCTCATTTTATGGCCAGCAAATGGCAGTTTTACTCAGAGGAAAATATAAATCAGCAAACTGTCTCAAGTAAATTTTTTTTAGTATACTTACAAAGAAATGAACCTCCCTTACTTAGCTTCCTCCCACACTCTTTCAAAGACCTGGGGTTCTTCCTTCCATCCCAGGATAATCCACACGTGCTCAGAATCATACTTCTTCACTTCTCCCTTGAGGCTAACTACTATCGAGTAGGTTACTCTCTCTCCCACTTCCTAATCTTCTCATTTTCTTCTGTTTATTTCTTAATGAGCATTGAATCTCGTATCTTCAATCTGACATTACAATTCTCAAAACAAACACCCTCTTTTGGCTTTATCGTTATTAAACAATGTTATATATTCAAATAACTTGTCTATTCACTAATGTGAGTCAGGGAACTTCATCATGGGAATAGGATTTAGTGCCAAATCCTTGCAACTTGATAAGTTGAAGATACTGAGACACAAAGTTATTCATTGTCTTCTCTGAGATTGCATGGCAAATCCAAAGCTCATTAGATTGCATTTAAATAATTATGTAATCACAGAAAAATTAATCATTTTAATTTACTCAAATGCCATTGTAAAATATTTTGGTTAGAGTTTAGTGGTCAAAAAAGTTTAATTTTTAAAAATGTACTTTGTTGAGGAACGTTGTTAGAGTGATGGCAACAAGTGATGCCCTCTGGAGTGATTAAAAAAGATAACTCTGCCCAGGGAGTTATTATAATTTTTATGGACATTGATAAATAAAATGCCTTTCAATTATTGTACAGTGCTTCCCAACAGATTTCAAATTACATTCATGTCCTATTCCAGATGATAGAAATTAGAATTAATATGAAAGGGTATATGTGACACGTTGTAATGTTTTCTTCT
The DNA here is from genome assembly GCF_048773025.1 of Camelus bactrianus. Lineage (NCBI taxonomy): Eukaryota > Metazoa > Chordata > Mammalia > Artiodactyla > Camelidae > Camelus > Camelus bactrianus. The sequence goes on along the minus strand of NC_133561.1, from coordinate 8,496,951 downwards.
AAAGATTGAAGTAACTTACTCTTTTATGTTCATCATCTGAATCAAATGCAATAGAGAGCATTCAGCCAAGATGTCCTTTTGTCAGTTTAATTTTCATTATCCTGAAGGCATGTCTTAATAAAGACAAAACACTCTTTCTGTCTTATTTCTGGTGATATCTTTCAATTTTCTAATTAGTTTTCTGATGTTACAGAAAATAGCAGAAAATTTATGTAAGACAAACATTTGGTACTATTGTTTAGAAGCAAATAATCTTTATTATATCATTTTAAGCCCATAAAGATGTATATTGCCTACAACTTTGACAGTTCTGAATTATTCTTAACATTATAACATATCAAATGCTTCTGACAGAAGAATAGTTATATTTGCATTTATACATATTTATATATATATATATATATATACATATATATTTCTCTATATTGCTTGTTTCAAGGAGATTTTTAAAAAATTTTGTCCATAATTATTTGATTGCTATCTTTTAGGTTTGTTTCTCCATACATTGTTTTGATGTTTTTAACTTCCTGTTTTTAAAGTGTGTAGAAATTTAAATAGTGTTAACCTCATTTATAGGTGGTTTAATATTTGTAAGGATTAAAGACATATCAAGTCACCTCTACACATCAAATCTGAGCTAATTTTTTGTTTGTTTTTGCTTATTTATTTATTTACTATTATTATTATTTTTGAGTTATTTTTTGAGTTGAAAATATTTGGCACTTAATTGAAGTGGCAAGAATATACAAAATACGCCTGTGGGTTTTTTTTCTTTTTCATTGATATTAAGCTTAAAGAACTAAAGGGCTAATTTGAATATGTGGGTCTGTCTTTCTGAAGCTCTCAACAGGGCTTTTTGTCTGCTCCTCATTTGATTTCCTTTCATACTCATATGTTCAACAAGCATTGTGTGTTTATTATCACAAGAATGCCTGCCATTTTTCAAGCTCCTTCCCATGTGTTAACATTTCAAATTCTCATTGAAAAAGTGTGAGATTAATAAAGCAGATATTTGTAAGTAGGAAAACAAGGAAGCCAAACAAGGACACAGGATACTAGCACATATCAGACTCCTTATGATCAAGTAGTTTTTAATTTAAAATATTAAGAACAAAGCAGTTACATCTACCTTTTGTGATGCTCTCATAGTGTGCAAGGCACTTTAAAGACATGATCTGAAAGCATCCCCATCAGCAATGGAAGTTACTCTTGTTCTATGTTACTTTTTTGGCTTCAAGAGGCCAAGTTCCTTGTCAAAGATCACATATCCTATAGGTATCAGATTCAGGCAAATATTTCCCTATCACATAACAAACCAAAGCTATATTTTTCCCATGGTACCGTGCTAAACCTCATTGAATCATTTTAATTGAATTATTAAATTGGCATTCTTTGGCCAATAAGGAAAAAAATGTATCAAGTTTAAATTAAATATCAGCTTATATCAGTTGAAGTTCGAATTCAAATAAAATTTTCTGATATCAACACATAGAGCCTTTCTACCTAAATGATACAGTGCAGGTGCTCTCCGGGAACAGATGGAGAGGATCACCTCCACTAGATATTTTTTACCAGGCAATGGGCAGCCATTAATGAACCTAAAATGTATGAGGCAAATGGAGGAAAAATGATAGTGATATACAATATATATAATATGTTTTGAAAAAAAATTAGCTTAACCTAACTTCCTGTTTCTGTAGCTCGTTACTAGTGCTGTACAATCTGCGGAACTGTGATCACACTTTGCGTATCACATAAGTCTCTCCAGGCGCCATGTGCGGAGTACTCTGAATCCCACATACCCAGAGTTACTGTTCCTGCCGTCTCTCTCTTCTTTCCCATAGCTTCCTGAAGCTTAGGTCTTCACGTGGACCAGGCTACACCATTTTCTAGTCTTGTTTGACATTTTGTCTTTGGGAGAGGAACTTGTCTTCTCAGAGTCCAAATACCTGGTATTGTCACATTTGATGTTGCGCTCAAAAATTCACTTGAGGACTTTAGGTATTGATAGAACATGTGAAGTTATGAGTGGGTCAGGTTTTCAAAAGCTCATGAAAGGCTAAAAGAAATGTTCTAGATCAATATTTAAGTTATAAAGAAAAAAAGGAGCAAATGTAAAAACCTAGGGGAAGAATACTATGATTGGCAGCTAGACCTCATAGATATTTACTACATTAAAATATAGTTTGGTGATTGGCAAGAATACTACTAACCTTGCTTGAGGCAGTGAGTTTAAATGAACACGGGTGTAAAACTGCCCTGAGTATCAGAAATTGCAAGCAGCTGTGTTTCCCTGGACCATAATTTTCAAGAGAATGCATAGGGTCACACCACTATCAGCACTGTATAACCCTGTGAAACATACACATGTGCACACACACACGCATGAAAGTATGTTTGTGCTGTTCAAATACTGAAGGATAAACACAGATGTATAACGCTTCTCAGAAATTCTTCAAAGGATGTAACAGAGGCCAATGAGTTTAAATCAGAAAATCGTAAAAGCAAAATAGGAAAACTCGTTAGTAAGTATAACTGCGGAAAAAAATAATATTCACGGCTAATGTTGATTTTAAAATATGGTAGGTAAACAATCAAAAAAGGTAAAATGAAGTATATTAAAATATTGAGAGATATTGTGGATTATTTCACTAGATGATTTCTAAATTTCCCAATTATTTATCTGCATATTTAGAAAGAAAGCAATATAACATAACACCTGGAATCAATTATACATGTAACGATCAGTCTACTATCCTGAATTTTTAAAAGGTCTTTAGCATTTTTCTTCAATATTCCAGTGGATAAGATTTCTCAGAATTGCAAGACTTTGCAGTTTCAAAGTCCAGCTATAATTCCTTGCTTATTAGAGGGAAAAAACAATCTTTTGAAATGTTTTCAAACTTAGTCTATGAAAACTGTCAGGATAAAGAAATTACTATGGAGGCAAAGTATTAAAAAAGCAATTAGAAAGTGACATGTTATAAATACAAAAGCAAGCTTTTATGAGAGTGTCAAATTTAATATTCATATTATATGCCAGTTTTGAAAGATGTTGCCAAAATGTGATACCCAGTTCCTTTCTCCTTGATAAAGCTCAATCTCGTAAGTTACTCGAGATGATGGGCATAGATATTTTTATACTATTTGTACATACATTTTTTTTTACCTTTAATTCCTGTCCCTAAATTAGAGGCCATAGTGTTTATTCCATACATGTCCAAACTGTGGGCTTTCCCTCTATTACATTCCAGTACTACACATTGCATTGTAGAGTTTAGGGCAATCGAATCTTTAAAACATATTACATAAATTTCTAAAATTACGGTTTAGACGTTATATGCTTTAATTTCAGGGTCTGAAATAATGTAAAACTCACTTAAAGGTGATTTTAGTCTGCATTTTCTATGATACATTTTTATGCTAGAGAGAACACACATCTTTGATTTAAGTAAAGATAATCCAATACAAAGCTGTCTGAGCATGATACCGTGCTCAGACGACTTTTATTTTGGCCGATAAGGCTATTTAATATACATAGGCTGCTCGTGGTCACTAGGCATTAGTAAAAATTCATTATATTTTTACTTACAATTTCCAAACCACTTCCCAATCTTTTGCAAATCAACTGAGTTACCAGTACTTTTCTGGAGCCCAGTGATTTTGAGAGTTCCTTTTACATCTATCTATTACAAGACTGAGGTTTTCTGTAGACCCAAGGGGGCTTCTGGCTGCCCTGAAATCTGTGTGACTCTTTCAAGGTGTAGCAGTTATAATTTGCGATTAGACTCAAGAGCAAAATGATCCTAAAAGATTCAATGTTTATAAGCTTAATAATTTAATTCATTTACTTACATATGCAACCAGTGTTTGTTGTCTGACTATTTTTGTCAATTCCTGAGCTCTGGACTGACATAAGCACAGATGTATCAGTAGCCCTGCTCCCCAGACACAGTGGCCTAATATTATTTGTTTATTGGCAGTCTAAGTGTATATTTTTATAAGAGCTATTTTGAAACTATGTATTTTATGTAAGAATTAGCAAATTAATTAGTTACATATATTTAAAAATTTACTTTATCTCTAATTAGATGAAATAAGTATTTTCTTAAAAGTGTTTTGTATTTTTCTTCTTAAAGTATAAACATGGCTTATAAGCGGCATTTGTGCTCAGCATCCTGAACTTCAAAGAAAATGCTGATCTGTAGCAAAACTTCTAGCTAACCTTTGTTTTTGCTCTAGGGTCACTTCGGTTCCAATGATTAAAACTGCTCAAGGATGCACTTCATATTAATCTTGGGAGGAGCATAGATTGACTGACCTCTGCTGAAATTAAATATAATTCAGAACACTGCACCATGCTTAAAAGCAGCTTCATTAAAAATGTTCGTCCTCAAATATTTTCATCTCGTTACTTTTATATGTATTTCTTGTTTCTATGTAATACATTATGTCCTACAAAAAAAGCATTGATAAATGTATTTGAACTGAAAATGGTTCCATAACAGTAACAAGAAAAACTAATAGCCTCAATCCATACAGTTCCTTGTCTACGATTTGAAACATGCCTTGACGATCATTTTTCTAATCTGCAAAATATCCCTGAAAACACTCATTATTCTGCTGATGAGGTTATTACACCAAGGTCACAGAGCAAGAAGGAGCATGGTTTTATTTTAATATATTCTCACACATACATTTCCTCCCAAGTTCTGCTTTCTTCAGTAAAGTCAGAATCTAGTAAAAACCTGTCTTGAGTATGTATCTGAAAAGAAATATATTCTATTGACCTTTGCTAGCAATTAACTACAGTGCAATGAAGCTAAAGCTAGGCTCCTAAATGTTCTAAAATAGCTAAGAAAGAATGGAAGGAAGGAAGGAAGGAAGGAAATAAACTGTGATCAGGTAGGAGAAATGTCTGCCAACTTAGACAAATAGCTAGTTTCCAGACCTTCTTGGAAGCATTAATATAAAGTGATTTCTCCTGCTCCTTCATTCATGTACTTTATTAAGCTCTGCAGAGAGAACATGATCCTAACACTGTAACACAACGGTGCTTTGAATGCTGCCGTCTCTAATGTCTGCCTCTGGAAGGCGTTGGAAAACTGGTACTGAAATCTTCTCATATTTTACTTTGACAAAAATAGAGATGACCTCGTGTTATTTTGTTTGTTGGTTTCTTTTCAGAGCCTTATTGAACATTTTTGCTTACACGTTTCTTGTGGGAAATTTTTTATAAGAAAGTCTGTGAGATACCTGAGTTCAGACCAAGACATGTTCTGTGAACTATTAACCAGCTATGTTTGATGAAAAATTTCACTGAATATCTGCTCCAGTGGAACTGTCAATGAGATTATGGCTCTTGATAGGATTGAAAGGACTTGTGAAGCCACGCACTGTTTGTTTTAGGAAAGACTCAGCATGATCTGGGACATCTTTATGCAGCTGTTGGATGCCTTTCTGCATCTCTGTTTCTTCATTTATGAATTAGGTATAAAAATATGAAACTTATTGTTTTAATTTATTATATGAATTACATAAACTTATGACTATCAAATACTAAAAATAAAATGATCTCTCAAGGAACATAATTTATTTTCTTCTCACTCATGCTGCATTTCCTTTTCAGACAGTGCTGCGTGTATCATATTTATCAAAGCAAAAGAGCGATACCTGATTAATTCGTTTATATTTAGAGAGAATGATTAGGAATTTTTGATGTTTCAACACCTGTGCAAGTAATTCCCTGCCAGGAAACCAAGAGATTTGGGGAACCCAGAAACCGTAAGTCCTTTAGACCATTTTGAAGACACTGAACATCAACTCAATAAAGTGATGTCTGACACTCAGCTAGCATTGCTGCTGATTCAGAGAACGTCTTACATGCTGTATAGTTTCATTATCAAAAAAGATAAGCTAAAACCTTATGCTTTTTAGTGCCTACATAGATTCCATTATTAATATGTATCTGTATTTCTACTAGCAAAATGAGCAATGAAAACAAGACCACATATCTTTTTAATGTGTATTCTATCAATTATGATGAGCAAAATTTCCCATAATTGGGAATAGTCCACAAATCAGATACATATGGTAGATAAACTGTTATTTCATGGTTGAGAAGCAGTGCTGTGAAACATATTGCACAAATTATTGATACTTATCTGACTCTTAGTCTCTAACTGTATTTCTGCACTGGGTATACATAAGTAATCCATAAAATAAGCTTTTATTGAGATTAATTGTTTTGCATTATCCCCATCTGAGTATGCGAGGGCCAGTTATGGAGTGGAACATTTTTTCCCCCAAAAGAAATGAAAAATATCCTCTTTACTACATTTGAAATCCAGTTATATTTTTACAGTGAAAAGGTACATCATAGATTGGTTACCTGAGATAGGAGTTAACATTCAGGAATGCCTTTGTGGTCGTGATCTATCGAAGGGAAGAGAGAACATCACTGTTGGGTGGAAGAAGAAGTGTTGGTGAGATGCAGCCACAATGGAGGACACCCCACCATTCGATGGAGATTTCTGAGGCTGGGATGGCAGTGTAGAGAGACTGCCCCTACTTGGGGTATGGGGGTGAGGTCTTCATACTTTTATCCTCATCAGTCATTGGATATGGGGAACTCTGGAAAAAAGGTGTGACATTGGGTAAGGCAGATTTGGTGTACACATAGCTAACAGCTGAGAGTTCTCTTTTGGGATAACTCCTAACATCTAGGGGAGGAAAATATTTCTGAAAGAACATCCAGGTAGAACATAAAGGCATTCACAATAATTCACCCATTGTGTTACCTGGATTCATTTTTCCATATAAATTCTGAAAGCTCCTCCATGAGTTCAATGAACATTTCTTTCTGGGGGGAACTTACAAGAAGATTAGTAAAACAAACTACAGCATCCACCTCTGTTGCTGGTCTTGGGACCACAACTGATGCTTGTTGTCCCTCTCTCCTGCTGTCTACTCTCCCCTCCCCTGGCACTCAGCTAGCATCACTGCCGGTTTCAATTTTCTACATAATGCTGTAACCATATCCTCATTACTGAGATGTCTGAACTCCTGGTCCTCATGACTCTCTCAAGCCATTGTGCTGTACTTGTCCATTTATTATCAAAATTAGGTAAGATAATACAAAGAAGCACTCAAGTAGATGGGTCATTTAGCGAACGTTTTGCCACACATATTGCCCCATTGTTTAAGAAATCCCTTATCTCCCCCTAGAGACTGAGGTGATGACTTTTTCCAAGATGGCAGCTCCTCTTCTTGCCTGTTCTTCTTGTGGGACACGCAGTCTAAAATGCCCAGGAAGGCTCTTTAGCCAATACTTCAATAGGGAGTTTTCGTATCTTTCACAGTGTAATTCTTTCACTGGAAATGAGAATCTCTAAACTCATAGAGTCCAAAGGTGTAGGTTCAAGGCAAAAGCTCCCCAAGTGGATCCCTGGGAATGATGGTAGGCAAGACCACTGCTGCTATTTCATTTTGGTTGCCTGATCCGTGTATTTTTTTTATCTATTTGGGGATACAATACCTTACAAAGACACTGAGACAAGTCAGGGAATAAAGGAAATCCCATACCAGGAAAATGTATCTAATCCTGTCAGATAAATAAATCACTGTCCCTAATATGCCTACGTCTGGATGTTGTGACTTAACCTTAGTTGTCAGCTGAGTTGTAAGTATTAGTCATTGACTTAGATTTTGCAAGGAGAGGCCTCTGCATCCTCTTCAGATATGGGTGAATGTGAAGGAGTAGGCAATTTCTGCAGGCTCGGTAGGTCCAGTGAATGTCGACAACTTAGAATTCTTGAGCATCGCAATCCTGACGTACTCATTCAATAGATCAGAATGCTATTTTCCCCAACCAGGCTCTGGTTTGGAATAGGAGTCCTGCCTTAGGCAGAGGTTTAAATATTCTTCCATTTAAACCGTGGGAGTGGTTCCCTGGGCCTTAGCTTTCTCTGGCCTCTAAGGCAGGAAATATGTGCCCCCAAGAAGTCCTGGTTCTCACAATTAGTCTTTATTTTCAGTTAATCGAGTTTAGGTTTTAATAATCTTTTCCCGAGTTTAAGCAAACTATGCATTAGGCACCTAGTTCCATGTAATATATAGCTAATATTTCCCCCTTCTTTCTCAGATGTGTGACATACCACTCTGCCAATGCAGGTTAACTACCATCACAGTCCAGCAACTACGAAAAGTTAAAAAACTGCATTGCTACCTACGGCCAGATGCTCTTCGTGCTCCTACCGTCAGTCACAGGTCGCAGGGTCTTTTCTGCCAGCTGCAAAATCCCACTCCAGACTCTGTGTATGAAAGCCCCTCCTGGAACTCGCTGCCTGCAGACGTGGTTCCCAGGAAAGCCAACTCTGAGACTGAGATAAGCGTGCGGGAGATTTATTAGCGAGTGCGTTGAAATTAACGCCTGCGGGAGGAAGGGGAAAGGGATCGGGCAGAAGTAGAGCTGCAACACAGACTCAACAGAGGCCTCACGAAGTTCCAAAGTTCGGGGGAGACTCTGCACAATTGTCCCAAAGTTGGGCGTAAGGCTGAACGTCTGTAACCCATGGGTCAGTGGATTTGGTGGATCATTGGGAAAAGGCATTACCCTCGTCTTCCCTGTCGGCAGGTTTGCATCCGCAGATTCAACAAACCGTCGGCTCCGCGGTCTGTTGAATCTGTGGATGTGGAGTCGGTGGATACGAAGGGCCGCCGTAAAGCGCTGTTTTACTTAAGGGGTTTGAGCGTCCGTAGGCGCTGGACGCGGTGGGCTTTCGTATGGGCCGGGCCGGGCCGGGGTTCCTGGGCCAATCCCCTGCGGGGCCGGAGGGACGACTATGCTTTGAGCAGGGCCCTGGGAGGAGGAGAAGGCAGGTCGTAAATCTTCATTTTGGTGAGGAGCCTGTGTGCTCTCATAGCATCCTCTGCAGGGGCCTCAGAAGCCACGAAAAGAACCTCCCGGGTGACGTGGTCCACAATTTTTCAATAATTCGGAAGTGTCTTGCAGTCTTACGAAATCTGGCTACACTCACATTTTCACTCGCAGTCTGGTATACTATGCACAGTGAAATTCAGAACTTTGAACGTTGGAACTTTGCCAACTGAAAAGTGAGTGTCTGACATCTGTGCCACTTCATTTGTGGCTTTTTTTTGCAGAACCCTCTGGAGGATACAGTTGTTTTATAGCCTTACTGATCAATATTGAGAGGATAAAGTTAATAAAGGAGCGAAAGCTATGAGGGCCTAATTCCAGAATGGCGTTTCGGTGAAGTGCGTTGACTTCCTGCAGATTCACCCGGTGCGTGATTGCGGGCGCGCATTTCCTGCAGTTGTTACCCCAACAGGTAAAGACCCCGGTTCTTGTCATACCCGGAAGACAAGGTCGCAGTTGGGAGGTGGTGCGTTGTGTAGCATAAGATTTCAAAGATTTATTTAAAAGGAAAGGAAAAGTACGTCCCCAAGAATGGGAGGTGGTCTGATCCAAGAGAGGAAAAAGCGGTGGTCTTTGTCTCCCCTTTGTCTTAGACCCTCGCTTAGAGGGGGTCTCTTGGTTAATTGAGGGCTCTTGTCCCCGGAGTGCTTAGTCATGTTTGGCCCCTTTGCGCATGTCCTTACCCATGGTGCACACAGAAAAAGCCATTGCGGGGGTTTAACTGCAATGTTTCTTGTTATATAGTGAAGATTGGTCATGTCTGGTTAAGTCCCTTTCGGGACCGGGCAGTCGTGGCTATAGGGTTTAACGGTGTTTTTTTTGTTTGTTTGTTTGTTTATTTGTTTTTTTTTTTTTTTGCTGGCACTCATTTAGAAGTAAAGTCCCTTTATGCTGGAGGTGGGCACAGCACCATCTTCCAGACCCTACTCCCTCTCCTCCACCCGTCCGCCCGGTGCCCCGCTTATCGAATTACTGAACATAATGACTTGTTTTTTGATAATATACCTTTGCTGCACTTACTTATAATTTTTGCACAAATAAATGATACTGGCTGTAGTCATTTTTCTTTAATTGTATTCATCAAATTTGGGTATATAAGACAGCATCACAAGTGAGTTGTGGAGGGTTCATGGTTCTTGTACCTAGAATGGTTTTATATATCTTTAGATATTAGACAGAATTAGCCTGTAGAATCATCAGTTCTGTTAACTTTTTAAAAATGGCTCCAGTCTTTTCTAAGGAAATTGTTCTATTTAAATGAAATCTGTCTTCTGGTGTTATTTTTAAATTATAATTTTAAATCATGCATTTCCTTTAACATTCCAAATGTATTACATGTAGAATTATCATTTTCATCTTTTATCTGTCTATGACTGTGTGTCTTTTGCATTCTTGATTTTCTTCATTTTAATAAATGTTTTGCTTTAACAATCTCATGAGATTAGCTTCTGTGTATTCTCAAATAATCTGCTTTATATTTATCTATTCAGTGCTCTATTCTTTATGTATCTTTCATTTTATTAATTTCTGTCATTTCGTTTAATTTATTCCTGTATACTACATAAACTTATGCTGTTTTTTCCATGTTTTTTATATATAGTAAACACCTTCATATTAAATATGTCTTATGTAATAATGAACACAGAGAAAATGATAAAGGATTATTCTTTTTGCTTAGCACAAAGTCAGTATTTGTGTTCCATTTTGGGGAAAATCTTAAAACTTTCTCTAGTTACAAGTATAAAAGAAGCTTCATCCAGCCTCATTCCTTCACACTCACACAGAGAAACACAAACACATACACAAGTATCCATCCTGTTTTACAAAAGGTAGCTTTATCTTTGTGTTGCCTTATTTTTCTGTGCTATGACTAGTTACAGAACAAATATGTCAATATGTGCTGCTTTTACAGTATGTGAGGCTAGGAGAAACTTTTTCTAGTGACATTCGCCCAGTTCTCTGTCCTTAATTTGGTATTTGGGTTCCTGAGTCCTGTAAGAATGTTGCTCCAAGTGGCCGCATTGCTCGTTTGGCCATTCATTTCATTTCATGTTTTTTCTTGGCAAGTGCATCCTCTGGTTATTTTAATGAAATAAGATGGTTCCACAAAGTAGTTCTAGCTCTTGGCCATCAGAGAGGAATCCTTCTATGTGAATGTAGGGGTATTAAATTTTAAACAGCCATTTCTTTATTGTTTCTCTTGCATTTCTAAACTGTTTAAACGCCAGTATTTTTGTTTCATAGTATTTTGTATATATTTATGCCCATGTTTTTTCTCTTTTCATTTTCTGATATTAATGTTAGAAAAAATATAGTACTGCTATGTTTATTTGTGTTTTCCTGATAACTTTTTTGTACCCCTTCATCTCTCTCTCGTCTCTCAATTTTTACTCTTTAAAAGTATGTTTCTATACCCAATTTTGTTTAGCATATACAATGTCTTTGTTGTAATTGGACATTGTTGTTAACATTTGTAATGGACACTTGAATATACTTTCATGACCTAACTTTCGAATTATTTATTTTACTTTATGGTTTTCCCTTGATGTATTTATTTATTTTTATTTTCCTTATATGTTAGTTTAATCATGATGACATTTATTCCCCTATTTCTCTTGTTCATCTGTTAATTCTGTTACTGTTTTCCAGGTCTTTAGTTATAACTTTTATCTTTCCTGAGGCTCAAAATTAAACATATTTCTCTATAGTTATATGAATGAGTGATAAAAAATTCCCCCCATCTAGATAGACAGTTAAAAAAAATCCTCTTCATTTCTCTCTCCAATAAAATGGCACTTCTGGGAGAGCTTTATTTTCCTATTTTCTTTTCAACTCTCAAACTTCTCTCTCAGCCAGTACAGTCCTTAGATTTGGCTGGGAGAGGATAGTATATTTAATTCTGGATCTGTTTTAGATTCTGCATGTAAATGGTTCTTATTAAAAATATTTAAAGTGTAAGATACACGTCCAGAGAGTTTATGATTATATTTTTTGATTCAATTCTGTGTTATAGATTTAGAGTAGAAACGTAAGTATACTTGTGAATAATTTCAAGATTCATTTTTCATAGCGTTTTTCCTTCCTTTCTTTTCCTATGATGAAATTTTCAGTTCTGACTAGCAGGTGTTAGGTTAGGTTTTTCCTGATACTTCTCAGATAAGATATGTAGGTGATATATTCTCTGAATCCTTGAATCTTATAATAATCTTTCTTACAAACTATAAACTGTCAGTGGGATGTGAGCTTAGCTGAGCATCCTTGAGTTTCAGGACTAACCTCCTTGTAGATGATCTTCCCTGTGTTGCAGTCACATTGTTTTTCCTTGTGAATAAACCGTTCTTTCTCTTTTTAGGCTTAGAAGATTATGTATAAAGTTCTGATGTTTTTCTTTTTGAATTTTTTAAATTTATATATTACAATACCTGTATGTATCTCTCAAGGTTTTTTTAAAAAAAAAATTCATCATGATTTCCTTCTTCACAATTTTGGTTCCGTATTTTTAGCTATTTCTTCTGTTTATCTAAGCCTCTGCTTAGTATCTTAACAGTGACTATTCTCTCAATTAATCTGAAGAGTTTTTTTTATATTAAATTTCATCATATTGTTTAGATACTTTGAATGCATCTCCCTGAGGGCTTTTATAATTTCTTTGATGTTGTCATTTTTCTCATCCACCACCTCTATTGTATAAGCATATGTCTTGTTCTTCCCTCTAGCTTCTGCCTCCCCTTAATTATGTGTTTATATGTATTTGACGTCACTGTGGTTCCGTTCCGACTTGTTGGTTCCTTTAAATGGTGGCAAACCAGTGCAGGATGGTTACCACTCTTAGGGGTAATGGTGAGGTCTGATTTTCCAACCCCTTTTCATTTATTCATCCATGATTCTGATGTAAAAAGGCTATGAACCATATTGTATCACACATACACTGGAGGCTATATATGTCCATCTGAATGTGAAAATCACTGGAATGTGTGTGTGTGTGTGTGTGTGTGTGTGTGTGTGTGTCTATATGGAGAGAAAGAGAAAGTGAGAAGGGACTTGGATACATATTTTAGCCAAAACTTTTTGTGTTTTTTTCTTAGAATATTTTCTAATCATTATAACATTATAACTTAGAAACATTTATAAAGATAAAACATTATCTTCTCATCCATTGTCCTAGGTGCAACTTTATCCATTTTTATTTCTTACCCCCTAACCCAGAAGTAACTCCTTTGTATGCACCAAAACATAAAAATACAAAAAAAAAAGAAAATAACAAAATGTCATAAAGCATACTTTTAAGTAACTTGCTTTATATAAGAAAATATAGGTATTTTGTTGGTTTTTCACTGTGAACAGGTCATTAAGTTTCACAATAATAACCTTGTTGTGAACAGTAGAGGAAATGGACATGTGAGAACCAAAATTTTTCTTCCCCAATCATAATAAGATTCTTTGCATCAGTGCATCTTGGGTCATGTAAGTGTTAAAAACTCATTTCTTGAAGTAGCCTGTTGTAATCGTTCATAATAAAAGGAGTGTCATTTTGGCACGCTGAGCTAAAGGGAAAACGCAGGACTTGAAAACTGGTACACCTGATAACTGGATTTTCCTCCCACTGCTATTACTGTGAGGTAAACAGGCTAGTTTAATGTCTTGAAGCTGTTGATGATGTTTTTTTCCGAGTACTTGAACACTAAATATCTGGTAATCCCCCAAGGAATATTTTTAAATGCAGTGACCTCTTAAAAGATCATCATAAAAATCATTCTTAATTAGGCTTAGGAAATCAACTTAAGTATCTATGTAAATCAAATTTGATGTAATGCTATGTCGAATGCATGGCCAGATAAGTCTCAGGAAATAATATCTGTGTGTTATGTTCCTCAGGAGCATCTAGAACCACTAAGAATTACAACTGATTTTTATAAAAAGGAGGATATTTATTTTAAGTGTCTCAGGATTTAAGTTGCACTCGAATAATTCTGAGTGACAGCTGTATAATCTGACATCATTGCAGATGGCAAGGGCATTATTATTTTAAAACGATGGGCAATAAAGGAGAAAACCCTTTAGGAAGGGCCTAGAATTACAATATTGCATCATATAAACATGATACTTCAATACTGTAATCCTGTTACTCGGGAGCTTACTATGTTCCCCAGGAGCTCCCTCCATTACCAAGGTATTTCAGAGAACCAATGCCTCAGAGACCCTCAGCAGCTTTTGTTGACTTTAGGATGTTTGGTTTGACAATGAGGATGTTCAAAAATGTTCGGAGAGCAGTGCGGCTATTTCCCAGTCCCCTTCAAGTTCCACATGTGTGGGAAGTGTTACCGGGAAAGACACAGTAATCAGGAGTGTAGCTTTTCCTCCTGAATGGGACATGCTTGCTAGTTACCTGAATTATTTGTTGTCTTTTTGTGGGCTGTTACTACTTGATAACTTCAATCACTGTGATAATACTACATATTGATAAATATGTGTATGTGGACATGTGTGTACACCCCAGAGTCATCCTACGAAGTTGTTGTTATTGTCACTGTACTTTTTGGGAAGAAACTGATAGTGAGAGAGATTTACAAATTGCGATTTTACTGGTACACTTTAATTTCATTTGTTACTATCCCTCTGACCCACAAAAATCTCAGCAACAAAAAAGCTGAAGTCTCCTGTTACTTCCTTATTTTACATTCTACTTATTTCCTTGCTCTTTATCCCTTTTATTTAGAATTGCCTTTTTATCTAACTTGTCATTATCTTTAAACCTATTTTACAGAAGGGCCAGAAGGATGGCTTCTTCAGATGTATGGACAATGGCAAATTTTACTTTGTGTGGGTAGGTGTGGCAACAGGTGGCTTTGCCTTTATATTCATCTGTGTGTCTATAAATCATTCTTCCTGTCGATATAGGCAAAATCCCTAATTTGAGAGTGTAAAATTGCTTTCTAAATAAGTTCAGGCTCCTCCAAAAGTGTTCAAATGCTCCCAAAATGAAACATGCCTCAACACTTAAGTTACAAATACTTCATCGATGCTTACATACTTCCATGGGTAAGTAGCTTACTAGGTTCCATGCTTAATACTTAAAATGCAGATGTAAAAAATAGAATACACAGGAATCCCTTCCTTCAAGGAGCCTATAGGTTAGTATTTGATCAAATATATATGAAATATGTAATTAGCATCGTAACATTTAAATTAATGATAAATTATAGAGGCCAAATGGATGAAAAATTAGCATAAACTATATGAAACAAGTAATACTTTCCAAAAGATGTGTTTTTGAGCTGGCTTTTGGATGATTAATGAAGTTTTCATAGGTGGAAATTATTCAAATAAGGATTTCATCATTTTATGAACTGGCAACAATAAGAAAAGATTTTAAATATGTGATTACATAGCTAGTAAAGATAATGTAGGTAGAAAGAATGGAGGATGCTCGTTTATGAAAAAACACTTAATTTGCCAGTGATAAAAATTATCTTTAGCGACTTTAATAAACAATACCTGGCTTTTTTATATGAAACTGTCACCCCTCTTTTGTCCTCACATTTGTATGAGTCTCTCAATGTGAAATCAAATAGCTTGATGTCAGTTACTAAACCTGATAGCCAGGGAATAGACATGGAGGTGAGAGAGAGACATTACCCGTTACGAAAATGATCAATTCAGCTGTGAACACGCAGTGCTACTTCACTTGCTAACTTATCTACATACCAAACCGTCCAAGGTACACAGAGTGGGCAAGTTCAAATTAGGTGTTACTGCCATCGTGAAACTAGTTTATGTTGAAGGAACATTTTGTCTCTGCTGTATCTCTGTGTGACCCACTGTGAGCTACCTGTTTATGAATCATGGGGAAGAGAAGCACTTTAGTGCTAGTTGGGGTGGCTTGGAGGCGCTTGCTGTGTACTCTCTTCTCACACTAACTTTATGCTCCTCCCTGGTGTGAGGCAGACACCACCAGTCAGGGAGGGTAGTTAAGCTGATAAATAAAGGATGGTGACAGAATTAACCATAGAACACCGAAACAAATGCATGTGTTTGAAATGCAAAAATTGGTTGGAGGGTAGCTCAGTGGTAGAGTGCATGCCTAGCATGCACGAGGTCCTGGGTTCAAGCCCCAGCACTTCCATCAAATAAATAGATGAATAAACGTATTTATCTCCTCCCCCAAAAAAGATTAATTAAAAATTTTTTTAAAAAATTAGTTGGATGTTTATGTTCCCTTTGAGAAATAACCCATTCACTTGGTTGGAAGTGCATGGCAAAAACAAAACAAAACAAAAAAGCCCACAGACTTGAATTGTCAGGTTCTGGGAGTCTAATGTTTGATCACATTCTACACCCATATCCTAACTTGGGTTAACCAGGGAGGTTTTCTGGAGACTGTCAAGACCACACAAAAGTATAATACAGGGGGAAAAATTCTCTGAAGATACACAAAATTAAGCAAGGATACTAGAAGTTTTAAATCTAGTTTTGTAATCAATTTGTGTAGAGTGTTAAAAGTGAGTATCACTCTACACTATAGAAGAAAAGGAAATACGATTTTTTTACCATGTTCTCCTTTCTCTCTTCTCATCTGAGGCCTTGCCTTGGAAAATCATGTGTCAACAGAAAGCAACGTGACCTTAAGATTTGGGGAAACACCTTTTACATGGGATGCATTTTTGGTTCTGCTGGGTTAGGAAAGGTGGAGGAAGTTAGGGATCGATTAGAACTAATCTGACCCAGAGGATGGCAGAGTGCTTCCTCTGGGTTCTAGGTCTAAGGGGAAAAGGGTATAGGGGGTACATTAGTCAAGGCTTTTCAATTGTAAGTGACTATAACACAACTCAAACGGCTTAAGCAAGAAGTTAACTCTTGGCTCACACTAGTGGTTGGTTCGAGGGGGCTGATCCTGACGTAACACCTGTTGGCATCAAGGAAATCAGTGATGTCTTCAGGTCTATGTCTTACTTCTCTAGCTCTCCGGTTCCTTCTTTTGTCCTTGTTTGTTTCATTCCCAAATAGGCTCTCTCCACATGGTATCAAAGTCAGACAATTAAAAATGTTTGAGATTTACAGCCTTCTTCTAGTTAGGGCTCTGACACATGGGGTAGGTGTGGCTGGTGTGGCTCATATGGTACCAACAGAGTCTTTATATCATCCACTTTCTACTCTGCTCTGACCAAGTGGTTGGAGCAACCTAACTTTTTACCCTGGGTCATATTTTGTCCCTGTGGAGAGTAGGGGAGGTTATTTGATCCTAAACACTCCCAGAGCTGAATAGAGAAGAAGAGGGTCAGATCCTAAAGCAAAACTTTACCAAAAGAATAAATGGTCACTACTTGTGACCTCTTTATTTTCTTCAAGAATATCCAACAGTGGTCCTTTGGACAGAGCTATAGAAAAGGGATTCAGAAGCAGGTTTGTCTGGGAGGAAAATTCTCAGGGGACCTTGAGACCATCAGTGTAAGATAGATGGATTAAAGCAAGAAAAGGAATTGGAAACAAAGTCATTATATAATTAAACATTTTGATGTGATAATGATCTTCAGGGACTTAGAAAGTTGTATATTTTGCTGCATTATTTTAATATGTGGGAAAATAAACACACTTTGACTTAATAGTGACTCGTGTAAGTAGTAAGTCCCTATTTTAAATTGTTTTAGATAAGAAAACAAATTTTGATTTTGTATTTATAGGAAGAAATGGATGCCTTTTAGAATTATTTGAGATTTTCCCACAGTATGCACAGTACAGCTTGGCTGGGTATAAATAGTTCAACATTGGGCATTCTATTTGCATAATCCAGGTCCAAGTGTATGAATGAGAGAAAGTAATAAAAAAAACTTGTATTGCAAAAGATCACTTTTTACGCAAATACAGAATGAACTATTTTTAAAAATTTAGAATAGAGATTATTAGTGATTTAAGTTCTAAAATACCACCATTGACTACAATAATTCTGATTTCTTCATGATCCTGACAAGTTATTTTCCTTGAGTTTCAGGGAGTCTGTTTTACACACCTTATTGTTTTGAAAATATTTGCATAATTTAACCTAAAGAGCATCCAAGTAGATCTTCAACCTGTTCTGTCATCCCTTAAATGATACTGAAAAAGCCTGAAAAAAAAAAAAAGCCTGAAAAATTCTCCTAGTTAATGAAGGAAGTCAATATCTTCTCCTAAAGCTTTAATTTTAATTTCTGGGGTAAACGTGCTCAGTGTTTTTAAATCTCCCGCCTTCTTCTCCCTTTCTTCTTCTCTTTTTCCTTCTTGTCCTTCTTCTGCTTCTTCTTTTTTTCTCCTATCTGCCTCTTAAATAAGGTTTTCAGATCCTTCATCAGCCTGGACACATAAAGCAGATATTACATGAGCTGCCCAGAACTGAACTCGGTGCTCCTTGCTGGGTCTGATCATGAAAGATGTGATGTGACACTTGTTCTCTTGATTTCAGTTAGTATTTTACACAACATGTTTTATTAACGTTTAAAACCTTATCCATTTATTGTCTTAAGTGGAACTTGGAGTCATCTCCTTTCTTGAGGTCTTTATTATTTTTTTAAATATGAACAGTCATTAACTTAAATAAAAAGGAGATTGAAAAGAAATGATTATTATATTGTTCCCTTGGTTGCACCCAAATTCCAGTTTCAGCCTGCTCAGCGTGCACTTAGGGAGTGTGCAGTTGACAGCGATCATGGCAGGTTGTATGAATGGGTAAGAGGGCGTTTGTTTCCCTCTTGTTCTTAGGAGCCTAGACAGTGTCTTTGCTGCTAGTTACTCACAGTTGAGACGTCTTTGTCTGAGCCCGCGCCTCCTGGGTTTTCCCCTTTTGTTTGCCTTGGCGCTCCTTACTGTCATTGCACTCTGTGGAAAGTATAATGTCCCCAACAAGCATCCCAGTATGGATTTTGTTTTTCCTGAATTGTTATTTCTATTCTTAAACCTTTTGTATGACTTGTGGCTTGAGCTCTCTTCAGTGGACCTGCTGCTTCTTTTTTCTCTCTTGTACTTGGGGATTTAGAAGCAGAAGTTGCATTCTCTCTGCTATTCATTGTGGATCCCAAGTAATCATTCAGCTGCTGTTAATACTCTATCCTTCTGCCTTTGGAAGTGATTACACTTACCCACGTCCCCGCTCCCAAACATCAAGCAAATATACGGGGTTTCTAACTTTCTTGAGGGCTTCAGCATCTAGTTCACAGTGGTCCTTATAAAATAACTGTCGTTAATACTGATTCAAAATATGTTCACTCTTTTTCCTCTCTGTTTCTTGCTTTACCAACAACCAGTCATCTTATTCTACATCCTGGGTTTGTCATCCTTTAGAATGAATCTATCATACATTGTTAACAACTGGAAATTATTTACTTTTAATACTCCAAACCTAGAATCTAAAATTAGGCTTCTAATTTCCTTTCTTTTTCAACTTTTTAGAAACATCTTTATTACAAGTGTTCTTAAATACTTCTCCACACATATGCATTACACACTGGGTAAAACTGTCTTTTTGATTGAAATGTATTTGACACATAACATTGTGTAAATTTAAGGTGTTCAGCAGGTTAATCTGATATGTTTATGTACTATAATATGGTTGCATTGCAGCAATAATTAGCATCTGTGTTAGATACATTACATAACTATTTCTTTGCAGTGATTGGAATAATTAAGTTCTAGTCTCTTAGCAAGTTAGATGATTATAATATATTGTTGTCTATATTCACCAAGGTGTGCATTAGATCTCTAGGGCTTATGTACTCTTTGCAGGTTGGTCCCCTTAAACAATGGCTGTTTTCCTCCATGCCAACCCCCACCATCATTTTACTGTGTGATTTTATGAGTTTGGCTTTTTTAGATTCCACGTATAGTGATATCATACAGTACTTGTCTTTCTATGTCTGACTTATCTCATTTAGCATAGTGTGCTCAAGGTCCACCCATGTTGCAAATGGCAGGCTGTTCTTCCTCCTCATGGCTTAATAATATTCATCTATCTATCTATCTATCTAGTGTGTGTATCTATCTATCCACCACATCTTAAGTTTCTAATTTTTAATTCTGGCTATGAATGTCTGCTTTTTTCCATATCGTCTTTTATTTTTATAGCAACTATATTACGCTTTAATAGATCAAGTCACATAGCCTCACCCTACATTTAGCCCTCTGGCTTTTTTGCAATTCCACTTGATCATACGTTGTAACCTTAAGTTCCCTTTTGTTTACATGTAATCAGATTTGCAGACAAAACTAGAATTTAGAATTACCATTTGTTTTCTGTTTGGATCGAGGTTAGTTACAAAGGACTCAGTGCTGACATACGTATCATTCATCTCCAGTTCTCTCCCTACTAAAATTATGACCATTTTTACAAAACATTTCACTTTTTACAAGACCTATTTTCAGGGGATCTTAGCTTCTGTTTTACTAAAAACAATTCAGGTCTGCAAAACTCAGTTAACTGAAATTGCTTATTCCCAACATCAACATTTCTGTGTCTCTTTACCCATATTCTTCTCTTTTTTATCTCAAGGTGAAATATTTTTTCTTTCTTTTGAAGGCTAATTCTCAGGATGGATGTCATAATGGAAGGAACACTGTGGTTAAAGTCAGAAGCTCTACTTTCAAGCCTGCCATTTTTATTATTTTGAAGAAGTCACGTTACTTTCTGGGATATTAGATATTTAATCTAATAAATGTCATTAGTCTCATTTAATTTCCATGTTTAGTACTTTTACTTTATTGCTTGGTATAGAATTTAGGGAAAAAATGTGTTATACTCTAAATAACTTTTATTTGAAAGCCTTTTAAATAAAGAGAGTTTTTATAGCTATAGAAGTAATAAATTTAAGAATAACAGCTTTAAAGCATTTTTGTTTAATTGCATTTATCTCTATTATGTCTTAAGAATCTCTTCGATTTTGAGGACTATAAAAAGATCATTAAGTTATCTGGCTTAATTCAGTATAGTAAACAATCCCATTTAAGCCAATCTTTTAGTCACTGAAATATTAAATTGTGAAACTTATGCAATATACGTTAAGTGGACAATGAATATTCCCCAGATGCTGGGGAATCTATAACACTGTGCTCTTCTGTAGAATTATTTTGTATGCTATAAATATATTCAACCTGTACTTACTTGAAAATTATAAAATTGAGTATCCAGCATACAAATGTCTCTCTTGTTGACTATATGATATTACTGTGAAAATGAACTTTGTAATAATTGTTTCTTAGTAAATATTTGTATTTGTTACTCATGTTGACAGCTCTGAATGACACCCTTACAATACCTTGATTCTTGTGTAATTTACTTTTTCTCAATAGGCAAGTAGACTCCATACCCAAATAAAGAAGATTGATCACAGCAAAGTGCAACACCATGACAGTAAGTACAATGGAATACAATGTTTTCTAGGAGCATTTAGACTGATTTACTAATTTTAATGCTGTTTAGGTGGTACCTTGTCATTTCATGAATAATTGTGATCGTTGAACTGTGAGCAGCAGCAAAGCCTTGAAGCAACACCCGCTGCTCCTCCTGGTATGAAATCATTCTAAAGCTAGAAGCAAAATCTTGACTACCCAAACCGACCTTCAGCTCACAGATAACAAATATTTAAACTCCAGATCCCGGTTCTAGGAAAAGACCCTGTTGCTTTCTCTATTCACTCAGATTCCTCTCTGTGTGAACTGTTTCCACCCCTGTCTCCTCTAGAAGGCTTTTCACTTACTATTTCTGGGACTTCAAACTAAAATTTTCCCACAGCCTACATTTTTTTCCTCTTTCCGGTATATGTGAGCATTACTCTCATTATTGTAAAATATTGATTTTTGCATGTACTCCAAAGTGCTGTTAACATGTTCTCTCCTGCAAAATCAATATTTCACAATTTACTACCCAAAGAAACTGAAATCCCTTAGCATAGCTAAGTAGAGTTTTAAAAGACCCATCACAATTTGATGTAATCTTTGCAAAATGGTTTCTCACTCACTTTGTAATGAACACCTCCTTAAATTTCTGCTGCTTTTTTTCTCTCACACTTTTAAAAAATATGCATGGGGGAAATACTTATGACAATTGCAATACAAGTTGGGGAAGGTCAAGGGACTTAGGTAAGATTTCTATATACTTAAACTGGTAAAATGTCAGCACCAATATGCTTTGTAAGTTGTGTGTATATAGTGTAAATGTAAAGCAAACTTTAAAGAAAAGCGTTACAAATAATGCATTCATTAACAGAAGAAATCAAGATTGAATTTTTTTAAAGTTCAAATAATTCATGTGAAGGCTAGAAAGGGAAGATAGAAAAAAAAAAGAAAAACAAAACAAAGAGTAAACAAAAAAGAAAACATCAGATGTAAGCTTAAGCATTTAATGGTTACATTAAATGCAAATGGACTAAATAAACCAATTGAGAAAGGTGTACATGCCAACAATGGAATAGTACTCAGCAATAAAAAAGGAGCAA
Organism: Camelus bactrianus; assembly: GCF_048773025.1. Lineage (NCBI taxonomy): Eukaryota > Metazoa > Chordata > Mammalia > Artiodactyla > Camelidae > Camelus > Camelus bactrianus. The sequence goes on along the minus strand of NC_133561.1, from coordinate 8,474,559 downwards.
ATTATTGATATGCGCAGAAACTCGGATGGACCTCAAAGACACCATGCCGGGTGAAAAAAAAAAACAATTTCAAAAGATCACATATCATATGATTCAACTGATAAAACATTCTTACAATTATCCAGATGGAAAAGCGGTTAGTGTTTGCCAGGGTTTAAGCCTGGTGAGGGGGTGTGTGTGTGGTGTGACTATAAAGGGTTCGCACTGAGGTGATCTTTGCGGTGATGGAATGTTGTGTATCTTGATTGCAGTGGTGATTACACAACTCTATATATATAAATATGCACAAAGTACCATTGTCAAATACCTATTTTGATAGTTTATTATATTAGATAAGATGTAACCACCAGAGAATACTGGGTAAATTACATGAGACCCTTCTGTGCTAAATTCACAGTTTCCTGTGAATGTATAATTATTTCAGAATACAAAGTTTTATTTTAAAGTGCTGCTCGTGCCCTCACCAAGTGGCAATGACACTCACTTCCACGTGTCCTCTAGTGCCCATTTGTTCTCCTGTTCAGCAAGACTTACGGGAAGCGTGATTGGTCAAAGACTCTCTGAGGCCCTGGGGTTACCCTAGTTATTCCAAGAAGGGTGTCCAGGCTTGCATTTGCCGAGAGAAACCTAATTCTACCCAGTTATTCAAGAAACTCTCTAGCTGAGAATAAGAACAAGCAATTGGAGAGTCTGAATTCAGGGCTTTAATTTCCTTGACCTTAACTTACAAGGGCAATAGGTTTTGATTTAAGACATTAACTCTTTTAGGGGTGTATTCCTTTGAAATGGAACTTTCAAAGAGATTTAGTCTTTCAACTGAATTTCTCCCTCAGAATTCAGTAATGTTAGAGAATTTGTATTCAATTTGGGACTTGTCTGTGGTTCCTGGATCACTCAATGTTTGATCAGAGAGGCAACAACACTATGAACACTATAGAATAATTGATTTATTATAGTAATTAGAACTTACATCATTAAGGGAGGAAGAGGGAAAGTATGGTCTGGAATGGAGAGTTGGATTGTCAGAGAAAAGTCACCAGCCAACCCTTATTAACCCCCAAAGCATGTGGACAAGTAGGAGCTTCCAGAGAAATCTGGGAAGTGAGGCATCTCCACCTGCCTGAGTGGAATCCCAGAAGGGAAGCAGATGGTGGGGTCTAGAAAGGCTGCTGTCTCTGTGTCTGTTGTGGGCCTGGGGCTGTGGTCACCAGGAGGAAGGGTTAGATGTAAGGCAGGAGGAATGAGGACTGGCATGAACCTGACCACGCTGCAGCATCTTCCTCTAACTTTGGGGTAGACTGAGGGCAGAAGCCCACCCACTCGCTACACCTGCAGCTGGCTCTCCCTGCTTCTAATCACTAGGACCTCAAGAGAATACGGATGACGCTTTATTTCCACTATCCACATCTCATATATATTTTTCTTTTGGCCAATTCTGATTCGGAACCATTGAAGGGAAGGAATTCTGGGAAACCCAATTCTGTCTTAGCCAAGTTGATGAGAGTCCAAAATCACCAGTTACTGTTTGAGATCAGATTGTTTTTCCTGCTCACTTTTAATGTCTTTGCTGAACCACGGGTGCAACATATTTGAAAGAAAAGGTAGATACAATTTGAGAGGAAAAGGAAAATTGGAAGTAAAATCTTCAGACTTGAAGTGTTCATGGAAACAATTTAGTAAACAAGCTGTTTGGATGTGTTTTTCTGCCTTATGGAGACACAATCCATCTTGCCTGTCAGTTCTCCCTTAGTAGTACGCTGCAGAGTAGTAGTTTGTATGAATTTAAAGACCTCTTAAAGGTCCAAGAAAGGCTCCTCAAATACTACAGCATACAACAACAGTATTTCTGTTGTTTATAGGCCAGTATTTTACAGAGATAAGTTAACAGGACAAGAGCTTTGAGATAGTGGGAAAGAGGGAATTATTCTTGACACCGGCTGTTTCCAGATACACAGAGGATATCTGCTAGCGTACTCTCCCTGGCCTCCTCCAGTTCCTTCACACACTCATTTCTAGCAAAGAAGAAGTACTCGCGTGTTAGGTGTGTTTGGAGTAATGATTTGGACATGTGCTCAACCACTGAGTCATGATTTTCTTAGAAAGCAGTCATCCACAGGAGGCATGATTTCACTCTGATGACACCTGTTGTTTCACAGGGCCACCAGGACCTGGACCAGGATGTTCAGGAACCAAAAGACCTGTATCTTCTGATAATATCTTGTTAGCCTTTTGCTTGGGTCCTTATTTCTATCCATTATTTTCAAACTTGGGAAGGAAAAATTGATACAATTTATTAACCTTCTTAATCACAATTAAATTGTTGAAATTTCTGTTACTTAAAGGTAAAATCCATCCTAAATAATAGAGCATTTTTCCTTTGGGGGAAGCGCCATCTCAGTGGTTCCTGCTCATGGGAGAACAGGTGACTTACCTGATTGAAATATTGGAGCGATAGTCATCGTTCTTATATATATTAGTCAGGCTGTTTGCTAGGCTGCTCTAACAAGGACTTCCAAAATATACGACTTTCATGTGACAAATGATTTCACCCTGAGCATAGGAGGCAGAGCAGATGATCCAGGGCTGATACTCAGATCCTGTGGTTCCCAGACTTCTTCCTGTCCATCCTGGCCTTTTTGTTAATATCACAGGTGTCCCACTTCCGCCTTCCAGCCCGTGATTGGAGTGGGCAGAAGGGAGGGGGAGGAGAAGGGCTCACTCTTTTCAGTATAAGGACAAAATCCAGAGTTACTCATATCCTTTGCTCCTATGCCATTGTCCAAACCTAATCACGTTGCCACATGGCTGACTTTGCCAGAGAAGTCATTTTCTCAGTATGTATGCATGTATGTGTGTATGCATGTATTATTGTCATAGAAGAGGAGGAGGACTGATACTGTGCAACAATTTGCAATCTCTACCACAATGCCTGGACTGCATTTCTGGTGGCACCTGATTTGCTTCCAAAAGGGTCATTTTATTTCTCTCCTATGTTCTGTAAATGACTGGGAAGCTGGGCCAGAGCTCATGCCTTCCTTTCTGGTTTCTGGCCAAAGAACACACTCTTCTCATCCATCTCCTGCTTTTCTGCGTCTGGCAGAGAGTGTGGCGGGCCGCAGTGTCCTTCGTGCACATGTTTTAGTTCATCACCAGCTCTAATCAGCTCATTAGTTGGAATTAACATCAAATTTGGGAGCAGGTACATTTGTTGATTTCAATTCCAAGCTTTGGTCTTCAATCCAGTTATTAAAAAAAATATATCTGTGTTTTAGTACTTACCTTTTATATCTATTTTCTGAACTGGCCCGAGCAGCTGGGGAGGCGAGCAGGAATAATTCACTGCTACTCCAGCAACTCCAACATGTATTAATTTATTTGATCCTGAAAACAGCACAGTGAATTAGGTGAGGCAAGAAAATATGAGGAAATTAACATCAGGAGACTTCATTTTAAGGAGAGAGAGTTTTAGAACCTCCATCAAACCAAAAGGTATACACTCTGGGAAGTGCTGCTACCACTTTAATTGTGTAATTGCTCAAAATAATGCAGAGAAAGATAACTGGACATGTTTTTAAAGCATAATGACTTCTTTGGGAGGTTAAGTAAAAATTGTTCATGATAAGACAATAAAAGAACATGGCTTTGGAATAAGACGATTGGCTTTGACTCAGATCGTCCACTTAGTTATGTGGTCAACTGTATGTAAGTTACGTCAACTCTCAGATCTTCTATTTTCTATTCTGAATGGGTGTGATAACACTGTTTCATAAGATTATTGGGAGCATTAAGTGAAAGTTCATATAAAAACAACTACCCTAGTATTTAACATAACACTTAATGTAATTTGAGTTCATCCTAATAACAAAAACCCAAAGCAGACTTAAATGAATTCAGTAAGAATGTGTTTGCTTTGTTTTATAAAGACAGCCCTTGGTTTTAAATATTTTAATTATGGACATATATCATACCAGTATTTTTCCAGTTACCACCCAGTGGTAGAAAATCAGTAAATATTCAATATTCATTTGATGAAGGAATTGAATATCTTACATCAAAGGCTAAAAATCATAAGCTTAGTAACATAAATCATTTGAGGGCATTGTTGCATTAATTTGAGAGATATTCTGAATATATGTTTTGAAGTTGTTGTAAAAAAGACAAGATTTCCATAAATTTTCTCTTGAAGTCATTGTTGAAAACAGATGTTGGACATCTGATGAGTTTAGTGGTTCTTATACCCTGATACTCAAATTGAGAAAGATAATGTTACTGTATTGGTGAGTTTACTTTAAATAATTAGAGCTTGATGCTTTCTGAGATTCCTTCAAGGGTTAAAATAATCCCTATTTTCTTATAAGTTGCTGCAAAGATTTCTAAGGAAAGTTTTTTCCCCCTTCTCTTTTCTCAAGCAAGAGCAATCAAAAGCATTCAACACTGTACACAAAGTCATTCGCATTTGATGGTGAAAGAGATGATCCCATTAAGATGATTGTAACTTAGAAAGTATTTCATTTTACAGTCCAGGATAGACTTCCTGTTGTCTTGCTATCTTCAGTTCCATCCTTGTCTAGCGTCTAAGATTCTGTAGTTCCTCTATTTCTTCCTACATAAATCCAAATATCCAATATTATTCCTTGCGTGGTAGGATGTTAGAGCAAACATATTTCATGTTGTGCAAGAAAATGTTTCTTTTATGTATTGTAAATAAACTGATCTATAAGGAAATAGGAGAGGAATATATCCATAGAATCCAAATTTCTGATAGAAAAAAATAATTTTTTCAAAAAAAGAATGTTTGTTGAAGGATGTTTTAAGATGAAATTTGGGTGAACGAACAGAAGAAAGATCTGCTACGTAACCATCCGTGGCAGGGTGAAATGGGGCTGGGGACAGAGGGGACAGTTAAGAGTAGTGAGGCAGAAAAATATAGTTAAGTAACAAGCCTGGCAAAATAAGAAAATTTCTTTGGTAGAAAGGAACCTAACGTACAACTTCTCAGACTCAACCTTAGAGAAATAAAAAGAAAAGGAGGGTGCAGAAATCAAACTGGACTATATGGTAATGAAAGATGGTGGCACACTCAAACAGAAGTTATAATTATACCTTGTATAATTGTGTAATCTACACAATTGTTATCTCACACCGTACTGTGTAAGAGTACACACTACTTCACTGACAGTGTATTCAAGTGAATGATCAGTATCGTCCAATTTGGTGGGCATAGTTTAGTGAAAATATTGTGACACTAGAATCAATGAGAAATCAGAAATAAAATACAGTGAATGCATTTGATATATAAAATGTGATTGTATTTGGATCAAACAGAATGATATAAATGCACTCTGAATTAATGGGAAAGAGAGAGACCAGGAAAAAGGCACAACAGAAAAATGCCGAGACATCATCTCTAGGTGAAAGTAGTGCGTCCGTGTTAACACTTCAAACAGCAGCAGCTGGTCCTCAGGGAAAAATCCATCCTGTTCAGTCTTTGTTAAAAAGAGAAAGTGGCTGTGTGGAAACACCAGCGGCATATCTTCAACAGGAACAAATGATGTACATATTTCAAAAGAAGAACATACCGAACATGAGAAACAGTCAAATGCCCCTGTGGTTAGAAGCTTTTGGAAAGATTTCTTACAGGATTATTACTAGTATGTCTACAATAAATTTTATTAAAGTTATCCTCTCTTGGAGGGGTTATATAGCCACTGTTCTCACCAGCACCAGAAGTACCACTTTTCAATCAGAAAGGTGAATGCTTATTCCACCCTTGATAACCTGAGGCAGATTTTCACCTGTGCATCAACTCTGTTTTCGAGTACCCACTAAGTAACAGGCATTGTGTTAGACGAATTAAACTATAAGATGAAGAAACAGTGCCCTCATTCTGAGGCTATTGACAGTTAATGGTGACGCTAACATCTTTGAAATAAAGAGGTAAAAGACTGCATACTAACATAGTACATTCCATTCATATGAAATGTCCCCAAATGGCAAACTTTGGTGATAGATCATAGACTAGAAGTTGTCTGAGGCTAGGGGTGAGAATGGGAAACATTAATTGTTTATTTGCTGACTTTTGACAGATGTATTTATCTCTGTAACTCAAACTCCTGTAAAGTTATTGACTGTTACCTTCACTCCAGAACGTTTCCTTGTGTTTTTTCCGTACCCTATACGTTAGAGTTTCCCTGCCATAGACAGATGTGTTCTAGTTTTACATAAGTGTAATCATCCAGCACTCTTTTCTACAGCTTTTTAAGCTCAGTATAATGCTTTTGAGCTTCATTCAAGCTGTTGCAGGTCTCAGTAGTGTGTTTCCTTTCGTTGCTGAGTAATATTCCATTATCTGAATATACATTTTTGCTTTTCTATTATTCCGTTAATGGCCACCTGCCCAATTTTTCATTTTTCCATTTTTGATGATTATGAATTAACTGCTATACATATTCTTATACAATCTTTTTGTTAACATATTCTTTCATTCCCCTCAAGTAAACATCTAGGAGTAAAAATACAATTTCTACTCACAAAATAGGTATTTTTTTCTGTTTTATTTTTGTTTGATTTTCTTAAGTAGAAAGCTAATTCTATTTTTTTTTCAAAGTGGTTGTACCAATTTACATTCTAACCAATACTGTATGAGATTTTCGGTTGCATCACTTCCTGAACAACATTGGGTTGTCAGTCTCTTTAATTTTAGGGTTAGGGTTAGGGGTTAGGGTTAGGGGTCAGGGGTCAGGGGTTTATGTTATGGTAACAAGGGTCATGTCAGCTCTTAGTTACAGGACAGTTTTGTCCAGGCCCACATTGTTTTTGTTTTTTTAATTTTTTAAAAAATCAGGACAATACTCTTGATAATTTAGTAGTCCGTTTCTATTCTGTTGGCTGCTGGTCTGTTCCATACTCCAGTAATCACTCCCGCAGTTTACTTGGTGAAATAGTTTTCATATTACCTATAATTGTTTTCTTTGTCACCCTTACACCTTTCTCTTGGTACTTAAGGGCATTACCGCCATCTGATCTTTTCCCTGAGTCATTTTATTCAAATGAAATGATTGGCTTAGCGCCAGCCTCATTCTAAGATTACCTAATGCAGTGTAAACAGTAGTGACATTTAATTGGGATTCTGTTGCATCAAGTCTTTCTCAGTCATACTTAAAACTGTTTGAGTTGTGTGAAAGTTTTCTTCAACACACCAGTTTTCTGGGCTCTCTCTATTCCTTTTTATTTCTCCCAAAGCGACTATTAAATATATACTACTAAAGGCTTGTTATCTGGCTCCTTCCGTTAAAGTCATGTGTGAGCCACGAAATTCCAGCAAGTCTTTCTTCAAATGGCTTGTTACTGCATAACCTAGATCACTATCTGTCTAGACTCCAGTATCACTTTTGCCCCAAAACAACTGACTTGTTGCTCATGTGATTGTCCTGGACGGGCTGGGGAGCTCGGCTGTGTGGACCCACGTGGCAAGCTTGCCTGAGAGAGTTTATGACCGGCCCAGGAAGTCTCCTCGGTCACCCAGTAAGAATACAGAGCAACTAACTAGAAGATGAAAAAAGTTGAAAGCCATGGGCTTGGTGTTCTAAGGTTATCTTTCTAAGTGATCAATAAACAGTATTTTCTCCCAGGTACTTACATAGGACCTTGTATATTATAGGCACTCAGGTGTTGGGTTAAAGTTATTAACTCAATTATAGAAATCAAAATAATGATTTCCTTATTGATTTCATATAAATGACATCTAATTATGCACATTTAACTAGTAGAGGTATTTTACCAGAATACAATTATTTAATGACCAAGGAATATGAATAGTCATTTACTTTGAGCCAAAGTCAAATTAATCCAACTTTTGGAAGTAACGATCCTGAAAGGTGTAATTGTTCAATGGTAAAGACAGTTTCTCACAAACTCAAGCAGGTAGATTATATATCATTTTCAGCATATAAAGCCTCCCATCAATCACTTATGGTAGAAACGAGAGGGGGCTTTGAAATGTACCTCAAGCTTTAATTTAGTAAGTATGAAATCAGAGTAACCTCTGCTTTTTAGACTCACAAATGCTTAAGTGAAAAGGCTTGAAGCATAAGAAATTGACAAAACGTTAACGGTTTCAGCATTCACAGCTTGTCTTTTCTGAACTGAAAATCAGGCTCAGTCAGGTATGTATTAGGATCATTAGGAAGATGACTTCTATTTGCTGCTGGAAATATTACTTTTTATCTGCATGTGAATTGCTTTTGAATCTGTGAGAACCGTGCATTGATCATGTATCTTGTCATATGGTGGGGTATCTTAGTAGGAGTTTGGGTTACTTCATTTTAGTTCTATGAGTGTATATTTTTTATTGGCTCCAACCCCATTCTGATTTATTCATTTTTGCTCAAAGAAAAAATGCTTGACACCTTCTGGTCCAAAAAGTCATCAGTAAAAATAGTTGATCAAGAGATTGGGGCTGAAATTAATGCTAGTGTATTACATCTAATCTTTAGATGTTTGGAAAGATGTATATCTAAAAATGTGTGATAAATTTCACACAATAACAGTCTATCTTTGCATATGAAAGTCTAGTGAACTGTGTTTAGTTTTATTTGAGAATCTAAAGATCTGAAGAGAGTCACCAAATAAAAAAAGTGAACTATAAGTGGGTTTGTAAGTGGTTATGCCCTAGAAAGCACGGTTGCTTAATAAGAAGTCGTTTCCATCAGTTTCTGTGGCTGAATAATCATTACATTCCTGTGTATGGGCTGACCCCCATTATATGTTATTCCAAGTTTTCCAATGACAAAACACAAGTAAAATTTCAATGAAATAGGAAAAGAAAGTCTATTTACAAGTTTTTTTTATAATATTTTTAGGACTCATTCATTCATAAATCAGAACCATTTGAAGTTGTTTCAGTTTCCTGTAAATCCAAGTAGGCAAAACAGTCTGTGGGCCAAAGGTGGCTTGCCATTCACTCTTAAAGATACAATTTTATTTGAACATAGCAGTGACCATGCAGTTTCATATCATCTAAGGCTGCTTTTTTCCCCTAAAACGTCAGAAAGAAGTAGTGATTTTATATTATATATCATATTTTTAATATTATATATAGTATTTTATGTTATTGATACTAAACACCGTGGGCAACATATTTGTTATAATTATTGTTGAATTGTCAGGAAATTGAAAAAGTAGAAAAGCAGATGAACAATAAAGCTGTTTCCTCTTTTCTTCATCATGCAAAATCTCAAGGTCTCTGCTCATAAATTTGCTTTTACGTCTTTTCCTGACTGTTTCTCTCAGATGAGTGTATCAGAGTGTTTCTCTCAGTCTCCGCGTGTCGTTAGTGTTCGGGGCCTCTCCTAGTGACGTGGCTGGAGCTTTGTCTCTCCCCGCTGTCGGCTCTACCTTGCACGTACCATGAGCTGTCTTTGTCCGCTGCGGTGCTCCGCTGCTCCGTTACCTTCAGGCTCAGGTATCTCAAGACATATGGAAGGTGCAGGGGCCATTAGTTAATAAACCAGCAGATTATCAACCCTGACTGCTAGGAACAAACTTCTTTACTACTCAGTCTCCTGATGTCTCCCAGCCTTTCTGCAAAATTTATGGACATCTCCACTGAGTAATTTTTACCTGGCGTTTTCCACATAGGGAAATATGACTCAGAGTGGAGAAGGTCCAAGAAGAGTGGGCTCACACATACCTTCCAGGGCGGCCTCCCTGCTGCCTCTGTATTGTCTTTGCTCTGGAGAAGTGGATGGCTCGGAGTTGTAGATGAGAGTAGAGGGAAATAACCCACTATCTCCCCACTCTCTACTATGTTTTGTGAATGCATGTGAATGTATATGTGCATATATATTAATATCTATGTCTATACAAATCAGTCGAGGGAGAGATTTGTGTTAGATTTTTTTTTTCTTACCACCTAATAACAACACTAGCATCAGATGCCAACAAGTATACAAATTGTATAATTTAAAAGCATCTTTGCACATATCTGGGTAACAAAAAAGGTACATTTTGTTACAACAGACTTGGAGCCTCTTTATTTCACTTATTAAATATATTAGTTTAACTGATTTCCTCCAAAATATTCTATAGTAGAAACATTTCCACATCATTTACTTAATATGTTATATCTGATGGGACATATAAAGTGTATTTCTTTACTATGTAAGACATATATAATAATGATTTTAGCCGTGTATTACTTATCAAAAGTATCTGCAAAATGTTCTAGTAACCCCACAGAGCATATGGAAGAAAAATAAAAGCTACTGTAGTGAAAAAGTTTAAAATAAGTAAATTTAACTAAATCTCACAAGAGAGTTAAGTGTTCATGAGTTACACTATATAGACATACTGTGCTTTAACAGGATGAGGGAAAGCAGGGGGATGAGAAGTTGGGGACAGGGTTGCCAGAGGGAGAAGATGGGCAAAAATTTAGAGGGGCTTTATAGTTAATTTTAAAAAGGGTGTGGCATCGCCCATGTCTGGCTAGTTTGAGTTTTTTTTCTTCTTCGCATTATTAATTTGCCTCGGATTTGACTTTTGATTCTATTGACAACTGGAATATTTTCAGGCACTGTAGAATAAGAAGTCAGTTTGATACAGGATCTGAAATAAGTCCTTTCTCTAAAATAGCTGTGCTGCTTCTCCCCAGGACGAGTTCCATGTGAATTGGAACATCTAGATAATTTATCCAAGTGAAAAATTAGGGACTAAATGAGCCATGCAGTGTCGTTATGCTATTTAATGTGTAAGAAACTATGAAGGCAGAGCTGTGCGTGTGATTCTGGTAATGAAGCCACGCGGTTGCCATGGAACTCTTGCTCTGCTATTAATTTTTCGTTTCCTCACACAGGCTCGGTGTTTCTGAGCTTGGCAAGAACTATGCAGTCATATTTCCCATGCAAAATATTCCAGGAAAAAATATTAGCATTAATGTTAGAATTAAAGGATATAAATTACTTTCGTTGGAAGATTAAAATCATCACAGCAGTGATGCAGATTTCGCTGTCTTCTGAGGACCTAGTATTTGCAAAAAGACTTTAAATGAATTTTTTGTCACTGGCATTAATCTTACAAGTGCAAATTTAAAATAGCAATGAAAATAGAAGAGAAGAGTTGAGAAACCAAGCTATGAATATAGTGAGTTCACTCATTAAATTGTACTCATTCTGAAGAAGATCAGACTGTTGGCCCAAAGTGATGAGACCGGAGCTATTAAGAGAGAATTTTGTTATGAGTTATTTATTATATCGTTTAAATAAGAAAAACACAGAATCTTGTTTCCTTAGGTTTAAATCAGAATAGCATGTACCATAAAAGAATATTTTTATGCTAAATTGGGAAGTCCATGTCGAAAGCTAGAGCAGACCTTGACAAATTCACCTGATCAGTAAAAGTTACCTAGCCTTGCCTTGGCTATAATTATATCATCTTTTCAATAATTTGCAACTCAGTTTGAAGCACAGAAGTAAGAAAAATAACATTTTTGGCAACCAAAATAATGACCGTGGGCAAAGCTCAGTTATTGAACCAAGACTTATTTATTGAGTGCCTGCTTTATGCTTGACTACATGCCAGGAAGGAGTGACCAAAACATACATGGTTCTTATACTCCGCAAGTTCATCTGTTTACATTCCACATGGCTGCATCTTTTTACCCTTCCTTCAGACACGGTTACAAATAAGATTACTTTTGTGCTTTGTTGCTAGGTCCAGAACACTGCAATTCTAATTATTTGAATACTTCTAATCAGATATCAGAATCTTATGATGGGAATCAGGAAGAGGGAGGGTCAGATAGAGGAGGAAAAATCTCTCCACTGGGGGGCAAATACTTTAACCCACAGTCCTCTCATTTCCATCCGCCTCAAAATAAGTAAACAACAACGAAAAACTTCATCTTGCTTTTAGAGCAGTACCTCGGTTTTACTACCATGACACATTAATTGGAATCATCAGCCCAGTCTGGGTCAGTATATCTCCCATGATTTTTGTGCTTTCTTGAGACCAGCAGTTACATCTTAAGTACTTTGCCCCGCAATAGAAACTCCAGATTATTTTTTTAATGGATTTAACTGAAAAATTAAGGAACTTCTCTGGGTAATAATTTGGTTTAGATTACACAGAAGACCATAAATACATAGAGAGAAATGGAAGAAATAACAATGAAGTGAGCTACATGTGCAGAATGATGTTAAGGAGATCCCGAGTCCTGAGTCTTCTGTCTGAGCTTTGCCAAGAAGACACATGAGACAGAACACTGAGTGTTTAAATAGACGCAGTTAGCTGCACAATTGTAAGTCCCCTTCAAGAAATACAATACAGGGCACAGGAAATAATGTGACTTTAAAGAGATTTAAATATAATTACCCTCTAAGGAATGGCTACTGTCTCAGCAAATACCGGTTATACAGTGCAGTGTTATCAACCATACACCATGTTATACATTAGATTCTCAGGCCTTATTTGTCTTATAACTGAGAGTTTATACCCTTTTACCAACCTCTCTATTTTCCCCGTCCTTCCCACAATAATATATTGCCTCTGTAAAGTAGGCTTATAAAGAAAAGAAAGCGGGAAGTCCCTCTTCTGTTAGTTATTTTTATTATTTTGTCTTTTTCCATCTTCTACATGTATTACACATACTCTCATCTCTGAAGATGTAACTGTGGTATTTGTATCATGTGTATTATAAGTCAGATTTGCCTGAATTAGTATTCAAAAATGTTGTCATTCTAGGAATCAGAGAGCCTTTCCACTTCTTATATTATTCATATTAAAATTAAAATTGGAGCATTTTACACCTGAATTACTTTTCAGATATTTTTAAATTAATCTCCTTTTTTGTAAAACTGTCAAATCAGTATAAACATTCTGAAAATAAAAACCAATCAATTAATAACTTTGAGTGATACCATCATTATAAAAGCTATATTTACTTGTATTAAATTAAGGAGCCCAGACATCATATGCTTACATACTTAGAAGTATATAAAAGAAACTAAATCCATTTAATGGATTATCTACATTTTTTTTAACCACTTGCCTGTAAAGCTCCTTCTTGTCATTTATTATTTGATTGTTATAGATGAGCTTTTAACCTTTACACTGAAATTATTTTGCAGAGACTGACAGAAAAAGAATAAATCCATTTTGATGACCCTTATAACTATGTAGCTTGCATCAGTCTTTGAACTCTTATTGATTCCATATTTAGAAAATTTATTTTATGTCTACCTGTTGTTCACATTAATTTGGGGAATCTGAAAAGCAAGCAAAAGAAAACTAATACTTAAATGATTTTATAAAGTTACAGAAACCTTTAGTCATAGTGATTTCAGCTATTCCATATTTATACAGAGAATAAATTTGTAATAGAAACATACTTGAAGGGAAAGAAGTAGACTAAATTATTACCTTGGGCAAACATAACTAATTTAGTTTTCATTGAAAATTGAAACCAACACCCCCAATAATTCTATCAATAAATTAAATAATAATAATAATAGTATTAATAATGGTCTTTATTAATCATTTATCGTATACCAGACCCCTTTGAAGTACTTTATTTATATTATCTCAGTTATTCCTCGTAATAAACCTGTGGATTAGGTATTGTTACTTTACTTGTTTTAAGGGTAAGAATACTGAGATTGACAACTTCTTACCTTGACCAAAATTTCACAAAAGATAAATAATGGACCTAAGATTTGAACACAGTACATTGCTGTCTGATGAAATATCTTCCTGGGATCTTAATTTCTATATATCCCCAACTCATCATATTGAGATTTAGGGTCTGTGGAAAATATGTGAACAGCAATTCAGATTTAAAGTCGAAACTTCATAGAGAAGCCAGGACTAATGTCCAAAAGAATCAGCATGTTTTAATAAAAAAATACTATGTGTTTATAACCTGAGTTTAAAACCTAATGCCACCAGTTATATGCTGAAGATTGAACTTTCTAATCTATAAAGGTGTGAAATTACTTTACTTAAATTGATTACTTAATGCATATAGGTAATATATTCAAGAATCCAGTATTTATAAGTTAAGGTCTACTGGGAAGTGATTAATATAATGTATTTTCTATACAAATGTTCAACTCAAATGGACCTTAAGGCAAAGACATTCACAATAATGTGAGTAGCTTTTAGCTGGCTAAATAATGTGATGGAATAAATTTATTTCATCTTGTCAAATCTTAAATTAAGCTAGAGATTACTTAGCAGAGAAACATCTGGTGTTATCCCTGCATAATACAAAGAAGTGGAAATGATTGATCCTAGGCTGAGATCATTTCTTTCTTTAAGCAACAACTATGTACTGAACATCTATTGTGAGCATAGCTCTCTAATACACGCTTAATAGGATATCATCCTATCATGATTATAACATATTTTAATAAGTCATCTAGGATCTTACCTAAGGAGGAATTGTGTATTCACAAAAATCAGATAATATACCAAAATGTGTGATACTGAGAGACCAAATAATTCTATAGAAGTAGTGAGAATGGGGATGGCAGATGAGCTGAAAGGATCTACTGGGTGGGGTAGAGATTGAGAGAGAAATGGCACTGAAATAAGAGGTGGAATTTGACGAAGGAGAGAAAAGAAAAAGACAATGTAAACATCATTGTCTTAAAAATAGGTCCTTCATGACCCTACCCCCATGGATTTATTCTATTTCTCTTTCTGGAAACATAATCTGTGACTGAAAAGGGGGATGTATTTTGTAATTTAGATTTCGGATACCAGGTGGAAATACCTGAAGGCTTTGGAACCAAGCAGGACACTGTGGGGCCTTCCCAGTGGCAGACCCCTGGGTAACCCTTATTCATAGGAAAAAAGCCCAGGAGAAGAGTTACTGGGCCATATGGTGATTCTATTTTTAGGTTTTTGAGAAACCTCCATATTGTTTTCCATAGTGGCTGCACCAATTTACATTCCCACCAACAGTGTGCAAGGGTTCCCTTTTCTCCACATCCTTGCCAACATTTGTTATTTGTGTTCTTTATGATAAGGACCATTCTGACAGGTGTGAGAAGATGTCTCGTTGTGATTTTGATTTGCATTTCCCTGCTATTAGTGAGGTTGAGCAAC
Source organism: Camelus bactrianus (assembly GCF_048773025.1). NCBI lineage: Eukaryota > Metazoa > Chordata > Mammalia > Artiodactyla > Camelidae > Camelus > Camelus bactrianus. Next base: position 8,459,454 of record NC_133561.1, on the reverse strand, counting down.
TTTTCATGTTCCTGTTGGCCATCTGCATTTCTTGTTTTGGAAAAATGTCTGTTCAGTTCTGCCCATATTTTAAATGGATTGGTTGGTTCGTTGTTTGCTTTTTAAATGAAGTACAATTGATTTAAAATGTTGTGTTAGTTTCTGGTGTACAGCATGGATGGACTCGGAGGGCATTCTGCTAAGTGAAATAAGTCAGACAGAGAAAGACAGATACTGTAAGATATCACTTACATGTGGAATCTAAAAAAATACAACAGACTAGTGAATATAACAGCAAAGAAACAGACTGGCAGATGTAGGGAAGGAACTAGTGGTTACCAGTGGGAAGAGGGAAGGTGGGGAGAAAGATGAAGGTGGAAGATTAAGAGGTACAAGATATCAGGTATAAAATATGCTACAAAGATGTATTGTACAACATGGGGAATATAGTCAATATTTTATAATTAACTATAAATGGAGTATAACCTTTAAAAATTGTGAATCACTATATTGTATACCTGTAACATATAATATTGTACATCAACTATACTTCAATTAAAAATATGATATTGTAAAATAAATACATAAATTATTTTTTTAAAAGTCTTTAGTCTCTTAAGCCTTCCCCGAGTTCCACAGAGCAGACTCAGTAATTTACTCATTCAAGAGTTGGGGAATGCAGAAACAAAGGAAACACAGTCAAGCAACAAATATATGTGTGTATATGCATGACTGGGACGTTGTGCTGAACATCAGAAATTGATGCATTGTATTTGACTGTACTTCAATTAAAAAAAAAAGTAATGATAGCTTGAGCTGTAGTTCAGCAATAAAACAGAGTCACAGGACACCTAGCTCCCTGTAAGGAGTCTAGATGACAATGTGATGCATATCTTTGAGTAGTTTTGCAGAAACCAGGACCCCACTGTATAGAAACTTCTGACCATGAGCATGAAGATCCAGAATGGTTGGAGCCAGAAGACTGATGCTTTAGATTCCCAAAACACCACCCACTTACCTCACCACCAAGCAATCAGATGAATGCCCTTAGGCTGATCACCCACCCTGTGACGCTAACCCCTAACGTTGCCTTTGAGAATCCTTCCCGGAAAGCCAGGAAGGCGTTTGGATCTTTTGAGCAGGAGCTGCCTGTTCTCCTTGCTGAGCGCCTTCAGTAAACTCTGTACTTTCTTTCCTTCACCACAACCTGGCGTCACTGGATTGTCTCTGCAGGGCTTCAGGCCAGTGGACCCAATATTGGTTAGGTAACAACTTGATTGATAACTTTAAACTTTATCATTTGAACTTTGTTGCACTGAGCTTCATGTGATTTCTCCAAGAATAATCAGTCAGAATTGTACAACTTCTTTTCGTTTTTTACTTGGTTGGTTTTGGTTACTACTCATTTGAACTGGCTGTTTCCTCCCATGTGGCAAATATGAGCACATGCATGCACGTGTGCACACACAGACACACTCACACAATGTACTTTCGTCTTTTTAATCAAGAGCAGTCCATAAAGCACAGCTGAAGGAAGAACTAGAACTGATGTCTTCACCTTGCTACTTTTATGTGAATATTTCAAACCCTGACTACTCCGTTTTATACAGCAACAGTCTTGTTGTTATTTAGTATTTAATTCTTGAGATTAACTTGAATCTTATACATACTATGATGCAGAAGTCAATATATAGTTGAAGAATATAATTGAAATAGCAAACAGTGTTTTCACTTGATGGTGGTAGTTAAAAGAAACAGTTTATTTTATGTTTTAATTTTCTTTGTATCAAGTGTGTGTTATTGAATAACTTTAGTCTCCTAGCAAATGCTACTCTGTCTTTGAATATAATTTAATGATGTATTTAAGGATTAATTCTCTGTTATCCCAAAGTATTAATCGCTCTAAATATATTAAAATTTGAGAAGTTGAATTCTTATTTTTGTCTCACAAACTCATTTCTATTGAAAACAGATTCCAGGGCTTTGGACTTTAATATCAGTGCCCTGCCCACCTTAATCATCAGGTAGTCTCTAGATTGACAAAATGCATCACATTCTCTTCTAGATTTTTTGATGGTTAATACTCACATTTCTAATTTTTCTTTTATATTTATGCTTACTAATGCTCCACTGGCAGATGTGACACATACCTCTGTAAAACAACCCTAACCAATGTATAAGAAGAGGGGATGATAATGCTTAAGAAAATTCTGTTGCTTGTATATTACTAGGAGCAAATAACTATGTTACATACTACTTTTAAGAAAATGCTAAATTTCTGACCCTTCCACTATAAAGAAGCAAAGGCCCCTAATTCACATGCAGTAATATCAACAATAACCCATAATTTGGGGCAACTGCATCTCTTTTGAAGAAAAGCTCTAAGTCAGCATTACTAAGTTCAGATTTAGAGGAAACAGAGTGATGAATGCGTACAAGTCCCAAGATTTGAACTCGTGCTTTTCCCCCTGAGGCCATTCCCTGTTCACATCTGTTTATTTTCTATGAATCAGTGTTTTTTTACTATGCATGTTTCTGTCTAGTGCTCAGGAACCATGATCTAACCTCCTCCTTCCAGACAAATACTGTGTTACATATTAGGGACTATGGACTCACTGGCTGCATCTTGCCTGCATATAGTTCTGTTGCAGGAGGTCATGGAGAAGACATGACCCTGGTTGACCTGTGGGCTGAACCTTGGGAACCTAAGGCTCCTTACCCCATCCTCTGTTCTTGGAATATATGCTCTGCCCATCATCCCACAGTGAGAGCTGTTTTCAAGGACACAGCCTTGAGAGAGTAGGTGTGGTTGAGACCATCTGGATGGTATACATGACTGAACCCAGTTAAGGACTCTACATAAACTTAAAATTCTGATGGGGAGGGGAACAGAAATCTACTCAACTTGTGGCCACCCAAGACAAGCCTTGTAAGTTCTCTTGCTTACTAAACCTGCCACCTACCAGTCTGGAGTGGTCGGCCTCATTCTTTGGTCTCTCCTTGCCCTTCATGTACAAGGACCAATTTCACATTTCAGTGGGGAGCTCCAGAGGTTTCAGACCAACAGATTCTTACTTACAAGTATCCTGCCCCAGTCTTGAACTTCAGTCCAGTCTTTTATTCCTGCTACCTGCCTTTTCTTTAGCTATTGTTACCTATAATGTCAAGGTGTCATAACACTGTTCTTCATGTTGGTCACTATTTTTATTTTTTTGAAATAAATGATTGATTGACAATTCCTTGTAAGATAGAATAATCTGGATTTAATTGGTCATAGTTATTTTAGTGAAGAAGAAATAAAATTATTTTATCACGTCTTCTATCCATATGTAGAAATATTTATAACCTTTTACCAGCTTTTGATTTATTTATGCATTTTTTTCCTTTTTAAAGATAAAGTGGTGTTGATCCCAGGGGCTTGCACCATCTTAGTCAATTGAATTGCTATTGTCCTTTGACTTCTCTTGGGGGAAAAAAAACCTCTGATCTGTCACTTATGAAAAGTGCAACCAAATGTTAGGAATTGCACCGAGAGCAGGCCTGAATACATCTTCTCTGCTAAGATAAATCAAGAGAGGCCATGCTTGGAAAACTAATTTCTCCACTGAGCCAGAGAAGCCTGAGCCTTTTTACAGCAAATACCAGTTTATTTATTTTGACTGTTGGCTACCAGTATTGGTGGAGAAAAAAAATACATCTATTTTATTTAACAATTCCAACTGCAGCCTCAGGTTTTTTGCAATTACATTTAAGTCAAAAATTGTTTAACTTGGAAAAATGAAATTACACAAGTAGAACCAATTATATATATTTATTATTGCATGGATTCTGCTATATGAAAACACAAATCTCTCTTGAAATTGAACTACAGTCTAAAATTCTGAGATGACATCAGTAATTTACAATAGGAAAGACCTAAAACTTGCATTTTTATTATACTTAAATTTAATTAATATTTCTTCCTGTTTGGTTGAGATATACACAGCACTGTGTACATTTAAGGCATACAGAATTACGATTTGACTTTCGTACATCATGAAATGATGACCATAACAAGTTTAGTGAACATCCATCATTTCATGTAGATACAAAATAAAATAAAAAGAAGAAATATTTGTCCTTGTGATGAGAACTCTTAGGATTTCCTCCCTTAGCATCTTTCATACATAACGTACAGCAGTGTTAATTATATTGATCATGTTGTGCATTACATCGCTAGTCCTTAATTTATCTTATAATTGGCAAAGGGCAGTCAATGTACTTTTTGACCACCTCCATCCAAAAAAGAAATGGTAAGTTAGATTATATTTTTAGATATACTGTTGAACTCCCGGCTGCCAGGAAGTTTTGTTTTGTCCTCATTGTTTATGATGCTGTACATAATGTAGCACGTTTAGTGTTTAAGTATTAGAGTTTCAAGTAAATACTATTTCCTGTTTTACAGATTAAAAAAATAATGGGAGTGGTCTGTCTTGGTAGTATAGAACTGGGAGAAAAAATGTTTTTCTGTGTTTCTATCAGGAAACTAAATTTATATCTATGGAAAGCAGCAGTTTGTCGTTTATAACTGCATATTAAGCGTTAACAGCATAGTAGAGCTTTGAAGAGAAAACAAAAGCAAAAAAATTGCTTATTGGCAGTTTACAGTTTCATAATTTTTTAAAATCAAAAACCTCGGGAATTACTTTCCTCATTTTAAAATGTTGACATTGAAATTTTATCAAGCTTTATAAACTTTTTTTGTGAGAGAATTACATAATATGTAGATTTTACATTACTAGTGAGATTCTAAACTCTCAGATGTCTGTTGATTGAATTTGAAGTGATACAAACAACGGTGGAGGACTAATGAGAAGACAGTAGTATCTCATCTGCATAATTTATATCTTCCAACAAGATATTTTATAAGTCAGTATAGTCTGTTAGAGAAGTTGTATGTTTTGTCAAAACAGATCCACTGTTGAAATCTTGACCTTACCATTTATTACCTACGTGTCCTTGAATAATTTCTCTTTATTTTTTTATCTGTAAACTGAGATTACTTACCTGCAGACTTGAGATAATAACATCAATTTAGGAAATGTGGTATATTATTTAGCAATATCATATATATGAGTTTCTAGTGTATAGAAGCTTTAAAAAATCCACTAAGACACACTGTATTTCTGCATTAAATGAATGGTCTTTCTAGCCATGCCATTGATTTCTTATTTCTTTTTTCTTATTTATGTGTGTGCTTAATTACCTAGATTTGTTACTCAATCAAACTGTCAAAAAAAAAAATCTAGACTTGGATAAATAAAACTTTATCTAGAACGATTTGCAGTAAGGAGAACGCTCCAATGTCAGAAATCTGCATTTATCTCAAAATCAAACAGAGAAGACTTTTTTTTTTAATTGAGGTATGATTGACACATAACATTGTATTAAAGTTTTAAGTGTACACCATCATGATTTTATATTTATAAAATTATTATTATCTGTCAGTTGCCACCATACGTAGTTAGAAATTTTTTTCTCTTGATGATGACTTTTAAGGTCTGCTGTCTGAGCATCGTTCAACATGCAGTACAGAATTATTCACTGTAGTCTTTCCTTTTATTGGGAAGAGTAAGAAGTCAGTAAGGGGAATTTGGGCATACGGTAGTAGAATTAGCAGACTGTAAATTCCATGAGATTTGACAGAAAATGTGTCTCGCTGTGGTCAGCCGAATGTCTGGGTAAAGCTGTCAAGGGGGCAAGTTGAGTACTTGCTGTAAAGCTAAGATTCAGGGGTCTGTGGGGAGGAAAGAAGCCTGACTAAAGTTGGATCACGACGAAACAGAGGGTTAGAAATGGTCAAGAGTGAACACTTGGTCAAAACTGAAATGAAAACCATGTGGAAGAAGTTCTGCCCACATTTCAAGTATTCTGTGTTTTCGGGAAAGTTTTGTTTACACAGAATTTGAGTAGTGCTTCTACTGAGGACAGCAATACAATTTATTCTTAAATGTTACCTGTTTCCCTCTTATCTGAGATTTGTGCTGGAAGAAAGAAAAATAAAAAGGACACTGAATTTTTGTTTCCATTTAAATATGGTACTTTTGAAGAGACACTTTGAATGTAATGGTGTAATGGTGCTTTACTGAAAAAAAAAAAAAAAGTAGATTTCTCAAAAAATAAAGCAGGAGTTATAATGTCATCCCATGACTAAACCTTTTCTATTATACCCGTGGAGAAAAACCAGAATGCTTGCTTACTTAGAATAAAAGTCAAGAAATATATTATGACAGTGTCTAGCAAATAGTAAATACTATTTCATCTCTTATTATTATTGTTACTACTATTACTATTATTAAATATGTGTTTTAAAAAACAAACATTTTGTTTTTAGCAATAAAATCTAGATACAGAGTTGATATCTTACATCCATTAAGCTATTTTTTTTTGTACAATTATTTATACAAATTCAGCAAAGGTGAAAGCACGTCAGGGAAAGTCTAGGAACACACTGCCGTTCGGCAATGGCACGTGTGAGTGCATAACTTCACACCTGGGAAACAGCTATGTTAGGAACTTTAAATGAGAACTCAGCTCACTTCAGAGGAGACAAAAAAAGGAAATGAAAGGCTATGTTGGATCATTTATTGTACTTCGTGACTCACTGTATAAATTAGATCTATGTAGACAAGAGCTCGTGCTGGAGCAAAACCCTCCTGAGTGCAGAGGCTGAAGTCTGAATCAAAATTTTGAGAAAAAGGTACATCCACTAAACTATTGAAAAAGCAGTTCTCAGTGGCATTCATACATAAATTTGACATTGTGACAAGTTACAAATTGAAGATTTGGGAGACTTTCTGAAATATATTTTTTCTCTCTGCCTAAAGGATGCAAAAATGTTAAATGTCAGGCCTGATGGCAGCTTTAGTTTTATAGGTGTGTTGAAATAACTTTCTAAGTCCATGATGGAGTCATTCCTCCTCAGGGTGCCATGTTAGCAAACCAGAACTTAGACAACTTTTGAATCCTTTAAAATGCTTTCCTTGCCCAGAAATGCTATATATTCAGATAGCCAATCCCCAAACTCAAGCCAGCTGGGGCTTTCTTATCCAAACAATGTTTACTGAGTGGCCCCAGCCAATCAAATACTTTGTCTCTTCGTTGTTTATTCTTTATCCTATAAAAAAAAGCTTCTTAATTTCTGTCCCATTTTGCAGTTGTCTTAAAGGAGGGTTCATGAAGTATTAAATAAAGTTTGTTTATAACATGTAAATTGTCTTCAATCTATTTTTAACAGGTAAATGACAAATAGTAATTGAACTATGGCTCAAACCAATTTCATTTGAATTATCAAGTAAATATCAAGGCAGTTTTCTCTCAATACTTTGAAGTACTGGATAATCCTAGATAGTATTTTGTTAATAACTAACTATGTGAAGTTTTCTGCTATGCTAATTTTGCCAATTGTTTAATTTTTGTAAAATACTTAATAATTTTTTCAAAAGAAGAAAAATAATTACTGAAACAGAGAGTGGCTTTATAAAGATTATAATCATTATTTAGAGAATTTCTAATTACCATTTCTACTTCCAGAACATGAGAAACTTAAAAGGCAAATTTTTTACATTCAATAATCCTTTGTCTTATTGTGTAAAAGCCTCCTGCAGTGATTTACATTTTAATGAAGTAGTAACAAAACACCTACAGCTATTCTAAATGATGTGCTGTCACATGCGCTGTTGAGAAATTAAAAGACAGAAGTATGAACACTATTATACAAGCATGAAAAGATATATGATATATAGTTTCAATAATCTACTTCATCTTCCTCTATATACCTCTTCAGATTCTTAAAGGGTATGGGTTTTTCCAGCGCATGGTGAAGCCTTGAGCATCCCCAAGGTGGTACGCACCCATGTGGAATCAGCTGCCCAGGATGAAAGAGAAACTGGAAGAACTGAGTCTGTTGTATCACACATCACAATTTTGATTTTATTGTATCACACATCATAATTTTGATTTTAAAAATTTAAAAGGGGAAGAAAAACATCTAAGACTATAATGTTCACTGATTATCTTCAAAAGATGCTCTTCATAAAATATGAAAGGTGTCTTTTCAAAAATTGTTTTCTACATGGAGTGGAAACACTCTGTCTTTTGACCGTCGTTTCTTGCATGCCAGTTTATTGTAAGGCCTCTTGGCCTAGTGAAATTGTATCCTGCTTCTGCTCAAACCTGATTTTTTTATTGAGTTGGAGTGATGGTGGGGTGGGAAGGCATACTTTATGGCCATATGGTATATTGTCTTATGATATCTCAAGCTGTAGCCTCTTCTGTATTGGAATCAACATGCATTATTAGAGTAGGTGATACCGTTGTTGTGTAAGTGGCAAAGCCTTCTACTTCCCACCAGACGTTTTTGATTCTTTGTTACTGTTACTAATCCACTCATGACACATTGCTTTACGTTATTTTGAGTTTGCTTATTTTTAAATGTTCTTGCATATTTTTAAATCCTAAATGTCAAGGCAAACATTTAGGATTAAAAAATAAAAGTCACATTTGAAGGGATTGAAATAATCAGTCTAATACTAAATGGTCACCAATAATTTTGATGTACTTACTAGTATGGTAAAATACTGTTTTATAATGTCCATGAAATACCTCAAATAATATATAATTATATTTGCCAGATAATTAAATAAATTGCATTTCCTAGGTTTTACTTCAGTATTGTTTTGCTAATTTGGTAAAACTGTATACTAAAATAGTGATACTTTCTTCTAAACAGATTAATATTAAGTGCAGCCTCTTGGTATAAATTATGCCTTGTATGCAGCATATCTCAAGACGAACTCAACTCTGTGTTTCATCATGCGAGTGCCATTGTAAGAGTGATAATAATCTGGTCAAGAAAAAAATTTTTTAAATTGATGACATACCTATTTGAAGTTCTGTTTAGGCTGCCCGACTGGCACCTTTTCTTTCTAAGGAATCCAGAAAAAAATAGTCTGAAGTTCACATTGAGAGATAGTCAAAGAGTCCTGAATAAGCACAATAAAATAAAATCTCCTTGTGCAAAATGCATATTTGGGGTGAAAATTGCAAATCATTTAAAATGTTATAACGTGTATTGTTTTTATATAAACTACTTGCCAAAGTAATATTTACAAGACATTGAAACTGACCATTTTAATATCTTCAAGAACTTGATTTTTATTCTTTGTAGTCACTAGCTAAAGAAAAACAAGACGGATAGAACCATGTTGTCATTTTCCACTATCCTTTTTGCCTCTGCATTCACCCAGACTAATAAACTCCAGTGTTCTTCAAGAAGTAAATAAGATTACAATACTGTACTTGGTCCCTGGAGTGCCCATGGTGTGAGAACATTTCTACTCATTTTAGAATATTAAAATAGAAGTCTATAATCCATTTGCTGCAAGCAACAGCATGACATTCTGAACCACCTTGAAGCTGAAAAACAAAACAAAACAGTTTGAATTCCATTTTATAGTACTTTATCTTAGTATAGAATAGAGCACCATGGATTATATTCTTAATGTTATTTTTCAGAGGAGGAAGCAAATTTATTGTGGCATAAAGTACACTGCTAAGACATGTTTTAAGAGTCTAACCTGCAAGATCAGCTTCAGTGAAGTGACTGCAGTTCAATTTTCTATAACCTTTCTCAGGTCAAAATATTCTAGGAAGAGAGAATATAAAACTGTTTCCACAGAGAGCAGCATGTTAGATGAGGAAGTAACTTAACCACATCCATCTCCTGCCCATAAACCTGGAAAAGTGAAACAAGGTTAACACTATATGTGCAATATATATGCACGATGATGTTTCATAATAAACTGGTAATCTAGTAAGTAAAATGTTTCTCTGAGTTCTCTGAGCTGCTCTAGCAAATTAATCAAACCCTAGGAGGAGGTCATGGTAACCTCTGATTTATAGCCAGTTGATTGATGCGGGTAACAGCCTGGACTTGTGATTGGTATTCTGAGTTGGAGAGGGTCGTTGGAATCTCCAGGCTGTAATCCTGCCGGTCAGAAGCACAGGTGACGTCTCAGGCTTGCTACTGACATCTGAAGTGGGGGTAATTCTTATTGGGACTGAACTTTAACCAGTGGGATCTGATGCTATTTCAAGGCAGATAGTTTCAGAACTGAGTTAAATCATTGGACACCCAGTTGATGTCCAGAGAATTGCTTGTTGGTGTGGGGAGCCACCCCCTGCATGGTGAAGTTGGGTCCATAATCCAAAGACTCCAATATCATGGAAGCTGGCAGAAGACCCAGGGCTCCTGGGTCAGACACAGACGAGGGTGTCTTACTCGTAACAACAGCAGTAGGCAGAGCATCATTTTGTTCTTTTGTCAGTTTTCCAAAACCCAGTTCCCACAGGCAGTGCCACAAGCTCTAGCAGATCCTTTCACATACATTGATTTTTTTGTTACAGAGAAGGAATCCTGAACTTAAGAATCCCAAATCACTGATATTGGACTACAAGCAAACATGTCCAGTCTTTCCCCATAAAGAGACATTATCATTATTTTACTGGACAGTAAACACATCTGCCCTTTGCTGTAGCAGAAGAGATTCTCTCTGTCTTCCAAGGCTATTTGCTATACACACATCCTTGAAAATAAAGTTTAAAATGAAAGAGCAGTTGGTGCCTCTGTTCTCAGGATGCGAAGGATTGTGGGAGATCTATGGGGAACAGTCTTACAACACAGCAATGAGATGCTGCATTAGCAGCCATGAGGAACAATTACCGATACCAGGATTAGCTGTTAGAGTAGTAACCACGTGAGCTCACATGCACGCACGCATGCTGGTATCCACACGCATGCTGGTATCCACACGCACGGAGGTCGTTTTTTCCCTTTTTTTATTATTCCCAAATAAAGTAATTAAATTTTATAATACGTAGAGGTCAAATACCCAGCCTAAATATATATAATTGCCTTAATTAACCTAGAAAATAACCACTAGAAATACCTTCCAGAATTAAAGAGAGTAAGTTTCCTGAAAATTAGAATTCTGAGTTATGGGTAAATAATTGCATTTCTAAAAAGTACTGCAATTTTAGTGCTGTGTAAACTTTTTAATTTAAAACATATGTGAATTATGCACTGTGGAAAACTAATTACCTATTGCCATCTGTATTTAGCCTAACAGTATTTTATATATTACATACTGTCTAAGAAAGAAAAACTACAGGTTTAATCTACAAGTGTAGGTATTTTGTGTTGATGAGTACATTGTCTCTCTTTTTTACAAGTTTGACTATTATCCAAAGGATCATTCTCTTAAAAATTCACAGGTGAATGCAGAGATCAGCGTTTTAATCACCTTTTGGTTTTAATGTTGAAAATTCATGTTACAAAATTTACAAAATTTACTCCATGGTATTAAGTATAAGATGATCTCTTTAGCACTTGATGTTTACTCTAGACCCTGTGTTAATTTATTAGAACCTAATTAATTTTATGTGCATCTCAATTTTTTTTTAACCATTACTGAATTTATATATCCAGGCACATTTGTGTTCTAATTCACTCTAATTTGCATGACTGTTTCTCTCTTCACTCTGAGCATTTTTCTTTCCTGGGAGATATTTTATAAAGATAGGATAGCATAAGTTTCTGAAAGAAGGGATGATGAGAATTTGTATAACATGTTGAACAACATTTGCTTAGAATAAACTCTCTCTTTGGAAGTGTCTCTCTCACAGATTTGTCAAGGACAATTGTTTCATGGGTATCAAAGCATCTCCTATTTGATAGCTTTTATTGTACAGACACCTGAAATGTGTAATCTGGATTTCTCCTATCTTTTTTGTTCTCTTCTGGTCAATACATGATAATATCCTTATTTAAAGCTATTTTAAGTTGTATTCATCATTTAGCAAGACTATTGTTATTCTTTTTTGTCTTTGTAGTCCTTTAAAGAATGATAAGATTGTAATACTTGGATGTTACCATGGTGATCCTCTTTTCAACTCTTCCAAGAAAATTTTCTTGAATTATTTATTTCCTTTTCCTTAGAAATTTCCTATTAGTTTATACCTATTTACATTGTCTATTATATTACATAGAAACTTTCATGTTACTTTGTAGCTGAGAAAAATTTCTTGCTCATTCTCTGAGGATGAAAAATGATGAATAACTGTGTTTCTCTGTTTGGCAGGGCGACCAGGAAACTCAGAATAGTTTCCTAGTTTACTAGGAAATGACCATTTTATTTTAGAAAATAATAATTTTATTTGTCAAATACTAATGTTGAATGATGTTGGCAAACATTATTTTTTTTCACTTAGAAGAAAATGACCTGCATTTCAAAAAATATATAGTTATGTTACTTTAATTGGTACTACTGAACAGATTACCACAAACTAAGCTACCTAACTGCACAAATTAATTATCTGACAATTTTTGTGTGTCTGGAGTACAGCATGGTATGGCTGGTCTATCTGCTTAGGACATGAGAAGGCTGAAATCAAGATGCTGGTAGGGCTGAGTTTTTGTCTGGAGGGTCTAAGGGGAAAACAAAACAAAACAAAACAAAACAAAACAAAACAAAACAACAAAACAAAAGGCTATTCTAAACCCATAGTTTTTTGGAAGTTTGGTTGCTTGTGTTTGTGTGTGCTTGTGTCAGTTCTTTGCTTGCTGTAAGCGGAAGACTGCTCTGGGTGCCTAAAGGCCACCTGCCTTTGTTGCCACATGGTCCCCTTCATTTTCTATTTACCTATGTTTGTCAGACCATTCTAGTGCTTTGCCTCTCTGACTTCTTCTGTGACCAACTGGAAAAAAATCCTCTACTATTAAAAAACCTATGCATTTAGGTCAGGCATACAGGAGTAATCTTCCCTTAAGATCAGGTTTGCCATTGAGGGGAAAAGCCTCGGTTCTCGTCTTGCCCAAAGAGAAGAATTTAGATGGGAGACAAAAGCATTGCATAATTAAAGAGTCTTATTCGTGAAGCAAAAGTACACTTTCGAGAACTGAAGGCAGCCCCATCCAAGAGAGGATAATGGCTCCGCCCCTCCTTTGTTTCTCCTGTGTTATCTCCTGGCTTTGGGGCTGTTCTTGTGATTGACAGCTCAAGCCCTTTGAGTGCTTAGGCATGCCTGTCTCATTTGCATATGTTCTTACTCAGGATGCACACAAAAACCCCCAGGGGAAGGGGGAGCTAAACTGCAATGCTAATTACATTGTAGTGTGCCTTGGGTCCTGTCAGAGTGGATCCTTCTCTTTATTGCCCAGTTGCAGCATCCAGTTCTAACTGGTTTCTAATCATTTAGAGAAAGTGAAACTCTGAAGCCCCTTATTCTGAGCACAGGTGTACCATTATATTGTGTGTTATTCCTTCCCCTTTCTACTCCCCTTGCCTGGTGCCCCTTCCTATCTAACTGCCTAACATGCCTATTAGAATAATCAGTACACAGGAATATGTTGGAACATTGAAAGATAAATGTTTCTGGGGTATTTTGAAATATTTTCATCAAGTTTGATTTTTTAAAATATTATATATAATTATCATCATACATATAAATTTGTCTTTTTATAAACTTACATATAAGTTTTCAACATTACAAAATATTTTTACCATCTTTTAAAATTGATTGAAGCACTGATCTTGACAATAAGGTTATTGTATTTTTCTTCTTCATTTTCTTGTAAAAATAAATTTTCTAATCCATTAAGTCTCTACTGTTACTCTGATAGATCAAATTACATAGATAGGGATATTTGGTAAATTAATTGGTAATAGAGATGATTCACTGTTTTATTTGATCTTTAGTACTGCATAACCACATCAGTGAATTACATAACTCTAGATGTGGACACACCCCAATATTTGACTAAGATTTATTAGCCGTTGTTTGGGATCAACTGGTGCTAAATACAAAGGATATATATTTTCAAGAACATTTTAACAAAGATCTACTTAAATAATACTGATTAAATATTTTATTTTTCATAACATACAATGTAATTTAGAAAATTCAAAAATACCTTTGACTAGTTATGCAGAAAATATCCTGCAAATCAACCTAACCTACATAAAAAATAATTTTAAACATGTAGATATTCATGTTTCAGCATAGTTTAACAAAGCTATAGTCATGTGAAAAAGAAAGGAATATAATGACATTTTAATTTTAATTTAGCAGGGTAGTGTTTTTAGAACTGAATTTTTGGTCTGGGGAGAGCTCAGAATCAAATCAAATACATCTATAAAATTATTTTGAATATTTACAACCCTCTACAAATCAAAACAAAAGTCTGCATATGATTTAAAGTGGTGGATCTAATTTATAAACTTTATAAAATTTATCTTGGGCAACACACAGCTACATTGTCCTGCAGCAGAAATTTATCCAAAAATTGCAATAGATCTAAAAACTATTTTTCCTAAGGCAGAAAAAGTGAATTCTTTGAACTAAAACAAAAAGTGAAAAAACTCAGAAAATTCAGGTATGTAATCTTGAATCAGGAGAATTTGGCACCATGTCTTTGAGGAAACTTCTGTTTATATTATGTCACTAAATATACGTGCCATGGCATTTGTGAAACGTGGAGTTCGATTTACTTACTGAGCCGTTTCCTTGGTAATGTTTTTCTTCAAAGCCCTATTTTTGAAATTGTAAATCCCCTACTGATATTAGATATTGACCTATTGATTTTTTTGTGCCAAACTTGAGCTTAGAATTCATTTAAATAAAATCAGTGTTTTGTGTATATTTCTCTGGTTTCTTTCAGAAATCAGTAAGTATGTGTGAGAATGTAGTTTTAGTTCTGGAATTAATAACATCCAGAGAATCGTAACCATGACACAGAGGAGGTCATGTTGTCTCAATTTAATATTCTTTCCTGTCTTTGTTAAAAGGGACTGGGCATTATTCAGTTCAGATACTTGTGGACAATCTCAGAGGTGTTATCTTTGAAAGATAATAACTATAAATAGTCACAGTCAGAAGTTAGTCCTGAGAGGATTATTAGCAACTAGCGGGATCTCCCCAAGAAAGGAGAGTATTTGACAGTTTGCCAGTGTGCCCTGGGAAGACTTTCGAACTTCATAAGTGATCCATACAAATGAAACATGTAATTACAAAATGAGGGCAAGAGTAACTCTGTAAAAGAAATGAATCCTATTCTCTAACATAAAATGTTGAAAAATCAGTCCAAAAAGGGGGGTTATATTTACATTAATTAAAGTTTTATTTGCGTTTGATGCACTTTCCTATTATTAAGATTTCCTTAAAATTCTTTCTGATGTATAACTGTGATTTGTCTGGCATACACATATAATATAGTCCTACCTCTCTGAATAACAATTATTTATATCATTTTACATATGATATAAATTATAATTAAGTGCTAAGTTGCATAGATATATCTTGTACATTGACAGAAACAAATGTTCCTAAAAGTAAATGGCATTCTTAGGTTTATTTATTTTTAACCTCCCAAAATATTTTGTAGGACTTTTAAATAATAGTATCTGTGAAACTTTTGCAAATACAAATATTATTTACTATGGCTAGAAAAGCTTACTGTATTTCACAACATATACATACCCCTATACAAAAATGATAGTAGTTAATTATTATTTTTATTCTAACCCTTCTATTTTAGTATAAGGCGAGGTCTACATTCTGTGCTTAATTAATTACTAAACCTTTGAATCAGATAAAATTTATAAGCCCTAATTCTGTTTTATATTTAGAAAGCACAGCTTTTTCTCAATATTGGGATTAGTTAGGTAAACTTTACATTTTTTTCAAGCACGTATTTGATATAATTGATATACATTATAAGATATTAATATTTTTTACCAGATCTTAAGTCAAAAAGTAAAAATCATTATATTGTTAAAAACTGTTTCAGTAAGCAGGATTAACTGACAGCTTGCCTTTATAGCAATTACAGCAGAAACAGCAAAATTTTTGCAGAAAATCCCATCTTGGACTTTCAACTATAGTTATTTCTGTGGTTATATAGGTTTGCTACCTTCCTCTTAACTGAAATAGGAACTCATTAGCGAGTAGTTTGCAGTGATTAATTAGAAACCTGTTGAAAACATCTTTTGAACGTAGCTAAATTAGACTTTTCATTTTTTCCCCCAGATAAAGCTTTATACTAATTGGCTTTTTTTTTTCCTATTCAGTGGCAGTTTGTGGTTTGGAAAGTTACTGTTCTTTTAATATCTTTCAAGTTCATAGATGAAAAGAAAATGCACAGTTTGATTTTATGTATTTTTCCTTTTATGTGGAATAGACCTGTTCACCCTAATGTATGAATTTAGCAGAATATCTGGGCACATAGAAAGTCCAGCAATCCACTGGAATGCCGTGGGGTCACTGACTGCTCCAGGATCTTTAGCGAGATAAGTGACAACACTAAGGGAATTGTGTGACCGGCGATCAAACAAACTAATAAATAAAATCTCCCTCAAATTTCTGTCTCTATCTGTATCTATCATATAGTTACCACTTGGAGGAATTTCAGTTGTTTGATTTCTCAACATTAGTCTTAAATAATTATACCTCAAATTAGAGCCATTTCCAAATATTTCCAAGCCCTTATTTTTTTCAATATTATGGCAGTGTGATAGTAGACTTATAAAGCTGAAATGGAGAACACATTCTAAAAGTTGATTACTGCATTTTGCTTTATGTGAAGCAAAAAGTTTTGCAAGCTTTTGTTAATATGTAGTAACATTTCAGCAATGAAAAAGATAATTATAGAAATCAGCTAGCCATAAAACCTCTAATATGCATTGAATTTTCTTTCTGGAAACAGTACCATGCAAATAAAAAGCTAACATACTTGATTTGGTTAGCACTGTAAAAACAAAAACAAAAACAAAAGACAAAAACCAAACACTGTCCAAATATTTTGAGAGAAGAAAATGAGTTTACTTTGTGGATCATGTATTGTAATTCAAATTAGCTTGCCCCAATGCCCCAAATCACTTTTCTTTTTGAAATATTAATTTTATATGGTCTTGAAAAAAATGGCACGATGAAACATGCATTCTGCTCCGTTAGAGCCAGAGACTCAGACTGTGCTCATCATCTACCTTTCCTTCCTCATCCCGCTCAGCTCCCTTAAAAATAATTAACTTAGAAAAGATGAAATTTGGGACAGATTTATGGATAGACTTGTATTATGTGAATCCAGTCTCATTCTTCAAAATAAATTGCTATCCTAGTAAGAATTCCCATGCAACATTTCAGGTTGGCAAATTGACTTTATAAAGGCAAGTCTCCTGACATTCAGTATGGTGAGCAAGTGATCTGGCTAAGTCACTAACCATTCTGTGGCTCAGGTTTTTCTCTGTAAATTCAGGACTTTCAATAAAATGATCTTATATCCTTGACAGCACTAAGTTTTATACTGCCTCCCTTTATGGAGGAGACCAGTTCAGTGGCTCTGGGAGATCTAAACTGTTTCTCAGTTTTCTCATTTGTAAGCCTCTCTTCCACTAACCTCAAAAAGCTTTGTGTGAAGATAATTATTGTTAGATAAATGTTCACATATATAAATGTAAGTGATAGTAGATTGTTACAAAATCATTTTCTGTAAATCTAGACACAATACTTTTATCTTAAATATGATTAAAATTTTTATAACATGAAGTGACAACTCTATTTTTCAGCTTTAATTGGTAAATGTACATCATGCTTAATACATTCTCCTCCAGTCTTCATTTGCCTCCAAAACAATGTATAGTGTCTAGAAAAATTTGGCTTCTTTTTCTATTTTTAAAAGAATTGTACTTTGTTGTGAAAATGTTATGAAATTTTTATTCTGCAAATATTTTATTTTGGATATTTGATATAGTATCTAAATAAAAGTATGAAATATAGTTTTAAAATTTGTTTGTATAACTTCAAAAGAAAAAAGACAAGAATTGTATGAGATACTCACTTGGCCTCTCTCCAATCTCAGTTTCTTATAGCCCTCTCTCTGCTCATCACTCTTTGTATTTCCTCTTACCTGTCTAAATTCAAGAAACTGTTAGCTCTGATGGGAACAAAGATTTACTCTTCAAGTTTTCCGTCTCCAGAATCCCTTCAGCTCCCCTCTGTTATCTTTACACAAACTAAAATTAATGGTCAATCACGAAAAGTGCTAGATCTTATGCAGCTTCAATTCATTTGCCCTTCCCTTGCTTTATTGATCTCCGCTGCCAAAACTGCAGTTTGGGTTAAATTCAACTGTTGGTCTAATCCTGCCTGCAACCATGTAGATAGCATGCCTGGAAAAAAATATGCTAATGATTTCCGAATTTTTATCTCCAGCCAGAATTCTCCCCTGAGCTTCAGATTCATCCTTGCAAATTCCTATGCGACATCTCCAATTAGATATTCAGTAAACAGCTTGAACGGAATATCGTAATAGGTCCTCAACTGTCAAACCTTCACCTGAAGCATTCCTCATTTTATTGAAGTTAACTCTGCCTTTCCAGTTGTTCGTTCCACCAACCTCAGAGTCATCATGATCCCTTTTCAGCAATCAGTCCATCTTTTGAGAAATTCTGTTGATTAAAAATTGCCCCAAATCTATATTTTTCTCTCTCCTGTCCTCTTTATTCACTTTCATGTTCCAAACCCCCATCATCTCTCACCTGGGTTATCTCTCATTTCCCTGCTTCCACACTGGCCCATCTCAATCAATTGTCAACAAAGAAATGAGTGATCATGACATTCCTCTGCTCAGTAGTCTCCACTTGGTTTCCACTTCACTCAGAATTATTACAGAGACCCAAAAGACTCTCTACAATCTGATATTGTCCACATCTGAGTATTTTCTAATACTTGGCTCCTTTTTGACTCTGGACAACGACCAAATAGAAGAGGAAACTTTTTCTTTCATTACATAAGAGTAATGGTAACTGCTAGATTTTTTCTTACATTTTTATAACAACATTCTGTAGTACAATATCATGCATGTCAGTATTATGAACTGGTTTATTTTTAATATTGCTGCGACATTAAATTCTATTCATGTATATGTTCAGTGCTCTAGTTCTACTAATGTCTTATTACTATTTTATTATTATCTTATTTGCTTCAAGCATAAACACTTTGAAAATAAAGTCAACATTTTATTATTGTTTTGGGCCAAAGCCCATCTTAAAAATTAGTTTAGCTAGGAAAAACCTTCCATTTTTGCCAGTGTGTTGGATCACACTTTATTAGGAATAGTTAGCATGTGCCACTGAAGGGAACTCTCCAAGAATAAGCTCTGAAATTTTGGAAACAGCTACTGGTTTAATTGAGGCTTATTAGCAAAGTGTTATAGGTGAGATTATATCCAAGGACTGTGTGCAGGAGTGTAGATTTAGGCCTGTAATGCTATTATTATTATTATTATTATTATTATTATTATTATTATTATTATTATTATTACTACTACTACTACTATTAATATTATTTGCACACTTTTTACATTTTATTTTTTTTTCGTATGCAAATATATAAAAGATGTTTCTCTTTCTCTTTATCCATTCATCTGTTGATGGACATTTCCGCGTCTTGGCTATTGTAAATAGTGCTGTTTTGAACACTGGAGTGCATACATCTTTTCAAATTAGAGTTTTCATCTTTTCTGGAGCTGGCATAATTATTAGTAGTACTTTTTTCAATCTCAAAAAGGTACCATTTGGAAAATGCATAGTTTTTCTAGCCATGGTCCAAAGGAAGATAGAGTCGGGGTGGAGGAGAATCAGTTCTTCAGCTCCTGTAGTTTATGGCAAGAGATCAGTAATGTGTATCCAAAACCGACCTTCATTCCCATGCTCTGAATCTCTCTTCTTCATGCTGTGATTTTTTCCTGTGGTGCGGTTTTAACATTATCATGCAACCTATATTCATACAAGGTTTGCCTCCGTACTGAGGGACATCTGTACTGGTCACAGAACCTGTCCTGCCCACCAGTGTGACAGACTCCAGTGTGACAGCTGTGGAACAGCCACAGAGTGATGTGAAGTGAATTCAAAGAGAGGACTGAACACTTGAGATACTACAGTCTTGTCCAAAGAGTGTCCAGAAAGCAACAAATTGGTTTCCAAGGAAGAAACGTAGCACAGACACACATAAGGCTGTCTAAATGGTCAGAAGAGGGGAAGTCGGGTCTGTAATTGCTTTTGTTAGAGTCAAACAATGGTCCACAAGTTGGGGACAGAGAGATATTTCCAAATGGTCAGGAGAACAAATCTTGGAGGAGTGGTATTTCCTGTTATACATTTAGAGATTGGAAGTAATGCCCATCCAGTACATTAAAGCTATAAACAGGGTACAGGGAATACTCATTGAATTCAGACAACCAGATCAGAGGCTAATATCCAGAGATAAGAAGTAGGAAAACAAGGGCCCAGCAAAGAACAAGTATATACACTATGATATTATTGAGGACTAGAGAGAAAACCAGTGGTGAGGACCCTTAGTAGTTTGTAGGTTGAGTTTTACAAAAGATAGTCATTAAAAATAATTTCTCATTTTTGAGAGAAAAGTACAACCTACAAACTAAGGAATCTTTAATTTTATTTAATGAATGAGGTTGATCGTCCTGCACACTAAGTAGGTGACATATGGCACTGAGGGTAGTGCAAAACAAGCTGTGTCAGAGGACACGTGTACCTGGGAGGAAAAAGCGAAGAAAATAAAGTCAGTGTGCCTTACACGCTTGTCTGGATATTTAATATTGCCATCAATGAAACAACTGGCTTTTCAATAATATGAACAAAGCCAAGTGCTTAAAAAAATCTTAACTGTGTCTCCATGATTTTAAGTAACCAGTGTAAGTTGATTCATAAACCCAAGGAAGAAAAATGACTAACATCTAACATTTGTGTTAAAAAAAAGGAAGTTGTAAGCTAGCTAACCAAGCTTCACACTTTTCCATCAAGAGACTGGACTTTTGTCCCATTTAATTGAAATTAAAACAATTATTGGACCACGTTTTAAGAGAAAGTTAACTTGATCACAGTTTGCTTTTTTGAAAATGGGATCAAGACACTAAATATTTTCAACTAATGCAAAGTGTAAGAAAAGGAACAAAAAGAATCTTTCTCTAATTCCACTCCGTGCAAACACTTTTCTCCAGAAATCACCTGTAGACCCCATGAGAGTAATTCTTTCGTTTAGGAAATCTCCACCTTGTTAACAGTGTGAGAATGTAAATTTAAAACACTTTTGACTGGGAAAACTTTATCATAATAAAATGGTTTAATTTCCCTAAGCATGAAATATTCCTCCACAAGGAATGCATCTATTAATGACATGCTATGATTAATTATTTGGTTCTGAGAACTATTATACCATATTAGTCACTTTCACATTACCGTTCCCAAGAGCAGCAGATAAATAAGACAGTGATTGCACCTCTACATGTCCAGCCACCTCCTGCCAAGATGTTTTGCTGAGCTGCGGCTTCTGTGCAGTTTCCCACAGTGTACTTCTCTGCCGGCTCAGTTCAAGCTTTGTTAGTTTAATGCTTAGAAATGACTCATGCTCTAGCAAGAAATCTTTTGCTCTCATTACTTTTCTGTGATATTATAGACAACCAGGTCCCTTGGGGGCATGACAGTTGATCCCAGCAGGGTTATTTACAGTGACATGGTGACACCGTTGCCAACGGGGGGTTGCCAAAGGGTAGGCTTCTTCAGTGTCAGTTTTAACCCAGCAGCGACTTCTGGAGCTGTAAGTAATTCTGTCTGTTTCATCTCAGTCAGGTAACTGTTGTCAAATTAGAGGTGTTCAGAACTCACAGCACAGTTTTGCTTTTTCATTATTACATCTGCAATTTGATTGGTGTGACATATTTTCTTGCATGAATGAGCATCAGTTAAGGGAGATGGACATTTATAGGAAAGTTATTCAAACTAGAGAGGCTTTCAATTTTTTACATGTCAACAATATGAATTCATGTTGCAATGATATTTAGGAAATCTTAAGAATGTAGTTTAAGTAGCAGTATTTTAAATGTAGTAAAATTATTTTCCTAAAACATTGAAACATAACTTTTATTGATCTCATATGCCCATTAAAATGTTAATTTGTGGAAATACAATAACATTACTAAGAGTAAACATCTGTCAGCATTTCACCTCCATTATGTAATTCAAACTTCCTAGTAGCCTGTGAATAAAATATATACTGTTATATAAGGTAACTGATTCTCAGAGATGTAAGTAATTTTCCCAAATTCACATATTAATAAAATCTATTATCTGAGACAAAATTTAACATGCTTTTCTCTTTGCCATGTTGGTTTTTCATATTCAAAAGCTATTGAAGGATGCTGAATGAAGGCCAGTGGTCTTTGGCTGCACTTTAAGAACCAAAGTGACTGTTACTTTTATTTTCAGACTTCTCTTGAGAGCAGATGAAATGCTCCAGTTAATTTTCAGCATGACAGGTATTCAGATATACAAAGTGAATATCGTATCACCTCAACATTTCCTCTTTTCCATTTTCAGTAGTTATTGCTGAAGTTAGAGTCAGGCTGGAATTCTCAATTCCTGACAGTGTGCTTAATCCACTTCTGTTTCTCAATATTCTTCATATTCAGTTACCAAAATTTAAAAACATATATTACATATAATCAGATTATTTCTCCAAAATTCTTGACTTTTTAAGAAGTACCTCTATGATTGGGATATTAATTATTTAATGATTTTTCTTTCAGTCTGCCTTTTGATTCATCAGTTCAGCCAAATCACATAAATCTTCATTTTTTGATATTTTATATCTCATAAAGCATGTCTTTAACCTGCAAAAAATAGCAACAATACTTATTCATAAACTGTGGGCATATGAAATTCAGATCATAATTCTCTAAATAAGCTTAAAATTTAGGAGCTTTTTAACCAACATATTCAGATTTTAGTGACTAGGTACAAATGCAAAATATTTAAAATACTGATTAAATATAAAAATTTAAGATCAGTTTGTTTTTGTTTTTCAGCTTATTAGGTAATATTTGCTACTTGATAAACTCATGTTTGACTTACTAGTAAGAAATGAATTCTAGAGATCAACATACCTTCACCTTGTTGGAAAGATTCTTGGGGTCAGTAGCACACATGGGAACAGACACTACCAAAAATGTACTTACGTGACCATTCTCCACCTTACATGATTGATCTTGTGTGTAAATATCATATTTATAGTAATAAAGGAACATTCTCTAATGTTTTCTTTATTTCTTTACTAATCTTGTTTTGGGTTGGAAGATGACATTTAACAGGTTATATTTTAAAAATTAAAAGATAAAACATTTTTGGCTGGAGGAAAATGCAAACAGTGGCAGGGTTAGGATCTGTTTAATTCTTTGAATTTTCTGTTAAACAAGGGTTTGGCACTATGGGAAATTAAATTTAATTACGTTCCCAATTTAAATGAAAGAATGAATTAATATCAGTTTGGACCCATTTAGCTTATTTTCAATGATCATGCAGTTGACAGGTGCTAGATCCAGAGCACTTGAATTCTGTATTTTACTCTCTTTGAACTACTCCATGCTATATTAATGAACACAAGACACCTAAGACAGTATTTAAGTGTGGATGCTGGCCCTCATCATATTCGTGTGCAGAAAGGTAGCCAGATAGCATAGCTCTCAAATTGGAATGTACTTTCAGTTATTCCAGGTTTGAAGATGATTTACATTACAGAAATTCTGTATTTCTGTCTTCAAATGTACTTTCTGCCTAGTAGGGAAACAGAGGAAAACAATAGAGAATCTAGGGCACAAGGTTTTCACAAATTTAGGGCAAGCAGATTTGTAGAAATCACACTCTTTTGATAAGAAGATTTACCAGTCAAGACTTAATCCAACAGGTGGAACCATAGCTGATGTGCATGCATTTGTGTGTTTGTGTGTGATGTACATGTGTATGTGTGTTACATCTGTATAAATATGTAAGATTTGTTGCATGGATTTTTTTTTCCAACACAGTTATAGAACTGAATACACAGTTTTGGTCAAGCTGCTGTTTCAGTGCAGGGCATGCTATGGGTATGCATAAGGAAACATGGATACAAGCAAGGGAAGGCAAGGGAAAATGGCAGCCTGTAAGAGTGGAACCCACCAGAAGGGATGAAACCTGAATCAATCTGTCACTGCCTCCAAGCCCCTTACTTCCAGTGGGGGCATCCTCTAGCACAACGTGTCACCCTTCCTCATGAGGCTGGACCAGGAGTCGAGAAATGGAAGCAGGAGATTCTGGAGGAGATGGGGGAACTGTGGGCCCTGTGCTGCCTACAACAACCAAGTGAGCCAGCAAATAAAGGATGACATCATGTGTCATCAGCTTTGCACAGCTTCTCACACCCTGCACACACCTTCCAGTGCAAACAGAAGACAGCTGCTGCTCAGCTTGTGCCTTGAATTCCCATATAGCGGGATACCTGGGGGCCCGTGAAAGAAGAGAATTCTAGCAAGTGCAGTTTTCTAAACTGACACAATCCAAATCCACATCAAAAGAGATTTTTAAACATTGCATAAATCAAATGTTAGATGCTTTAATAAGCACCAAAACACAACAATTTCTTTTTCTTAACTGCAGTGGCCTTCATTTTCACTCAATTTATTTTTTATCATGAAATTAACTTATGCTCATCATCATCTCAAACTGCTTCTCCTCTGAAATCACAAACCACAATATTTTGACTCATTTTATTTTTTCCATCTAATATGATGCTCATATCTCCATTACATCTATCATCTGTCTTTTATTGAATATCTTTGGTTTTTGTTGAGTATCTTTTGAAATACTCTGTTTATGTTACCGCTGACTCTTCCCAGATTCAAAATATAGTAATGCAAGTTAGAGCAGGATGATAAATGCATGTGCATATGTGTGTAAATGTGTCTGTGTTAGGGGCAATGTGCCGTGTGTGTGTCTGAGACTGAGAGTGAGGAAGTTTCATAATGACTCCTGCAACTGTCAGCCAAAATATTGTATTCAAGAGAGCATGTAAATTACACTACAGTAAGCACACTTTTGGGTTGTTATTTGCCATGATTAAAAAAAAACCCAGAAAGTTATTTACTAAATTCTAATCAAAGTTTCAATAACTTTTATAACTTCTTGTTGGAGAAATAAAAATATTTTTCTTCAGTCTTCACATCCAACCTGACCACCTCCTAAAAGAAAGAAAAGTTCATCGAACCCATAAACTGAAAAAAAAATGGGAAAGAAAAGAGAGAGAATATTGGAAGGGAAGAAATAAGAAATAACAGTTGGATATAGGGGATATTGAGATTAAAAAAAATCCTAGAGGATTTAATCCACTCAGAGAAATTAATTAAAGCTAATATTCTTCAAAAAATAGTTTGTGATCCTTTCTACTCTAGAGTAAGTCTTCTTCCAAAATTAAATATTACAATGTTCCTGAACCAAACTTGGGTCTGCTCGCTTATGTGCAGTAAAGCTAATCTATTGACAGCAGATTGTGGTGAAGTAAAGTGCCCATTTGCTGTAAGGTGATGTAGGGTGCTGGGCAAGGAGTCCAGGGCAGCTAATGCTCATAACATCCCATGGGTTTCAGCAAAGCACCTTTAAAGGAGGGGTGAATGAGAGGATTCTCAGGGAATGTGATCAGCTGGTGCACAAGTCGGTGGTGGTGGTGAGGTAACAGGGCGGTGTCGGGTGAGTTAACATTATCAGTCCTTAGGCACCAGTAGGTCTGGGGGCCAAGTGCTCAAGGTCATCAAGTAGTTAATTTCTTCAATTTAGTGAAGGTTTTAGCACCTGTAAAACATTTCAGGAAATGTGCATCAGATACGACGTAGGTCCTTCAGAGAGGAGCTAAAGCAGACGATTTGGGGGCAGTGTCTGTCCCAGGAAGGTTCCATAGGGTCCTCGTCTGTTATAATAACACTAAATGTCAATTAGTGATAAAGCTTCCACTGTAAATATCCTTAGAACACTATGACCTCAGAAAGACCATTGAGATTGCTTTTCATATGTAAGTTCCTGGAGGAAAAAGCAAAACAAAAGAAAAAACCAAAACACCAACTAATGGGAAAGTTAATTTATGTTTGAAACTAATCAGTGCTCCAAAAAACCCAAAAAACAAAAACAAAAAAACCCATGTGATTCTCTTAGATTTCTTTATAGTCTTCTATATTTATGACTTTTCTCAAAACTGTGTTTATTGTTCTGAAAATAAATGAAAGGTGTTGACATCTGGCACGTCTCTAACCATGCCTGCTGTCGGATCAGAGCAGTTATAATAAATGACTTGGAAATGTTTGTCAATTTTACTTAAACTTGCTAGTTTCAAAAACATGTCAAATTTTGAGACTGTCACTACTCTTTCACGAATTTGAAATAGAATTGTTCAAAATATTTTAAAAGTTAGACTTTTTTGTAAGTTATAGTGCAAAGCTTGCTATGTTTAAACAGAAATAATTTCTTCAGTTTCTTGTGACAAGGGAGCTTTTAGAAAAAAAAAAATTCCCAGAGGTTAAAATGGCTTTGCTAAGAATAAGACATGCAATTGAACATTTTCTTTCTGGATGAATTTACTGTCAGACTATCACTTTAAGAAAATGTGATAATAATTTGAACTTTTCATGATATTCTTTTTAACAAAGTGAAAAAATATAGACTGAAGGATTATTAAATTTGGTATATACAGACGTACATGTATAATTTACACAAACACTATCCATTATTGTTTTAATGCCCTCGTGGAGAAAAAGCTCTTACTGGCATGCGGCAGAACCAAATAGTTATTTAGCAAAGTCGATCAATATTTATTCCAATAACTTTGATAAAGATGTACAAGGAGATAATTAAACTTGGGGATAAATAACACTCAGCAATAGAGCTGATACTGTATTTGAAATAAGTAGTGTTTATAATATCCCAATGGGATGGGTTAAGAGAGTAGAGTGAATTATCACAGTGGTTACTGTAAATACTGCCGTTCGCATTGAAAAAGAGATACTAGATTAAGTATAGACTAGATACCAAGAAGGAAGGAGAAGCAAAGTAGATAGAAGGATGGGGCTAAGTAAGCACTAGTTCAAAATTACAGCAAAGGTTTAGTCTGGACATACATAGGAATGAGAATCAGAAAACGGTGATGTAGCCACAGACAGAACCAAGAAGTGGACGAGATTTGACAGGAAGTATCAAAAATGGGTAAAATGCAGTCCAACTCCTATGATGTGTCCAATTTCCACAATGTTAAATATTTAATCTGCATTTGTATGCTTCATGGATGATGGTACAAGTGTATCTCAATGTCTGGGGTAAATGTGAGAAATGCTTCCAGGTTAGACATAAAGATAGTGACGAACTGAATATGGCTGATTTCTGAGACTACAGCCAATGTTTTCTTTCTTAGCACTTTCTCACAGTCACAAATCACAAGTTTCTATTGTAATTTGCAGTTAGTGGTTTGAACAGACAGAAGCATGGCTGTGATTCTTCAGTGAAGGTTTGTGTATCTGTCAAGAGACAGAATGCTAACGCGAAAACTTGAGTTCAAGGACAAATGTATGGGGTCAATCTGTGCTCAGATATTTACTCAAAGACTATGGAAATAATATGAATAAAATATTACTCAGCAAATCCGGTAAGAATTAAGCAAAATTAAATGTTACTCTCTTACTTTCAAAGAAAAATGTCTTGTATATAAACATTTCTGTGACATTTAAGATAAAGCACATTCAACTTTAAATCAACGACATAAACAAGGAGAGCAAACTTCACAGCTGTGATCCCAGACCAACTACAGAAAAGGAAGACGTGTATTTAGTCTCTTTTGCCATTTGGAGTACTCCAGCAAAAACAGTTTAGAAGTATTTCTTCATAGCTTTCTATGAAACTTACCCTCTTGTTATAAAATATAATTGTTGAGGATAATAATCTTTGAAACTACCAGCAAAATAAAATTCAGACACATACCTGTAAAACATACTCTCCTGGTGTATTTGTTAAGCTATGTCAACTGAAAAGAAAGGT
Source organism: Camelus bactrianus (assembly GCF_048773025.1). Taxonomy (NCBI): domain Eukaryota; kingdom Metazoa; phylum Chordata; class Mammalia; order Artiodactyla; family Camelidae; genus Camelus; species Camelus bactrianus. The sequence goes on along the minus strand of NC_133561.1, from coordinate 8,431,483 downwards.
GCACAACGTGAGAGTTGTGAGCTAAGCTTTATTTGGGGGAGCATGAGGACTATAGTCCGGGAGACAGCATCTCAGATGGCTCTGAGGAACTGCTCCGAAGGGGCGGGGAGACTCAGCATTATATGTGATTTCAGTGAAGGGGGTCCATGCAGTCAAGCACACATGTAAGCAGAGGCTTCTTGCTGGTCACGAGGAGCAGATATCACCGTTAATGATGTTATTGCTTTTCTAGATATGAAGTGATGCAACAATTTGGCCTCTTAAAATCTTCTCCTGAAAATGTCTAATTATCTGAAGGCCTGTGCTGCCAATTCTCCAGAGCGTAGATCGCCTTGTTCCTGATCTCCACCCTGAACTCCTTACAGGGTGCGTTGAAGGTCAGCGGCTGCAGCCGCTTGTGATTTAATTATTGTAGAGGCAGATGGCAAGTGCCAATTTTTAGTTGGCAGCTACTTTTTAACTTTGAATGAGCCATTAAATGCAGTCTGTCATTTTCAGAGGCAGAGCTAAAATGTGTTCACTTGTCACTCGGCTGAGTCACGTGTCCCTGTGTGTGTACCTGTGCACATGTCTTTATAACATGATTGCAGTCATCTGTCGTGTCTTCAGTACATGTCCGTCTCCCAGGATCTCGCCACAAGCCTCATGTTGACAGGATCAATGCCACGTATTCAGGCTTAATAACTAATTTGAGAATGAATGAATAAAAATTCACAAGGAATGTAAAATCAAAGCATAGCTTTGTTCAAACTCTCCTTGTAACTAATCATTTTTTCCTGACAATAATCGTATTCCAATTATTTCTAGGACATAAAAGCCATGATGCCAGTTTAGGAGGTGATTTGAATGTGCTGGATTTCCCCCAAGTGATACAAATTTTGCAGTATTGGCAGGCTTCAAGAAAAGATTTTTCCCCTTACGTTTTACTTAGATAGGATAAATAAATTCTATCAATAAAGCATTTTATTAACTCTGCTTACAGTGTATACAGTAGTCATTTATTCTGTCAATAAATTGCTCATTTTTATTGGTCATGTCATTTTAAATAGAGCATAAGATGCAGCTGCATAACAACCTAAGGCAGAGTGGAAAGGCTTTCACTGACAATATTAAAAAAAAAAATTGGAGAAGGTGATAATGTGACTACTAAAATAAAAATTTGGTCAGCAGATGAAGAACATCACAATTAGTGAAAAAAAAATCACACTTTTACTGTTTAGATCAAATTCTGCCTGCATTAATGTGCATCTTATATAAGTATAAAATTGCTTATTTTTTGAGTAATAGCCTGAAACATACGGTATTTTGAAATAATCCATAGTTAATAAGTATCTATGTACGTGGTGATCTTTTGCTTATATGTTGCACCATCAAATAGAGAGTGTAACTCCACTGGGATGCAGTTCAGCTGCTACTTATTTATGTGAGTTTGGGGAGTGAATTAATTTCTCTAAGTCTCAGTTTTTACATTGTAAAAAATAGTACATATGATGAAATAAGTTAATCTTTTTTCCATCGATCTTATCACAGTTCTATTGTTTCACTCTTTTTAAAGACCTAATTTTTGGCCTTGCTGATTCTCTTATACCTTTGTTTTATATTTCATTAATTTCTCCTCTTAGAAAGTTTAATCTGTCCTCTACTTTTATATGGGTTCATTCTCTGAGTTTTTTTTTTTTTTTTTGCAGGCATTTAAGTTTGACATTCAGTGATTTTAGTTTCTGTCTTAGTCCTTTCTTAAATGAGAATTTAATACTACAAATCTCCTTTTGTTTAAACATGGTTAGTGTATCATTCAGCTTTTTCATATGTTTTGGTCCCTTTATCCACAGTCCCAAGGAGGTATTGTTTTTTTAGTGAAGTACAGTCAATTACAATGTGTCAGTCTCTGGTGTATAGCACAATGTCCCAGTCAAGCGTATACATACATATATCCAAGGAGGTCTTTTGTTCTCATTATGATTTCTTCTTTGACCCATCAATTGTTGTATGTGTGTTTTCATTTTCTAATTATAAGGGTTGCAATTTTTCAATATTAACCTCTTTAATTGAATTAAGTTCAGAGTTTTTTTTAAACATTTTTTTAAATTGAGTAATAGTCATTTTACAATGTTGTGTAAAATTCCAGCATAGAGCACAATTTTTCAGTTATACATGAACATACATATATTCATTGTCACATTTTTTTTCGCTGTGAGCTACCACAAGATCTTGTATATATTTCTCTGTGCTATACAGTATAATGTTGTTTATCTATTCTACATTTTGAAATCCCAGTCTGTCCCTTCCCACCCCCCAGAGAAAGTTTATATAATTAAATTATTTGAATATTTTGGAGTGTGCTCTATTAATAATTACAGCAGACTTTATATAGCACATATTATATGCCTAGAATGGTACCAAATGGCTTACATATATTAAGTCATTTAATCATACTCAGAACTATGAGAATATGGTCTCCACATCTGTGTCACATTTTATAGTACAAATTGCTAAAAGTGAAAAGAAACTGTGGAGACGAGTGGTTTTAAAGTAACCTATAACAATTCCAGGGCTGAATTGCGATAAGGTTCCTAAGCCTTCCCTGTTTATAAAAATTAAAACAACTCTGTGGAGTCTTCTTGTATAAAGATAGAACAGAAAATATGCAAAAGAGGTATTTCATGCTGAGAAAATACCCATCTTGGCCGTGCTAATTTTCTCCATCACTAAGTATGGGAGAACGTACCATAAATCAAAATCAGCATCTTCTCATGTGGAAGAGAGCGTGCTCCAGTGAATCTGATGTGGAACTGAAAACTTTGTTATAAAGAAAACAGATCAAGCATTAATAAACCTTAAGAAAAAATTAAATACACAAAGAACCAAATGTGATACTAATACTTATTTTAATACCCACTTACTGTATTAGATGCCTTCTCCTTCCACCTAGGAATCCTGGCTGCTGTCTCCTCTTGGCTGAACTGAACTTGAACCACAGGCGAGGGGAAGTGATGTTTCAGTCTCAGAGGGTCAGCTTCACAGGGTAGAGAGCAGGATGCAGGATGGAGAGTGCATCTCCATGGGAGATACAAGCACACGAATAAAGACCAGACTTTTGTTATTCAGTTTTCATAGAGGTTGTTTGTAGAGCATTAGTGTTTCACGCTAGTGAGTGAGCAGTGAGTATTTATCAAATGAGGGTATGGATAAATTAATCAAACATACTTCTTAGTCCAAAAAAACCCAAGAAACTGAAAAGGAAAGAAAACTAAATTCTAATTCCAGTAAGACAGTTTTAACTAGAAGTGTCACATGAGAAAGTTGAACAGAATTTCTTAATTTTTTAATTAAAGATTGTGTTTTCTTAATGCTCATTGACAAAATTATATCCGGTATACATGTTTCACAGTACACAGATTAATTAAACTCATACTAATCATCATTTAATTTGAAATAAACTATAAATATTCTATATTTACTATACTGTATATATAACAAAGCATTTATGTGTAATATTTTAATAAGATAACAAATCAAAATCACTGTTTTGAATCTAGTTACTAAAATAAATACATATATCTCTAAGAGAGTCTTACTAATTTAAGGTATACTCTTTAATTTATTCCTTGGAAAATTTTTTGCATTTATGATTATGGAATATTCTTTTTTATTTCTAAAGTTTGCTAATTTCAATTAGGAGATAATAATATTTATTGAGGCATTTTATATGGACAGAAATACTGTCCTAATTACTATATTTGGATATTTAATAAAACTAATTTTAACCCTATGAGAAATATTAGAATTACCCTTTTATAAAATAAATGAAAAAGAGTTTTATGTATTTCAAGTAGTTGTCCAACGTCGTGTACCTGGATGATGTGCAGTTAAAGACTGACTCGATGCCTCTGTAATTTACAATCAGTGATTTTAGTCTCAGTGTCATTGTACTGAAAACCAACAGGGAAGAAAAATTTGCTGCAACTCACCCACCTCCTTATGGTATTCAGTTGAATCATGATCATAATAATAGCAATAAAACTAAATGCAAGTGTAAGTATAAAATAGACGTCTCACTTGCTAAAAAGGTAAACTCCTTGAAGGCAGAAATATTTGTATTGTATTTAGTATCATCAGCCTTTGTTTAACAAATTTGCATCACTGATAAAATTGGTTTCTTACTGCAGAATCTACACCAGATTTCCCTTCAGAATAGAGTTGTTCTGAGTAAAATTAAAAAAATAATGCTCACAGAGAAGTGGTTTCTTTAAGTGTTTAGTAGATGGTGACCACAGAGACCAAAGAATATTGTATTATTTTGTCAATTTGTTATATGTTCTATTGCCTCCAGTGTAATTTAGTTTTAACTTAGTACCAAAATATTGTTCCAGGCCCTGACTACAGTGGTAATATGTATATCTTTAATGCCAATCAGTATCAATTAATTAAGGAACTTTCCTATGTTTTTCTCAATGATAATAAGCCAAGTGATACATTCATTTCCAGGTTGTACTAATTTTTATCAGAAACAAATGTTTACTATATACCCAGGATCTAGCCCCATTCTCCTCAGAGATTACTCATTAAAATTGGTTGTTTTTGAAATGATACAATATAAATTCCCCTTTCTCTCTTGAATGTATAGAGCTGTCATCTAAACAATTTATTTTTTAATATATAAAATGGCTTCCAAAAGTTTAGTGTATTTCATTATTGTGCTAAAAGCTGTATAGATGGTTTAGTATGTTTGCACTACTGTTTCCCTACGGAGTTCTTAAAAATAATTTTATGTAGATAATTTCTACTTGAATATGAAAGGGATCTCCTAAGTTGCAAGATCATAGATGTGTGACAGGTACTGAGAGTTGCTGACCTCCCTTTCTTCCTTCCTTTCTTCCTTCCTTCCTTCTTGTTTTTTTAAGACTTAGGCCAAATATTTCTTTACAGGATGCTGTCTTTTTAATAAAGTATGCTATTGTTAGCCGGTATTCATTTTTAATCGGTTAAATGTGCAAAAATGAAAAGTTAATTGTTGAGTATCTGTGCTAAAATGATACCAGAAGAGGACCACTATTTGAGGAGTGTCACCTACACTTTCCTATCTCAACCCCAGACGCTCTGTCTAAGCCATCATCAGCTGCTCATTTCCTTGTCCACCATATTTTTTTTTTTGTTAATGTCAGGTCTCACCAAGTCTACAGTTTATTTTAATCCTGTTTCCTTATATCCAGACTAGTACAGTGTCTGAAATTTCACTGCATCTAATCTATCCCTCTCCTATCCTTCCTGAACTTAATAGCCCATCTTGTTGTTTTTATTTTAAAGCCATATTTTCCTTATAGCTTTTTCCTGTCAACATCATCAGTGGGTCCTTAGTGCCAAATAAAAAGTTAAATACTTCAGTCTTGGATTCAAGGAGCTAGGAAATACCATCTTCCAAGGCTTAGCTTCCGTTATTCTCCTGCACAGAGAACGTACTTCAGTGGAACTAGGCTACTTTAGACATAAAATGTTCACTGCATTTTTCACCACTATTGTTTTATTACACCATTACCCTTTAATGTAAAACTGCCTTTTTCCCTCACATTTTTCCCTCTCTAAATTCTACCCTACCCTTCAAGCTCTAGCTAGCTTACATCTTGCTTATTCCAAAAACTCATTTTTAAGCATTCCAGGCAAGAGTGTTATTGTTTCTACTCTTAAAGCCCATGTAATGCAACATCTGTCTACACGTTTGAATGTATTATTCACTAGTTCATAGAACTGTGAAAAACACTTCATATGTTTTAATTTCCTAGATTGATTTTACAGACCTATTTGAATCACCCTGGCTCTTAAAAGGGTGGCTTCCTAACATTGAGTATGTAGTTGATGAATGAAAATGCTATTACCTAACAAGAAAAGAGAAATAATAGGGAAATTATTCAAAAAAAAAAAAGGAGTTAGTTCATAGTATTACTAATACTTAGTTTTTCTCTGAGAGCCTTTTTCCTTATTTCACGTCCTTCTTCAGTGATATTATGGTTTGACATTTATTGAGCATAGAAAATGTGCTTGGCACTGCGCACAGCTCAGTAGACAGGCATGGTTTCTGTTCAATGTGCTTGAAATATTTATCATAAAAATAGGGCCAGAAAGGATATGAATGACTCAGACCAAAGTGGTATCTTTATTATCAGCCCCTTCCTTTCCATTCTCTTTTTTTTTTTCCCCTCTAGTTTTTGTCCTCTTTTCTCATGTCTGGACACTTACCATGGCTTCCAGACTAGTTTCCCTGCCAGTACCTTTTCCCTCAGTGCTTGTCATCCCCAGATTTCATGTATACTAGATATTATTTGTATTTGGATTCCTCCTTACTTAAAAACATTAAATAATTTCTAACAGCTATTACACACGAGGTAGTTGTAGATACGTTCTAAATCCGTATGTCACTGTCAGTCTAAAGAAATCCCTGCCCATGTTTTTTCTAGTACTTTTGGAAATGTTATGCGTATTTGTGCCTAAACCCAGACCCAGTGTTGCCACCTTCATCTACTGTTACTCCCTTGTATATTTCACTATATTAAGAATTAAGAATTCTTAATTAAGAATTCCATCAGGTTTCCCATAAGTCCAACCTTCCTCTGTTTTCCCTCTTTCACTTAAGCCTAAAGAATTTCAAATATATTAAGGAAACAAACCAAACTAGCTAAACAAAAGACCCTAGAACACTTGCTCCCTCTGACTTCCCAGACTTGTTCTGCTTTGTGTCATAGCTGCATCAAAATTAAGAATCTTTGTTCCAAGTGACACAATCCAAAAATCAAATCATTTTAAACAAAAAGAAAAATGGAATATCTATCTTGTGCACCTTGAAACAAGATGTGGGTCCTCTTTTCGACTTGGCTTAATAGGAGATCTCAATGCTCATGCTCGAGTCTCTTCCAACAGGCAGCCTCCCACTTGAAGATAAATGGTTATAGGAGCTGAAGCTCTCATGTCCTCAATGGCCATAACTTGAGGAAGGCAATATGCTTCTCTATCTTTACAGTTCCAGCATAGACCAGTCCCATGTCTTGATCGGTTCATCAGCTGGTCATACTTTGATCGGTTACTTGTCCACTCTTGAATCAGCTGCCTGGCTATGGGTGTGGGTTATGCTTATTGAATTACCGGCTGGGCGACCGTCCCTAGAACTGGAGAGAGAAAAATATTGGTGAGAATGTGAGAGGTTAAGTTTCACAAAGAAAAAGCAAAGTGCTTTTGATTAAATGATGGATTATAATAGTTGTGGAGGCAAAGAACAAATACCTACTATGCTGGTTAAACATCTTGAATGAGTTGCTACAGTGCTCACTTTCCCCTTTTATTAACACCTGACAAAAATGCCCATGAGTTTTTAACTTCATCAATTTATTGAAACTTCTCCATCCAGATCCACTTTTGACTAGCACCCACTTTTTTTAACCATTCGTTTATTCAACAAATGTTGAGAGCACCCTAAGTTCCTGTCACTGGTAAATATGCACTTGAGATAGATTCACAAAGACAATAAACAAAGGCCTTTGCTCTAAGGGGGTTTATATATGGGAGGAGAAGCCAACAATAAATATTAGGCATTCTAAATTAAGGGATGTATAAAGTATGGTGGATTGCCAAATTAGGTCCCACTGAGAGAAAGACACTTGATCAAGGGATTGAAGGAGGTGACGGAGTTTGCCAGGGGGTGATGTGGAGGTACAGGATCCCAGGCAGTAAAAAGAGACAGAATCAACCACCTAAGGGAATGGAATGCCTGCAGTTGATAACAAATAGCAGGTGGGCTGGTGTGGTGGGAGTGAAGTTGCCTCTGTAAACGACTAGAGCAAAGTAGCCTCCGTAGGTCAGAGTTCAGGTGTGGGTATAATCAGAATGGAAGGACATTATAAGGTTATGGGTTTTACTCTGAGTGAAACAGACAGGCATGTGAGGATTCTGGACAAAGGAATAGTGGAATCTGATTTATATTTTAAAAGGAATTGCATCCATGTGTTGCGAATGCTGTAGGGAGGCAAATGGGAGATTAGTTAAGAGGTTGATGATCCCAGGCTGAGATTACATTGGCTCTGAACAGAGTGGAGGCCATGAAGGTCATGTGAGAGGACATATTTTGAATAAATTTTGATGGAGGATTCAAGAGGATTTTCTAATGACTTGAATAAGATGTGTTAGAAAAAAAGAGGAGATATGAATGATTTTAACTTACTTGGCTTCAACAACTATAATCAAGGAAGATAAACTGAGAAGACAGTAGACAGAAGCATTGTGGGTGGATAATCAGGACTTTGGGTTTGATTTGTTAAATTTGAGCTGTCTGTTAACTGAATACCTCTTAAATTTTATATGTGTGCAGTCATCCTGTGATAGTGGTAAAATGCAGATGTCAATTCATTTGATCTGGTGTGGGGCTTCAGAAAATGTGACTCTAACATACTCTGAAGTAGTGTTGAGACAGCTCTTATGTCTACCAGATATTGAGCAGCAATGTGTTGGATATCCAAATGAGAAGTTGAATAGGTGTTTAGTTTTCAGATGAGAGGTTTAGCCTGTAGATAACACGTTATGGTAGCAGAATCTAAATTATATTTGGAGCTATAAGAAGGCAGCAGATCACCAAGGGAGAGATGTATATTGAGGACCTAAGGCTAATATCTTGTGCCTTGCAGGGTTAAGAGAACAGGAAGAAGAAACAGCAGTGGAGACTGAAAAGGTAATGAACAGTAAGGTATAAGTAAGGTGGATGTAATATAATAGGGTTTAAGTGATGAGTGTAGCAACAAAGAAGGAATGTCCAAATGTGTCAAATTAAGTATTAGTAGGGCAATTGAGGTGAAGACTGAGAACTACCTACAAGAGGTAACGTTGTGGAGGTTATAGGTGATCTTGCTAAGAATAGTTTTCATGCAGAGGTGAAGGCAAAAGCAAGATTGTTTTGTTTTAGACAGTGCAAGGAGAGGAATTGGCAGTATGTATAGATAAACCTTAGTATTTGCTGCATGTGGAGAAAAATATGTGGTAGTAGCAAGCAGGTTATTAAGATTAATGTGTGTGTGTGTTTGTTTTTAGTTGGAAGAGAACTAATATGATCTGCATGGTAAAGCTAGTAGACAATAAATATTTAATAATATACCAGAGAGGAGAGAATTCTTGGAACAGTGTCCTCATTAGATGAGATATGGGTGAAGTCTGTTGCTCATGTAAATTAGTTCTGTGTGGGGACAAAAGGGACACTGACGGCCCATTGTGACGTCAGGAGAGAAAGCAGAGCAAACAGGCGCAGGTGCCGGCATGCGCACAGATGCGGGGGGGGGGGGGGTGTGTGGGCGACCTCTTCTGACGTAGCTTTTCTGTTTATTAATAAACTTTATTTTAGAACAATTTTATGTCCACAGAATAACTGAAAGTGTGTATAGAGAGTTGGCAAACATCCAGACTCTGGACACAGTTTTCCCTGTTTTTAAGTCTCTTACATCAATATGACATAATTGTTAAAATGAATGAGCCAATGCTGATGCATTATTAGTAACTGAAGTTCTGCTTTACTTAAGTTTTCCTAGTTTTTAGGTTTTTTGTTTTTTTTTTCTGTCCCAGGATCTCATATAGGGAACCACATTACATTTGTCACATCTCTTGGCCATGACAGTTTCTCTGGCTTTTCTTGTTTTTTATAACCTTGAACATTTTGGAGAGGACTGGCCAGGTACACAGTAGGATGCCTCACTACTGGAATTTGCTGTTTTTCTCATGATTAGACATGGGTTGTGGGTTTTGGACTGGGAGGTCATGGGGTTAAAGTACCGTTTCATCACGGCATGCCAAGGTATATGTGTAGTCAAAGGATTTATGCCTGTTGATGCTGATCTTGATCACCTGATTGAACTACTGTTTGTCAGATTTCTCCACTATCAAGTTGTTCTCCCCCCCCCCCTTTTGTACTGTAATCTTTGGAAAGAAGTCACTGTGTCCAGTCCTCACTTACAAAGTGGGGAGTTATGTTCCCCTTCCTTAGGGTGGAGAGCTACATAAATTATTTTGGAATCTTCTGCATCAGAGAGTCGTATCTTCTCAACTTATTAATTTTTCAATTACTTAATTATAGCGGTGTGGAATTTGTTTTATACTTTGACTTACACTCTAGTACTACTTTACTTTGTTATTCATACTGTTCCAGCTTTGGCCATTCGGAGCTCCTTCGCATGACTCTTGGCTCCTCCGTCCTTTTAGCATATTCCTATCAGTGTGTTCTCTTTTTTGGAAGGTGCACTTCCTTACTCTCTGCACAAGAAGCTCCAGCCTCATCTTGCCTGTTTTCTGCCTCTGTCCTAGAGCCAACCATGTCTGTAAGGATTCCTGGCTCATTTTATTGGGGAACAGTATTAGCAACAGAGATCTTAGTGCTAGGTGTACTTGTTGTAAGTGAGGATTTTTCTTTAGGTCTTCACAGCTGACAGATCAAATAAATATGTGCATGTGTACCAACATATGGATATTAACATGTCTGTAAATCTTTCTGTATGTATTCATCTTATCTATGTTAACCATGAATTCTTAGTGAAGGCTCCAAATCTGTTTTAGTTGCTAATGATTCAGTCTAACTTTATTTTGCTGATCTGTACATTCTCACCTAATGTGTGAGAAATCTGGTTACCACTGTATGCCAGCTAGTAGCTTAATTGTTCAATCTCAGTATACATGTAGAGCAGTGTCAACACTGTTAATCCATATCCCCTTGAGAAACAACGCCAATAACTATTTCTGTTCTCTTTTGTCTTTAGGTATTTTCTGATTTCTCTGTCACTTTATTCAGTGACCCATTTGTTATTCAGTAGCATGTTGTTTAATATCCATGCTTTTGTGTTTTTTCATTTATTTTTCTTGTGATTGATTTCTAGCTTAATGCTACTGTGACTGGAAGAGATGCTTGATATAATTTCAATCTTTTAAATGTTTTTGAGATGTTTTGGGAACTAACATGCGACCTATCCTGGAGAATGTACCATGTGCACTTGAGAAGAATGTATCTTCCGATGCTTTGGGGTGAAATGTTCTAGATATATCTACTAAGTCCATCTGAAAATTGTGTTGTTTAAGTCTGCTGCTTCCTTACTGATTTTCTGTATGGGTGATCTATCCACTGATGTAATTGAGGTATTAAAATCCCCTCCTATTATTGTATTGCTTTGAATTTCTGCTTTGAACCTTGCAACTTCCAAAGGAAAGATTTGATGGTAAATTATGGTCAATTTCAGTGCTTAGCACAGTAGCCCACCCCGCACCCCATCACCTTGGTAGGCAGCTGTACATGTGTTCTGGAGTAAACTACACAGAGTTTGCTGGAGCCAGGATGAATAAAACTCACCCTGTCAAATATCAGGAATCTGTTCTCTTATCAGTTGTGACTTCTGATCACAGAAGTTTAGGCAGAGAAGCAACAGTCAATGCTTTTGCATTGTTTTCTAGTTTCATAACTCTACAAATATCTTTTTTTCATTATGTGTTTAAAGATGACCTAATACTTGCTGAAATATTCCTCCACTACTAACCTCTCTCATTTTATCTAGACAGTATCTTTCTTTTTCTCTTTTGTAAATGTCTTGATCATTTTGAATGTTATTTCTAGTTTATATTTAATGGTGCAGTCCTTTGTCCAATGTAAGTGATTAAATCTTTAATATTCATGTTGCCTACTGATCATTCTTCTGTCCCTTTGTACTTACAGAGAGTTAGAGGCTGCAGAGTTCCCTCTTACTTTTTGCTGTTCTTCCCTGAATAGCCAGTGACAGCAATAGAATTTACTAGGTCTCTGGTCAGTCATGCGTTCATTTGTCTTCCTTCTGTTTCCAGATAGTTCTGTTATTATGTGAGTCATTTAGCTGTTGGTGATCTATCCCTATCTGCATAAATTGTCTTAGGTTCATAGTTTTCTCATGGTAGGTATCATCCCTGAGTATGTGTAAATACACCCATGTTTGTACAACATAATTGGTATATGTGTGCATATGTGTGTATAAATAGAAGTATTAAAAGATACACATCATATTATCAACACTCTTTATCTGAGGAAGGTTTTAAAAGAGGTTTGGAGTGGAATACGAAGAAATTATTAACCGTTCCTGCACTTTCTGACTTGATACACCACCCAAATATAATTTATATGTCAAATATATATTAAAAATAAAATAATAGAGTGGAGCATGTCATAAAATATTTAAAATGGCTCTTTGGTACTCTGTTTCTCATGTTACAATTTCTGTACTACTTGCATCAGAATAAACTGATGTGATGAGCTAAAATTCACATTTCTCTTCCCCATCTCCTAAGTGACTGGAATCAAAATGTCTGTATTCTCAAGGTACTCTGGAGGTGATTCTAACGTAAATTCAAAAATAAGAACCATTTTCTCAAAGGGGAGAGGGCTTGCATTAGTTTCTCAGGCCGCTTTGATGGTGTTTTGGCATTCTTACCTTTCCTACTTTGATGTATGAAGTATAGATTTATACAAATATTTGTTGTTAATTATGTATCCATTTTTACCCCAGATCACCATGACAACCAAAGAAGGGACAGACAGTCGTATGGCAGGTACATTCCTTATGCAGTATATTCATGTTTAGTTCTCATTACTTCACTAAAATTCAGTTTGTCTTTCTCTTTCTGTTTTATTTTAGTTCCACAGGACAGGCAACAATGCATATTTTAGTAGAGGTTGGTTGATTGTGAAATAGTTCTCATAGATCAGAATTTGATTTCTGGTGTCGGCAGTTCAGTGAATCGTTTCTGATATCCTGCACAGGTGTTCATTAGGAAAGCATCATACTCTAGTGGAAAGAACAGCTATTCTCCCAAGATCATTCAAGTGCAAAATTGCATTAGGGACAATGATAAGGGATTAAGCAACCATAAGTGCCATCTTTATGTCTTATGTTATAAGCAATAGAAATGACCCTTATAGTCCCTGTGTTCCGAGCAATAACGTATAGTCTTTTCAGAACTGTCACAGGTTGCTCGCATTCCCAGAGAGTATCACGTAACTGGGCAGATTCACGCCGGGCTCTCAGGATTGTTCCACAGTTCTTCCCTCTTTCCTAGTCATCATCTTCTTCAAAGTTCTAAAATTACTGCTTCAAAACTCTTTTACATCTCAAGTCTCTAATCCAGTAGCTCTACCTTTGCTCTTAGTGTATGACCTAATGTCCAGCTTCATATAGGAAACTAAAATCCATGAACCAGTAGCAACTTCAATTCCCCAAAAGTCTGTCCATTCTTTCTTAGATACTGACATTTTGTTTTAGACAAACAACAAGATTTACTGCTTCAGATACTACCCATTCTTTCTCTTCGCAGAACAGTTTCTTATAAGATTTTGTGTTTAAATATATCCTCTTCATTTTCTTATCTCCCACCGGTACACAATACATTGCACTCAGGGATAAAACTCTACCTGTCCAATGAAGGATTTCTCTTTAAAGTTCCAAATGACCTCCATGACATTACATTGAAAAGGAACATTCAGAACTTTATCTTGCTTGGCTCTCCTCAATGCTTCATATGGCTGACAATTCTCTTCTCCTTAAATTATGACCCTGTTTCTTCTGTGGCACTCAACACTCAGGTTTTCTCTTACCTTCTTATTCGCCTTCCCCTCTTTGTTTCTTAAATGCTATTATGATTCATATCTCTGCCCTCAGGTCCCTGCTTTCTTAATACACAAAACTCCTGTAAGAACTCTGTCTACTTCATCAGTGTAAGTAGCACTCAGCCTAAGTTACGTGTAGTAAAAGTAGTAGCAGCATGGAACCCTGTCACCAAGAAATGATAGAGATCTATAGTATCCGTATGTACTTTGAAATTGTTAATCATTGCCTGCGATCAGCTCATTGACTCTCATGATGTGTATCTCTTAGTGCAATGAGAAAGTGAAAGAGGGGGAAAAGAAACAAGGCCCAAAAGAATCCTGTGTGATTGAAGCCATCAAGAGAGCATCACTTAGGCTGTGAGATATGGGGTAGAATGATAACTATGCTGTTTGTATTTATATACATATGTACATACATGTAAATATCAGACACATCCTTTCTCTTAAAAAGAGCGCATTCTATTGAAGGACACACACGCACAGAAACACATTAAATTTTATATAGCACAATGTGAAATGTTCAATGAATGCAAGATTAACAGGAGAAACAAAATCCTAACTTAGTCTGGGGAAATTGCAAAAGGCTCACCGTGTTCATATTCAATATTTAAATCATCAAATTGATCTCCTTTCTAAAGAATGTACCTTTTCGAATGAAGACAATAGATATAAAAATATTTAGGGAGTGTGTAAGTAGCCACCCTGCTAACTGAATAAACTGGGAGGTAGAAAAAAGTGAGGCTGACTTCTAGGTATTTTCATTGATGAACCGTTGGCCCTTGACATGGTTCTTCGTTACTTAATACCTTTAATTCTATAGACACTGTTGTCTAGTTATATTACTCTTATTATAATCATGGTTATTTCACAGACGTTATAATCATAGCATTGTTTTCAAATTCTAATATCTTAATTTGTTTCTATTTACTTTTTGTCCAACTCCCTTTTACACATTTGATAGGTTTGCTTTCTTATTTAAAGTGCCTAATGTTACTATGGTTCAATCCAAACAAATCATACTGATGGTTATGGGAGAGTTTTAACAAGTTGGTTTCTGCTGCCTGAACTTACCCAGAAAATTTGCAGAAGCCGTATGTCCTATCACCCCGGCTTTCCCAGGAATTGCTTTCTATATGTTAAGATTATTATCTGCTCATTACTTCTTACTTTACTCAGTATTTCAGCATCTTCTTGGCTTCAGTAGACCCCATTCTCAGACCTGGTTGCACGCTCACTCTCACTGTTGATAAAACTAAATTACTTGATTATTCCCATCAACTGTTTACTCTGCTGTTCTCCCCAGATTGCAGAATATCACTACAGCTAAACAACATTATATGTGTAAAATGCATGGCTCCCTCAAATGTTATGTTTTTGAGATGCAGTATTACTATTACTTGAAAAGTTTTTCATTTTTTCTCTTAATTCCTTCCTCAGTGAGCGCCCTTTCAGTGAGCTCTCTAAACTATCTCTTGTGTCAGTCCTCAGTTTCCTGGCTTTAACTACTTTTGAGCACACAGTGCCTTCTCCCTCTGCCTAACGCATTAATAATTAACAAAATGAATCGATAGATCCAGCTATGTTTATACTTTTCATAATTTCATTATATACTCACATCCCTCCACTTCAAAGTTTTCATTTAATCTAGCAAAAATTAAGACACGCATGAAAAGCATGGGAGAATATGCTTTAGGTCCAGAAACCAAAATTATTGAGAGTTGCAGGCAGGTCTTGAAAGTCGAAGCTGAAGGGACAGACACGGCAGGGATCCTGGGTCGTAAATGTGAGAAGGACCCACGGAGACCAAAAGTGGGAAGCACGCCTGCGTCTGGAGTCTCCCCTTTTTACTTCTGTGACTCCGTCTCCTCCTGCACTGCCCGTCACGTACAGTCACCTCTTCTTGCTCCCTGAACACCCCCCACGCAGGCCCACAGTTCCCCACACCCTCTTTCTCTGCTTCTACTGGGATGTGCTTCCATACGTCAGAATGACTAGCTTTCTTACTTCTTTTGGGTCTTTGCTCAAATATGTCCACATCAGATGGACAGACCTTTCCTGAACACTGCATGTTGAATTGGAACTCATACCACACCCCCTTCATTCTCTTTATGCATTTGTTCTACTTCACAGCACTTAGCACCCTCTGACATAAAATATATGTATATATTTCTTTTATTTCCTGTTGTCTGGCACTTAAATGGAAGATCCCTGAGAAGGAACCTTTTTCTTCATTGTTCAGTCTTGAACCCAGCTCCTGCAGTAATGCCCTGTGCGTGACACACATTCAGTAAATATGAATGAATAAGATAAGCCTGACACTCGTGGTAAAGGGGCAGCTCAGGAGTGAAAACAAGCACCAGGAACTCTAGAGGGAAGTCGTCTTCCAAGCAAAGGGTCACAATTCAGTTGTAGAAGGTAAGTGAGAGTCTCAACCCAGAAAATGATTCACCAGTGATGGGCTTTGACAATGGGAGATTTATTTATCTGCTTGGTTCGTTATGTAAACAGAGATGGTGGCATTACACGCGTACCCCTTAGCTGGAACTGTCTACTGGTGGGTTCACATACTCTCTGGGGCAAGGGCGAGGAAATGAGGGTGTCCACGCCAGCATCGACGTTAGAGCCCTGGCCTCAAACCCATCCTCAGTTATGATGCCGGAATTGTGGAGCACTGCTCTGCTGGTAACATCACCCTGCTCAGTTCCTGAAAAGAACTGAAATACCCCGCTAAGACATTTCACACTGTCTTCGTGATTTCAGAATGGAAGGGAGGGTGATACGACTTTCTCGTGACCTATTTCTGGTCTAGTTCTGCTTCTTGTCTTTCCACAAGGAACTCCCACACAAAGATATGAAAATTTTATAGATTTTTTTCCCCCAAACCACCCAAACAAAACAAATGCTGCTTCTGGTTCCTTTTGGCATGACAACAAACATCACTATCTAAAGGAAGTCTAACTGATTTCAGAAGTTCAGTTCAACTCAGCTGATTATTTGAGCCTTTTCAGTCGCCTACTACTTAACTCCAAGGTTTTAGATTTCTTGTCTGACAAGATTTAATGATGAAAGGAAGATTGATTCTACAATTAATTGCAAGGGACTGAAAAACAAATACATTTAACAAATACACAATATTTTGTGGTTTGCATAAGTTTGCTCAATTTATTGTGATTGTTTCTACTTTCATAGTGTCTCAGTTTCAGTGAAATGTAGGAATATTGTGCCTGATTTAAATCCATCAACAGGAACTTTCCTTCAGCGGCAGATACATTGCCAGAAAGAAACACATTAATGGGTGTTGAATTTAGAAAGATTTATATTAGAAAAGATTGTGAAAAAAGATTGTTAAGAAAATCTGTTCCATGTTACGGACTAAACATTAAATTCATAGCACGAAGTTCTGTGTGAAAAGATCTAACTAAAACCAGGAGGCAGATGGTGAAGTTAGGAGATAAACACAACATCGCGACGAAGGCATCATGACGGCTGGCGTGGAAGTGGCGCTGCCTTTGTCATTTAACCAGCCTTGCCGTTAAGCCGTAACTGCCGTTTTAAAGTTCTCTCGACGCTTTTCCCTGCAAACTCCTGCCATCATTTCCTGGAAAGAGATTTTCTGTAGTAAACATACAAGGGAGGTAGATGTATGACTTTCTGTGATGTTAATGCTGAAAATTTTAGGACTTTATAGTCAGTATAAGACTGGCTTCAAATTTTAGAGGAAGTGACAACTTAGTAAGATGATAAGTGAAGACAGCCAAAATGGATAATTTTGAGTGGCTCTTAACTGTCTCTTGACCAGTTCTGCACCCTAGAAGAAGTCAGAGGAGAAATATCAAATCTCTTGCTTTTTCCGGTGGGGACAAACCCTTCGGGCATCTCCCCCCTGTGCCCTGTTATACCCAGTTTTGTAGATGAGTCCGTGATCACCACAGGTTTTGTAGCAAGAGATGGAGAAAGAACACAGATGATCATGCTTCCAGACACTTGCCCCACGTTCAGTTTTTCTGTTTTGTTTTGAATTTGTAGCTGTGGAATTTGAACAATAGATTACGCACTTTCTCATCCATGTTTCTCCTCTCATTCCCCCGTAAACTGGGGAATGTTGCCCTGCTTTCTGAGTTTCTTTTCTTTACATTTTAAGCTTATGTGTTGAGAGCTGTCCTGCAGTGGTTTTTATTAGGGTGAGAAGACAAGGCATTTCATCAACATCTTAAAAGAAAATTATAATAATGATTTCACTTCATGGAAAACATATTTGAGCCATTTCGCCTAATAGCTAATGTTCTTAAACTCCAAATATACTGTCTATGTAACTTCCACTGCACTGCATAACTAGCTATTGAATGATACATGTGGTGTAACCACCTCTACTTTCCTAGAGGAATAATTTTAGAGGGGGAGCACCTGAAAAAGAAATTATCAAGGGCATGTGGACATAAAAGGAGATTCTATAAAATTTCCAGGCACAAGTTAAGTACACAATGAGAAGAATTATGCTGATTGTTCCCTAATACAACATGAATTTTTTTTCCATGAACAGTTTCTGTTTAATGAGAAAGGACGTTATTTATGGCAGGCATTAGGCTGTAGTTGAATATGTACTTTAAACATTCTCAGCAGCTTTATTTTGCATAGACTGTTTGTGCAACTCACAATTTCTTCATTTTTTCCCCCAATCTGTATATTCTAATATGTTCAAATACTTCAATTCAATTTTATATTGTGTTAATATTGCTTGTAAAGTTTAGTATTTTTAGAATTAAGATTCAAATACTGTTTCCAAAGAAAGAAGAAGAAACAAACCAAAATATGATTAATCATTTAAAGGTAATTTAAAATATTTATAACTTTTTTTTTAATGAACAAAATGTTAGTAGGTATTAGCATAAAATAATTTATAGGTCTTTTGGACTTAGTAGCTAGAGTTTTTTTTCCCCCTACTAAAGACAGCAGTCCTTCACTTACTATGCGTTTTGTTTATCTGGGATTCAAAAAAGGAAATTTCCTAATATGAGAAATCCATTTACATTTTTAAATATGCAAAGGCAAATGAGATAGTACTAAGTTATTTAAATAATGTTTAGATGACTGCATTTCTATTACAGCAGCCTTTCTATGCTTGCCACAGAGTGAGGGTAGCAGAATCTTAGACTATTTCTGTGAGTCAACCCTTAAATTTGATGAAGGAAACAAGACTTTTAAGTATGGAAAATTAAACTTTCTAATTACTGAGATTATGGTCCTGTATTTTCACAGGTCGTTCAATGTTTTAGAGAGTAATTAATTTTCCTTTTACTTAGGTAATACATCCTTATTCTTCACATATAGCACCTCAGATTTTCTTTAATTTGTACTTCTTGTTTAAGTACATTATTATCCCTAGGTATTTTTGCTTCTATATAAAATTTTCAAACAATTTAATTTATTAACACCAGCATGTATCATTGGTTTTCATATATTTTAAACATTGTATTTCTCAAATTTAATTATAAATGTATCTTTGTCATTGCTTCTGATGATGCTCATTAATCCAGGTGGCAATTATTTTTCTAGTTCATATACTTCTTTTTCAAATAGATGTTTTCTATGACTTATGAATATTATTATTGTTGGCACTGAAAGGTTAGTGATCTATACATCACTAGTCTGTGGCTTCATTAATTTTTTTTAAGAAATTAAGCTAATTACCCACCTATCTATGTTTTTATTCGTATATTATTTCTAGAGGAAATAAGTACTGCTAACATGGTATTAATAAGAGAGTAAAAATGTCTTTCCTTAAAAAACATTGACATTTCTGTGTAGTAAGGCGAGTCTGAATTTGATTCCAGATGCATTCGGACTTAACTACTTGTGTTGCAGTTAACTGTGTGGCACCTAGCAGGCTACTTAAGCTCCTTTTAATTATGTTCATTTTAAAAAATGAAGATAGCTGTGATCATCTGCAAGAACTGTGGAGGATTTAATTCAAATCAAAATCGTAAACATCCTGTCATCAGTAGATGTCTACTGCTACCATCCACCAGGATGGAAAACCATGAATGCCCTGAACTCTAAGGAAACCTCTCTGAGATGTATACAAAACTGCTGTTTTTTAACTGCTTTATAAACTTTTTATTTTGTGATAACTCAAGAAATAAAAAGCAGCATAAATTTGTTTTTCCTCCACATTGTAAGCCACCCAACTTGGAGACCATGCATTTTACAGTCAGCATACGCTGTATTATGCTGAATCAATGAAATAAAAAACATGTTCCTTCCTTGAGGCCTCTTCTTACTCAGTAGTACTGTCAGCTATGCCTCCTTTGGTAGATCATATACTTGACCTCAGTATCCTGAAATAATACCTTGACTTTCTGAATTAGTTTTTAAATTAGATTTATCATTACTATTCTGATGTTGTTGAACTAAAAAAATAAATTGTTGCAGCAAAGAATGTGTATTTGGTTATAAGGGAACTTGACAACTTTCTGCAACTTTAAATGAATGAAGTAAGCAATCCTTCTTTTTTTCTCTGTTTTGGTCCATTGTCAAACAGTATGATCCTCATGTTTCTGTTGATGTAACCATCTAAGAACCTCTAAAAGGCTTCACAATCATCATCCTGAAATTTACATATAGATGACCCGATGGTCATTTCTAGAGGTCTGAAACCATTAATTTATTCACTCTCTGAATTCCATTCCTTACACAGAACCTAATACTTAGTGGATACACAAAATTTACTTGCCAAATAAAATAAAGGTCAAATGTGTTATGTGTGCAATAAATACTAGAAAGAAATGTACCAACAATTTCATTTTTAATATTAGTTTACTGTAAAATATATGTTATCTTTAAAAATAACATAGTCTTCACTTTTTATATTTTTACACATATTTCTAAACATTTACAACATACGGTTTGTAAGGGTTAAATCTTAAAATCATTGCATTAAATTCAAACAATATATAGTCAACTATCACCTTGAAAAAAATTGAAATGGCCCATAAGATACTGTATTCATACATATAGTTTCATATGCATGGAAGACACTGTCTGGTGTTCCCTTAGCATTAGAACAGATTCTTGTTTGTTTCCTGGACAATCAATTAGAGGTTTTTTTTTTCCTTTAATGATATGTTTTACAACAAATGCATGTAGTTTGGCATCAGAATAATATTCAATAGTAAGCACATGGCACATGAGACTACCTTAAAGAAATGTAGAACAGTATCTCTCATCTGTACTAACTCAAAGGGCATAAGATTATTGATAAAATTAGAAGCAGGAAAACCTGCATTATGTAAATCTTCTTTCTCTCTTCTCTACTTTAAAAAAATTATACCACATGCGATCAAATTCTTTATAATTTAGATGTGAATGATACAGTACTCTCTTGCTTATGCAATGTTATATATGGTGTAAAATAAATAAATATTAGGTTTAAAAAATTCCACGGCATTAATGCTGGACTGAAACATGCCACAGCAGTGATTATCTCACAGCAATAAGACATGTATGGCATATTTCCTGGACTTCTAAATTTTCCATAAACAACACAGATTACCCTTGTAACATTAAGTTCCAAACTTATTCGTAATAAGAAATATGTTTTAAAATCCTCATTCTCTATCCATCATATTTTAAACTATTTGTTGTGATTTTTGCATGGAGTTTAAGGACCATTCCAAGTGTACTCAGATATTTATATTTTGTGCTAATTCTCCCTTCTCTTTTTTTTTTTTTTTTTCAGTCTTGGCATCATATATGTAGCGCCATCTTGGAAATGATGAAATTTAAAACTGAATGTGAAATTTTTTTTTTTTAATTTGGATCATTAAAGGAGATAGGATAGGACATGAAGGAAAAGCAAGGAGAGCAAAGACTTGGAGGCAGGAGTAAGGACAGTATAAGTAGAATGGATGTGGGAAGAAGAAATCTCCCTGGATCAAAGCATTGCTGTAAGCAAGGAGTACCATTTTGTTAAACTGAAGACAAATTTCCTTTGCAGCTGTAAATATCAAATGTGTACATGGAGATAATGGGGAGTTTTTAACATTTCCAGAAAAGTTCATGATATGGTAGATGTTACTTTTGGAGGTTTATTCTGTCCATGAAGTTTAGGATGACTTATATTTTGATATTTTTGACCTTTAATCCTATTAAGCAAAGGTTGAAACTACTCAATATTGCCATGATGTATCTTACTAGTGAAATTCACTTCATGGTTTATGCCTTCAAAGTAAAAACAGGGTCTGAAATGAAAGCTGGTAAAATCACCACAAGATGTGTGATTAGTGTGATCAGCTATGTGTAGAAGTTTCCTGCCACTAGAGATAGTATGTAAATATGTTACTGATTCAAGGCAATTCAGAAATCTCATCATGAGACTAAGCTTAAATCACATTCAGAAGCCATAGAATTAGTGCAAGATAAAAGTTTATCTCGTCACTTGAAACATAAAATTTTATAGCAAAAAACCAACCTGCATAAAGACAAGAAAAATAGAGGCAAAAATGCATTTATTATATTTATTATTTACAGCATTGGCTAGGGAAAGATTTTATGTTTAGTGGTGAATGACTTAACAGTAGCCAAATAAACAATCAGAATAATTAAGATTGATGGATAATCTATTAGTATTTGACAAACAGTGTTCACTATGGTAATAATGTTTTCTTGGCTCTCAAATTACCTTCCTCTAAGTCTCTTTACTCTTTTAACTCTTATCAGTAGAAATGTTCTGTGAAAATTAATTGTCCCTGTTATCTTGTGTCGTTTAGTGGTTAGGCAAACATTTGCTGAAACTTATCACACATGAGACAATATACTCAATTTTACATGAGGACTACAAAGAGGAAAAGAAGCCACCTATACCTTATTTTATATTGAGAGAAAGATGCAAACAGATAGCAACAATATAAGTTAATAACTATAATATCAAAGCAGATATGACGTTAAGGAGTTATAGGTAAGCTTGTCTTGTCAGGAAGGATTATAAGAAAAGTAACCAACCCAGTCTGGTTCTTTAGTATCAAAAATGTTGAGCAGGATAGTAGGTTGAAAATGGCATTCCAGATGTGGAGATTATGAAGAATACCCCAAAGTACATCATGAATGTAATAAATTAAGGTAGCTCAGTAGCACTGAGCTCTAAAATGTAAGTTTGGGAGAGGTGATAAATGAGGGTGATTGTATTTGTATTTCTTCTAACTATAAAAATGAAGCTGGGTACCTACAGTGAAGGGAGTTTTCTCAGCATCTGCCTACCTTATTAAATTGATTTGTTTTCTTGTCTTAGCAGAATCTTATATTCTAGCACTTTTGTCAACCATTTATTCAGACTCTTTCTTTACAATCACTTTGACTGCGGTGTTTTCCACGCTTGTTTTGAGGAAAGTCGAGTAATTCTTCCATCTATCCTATACTTGCCTCACGTATCGTATCAGAATCACCTGAGGGAGACATTGTCAACATGTCCTAATTTTCTTCTCGTGGAAATTTTGATTCCATATGTCTGAATTTGTGCCAGTTTCTCTGTATTTATTACAAGAATTTGGCATGAATCTGATAGAAGAGGACAAAATGGAGTATAGTGTCACTGTCTTTTAATATATATCTAGGAGACATTTTATTACATAAGATAATTACAAAATAAATTGAGAAGTTGTTTATAAAACTATTGGAATATATTTTAATTCTTCCTGTATATGTAGTTCAACTGCATATTTGGTTTCCATACTAAGATAGGAATTGCGCAGAAACAGAAAAATAAATACACAGAAATATTGGAGAGAAAAGAAAACTGTCTACCATCTTGTAACAAGAGAACAAAAGAAAAAGGAAGTGGCATATTTTTATACATATATTTGGTTGTATCTAAAAAATCACAAATGATATTTCTAAGAAAAGCAATAATACAGGTTTTCAGAGAGTGCAGTGCCAGCGTTAATTTAATGGAAAAGAAAAGTGCACTTTATTTTTCTTGCATAATGTTAAACAGGCAAGAATAGGGCCATTTTTCAAGAAAGAAGACTTTTATTTTGCTGAATTATTTTATCCCATACCAGATCATGCTACCATGAAACTAATAGAAAATAAAAAGGCTAAAATGTACTTGGGTTGAAAACAGTCTTATGCTTTAGGTAATATCTTCAGGAAGTGCATGTATTTATAACCTCAAAATTTATATTTCATTTTTATGTTTTATCTGTTACATGAGTGCATACACAGTTACCAGCAAATGAGAGAGAACCTTAAAAATTCTCCGTTCACCATCAATTATCTTTATTGAGTTTTTCTTTTTATTGTCGTTGTTTTCTTTGACCATAGTTTTTGTGGTTACTCCAGTTGTAAAGTTCTAAAGCAAAATCTGTTGACTGATCATTTCAGAGTCCTTTATGTAACTGAGTCTCAACGAAATGGTAAGGGTGTGCGTGCGTGTGTCTGCGTGCGTGTGTGTGTGCGTGCATGTGTGTGACTTGTGTGACACAGCTCATAAGAAATCAGAGTTTAAGATATTACTTCTCGGTCATGCACTAGCTAGCTAATTCTAGGCAATTTCTGACAATTCAACAAGCTATAAAATAGAATGTATTTATTTAAAACTACTCATTTTATATGATCCTTTATATCTTATAAAATACTTTCAACTTATTGGCAAATTTCAATCACCATTGATTTGATTTTTTTTCTGAATGAATTTTGCCAACCCATTGTTAATAAGCTCTGCTTTTCATTTTTTTACCCCCTAGATACTCATTCCATTAGAAATGGTTTTGCTGTGTTAGTATAAAATTTAAAAATAACAGAAATGACACAAAATCAAACAATCTTTATTTTAATTATATATTTCAGTTATACAATAAGGATTACTTATAAGCATAGTTCCACGTGCACTTCAAGCTTTTTAATATAGATGTTTTTAAGAAATGTAACTATGAAACCAACAAAACTGTACTCAAAATGCTATTGAATATATTATTTTTATGTTCTATAATTTATTAAACAAGTAACTTTCTCTGTAAGGACCTGCTTCTGTCGTGGTCTGGTTATGTTATATAAGACGAGGCATGAAGTAGTCTTACTGCTGAGATATTTGTTATTTGACTCTATGGTGTCATCAGCTTGGAAACAAGTAACTGTTAATAACTAGGGAAAAGAAAGCACATATGAACTATTTAATTTAATTTAATTTATGTGGACTTTGACATTGTAGGTCAGTGAAATACAGTCCTGAGTATTAAAAATATTCCAATGTGTTAGTTCATAAACTGAGTTAAAATATAGTATGCAAATGAAAAGATATATACACCAAACGAAAAATGCCATGGACAGTCCCATAAACTTAATAGGATAAAAGGAAATATGAGGTAGAGGTCTAGCATGTTTCCTAACACATGAGAATCAATTAATCAACACTGATCATTATCAATACTAATATCCAAAGAAGCGATTTTCCTTTAGGTTTGAGGAATATCATGCACAGTATTAGTTGCTTGCTTCTGTGATATGCGATACAGGTTTGCCTGTTCCATTGTACTATTCATACAGAGTAACAACTGCACTTGAGGGCAGAACAGGGATGTGACTTGCAGAAATAGAATAGATGGGCTGGGCTGAGGGCCTCCGTGCATTGCGGGTGGTTGGCTGGAGGGTGTCCTCAACTTTTTGCCCGTGTGGGCTTCTCCAAAAATCAGACCATAACATGGCAGCTGACATCCAGCAAAGCGATCAAGCAAGAAAAGCCGGAAAGAGTGTGAGAAAGATGGAGGTCACCGTCTTTGGTAACCAGATCTCAAAAATGCTATCTTAGCACTTATGCTGTGTTTCACAAAAATTAGAAGGAAATCAGTAAGTCCAGCCCACAGTCCATTGCAAGAGATAACACAAGAGTGTAAATCCAGGGAGCAGAGATCTTTTGGAGGAATTTTATGAGCTGCCTTTCCCACCTGTGATAATGATCTAACAAGAGTGTACATGTATCTAAAGATCACGTTATACACTTAACGTGAAACCTACTCTACATCAACTCTACCTCAATAAAGATATGTAAAAATGTAGCATATAATTATGTACAGTTCAAATTTTTGTCTTTGTTGCATTATTTTAATGCATGAGGTTAAAATAAATTATTATCCGACTGCTTCAGAGGATTGTATGTATTGGCTCTCATTTTCTATCACTTGCAATTAAATAATACTGATTTCTTCTACATTTGTGTAGTAAAATATTCAAAACTGTTTTTCTGTTAGCAGCATCTCTTGGAAAAAAAAGAACAGATGGTATCCAACGCTACGTTTTACTGTCAATTTGGCAGATGTTATGAGTGGAATCAGCAATTTGTTTTTCATTTTGTTTGGCTATTTTTGATAGAAGAATGGGCAAGAAATTTAACACAAGTTTATGGTCCTTTAAACACAGGTCTCCATTTTAAAAGACTGTTTATAAGAAAGGTGAAAGATAGATATTAACATGTTCATTAATTACTTTAATTACACAAATTAGATTTTAGTTTGTGTATTCAGAGGGATCATTTAGAAAATGCTTCATATCTAAATATTAGATCTTCAGAATTTCCCTTTTAGTTATAAAAACCTATTTTTCACCATGGGGAATATGTAATACTACGTGAGTGATTGCAAAAAATAACTCATAGTTGGAGCTTATAGGAAAAACAGGACTCATGAGTGACCCAGATTATTATTCATTTCTTACATATCCTTCCTTATCCCTCTTCAGCATTTGTATCATATTGAAACACTGTTTTATAAAAGAACAGATTTGATGCTAAACCTGATCTATGTCAGATATTTGACTTCTTTTTTCTTCCTCCCCTTCTGGATATATGAGGTTTGTTTTTTTTTTTATAATGCTATTTAATTTTTTGGCTTTTATTTTAAATTTTAACTGAAGATTATTCTGATTTTCACTTTAGTTACAAAAATAACTTTTAATAAGCATATATGTTAATCACTAAGCTCAAAATTCAGTTAATTCCAAAAATACTCTAGAAATCCAAATTTCTAGGTTTTAAATGTGATCAAAACATTTATGCAAATTTCTATTTATTAATTCAGGTGACAGTCGTCTTGGTCCTGCCCCCTTGTGAGGAAGCCTGGCTCCCCTGAGTTTGTCTGTGCGTCTCTCCCCAGCTGAGGGCAGTCATCCTCCCGTTCCTCCTCCTCTTTCTGATGATGCTTGAATCTTGTGCTGCTCATAGTGGTTCTGGTTTAATCATGGCAATTAATCCAGTTGTTTCATCAAAAAACAGTATCAGAATACACAATTTTATTTACTCTGATTTTCTTTGTCTGCTTTTTTCAAGAAATTCCAGAGACTTAACATAGTTAAATTTCTGCACTGACTTTTTTCCAGAAGCAGACCTATATGTACTACCTATATAGCAAGGTCAAATTTACAGTTAGTTTGCACGTGATAATCCAATGTGAGCTTTAGGTGAAGGGATAGGTTAGTGATGGTAGAGTAGATGGCTCCTTGCCTCTGAGAGAGTGTTCATTAATGTATTAAAATTGCATAAAATATATTTTACTTAAGAAGCCATCTGTTAAAAAATTAAATAAAAAACTAAGGTTCATGTTCTTAAGAAGATCACCAATAAATGTTATCACTGTGTCTGAGGTGAAATACTATTTATAAATAGATGTTTGAAATAATAATGTATCTTAAGTTACTCAGTTACTTATTCAACAAATCATTCTCTGGAATCTGCTGGATTCTATTCTAGGCACTGGGTGCATGATTGATACAAAATATCGTCTCTTCTCTCAGAGTGGTAAATTTAAGAATTAATACAAAAGTATATATAATATATAGGCTGAGGTTCTTCTGCTGATAAAAATAATTCAAGAATTCCAGTGTGGTTATTTTATATGTAGTGGTTTGGAAAGAACTTGCCAGTAAGGTGACATTTGAGTTGAAGTGATGAAGTAAAACCATGGCTATTTGCAAGAAAAGAGTTTTTGACAGAGAAAATGGTGAATGTAAATGCCCTGAGAATAGAAGTTTCTTAATGAATTCAGTGCAGAGCCAGCAGGTCAGTGTGGCTGGAGGAGAATGAGCAGAGAATTTGGGGAAGCAGGCGATGGGAGAGATTGAAAAATTAAGTGATCAGAGTTCATGGTGGGGAGCTGGATTATGAAGGGCTTTGATGTTGTTCCAAAGTAGATTTTTAAACACAGATTTAACAATCTAAAATGGTTTTTATAGAAACACTGTGGCTACTTTATTGAAAAAAGATAATATGAAGGTAAAAGACAGAAGTAAGAAAATAATTGCAAAGGCTGTTAACAATAATCTAAAAAGAGAGGTTGATGGTTTAGAACAAGTATTTGCGGATGGATTTGATATGAAGCAAGCAAGAGAGTACAGTCATGGGTGACTTCAAGATTGCGTTAATGTTTACTAGCACGGGACTAAGTGGCAGAACTGTGTTCTTGTTGCTGAAAGATCGCCCCCGTCCCTGATGAGCCGAATAACCCAGGGACAAGCTCTTGGAGCTTAGAAGAAAAGAGGCAATTTTATTGCTTTGCTGGGCAAAGGGGACTCACAGCAGGCTGGTGCCTTCAAAACTGTGAACCCGCCTTGGGGATGGGGCGGGTGGTTATACAGCCATAGCTCAAACAATAGAGCTTTGATAACAGTCAACAGAATCATTTTCTCATCAGAAGACTTAGAATGGCGTCCTGATGCCTGCGGCGACTGATTCCATAGAGGCTAGTGGTTGTCACTCTTTCCATCTCTTTATCTTGTAAGGCACCCAAGTTGTGGTCTTCTTGATAATTCAGGCTATTTTGTAAGGTTAAAGTCCTGAGATCTTTTCCTTGGAGATCGACTCAGAGACCAAGCATGATATAGCTTTTGATTACTGGAATAAAGTAGAAGCAGTAAGATCAATAGCTTTAGTTTTAACAGTGGGCCTGGAACTGTCAGTAGCAACCTGTCAGTCAGGTCAGTTGACCGTTTTCAGGGCGAGCATGAGAATAAGCAATCTGTTAGCCCAAGGGTGGCCATTTTGTTAATCCTCCTTTGTTCTCAAGTTATATATGAGCAGAGTTGGAGGTGGAGATAGTAAATTCTGCTTTGTCGGTGATAAATTTATTAGGTTATTTTTCAGATATTAGACATGGAAGTAGAGATACAGAGGAGAAAACCTGCATTTTGAGTTGACTAATTACTTTTTCGAAGAGGGGTACTTTAACTTACAGTTAGGTAATTATCTTTTTTTTTCTTTTGTGTTAAAGCTAAGTCATTACTTCCAAAACAAAATCTAACACTTTAATAATAACTAATAACTAGGCTTTTGTCCCCGACCACCCAAACCCTATTTCTTATCACCCCGTTTTTTTTTTTTTTCAGTTTTTTTTTATGGGGGGAGGTAATTAGGATTATTTTTTTATTTGCTTTTAGAGGAGCTACTGGGGATTGAACCCAGGACCTCTTGCATGCTAAGCACACGCTCTACCACATGAGCTACACCCTCCCCTGCAACCACTCTATCACTCTGTTCTTGTGATCATCATTCTTATGTTTTCTTCTTTTTATAATGTATTTTATTTGTATGTATTTCTGTTAAATGTGCTTGAATTGTATATGTTTTATCTTTTATTCATATTGAGAACATATTGTTAACATATTTGTATATAAGAGTATTTTTAAACTTTATGAAAAAAGTTTATGGTGTGTATGATCCTCTGAGAATTACTTTTTTCATTTAATGTTAAATTAAGATTTACACAGATTTTTCCGTGATACCATTCTTCATTTACTTTGACCGATATATAATATTACAGTTTGGGACTGTAACAGACTATTCACCCACTCTTTAGTCAATAAATGTTTGTATTATTATTTGCAAATGTGACCAACGGTCATTTCAGATATATTACTGATATTTTAGTATAAATCTCCTGTATTATTTCTTTTGGAAATACACCAAAATATAGAATTCCTGGGTCTTTGGTATCTGAATATTCAAATCTAGGAGGTATTGTCAGTTTTTCCAAATGTATTTTATCAGCTTACTTGCCCATCTGTTACGCATGAGAAATTATGTGGAACCATATCCTCTCCAGCAATCTCTAGTAACAGTCTTTATAAGAAAACTTTGTCAATTAGATGTGTGGTGGTTTTACAGGTAATTATTAGAAAATTATTGAAATTAATGAATAGACTTTGAAATTATTGAAAATAATGAATAGACTAAGCAGCTTAATACAAGCAAGGAGTGTGTGGGCACATGTTCAGTGTGTCCTGAGCCAGAAATAATCTGTGCCTCTGCTGTTCAGTAAGTGATTCCTTCAGAATCCAGAGACTGGGTATTCGTCTAAGCACCCACTCCGATAGGTTTTTCACCTGCTCAAGTCTCACAAAATTGTTTCTATTAAAATGCAGAGGACATCCACATTGTTAACGTTATCAACCTGAGGATAATTTCTCAGCCCTCACCTTAATTTAGGAATCAGCAGCAGCATTAGATATAGTTGACTCCTCCCTCCTTTTTTTGAACTTTCTTTGATAGAATCACAAAACTCGCCACTTCCCCTGTTTCTCCCACTGTCCCAGCATCTCTGCTAATTCCCCCTTGTCCTCCTGCTGGCTTCTCTCCTGGACTCCTTTCCCAGTGGCAGAGAACCTCTAGGCTCGGACTTGGACTTCCTCTCTTTCCTGTCTACACTGACTAAGATTTATGTCATTAACTTCCTGGTATTTAATGTCACCTGAGTACTGGTCATGACACCAACACTCTCCAGACCTGCTCTTCCCATCGTGTTTCATGGTGACTCCCGTTTTCTAGTTGTTTGGCTCATTATTCTTGGTGTTAACTGCTCTCTTTCTCTGTCCCTCGGTCTCACCACCCGGTAACTGTACTACTTCCGTCACAAGTGCAGAGCTGTACTGTGGAAATTTCCTGGGGAAATAACAAGCATTAGTATAAAAGTTTGTTTCAGGGATCTTCAAAGTTACCTAATAGCCGACTCGATCCTGGTTCAAGCTTTTCTCATTGCCCTTCTTTGAAATTAGTCTCCCTACAGCAACTACAGTAGGCAATTAAAAATCTAAGCCATCTCATGACACTGAAAAAGAAACAAATAAAAATAAACCACTTCAGTGGCTTTTCACTCAAGTAAAACCCAAAGTCCCTAGTTTGGCCTACAAGACCCTGTTGGATTTGAAACCCTTTTAATTCTTTGATCTTCACAATTCCTACTGTTTTTTCTTATTTTGTTTAATTCTTTTTTTTCCCACATTAGACTTGAACTTCATGAAAGTGAACAGCTTTCCCTGCTTTTATCTCCAGGAGTTGAAGTCATTTGACAGGTGGTAAGTGCTCAGTAAATATTTTCAAATAAGTGAATTACTTAAAATATTTTTTCTTTGAATGTATGTTAAAGGCTTTTAAAAGTTGTATCTTTTATTCAAGAGAAAAGATTAGTCTAGAGAATCCTTTTTGTTTTGATTTTGCTGTTTTTAATTAGATTAGCTCTGCTGCTGTAAATTTTAATGTGGGAAACTGTAAGTATTTCACAAATTTTAAAAAATGCATAGGACTGAAACATCTGCTCCTTTTATTCAAAAGGACAAAAGAAAGACAGACTTATCTTCTATTTCTTATTTTGGATATATGTGATGTGGAATCTAACTTTTTCTTCTTCAGTATCTAAACAAGTCTCCCTGAATGTTTTTTAACAGCAGTTCTTCATTTCCTCGTTATTTCTTGGTGAATTCACTTCAAAGATAAAAATTTTAAGTGTATTACCTCTTGCTTTTAGAATACCTTATGTTCCACTAAATGGCTTGCAAGATAATTCAGCATTAGCAGTGGAATTTCTTCATAAACAGCCTTTGATTTGTTAAATTTGTAGACTTCCTTCTCTCAAACCATGATTTCATTCAAGTGTAATAAATCTTACTTGACTTTTCTGGGGTGTTTTTATCATATGTTATTGAATTTGATTTGTTGATCTTTGAATCAGGAGTTTGTGTGTGTGCTCTTGGTTACATTGGTCTGTAGGATCTTTTTTTTTTTTTTTTTTTTGGTTTTATTCTGTTCCTGTTTCTTCATTATTTTTGTTCTACTACAGTACATTTTGATATTGGAGTCTTCAAAAGAATTTGTAAACTTTGAATTAAAATTGATGTAATTTAAATACCTATTCCATGAAATTTGGAAGAAATTTTAATACCGTATGACTCAGAGTATATTTTTTTAAAGTAGTAATGTAAGGGTATATTCAATTTCTTCCATTTCTTTAATTAAGATAAAAATTAAATTTTTAATTTAAGAAATACACTGCTTTTCATTCAGATAATCTTTCATAACAGAAGGCAAATACTTGCTTTTTCACTTGAAATAAATATGGCTAAGTTGCAAGGAAATGTGGTTAGTGTTTGTTTGATGGCTTCTAATTAAAAAAATAACGTAAGAAAAATAACACGTGAAAGAGCAGTGGCCGTGGGCACTTAGTCCACAGCGGGGGGTGTGCCCTTTTCTGCCCGGAATAGCACAAACACATAGACCAAGATTATTCCACAGGAATATAAATCAAAAGATAGCGTGGAATTACATTTTAAAAACTGAACTTGCTTTTAATGTATTTATGTGAGAACAAAGGAAGAGCATGAGAAGTGTACTTGTCATGGGTACTTTTGGAGGATGTTCCATCAGCTACCAACAAGCACAAGAGAGCACGTGTGAGGAGTGAAAACTCATGTGGCTCGGAGTGGACAGGGCCTCCCAGTCTGAGGACAGCCTCAGTCTGCCTGCTACCTCATCAGGACATGGCCCTCGGCATGAAGGATATTATTATTAATGAGATTCCAAGTCTCAGTAAGAAAACAAACTGCTGGTGGCCTCCAAACAGAATGACTGGATTATCATGCAATATACTGTGTGCCTTTTATAACATGTGCAATTGTATTATCACTCTATAAGGTTTAAAACTTATTACATTTAAAACTAAAATAATTGCAGATTTTAAATAAAATCAGTATCTTAGAGAAATATTTCAATACACACCACCATATATATGTATGTGTATATAAATAAATATGAATAAAAGTGTGGATGTATGTGTGCATATATAAATATATATATATATGCACTGATATATGTATTTCTGTTGTCTAAATGCTTCCCTTAGGCAACCTAGCATTCTTCTCATATTTGTAATTGAATTTCTCTATATTAGTTTGGGCTTTCCATCTCTGGCATTAGGCTACACAAATAAATAATAAAAGAAAAATATCGTAACACTTTTACTTTAATAAAGGTCTTTTTTAAAGCCTTCCAGATAAAAATATCAAACTACTGAAAAAAATTTCACTTTCAAAATTAAGAATAAATGGTTAAGGTAATTTCCTCATTACCTTTGCACCCATTATATCAAATAAATTTCATTTCCTACAATATTTTTTTGAGAGCATAAACTTCCCAATATAGGAGTTTTATTGGCATGTAAATAGTGAAGGTTATTAATGTTAATGTCACATGAGACTATTAGCAGGCGAACAAAAGCAAGAACAGCCTTCAAGTCCTTCTAAACCTTATAAGATCACGTATATAATGACACGGAGGTGATAGAGACAGATATTAACATCATTTGGAAAACAGTTTTCATTAATAGTAATAAGAACAAACTATTCAGGTGTTGGTGGCCTTAGATATTATTTTCCACTGGGGTCCACATCATTGCAGGTGAGAAGAAAGGTGAGCGAGGGAGGCTGGAGAGAAAGCACTATTACTATTCCTGAACAGTTTAGCCAGAGAAATATGAGGGACTAGAGGAGGATCACACAAGTCACTTTTCTTCGAGGAAGGAATCTCATAAATTTGGTTGTATACTTTCAGTATAATTATAAATTACTTGGTTTAAAGTCAGATGTGATTATTAAATATAGCTTAATATTTATTGTCTTTTACCAAGTTACATAAATTGTCTCTAGTTAAGTTTTTCTGTTTTGTTTCAACTTGGTTTTTTTTCCTAATAAGAATTTGTTTTTTGCAAACCCAAGAATTTCATTACAGAGATTTAAAGGCATTCCAGGTTAACCTGGTTTATCAAACATGCACATAAAATCAGAGGAAATATGTGCAATCAATGTCAGGCATCAAGGATACCAATCAGGGTCACATTGACATATTTTATGTCCAGTTTGTGAGCAAAGATGCCAGTAAATTCTGACAGGAAGCAGCAGTACTTTTGCTAAATTGCTGTAATAAATTGTTAAGCTCCTTTAAAAGCTGGGAGGTGTCGTGGGTGGGGGGATGTGTAATCCTGAACTTTATAACTCGTGAAAATTAGCTATAAATTTAGGAAATGAAAGGAACAGCAAGAACAAGGGGTGGCTTTTTTTTTTTTTTTTTTTTTACAAACTACACTTGGAAAATATTTAATCTTCACTTATAAGTCCTTTAAAATAACATTTAATTCGTTAGCATACATTCTGATAAAAGACAGCAGTGGGGTTAAAATATTTTTCTGTAAGGTAATATATTTTAATATATATAGTTTAATTTTTTCTTTTTGTTTCAAGCCATTTGTTAATTGTGAAATAAGTGACCTATATAAATATAAATGTTCTCATAATTAAAACATGCAACGAATACCGTTGTAAAAGGTAGAATGTAACTTTAACTTTGACTCTGTCTCTATATAGAGAGACCCTTGTAAGAAAAGATAATATATCCATATGTATTTGAATTTTAGTTTGTAAAATAGGGTTGAATATGTCTCAGCACATACTTTACTAATTATTTGTGTTATGCCATACTGAAGGGATGCATCTGGTTAATTTACTATGTGTGGGTCATTAATTTACCATATGTAATGAATTATGGAATGAAAGGATATGGTATTTATAGTTAAGGAAATTAAGTACTAAGGGTATTAATTTACTTTCCTAATATCAAATTACCTATTCTCAGAGCAGGACATAGAATATATAGCCTAATGCCGATTTTTCAGCTCAGTATTTTATTCTCACATTCTAAATGACAATTTGAATAATTTAAATAATATTTTAAAATTCTATACTTTAACATAATTCTTTCATAATTTAAAAAAGTAGTGTGGTAAACATTTTTATATCATTTGAAAATATTTCTTTTTAAATCCCCTCTTTTACTTCACGTGAGTTGCAAACATAATACATAAATATGTTTTTCTGGTAAAAGCAAAAATATTATGGACAATTCTAAAGCTTATTTTTACCCTCTATTACCTGTGTTTTCCCCTCCACAAAAGTAGCTCTTTCCAATTACTATGGCTGAATATGATACAAGTCCAAAACTTAGAAAGGCTTAGAACAATGACAATAATTTGGTGGTTGTTCACAAACCTGAAATTTTGGCAGCGTTGAGAAAAGATGTTTAAAGACTAGGGGCTAGAATCATTTTGAGGCTAGATTAACATCTGGTCTTTGCCTTTGCGTGTGGGTTGAGCTTCCTCACAAAAAGGTTGGTCAAAGTCGACTGCTGTGAAAAACAGAAAGCCAGCACAGAAACGTTATCTCTGTGTATAGCTTAGCCCTGGGAATCAGATAGTATAATTCGTACCACATTCCCATCAACACAGAAGTCACAAACTACTCCTAACAGTGGGTGGCAACTCTGTGGAAGTTCATGCAAGACCATACATACTATGTGGTTGTGATTGGAAAAGTCTTCCTGGCTCAATTCATCCTCTGATCACAGCAATTTACATTCTCCCCACTAACAAAGTGCAACATCGCTCTCTCAAGACATCTCAAATTCTCATCCCATCTTGGCACCAGTCTCAGGTTTGAGGATCAAGATCTCATCATCTAGATCAGGTCCGAGTGTATATGAGGCTCCTTGACTGTAATTCCTTAAGGACAGATCCTTACCTGTACTCCCCCCACCCCAATCTGAAAAACCTGTGACCATGAAACATGTTAAATGCCTTTCACACATCCAGCACATAAGCGTGAGAAAAGGCTTAATGAAAACACCAGAGATTATTCCACTGAAAAAGAAAACTAACAAGAGGTACGCATAAGTCACTGGTTCATATCAATTTTGAAATCTAGGCAGGTATATATTGGCTTAATTAATTCTGTTGCCTGAGACTCACTGTGACTCTTGTCTCTTGGTTTTTGATTTCTTCGTCTGAGACATTCTTTCCTTTATATAAAATGTATCAGTGGTTTCAGTTAAGTAATTTTCTCTATTTGGGTCCTCTGTCTTCTGGATCACCTAGAAGAAACAATGTTGAAATTAGTTTAAAAAAGGAGGGGGTGGATTTTAAAACAGATACCATGATGAAAAGGTTCAGTGACACAAAGGAAGATATGCTTGCAATACAGAAAAAGTAAGAAATATCAGCAGAGGAATACAGTTGAAAATATATCAAACCACAAGTTAATGAACAGGCTTAGCAGTGGACTGGAGCTGACATAAAAACTAACCAGGGAACCTGAACATAGGGCAAAAGTGATGGTCAAATATGAAAAATAGAAAATAAAAAATTAAAAATAAAGACCAGAGCTTGGGGCTGTATCAGAGGGCATAAAATATGTGTATCTGGAGTCACACTAGATAAAAGAATATAAAAAACAACATTTAAAAAAAGTATATTTTATTTATAAAAATTAAGTACACATGCATACTATACGAGGGAATACTGGGCAATAGAATTATTTTTCCAAATTCGATTCAAAACATTAGTTGAATGGTGCTAGAAATAGTTGCCCCATCTCTACTGCTAGATTCCAAGGGCTGCGTGTTTCTCTGCAGAGTAGCTCGGGGAACAACTCTGTGGCTCAGTTTCCTCAAACCAACAAGAGGTCAACGTTTACAGCACTTCTTTTGTTCTTCAGCTAACAATAGCTCTGCAGGAAGGGTAGATACTATCTTTCTGCATAATGCTGAGGAAATTAAAGTCAAGCTCAAGCACCCAGTGCCTACAGAGCTAGGGGAAGGATGGCGGTCTCCTTCCAGCTACGGAAGCCCCCCAGGGAGCTCCTGGGCCCTGATTCCAAATCTTTGCATTATCGCCTACAGCCCTCCTGACGGAGGGCCCAGAATCCACCTGGCGCTGAGAGTTGTTGTTACCTAGAATTATTTACTTTCCTTTCTGTAATAGTTCCTCCATGCTCCAGGTTTGGGCTAAGTTTATCCTACCTCCTCAAACTTAGGATCGAGCAAAAGGCCTGGGGGGTGAGCACCAGCAAGTGATGCTTGGTGCTGGCTAGAGCGCATGTACAGAAGGGCCCGAATGCGCACAGGTCCTCCATTCTGCAGGCATCTTGCACGAAACATGCTGGCACTGGGTTGCAGATAACACGGGGTAGGACTGTGTATCAGCAGAGGGACCCCTTTACCCTGGGGCTCTTCCTTTATAGGGCAAGCATGGCAGTGACCTTGAAAGGAAGGCCAAAACTGTTGAGTTTGAGTGGCAGATAATCTCAGCTTGGGTACCAGGTCTCTACAGGAGTTGCTGGGAACGCTGGCTGTCTGGCACCTGAAGAATATGGGAGCTTACTAAATAGTTGATCATAGACAGATAGATAGGCAGACTGACTGACTGACTGGTACTAGAAGTAATTGCAGCCAAAAAAACACTCAAATCAGTATCCAAGAGTGGGTTATATGAACAACTTATGATAGAAGACAGTGAGTTTAAAAATTACACTGGATATTAACTTATAGTGAAAAGAATATGAAAACGAATATACTTCAATCAATAAATATATATATGTATATATATGCACACACAAAAATTACATTGGAGAATGTGTATCATAGTCTTTGGTACTTAGTAAAAAATAGTTACTTAAATTTGTCACTTGTGTTCATGATGGATGACATGACATATTTATTAAAAGACAGATTGTTAATCTAATTGGATGCCATAGAGAGCAATATGACTGTTGACTTTTGAACAAAGATTACACCGTAAGTAATTATGAAGAAATTTCAAGAGACATATTGCCAGAATTCACCCTATATTCACTGATTTCAAATTTGGCAATACAGATTCTGTGCATGTATTTGTATTAAGAATAAAATGTTTGTAATATCTAAAACCATAAAACTCCTAGAAGACATAGGTGGTAAATTCCTTGACATAGGTATTGGTGATGATATTTTGAATCTGACTTCAAAATCAAAGGCAACAAAAGCAAAAATATACAAGTGGGACTGCATCAAACTAAAAAGCTTCTTCCCAGCAAAGGAAATCATCAACAAAATGAAAAGGCAACCTATTGATTGAGAAAAAATATTTGAAAATCATATATCTGAAAGGGGTTAAATCCAAAATACATGAAAAAACTCATACAACTCTAGAAAAAAACAAACAACTCAGTTAAAAAATCAGCAGAGCATCTGAATAGACATTTTTCCAAGGACAACATACAGACAGCCAACAGGCACAGGAAAAGATGCTCTACGTCACTAATCACCAGAGAAATGCAAATCAAAACCACAATGAGATATCCCCTAACAGCTGTTAGAAAGACTATTATAAAAAAGATAAGAGACAGCAAATGTGGACAAGAATGTGGAGACAAGGAAACTCTTGTGCACGGTTGGTGGAAATGTCAATTGGTGCAGGCAATATGGTAAACAGTAGGGGAGTTCTTCAAAAAATTAAAAATAGAGCTGCCATATGATGCAGCAATTCTGCTTTAGAGTAATTATCTGAAGAAAATGAAAAACCTAATTTGAAAAGATGCGTGCACCCCAGTGTTCATAGCATTTATTTGGTTATTTACAATAGCCAAGGTATGGATATAACCTAAGTGTCCATTGATGGATGAATGGATAAGGAAGATGCAGTATATATATGTATATGTACACAGTGGAATAATATTCAGCCATAAAAATGAGTGACATCTTCCATTTGTGACAACATAGAGGGACTTTGAGGGCATTATGCTAAATGAAATAAGTCAGACCAAGGAAGACATGTTGTATGATCTCACTTACATGTGGAATCTAAAAAACAAACAAACAGCAACAAGAACAAAACAAGCTCATAAATAGAAATAACAGTTTGATGGTTGCCTGAGGCAGGGCTGGAAGTGGGAGAGGGATGGGCAAAATGGGAGAAGGGAGTCAAAAGCTACAAAATTCCAGCTATGAAATAAATAAGTCATATGGATGTAATGTACAGCATGGTGATGATGATTAATATTATATTGCATATTTAAACATTGCTAAATTTTACTTTGATCAGATCTAGATCACCAAAAATCTAACCCATAGGTAATGTGATTTCAGCTTTAGATTTATATATATGAGTAATTTTTAATATATCATTAATTAAATAATACCATTTACATAATCTTTAAGTATCAAAATCTTAAATAATCTACCTTGATTAATTTCCTAACTGACAAGTAATACAGTGTCTCCCACAAATAGATATTATTCATGAATCTGGTTTATTAAACTTTATTTGAGAAAAATATGGTTTTGAAATAGAGAATTAATTTTCAAAATCATAAAATGGAACTAATTGTTTAGAAAATAAGGTGCTATTTACTTATTTATAAGTACTAGTTAATTCTTTATAAACTAATTAACTTTTGTGTACTTACCTTAAAGTAGTAGATTAAAAATTAAGTTTATTTAATGTAATATTTGACATGTCATTAACACATCCAGAGGAGTTTATGACTAAAATATTCATATGTTTTTAGCCATGTAATGAGCAAATTTCCAGATGAGAGTCTAAGCAAACTATAAATAGACTGTCATATTTTGTTCTATCCAAAAGAAAAAGGTATTTGTACTTGAAAGGGCAAAAGCCATGCTAGCTAACTGTATTGCTCCGGAGGTCTCTTTATTCCTAAATTGCTGTATTTTGTAGCATGTAACCCTGCAGCTCTAACCTTAGCTGGATGAACAATGGGAGGAAGTGGCACCTGAGCAGCTGATCTATGGCCGGGAGGTGGCTGGATCACTGTCTTGTATCAACTTGACTAGAAAAGGGCCCTATAACAGAGAATGACTGTTTTTTTAAAAAAATCCTAAGGTAAGGGAGTTCAGGTCTCAGACAGGAAAGAAAGTAGATGATGCAGTAACGTAGAAGTGGAGAGAAGAAAGTTAGCTGAAACCATGACTCATCAGAGTCCATAAAATAAATAGAAATGTCAGGAGAACTTTCAAGGGCTGAGGGCTAAATCAGCTTCATTGTGGAATGCTAAGGGGGACTTGCGTCTGCAGATTTGCTAAAGCTGCATTTTCCCCCCAATAACCTTCAAGCTCCTAAGAAACACCATAATATTTTACATCTGGCCAAGTAGTGATTCAAATTATGTGAACTGAGAAAATGTTCTGTTCTTTTACTTTCCTGTGTATTTTTAGAGCAACTCTAAAAATAAAAGTCTTCTGTTGTGTGTCTGCAAACCCCCAAATTCTAAGTGACTTAGCCAGCCACTTCATTAATTGTCGTTAGAGAGTTCACAACGGTTTCCTTGCTTAGGACACTTGCCATGTTAAATTTGGACAAAGAGCAGGCAACAGAAATGACTGTGATGCCAGGCCACGCATCACAATTTCTGGGATCAGTTGGCTCTACTCCTTACCCTTATTGTCTAGGGGAGACTTGGGACCTGCAGCTTGCTGAAAAATGGACTACGTGTGTACCTCCAGTCAACCGGCAGAGATCCAGTTCCGACACCCAATCACTTTTCTGTCTGTAGTTGTTTTAGAATTAAAGCACAATGTACTCAAATTATTTTTTAATTCCTGTGTTGAGAGATATTTCTTTTAACTTGGAAACAAGCACTTAAAAAAGTCCTCAGAAAAAGAAGTTGTATTTATAATGTTTTTGTAACAGCAGCAGCAGCAGCAACCACACTCGCCCAGCTCCTCCTCTGAGCTATTACGTTTCGCCAGCATCTCTGCACTCTGTGCCAAGGGCTTTATCAACATTGTCTTACTTAATCTACACAAACATCTTTGAAGTTAGGCATTATTACCGATATTTTACAGATGATGAATCCGAGGCTTGGAGCAGTTAAATAGTGTGTTCAGTGTAGTACAATTATTAAATGGCAGGGCTATCATTGAGCCCAAGCAGGTTTGACCTCCAAGCTCATGCTCTTAACCACCTCATTATCCTGACTTCATGCTTTGTAAAGCATGGTATGATATGATGTATGCGTTACTTCAGCTGGCTAATTCAAAATTATATGGGGTAGGTTTTTCTAGTGTTATCAGCATCTTACAGATAATAAAATCAAGATACAGAGATTACACTAAAAACATGATTATTTATTGAACCATATCAAAGAGTTTAAGAAAAACTTTTCAATTACTGTGTTTTGCCATTAGCTTTATGTGATTTTTTTTTTTTTTTTTGGCGTAATGTTATCAACTAAGGTAGATTTTAGGGTGAGAAAAAAGAGACAACTCAAAGTTTAGAGATAGAATGGCAGAGCCACTGGATTGACATTCATTAATTGGGGAGCAATTGGGAAGCTTCTGTGAATTGTTTGATCTATCTAAATACCAATGATATTAGCCTAGGTGTTTGTTTCCCAGAACTTACATGTGGCCATGTGTGACTATTTACATTAACATTTAAATTAATCACAATAAAATCAAAGATAAAATTCAGTTTTTCAGTCACACCAGTCATATTTCAAGTCCTCAAAAACCGCATGTGGGTAGTGGTTAGCATATTTCATAGAGAATATTTCATAAAGGACATTTTCAGCATCAGAAGAATTTGTATTGTGAAACGTTGGTATAGACACCAAAGCATACATAGAAATACCAAATTGGGTTAAGATGTTATCAAAAGCTAATCTCAGACTTGCTGTTAGATACATATGTTATCAATGTCCTGCTGATACTAGAATTGAGGACAAAATGTATACTCCTGACTTAGGGGAAATAAACAGTTGAAACAGTGATTACAAACATATAAATCTAAACTCTTGTATTTGGTGATTTGGGCCTTAGTTTTGACTGAAATTTGAAGAGTCTCTTTTTTCCAATTTGTTTATTGAAGATTTTTAAATGCTAAAATTACATAATTATGTAAAAATCTCTACAGGTAATAAAATATACTAGCAATCATTTATGAGTATTTATTTTGTTCCAAAGACGTAGTATCAAATGATGTCTATACAGTATATCATTTAAGCTTTACAATAAAGTAGTTTTTTCCTCAAATGTTAAAAAATAAATAATAAACAATCTCAAGGCTCAGAAAAATGCCCAGCATCCCAGTTAATAACTGATAGGTCTAGAATCCGGAAATTAGACTCATATCCCAAATATACTAAATATACTCTAAGCTACAAAAGTACATTTAATGTGAAAATAAACTAAAATACAAAAGAAGGACCAAGAGAATGTTGCTCTGAGAAGAACAACAGTTGGTTAGCAATATAATCAAATTAATATCAATATTAATAATTATGAAGAATTAATGATTAATGATTAACACCTGGAAAGATGAATGCCTGATAAATAAATTAAAAATTTAGCCCTTTTGGAATTTTAATAACTAACTAACTCATGTAGAGAAAAACTGACATAACCCAACACATCACAAATGAAAATGGAGATATAAAAGCTGTTTCAAAAGAAATTAGATAAATCACAATGTTATATTGTCTTTAATTCTAAATATATTGGAAAACTTGGATAGATAATTTTTCAAAAAAAGATTAACAAATATATTTGTTATATATACTGTAGACTGTATACTCCTGTATACTGTAGGAGCCACATTAAAATTGTCAGGAAGTCTGCACACTTCTGCAGAAAAAATAGTTAACCTAGATGAAGTCAAAGTGAATTGCTTTTCACTTCAAAAATAATTTAAAAGCTATTTTAACTTTTCTAGGAAAATTTCCAATATCTTTAATCAAGTCAGCAAAAAGCAAATACCAAAATCTGTCAGAGAAAGCATAAGAAAGCAAAATACTTCCTGTAAAAACAAAATGCTTCAAAATTCAGTTTAGCCTCAGTATATCAATAAAATATTCTAATAAAATATTTACAAATATAATCTAATAAAAATAAATAACAAGAAAGAACACTAAGAATGAGCCAATGAAGTATATTCCAGGAATGCAAATGCTTAAATATTGAGAAATACAGTAATATAACTTGCATGTGAAATATGATAGGTGCATTATTAGATCACTGGATTGTAACTAAAGGTTAGAATAAATTTATTTCAGTACTCTAGATGAAAAAATCAAAACTCTTAATGAAAAAGAATCTGAACTCTTACTGCAGAGCATCCTTTCACATGATATGTATATATAAATACATGTTTATATTTATATCAATAGCTATACTTATGTTTTCTCCATTTGTATCAATATATAATATATGTGTATGCATGTGTATGGGGGTGGGGTGTGTGTGTGTGTGTCTGTGTGTGAGAAACCAGTAGCCATCATTCTCAATACTGAAAGATACACTATAATTTCATTAAATATAGAAGAAAGAATGATGTGGCAGACTACATTGTGTCAAAATATTTGCTCACCCTTTTTTTCATGCCCCTCCCTATCCACTTGGCCAAATAACTTGCTTTGGTTAATGATATGTGAATGGAAATAATTGTGCCATTTCCAGGGAGAATACAGTTTTTAGGATTATCCAGTGGCTGTTATTCTAATGTACCCTCTGCCCTGAGATCAATTTTAGTCAGCTTTCAGCCTAGGACACAGCAGCCATAGAGAGGATTCTCAGCTCAACTGAGATGGACATGAATAGAAGGAAGCATGTAGGCTACTGATGTTTTGTCATTTGTAACTTACTCTTAATTGATTGATGTGAATGTGTAATATCACTATTTGACATTGTTCTAGAAGTTGTGGACACAGCAATTAGATAAGAAAAGAAATGAGAGTAGTGAGGTACAAATGTAAAAATGAGAGGAAATGTTTTCATTATTAACAAAAAAAAGTACTAAAACTAACAAAAAACAGTAAAAATGAAAATATTTTAGAAGCAATTCGGGAATTGAGAAGTGTGGCTACATGGAAATGCAGGGAATTTATGAAAAACCATGAGAAATTGTCTCTCTTCTTTTACCA
This sequence comes from Camelus bactrianus, assembly GCF_048773025.1. Lineage (NCBI taxonomy): Eukaryota > Metazoa > Chordata > Mammalia > Artiodactyla > Camelidae > Camelus > Camelus bactrianus. The sequence goes on along the minus strand of NC_133561.1, from coordinate 8,387,805 downwards.
GGAGCCACTTAATCACATTTTTCAGGGAAGAGAGAGTAAAGCTCTGAGAGTTTACATCTACAAGGAGTAGTAAAAACTCTGTAATCATAGAAATGAGATTTTTTTTTTCTCATGGGAATAAAATGTTGACAATTTCTTCCCTTCCATAAAAATCCCACATGATGTATGGGCATGTTTTCCAGGATTATGCATTTGCTTCACATATGCCAGAACAGCTGCAGTTAAAGTCTTGATCAGTCCACTATTTTGCTTATCCATATTTACTGTTGGTAATAAAAGATACAGATCAACTTGAGTATTGAAATGTCAAATTAAGTGATATAAGACTGAGTCACAACACTGTCAATCATCTCTGGTCCAGATGGGATAAATCAGCCACTTGTGACAGGTGACATCTTCATGCCACTCCCTACCAAAAGTAGGGAGCAAGGAACTGATTGGAGACATGGTGGAAAATAAAAAAGGAAGAAAGAAAAAAAAAAAGATGTATCATTCTCAAGGTTTTGAAGTCACATAAGCCAAGTCCCAAATTTAATATGTAAATAACAGGAAGTTTCTTACAATGTTTGTGGAAAAAATTATACAGGGAAAACACAGTTCAGTATACTGTTATTTTTCAAATGCCTAAAAATGCTTCTATTTTAAAAAAAAGATCAAACTAATAATTAAGATTTGGTAAAGAAAAAGAAGTGTTGACTCATGTTGGTAAGCATGTAAAATATTATCATGGCAAGATATCAGATTGTAATGAAACTGTTGTAATTAAAGTGTTAGGCTAAATCAGGGATAGGCAGAGTTCTAATAAACAGATTTAAATCCTACTCTAAAACACAAATACATATGGAAATTTAGTAAATAAAGTTCAATAAAGTAAAATAAAATTTTCTAAGTTGTAGAAAAATATTTGGCATATAAGCCTAATTAACCACAAACATATGCACATTTCAAAATTAATAAAAATTCCTGGGAGAGTAGAAAAGAAACCATAACAAATAGGCATTCACAGGGAACGGAGGGTCTACAGAGGGTTTGAAGCTTGTCTTTTTTATCTGCTCAGAATATTTTACTTCTTAAAGATTAATGATAGCAAGTAAAAGTAATAACCACCCAATAAGATTAAAAATTACTATTTTAGGAACTCAAACTGTAGAAATTTTGTTGCTATTGCTCTCACCTCTTTAGGTTTTTGAGCATCTTTTTCAAAGAAGATTAGATTTTTAAACATCATATCTATTCTAAATGTATTTGTGATTAATTTGACCTATTTAATGGTTGAGTGGTAAAAGTATTCTGAAGAAAAGACAAACTTCTAAAATATATTTAAATAAACACATTCTAAAATAAATTTTATTTAAATGTATATTTCAATTATAAGACATCAGTTGATGTCAAATAAAAGCAGATATATGATATTCAGTGAAATTGATTCCTTAATTTCTATTCTTTAATTTTAAATTTCTCTGTATCTTTATATTTATCTTTAATATATATTTTTATCTTTATATATATATCTTTCTATATATTCATATATATATATATATCTTTAATACATATTCTTTAAAAGTTATTTTACTTCTATTATTTCCTTAGAAAAACAAATTTTTCTTTATGGTGATGTAACAACAGCAAAATAATTATGTCATATAAATGCAAAAATAAATATTGTTAGCACAGAACTTCATGAGAGGCTTCTGCTACCAAAATCATCTACCATGAGAGTAGTTAATACATGTGATAAATACATATTTGACTGCAAAAAAAAAAGCAAATTAAATCAGTATGAAATATAATTCTAATTTTAAAGTATGTATATAAATATATGTAGCCCAATTGCCGCATAATCCTTAATGTAAAATATGCTTGATTTATGGAACTTTCCAAGATTTCACCATGATTTACTCAAATTTCTAGAAAAGGTGAATGTACTCATTGACGATCCAACTATAAGACAGTATTTTGTCCTTGTTGAGTACTGATTTAAGAAAAATGTTAGGCCCCCAACATTATATTAGGAGGAAGCATGCTAATAAAAATATCTTAGGTGCAAACGTCTGTACCCTTTCATCGGAAAGGAAATGTAACTTAGAATGCAGAGCCCAGATCCTAGGGAGTGGAGCCAAAGATTATGGGGGATTATTCTAAGGCCTTTGAAGTTTAATTAAGAAGAATCCATTATTTGCTTAACTATAATTCAGAACTATTCATGTGCCAGTTACCCCTCTTTACCTTCCCTTTCGTAGCATCCCTTGTAACCAAATACATGTAACTGTTATCCCTTGCCTGTCCTGCTATTGTATGTTGGGCTTATTTGGAAAAATAACTTGTCTCTTAGGTTCACAGTTCCACAAACGTATAGGATTTGTGCCCCCAGGAGCTGCGCTAAGTGGTTTATACTCATCTGTACCTGATTTAGAACATTTAGGTAAGATTTTGAACATTAAGCTTAAGTGATTTTGGTAATTTTTAAAATTTGAGCTGAGGAGAGAAGATTTAGATGATAAACTTTGAACTGATAGTGAGACTCTTGGAATGTGCTAGAAAGAGTAAATGTATTTGGAGTAAATGTATTTGGAGAAAGAGTAAATGTATTTGGAATGAACATGTATTTGGATTGGGGAGGAATGTAAATCTTTGTAGACCAGAGGGCAGACTGTGGTAGGTAGAGTTTTAAGATTGCTTCCAGGACCCCCTCCCCTGGTATACATGCCCTGTACAGTCCTCTCCACTCTTGTGTGTAAATTGCAACTACGATGAGATATCACTCCCACGATTGTGTAATGTTATATAGTAGAAGAGACTTTTCAGATATAATTAAGGCCCCTATATAGTTGACTTTAAGTTAATCAAAAATTTATCCTGGAAAGTCATGGCCTAATCAAGTGAGTCTTAAATAGATCAGAAAGTCTTGAGAAAGATTCTTCAGCTGACTTTGAATTAGCGAACTGCCATATTGTGGGAGGTCTACAGGGGATGGGATGGTGTGGCCCCCGGGAGTTGAGAACAGCTCTTTATTGACAGTCAGCTAAAAAATTGAGTCCACATTTCTGTAACCACAGGGGCTGAATTCTGTCTCGCTCATTGAGCTTGGAGAAGACTCCCAGCCTCAAATGAAACAACAGCCCTGGATGACACTAAATTCAGCTTTGTAAGACCCTGAATACCAGCAAAATGTGCCAGACTCCTAACAGTATTATAATAAATGTATGTTGTTTTAAGCCAGTAAGTCTATGGTGATCTGTTACACAGCAATAGAAAACTAACACACTCTTACACAGTATTTCTTTTTAGCTGATTGCCTTGTAGATTTTCTCTTTATACTTGTTTTTCCAAATTTTGACTGTGGTGATCCTAGATATGTTTCATTTTTATTTACCCTTCTTGATTCCTGAGATTATTCTTTGTTTTGTTTACTTCATTTACTTTTGGAGAATGTTTAGTCGTTATCCCTCCAAACGTTTTTTTTTAACTCCATTTACTCTTCTCCTCCTGAGATTCAAATTACGTGTACATAGGCACCGTTTAATTTTCCGTAAGTATTTCTCCACCAACCAGTGGATGCTGTATTCTGTTTTTCAGTTTTATCTTTTTTACCCTTTATGTTTCATTTTAGATAATTTCTATTGTCCAGGCTTCAAATTTCTTTCTTTTTTTCTTCTTCAGTTGTCAAATCTACCAATAATTCTACTGAAGATCTCCATGTCTGTTTTCATGGGTTTTTTTTTATCTTAGCATTTCCATTTTATTCTTTTTAATTAGTGTCCGTCTCTACTGAGATTCCTTTTGGATTCATGCCTATTGTCCACTGTTTCTACTATAATCACTTAACATTGTAATCAATGATCTACAAGTTTCTGTATTAGTTCTTACTGATGCTGGAATAAAGTTTGTCAGTCTAACATGCTCATTGATGATGGGTTCTCTTCCCTGAAGCAATCATAGGTACTCCCAGTTTCTGATAAGAGTGGACCACATCATCTGGCTGACCACCAGCCACTGGTACTATCTGCATTCCTCTTTCAGATGTATCTTTTTATCCCCATGAATTTGCCATCTAGTCAGATCTTGGTACCAGTGTCATCCACTGTCCATGAACTACTTTCAGGCCTGCAGACATGTGTAGCTTCCAACTTCTGCATTTCTCAGAACTTGGGGACCTGAGGGCAAGCAGTCTTTGGCCTCCTTAACATGGTGGCTCTACCATGCAATCATCTGAATCTCTCTTTTCCCCTGCCCTGGCTTTAAAGGTAATTCTGCTTTTTAAGTAGAAGACCAACAAAATGCCCCTCCAGAAATGGCCTTATAGTCACTGACTTCCTCCAAATTGGTTTCTTCTCTCCCAAATGCCTCCTTAAACAGCTTAGGCAAGGATTGCGTTGTCGAGGGGTGGTTCTCTGAATTGAGTCCTCAGAGTAAACTCTAGACAAAGGATGCTAACCACAATTTTCACTGTATTTCTAAATTTAGAATATGACGCATTCAGCCTTTTTCCCCCTCAAATTTGAGACTTAGCTTTAATTTATGGACATTTGGTAAAGCTTCAACCATTTCTTATTCCTGTTATATAGACTGTAAGTAAATATTTTAAAATTTATTTTCAGAAAATGCATTGTGATTTAGAAGTGAACACAGCACAGGAAGTAAAATTCCCTTTGTATGGTGTTTCCTAAATATATTGGAAACCAGACCTTAGTATTAGAATATTCAGTGATGTAAAGCATTTCTGAGTATTCCCTTTGTTTTGTAGGATGAAATTCCTTTTCATAACCATGCTCCTTAGGCAATGCGTTTTAGTGAGAATGTGACTGTTCTAATACTTGTTTCATGGTAAGAATTCATAACTATAGCTATAGCTACCTCTTAGCATATGGCCATTCAGAAGCTTTTGCTTAAATATAAATTACAGTCAAAAGCATTACACTACATAATTATCTGGTCACATATATTTGAGAACACATAATTTTCAGTAGATGAATGCATACTCTCAGTATCCATGTAGCGTAATTTTTTCTAATGTGCTTAGAAGAGCTATTTGTTGTATGCATTTTGGTTTAAAAAACCTAAAACACTGCTAATTTTCACTTGCTTTCTTTCCAAATTGCCTTAGCTAACTTATTTTTGGAATATTCTTGACAGCAGAAGCTTTAAAATGGCTTTCAAGGCAAGTGGTAAATAAAGAGCTTTTCAGTATTCTGGTTAAAATGTGATATTAAGATAACCACAGCAATAAGAAACAAGAGTTGCAGGGTATTAACTGAGATGGCTAAGGATGCTGTTGCTTAAAAAATTGAGATATCTTTATATTTCTTAACCAGTGGTAATATTTTTGTATCTCTCTCTCTCTCTTATATATATATCTATAGATATATATATAGATATATATATATTTGAGCTTGTTTGTTGGATGGGAGTTTTTCAATATTAAAAAATACTTAATAATACAAAATAAAAGTCATCATTACCAACTACTAAGTTAGCTACAAATCTTTCGGTGGGTCAGATCTATAGACTTATTAGAGAATAAGCATTCTATCCAAATATTATAGTTTCAAAAATAATTTTATTATTTTAAAAGTCTTACAAAATTTTACATCTTCCTAAGTTTAAGATTGTTGAATAATATGAAGAATATGTAGCGCTAAAATTAGAGTAAAATATAAGATTAAATTTGAAAGAGATGTTTCATTTCATTTCAGTTTAACTTTTAAACTAATTTGTCAAGTAACTAATGCAAACTCCATATCTAGAAAGTGGCATAAAGGTCTAGGAAAAGGTTTTTAAGTTTTAACAATTTGATAAACAAGGCATTCATTTGAAGGAGCAAGCAAACAGACCTAATGTATCATTAGTGTAAGCCCACACACATGCAAATCACATGAAAATATGCATGTATATAGTTGGATGGTAGGGTTTCAGAACAGCCAAAATTTCCTCCTTTTCCTATGTGCATACTGCTGTTCTGTGTACCTTTGTAGCTCTTTGAACCAAAATATGGAGTCTGTTTATTCAAACTTGAACCAGAAGTTTTAGCTAAATGACTCTTGACAAATTTGTGAAGGCAATTCAACTGAGAATAGTCTCTTTAATGATTGTCTTGGAAGTCGTGGCTATCCATTAGCAAAGAAAAAGGAAAATGAAGAAGAAAAAACACCTAAAACATAAAACCAAACCATAACACTGTAACCCAGCAATAACACTGTAACCCTTAGCTTGTACCACATGCAAGCATTTACTCAATATTGGATCATAGACCTTAAATGTGAAACCTAATTTCATAAATATTCTAGAATAAATCATAGGAGAAAATCCCTATATGCTTGAATTAAGCTAACATTTCTTAGGAATGACACAAAATGACAGTTGATACAAGCAAAACATAATAAATTGGAGTTTAAAACGTCTCCCCTGCAAAAGACACTTTAAGAAAATTAAAAGTTTGTTAGCAGACAAGACACAATATTTACAAAATATATCTGATAAGATTTGTATCTAAAATGTGAAAAAAAAATTTAGACACTTCATCAAAGAGTCCTAGATAGTAAATAAACACATGAAAAAATGCTCATCATGAGTAATTAAAAACACAGTGAGAAACTGCTACACGTACCTATTAGAAGGAATACAAAACAAGCAAACAGACTGCAAAAACCTGACAATGCTATGTGCTGCCAAGGATGCAGAACATCTGGACCTTTCAAACAATGCTAATTAGACTTCAAAATGATATGGAGACTTTGGAAAACAGTTTGGCACTTTGTTGAAAAGTTAGGAAACACTTAGCCTAAGACTTAGTAGCAATTAGACTCCTAGGCGTCTAGGATAGACTAATGCCCAAGAGAAAGGACAAGTCAGGTTCATACAAAAACAGAACGCAAATTACTTATGGAGGCTTTATTCGTAAGTACACACACACACACACAAACCTGGACACAACCCTTAATTCCTTCAACTGGTGAATTAGTAAAAAATCTCTGGCATATTCATTAATGGGACCACTGCTTAGTAGTAATAATAATAAAAAAAAAAAACCTGTCATGCACAGCAACACAGATGAATCATAAATGCATCATGCTGAATGAAAGATGCCAGTCACAAATGGCTACATGTTCTATGCTTCCATTTAGATGATATCTCTGGAAAAAAACTATAGTAACAGTAATACAGTAGTGTTTGTCAAGACCTAGGATTGGGAGAGGCATTGATAAAAAATCTGAGAGGACATTCTAGGTAATGTAATAGTACTCTTTTTTGATTATTTGGTAGTTAGATGACCGGAGTCATTCATCAAAAATAATAGACTGTAAACTAAAAAGGATAAATTTACTGAATGTAAGTTACACTTCAGGAAAAATGAGAAAAAGAAGAAATGCAATTCAGAATAATAACAAAATTATTATTACGAAGAAAAAACATAATTTGCTGTGAAATTTCAATGGAAGCAGACAATGTAAATGACAAAAGTGGCGAAATGCAATATAACAAACCAGGATCTTCAGAAATTTGAGAATGGACACACACCCTCCTATATGTAACATTATATTTAATGTTGAAAATGTTTTTAAATGGAATGTTTTTCTCTACAGTCAAGAACAGAGTAAGAATGTACCCTCTCACCACTTCAACTCAACGTATTATTGGAGGTCTTTGCCAGTGGAATAGGTAAAGAGAAAACATAAGAAGAAACATGCATAATGACAGAAAAGAAGAAAGTAAAATTATCTTTATTCATGGGTGTCATTATAATTTACCTCAAAATCCTAAGGATTCTACAGTTCTTCCCATTGATATGTTAATTTAATGAAATGTATGTATTGATTTTAAAATCCAAATGAAAATGCAGAGCACTTACATTGATCAAAGTAATTTTGAAAAATAAGAACAAGCAGGAGAACTTACATCATCTAAATTTTAGAACTAAGGTAGATCTCTAGTAATCAAGAGAGACTGCTATTTGCATAAAGGTAGATACACAGATAATAGAATGAGTTAGAAACTCCAGAGACAGTGAGAGATACATGATCAGTTTATTTTCCAAAAGATCTCAAGTTAATTCAGTGGGTAAAGCATTACTTTTCAACCAATGTAGCTAGGACACTTATGGGGAAAAAAATCTCAATTAAAAAAATGTTCCTCAGCCCACACTTCGCATCATACATAAAAATTAACTTGACCTAGACAATAGACCCGAAGTGTAAAAACCAATACAGTATTATAAAAAACTTAGACTTAAAAATTCTTTGTGTACTTTGAGTCTGAATTCTTTATCGATGTGTGTTTTGCAAATACTAGCTTTCATTCTGTAGCTTGGAGTTTTCATTCTCTTAACACTGTCTTTTAAGAATTGGAAGTTTTTCATTTTAGTGACTTCCAAATTACCTGTGATTTCTTTCATGGATCTTGTTCTAATGTTCTATCTAGAAACTCATCTCTCTAGGGGTGAGTCCTTCTTGAATCTTAACCATGAGAACCTGGTAAGGTTCCTGGAGGCAAACCTCAAGACAGCATGGCAACTCCCCAAACTAGAGCTTAAGAATTTCTGACTCGCAGGCTAGTTCACACCACCTCCAGCAATTTGTCAGTTACCATCTGTGCTCCTACCACTCTAGCTTCAGCAGCTTCTGTTCTGGAAAAACAGGGCTTTCCTGTGCCGTCTCTCCAGATTCTATGGTGGTGGTTTTCTTTGCCTCAGTCATCTAATGGGTACAAGAAAAGCCATTTTCTTTCTTTCTTTCTTTTTTGAGATTATTGCTGTTCTAAGAACCTGAGTGATACTTTCCATGTTTTTTATGTGTCTGAAATCGAAAGTCTGTAGAATTTTTGATGTAAGTTATATCTCAGTAAATTTTATTTAAAAGAAAAGAAAAAAGATATTTTAAAATACATTATTATTCATCTGTGTAATATATACCATTGCAGAAATATCTTACATGGAAAGCTAATACGTATTAAATCATTTATGAATAGGAATTCTAACATGTCACCTTATCTCCCTAATATTCTTGGTCAATTTAGAAAAATGCATCATAAAATGCATGCATGCCATATGTAATTTATTCCTTTTGTCAGGGGATTCCTTTTTGATTGATCATCTTAAAAATTACCTTAAAATACCAACTGTTGCATAAATATTTAATAAATGAACAAACACACACACCAAGTATAAATTTATTATGAACACAGTTAATCAAATTTTCAGAATTCATCTGTCAGTGGTGTCAACATTGGTAAATAGAACAAAACTAAAAAAAAAAAAAGGTTTTTTTTTGTGTTGATAGCCCTGAAGCTTGATAGCAAATCTGGCTGGGTTATTAATGTGCAAAGGCAAACGTTTTTCCCTTTTCTGTGAATACTTTAAGCAGTTATGAATTTTTTGCTTTTGCAATCACTAAGTATTCAACAATTTGTGTGTGTGTGTTAGGGAAAATACTTTTAAGTCATTCACTGCATATATTTTATGACATTTGTTGTGCAAAGGGCTCACAGGCATGTACCAGTAGGATGATACAGCTAAGATGAAAGGAGGCTTTTTGGAGGAAAAGTTTTAGGGGGAGAAATAACACAGCTACTGTTTCCTTCACTCTCATATTTAAACAGCATGGACTGTAGATAGCTGTCAGTAGGTATGATGGTCAAGATTCTAGCTGGGTTGGAATTTTCTGGGCCTGCGTAGCACTGAGGATACTTCAAGAGAAAGTGAAACACTTTCTCAATCTATGCAAGAATTTTTTTAGTTGATCTCCAGGCCCAGGAACTGTAGCCATTTTTAAAATCTCAAGTTCTTTCCAAACCTGGAACTAATTGAATTTCTCACTTTGTATAATTTGCCTTCATCTACAGGATTTACTAATAGCATAATGGAGATCAGCTTTAGAAAATGGTTGAGTGATTATAATCAATAACTTTACATACAACATGTAATGAAACAAATAACTGGCTTTAAAAGAATATTTGAGTGCTTGGGGTCAGTTTTTCTCCAAGAATGTTTGGGGAACTGCAGAGGGAAGTATGAAGTATTTCACAGGAAGAGTTTGACATGAGAGTGAAATGGCTCTGTCCCTTGAGGTCTGCCGTCTGCAGAATGAGAATGAGAAAATGCACCGGGGAATGGTGTTCACGCTGATGGTCTTGCTGATTCCACAGATCCCAGAACCTTCAGTTTTAAGGAGGAGAACATTGGTCAGTGCTGGAATTGCCACGTTTGGTAATAATAAGGATAACTGCTGTCTAGCCTCAACCATAAGTGGAAATCCTAAAAGGAAACTATACCTCTGCCTGCGTAGATTTACACATAAAAAAGCTAAACATAGAAAGCTTTACAAGTGAACAATTAATCTTTTAGAAACAAGTGAAAATTTCAGTTAGTGTAGTTAGGGAAATGGTCTATCTTCTGATTCTCTGAATTAATGTTCTAGGACCCACTGATTATCCCTTAAAAGTCTCAAATCATCTCTCTGAAACATCCGCCTCTTGATTTAGAGCCCTGACTAATTTCGGGAAATCATTAGTCTTTTTTCTTATAAAATTGCTCAAAGTTCACATTAAGAAATAAATCTTTTTCAATAGATTCTACAAAAGGCTTTGCTTCATTCCATTAATTTTGGCAAAACATTGGTTGCTTGGTTTATACGTCAATGAGAATTTCTCCGTTTTGTGGCAGCTTCGTCTTGTTCAGACCTAGAAACTCCCGAGCCACCTACCTACCTGTGTTCTCCATTCCTAATGCTTTGTCTCTGCATCTGGCTTTGACGGCAAGAGTCACTTCCTGATCAGAGTCCAAGTTCAAAATTCATTACTTCTGTTCAGTGCCAAAAATACGGAGTGACACTATTAAATATCACACAGGCGCTAGAAGCCCAGAGAACAGTTATCAAGTGTTTTACTATCTGATAGCTAACAGACTTTATGATGTACCTAAAGTACTAAAAGTAATTGAAGGGAAATGAAAAAAATACATATATTTTATTTAGAACTCATAAGAGACTATATGGTGCACTATGTAAATTCTTACATGTTAGCTCATTTAACTTTGGCATTCCTATTAAAGAGTTATTGTTAAGACTGCTTCACCAAAGAAGAAACCAAGGGCCAAAATGGATAATCCAGCCTTCTGAATAATGCTTTGCTTGTATGTAGTATATTTGGCATGTGAAACGAGTATAGCTCCACACTTTAAGCCACATTCCTAGTAGATGCCATCACTACCTTTTAAATCAAGTATGATAGAGAGTTTTATATAATTTATTTATTTTTAATTTACTCGTGTGTAGTGTACACATTAATTGTGCATTTACCAAGTGCTCAGTGGTAGTAGGTTGCAGTATGTTTCTAGAACATAAAAGCACTCACTGGGCTAGTACTTTGAGAATAGACAGACCAAGACAAGGATAGAAGCAAGAATATCCGTTAGAAGATGGTAATAATCCAGGGAGGAGATGATGAGGCTAGGTCCAGTGTGGTAACATTGCACTTCCGTGGTGGTGAGATGTGATCAAGTCCATGGAGATAGCTAGCTAGCTAGATGCCTTAGGCCTGAGATACTGGAAAGATGGAATTCATCTACTGAGTTTAGGGAAGACTGGGAAAGTAGACATGGGTAGGTGGAGATCAGGGTGTTGGATTTCTATATCCATCGTTTGGGATCCTCATTAGACATCGAGGTGAGGATATCCACCAACCAGTTGGGTTACGAGGTGAGTTCAGAGGAGGTCCACGATAGAGGTACATATTTGGAAATCATCAGCTTACAAAATAGAGACTAGCTGAGATTTCATGGGCAGTAAGAGTAGACAGAGAAGAAACCTGAGGCCTTAGCCCCAAGGTAGTGATATTTAGAGTTTGAAAAGATGAGGAGAAAGTAACGAAAGAGGCTGCTAGAGCTGATAACTCAAATTTTTTTAAATTGGCATTGTTATGCCTTCTCAGTTATGAATTCCTTTTTTTTCAACTTCTGTTACTCTTAGAATTTCCAAGTACTTTCTGTTAACATAAATGTTTTCTTAGATGTCAGACAGGATTCTGTGTATCACCTTTTGGTGTATTCCATGGTAAGATGAAGATAAATATAAAATAAAATCTCTTACTATAGTAGTCTTGTGATACTATAATAGTGCATTTGGATTATGACATCAGAAACAATGCATGTGAAATCCAAAACACAGTTAATTAATTTAAAAGTCTTAATTTAGACATCTTTGGTGATTACTATTTTTAACCAGTTGTCCACTCACACTAACTAAATTAGAGCTTTTTACTTCATTGCCTATTGTTAATAGTTACAATATATTAAAATGATGACATATCACTATTTCTTTTATCTGACAAACTACCTTTTAACCATAAAATCTTAAATGGAAAATGTTAAAAAAAAAAATAAGGCATCAGTACAACTACTTTAATTTTAAAATTTTTTCAAGGAAAATAGTTTTCATCTGCTGAATGTAAGCAAGTCTGATTTGAAAATAAAAACTTACTTAAATTATCAAAGATAGAAAATTTACTGTATGTTCTTTTACTAGTAATACATATGAAGAACTTTCTTTTAACCTTTTTCTAATAAAAAATTGTTACAGTTTTTGTGACAACACATGGAGAACTGGAATTATTTTTTAAATATTTTTATTGAAGTAGAGTTGATATCCAATGTGTTAGTTTCAGGTGACAGCCAAGAGATTCATATATATATTTATATGATTTATATAAAAATATATATTTAATTTATATATATGTAATTTTTTCCCATTATAGGTTTTTCAGATTCTTTTCCATTATAGGTTATTACAAGATAGAATAAGTTCCCTGTGCTATCACTGATTTTGAATTAAAAACTTGTCAAGACCCTGAGAAAGCATTATTAAATAATGATGGCCTGAGCCATTCTACATTCAGACTGTGTGTCATGTTGTGCCATGACCACAGAGAGATAGGATGAACTAAGAGTCCCCTAACTCACTCCTTCATCTTCTCCATTTCACACAACTAGGATAAAGTACCACAGATTAACGAGTGTCCCGTATGAAATGTATAAAGGATGTCCATCAGGAAGACTGTCTTAACGTATCTCAACGGCCCTAAAACAGAGTGGTTTTTGTAGGAAAGTCACATTATTTATGGAAAAAACTCATCAAGTTCTGTTGATTTTACTATCTGTAGTGTGACTGGAGATTATTTACTTCAAGTATTCACTTGAAGAGAAATGTTCCCGACAGCACTTTGTATGTACCACAAATACCATGTATATTGTCATACGTTACATTATGTTTCATCATGTTATGCCATGTTGTATCGTGTTGTATATGCTACATGGTATTATATTATACTGATATTATAATCAGATGCTCAAGATTAATGCTGTCATTACTTTAATTATGGGTATCTTTGAAGCAATGACTCCCTGTCATTTATATTTATTTACTTATAGTCTTGCATGGTGCCAATTATGTCATAGGCAAGAGCTCAATTTGTTGTTAAGTGAGCAAATGTATGAGTAAAAACTAGGTCTTATTGTACAGTTGATTTGACATCAATTCAGCTATTATATGTATAGAGTGCTGATAAGTTCATCTTAACCATCTAAACACAAAGGATGTGACTCTCATTTGAAAAACATCATGTCAGTGCTAGAAATGGAACTGCCAAGTTCTATTCTGGTAACTGTTAGAGGAAATCTCAAGTTTCTGTAGGGCGGAGCCTGAAACAGAGTATGAATTATTTATTTTAGATACATTACTTTCAATAACATGCCATGTGATACCTCTTCTGCGTTAAACAGCTGCATATTTCTGTCCCAAGTACTAAATATTGATCATGGACCTTCTCAGAAGGCCCACTTTCTTCCTCCTTTCCTAGATCTTTGACACCTCAATGTCACAATGTCTACAAGCAAACCTGAAAATACAGCTAGCTCTCCTTTCGTATGAGTTTTCTATCATTGGAACACTTGGCCATGCAGAAAGTCATTGACAAAAATGAACTACATGCTCCTATTTTTATAGCTGTAGCTGATTGAGTTTACAGTATTAAAAAAAAAAAAAACTTCAGTTTATGTTCAGTTAATTTGTCTATTAGACAAAGTTCATGTCAAAGTAGAAATCTGGGTTTGTTACCCTACAAAGTAAAGTAAAAGCAATTAGGTCACATCATAAACAGAGTATCCCTGTATTCAGAAAGGTGATTTAGAAAATCTAATATGAATAGTCTCATGACTGTGTTACTCTTACTATCATTACTTTTTCTCTAATAGAGCTTTAGAAATGTACTATGTAGGGGTACCTACTTATCCTTACCCAGTCTTGTGGGGGGAAAAATGCCGTGTAGCATTTAGAAACTAAGTTTTTTGTAAAATAGCAACTTCAAGAGATTTCACATTCCTTTGGAAGCCATTAAAAGGAATATCTGAATTTCTTATGCAAAATTAAATTTATGTGGAGCAATATTAGAAATAACAAAAACAGCAGCATAAGACTTAAGACTTAAGGATATAAACATTCATAAAACTTTAAAATATCTTCTCAATTTTTACAATTTTTTGTAAAGAAAATTATATGTAGATTTTTTTATAAACCTCATTTATAAAACTATACTAGCTTTACAAGATAATGCTATTCTTATGAAAGTCATTCTAAATTGAAGTGTTACATTGTGTGATAGTGATGGTAAACACTATTTACATGGACTTATACCCTGATTAACCCTAACTGGTAATATTTAAGCACACTTCTTGTTAGCTGACATACTACGATTATGTACTTTCACTAAAACAAACATGCCTGATAGTCCAATATTTTTTTTGCCTTGCAGAATCCTTTTTCTGAGCCATAATATTACATATGCATGATATGTTAATGGTCTCTTTTCATGGAAATTGATGAAGTGTATATTCAAAAAGGATAAGTGTCTTAAAATCAAGCAGTTCAGAATTACTGTGTTTAGCAAGAGAAATGAGCAATGATCCTTATTTTATTTTCAAGATCAATATGAAAAGCTTTGAAATTTGCATTTAGTTTTTATAAATATACTTAACAGCATGTACAAGGGGAATTATTATTGTAAGGATGCATTTTGAAGGATGACTTTTCAAAAAATGATGATATAGAATGGCAGGTAGCTACCACAACGGCCTGACACCATAATGTTATTTTTACCAGCAGTGTAAATCAAAAATTCAGTCAACATTTGCTTACTTTTTGACATCTTGCCAACAGCAGGTTAGGCTGAATTTTTTTTTTTTTTTTTTTTTTTTGCACTGAAAAACTGAAGCGGAATATGTTGTGTCACTGTGCTCAGGGAAGGCACAGTCTCTGGGATGACTCCTGTAGGCTGAGAAAAGAAGGGGAAAGGCTCATTCGAATGAGCTTTATGGATTGAAATTTTGATTGATTGGTTGATTTTAAATGAGGGTGACTGATTTATTCATGCCTTTTAGATGACCTTTAGACACAAAATAGTTTCAAAAAGTCATTTCTCCTCCTGCATCAAGCAGATGATGCAGGCACCAGGGGTTTCTGTATGTTGGGATGCGCTGGGTGGCAGGCTGGCAGAGAAGAGGGCACGCTTGGCAGCCAGGTGGGCCTCCAGCTGCACTCCTGACTGTGTCTCACTCCCTTTAGAAGAACAAGTCTTTAGGGAAGAAAGAAGGATTTTGACGTGGAACCCGAATGTCGCATCAAATGTTTCCAAATTTACTGGGGAAGAGGCATATACCGGCAACTCATGTCTAAGATATTTGAGAATTGAAGCATAAGAACATGATTTGAAATTTTTCCATTTGGAATAAAACTAAACTTGGTATGCTTTTGGTGAGTTGTATTTGTTTCATTTTAGCAACACGTGTTCTGGAAATGAACTTCAGTCATACTTATTCCTCTTTCAAACTCTGAAAAATAGCACGGTCCCTCCCACCGTGATTCTGCGTGAAGTCCTGTGGTGACAGACGTCTAGCATGTCGGACTCAAGGACTCTGTGCCTGTCTTAATTCAGCCCCTCAACCGAAGAAAACTTCATGCATTCTTTCCCCCTCCCTCTGGGTGTCTAGGGACCTGTGTGTCTGTGTTTGCATGAGTGAGTAGAAATTTAGCAGAGTATTTCCCTGCGTCCCAATTGCATTTATGAAATCATCTCCAAGGCTGAGACTGTCAGTGAACAGGATGGCCATTCTTGAGCTGATTAGAAAATGATTTTACTTGATATCCATTTTACTTGAAAATATGTTTATCTGTAGTAGATGAAGAAATGAGGAAATGCTCAAAGCATTACGTTTTGCTCAAATCATCACATTCAGTTGATATAAATCCTAAATATCAATTTAGTAAATGCCAAATCATTGCATTCAGTTCTGCCTTCTGTCTCTTGATTTTCTTCTTTTTAATAAATGAATAAATGTGAATAGATAATCATATGGACACAGTGTGATATTGTTTAAAAGTATTTCAGTTGGTTTCTTTGGAAAAATGCTTAAGGAGGAAAAGAAACATATTTTCCCTGTTTGATACTGAATCTCCAATTCCCGTCATTGTGTCTGGCTCATAAAAGGGTTTTTCTGCTTTGTTTTAATTTTTTTTTCATTTTAAAGTGCATTGTTAGTGAATGAGAGGAAAAGAAGGTAGAGGAATTTTTGTGTTACATTATAGATAACACCAAATAGAAATTTTGGAACAGAACTTCGTAAATGCTGCAGATTTTATTGAGTCTTTATAAAAGAAAAAAATGGAGATCAGTCTTTATTAAATAGAGGAATCCGTTATGAGAACACAGATTGAAGTCTGGAGTGTCTTCTGATGCAAAACTGTTTACATTTAAGAAACAATTTAAATTAGATAGATGAGGAATATAAAATTTGTAATGCAGTAAAAGTAAATGAGTGTAAGAAAATGCAATTTGCATAGATAAAGAATTAAGAAACTAAATTTGTCAATGGACCATAGATATCAACAATAGATGAATTCTTGTACTTTCGTAGGGCTCATGGCTTCTACTTATTAGCTCTAAAGGACCATAAAAGAAGGAATAACTCATTTGGCAGGTCAATATTAGGATTTTATTGATCTCGTGATGTCATTTCGTGGATCTCCAAAACTGTTCTTATATGTTCTGTACATGAATCTTGGAAGAATATGCATTTACTGTCAACATTAGTTATTTTAAAGGTAAAATTATATTTTATGCATAGTTTTCTTCTTTTCCCTTAGCCTGCTATATTAATTTCCTAAGGCTGCCATTACAAATGATAACAAACTCAGTGCCTTAAGAAAATAGGAATTTATTCTCTCACAGTTCAAGAGACCAGAGTCCCAAGTCAAGATGCCAGCATGACTGGTTCCCTCTGGAGTCTCTTGAGGAAAAACCTCCTACTTGCCTGCCTCTTTATGAGCTTCTGGTGGTTTACAGCCATCTTTGGCATTCCTTGGCTTCAGGCAGCATAACCCCAAACTCTGCCTCTTACATAGTAAAATACACCTCAGAGATTTAAGACTTTGGCTCAAAACATCATTGTGAATACAGCATTCCTTTTGTAGGGGAGTATATGTTACTTTAAAAAGAGGTGATAAACTGATACGTTTATAAATTTTTATTAATTCAATTTAATTAATTCAATTCAAAAATTAGTTCAAAAATAAGAAACTTAAGTTTTTATTGTCATTTTGTTGTTTAGTATAACTTCATGTTTATAGTCAGAAAAGTTTATAGATAATGCAATCCTATAAGTGCTTCATTTCACCTTTATATAAAATACATATTAAATCTAAATGATGCTTCCTTATTTTGGTATTGTAGAGTTTGTCAGGATTACATGTAGTAATACATATAGGTGAATCTTGCTTATAAAATCCTAATTTATGGATGATGACTGTTATTGTATATGCTTTTTGATAATAAGCATTTAGAATTTGAGAATATAACTGCATCTCATACCACCTTAATGTAATTCAGTTTTTCAGTCTTTTCTTGTTTCATACTCTAGTTTCAAATCCTAGAATATTTACTGATATCTTATTTTGTGATGACAAGGATGCAGACAATTATATTGCATTTCCAGGCAAATGTCTGTACCAGAACACAAGATAAATATAGAAATTAAGTAAAAACTATATCTTACTCTACCAAATTGAAAACTTTGTTTACACTTGGAAAGCAAAATGAAGATTTGATGTACTAGTGTAGGAAATAATTTCCTTCATTTCTGAAAGGGGTTTGCTTACAGCATATATTCACTCATTCTGTCAGATAGTTGGTTAACAAACATCTTTTAGCTGCTCCCCGTGCGTCAAGCATCCAAATCAGTATATTTACTGCATATTGCCCAAGCTTTTCACATCTGTTATGCAGAGCGATCCAGATAATTTCATGCACTTCATAATTTCATGCACTTCATCTTTTGAATTTGATGTTGAATACTGTCATTCAACTTATCAAGTATAATTGTCAACACCGCTCTTAAATAAATACTGTCAACTGGATATTTACTAGGCTGACTCACCAGGCAACTGTCTCTAGATATATTATCCATCTTTAATACATATTATACTAACTTTGTACCCGAGTTTAACAGCTGTTAAGTAATTTCTTAATATTATGTTTCACATGGTGATTTTAATTTGAAATCAAAAGCTCTTGTATGTTAGAGGTTTGGAGTTTGTTTTGCTTTGTCTTGTTTTTACTGTTCAGTGGATAAAGATTCTAGAAGGACAAAAGTACTTTACTACCCTGATGAAAAGGTAAATCAAACTCTAATTTCTAGCTCCCAATCAGAAAGCTATGGCTATTTGACATATCATCAGGCATGGGTAATTTTTGGAAAATTCAACAGAAAGTTGCATTTCAAGACATTCTTGATCACTGATAATCTATATGTGCAATTTAACAATGTGTATGCCCTATATAAGCACAGTGGTGTTGTTTGGATTGGCTCTTTAAAACAAAGTATATACCCTTTTGCCGTCTGCAGGCAAAAAACTATAGAATATCTATGATGATAGCTTAAAAAAACAGGGCTTTATTATGAAAGGAAAATGAAGGAGGGAGTATCTGAAATATACCTATGGAAACAAACTGAAATTGGCTTTTCAAAAACATGCTATGTTGTTATGGAAGCCATGTCACAGAAAAATGCTTAGAGGAAATCTGAATCAGCATGAAATGAGATATTTTGAGGGTTATCGAACAACATTCATTTTCATGGAAGTAGGACAAGGTTGTTCAGCACAGGTGTCTGTGTAATTGTGATGCATTAGCAAAATTAGCTGTGTTCAGTGGTCCTTCCACTAGGTTTGCCACCTGTATGTGAAATTGTCTGCTGTTAGTACAAACAGATCTAATGTGAAACATGTACTGTAGAATTAAGTTCAAAACCTATCTGTGGCTATATTGCCTTCTTTTGTTAAGTAAAATATTTTTTTCTACATTGTCTATATTTTTTTTTCTTATTTCTGAGAAAAAACAAACTTAGGAAAATGAGCACAATGTGCTAAACTCCGAACTTCCCGGGAGGTCCGGCAGTATTCATGTAGTTGTTTTTTTACATGTAATGTATCTTTTTCCTATGTCTGCTTTCAAGATTTTCTTTTTAACTTTGTTTTTTCCGCATAACTCTGATGTGACTTGGTGTAATCCTATTTGGTTTTTTCCAGCTTAGTGTTGATTGAACTTTTTAGATTTTTCTGGTTGAGGTATTTAAATTTTTTTTTTAATTTAGGAATGTTCCAATCATCATTTCTTCAACTTTTTGTGTTGCCCAATTTGCACTTTTTAGCCTGTTCCTGGTACTATAATTACATGTGCATTAAGTCACTTGATATTGTCTTACATGTCAAAATTTCTGCTTATTATTATTATTTTAAATCCACTGTCACTCTTACACACCTGGTGTGCTAATTCCAATAGATGGGTTAACTCATGGTGGGTTATTATGGATTGTTTTTCCTTATTCTTTTGGTTATGAGTCAACTTTTCCTTCTTAATATGTTCATGTAGCAAATTACTTTAAAAAATATCAGATATCTTAGATACAAATTATTACATATAAAATAAATAATTGGGCCCTACTGTATAGCACAGGGAACTATATTCAATATCTTGTAACTTATAATGAAAATATGAAAAAGAATATAGACATACATAACTGAATCACTATTCTGTGCACCAGAAACTAACAGGACATTGTAAATCAATTATACTTCGATTAAAAAATATCATATATCTTGATAGCCATCATAGGTAATGTGTAAGAATTATTTAAATTTCTACAAAAATCTTGGAAGAATCATGTTTCCTTAGTTATGTTACAAGAACACACAGAAAATGATTAATGACATTTATCTGTTTTTTTCCTCTCTCTATGAAGATCTTCACAAAATATGGAAGCATTTTAATTGCATTTTTATAATGTTGTATATAAGCTCTGCTGGCCAGAATTCTTAGGATGTATAAAGATAAAGAAACCTTTTGTCCCTAAAAAAGAGGAGGAGTGGGGACATTATTATTCAATGATACTCTCATAATGATCTATCCAGGGGTTAGGAGGATTAACCCCTATCCCCACACTCACCTCCACCCAGCCCTGCCACTCACACATACAGCTCCCGTCCACACTTGTGCTGCTGCAAATATATATCATCTATGTATACATGTATACACATTCATATGTACTTCCATTATACACATACTCAATATATAAAAATATACATAAATATACTTTGAAAATTCCAGGTGCAAACTGTGCACACAAAGAAAGCAAAAAGAAAAACTTATTTGGTCAAGGACGTTATCCTATAATTTCTTATAAATCGCCACAAAAGGACACATGTTAAATGTCAAGTATGAGTAGCAGAAATAAGTAAGAAAAAAACCCTATAGTATATTGTGAGAACAATTCTGAGTTTATAATTTTAGATATAGCAAGTATATTGAAGTTAAGCTTGATATTAGCATTACTGAATGTGAGACATTCAAATAAGTATTCTACATGAAATAGTTATTGATTGTGGCATTACTGTAGTTTAAATACAACTTAAAACACTGTAATGCATCACATTACCATTAGGAAGGAATAAGGCAACATTGACTTCAATTATCACAATTAATATACTAATTGGATTACTCAAAGCAAAATTTATATTGAGATTTTTAAAAATGTGTGGTATCTTAATATGATATTATATGTTAAAATAGATTAATCTTTCTTTTCTGTCTGATTTTCATAATGATAAAAATAAATATCAGATTGTTCTTGGTATACGTTCTAGACAATATAAGAATTCAGCTTACACTTGTATTCCTACCATAGTTCTGTTACGTGGCATTACATATATTTTGTTAAGTAAAAAGAGAATCATAATATATCCAAAATTTATAAAGTCAGTTCATTCCTTACAATTAAGGCAGAAACTTAGTTGAACAACTGAGTTTTTCTCAGGACTGAAATGCCAAGAGATACTTGCTTTACTCAAGTTAGAAAGAAAATATTATACTTAACTGCTTTAGTTTAAGGTATCAACATGGCATAATTTTAAAATGTAAATTTTCAATAATCATAATATCTGTAATTATTAGTCACAACTGAGACATTGAATCATAAATGGCTATTTCATTTTCTTGTCATTTTTGAAAACTTCATAATGCTTTGAAGTTGCCTGTGCAGTGTCATTTTAAGCAAATAGCTTTAATTATGAGCAATACTTTAAAATTCTTAAAAAAAAAAAACAAACCCAGTATATTAGCTCACTGAACCATGAAAATGTACCAGGAAAATTATTAGCTAGAATTTAAGCAATAAAAGGGGGAAAAAAAGGCTCTCTTCAACATATGTCATGGCAGTGAAGTGGCTGTTTATGGTATAAGTGAAATTTGAAGAAGGAATTCTAGAAAATTAACATTCATAAGATTAAGTATAATCATATCAATTTTCTCTCAATGCTTTTTCCTTTGGGGAAAATAGATGCTGTAACAAAATCTTTAAAATATATGAACTGTGTTAGAATAAGGCTTGGTTTTGTATTTTTTTATTTTAAAGGCAGATGCTTTTCTCGAGGAAGGAATAGATTATTGATTTATTAAGACACACTAAGCAATAACTGTCAAATATGCCATCTGAAATTAATTTAATTAAATACTTGACTCATTAATTTTATAACTTGTCATTTTGAGTAGACATGAAACCCATCCAATATTCTTAATTGAAGAGTCATATCAAGCCACTCCAAGGATAATTTGGACTGAACAAGTCTGCCCTGTATGACCTAGAATTAAATATAATCCAGTAAGGCAGAAATTTCTTATTTTTAAGGATACTTTATCTTGCACAATAATCTAAATCAATACTGTGAATAATTTTTCTAAAAGTGATATTTTAGTTTCTGTATGTATATAAGGTAGAGAAAGTGAGCGCTGAGCTATTCTTAGACATTAAATTTATCCTTAGAATTGATTGCTGCAAAGTAATTAGTATTCCTAGGACCCATATTGATAATTAAGATTGTCAAATTTAATATTTCTGATGTGATTCTTTAAAAACTGTATGCGAAATACTTCTCTTATTCTAGACATCTTCTTTTCTAATAACTCTTGGTATTCTTGAAGCTACTGATCATTATCATAGGATGTCTACTGAGAGAAATGAAAGCTCATTGATATTGTAATATTCAAACCACAGAACTTTCAATTAGAAACTCCCATCATTAATAATGGTTATGTATATTGAATATTTTTTTATTTCAGTTTTGTTCACTAATTCATACATTAGCAAATATTTATTGAATACCTGTTGGATATTGATAATTATAAGTGCCAAAATTAATGTGTCCACTGTATAAAACACATATGAAGTAATTCTCTTATTCCAGGCTTCTTCTCCCCAAAATATTTTTACATATGTGGCAATTAATGCTGTCTGTCAATGCCATTTACAGCCCGACAGCCTGATAGTTCCAGTGTAGTTGTATTTCTTACGTGGAGGTTGTGTCTAAAAGTGTTCAGAAGATCCATGTCCAAGATATTCCAGAGAATGTCCGACTGTCCAAAAGATTCAGGCAGAAACAGTTTGACCTTTTCTGATTGAGCATTGAGCATAGCACCACCTTTGCCCATACTCAGTTGGTTGAAGTGGTCACAAGCTAACCCAGATAAATTTAAAAAAAAAAAGAGGAACTAGATACCACGTTTACTGGGGAGAGAGAAGTTCCCAGTGTAGAAAGAAGATCATACAGGATGGGGAATATGGTTGAAGCCATCTTTGGGAAATGCAGTCAGCCACCTGAATACAACAAATTTGAAACCAGTATATAAGAAGAGTTGTTTGTGAAAGTCTGTGGCATACTTCTTATCAATTGACTAGACAGAATGGGAGAGATGGGGCATAGACAAGAGCATATCAGGTGACACAGTTGTTTGTTAAAACAGGAAATGCTAGAATTCAAATGATCAGCATCAGTTCATAAATTAACTCTCCTGGTTGTTCATGGTGATGGGAGGGCTTTATATGAACTTGACAAGTTTGCAAAGAATGACTCCAATTTGACTATTGTTTCAAGTTTTTAAGACTTAAGTAACTGGGGAATTTTGATGGACATGAAATAATTTAAAAGTCTTCAGATCACATTAGAAAAGCATAAAAGGGGGAAAAGTTAGCATGCAGAGATATTTCAATTATACTTTAAAAAAAAAAGACATTAATAATGTGTCCATTACCACAGTCAGCAATTGTCTTTGAAACCAGAGATTATGGGGACAGACAGTATTGGTGAAATTCCAGTTTTAACCAAACAGACTGAGAAAATGCATACATCGTCAACAAAAAAAGAAAGAAAATTGACCTTGGAGAATAATGACTTTACAGCAAGAAAAAATTATATTAATTATTAGATCAATGTTCATCTAATGCAGATATGAGAACTATTAACTTTTTTTTTCAAAAAGCACAATTTTAATTTTAACCTATTGATTGCATTTATTATTAATGCTTGATTATATAGTCAATCTAAATAAAAGCTAGATTAAAGAGATCTAAACTGAAATCTTTATCCCTAACAAAACAAAATATTATAGATAATATAAATACTTGAATGTGGGGCATATAAAGTAAAGACAACATATATAAATGGAGGAAGAAGATACACAAGCAAGACAAAGTGATACTTGCTCTGAGTCTCTTGCAGACTCACAGCCATTAAATATTGGACCTCCTAAAACTGGATAAAGCACCGAATGCTTTTCCAAAAGGAACATGGTTTGTTACCTATCTTCCGTGAGGTTTCCTACAAAATAGGCTCTGAGAAGATTTCCTTACAAGAATTAACTGTTTCCAAACAACACCAGGAACGGATTGCAAGAAAAAAGATTGAGCAGAGAACGAACCATTTTGGTTTGCTTGCGACCGTCCTGGTTTTAGCACTGAGAGGCTCTCATTCCAATAATACTCTATGTCTAAGCCAAATTTGGACAGGATCAGCCAATTCTGTGTGGAACTCGAGAACTGGCATGGCCCTCAGCTGTGGCAAGGAGACCCTGATTTACAGTGACTGGCCATTGGATGCACACTGTGTCTCTAGAAGAGGTATGACTTTGGTTGAGGAAATCCCTTCTGAGGAGAGCAATTTTCTAATATCTCAAAGAGTTCAAGCTCAACTTGATTACCACTGATATCACAAATATCACTCCCTTCAACCTGATTTTCTCCTTAACCTGGAGAATAGCACTCTGCAACCGCTTCCTCCCGTTGTCTCACCCTCCCCATCCTAAAACCTTCACAAAAGCCCATGCATTTTGTTTCCTAAATATCGTTCAAATACATGTCATTATCCTTTCCTTTCCTTTCTTATCTTTTCCTTTCTCTCCTTCTCTTAACATACACTGGGATACAAGGAAGCTGTGCCTTTTTGAAATCACTGCTAAGTTTGTGCACTATAATATTATAATGATTTTTAAGATTTTCTTTGGAGTTTCATAATACATGAGACTGTAAAAGAGTAGTAGATAATAATTCTTGGGGTTGATCTGCATGTATATATTATCCACCATGTTCATTTTATTATTTCCATTTGATTCCAATGAAATCTTCTCCTTTCTGGTGAGCCTGAGTCAGTGGAAACAGAAACAAACACTAAATCCTGACCGGGACATAAAGGTTAAAATTCATACCTACCAAAGGGAAAGAGAGAAGAAAAGAAATCCTTTGTGAGGGAGGAATATAGGACACCTGGCTAGAAGCCAGCTCAACACTGCAAATGGCCCTGTTTTTGGCAAGGAGAACCATTGGCCAACAGAGATCAGCCTTTTGACCTTCTGACCATCTGGATGTGAACAATATATCATTCCTTTCATGATTTTGCTTTCCTCTGTTCTTGTGACTAAACAGCCCATTTGCACAGTTACTCTGTAGTCGAAAAGACCTCACTCAGCACTGTTGAGCCCTTAGAATTGAAAATGAGAGAACTGACAATGTGGGGGTATCACTAAGGAAAAACCTTTAATCATGATAATGGATTTAAAACTACTTTAAAATTGCTCACTTAGCTAGGATAGCAGTAAACATCACATTTGTTGCAACGAGGTTAAGCCAGTGATAATAAAATTGTAATACTTAGCAAAACATCTTCCATTTTGAAATCAGAGAGAGAGAGAATACTAACACATTAGAAATGCAGCCAGTTAAATGGAAATAAATGTTAGGAAGTAAAACAGAATAAAACAAAAAATTCTGCCTATTTTGAAAATTAGAAAAAGAATAAATGGTTTCATCTACTTTAGTTTTTTAATTATAAGTTTTCCAAGTGATAATCTTGGTTAGCAATTTGTCAGGTGGATCAATTGATAATTATTCAAGTAAGTTTGTACTTTCCTGCTTACATATGACTTTGAAAACATATAATTAAGTCCTTGAGCTTCTTTATTTACATTTCCCTTTCTCCCTGTAATAAAATGATACTTCTGCGCAAAAAGCACTAAGGCAGTTACCTAGAGAAAAGCCAAAGAGCTTGACTCCCTCTGAGTGCTATCCATTTTCTTCTTGGGTGAGTTTCCACCATCTGGATTTCCATAGATCTTAAAATACTTGAAAAATATGTGGGTGCTCATATGGCAGTCTTCACATAATAAGCATTTGTTTTCCTTTTATTTGTTTTCTTTTTATTTCCTTGCCTCATGCAGTGTCATTGGTCTACAAAGCCCCATGGGTATGCTATTTCCAGAAAAGTAGAAAGCCTGAACAGATCAAAAAAATAAAAGATAGATTCAGTCAGTAATCAAAAACTTCCTGACAGAGAGAAACCCAGGAACAGAAGCCATCATAGGTGAATTTTACCAAATATTCAAAGAAGAATTAATACCCGAACTCCTAGAATGCAGCAAAAACAGTAAGAAGAGGGACATTTAAATGGTAAAATACCTGTGTGTAAAAAGAAAAATCATCTCAAACGACCTACCTGATTTTTTACCTAAAGGAACCAGAAGAAGAAAAACCAAGGTCAAAGTTAGCAGAAGGAAAAGGAATAATTAAGAATAGAGCAAAAATAAATCAAATAGAGAGTAAAAATAATACAAATAATCAACAATACTAAGAGTTATTTTTTTAAATGATAAATGATCCAGTAATTCTAGTGACCAAGTTGATCCAGATGAATTAAAGATGGTGATGCTTATTTTTTCTCAAGTTGCCTCGAAGGTTAATTAAATTATTCCGTGAGTATTAGTAATTGTGGGCAGAGTACCATGCCCCCATAGCATTTAGATTTCCTATATTGTTACAAATTGCATGGGAGGGGAGACCTATGAAATTAATAACAAATTTGTCCTTGCCTTATAGAATGTTTTATTTCAATAGGCCGATGTAACAGATGTGTGAAACATTCTCAATTCAATTGTACAGGAACATAATATATTTAAATTTTTCCTAATTAATGTTAACTATGTTTTTTAATTTTACCCCAGCCCCATTTTTGATTGTTACAGAGTTACTAATCAAGTTATCAGTTAATAGTATCTTGGCCTATCTTGATAATTCTACTCAAACCCAGTGATTTGTATCCGAAACAGCCCTTAATTCTATACACTTAAAAGTCAGTTATCAGTCTTACCTAGTGATTACCGTTAGTCATTTACTAGTTCACTGCTTTCCCTTTGGTGAATTCCATTATTTCAATAGGTCACAATGGCCCATATTATACTTCTAGTAAGACTGAAAACTGTATCCCTAGACTCCCTTGTAGGTAGGATTCTGGGTTCAGTACAGACTCCATCAGTGAGGTATCTTTCTGTGAAATCTGGGAGATAACATTGAGACAGAGTTTGTCTTTCTCTGGTGGTCTGGCCAACATGGATATTAGCAGTTGCAGTGTTCTGCTTTCATCAACCTGTTTACCAGCTTTAATGACAATGGCATTGATACTCAAAGCTCAGTGCGTGCTCCATTCCATCCATCAACATGATCCCAGTGATTTTGTTAAGTCTAACTTATTTATTAAATCTTTTCTGGCATATGTACAAGTGTATCCTGAGAATTACCTTAAAAAAACCTTTCATAAAATCTGTGTATTTATAACACACTTCACTGGATTCAATCTTTTTATTTTTAAAAGTATATTTATTATATATGATTTTCAATTCTTACCAAAATCTTAAAGAAGTGTTGGCAAGTGTATTTAATATTCAATTGACAATTAAATAAACTGAGGCAGAATAATTTATATGACCTCCTTAAACTAACTTGAATGCTTATTAAAGTGTTTCTTCTGCTAAGCTTCAAAGTCTTTCTGAAATATCATAGCATTAAGTCAATTGTAGTTGTTTAAGCCCATCTTTTTTATTCCTTACTGAAGATCATGACTACTTTCTTCTAAGTCTAAAATTAAGCTACAGAAATGGTCTCGAACTAAATATGTATTCATACTATGTGGCTTCTAGAACTTTGTTCTTTTAGTACAAGGTCAAGGGCACTAGTATTTTCCTTAGTTTTCTTACTAATTGCGCATCTGTGTTTTTTTTGAGAAGAATCTCTACATTTTTATATTAGTTTAACATATTAAAGATTTAATTTTTATTTTACTATTTTATTAAATATAATTAGAATTTTTGTACTTTTTATACCATATGGCCTTGGTTAAATATCTCTAGCTTTAATGCTGGACCTTGTAATTATTTGTAAATTCAATGGACACTTTAAAATCATATATATCATTTATATATATATATATATATATATATATATATATATATATATATATATATAAATAAATTCTCTTCACTGTCTTTTATAAGGAGTAAGATATAAAACACATAACTAGTATATAGTGTGTATAACATCTCTTTCTTCTGGAGCATGAATAGTCACCTCAAATGTAATGATATTAATGTATAAAATCTGTAGAAACTCTTTGTTTATTTTGTTCTATCTGATTTTAAAAGAAATTCAAAAGGAATGCGGATTTACAAATGAATGGGATTATAATTTGAGGTTGAAAGTTTATTTTTGTTCTGGTTTAGATCTTGAGCAAAGCAATAAATTAATTTTTGTCTTATATATCAGCAAATAATTAACAGATAACATTTATCAACCTCTTTCAATAATGTTAAGCATCGGTCTAAGTGCTTTACATATACCAATTTAACTAAGGTTCATATCAACCCCTTAAATTCAATCGTATGCGGTTCTCTACAGATAAGAAAATGGAAGCACTTACAAGTTAAGTAGTTTTCCAAAGCCAGTGAACTAAGAGCTGAGATGTAAGCCCCTACACTCTGTCCTGCTGGGACTGATGACTTCCATGACCTTACGGGTTGGAGTTGGTAGGCTGTTGATTATGGCTTTGCATCATGGGTACCATACCTCACCTTGAAGTGTGTGCTTTCAACCATCTTTTTCCCTGCTTGTGGCGTAATTTATACCTTTAACATGCTATCCTAATTATCTGATAATACGGTTCTTGATGGGAAGTAACACATGTACTTCAATGTACTCTCCTAAGATTGGGAATTAATCTTTACTGATCTTACATTTTAGGTCATTGATTTTTTGGTGACCAATATTATAACTTGATAATGGGACCTAAGGCCATGTTTAGGGATACCATTGCTTGCCAAAATTCAGTCTTCCATATGTACAGACTAACAAATTAAAAAAAAAATTCTTACATTTAAACATTGAATAGAAGAAAATGTGTTAAGGATTGTTAGAAACAAGTTTTAATGAGAACTCTAATCTTTACAGATACGGTGACATAGGCTCCACAGTGCAGCTTTGCTGAAACGGCTTCTGTCTCTCTTGATATAAAGTACTTAACATAATAAGTTTTACTCTACTACATGGAAAATGATAGGATGTAAATTTTACAGTTATTTTTTATTTGATGCTTACAGAACGTTTTAGCATTGACAAGTTGAAGTTTATTTCAAATAAATTTGGAATTAGAGCTGATTTACTGGAGCCGTATATTGTGAATTACATAGGCAATATATTTCAAGATATAGATCTGTATTGCCATTGCAATATAGAAACAGATTGCTTATTTTACCATGGCAGGATTATTTTGCTTTAGGGAATGAATATTAAATTCCATGAATATTTGTTGAGCCTGTTTCTCTGCATTGAGGAAAGTGCTTATTATCCCAAGTGTTTCAAACTGAAATGATATAAAATCTGGTGTTTCTTTGCATGAGATATTCTTGCTACATCAGAATCTGTTCTGAGCCCTGGCTCCACACTCTGCACTTCAGATGAAGTGACCTTGCTGTCAACTCATCATATGCCTCTTGTCCTGGGTGTATCCATACATGGAGGGGCCCGAAGTTGTGGCACAAAAACAGATCATTTCTCAAAATAACACAGAGGTTCTCTTAAATTGTTACTGAGTCATGTTAATTGAGGCATTTCTTGCTTCCTTGGTTCCTAATCCATAAATTTCCCTATAAGTAATTGACTACATTAATTCATTGAATTCTGCCAACAACCTAATGAGGTAAACATTATTTCTCTTTATTTCGCAAGTGAGGAAACTGCGGGCAAGCTGAGGGTAAGGAGAGTTAGTAAACGTTCAGAGCCTCTACCTTCTTCTACATATTTTCATGATAGTTTGCTTGAGAAAAATCGTAGCAGACATTTATCGTCATCCATTTTGTTGAAATAAATAACGATGAAAAATACAAGTGGAAATTCTCACTCTTCTTAAAATGATTGGCTATCAATTTACTGCTTATTTTGGCAGAAAATGTTAAGAGCAAAAATCAAGCAGTTTTTTCAGAGTTTATATATATTTATACATTTTTTTAAATGGTGTAAATAACCAGTGGTGTATTGGAGCCAGCTTATACTAGCTCATGAAAGTCCATTGCTAAATCTTCAGAGATTTCACAAGTCTGTTTTAAAATAGTCATTATTTAAAATTAAATTATATAAACACACAATTATATATTATCAAAAGCAAAGGCAATAAATACCCAAAACATCAATTTCTCATCAGTTTACTATGTTAATTATTATCTGTGTTTTTGAAGTTATGCTTATGGTATCTTTATGGTGAAATATTAAACAGTAGTATTGCTGCACATTTTTTCCAACTGCGTGTTAAATGACACCGTGTTGGTAGATTGATACCAGCCATGATGGGAATATTTACACCATCACTCACACCTGATACACTGTTTGGGTGATTGCCTAGACTTAAGACAGTGATGGGAAAATGTAAATAATGCAGATTAAATCGAAAATGCTGCCATGTGTGTAGTCATTACACTGTGACTAGCACACCCAGATGAGCACACACACACACACAAAACAGAAAATATTCCTCTAGTAACTAAACACTATCATCTGATTCAGCGAAGAACCCATTTATATCATTGACTAATGAGGGAATTTCCAAACTACATTTTTATTATTTCACTCTCATCCTTCTTGCTAAATAAGCAAAATTATTCACTAATATTCATGTCAAAAGCACACTCATTTATCAAGGTATGACTGACTTCCTTGCATTTATTCATAGTCTGATTTTTTTTCAAATCATAGTTAAATTGTAAATGTAAGTTTGCTGCAGATACAAGAGGTCGGGGGAAAAATCAATAAAAGCATTCTGTGAAAATCAATTGGCTATGTGGAATTACAATAGGGTATTGTATTTTTATTATTTGTAAATTGTGTGCTATGTATCTTTTATATCAGTACAAAAAAATAATAAGCTCATGCATTATTTTCAGAGAGCTCATAGTTAAGCATTTACCAGCACACTAGTGATAGTACTGAAAAGTAATATTGAAATATATATATATATATATATAGCTTAGGAAATCTTGATAAAAAATATTGATGGGGTATAAGTATAGAAACATTGAAGTTCCTGTCACAAACTGATCATAAGTTAATGGGGAAAAAAAGACTGAATTAAATTAATTTCAAGAATTTTGGGGGATTTGAGATTCAACCTTGTGGTGGGCAGTTTTCTAAATCGACTTCCAATGAGCCCTGTTTCCTGATTCCCAGGGCCTTGTGTAATCCCCTCCCACTGAGTGTGGCTTGGACCTAGAAGCTTACTTCTAATGAATAGGATGCTGCAAAAATGATGAGATGTCACCTCTGAGATCAGGTTATAGAGCGTTAACTTCCGTCTTGCTTGCACTGTGTATCTCTCGCTCTTCTGTACTTGCTCTGATTAAGCACGTTGCCACGTGGTAAGTTGCTCTGTAGAGTAACTATCATGGTGAGGAACTGAGGGCAGCCAACAGCCAGGAGCCAGGGAGGGAGGGAAGCCCTCAGTCCAGCAACACTCCGTAAGTTGAATCTTGCCAACAATGATGTGAGTGAGCTCGGAAGCACACTATTTCCCAAGGAAGTCTTCAGATGAATCTCCAACCCTGGTCTACACCTTGATTTCAGCCTGTGAGAAATCCTACACAGAAGATCCAGCAACGTCTTAACCCAGGTTCCTGACCTACAGAAACTTTGAAATAGTTTTGTTGTTTTAAGCCACTAGATTTTGCAGTACTTCCTTAAGCAGTAATAGATAACTGGTACAATCATCATAAAAATAAAATTGAAATTAAATGCCCATGAAAATTATGTAATTGCAATTAAACACAAAATAGGCAATATTCTTACCATTAGTTAGTCTTAAAATTTAGAGTAGCTTGGTTCATGTAAAATGTATTTTGAATTTTAAAACCTTAGTATTAAAGTCTTTCCTTTGTATCTAAGATCTCTCTAGTGACATTTCCACATTGACTTTGAGGTATTATAAAAATATTAACATCTCTTTTTTACATGATAGAGCCAAACAAAGGAATAAAATCATTATAGCAGTACAGAGCTTGACAGTAAGTTACTTCTAACTAGTTTATAATCCCACCATCCCTTATGCACTGGATTTATGACATCCTTTTAATATGTGTAATAATAGCAGTTCAAATTCCATAACATCTTAAGGGAAAACCATCAAAATAATATTTATCTCACAGTTTGTTGCTATACCAGTAAGTCACCTATTTCTTCTGTGTTAACTACAAGTATCTTGGATGAGGGTTCCACGTTAATCATTATCATAAATATATTAATAATATGTTTACTCAGAGAATATTTTTCTGAGTTAGAAGTTTGAGATCATAAAATAACCAGAAACTACAGTCATGGTTTTAACTGAATATACTCTTCATATTTTCCATTGTTTTCTTAAGCCTATATGTGTCCATTTGAGTAGCAGTTCCTAGTAATCAGAGAGGCACATGCCAAAATCTGCTCAAACTTCCCTCTAATGTGGGGTCCACTCTAATGTTATTTCTAATTTAAAATTATTTCACTACAAATATTTTTAAAAGGAAGCAGGGAACAAATGCATTCCATATACATTTGAGAACCCTTGAATTCAATAAGAAATTTAGAAAGAACTTTCAAGATTATAATCTGTGACAGATTTGGACATTTCCAACACATATTTACTTAAATTTGTCCTTGTTTATAAAAGCTATTTGATTACTTTTTATTTCCTGTAGATATTGATAATTTCTCTTCCAGGCTTTACACACAGTCTTTTCTATTGGCTTATTCTGGCATTGATGGTCTGCTTAATAATCATGTATTATGATTTCCCACTTCCATTTTGGAAAAGCTTATAATTTGAAAAGAAATGAGATATAACTCTGCTGTGTTTATATTCTTATATGAAATGATACAATATTTTACTTTTTTAATAAATTGACTAGCAAGCAAGGTAGCTATAATATAATTATTTACAAAGGCTACATATGCTACAATAAACATACAGTGTTTATTAACAAAATTGATGATCTAATGAACTCAATCAACTTGATTAAGTATAAAGAAAACTTCTAATACAATTAATTACTTTTTGTATGTCAAACATACATGTTTTGCTAGAATAGATCTTCTAGTAAACCTTTATGTCTTATTAGATGTCCCTTGTAATAGCTAAATGCTTTTACAACAACATTTAAATATCTCTAAATGATGTTTTCTAGCCTGTAAAATTCATTACTCTGAAAACAAGGTGATTATGGTCATAAGTATTTCTAGAAAGTCTTGAACTTGAAGAATAATGATTTTGCCTAAAGTGATTTCTAACACTGTTCTATCTCCATTGCAATGTTAATGAAACCTAAAATGAGGTGATCTTTGACAAGCTTTCCATCCTAGCAGCTTTTATTATGTGCCTTTATTCATGAGACAGAAGCTGTCTTCAAAAAACAATCCTTTATAGATTCAAAGGCATATTTTTTGAGAATATTTCCATCTACCAAAGACTGCAAGCAGAATATAACTAATATAAATAAGTTTAAATGTTCTAATGAAAAAAACCCCACATTTTCAGTAGCATTTTAGCATATGGAACTAAGAAAGTACATATTCATTAGGGAAAATGTAATAAGAAGGATTTTCTGACTAATAATAATAAACAGGTTATAAAAGAGGATTTGTATCTAGAGAGCATAATTCCTCATGAGTTTTGGGTAATAACTTGGATATATAATGATGTATGTATTGAAGGGCTGTTTAACACAAGTTTTAGATTCAGATATTAAGCCATGATTATTTTGGCTTAAATTTAAATTTAAAATTTCTAATTTAATTACATCTTAATTTATGGAGGAAAATTCTGTTGAAATTCATGAATTTTTAAATTAAAATTTTATGAAGTTCTTGAGATAAGTATGTTGGCAAGGTCAGAGTATGTGTATGTGTGTATTTTATCTTTGTCTTTCTGTAACGTTTTTTTCCATATGCCTGTGACTCTTGCTCACCAAATAGTATTAAGTTAGAAAGAGTATTTAATAATTGCTTCAATGAGTAAGTGTGTGTCCAGGCTAAGTTTTTTCTTAGGTGAGGATTCTATATACTTACTGATAGAGGCAGGACTTTGCTTTGGTTTGAAGGCCTATCGTTAGGCTGATTCACCCACACAATGGAAAGAAAAATTTTAAACATTACAAGTCAAGTTCTAACCGACACACTAGAGTCTGTCCCTCCACAAAAAAGTTTTGTTTATTGACTTGGGATAGTGTTCACAGAAACAGGATTATTATGTTCATTGGCCATTATTAGCTCTTCTATATAAAGGACTGAAAGGTCACCAGGTAGAAAATGAAGTCTTCTGGTAAATGAGAACTTGGGTCTGACAGCAGAGTCCTCATCTGTAAAACATAAACTGGAACATAATGAAATAACATTCTCAAAATGTTGAGGAAAAATAACTGCAAAATTAGAATTCAGGATTCAGTATATACATCTCTTGTTAAAAATGGGATGACAAGCCCAAAATGGAGTCACTTGTGGTTTAGACCCACTTCACCAAACCAAGACTTAATTATAGCTTTGCTCTTCCAGAAATGGAGTCGTCAACCAACCAATCAGGAGTCGCCTGATCAGCACTAGTTACAAAACCTGTCTGATAAACCCCAGCTATCCGTCCCCTATAAAAAAGTAACCTTGTAATAACCAATCGGCTATTCTGATGGAGTATAACTTCCTTCTTCCAGCTTCATTCTGCCTATAAATGTCTTTCATTTTGTACAGCTCTTTGGAGCTTCCTTTTATCGGCTAGACTGTATGCTACCTGGTTAATGAATCATTGAATAAAGCCAGTAAGATCTTTAACATTTATTTATTGATGTTTTTTAAATAGATAAATGGACATAAAGTTCTTAGAATGGGAAGTGTGTTGTTCGCATTTTAATTTTATTATCATTTTGTATTATAATGTTATGTTCTATGTGATATATATGTACATATTCTTTTGTATGCATCACATGTATTTTAATAATGCTTAATGCTTTTAGAAAATTCATATATATAATACACAAAAGAAAACATTATTAAATATGCATCTAACATGTCTGCTACAAAGGACATTCTAAACATAATGTAAAAATGAAAATAGAAACCATAATAAAGAAGAATTAATGCCAGTCCTTCTCAAGCTCTTCCAGAAGATTGAAAAGGAGGAAATACTCCCAAACTCATTCTATGAAGCCACCATCACCCTGATACCAAAAACAGGCAAAGACACTACCAAGAAAGAGAATTGCAGACCAATATCACTGATGAGCATAGATGCAAAAATCCTTACCAAAATATTAGCAAATAGAATCCAAACAGATTATACATCATGATCAAGCTGGGTTCATCCCAGGGACACAAGGGTGGTTCAACATACGCAAATCAATCAATGTAATACATCACATCAACAAGAGAAAGGACAAAAACCACATGATCATCTCAATAGCTGCAGAAAAAGCATTTGATAAAATTCAACACCCATTTATGATAAAAACTCTCACCAAAGTGGGTATAGAGGGAACATATCTCAACATAATAAAAGCAATATATGACAAACCTACAGCCAGCATAGTACTCAACGGTGAAAAACTCAGAAGCTTCCCACTAAAATCTGGGACAAGACAAGGATGCCCACTATCACCACTCCTATTCAACATAGTCTTGGAAGTCCTAGCCACAGCAATCAGGCAAGAGAGAGAAATAAAAGGGATCCAAATTGGAAAAGAAGAGGTTAAAGTGTCACTATATTCTGATGACATGATACTATATATAGAAAACCCTAAAAGGTCCACACAAAAACTACTAGAACTAATTGAAGAATTCAGCAAGGTAGCAGATTACAAGATTAATGTTCAAAAATCAGTTGCATTTCTTTACACTAACAATGAATCACCAGAAGAAGAAAGTAAAGAAATAATCCCCTTTAAAATAGCACCCAAAGTAATAAAATACCTAGGAATAAATCTAACCAAGGAGGTGAAAGACTTATACATGGAAAACTAGTAACCACTGATGAAAGGAATTAAAGAAGACTTAAAAAATGGGAAAATATTCCATGCTCCTGGATTGGAAGAATCAGTATTGTTAAAATGGTCACACTGCCCAAGGCAATCTACAGATTTAATGCAATCCCTATCAAATTACCCAGGACATATTTCACAGAACTAGAACAAATCATAATAAAATTCATATGGAACCACAAAAGACCTAGAATTGCCAAAACAATACTGAAGAAAAAGAAAGAGGCTTGAGGAATAACTCTCCCAGACTTCAGACGATGCTATAGAGCTACAGTCATCAAGACAGCATGGTATTGGTACAAAAACAGACATATAGACCAATGGAACAGAATAGAGAGCCCAGAATGAACCCACAAACTTTTGGTCAACTAATCTTCGACAAAGGAGGCAAGAATATACAATGGAATAAAGACAGTCTCTTCAGCAAATGGTGTTGGGAAAACTGGACAGCAGCATGTAAATCAGTGAAGCTTAGAACACTCCCTTACACCATACACAAAAATCAACTCAAGATGGATCAAAGACTTAAATGTAAGACAAGATACAATAAACCTCCTAGAAGAAAATATAGGCAAAACATTATCTGACATACAACTCAAAAATGTTCTCCTAGGGCGGTCTACCCTAGCAATAGAAATAAAAGCAAGAATAAACAAATGGGACCTAGTTAAACTTAACAAGCTTCTGCACAGCAAAGGAAACCATAAGTAAAACAAAACGACAACCTATGGAATGGGAGAAAATTTTTGCAAACGAAACCAACAAAGGCTTGGTCTCCAGAATATATAAGCAGCTCATACGACATAATAAGAAAAAAACAAACAACCCAATCCAAAAATGGGCAGAAAACCTAAACAAGCAATTCTCCAGGGAAGACATACAAATGATCAAAAGGCACATGAAAAAATGCTCAGTATCACTAATTATCAGAGAAATGAAGATCAAAACTTCAATGAGGTATCACCTCACACCAGTCAGAATGGTCATCATTCAAAAGTCCACAAATGACAAATGCTGGAGAGGCTGTGGAGAAAAGGGAACCCTCCTACGCTGCTGGTGGGAATGCAGTTTGGTGCAGCCACTGTGGAAAACAGTACGGAGATTCCTAAAAAGACTAGGAATAGACTTACCATATGACCCAGGAATCCCGCTCTTGGGCACATATCCAGAAGGAACCCTACTTCAAAAAGACACCTGCACCCCAATGTTCATAGCAGCACTATTTACAATAGCCAAGACATGGAAACAACCTAAATGTCCATCAACAGATGACTGGATAAAGAAGAAGTGGTATATTTATACAATGGAATACTCTTTGGCCATAAAAACTGACAACATAACGCCATTTGCAGCAACATGGATGCTCCTGGAGAATGTCATTCTAAGTGAAGTAAGCCAGAAAGAGAAAGAAAAATACCATATGAGATCACTCATATGTGGAATAAAAAAATAATGAACATAAACACAAAACAGAAACAGGCTCACAGACATAGAATCCAAACTTGTGGTTGCCAAGGGGGCAGAGGGTGGGAAGGGACAGACTAGGATTTCAAAATTTGTGGATACTGACAGGCATATGCAGAATAGATAAACAAGATTATACTGTGTAGCACAGGGAAATATATACAAGATCTTGTGGTAGCTCAGAGCAAAAAAAAAAAATGTGACAATGAATATATGTATGTTCATGTATAACTGAAAAATTGTGCTATATACTGGAATTTGACACAACATTTTAAAATGACTATAACTCAAAAAAAATGTAAATAAAAAAAGAAACCATAATAAAAAATAAAGTTTAGGGATGACAAAAAGTAAGTCGTGCACTAAAAATATGAACTGTGAATTTAAATACATCATAGATACACAGTTAATACTGTTAAACAAAATTATAAATTAAAACATACATATATTTGTGAAAAAAGTAAACAATAACAAAAGTAAAAATATTTGACAGATTACAATGAAATATTTTATGAAATGGATTTATACGGACAACAAAAATATATGAATTATGTAAATGTTCTTGTGATCAGATAACAACAGGTTTTCATGGTAATTAATTATTGTATTTTTTAAATTGAAATTGAAATTTATAATTATAATACCTATTGCTGTATGAATAGTAAGAAATGGGCATTAATATATATGGGAGTTAGATTTATAAATATACATAAAATTTCCAGAAGTTCATGCTAATGGAAGATTAATTATAAACATTTTGACATAGTAGTTCCCTTTCTACTGAGTTTCCTAAATTTTTATACATTTTATCAGAAACGTATATTAATATATACATTTTAGGTTCTGGCTAGCTGATCCACATATTTCTAATATTACTTAAAAATTGAAACCAACCCAAATGCCAAAGAGTATGAATTATTGAAGTATATTAAAATCCATCCATAAATTGGAATAAAATCCTTCTAATAAGTATAATTTTAAATAAAATGCATATGATGTGAGGGTTATTGACAAAAATAGGTTATAATACAGACTGCTTTAATTATATTTAAATTTAAAAAAGTAAAATGAGAAGAACAGCACCCACCTAGAGCACAGTATGAGATTTCAGATGACTTTAAAAATTCTAGCTTATACTTTTCTGTTCCTTCAACCTTTCATGGCTGATACACTACTATTTTATATTTGTAAAATAAGACCTTTTGTTTTGTTACCTTGAACCAATGACAGTTTCTCCTCCATGACTCACACACAAACCGACAACACAAATGATTCGATCACAAATGGCAGCATTCCAGGGCTCCGAGCCTCCTAAATGACATGCATGGTGCAAGGAAAATGATTCAAACTTTGTGGAGACTTCAAAGTTTGGAGGACAGTACCGATGTCAAGAGAGGAAAGGCATGTTCAGGGGGTCTGAGAGGAGAGCTGATTTTGAGAATGGAAGACATCTTGTGGATCTGAGCATCAGGGGCAGGACCAGAGACATCCCCCAATACAGCCAACACCACACAGGCCAGCTATGTAACAGCAGATGCATAAAAAAGCAAAGGAAAGTACCAAGGCCTTTCCCAAGTTAAGATGATTCATGAGGCCCGTAGGAGATTACATGTAACTCTGAAATCAACGGAGAAAGAAAAAGGGGAAGGTGGGCGTCTTGTGTGGATTATGATGGAATACTGAACTGGCCAATTATAATAGTCAGCATGATTGAGCTACCTAGATTTGACTATTTAAATTTTCAAAATAAAAGGAGGAGTCTAACATGCTAAGATCCGTTAAAATGAAACAAATGCACACATTTATTTATTCACCTAAACATTTTGCACTGTTCACACTCGCCTTCGTTTATGTATGAACAAATGGAAATCTCTTCAAATCTACTGTTTGATTTCTGTGCATACCAGGTGCTTCCTTTGAACTGGGTTTGCCCTTTCTTCTGTTACGAACCATATTGCTGTTTGCAGAAAAGTTGTTAGCTTAATATCTACCATACGTATAGAGGATGTATCCCTTTCTGAAAGTGAAAGGGATCGTTTATTTCTAATGTAATTTGAAAAATTCTAGATGCCCATTTTACTTGTTTTCCAAGATTATTATCTCTGTCCTGCTCAGGCTGCATGCTTGCTTTTTATCCTGGGTATTTGGTATCTGTCTGACAGAAGTTACACTGTTTTACTTTCTTAAATGTGATCAAGAGAAGGCTATTTTAAAATAATTTTGTTGAGAAGAACAATTTCTTGGTTGGAATCCTTGCCAACAAAATTCCTCTTTGCATAGACACAAGGCTGCAACGGCACTTCCTTATAAAGAGACAGCCATGTTTTAAAGGCTTATACAGCCATATTCAATCATAGACTAGAGAATACAGTTATTAATTCATTTATTTATTCTTTATTCACAACTTTATTGATTGCTGGCTCAATGCTATCTCTATAATTATCATGGAAGCAGTGCTTTATGTGGATTAAAGCATGATTTTATGTGCATTTAGAGATTGAATTGTTGCAGGATATTGAACCTTGTAACTGTGTTATCCAAACGTATATTGCTTCTTATTTATGCTAATGTAATCATAAGGTTTCATAAAGGAATATAAATTGTAAGAGCTTTTTTGTCCTAATGTTGCAGGATTTTGTGATGGAGGCTAAATTGAAATCGAATATATATCCTTGGTGACCCGTCTCTATATTTCTAATACCACTTTGTGTCATTTTATTTCTCGGTGGTCTGAGGAACCTCCCAGAAAAATAACTAAAATTGTTATCAGTGTGGTACACTAAGAGGCAATTAATGCAAGACCAAAAAGTTTAATCTCACCTAAAAGGCAAAACCCTAGGTGGAAAAAGAATCTGACATGGTGAGCTGGTCTTGGTCACAAAACTTTGGGACCAGTTGTTGTGCTTTAAAACCAGTTCTGGCTTTTGCTATTTAAATCCACTCCAGATTAGTTATCTTTATATACGGTGGCTCAATTTAAGTTAGAAAGGGGATGTATGGCTGTCAGTGAAGGAGGGAGAGTCATGGAGAGCAAACCTAAAACTCCTGTGACTCTCCAGTGTGCGTCATTTCCAGTGTTCCCCACAAGGAGACGGTACGTTTCCTGTTTTGTTTTGGAGGGAAAAACAGAAACACTGCTTGGGACAATAGTGACAGTGATATCAGAACTCTGAGTGGACACAGAGAAGCCCTAAGACTACCAGTCTGTGTGCTACGGACCATTTTAGTGGAAGAATGCGGGTTTTCTTAGTAGATGGACTGAAGTCCTAGTGGAATACAAAAAGCCCAGCCTTGCTGAGCAGCTAAAATCTGCATAGTAGTAACTCACTGAGGGCCAGGTAAGAAACCAGGACACCCCCCCCACCATCGCCGACCAAACAACAAACAAACAAACAGATCACTCTTATCCGTGCAAGAAGCAGAAAATATTGTTTTGTCAATGCTGCGTGATACCCTTGAGAAACTCCATGTTGCAAAAGAGGCGCAAATTTGAAAATGACGAGCTTAAGGAATTGCAGTTCTACATCAGTGATAGAATATTGGGCACACTTAGTGATTTTCTCTGTATGGTATACGGGGTCTGATGAAGTTCAGCATTTGTTAACACTGAAGAATTAAATAGTCGGTAAAAGAGCATCATTTATGGTGCGCTAAGTGGGACAGGCTGTCCCGGTGAAGTAAGAACAAGAATTTCTTAAAATAGGTAGCGGCACAGAAGACGTCCAAGAGACTAGGGTCAGTGACGATCACAGGGATTTCAGGAGGAGCATCTGTGTGAGGGCAGGCGAGGGGTGCGGGCTGACTGCCCTGGAGAGCTCTTCTCCAGAAGGAGTGACAATTAGAGCTGACAAAGAAATGGTCTTTAAAATTGTCATTGACCCATGAAAACAGTTTGCTTAACAGTAATATTGACTTACTGAGCTTTCCCAATATTTGTACAGGTTCAACTTGTTGTCCTTACGTCCTGCTAACACTGACTGTGGGGCTTCGTCCTAGAAAAAAATCATGTCCTTCGAGTAGCTGTGAACACTGCCTTGGGGAATTTTAGTGCTGCTAGTCATGCAGATTCCTTTCATTTGAGAAAAGTGTTGTTTTGAGAAAAGAATGAATAAATGACACAATTATCTGCTTGTACTGAAGATTCTAATTTAAATCAAATAAAATTAATTGTTAAAAAAATCAAAATTCCATTACCTAAAATTGAATCACACTGTTTGTCTAATGCCCTAATCACTTCTCACTGGGTGGAAATGAGAAGAAATGGTATTCTCTAGTAATAAGTATTTATGAAATGAAAGTATTTAAAAAGTATTAAGCTAAACTAAGTTGAATAATAACACCTTTAAGAAAAAATGTATGTAGTATGTACCTTAAAAGTGCTTACATTTCAAGGTAAAATATTCAAATTATGTAGCAAGGCTTTAAAATAATGGCTGATCATTATTAATTTCCTCTAGTATTTATTGTCACAATATTAATCACAATGAACTCATTTCATATGAATGTGCATGTCATAACTAGTTCTTTGGGATTTCAACAGTGATTTCAGCCATGATTAATTGCACAATTATTTTAAAGGGTTACCAATTTTCTTAATGCCTCCTACCTGACAAAAGCGTTTGAGCTGCATTTCTGCAGGTATAGGGTCTAACAGGTGCATTTGTCTTCTATCCATGGAGTCACAATTAATCCCTGTGTTTAAATCTCATGTGGCTACTTGAGCTCGTTTCTTGCTATTTTCATTCATAATCTCAATATGCCAACCTGATTAAAATACCATCTTTTAAAGATTAATCATCTAATACAGGTGACTATATTAAAATATGAATGGGAGTTGAGATGTGAGGAAATTGATCATTAAAAAAAAAAAGGCAACCAAAAAATTAGTTCTCGACTAGAAAGTGGGAGCAAGCTGGGGATCTGTGAGGATGGTGGCTGAACAAAAACGGGAAGAGAAACAGGCCGTTTCAGATTCACAAAACCTTATAGGTCATGACGTGGATACTATGAGACAAGATATTACAAGGACATAGAGAATAAGAATGACGTGTTTACTTATGGAACTTTAGTACCATAAGGAGTGTAAATATTTATATGGGACACGAGTATATCCAAATTATTATTTTAAAGTAAGATAACCCTATTTTCTTACGGATTATGATATTATCTTTTTCTGTTTATGCACTTTACTGTGAGTATTTTTTTCTCAAAAAATTCAAAAGCTATTTCAATAAGTTCTAATTCCAAAGGAAAATAAATGAAAATAGGGTGTATATAAATGCACTCCATATCTCTTCCCTTATGCTTTATCTTTCTAGTCCCACTGACCCTAACCCAAGCAATTACACACATGAAGGAACAACCTATTACACACATGAGGACACTGTTTCTCCATATTTGAGTATCATCCCTCACTTCTTGGTTATCTAATTTCCAAACTAAAC
Source organism: Camelus bactrianus (assembly GCF_048773025.1). Lineage (NCBI taxonomy): Eukaryota > Metazoa > Chordata > Mammalia > Artiodactyla > Camelidae > Camelus > Camelus bactrianus. Next base: position 8,344,621 of record NC_133561.1, on the reverse strand, counting down.
TTAGGAATACACTCCGATTCCTCAAGGATGGCAGCTTCTGTATTTAAAAATTATGAATTTTTATTTGCTTAAATTCTGTTGATGAAATTTTAATCTACCATCATAGAAGTTAGAGAATGTTAGTTGGTTTGGGGTCCGTGGATAACCACTATGGTATCATTAGATCATTTCAGCAGAGCATTTCAATCTGGTATCTAGTGGCTGTATACAAATATTACCTTTGTTAATATTTCTATAATTTATTTATTTGAAAACTAGTCTTCGAAAACATACTTAAAATTTGAAGCATTCAAGATACATATGCTTTAAATTTCTTACATTTAAAATTAAAGATGTGAGAAGCAATGTAGTCGGAAAAGCATGGAAAAGAGGAGAGACTTTGGAAGGATTACTCAGAATAATGTGTAAGGGGCCCTCTTACATTTTAATCACATGAAAATAGCAAAATCACCTATAGTAGCAACCGCATCAAAACACATGATCTTAGAAAACATATTCAAGTTTTAAAGAAAAACAAGACACCTTTAAGAGCAGGAAACACCAGGAAATGTCTGTGAAGTGAGTGCCAGTTATTGAAATAATTAGCAATTAGAATAATCTGAAAATATGTTTTAAATTATTTAAAAATAATTAGGTAGAGAAATGAGAGATAAAAATAAAAGTAAATAAACAGGATAGTATGAAAAAAGACTAAGAAAAGATGCCAAATAATTTATTAGAACTGTGAGAAACAGCAGTAAGTGATGAAATGGGAAAGTCAAATGATGGTAGAAATCTGAAGCTAGAAATAATGACATGGAGAACAAAGTCATAGAAATTGCTCCATAATGAGCACAGAGAAAATAAATGGAAGTAATATTAAATAAATAATAGTGGTTAAATACACAACAAATACCTGATAAAATTTATTAATTATAAAACATCCATCAAAAAAACAGCAAAGGAAAAATTTTGATCGAACTTAATCTCAGAAAAGTTCTGCAAAGCAAGACATGATGATTAGCAAATACTAGTAAATAGGTTGATATATTTGAAAGGATATTGGGTATTAAATAATTTAAAATAAATTGACCCTCAAATCCTAAATAAAAATAACAAGGCAGACTCAAAGATATTTAGTTTTACCACATATGAGGGACAATGTTTTTATCAACTTTAAGCTTTGCTAATGCAGTTATCCATGCCAATTTAAAAAAAAAATCTAACTGAAGTACAGTTGATTTACAGTGCTGTTTTAGCTTCAAGTGTACAGCAAAGTGATTCAGTTATTCATATTATATATATATAAATTTAACATTTAAACATCAATAAATACTATTTCTGGTTAATTTTAGAAGTTATAAAAACATTCCTTAATTTGCCACATTTCAAAGAATGTCTTTATACCAAGAACCTTCCTAGTTTTATTTGCAAAACTAATAAACAATTTGTTTCTTGTATATATATACGTATATATATATACATTTTTAAAAAGAGGTGTAATTTAAAAATACACGTGTCTGTATATATGGAATTTAGAAAATTATGCTTAGTTTTTTTGCCAGTTAGTTTCTCAAGTTCACCCATGTCTCCGACAGCTGAATCTATCTTGTAAGCCTCACTATATATGCCTCACTCAAAGTATTTTATATTATTCTTGAATAAGTAAAAAGTCATATGAGTAATGTTAGGCTTCCTTTTTTAAGCGTCTTGAAAAAAATGGAATAGTTTCAAGTTCCATTGGCAAAAATGTTACCCCAAATCTGCTTCATACAGTCGTTTCTTTAAAACTATGGATTATTCTCTAAAGAGAGTTGAAGATACATTTTTCTGTGTTTTATGAATATGTATCTATTCCCAGCCAACACCCAGGGATACATACAGTTTGCTTGCCTATATTGGATCTCTGAAATTCGTCTAGCCTTAGGACAAATTTCCAGAAATTGAATCTGTAGAGAGCCAAGATCACATGTAAAAATAATAAATATTTTCTTTTAAGAGTATATAAAAATAATATTGAAAAAAAATCAGGCAATTTGAGGCTGGGGAAGAAGGCGGCGAACAACCTTTATTAACAAAATAATAGTAATTGTTAAAGTTTACGTGCCTGCCAGCATCCTCAGTGTGTTACATGTATTGGCTTATTTCAAACTCAAAAAAACTGATGAGACCTTAATATTTTTCTACTTTAGAGGTAAGTAAATAGACACAGAAAGGTTAGAGGACCTGCCCAAACTCTCACAGTGAGTGACCCTTGGTGTCTGGCAATAAACCCAGTCAGTGACACTCCAGGGGCCATGGTTAGAAATATGACTGTTAGGAAAGCAAGGACCAAATGGCAGATGTGTGTTTCCACTGATGGTGATCTTTTAAACTGTTATTACCACTTTAGAATCACTGCTACTGGAGAATAATCAGGCATGTCTTTGCAATGTATTTTAAAGGTAAGTGTTTTGTTTGGAGTGGTTATTAATGAAGTTGAGAAATGGACATTAAGCATAGGATTGGCAGGAAACAAAATGAACTGTCTTATCTAGAGATGCACTGATGCATTGAAATGTAATCTGCCCAAAGAAAAATATTTCATTTTGAGCAGACAAGCTTATCTGTGTTATAAGTGTAAAGCCAATTCAAACTTGGCAGGGTTCCTGCCTCCCTTTGTCTGGCATTATTTTCAGTGGTATGGAAAAATGTTAATGTTACTGAGTTGGCTAAAATTATTAGGGCGAAGAATGTCATTTTTGATTTTTTAAAGCAAAATTTAGTCTTTATTTTATCTGATTGAGATAGTTAATCAAAATAATATTAAATTTCCACAGCTTCAAATGCACTTTTTTGTATTTAATTATTATCTATGAAAATAATGTGTATTCCAGAATCATTAAAATTAAAAAATAAATGTATTCAATACAGATGTTTTAATTTTATTTCCTAAGTATTTTTCTGTTGATAGTGAAAAATTTAAAATACATGTTTAAAAATCATACTCATCACCTAATATTATTTCCTATGTATGCATTTTAAATAAATAGAAATATAGTGGAAATATGTAGTAGATACACTAAGCTGTAAAAAGCCTTCTAAAAGTACTACTTATTTATGTTTTTGTTTCTTGACAGTCGGGTAAGGAGCACACTAAGCTGTTTTTCATTGATTTACTCAAAAACTATCATTTCTACAATTACCATAGGTAGAATTTGTGAATTACCACCAAATTTATTCGCTAGAATGTTTTTCCTGTATTTATCATCCAGTTAACAAACACCATAATTGTACCGCCATTATGTATAGCCATTAAGTAATTTCCATTAAGGTATTAAAAACCTCATGTTAGTTATCATTGAAGAAAATACATTTTAGAAATTCAACCTAACATCTTACTGAGAGATCAGATTTCACTTGCTTATTATTATATTTAATTGACATGAAACTATAAATCAACTACATTGATGCTCTGCATCAGAGATTGGGTAATTTTTTCTGTAAAAAGCTGGGTAGTAAATATTTTGTGTTGCAGGTCGTAGGATGTCTGTCTCTACTGCTGAACAGTGTTCTTGTGTCATGAAAGCACCTATAGAGAACACATGAAAAATGGATGTGGCTGTGTTCCATTTATCTGTTTGTTTATTTTTTTAACAAAACGGGGATTAGCTGTATTTGCATATGGTCTGATCTCTGTGTGCCTCTGTGGCCTCACTGCCTGTCACTCATGTCCTCATTTAATTCCCTGTCTCCAGTCAACATCCTGTTGTTTGGACATGCTTATTTCATTCCTAGATTAGATCTGTTGTACTTTTTTGTGCCCTCTGATTGTAAATATCTGTCCATGTGTTCAAAAGCTGGCTTCTTATCAAATGTAACTTGCTCATAGAGGTCTTGTCTAACTAACTTTCTCTTATAACTACACACACACACACCCCCCCCATATTCTATATGTATTAATTAGAGGATCAAATGTCCTAGTTTGCAATAAAAAGTCATGGTTTGCCTGGGATAGAGCTATTTTTTATCTGCTAATCACATGTCCCATCCAGTATAATCTTTGTTCCAGATATTATGTTATTTAACCAGATGTTTTTAGTTGCAATACATCAGCTGGACTGGGCTTGATAGCACTGTTTTTTACACATCCATCTTTTGCCATAATGGATTCTAATCGTACATAAGATGCATGTTCAAAGAACAGAGTTCTCCCTTGAACACATCATTACAGGTAAAAGATAACCTTTGATAACCAGCCTCTGTTTCCCACCCCTTTCTAGAAGCAATGTAATAAACCTTCCTTTCATGAACGTAATGTAATGTGTCTGGTGATATAACAAATTGTGCATGAGCATAAATGGCTAGGGGCAAAGTTTCCAGCTCAGATGTGCTGCAAGTTTTAGAGGCAGCTGTCCATGGTGGCCTCTTGCTGTATCACACCATGATGGAAGAAGCTCACAAAAGCACCCACCCACCCACCAGGGCTTCAGACGACAGAGTGACACATGCATTAAATGTGGCTAAGAAACGGGGGTACATAAAAATCCCCTTCCCACGGAGTGAGATAGTAAAAAGTGTAATTATTGAATTTCAACAGTAAATTTTGTACGCAAGCTTTATTGTAGCTAATGCTGCTATAAACGTGTGTGTACAAACACATCTTTGAGATCATGATTTCAAGTTTTTGAAGTATCTACTGACAAATGGGATTACTGTATCATATGGTAGTTCTATTTCTATTTTTTGAGGAACTGCTCTACTGTTTTCTATAGCAAGCACATGATTTACATTCCCAACAGTGTACGAGGGTTCCAATTTCTCCACATCCTGCCTAGCCAACATTTATTTTATGTTTTTTTTTAATAGTAGCCATGATTACTATTTATTTTAAAAACTAAATAATTTTCAGAATGTTTCTCTTCAGTATTTTGGTTTTTCAGGAATACAAATAATGTTTTTCTACTATTAGTCTCTTATAAATATTTCTATAATTATTTCATCAAGTTTTTACAGTGATTTTACCATTACTGTTTTTATTTTGGTGCCTTATAGTAAACATCCTTGAAAACACATCAAGGATGTATTTTACTTGAACTCCTTTGTGAGTGGCTGTAACTCAAAATTATTTTTCCTAAGTCCGCCATGTGCAATTTGCTCCTTATTATTCAAATTAGGCTTTGATATTACTATGTTAAACTTCCCTGCAGGTGCTTTCTATCCTGTATCTAATGCCACTTGCAGCAAGATAGTATCCTTTTTTCCTTAAAATGACTTTGGTTTGAGATGGGTCATTCATCCACTTTCTGTGGCACTCTTCTGAAATATTTGTTTTGTTGCAGTTTATTCAGTTCAAATAAACAAACTTCTTTCCCCATGCTCTGCTACATTCCACATGTCATGTGAGCTCTGTAAGGAATCAAAGCATAGCGCTATTCCTTTTCTGGAGAAACTCGCAATATTTTATTCAAACTTTAAACAAAAAGTGATACATTATTCATTTGTCTGTTAACTTAGGTAAATGCTTGTTGATCACCTCTCTCAAATGTTTAGTGTTTGTTCTATTTAGTATTTTACTTTTGTATCTTGCAGATTGATTTCTACATTGTATTCTGTCCTACTAAGAACATATTTTCATTTTTGTATTCCTATACATTTGGCATTTCTATCTGGCAGATTTCTATGTTATTTACTGCTGTGCAAGTAATTCTTTCTTTCCCATCTATATTTCACTCTCTGTGACATTTTCATAATTATTTGATTATTTCTGTCATGCATGATCAGAATAACAACTAGTTATTATAACTAAGTTTTGTTGCTTTGATTTTTCTCTTGACTCCTTTTTTTTTTAAATTTCTTCATGTATTCTATTTATATTCTTTTTTAGTTCTTTTAAGTTTCAAAAGTACCTTAAGTAACCCTTTAGGTTATTTTAGTGGTATAATTGTTGTCTAAATGTTATATAAGCTTTACATACATTTCATAGTTTCTAGTTACATTTTATTTAAAGCTTGAGAAAATGTACAAAGTGTTTTTATCTTTCTGAGATAGTTGATATAAGTAAATAAGTTAATGCAATCAGATAAGCTTAGTAGATGAAATGCTTTCCCACACATGAATAATGGTGCCTTTCTTACCTTGCCCCAAAGAGCATAGCTTATAAAAAAAACTTGGTATTTTATTTCCATCCTGTCTGCATATGATGCAGATTTCACAAGCTTTATGTCAGTCTGACTGGCTAGATATTTGGTCAGACATCATTCTTGATATTCTTGTGAATCTGTTATTTGGATGAGATTAACATTTAAATCGGTGGACTTTGAGTGAAGCAGATTACTCTCCATTATATGGATGGACCTCACCCAATCAGTTGAAAGCCTTAATATAACAAAGGCTGATGCTGCCCCCCACCAAGAAGGAATTCTGGCAGCAGACTGCTTTGGGGTTCAAACTGCAACAGAAACCGTATCCTTTCGGTTCTGTTTTTCTGGAGAACTCCAACAAATGAACGTCCTTGAAGGTAAATCTTTATCAAGAATCGATTTTTGCTGAACAAATAGAATTGCACTAATATGTGCATTACTTTTCTTGAAATTATATTCATTTTTAAAAAACGTACATCCATGACTTGTCTGTCTGTACTGTGTTATTTGTGGTGAAGGTGAAAAAAATACAGTGGACCCGCCGTTTCTACGGGTTCAGCGTCTATGGGTTTAAACAACCACTGATCGAAAACGTTTGAAAAAAACATTCTAGAAAGTTCCAAATAGCAAAACCTGAATTTGCTGCATGCTGGCAACCATATACGTTGTGTTTACATTGTATTAAGTATCATACGTAATCTAGAATTATTTAGAGTACTTGGGAGGATATGCTTAGGTTATATGCAAATACTGTAGGGGACTTGAGCGCCTATGGATTTTGGTATCAGCCCTGGGTGTCCTGGAACCAGTGTTCCTAGTGTACAGTGATAAACGCTGGGACAGTGGTGTTGATGTAAGCATAGGTGGGTATGAGAAAGGAGAGCTGTGTGCTTCCACCTTAGTAATTTATGACGGCACTGTTTTCCTTTTACTTAACAATTAGAAACTTTTGTTTCCATCCTGCAAGTGCTTATCCAATAAACTTCATTCTAACTTAGATCCAGTCACTTATCCCAGAAGGCATCTCTCCTCAAAAGCAATGGCTAGATAGCCAAAGAGATGAGTTGCATTGTTCAACAATCAAATGATTGCACTGTTCAACAATCAAATGATTCCATGAAATCACTTAAGGATCACCTTTCCTTTCCTTTCCTTTACTTAGTTAGCCTGAATTGCCAATTAATAGAGTTTTCCTTATCTGGTGTAGTCATTGGTCTAACTTTTCCCAGTATTTCTTGTACTGGAGACATTTAACATGGTCTTATGTGAAAATGAGTTGCATAAAAAAAATACATCAAGTGTATCAGACCCTGAATTCTCTTTTACTTTCTATTTTCCCACTGAGCATGCATAGATACACTATTAATTTGATTTTTGAAACATTACTAAATCTATTTTAAGCTACTCTAATCTCTCTTTATTATATGTGCATTACTCTACTGCTTTATTTTTAAGTAGCTCTGGGTCATTACACACCTCAACGTGTGATGTTATCAGATTAAAATAGAGAAGGTATTATAAGAAATAAAAAATTCAAATTCTACTCATAATTAAGAATGCAGTGTAGGAAAACTTAATTTAGAAAATAGATGAGCACACTACCTTAGGGAAATTTGGAAAAGGTCATACAAAGACCAATTATTAAAAAACACTCTCCCACAATTCCTATGCTGTTTGTCCATACACTTCCGTAATCAAAGATTTAGGAAGAACTAAGAGAAAATCGCATATACAGAATTTTATAATAATTTTAACTCCACTGTATAATTTAGACAATTTTTTTTCAGATTTTAGTTTTATTCCTCCTAATTTAAAATGAAGTCATACATCCTTTAAAGAAAGAATAAGATTTATACTAGTGAATATCTTAGTGGTTAAAGCTGCACACATAAGTTTGTGTAACGGTGTTTTTTAATTTTTAAAAAATTTTTAATTGAAGTATAGTGGATTTACAATGTTTTGTCGTGTTAGTGGGGTTAGTTTCAAGTGTACAGCAAAGTGATTCAGTTATAACACAAATACTGTTTTTAATGTTTGAAACAGTTTATTGAAAACAGGGTCAATATATTTGAATATTATATGATTACATAATTATTTTACTTTGATAAGCAGGAAAACCATGACAGTTACAAATGCTACATTAAGGAATGTGAGCCACACCCTGGAAATACAGCAGAATGTAACATAATTTCCTAATAGACAGGCAGGTAGAATGTAGTTTGTGGATGTTTATTAGTTTGTTTTAAGATGGTCTGTTATAATAAAAAAAAGTTCAAAAAATAAAAAAAATAACAAAATGGTCTGTTATTAAACTCATTATTTCAGGAGTTCAATTAATGTGTTTAGCTAGTAAGACAAAGCCAGGTGACTAAAAATGGTGATTTGATGCTCTAAACCCACAATACTGTTGAAGAACCAATTGAGCTTATCCATTGGGCACTAAGTGTTCTTGGTTCTGTTAAGAGGAGATTGCCCTGCTCACTTGGTGAGCCTTGAAGATCCTGATTATGTATATGTAGCATGCATTTTTAAACCTCTAGCTTCAGTCCACATCCTGATTCAATTTCACATATCCAATTTGTTACTTTCTGGCTTGAGTTATAATCATCAGCATAAGATTCATTCTCATCATCTCCACTGCAGTAGCAGCTAAGATGTATAAGATGCTCATGTTTCAGACACAGTACAAATCACTTGCATGCATCATTTCCTCGTTTTATTGAATAATCCTCCCAGTGCCGTCACTAAGCATGCATTAGGATGAACAGAGATTAGGTAGGTCACACAAGGGTTTGTATTCAAGAAGTGATGGAGAGAGAATTCAGTCTCTGATTCCAGAGTCTGCTCTGTTAATCACTACTCCACTAAATGTCTTACACATAGTCCTAACAGGGTGAAGACACAACCCTGGTACGCCACACTGCATTTACTCCTCTCCCTACTTATCCCGGTCTTAACAAACAGCTATGATGCTAATGTCTTCCTTAGTCTGTATTCCCACTTCTCACCTATGATAATCTCACCTCGGAACTGCTGTTTTCTCTTCATCTGTACTCCACATGCTGCTAGGTGTAATGTTCTAAAATGCAAGTATGATCTTGCGGTGTCACTGCTTGAGATCTGTCAATGCTTTAGAAATACATTTAACATAATAATACATTAGTCATTAGCATGATGTCCAAATACTCTTCACTGTGTGGCCAACAGTAACCGTCCAGTGTCATCTCTTGTATCTTTGCTGGCAATCATTAATAGTATGTGCACAGCACATTGGACTACTTGTCTGCTGGAAATGCTGGGGAAATAAAATCACACAAAAGAGACAAAACAAAAAAATCAAAAAATGCCACACCGCCAATCACAAAACTGTGCCACTAGAGGTCATGGAATCCAGGAACACATGAGCTTCTGAAAAGCCTGTTTCAGTGATCACAGCTGCCTGTAGCATTAAAACCACAGATTCTCAGGTCTTTACTCAGGGAACTTGCAAACCTCATGTATGATATTTACTCACAAATGCACAAGCTGGTGTGGGAAAGAAATAATGGCCGATGGCTTCTTTTTTGTTTCTGCCTTTCAAATCTTGTATGAACGTGTGTATTGGCAAAACGTTGTAGATTGCAGCCTGACAGAGGACTCCTGACAGTGTGTTCACGTAGCTCTTAGCCTTGCTCCAGAGAGTGTGTTCGGTACAGATAGTGCTGAGTATCAACATAGTCTACGTCCAAAAGAGGTACAGAATCGCAGCTTCTCACACTTCGCTGACATTTGTCTGGCCCAGGCTAGCATACTCTGTGTTACAGCAGTTACCTCTCACTGACCATCCTGGGTTTGCTTTCCCTCCACCCAGTGACTAGCCTCCATTCAGCAGCTAGAATGTTCTTTTAAAGGTGGACATCAGATCACATCCCTCCGCTGATCAAGACCTTTCAGTAGCTCTTAGTCTTATTCACGATAAAAGTTAGAGTCTCAAAAAAGCCTGCAAAGTCCTGTATGATTTAGTTCCCAGTTACCTTTCTGACTTTTTTCTCTTATTACTTTTTCTCCTCACTCTCTACTCAAGTTGTACTGGCCTCCTTGAGGTGTTTTTTTTAGCCTCCTAGGCATTCTTCAACTCTAGGAACTATGTACTCCATCCTTCCTCACCAATAACATATAAGATAGATAAAGAACAAGGACCTACTGTCTAGCACTGGGAACTTTGTTCAATATCTTGTAATAACCTATGATGGAAAAGAATCTAAAAAAGAATGTGTGTATATATATATATACATATATATATATATATATGTATATGTACATATACATATATATATGTATGTGTAACTGAATCCCTGCTGTACACCTGAAACACTGTAAATCAACTATACTTCAATAAAAATAAATAAAATAACTTTTTAAATCAATACTTATTTAAATTAAAAAATTGTTTGTTGTTCTATCATACAACCTCACTGTATAGCTTCAGGATTTGAACCTAGGGGAGAAAAGATACGGGACCCTTTCTTAAAAACAAACATGACCCCTTTGGAGGACAGTTTGGCTGTTTCTTACAACACTAAAACACTAAATATACTCTTACCGTATCATTTGGCAATCAAACTTCTTGATACTTATCCAAGGGTGTTGAAAACTTATGTCTACACAAAAACATATGGAAATTTATAGCTGCCTTATTCATAATTGTGAAAACTTGAAAGCGGCAAGATGTTGTTCAGTAAGTAAAATGGATAAACTGTGGTACATCAGACAATGGAATAGTATTCAGTGATTAAAATAAATGAACTATCAACCCACGGAAAGACATGGAGAAATTTTAAATGCATATTACTAAAGGAAGAAGCCAATTTGAAAAGGCTATAAACTGTATGATTCCAACTATATGACATTCTGGAAAAGACAAAACTGTAGACAATAAAAAGATGAGAGAGTGGTATCAGAGATTGAAGGGAGAGGAGACAGGGACGACTAGGTGGAGCACGGAGGATTTTTAGGGCAGTGGACATATTCTGTATGACACTATATTCATGGGTAAATGTCATTATATTTTGTCCAGACCCATAGAATGCATGACAAGAGTGAGTGTTAATGTAATGGATTCTGGGTGATTCTGATGTGTCAGTGTAGGTCCATCAATTGGAACACATGTATCCCTCTGGCAGGGGGTGTAAATCATGCGGGGGGCTATGTATGTGTTGGGAGCAGGGGCATATGGGAAATCTCTGTATCATCCTCTTAATTTTGCTGTAAACCTAAAAGTTCTCTTAAAAATGTTTTAAAACACCAGTCTCTTCTGTCCCTCCTTGCCTAGATATGAATCTTCTTTTTCCATCTTCAAAATGGTTTTTAGTTTTCTCTCTTGCAGGAAAACAGTAACTTCATGTTTTTCTTTAATCTGATGTTTATGGGTTTGTGACTGCTTCCTGCAGGCTTTTGTTCTTGATGTTGTAAGTCAAGGTTTCTAGAGTACAAAGCCCTTATTCCTCTAAGGTGTTTTGCTCTTGAAAATGAAAAACAAGACTTTCAAATCTCTGTCAGTCTCCAAAAGGTATAAAGGATTAAAAAAAATGACAATAATGACATTGAGGGGGTATGTATGGTTTGAGGGCTGATGAAAATGAAAGATGAGTGTTCACTTTTACCTTATGGTGCAAAAGCATATGTAACTAGGAAACCACATTAGGAGAAAGAAATGACGGACTAAATTAAAGTTTCAAAATGCACTTTGTCCATCTGAATGAGAGGTATTAAAAATAAAACTGCTATTTTTTGGTAAGTTTATAATTAAAATTTATTTTAAAACACACACTAAATGCATTCAAATCATTAAAACTTCATCTTTTCATATTTAAATAGAAGACCTGGATTTTAGTGCTGTGCAGAAAGACTCTCTACAGTGCATTCTACAGGCTCAGTACACAAAAAAAGGATCGAGTTTAATCTGCCTTTGTTCCACCAGCAGAAAATAATTAGATATCAACAGAGAAGTGGTGAAGTGTAGCCTTGTTTTCGAGCTAGAGTTTCATTAATTCCCTTTTCTTTCTCTATTTAATGTGATTTCAAATTCAAAGTAATTATATCTGGACAAGGTTCTTTGGTTAAAAGTGAAGTCGATTGTAGGAAACCTAGACACTTAGGTACTTGAAAGCAGTAAACAATTATCGCCCATATGCTTTCCTCAGAAAGTTGCAGTGACCTATCTTTAATTTACTATCTTACCACGTGTATCATACATATCTTACCACATCAATTAGGGATCCACGATCGGTTCATTATGAGGTCCTCAAGATCTTACAGGATTATCTTCCAAGAAATAAAAAAAAAAAATTATTATTTTCGTGTAATTCATATTACAACTGACAGTGCTTTTTACACAATTAAAAATCTCATTTTTGTTACGAAATCTAAAACACAGTTCCTCCTTGAAATGTGTTCATTTCTAAGAGGATGTGTGTGGATTATAAATAAATTACTTGCTTTGTATGTTAATGGGCTTGTGTGACTAGGCCAGGAAATCGACAGAACTGGCTCGGGAGCGGCTTGGGCTCTTCCTCGCATATGGCCCTCGTGTGTTTGCTAGCTGCTAAATACGGTGGGCTGAAACCAAGCTGTAATAATTGGTGTGGATTCCTAGCACTTCGTCAGAGGCAAGTGTTTAGGGATGTGGAGCTGACAAAATTAAAGACTTGGTCAGGGCTCAGCCGGAACAGACTGGGCAAGCTCGACGTCTGCCAAGCAGCTTGTTGTAACTTCTGGGAAGATGTGCCCTGGTTGCTTTTCTGAATGAATGGAGTCCTGGGGCACTGAAGAGATAACATGAACAAAGGCACAGACCACTTTAAAACATCTCCCTTCATTCCAGCGGGCAGCATGGGAGCCAGAATTTCATCCCCTCACAATAATCACCATTATCAGTGAGGTTCTGAGATACCCTGAGACCCTCCACCATGCCCACTTACAGTGTGGGAGCCAAGTAGGACTTAATTATACATTTAAATAAACAAATGTTAGTTAAACACCCAGTGATATGCCAGGTTCTGTGGTGAAAACAAAGCTGAGACATAATGAATTTAGAAAGGTCACTGGGTTACAATATACAAAATCATTTGTGCACATATCAATGCAAAATCAATTCTGATTTTATGTGCCAAAAACAAATAGAAATAAGGTTTTAAAAATAATACAATTTAAAATAGCATTAATAAACAATCATCTAAGAATAAATCTAAGAAGAAATTTGAGACCTCTGCATTGAAAATAATAATACTATTGATGTAAATGAAATTAGAGCTACATAAATGGAGAGAGCTATCATAAGTGTGATTAGAAGAACATTCAATATTACAAAATTGTTAAATAATCGAATGAAGTTCATTTTCCAGAATTTGTTAATAAGCTGATTCTAGAATATATATGGAAACATAAAGGACCAAAAATAGTCACAACAAAATGAAGGAGAACAAACCTGGAGGACTTACACTATTAAATATCAAATATATATATATATATTTCATTAATTTAAGTACAAAACTGGCAAAAAAATCAATGTTGTTAGAATTTAGGACAATGCTAGAAATTCCTGAAGTAAACTGCCATTTACCAACTTTACCAAGCACAGTAGTGTTTCCCAAACAAAAGAAAATGACACAGTACATATAATTTTAACAGCTGTTTATTAATATAATTTCATATGTCTGTTATTATTGGCACAGCCTATGGAAAGCAGATTGGCTTTTTAAGAGGAATCGTTTTGTTCTGAATTCTTTTCTACAGAAAATTCCCATAAATCCCATAAATAAAAGTACTTTCATAAAGATATTCACTAGAAAATGTATTTCTTATAGCAATAGCTTGAAGGCAACTCCTGGGTCTCAGGGCTGTGGTGGTAGAAGGGGCTCAAATTAGCTTGAGGCAGTGGATCACATCCCTTCACCAAGTTCACACTCAGTGACGTCACACTGGCAGCTGTGTTCTTTAAAGGGCTGACTGGATAACATTTACCAGCATGGCACTGGGTGGGAACAAATGTATTTTTGATCTAGCATACATTTTCAATATTAAAAGGCAATTAAAATTAAGAGCCTTATACTGTCCTGCTGGAAAACATTACAGATAATTTTTTATATTGCTATTTCAGTTTTAGGTACAGATAGTCAGAATTAGTTAAAATGATACATGAAGGAAAAAAAAACTCCAGGGAACTATAATATGTTAATCTCAGAGAATGTGATTTTATTACTCTTATGCTTTCTGGTGTTTTTATATTCTTTTAAAATTATTTTATTATAAAGTTTTTAAATATAACATGCATTTACTTTTTAAATTTTATTCACAATGGTTACAAAAATGAGAATCTTAGTAGAATTCTTACTTACTACAAAAAGTAGAAGGCCTAATAACTCCAAAATATATTATGTCTCCTGATGCTTGCTGCTTAGTTTAAAATACTCTAAGTCAATATCAATCTTCTTTATTCCAAAAGTCCTAATTTGCTCCATTATTTGCAATAATGGTGAGATATGGGTTACATTTGGAACTCTTACACAGTTTATCTTAAAGAGAGACAATAAAGAAGGCATTAGCATCTTGCTATGTTGTTATAAAATTCAAGAGATACGCATAGAACAGTCCACTCTATTAAAGAGGATTAAATCTATTAATGACAGATGTCTGGAACATTTCTGAACCAATATGTATGGCATTACCTTTTATGATTTGTATTTCAAATGTATATTAAAAAACTATCGAACCAAAAACATTATAAGCACAGAGACTTGAAGAGATGTAACACAAATGTCAAACAAGCAATCAAGGCTAACACTGTTCCATTTGTGGCCACGACCGTATTCACTGCAGTACCACTTCAGTTTTGCATTTTCTGGTAGGTAAGACAATGTATGTTGTAAACTCCAGGTTAACTACAGAGTTAATTAGGTAAAATATTGTATCTGTTTATGTATTTTCTGCTTAAAAATAAACCTTTTGTTGGCATATTTTGTGTCACACCATATAAATTTTAGCTTGATACACGATGTAATAAATTTTAATAAGTTCCTGGTTTGAAAGTGGAAGAGCTCTTTCTACATAGGAGGTTTATCAGTTGATCCAGCGAAAATGAAGTTAGTTTACACCTTCCTTTTTAAAGCAGTGTGGAGAGTTGTGAACTAATCATGTTTCTACTGGAGAAAAAATCCAGTGTATTCTAAAAGTGGTAGGGTTAGGGTGGTACACAGTGCCAGCCTACCACGTCGTGATTCAGTTACACTTTGAACGTCAACTTTCCACAAGAATGTCCTTTAACAGTGTATTGCCAGGGTGGGCACTTCTAAGGCTGCACTTGCCTCATTGTCTCTTTAAAGCACCTTTAACACCCCCCCCCCCACCCGCACCATCCCAGCCCTTCTGCCATCTTTTAGTCTTATTTCATGGACTAACTGCAATTCTACATCAAGGTGTGCTCTCAGAGCTCCCAGTTAAAGGGAAGTAAAAGATTTTCTGTTGGTACCGGGAATGGAGGATCCGAGGTGTGGTTTCCAGAGGAAACCATAGGATAGCTATGTCTTCAATAATAAAAAGCTGCACTGAGATTTTCATTCTAAGTTTTATTCTAATTATTTGGGGGAAGAAAAATCAAACTTTTATATCCAGCATTATGATAGAGCAGATATGTTTAGTAAACCTTGTGATACAAACTAGTAAGAGATTATGGTTCAAATATAGAATGGATTTTTGTATAAAGAGCTAAGTTCATTTGACAGGAGGAGAAGTCACCAGAGTCAAAACAGAGACGAGAAGAAACAAACGAGTGATAAGCAGGCAGAAGGGTATTTACGCATCTTAACAACAGGACCTTTAAAACGTCACAGGGAGAACAGACAAAACTCAAATCACTAACTCAGGGTAGGTTCCACACACAGAGACCCACTCCATCTAGAGTGGGTCTAGAGACCCAAATCTAGAGACCAAAAAGAACTTCATGCTCACAGGCTGGGTTTGTGGAGGAAGGAGAAAATCTCTGGAGAATTTGCTTCAGCAAGCTTGCCTTCACATCACATTTCTGCTCCTTGCCTGGCGTCTGAAAAGCTAAGCAAAAAATTTAAGTGGTTCTGGATTTATATCAAAGTATGAGTATCATCAAACTCTTCCAACACTGACAAAAATAAGTTAGACTTCAGCCAGCAAAACTACGAAAAACAAAACACAAAAGCTATTTGGAAAGTAACAACACACTGAGGGGAAAAAAAAAAACTTGCAGATAAATGAAATCATTACAGAAATCAGGACTTTACTTAGAACTAAAAAATTTAATTATTTATTGGACACATATAACAACTTATCATTAGCCAGAATCACTAAATTCTAAACTATGCGTCACCGTAGAATTCCCAAGATGTTTTTATCCAGTACAGAGAAAAGCACAGTAGACTGATTGATGACCAGTTTTATCTTAGAGGATAAGACTTTGTTCTCACAACTTCTAAATATCTTTGTGGTCTTCTGCTTTAGTCCTAAAGTTCCTAGTAATCTTATATTCTATTTATGATAAAGACTTATTTTGAAAACTCACTAAATTTAAAAAAATCATTTAATCATTTTAAATGACTGATGTTTATTCCGTTTCCCAGCCAGTGGATTCCATTTGTCTCAACATTTGGCAAAGTGTCTGGTATCTAACATGCTATATACACAAATATCAGTTATTCCTCAAATATTTAAAGGAAACCTGACTACATTTTATGCTGATGGCATGATCCCTTTCAGAACTTCTTGCATGTTAATCGTTAAATAATAGTTAAAACCCAAAGAAAACACCATCCGATATAGTGTTCCTCAAAACAGACAATGTTTTATGATAAACTTAAGCAGCGCAGTGTTAGTGGATGTTAGCACAGACGCTAAAGCCAGGTTGCATGTGTTTATATTCCGCTTTGTATCTTTGGGCCTTGAATTCACAAAACAATCTGAGCACAATTTCTTCATCTTTAAATAGATCTTTTTCTTCTTTGGGTTATGATAGAAATTAAACAAGTTAATATATGTAAAGATCTTAGAAAAGCACTTGGCACCCAGGAAGCCAAATGTAATCATCATCTGTATCAATTTTTGAAGAAATTTTCTTAGGGAACCTATAGGTAAGTTGTATCTTGTATTATATTTTTGAAATATACCCAAAATGAAATTGTGCCAGGTGATGCATTAAGAGAGAGAGAAAAAAACACAAACAAAAGTAATCATAGGATCAGACAAGATTGAGAAAAACTTTATTATTCAAAGATAAACTTTTTTTTAAGCAGGGGGGTTTCAGTATCTTTAATATGTGAGAATTAATATGGATTCCAAGACTTTGACTCAAAAATCTAACCTGCTTTGACCAAATAATCCTCTTTCAAGACCAGTGTTTTCAAGCCCATCCATTTTCGAAAGAATGTGACAGAACATGCCTAGAATTTAAACAGCTCCACAGTTTGGTTTTTAATAATAATCTTTATTAATTTGACCCTAAATGAACACAAGAGGTTTTCCAGGTCAGAAACATGGTTCTTATTAAATTCCTCACAGTAGATAGTAATTTGCAGCACCTCATTGTCCTGGAGTCGATCCCTGGCGCAATGGGATGAAAGCTGATGGGTTTTTTCCTACCAATGACCCCAACACCCTAGAGGTGAAGGGCAAGGGAAATGACTTTCCTCTGCTTTCAAAGAAGAATGAAGACGTTTGCCCCCTCCCATCCCAAAAGGGTCTCCTAGGAATAGTAATATTCCTGAATCTTAAATCCAAACCATTTGGAAGTCAAAGAAAACCTCTCCGGGAGCCAGATAGTCCCCTGCCTCTCAGTCTTTGAAACCTGGATTTTTCTTCAGGTTCTGGGGCTTCATTGATTTCGACGTGTAACTACTGAGGAAGATGCCTAATTACTCTCTCTTCCCAGTACCTAGGGTTTAACTTAGGGATATATGTCAGGTTCCAGGAGTTGACCCTGTCCTTGAGGGAGGAGAATGTTGTCACGTCACTCTTTTTGTATCAGAGTAATTAGTTAAACAAAAAGCTGGAGCTCTAATCTTCCAGGTAAGACTCCCAGGAAGCTTGGGATTTTTACAGGAACCCTGCGGAATCCAGAGAGGTTGAGTTTCCCTACAAATTAAGCAGATTTTGAAAAGATAGATAATTGGCCGTATTAAGAGCATGACGCATGAGACAAGAACAAGAAGCTTGTTTTGTTTTACTTTGATGGATTCTAATAGGAAATATCCCATTGATCAAACAAACTATATATATATATATGTATATATTATATTAAATATATATGTATAATTTAAGAGTTTCTTAAATCTATCTAACCACTTTAAAGTTTATGGGTTGTGTATGAAAATATATTACACACATTTCAGTCACCCATTTTTGTCTCTAAGGAACTGAGATTTTGTCCATGTCACATATCATTACTCATGAATTTGAGTAAAAGCAAAAATCATTTATTATCTCGCAGTTTCTGGGGGTCAGGAATCCAGGTGAGGCTTTGCTGGGTGATTCTGGCTGCACGTTGTCCATGACTTTGCAGTCGAGCTGTCTCAGGAAGGAGCTGGAGCTGAGGAGGGGGAACAGGCTTCTGACCTCAGTTACAGTCCTAATCAGGTGGCCTTTCCTTAGAGCTGCCTCCGGGCAGTGGTGGCTTCTCTTCTCCTCAGTGCGAAATCCAAGAGGCAGAGAGAGGGGGAAGGAAAGATCTTAACATAAAACCACTATCTTTTAATACTGTAATGTCAGAATGGACATCCTGTCATTTCTGCTGTATTTGAGTCAGTAAATCCAGCCCTCACCCAAGGGGAGGGGATTTTACACAGAGATCTTAGAACCTGCCCAGCATCCTTAAAATTTGGAGTCGGTAAGTGTGGCTGGCATCACAGCCTCTATGGAGATGCTCCCGGAGGGTGTTTGGTAGTAGCTGAAGCACTTAAATGAAAACGGTTTGCAGTGCTGTAGTCATTGTTAGAAAGCAGTGGGTAATTGCCTAAAATTACCTAATACCTGAACATGAGAACGTTGAAATGGAAAGTTGTGAACACAGAATGTTTTCTGAAATGTACACAATCTAAAGTAGTCAGTCACTCTATACTCCTAATTTTAACAAATGATCTTTTATAATGGGTAATTTTTTAAAAAACTGTATAACAGTGCACCAGAGGCTGACAGCCTAATCGCTTTCATGAATATAGCTTTATAATATTCTGAAAAGACTTTACATGCAGTAAATCATGATTGGCATATAAAATATTTCAATATTAGAGTTTTAAAAGATTTATGTAATCTCTACAGGTTAAACACAAATATTTTAATCATTTATGTTCATTTCTTTATTCTCATGCCAGCTTAGTCATGACTGGAACTGATTTGCTGAGGTTCAGATTTTGAATTTTAGTTTTGCTTAAACAAGACAGAAATTAATGAGAGTATTTTCAACTTGAGTGCACTGGACCAGTCAAAAACTCAAATGAATGTCACAGAGAATGATAATAAATTTTTAAAAAGTTGATGTCAAATTTTCTAGAAAGTGTGATGGTCTCTCCATTACTAGTGATGAAGGAATTGATAGAGACTATAGAGACAAAGAAATGAGGTTGCAGTAAGCTCTGGAAGGTTTTTTATAATTGTATATAGTATAAGACTCAATAAAAATAAAAATAAACATAAATATTTATCAAGGGCTACCGTGTGTCCAGAACTCTGCTGTAAGATAATTTCACAGGGGCTTTTACAATAACGACCATGCCAGAGGGGCTGCGCGTGGGCTAATTACCTTTGAAATTATTCCTATTATATTAAGAATCTGCGCAATCAAAACACACTGACAGGCATTCCAACTTTATATACCAGTCCTCTCCACTAACCATTCTACTCTAACACAAATAAACAAGCTGTTTTCTATTTCCCCCAACTTGCCCAGATGTCTACTCTCCTCCTCTTTATAGTGTAGGCTTCTCAGGAACTCTACCCCCCTTCTTTCTCCACATTTCCAAATGTGATCTTTTTTTCAAGAACCAGGCTTATACCTTGTCCAGGTGCTTCTCTACACTTCTGAGTGGACTCTTCCTCAGTTGTACCTTCCTGGCAGTTCTTCAGGATCTCTATTAAGATACCAATTATTTTCTAACTTGTATTTTATTTATGTAGGTTAGGTAATTGGCACGTATCAGTTTTCTGATTGCAAGCTTCATGAGGTCAGAACCCACATCTGAGCTATCTCTGTGTCTTAGAATAGCTAGACGAATGCTTTGCATTTGACAACCCGACTGACAATTTCTATTGCATAAATAAGCATAGAAGCCATCACACTGCTTGGCATCTATGATTTTACAAATCAAAGAGTTGTTTAGACCCAAAAGAATTTGAGAGGTAGACCCTGTACTGTTCAACTAAAGCAAGTAACGCAGGCAATTAAAGTTCTTCAATGTTGGTAGAAAGCTGGAAGATATGAAATTATTTGGTACCATAATGTAAAAGATATCAAACAGATGAGGCCATAGAAATGAAGAATTACTTTACAAATTCATGAGACCACCTTAAAAAACATATTTTATAAATTTAGGCACTAAAGAAAGATCTATAAATAGAATAGTTAGCCCATTTGTGTGTGTAGGAGAATAATTATAAATGTCCTGATCCTGAATGAATACCATCATTCGTGTTTACACCGAAGCATTTAAGTAATTAATTTATTTTTTGACAATAAATTTCTGCTGTAAGCTAAAGGCATGCTCATGCAAGGTCTGTTCTCTAGATTGGCTAAAATAAAGGACGTTATGGGCAAGATGAAAACTTGAAATGGAAAACAGTTCATATTTAATGGAGAGTCATCACATTTTTAAAATTACCACTTGGGAGAGGTTATGACTAAATACCATAAAATTAGAATTGCTTCTTGCAAAGCAAAGCGATGAGCAGATCTGGAGGAGGGAGGTGAAGAGAAACGTGTGAAAGACTCATATCTGCGTGCTCTCATTAGGGCGTATTTTCAGCCTGCAGATGCTTATTCTCGGTTACTTACTACTGCCTGGTGTGAGCGCACCGAAGTTGAATCGGCGGTAAGCTCATCCTCCCACTTATTGTCGCTGTTGTTGTGACTGTAATCTAAAGGTATTGTATGCAGATCTTAGGCATCTTGAGTCATGGAATTTTTGTCCCTTGGATGAGTCTGGGACAAGGAGCCTCTCGTACCCGGGACATCCAGGTGTTCCTCATCCCAGGACTCCCCTGAGATTCCAGGAGACAGGGCTGCTTCTGGGAAGGATGGTGGAGGTTGCAGTACCTGGGGCCTGGTGGGTTCAACCATTCTCCGAGATGCTCTCGAAGCTCAGAGCGTCCCTGCCCCCCCCCCCGCCCCGTCCCTCCATCAGGATCTGCACAGCCCCCGCCACGTGCTCAGTGCCACGTGGTGCTCCCTGAGACTCCAAATGCGCCCTGTTTACCATCCAGGGAAATCCCCCACCCCACCCACCCCAACCAAGCCTCGGCCCGGTCCTTGGGCACCTCTTCTACCCTCAAAAGTAAAGAAAACAAAACAAACATGTAACATACATGTAAGAACGTGTAAGAATTGTGTATCTAAGAAGTGTTCATCGTCTTGTTGGCTCCTCCTGGCTGGTACTCCAGGATTGAGGAGTAAGGTAGAATCATATCCCCACTTCAACTTTATTTTTAAATATCACTTCACTTACACCAAGTCTAAGACTTCACGTAAAAACCACAGCCAAGAGCTTGAATCCAGTGAGCGCGGAAGCCTTCGAGGCGGGAGGAGGAGAGACTGTTGACAGAACCGCAGGTACCGTGGGCTTAATGAAGAGATTACAAAACTGGGACTGGGAGAAACCTACTTCCCCACCTGCAAACTCAGTTACTCATTTCACAGTAGCCGATAGTTAACTCTACAGAGTTGTACAGATAAGAAATAATGTCAGTGAAATAATTACACCTTTTTGTGCTTAATAAACCTAGCTACTAAATTCAGTGTTAGCCAACAGACAGGAATAGGTAATGTTATCAATTACCTCTTTGCTCACCTTTGGGAGAGTTTTTAACATGGGGTAGTTTGATCTAAGTATTCACATTTGAAAATTTTTACATTTATGTGAACACATCAGCTTTCCTAACTTTTAAAAATAATTTAGTATTAATGAGATACATGTTAATCAATTACATGTGAAGAATCTATGACATACCATGTGTAAAATTATGATATACCATATATTCAACTTTAAGAATGAAATAAGTACAAATAAAACCACTTTCATTATAGTGGCTAACTTTTATTTTAATAATGCTGAAATTCTGATTCCCAATACAGACTGTGTCCTAGTCAGTTCTGTAATTGTTCAGTAATTTGCTATAAGCATTGTGGGCTGTGGTAACTTCTAGTTTAAAGAATAATATAGCATTCAGTATGGTTAAAAAAAATCAAAAGTTACTTTGAAGTAACTTATTAACAGCAACATTTAAAAGCAATTTGTCATTAAACATCTTAAGATAGATATTTTGAAAAACTTGGCAAAGAGTGTGTTAAAGGTTTGATTTTATTAAGTGAACTACTATTGTAATTTTTTTTTTTACATTACATTTGTTATTTTCTTTTGACATTCATACTCCATTTGAAGAAAAACATATTGGCCCTTTGAAGCAAGATATTTCTTTTGTATATAATCTCACATTCTTAAGTTTAAAAAGAAGGGAAAGGGGAAGGAAGGGGGAAGGGGAAGGAGTGAGAGTTCATTGAATGTCCCAAATTTCTGTAGTCAATTTTTAGATAAGCAAAGAGAAGAGGTATAACCAGCCACGTTGAATAAAATTTCACAGACATACTACATTTCACTAGTATCTGATATATATCGCCTTTAACAGCTGTGCAATAAAACCAGATGTTTAGCTTAATGGTATTTAGAATGTATAACATGTACATGGAAAAAAATCTTGCCATGAGTAAGTGACCACAGATCACTTAAGTGCTCCAAATTTAAACACATTATCTGTGAAATCAGGAGAAAAAGAAAAGCTAGAAGGAGCTGTATGTCTGATCAAGGTCAACATTTTGTAGCTGTGGAAATTCAAGTAGAAATTGAGTGAATTCTCCAACATTCAGCAGATGGTTAAAGGGTAATTTTTTTTTTATTCTCAGTTTAGTATGATATCCACCATAATTGAATTGATGATCAAGAGAGTTTACATCATCTCAAAATTAACTTAAAATATTTATGGAATCAAAATGATAAACTTCTTACTCTCGCTAAGTAAATATAATTAATTATTCACATTATTTTCTATGTATTCAGATTCTCTCTTTGTCATTTATTTGTCATGCTTCAGGGATATGTTGCAGATTACCTAGTAGATAATTATTGCTACAACTAAAAGACTTCCAATGATAAGCCTATATGGGTGTGTAGATCTGATAAGCCTAGTTGATATTTTATAAATAATTGATACATTGTATAAATGCAGTCAGATCTTTTTTCTGGAATTTTTTAACATAAAGATTTTAAATCTGTGATATTCATACTTTCACAAAATGTACTATTTTTAGTGTCATTTCATATTGTAATAAAATTTGTTAATTTGTAGAAGAGTTTAAAATATTGAGCAATTATTGGGGAAATCCATTTACTAAGTGACGGCATCATTTTCATTAGAGGGTGAATGTAATCAGTTAATTTTCTATATAGATATTTATGTAGAACTTTTAAGGTTGGTAAAAGACCTAATTTTTGTTAGGCATTATGCCAAGTAATGAATAAAGTCGAAGTACAAAAGTAATTATGATTGAATAGTATCCTGAAGATAAAGTATGAATGTTTTTTTATTGTTTTTTTTTTCCCCAAAGAATTTCTGTTGCAATCTCCGACTAATAGAATTTTACATTCCTTTGGACCATGCAGGCAATGTATATTTTATTACTAGGTGCTTATTTGAACTTTTAAAATGACTTATTGAACAGAATAACTCATATCTTTGCCAACTTGACTTTCTGAAACATGCATTTACATTGTCTTGAAAAACTTAAGTGTATTTGTAAAAAAAAAAATTTAGTGCTGATAAAATAGTATTTTTTTTTTTATGATCTTCTTCTACATGAGAATTAAAAGACCTGATTCTTCTGGTTTTTTTTTTTTTTTTTAAACTATGTTCTTTTTTTAATTAGGTTACAGATGAAAATTGACAGTTTTGTCTTTTAAGAGTAAATACGCTTCTCGGACTACTAACGTTCATCTACCATGGAATTCAGTATATTTTTATGATATTCAAAATTACTTTTAATTTGTAAACACAAAGAAATTGTGATGTCAAATCAGCCAAAAAGTGGAACTCACTTGTATATTTATAGTGCTGTCCCTCATCCAAAACAGGCAGAAAAGTGGAATAAGTCATAAATGCTTGACTACTTTACTTTTCTCTGTCTTCTCAAAAACTTACCTTCCAGAATTTTTTTTTTTGTTTTTCTACGTAGACTTTATTTTTAGGCTGTGAGTGACCTACATATAACCTTTAAAAAAATAGATACAAGAAATCAAGTTTCATGTGTGAATATAGTAATCAATATACAATGTGTAATAATACAGCCCAAACAATACATTCTTTGTATCGTTGCTCACAGAAGTTTTCATTTGACAATTATTTGTTCTATTTACTAAGGAAAAGATTGCCTTGGGGGGGAAAGAATATCATGTAGCACTTTTATGTGTGAATCTTTTCAACTGTAATTATTCGAATGGATAACGAAACATGAATTCTGCCTTAGGGTTAACACATATCCAATTTGTTTCACAGATCACCTAATTATAAGCAGATCATCCACCCACCTCAGCTCTAATCCCTTTGCATTTTGAAATAATTTCAGATACCAGAGAAATAGGTGATACTTTTTATTAGGTCATTCGGAGAGTACCCATGTTATAACTGTCTCACTTATATTCCTCTTTCTTAATTCTCAGCGGCTAGGGTATCAGCAGTAAATAAGTTACTAGCATGTTACAGACATATGGGGAAAATAAATAGAACATTTTAACAAAAAGCAAAAACAAACTCAACTGTCAGTTTTGATTTCTTTCTGTAAAAGAACCTACATGTTCAAAGCGTATTTCAAGACATCATGATGCCATTTTAAGCTACTGTCGTCATATTTCACAAGTAAGATAGAGCCACGATTTAATATTTATTTCTGAGAGACATACACCTGCTGCTGAAAATTGTACCTCAGAGGGCTCACAGCTCCCTGTAAATATACAAATTAAGACTGTCTCACAAACTGGTAAGCAAAGGCAACTGCAGTATCATCAAAAGGATTCTCTAGAATATTCTCCTCATTTATTTTTATGTCACAATCTTCTCTTAACCAGTTTCTCTTCATATATTCTTTTCTACATCCATAAACTCTATAAAACTATAACTCTTTCCACTTAATATACTCTTTAGTTCCTTTCAGAGGCAAGCATCGTGGAAAAGTTACTCTATTTACTGTCTCTGCTTTCTCGTGTTCTGTTTACTCTACAAACTTGGATCTGGCTTCCTCCCTCACCGCTTGACTGCAATTTGAGTTGGTAATGTTATTAATAGTCTTACTGTTGGCAAATCCAATCAATGCTTTGCGGACTTCCTCTTCCTTGTCCTGCTCTGTCTTCCATGACATCCCACGCTCTTGGTTGTCTTCATACATCTCTGTTTCCCTTAACACTTCTTTGACTTGCTCTTTCTTCTCCACCCTCTTTTACATAGTGAAGTTGTTCAGGGAGTGCATCCAGGCCTCCCTTTCTTCTCATTTTGGAAACTCAACCAGAGATTTAAATATTGTCTCTATGTAAAGGCAAATATATCTTGGTGTAATCACTTCTCTGAACTTCAGACCTACATATTTGATTGCCTCTGGAAAATTCCAGTTGGATGTAGCATGGACGTTTAAAACATAACATTACCAAAATGGAACCAGTGTACCCTGTAGATAAGCTCTTCTTCCAGCGTTTCCCCGTGTTTCAAATAGCTCCTCTGTCCAACTCTTGCTCAGGTCATAAAACTGAGAATCATTTTAACAGCTTGCTCTGCCCCAGGTTGCAACATCCAGTACTCTACTAGATTGACAGAATATTGACTAAATCTATCCACTTCTTTCCTAGAAACCAAGTATTATCTTCTTCCTTGTGAAATTCATCTCACCAAGTCCGGCAGAATTTACCACCTATGATTCTCTCAGCCCACGTTCTTTCCCTCTTCCCTGCAGTTGCCAGTCCAGTGTGAGCCGCCATCACCTCTCCCCTGCTCTAGTCAGTGGTCTCCTTGCTCGTCTCTTCACTAGTGTACTTACCCATTTATAATCCATTGTCTACAGAGTGTTCACAGTAATATTTAAAAAAAAATTAGATCATATCACAATTATTAAAACTATGGAATATACTTTATTATACATGATACAGCAACGTCTTCCCTCCCCAAACATTTCTGGTGCGACTTTCTCTCCTTGCTCCCCGTGTCTATCCATGATGGCCTATGGGCCAGGGTATCTGTACCAAAACCCTCCCATAGGGCCTTGGTACGTTTTGGTACTTCGGAGTAAAACGTTCTTCCGTCAGTGTTTCAAAATATTCAGATCTTCAGATCTCAGTTTAAATGGCATTTCTTTAGAAAGGAAGGCCTTAATTGACCACAAATCATCCTCGGGGACAAATCTCCTCTATTTCAGTATCTCGTAATTCGCTGTGTTATTATCGTAGTACCATTTGCAGTTGTATATTTAATGACCCACTTTCCACTAAAAATAGTTGTTACTAAAATTTGTCTCATCCATGTGTTAGAATTGTGTTTATTTTTATGAGTTTAATTGTTTTCTCTAGATGAGATATTTTTAATGGTCAGATTGTATCTGAGTCAGTTGGGCTGCTTTTAAAGTGTATAGTTCTCAGGATTTATTTTGAAAAGGGAACCAAGAATCATAAGTTTCATGCGTGTTTAACAAGACCCTGTGATGATTCTGATGCGCATTCTTCTATTTTTTTTAAGCAAACGAAAACATCTGATCTAAAAGTATATATGCACTAATATCTTTGAAATCTAGAATAGAAGCATGTTTTACGTTCTATTTTAAAATATCAAGTCAATTGGTTATATTTCATATGCATGTTCCTATTCGAATGATTTCGAATTTTAGCTGTATGCCAACTGGAAGAGTAACAGATAATGACAAATTGAATTTATTATTCCACCTTTTAGTTTCAGTGGGATAATGTTTTTAATTATCTTAAGTAAAACTGCTTCTTGGAGAATTCCAGTGTATAAAATAAAAGAAAAATCGCTCTCTGACAAAGTGTTTCTTCACCTTCGCAGTCTTGGGCCTACTTATTTTTTAGTGGAGAGACTGGGGATTGAACCCAGGACCTCGTGCATGCTAGGCGTGCACTCCACCACCGAGCTATACCCTCCCCCTCCTTGGCAGTCTTGGCAGTTTGGGCTGGGGATTTCTTCTTGTAGGAGGACGGTGCTATGCACTATCAAATGTTTGGCAGCATCCTTGGCCTTTATCCACTAAAAGCCCACGTTTGAGACAACGAAAAAAATGTCTCCAGACATTGCCCAGCTCTCCTAATGTGTGATATCACTTCAGATTGAGAACTGTTAGTCCAACAGAAAGATCGTCTCTTTAGTGATACTGGATTTCCAGTCCCCACTATCCCATCAGTTAGCTCTAATACCTTGGGCAAGAGCCTCACGACATTCATATGTAATGTGAGAAAGCCAGAATAGATCCATCATTTTCAAGTTACCTTTAAGTGTTTACCATCCTTTCATCCTGCAGATAAATCAAGATGTAGATGAATAGGAGAAGACAGTTACTGCGATATAGTGAATCTTTGTATACACAAACGCATACATATATATTATGAATATATGTATATAAATATAATAAGAAAACAAAGTACCTTGAGTTAGGAGAAATAATTCAGAGAAGAATGGTAATTGATATTATGCTTGATACTTCAGGAGTCCTTTTATATGTTAATATGTAAGTTAATACTAAATACCTTTATCTAAAATACATGGGAAATAATGTATAACTTATACATTAGATGTTAAAATTTTTTTCTTAAAATTGGAAATGTACTGATGATATTTTCCCAGTGTTTTACTTTTATAATTGGTCTGTGTGTGTGGCAAAGAAAGTTGGGCACAGAGAGATCCTTAAGCACTTTTTCGAGTGTTGTGGCAATCTCTTCATGGTTGTCATTGGTAAGGAGTTGTCCTCTCCCTCTTCCCATCGTCACGGTGGCGTCAGGGAAGGTCACCTTTCTGCAGTGCAACACTCGAACACCCCGTATTATACGTAGTACCTTGGTGTTGACAGAATCCCCTAAACATGGCATCTTCAGCTTTTGTCTTGCTCTTCTCTTGAAAAAGCTTTTGTTAGTTTGGGAATTGTTAGAAATGGTCACATTCTGCTGTGTGGATTGTAAACAAAGGAAGAGAGTTCTTACTAAACAACAAAAATGATAATGGTCAAGATTCTGAAAGAGAAAAGATATATTGGAAAGGGGTTGTCTGGATCCCTGTGGAGTCAGCTCCAGGCCCTCACTCCTACCACTCAAAAAGCTCATTTGTTACCTAAAAAAAAAAAAATGCAGTCCTTCTTCTTTTGTCTGTACAGAGTCCCCAGAATGCACCTTAATTCAGTTCCTGACTCTGCTCCTCATTGTCTGGGTAACTTTGAAAAACATACCCAACCTTTCAAGGTCTTAGTTTCCTAATCAGCAAAATGGGATTTTTTAAACATGTTTATATCACATGATGCTGTAAATATATTTTTAATTATATATTTCAAAGGGCTTGGCCTGATCCTTGTCATTAAGCAAGTGCTCAGGAAAAGCTAATTGCGAAGTGATAGTATAACTTAGTGAGAGCTAGGGTGTGCACTGGTTGTGCGCAAAGCTGGTTTCCTCGCGGACTGGCTGTGTAATCTGGAGAGGGTCCTCATCCCCAGAGCTTTCTGTTTCCCTTCTGTAGCATGGGGTGAATGAAGCCTTCCCTGGGGGTTCTTGTGAGCATTCGGACTTCACCCACCCACTGCCTGGCACATAGTAATCAAACGGTGATCATTAACTGTCATCGCGATCATCAGAACCTGAGACCCTGACTCTGCCAAGCCCTTGGCCCAGTTTTTATGAGGCTGTGGTCCAGCTGCCCAGTCTCTCCCTCCCATTGGCACTTCCACCTTCCTCAGCTCTCAGCAGTCCGGCTGGGTAGAGACTTCTGCTCTCATTGCTCTGTGTAAGCAGAGCATCCCTGTGATTATCTGTCTTATCCTTGAGTTTCCTTCATAGCAGACATCACAATAGGTAACTATTGTATTTATGTTCCTACTTGTTTTTATTTTTCTCTTCCACTACATTATAAGTTGCATGGGGGAGGGAACTCATGTCTGTTTTTGTTTGATTAGAACAAAGGCTGATATATATTGGCACTCAGAATTGAATGAACAGATTTGGTTTTTCTAAATCACTGACGCTCAAGCAAGCTTGTCTGCCCAGGTGACCCAGAGAGTCTTTCAGATGGGCTCTCGGAGCCCAGGACCACTTCAGCTATGCCTCTAAGTCTTTGCTTATATTACAACCAAGATACTCTGTTATACCATCATATAAGACAATCAAGATACCCTGTTACAATAGCGTATGAAACAAATTTACAGTCAGTAAAAATGAGATATAATTTCCACCGAAGATATTTTTCATTGCATATACCTGACCAAGTTCTTCAAAGAGACTAACCAGGTAAAATTGATTATATATGTTTTTTTTTCTCTTCCATTTTCATGCATTAACTGATGGCCTTACTGCTTTTTCCTTTCATACGCTTTTTTTTTTGTTTTGATGGTTACAGTGTACCATAAAAACTGAAGTCTAAAAGCAAGTAACTGACACTTTAATTTTTTCTATTTCTTTTTTCTTTGACTGACAGTTAGAAGAAGGGTATTACCACAACCAGAATGAAATTGTGATTTATGGCAGCGTAAAGAATAAGAAGTTCTGGAAAGAGAGCTTATGGGAAGCGTCAGGGTCTCAGAATTTGTAGCAGCCGTTCCAGCTTGTACATGGCAGTAATTTTAGCTACTGCTGCCACCACTTGGCCCCAGACAATCACAAGAACACAGGAGA
Source organism: Camelus bactrianus (assembly GCF_048773025.1). Lineage (NCBI taxonomy): Eukaryota > Metazoa > Chordata > Mammalia > Artiodactyla > Camelidae > Camelus > Camelus bactrianus. Next base: position 8,314,347 of record NC_133561.1, on the reverse strand, counting down.
CAGCCTTGGATAAAACTCTCTGTATTTGGTGAGTTTATTCCAGAAACGTTTTATTATCCTTAACGTCTGCTGTGTTTGGCAAATACAGAATATTTTGTGTCAAATGTATTAGCATAAAGCCTTGTCACTCTTTATTTTGTTTTCTTTAATGGCTAAAGGTCTGTCTCTGTAGTTAAACTGCTGAAAGATGGGCATCAGGAAACGCTCTGTTTGCTCCCATGTTGATGAACTTTAAGGAGATTTTATAGATTTCCTGACTATTGAAATTTACAACACTATCTGACCACTGTGTTTCTGATAACCTTGAGAGTCTCTAAAACTTTTCCCTCCTTAGGTTCGAATGCCTGTTAGATCTGTTACTTTACTATGCAAGATGGTAAAGAGATATGCAAGCTCAGATCGTAATTTATACTTGACCCTAGTATGTCAAATACAAAACACAGATTTACTCTTTCATTTCCACGTAAATTCTATGCTTAGAATGGATTTGTCTAAATCTCTTTTCTCTTTCACTTTCTGGATTAAGTTGTCCCTTGTGGATATTCAGCGTCCCTGTGATGTTACTTTGTATCTTACTGTGCTCAGTTTGCTATGATGTGTCAGATCTCACTGTACAGGTTCTTGTTTCATAAACTATAAAAAAGATATTTTTCATTTTGAAGGACATAGTTTAAAATGAATTCTTTCAGATCTATTCCTCAATATGTATTATACTTATTTATCAAGTGTTTGATCTTGAAATTATATTTGAATTTTTTAAATTATAGGTGATATTAGTTCTGAACATTATTTCAGGCACAGACAATGAAAGTTGGTTCTGCAGCTTTTTAAAAATATGCAGTATAAAGAATATTATAAATGTAGTAGATTGATGAAAAATAGATTTTCAGAGAGGAGGGAGGGAATTACAAGTGTCTGATAGAAAAGAACTGTTTCACCCACACCCCATCTAAGGATCCAGTATTCTGGGGACATTTCCATAGTAACTCACGCAAAGTTGAGCATTTCTCCATTATCACAAGTACCAGACTGAACTTCTATTACTTTGTCAGTTATGTGTATCCAGGATTAGACTGTTAACTTTTTAGTGAGTTCTTAGGTACCATTCATCATTTGTTTCTGGCTCACACAATCCCTGGAATATAAGAGGCACACAGAGAATATTTTTTGTTGGATTGAATTGATATCTCCCAATGTCTGTTACAGTAACTTGCATATAGCTGATTTTAAATATTTGTTAATTTCATGAAAATAAAGCCATACACTCTCATTGTACTTTGTTCATTTTAAATACTCATATAAGATTACTTTCTTTAGAACCTATTCCACAGACACTACAGTTCTTCAATAAATTATGTATTTAATCTAAATAAAGACTTTGTTACAAAATAAAATTGAAAAAATATGCAAGTACAAATCAAAGTCTTTTTAAACATATATAAATGTATATTCTCTAAGCTTTATTTATTTGGAATTTTGCTAAACCTCTTTCTTCTTGCATAGAATAATAAGCTAATATTAAATATGTATTTGCATAAGGTGAAAACCTTGGAATCTTTTTCTCCGTGGGGTTAAAAAGCCTATTTATTTGAAACTAATACTTTGAGATGTTTTGTTTTCTCAGATCATAGGATTAAGAGGAAGAGGGATGAAAAGGAGTTACAAATTCTTTTTTGTTTATTATATTGCACTCTTAATGTGACACATTTATATGACTATAAGTGGTACTGCAACAAGAGTGGGATGGTAGAGTCAAGTACATGACTTTTTGTCCGACATCCAGATGGGACATAATTATTCTTCTGTTGTTGAACAATTGAAAATAGATCACTGAGTGGTTTGCTTGCTAAGATAGAGTAGGAAATCAAGAGCTAAGGGAAGTTAGATTGTGAAAATCCTCCTTATATAAATCTTAATACTTCTTACAGTTATGTTTGCTCTATTTCGAATGATTCTAGAACAGCCAAGCAGAATATCAAACATGATAGCATTTATGACTGTGGATATGCTGAGACATGGAGGCTCGTGATCATTAAATTGGGATGCTGCTCTCACATGATAGAAATAAGGACATAATAAACCACTGGCTGAATGAGATGCGCTGTGGGGTGATTCATCTGTCATCCACATGTCACACGAATAAATGACTGGCCTCTTAACTGTGACTTACCTGTCATAGGCAAATTGAAACTCTTTAAAATGCCCTTGAAACACCCCACCCTTTACCTCTGTGGGACCGTGAGAGGAGGTTACGGTTCGATTCTTAATAATTGGTGTGTTGCTACCTGTATTTCAGTAATGCTGGCTTTGGGAGTTAGGCAAGGAGAGTTACTCCCGGGTGAAACTGTTCTTACTAAAATCTGTGTCAGCGTCGGTGTGCTATTAAATACTGCTGTCTCTGTGGGCTGATGCAGGTATCTTCGTCCCATGTTGCTTAGCAGTGGTGAGAAGACGAGACGTGATGACAGTAGGAAGAAGGCTAATAGGTGTAAGTAACGGAGGAGATTTAAGTACAAGGTGCACTGTAAATCAGATGTTAATCACAAGCTGCCAGTGATAAATATTCTTTATTTGTTATTATCTCTTTTTCTAAATGAAGCTACTTGCGTTCAGTGGTACTGTTCACATCTTCTTTGATCACACACTCCTGTCTTAACCATCAAATTAGGAAGATCCTGATGCTTTGCTTCCAATTAGCCTGAAATTTTTACCTAGTAGAAATCTTGTTGACATCTTTCCACTGGGGGCTTGTTTATCTTAGCTTACAGTAAAGTAGAAACATCTTACTACTGCTTCTTAAAATTCTATTGATAAAGTTTTTCACATGGCTTCCTATGGAAATGTGTTTTCTTTATGTAATAGGAACAAAGATGATTTAACAGATCAAATGATCTACTTTCTATCACATCTATATCCCAGATTAACTAAGGCCTAATCATTTTTAAAAAAATATGAACTGTCTTATTTGTCCTCAAAAATTAGTCTGAGTAATCATCCCCAGATTTCTCCTTTGTCACCTTTCTTAGATCTCACATGACATAACAGAATAGCTTGTTTTCCCATGTCTTTCATAGTCTCATATGTGCAGTGCATTACAATTACCAAAATCACCACTGTGTATATCATTGTTGTTATTTTAGAGCTTAGTCATCATCAGCTATAATAGGTTGTCTTCTTCAGTTCAGGGGGGAAAAGGAAAAAAAAATAATAAAAGTCAAGTCAGAATAGCTTAATTTGCCCTTGGCCTAAACCTGACCAAGGACAGTCCGCAGAACATTGCCCGGGCATCCTCCGAATGGTCCAGTGTAGGACCATCACGGGGATTCAGCTAACTGGCTTCCTTCTTACAGGGGTTTTATTTTCAAGGCTGAGGGCTGCATTTTCCGTTTCTTTGCCACATATTCTTCATACTAACCCTTTATGGCCCCTTGTAGGATTTCCTATCAGTTTAGCTCCTTTTAAATTGTTCATGAGCAATTAGGCATTTTTAAATTTCTCCATGCTTGGCTTTGGATATGTACCTGAGTGGAAATCACTATTGTTTCTCTGTTCATAATGGTTTTGTCAACTGGTGCCTACTTCTTGATCACCTACACCAAGATAGCAGCTGATTAATTGACATAACACTGCTCTGATCAATTCCTGGTCGTTTACTAGTTCTTTTATTATGCTGTATTGCAAGAACTTTAATTTTTATTCACATATTTAAGGCTAAAATCCTTATGTAAAACTTAATTATTCAAGACACTCTGTAACTGGAAAGGGCTTCACTGAAGCTTCCCTGGTGACGGGCTAGGCAGGGAATACTAGCCTTTGCTGCCACCCTGAATATGATCTTCTGATAAAGAGTTGGTCTCTGTATGGTGCCTTTACCCCCTGAGCCCTGTGCTTCTGTTGGAGAGACTCCCTGGCTATCGCAGTAGTTACCCAGCTTCCCCGTGGCACAGGTCTCTGCCAGCATCAGCACTGTGGAAGGGGTCAGGCCAAAGATTCAAAAGGTCTTTAAGTAGAAGGGTTCTGACCAGTTTGACTTGGAGAGTCATTACTAAGCACACCACCAGAGAAAGGGTCAGTCTGTTCTGGACTAATTGCTGCCCCTGGGGCGAGAAGAGATGCCATGTTAAAGCTCACGGTCACTGATAAGGAGGCTTTACTCCAGTATCCACATTACACATACAACACACAGAGCTCATCTGCTCTAGAGGAGAACGCTCTTCTCTGCCACAAGCAGCACACCCGCATAGGATGGAACAGGTCTCTTCCACCCTTTAAGACACCTGGCAGTACTTTGAGGCTCCTAGGATTAAGGGTAAAATGTTGGAGGCATAGTAATAAATAGATAAGAATTTGGGACTGTTTATGCTAATATGGGTGGAGTCCAAACCATTACATTCTCGAAACTGTCAGGGGTATATGATTTGTACCCCAAATTATGACATGGAATATACCAAGTACATTAACATTGTGTGCACTCCCTGCTCTTGGTTTTATGTTTTCATTTGTCTGATTGCTTTGTCTTACCCACATGATATTGTACTGGCCTCTTTCATGTTAAGGAAGAGAATGCTATTAAAGAACAAAAGCGTTAAAAATAGCTATAGCTATAATAATTTGTTAATGGATAAATAATATGAATAGATGTAAATTGTGACATCAATGGCATATGAAGTTGGTGGAGGAGAGGTAAAAATAGCAGATCTTAAGGGAGAAAGTGACAGCAATATAAAAATAGTAGGGGACCTCAATATCCTCCTTTCAGTAACAGAACATTCAGATAGAAAACCAATGAAGAAACAGTGAACTTGAACAACACAATATTCTATAAGGACCTAACATACATATACAGAACTTTGTACCCAACGGCAACAGAGTAAACATTCTTCTTAACTGCACATGGAGCATTCTCCAGGACGGATCACATATTAGGTCACAAAATGAGTCTTAACAAATATAAGAAGATTAACATCATACTAGATATATTTTCTGATCATATTAGAGTGAAATTAGAAACTTATAACAGTAAGAAAATGAGAAAATTCACAAGTAAGTGGAAACTAAACAACGTATTCTTGAATAACCATAGGGTCAAAGAAAAAAATCAAAAAGGAATTTCAAAAATATCATGAGACAAATGAAAATGAAAACACAACATACCCACATTTATAAAATGCAGCAGAAGTGGAACTATTGAAGAAGTTCACAGCAATAAGCACCTGCGTTAATAAAATCTCAAATAAACAACCTAACTTTATATCTAAAGATCTCAAGGAACCAAGAAAAGAAGAACAAAAGAAATCCAAAGTTAGTAGAAGGAAGAAAATAATAAAAATTACAGCAGAAATAAAGTAACTAGAGAAAAGAAAAATAATTGAAAAAAAGCAACAAAACTAGGAGTTGGTTATCTGAAAAGATAAATAAAACCAACAAACCCTAAACTGGATTAAGAAAAAAAAGACCCAAATACATAAAATCAGATAAGAAAAAGGCGATTTACAATAAACGCCTCAGAAATAAAGCATGAGACAATTAAGAAGAATTATATGCCAACAAAGTTTATACCTTATATGGATACATTCCTAGAAACATACAACCTACCAAGACTGAAACAAGAAGAAATAAAAAATCTGAACAAACCAGTAACAAACAAGAAGATTGAATCGGTAGTTAAAAACTAACAAAGAAAAGCCCAGGCCCAGATGGCTTCGCAAGTGAATCCTATTATTTCTTATAATAATTTTCCTTCTGTTTACCCTGTTTCCAGAGCTGAAACATCTCTCAGCTGCGTCGCAGACAGCTGACCTTCTGTGACTTCATCCTCTACACTTCTTATAATCGCTCTTATTATTTCCAGCTCTACCTTTCATGGCATTTCCATGACTTTCTATCTTTTAAACTCAGATTTATTGTTGTCATTATTACTTTATTTCAGCAAACTTTTTGATTGCTTTTAAGAGCCGTTTCTTTTATTTTTGCTTCTCTTTGTATTTGCCATACCTTTTTCCACTTTTTGAAGATAACACTGAATAACATTTTTGAAAATAAATTTTCGAGTGGTCTCCTTGAATGTCTATTTCATCCTAAACTGATTTACTCTTTATTTTTATTCTATATTATTTATGCTAATAAATAAAAACATCTGTGTCAGCATTTTTTTAGAAAATATATACTATTTGTAACCTATAATTTTTAAAAAACTGTGAATATGAAGACCTTCGTGCTTCTTTTTAGAGTGAGCATTTAGAGGTCACTTGTTATTCAGATGAGATCAAAGTAGAAAAGTGAGGGTTTTCTTCTGGAATGCCAGGGCCCGCTAAGCTGCTCTGACACTCAGTCCTCTTTTTTCCATTTTCTTCTACAAAAGCATTGATTAGATCCTGTTGTGGGTAAAACTCCAGGCTGCCTGCAAGCACTATGCCTGGAGGCTGGAAGATCAATTGTATATTTAAATAAAGCAACTTTCTGTGAATCCATCCATCTTCAGCTCTAACATTCCCTTCTTTCACCCTCCCTCCCTAGCTTCCTCTCCTGTTTCTTAGATTCAGAGTCAAAAATCTTTCCAGGACTGATTGCCTTCCTCACTTATTGATTTGTTTACCTCTGCTTTCATTGGCCAACATAGATTGGTAGCTTTTACCTTCCCCGAATCTGAGATCCCTTGTCCCGTGTTGACCTCATCCTGATTCTGCTATTATTGGTTTGTTTTTGTCCATTCTTTTATGTTTTTAAATAAAATTTCAGGAAAGAAGGAGGGAAGTTCGTGTGTTCAGTGTAATACCTTTAAACTCAATCCCCCTAAAGATTTGTGAAACTTGATTTTGGCCTAACAAAACTAGCAACACCTGTGAAAAATTTAAAAATCTGTGTAAATTATATGAAGAGGTGACATAAATTATAAAAGTATATATTTTGCAAATGTTGCATTTAATTTTAAAGTGGTATATTTTATTTTACCTTTAGGATTTCAGAATAAATAAAAAGGCAAATATTGTACCAAATCAACATGAAAAATATTCTACTTCCTCATCCTTTCTTGACCTATTAAAATATTTCTTACACTATACCCCAGCAATCATAATTAATCCATAAACAAGGATGTCCTTTTCAAATGATACTTTAGCCAACAACTTTCCCAGGCAGGTTAAAGAAATGGAGATGAAGTGGAGGAGAGGAATAAAAGAGGAAAAACTTTAAACTGAAATGTTAAACAACAACTCTATCCTCCTGAAATATGATTTCTATTAGATCTTACCACTAAAATGAGGGAAAAATTAAATATAAAGAGCTGGGCATTGTGACGACAGAGTCTAGAACACTAAAATGCACAGATTTTGTATTTCCCAAAATGATAGAATATTGACTCCCTAATCTGTACTGTTTCAAGTAGGAAATAAGTGTTTACATACATTCACAAAAAGTAAATATTTCAAAGCCACCTAATTCTCTGAAATTCTCCATTATTATGGAGTAAAAGGGGGAAACCCACTTGAGGTTTTAATACTCCTAATTTTGAAAATGCAGGAGGCATGCAAATGTAGGTTTTCCTGAAGCTGTTATTGTGTAGATAATGAGTGCCTCCGGTACTAACGTATTTCATAATAGTTTAGAGTTTTAGGAGCACAGGAGTGGGATTTTTGAGGACTGAAGATTTATCTGCTCTTGGCTGAATGTATGTGGGATTTAGCTTTTAGCTTCCATTCAATCTCTTTAACCTGCTCCTGTTTACTGAAAATCTGTCATTATGTTCTGCTTTGAACCTTTCTTTCATAAATGGCTTATATGCATTGAATGGCACGTTATTCAGTCTTAGTGAATAATAAAAACTCCTTAAAGAAGGCATTAAATACAGAGAGACAAAGAACTGTTATTCCAAAACTCTGTTTTGCCAAGGACCACTTGTCCGTTCCTCAAACTTCTTTTTCAATACTCGTATTTAAAAATCTTTATTTTTTCCACTGGACTGTTTTATTTCAGTTACATAATATATCCATCAACTCTCTTTTCATTTTTTTTTTATTTCCTCTTTAGCAAGTGGGAAGGAAAACTACTAATATTCTAGCATAGAAGATTTTAACTTAACCCTCGAGTTTACCCTCTTTCCAACTCTAAACACACAGACACACACAGATAAACATGTTTGTAGACATGGAAAAGGGGAACAAATTCAGAGGTAGAAGCTACTCAAGTTGCTAGGCTTGTAGCTCTCTGGATCCAGAAATAGATAAAGGCAATTAGACATTCATCTCCTACAACAAAGGACCAATTGTCTCCAAAGGAGGCAGAAGTTGCGCGTCAGGAGCTATACAGGATTCCATTTTTAAACAGGAGCTATAAAAAGAGGTTAAAAAAAAAAAGATGCCTGAAGCTCTGGACTAGATGAACCAGCAGCTTTAGAAAAGGAAAGACAGAATCTCATCCACAGCAGCTGAATAAAGCCATCTACCTGACCTCTTACAGCCCCGTCATTAACCATGAAGTCTGAACTCACAATGTAAGGGTCTGGCCTAGTCAGTTCTGAAAAACAGTAACTTGGAGGGGTGGCCAATCTACTGGAGTGGGAGGGAAGCAGGCAGGGCACAGCCACTGAAGGAATGGCTCAGCAACTGAGGACAGGACAGACTGGTTAGAACCAAGATGGCAGAAGATTCCTTGAGCCTCATGGCACAGCCACAGGCACCATGACAGGTCCTAGACTGACCATAAAAGGCCAGAAAGTGGGAAGGGGGAGGCATTTCCTGGAAATCCTCACCTCTTCCCCAAAGTAGCTGGAATAATCCTCCCACGCATTAGCACGAGAAATTACCGAGCCCAGAAAACCTGACAGCTCCGCACCTCGTGGCCACGCTCTTCTCTTGCCTTCTGCGACAGCCCGCACTCTGTCTACGGAGTATGTATCTACTTGTACTTTAAACTGAACAACCTACACCTTTAGGCTTCTTTCCCTCTCACCTGTCTGAGATGGCCTGTGTTCTGGCTTTTGGAATGTGTGTCTCCTAAGCCATTTTCCCTCCTGAGTGAGACAGACCTCGCTCTCTGTGAAGAGCGTACCTCTATAAATAAACTCGCTTTCACTTTACCATGCCTTGCCCTTGATTTCTTTCCTGCGCGAGGTAAGAACGTATTGTCCCACAACCCTACCAGATACCGAGATTTATTTTAATGTGTGGATTTGACATTGCCTTAAACAATGAGTCAAATTGAAAGCCTAGAAATATGCTTAACATCTACAGAAACAAACACAACAAACACTAGTGACAGGTCAGGTTGATGGCATGTACCCTTGCTATTATGTGACAAAAATGAGAAATGGCACTTCACCTCTGTGGTAGTCGTCCTCCAAATGACAGTAACAACAAACTTAACTCCAGTCTAGTCATGAGAAACGCATTAGACAAATCTGCATTGACGGTCATTCTACAAACAAAGCAGAACTTGACAACTGCTCCTCACAAGTTTCAAGGTCATCAGATACATGGAAAGCATCCTTCAAAGGGAGCCTAAAGTGACATGCCCCCTGAGGTGTACTAGTGAAAAGCAAAAGGGAAGAAGAATGTGAAGATTTGGAAAATTCTTGGTCTATCTGCGTTGCAAAAAATGAGAAAGCATGACATGGCCCAAATATCAAAGGTGTTGCTGGAAAACTTTTGCGAAGGAGATTAAGGAGAGACAGGGTGTGACACATGGATCCAATCCAGCACTGGGAGAAACCAGGAATAGAAAGGGGTTATCCAGAAAAGGGCTTTGGAGGACCCAGTTATCAGTGGCTTGAAACCTCCTGGATTGTACAGCAGACCGACAGGTTTTGAGAATTTTATTGCCAGCCTGGACTGAAAGGGACAGAGAAGAGATAAAATGAAGCAAGAATGACTCTGAGCACCAAGCCATGGACGCACAGGACTGAGCTGATGACGCCTTCTTGGGCTAAGGGTGTGGGGATGGAGCCTTCTTTTTTGGATTTCAGTGACAAACGCTGGGACAGTAAAGTGTTCTTCAAGATTTAGGGAGGAGATCAAGATGGATCCAGATTTGGGTTTAGATGTTATTCTTGGTAATTGCAAGATTATTTCTTCCAGAGCATTTGAACTATTATGTAACCAGATGCAAGATACTTTTCTTAGAAACAATAAGAGATAATATAAAATATGCCTTATACGGAGAGAGAAATATGAATTAAATATTAAAATATTAACAGTTATTATCAGAACTTAATTTTCCTGTTTTCTTAATTACATTTTCTAAAATAAAATTATTTTCATTTTTAATGAGAAAACATGTTTTTATTTATAAGGGATTGTATCACATATTGTATGTATGATATATTCTATTATATTACACTATAATATAATAATCACACTATATTCGTCACCTTTTCTTATGTGTCAGGTCTTAGTGTGGGAAGAGCAATGACCTTCTACAAAGGGCCTGGTTTCTGGATTTACCGCTGCCTCTTAATACTTGGACCTCGGACAAGCCACTTAACCTCTTTAAGGTTATTTCCTGCCTTCCATGCCTCACAAAGTAGGTGTAAGAACTGAATAAGGTTATTTATGAAGGTTCTGCAATTCTCAGTATAAATGTCAGGAATGATTATTGCAAAAATGATTTTAACACAATTCTCAGTTTCATAAGCAGAAAGAATATACATTTTTTAGTCAACAGATATTTTAACGTTTTTAAACTGTCTCTTATCTTATAAGAAACACATTTATACTGGATACTAATGAAGCAGCACCTTGATGTAGGATTCTGTAAAAATAACCAATAAACCGTGAATGTTTATGCTCAAGTGCAGTATTATACTTTGTATCTCAAAGAGTCTGAACCTTTATTTTAAATTAACAAATGTCATGTTTGTTGCAGAGATTATAACTAATAAATGCTGAGGTTTTGAACCAAATTACCCGCTTTAGAGGCTGTCCTTGGAATTTATTAACACCTGAGGTTTAGAAGTTGTTTTTGTTGTTACTTGTTTTGATTTGGTTTGGTGTAATTATAAAGAAATTGATTCATAATTTACCTTTTTGGAAAGGAAACATTCCAGTCCTCACTGTTCCAAATGAAAACTTGGGCTTCATACCTGCAAGTGATGATATAAAGTTTTGGACTCCCTTTTTCAAAAGTCCTCAGAAGTTCTGAGCAGGAACAGGAGGTGAGAGAGAGAGAGATGCTAGATTCTTCTGGCAATTACCTAGCCTTATGCGGCTGCCTCTCTGTGACCGAGGTGCACAGAGGACATACAGCTACACTTTTATTTCTCAGGAACTTATATTTAATATCTGACTCTTTTCTTATAGTTTTTATGTGAATTCTAGGGAAGAAAAAAGAAAGGATCTGTAACTGTAGAATCTGAAATCTCAAACTAATCCATCTTTTGTACAATGTAACACCAGAAAGAGTTCTCTGATCGTATTAAAAGTTCTATAAATACTTACTGAATACATTATGTAATGAAAGAACTAAAAGGAATCACTGGATGGAAAGGTACAAAGTCTCTATCAAGCCAAATTTTATCTTAAGCTCCAATCTGTTAACTTCTCTTGGCAAGACACATTTTATAACTGAGGCAAGATGATGACATGCTGATTATGGAAGAGTTTTGATTGGTGTTTGTCTGGATGCAGCTAGCTTAGTGGGAAAAATAACGTCATTGTAGCCTTTTTAATATTCCACGTAAGGCCAGCAAGCACATCTAGGCCTGCCTAGAGATGACTGACCACGTTCTAGAAACTGTTGATACCACGGGGTAGTAAACCTAACCTTAGGTCATCTAGACAATTTGATCACATATTTAAGGGAGTAGACTGAGTTCTTGATAAAGAAGTTATTTTGGAAATATATGGTCATTGTTACCATGGTAACAGTTAGGTCATGATGTGAATTTTTTTGCTCTCTCTCTGTAATCCTACCCATAAATTATTTCTCTTTGATATATGCAGCATATAGTTGACTTATTAATATCAAAAAATGGCATGATTTGTTTATTTGATTCTGTTATTAAATATTGTAGTGAGCTTGTAAAGTTAATAGCTGATTGAAATTATCTCCCTTAAGAAGAAAAAGTTACATAGAGTCTTTACAAATTTCTGTAGACCTCTGTATGACGTGTTTTTTATTCTAGGGCAGCCAGTCATAGCCAATGCTCTGCTCATTTTTTAAATTATTATTGCAGTTACGGTGACTAAGTGCCACAGCCAGCGTCTCAGGCACCCCCACACTGCATTCCTGGCGGCCACTGACTTGAGTCATCAGGAGATGACTGCAAGCCAAGGACTGACTCTCACCCACCGCCACACGCTGTGGGGAGAGCTCTGTGTTCTCTCCATGTAGATGGCAGTCCGATCTCAGAATCCCCTCGTGAGGGCCCGTAACAGTAAGTGCACTGATCAGGCTCCTGGCTGAGGAGTCCATCTCCTGGCTAAACATCTGTTTGTGAGCTTTTTAGGCCCGACCATAGGCAGTTAGAGTCCGTGCCTGGCAAGCCTTATGGAGAAAGCTGTCTGCCACCCCCCCCCCCCCAGACTTGGTGCTTAGCCAGTGCACTTTGGGGAGCTGCAGTCCAGGACTCAGGCCCTCTGGCCAGTCGGCTCTTCACAAACTTGCATTCCTAGCCCAGGTGCCTTAATTCCAGGGTCCTTTTATCTGAGGCCTTAGACAGAGATCTTCTTCAGGCAGCTCTGCTGAGGCCTCCTTAGAGCAGAGAGTAGGGGGGATCTTTGAAGACACTTAGCTCACTCCAGTTCAGCACCCAGTACTTTTCCACTCCCGGCCCTCCTCCATCCCCTCCCCGTGACCACAGGATCTGTAAAAGGACCAGGGCCTTTTGTCTGGGGCTCCCTCAGCATCTGTATGGATCACCTGAGCCTCAACCTGTGCTCCAGTCCATGGGGAAAATAAAACGAGGACTCAACCTCTCTCAGGTTTTAGACTCTTGCTTATACCATCATGGTATATGATTAAAGGCTTAATTAACTCTGTTCTTTTTGGCTTGTGGCTTTAATCAGCTGTTCTTCCCACACCTGGCAGCGCAGCTCTAGCTCATAGCTCAGCTAAGCGCCTGACAAAAAAAGATGACTCATTCAATCTTCACAAAGTGTTGGGTTTAGGAAAACCATCCAGGATGGACAAAGGCTCGCTCGTAGAAAATTTGGAACCTCTGCTGGACCTGGAAGAATATAAGGGGAGGAATAGTACCAGAACCCAGGGGCAACTAAGTAAGGCGGTAGGTTTTGGTGGCGAGGTGGACCCCCTCCACGAGGACCAGCATGGAGGAGGATGGAGAATAAATCTCCCAACCTGCATCTTCCAGATCCTGAGTTAGTATCTCCTTAGATGCCCGGGACACAGAAACTCCCAGCTCAGCCTCGCAGAGCAGAAAGCAGAGTGGATAAGGGTGGAAAATGGATCTAGAGGAACAAAGAGAAAATATCCAGTATGTACTTAATTTCAAAAGATGCTTATTGCTGCCCATCTGAACTAAAATCAACTTAGTGTCAATTTACATATCAAACATTCTCTCCTACCGTCTGATAAAAGTAACCTCTTTCTAACCCAAAGTTCCAGTTTACTAATTTTATTGGGAACACCTTTTGTTCATTTCAGTATGGAAAGTTCCACACTCAGATCAGAGTAGAAGTCTTCCTGTTTGTACTTCTGAGTACTGTGCAATTTCCAAAACCTAATCTTGTTGGAATTTTTCCCCTTAATATGCAAGATGACATTAACCCCATTCTGGTGTCAGTGCATTTAACACATACTGTCTATCTGCAATAAAGTTACCATGGAACTTCAATTTCCACAGCCTGCCTGAGATGTTTCCTGTGTCTACAAGTCTTTCCTCATCTCATGTGTGGGTGTAATGTTTTGCAGTCTCAATTCAAGTGTCACCTTCATTTGAAAGCCTCTCCTCTTCTCCTGGTAAAAATGATGACTCCTGCATGTGTTGTCAGAGTTTAAACATGAAACCTAGGCAGTTAAAGATATTCCAAACAGCAGTTTCTACAAGGCATAAGTAATCAAAAAATGTTAGCAAAAGCTCAAAGAAAGAGGGTCAGCGGGGTATCTGGTAGCTGTCGATGTCGGAGCTGGCTTTCGAGTCAGGAAGTTTCAGGAGCTATAGGAAGCTGCTGGTGGTCACAGCTGCCTCATATGTGGGTCACAACAGAAGCGTCTGTCTCCTGGAGCGCATGCGCACATTCTTCAATGGTGGAGGACTAAAGACCAGGCTGTTTCTCATCTTCCCCTTCTTGAACATACTGCCCAGGGGCAGACCGGAGCCAGCATCCAGCCAAGAAACCCTGGGAAGACACTTCCCAGCTGTCAGTCCCCACTGAAATCCATGTACTTCAGTCAGTAGGTTTGAGGATATTTTTTGTTTGTATTTTTCCAGTATTCTAAGGAATAGTAACAGTTTTTTTCAATTTAGTTGTTCTAATAAATTTTTGTTAATGTAGATGAGATAATTCTGTAATACTTTAATTTACCCTTTCTAGACGCGTTCCTACCATCTATGTTTCTATGCCAAATATATATACTGAATATATGTGCTGCCTGCGCTAACAAAGTAAGTTACACGTCCTTGAAATCACCTTTTACTCGCTGCAAAACAAAAACAAAACAAATAACAACCAAAAACAGCAAAGGAATACTGGCTCTTTTTTAGAGTTTCTTTTATAACCCACAGTGGATTGTTTCAGTAGCTGCTGCATTCTGTTGCGCAGTCTGGTGCACACGCACTATGCAAAGGAATCACTGCCGTGTTTTAAAGTTGTGGCTTCAAGAGCCCAGTGACAGCATCTTGAAATTCGTTTATTTTGAATCTTCAATGAATATGCCAGAATTAAATTTAAAGTAAGGAGATATTTTTACAAACAGCATTTTTTTTGTTTGTTTTTTTGTTTTTTTGTTTTTGTTAAGTATACTTAGAATTTGAACCAAGTTCTAAAGCTGGCTCTGAAAATGATGAACAGTTTTTATTGATTCTAACCATTTAGATTTAATAAAATAAATTTATATCCTGGCTTATAGTAAACTATTATATTTTGATTTATGATGTGTGGTACTATAAATCTTTAAAATAATACAGCTTCAAAATTTCTACAGAGATCTTTTCTTTTATAAACTTCTAAATTTTACTGATACTATAATTGAATAAAATATACCTAGCTAAGTCAACTTTTCTGTTCATTATACTGCTTAACTTTACAATCAGATAAAAGCTAAAATACATTTCTGTTTTCCTTATTGGCAAAATAATTCAGTTTCTTCCCTAAAAAAATGTAGTGTATCTACTCTGTTATTTAATAACTCAGTTGACCTTGCAAATCTCTTCTCTCTAAAAGTGATATATTTTTACATACACTTTGTGAAAATGGATATTTTTCATTAGTAAAATTAATCACAAAAGTGCATTAATGCAATAACAAACTTGACCTGATTTTTCAGAAATATGAGATACTTCTGAGTAAACGTCCCAAGAAATGTGAGTCAGGTGAACAAGCTCCCTTTCTTGGCAAGCATTTTAATCATACGATATTCTCCTTTGCTCTCTGTTCAAAGCTCTGCTTTTCTTGCTATTAAATTATACTTTTGGCTCGCTGAAGTGTTTATGAATCAGCATCGCTTTAAGTGAACCTATCTCCACTAGCGTTAGTCTTAAATATGGAGGATCTCACTGAGTAGAAAAATAATAGCGGAATGTGAATCAAGGGGATCGAATGGAAGTCCTTAATCCTGTCTCTTTTCCAATCTGCTGCTTTTCCTCTTGAGTCCCTGATTTCACGAGGGATAAGGTATATCTAAGTGTACTTACTGGTCTAAAACAAATGCTACATTTATTTGAGATTTCTAAGTACACAATGGGGAAGGATAGAACAAGTAATTCTTAGCTTTTCAGTATATGAGTATAGAATACCTGGCTTGTGTTCATCTGAAAAGAGAACTTACCTTTCTCAAGGAGGAAAAAAATTCTTAAATAAATTTTATGAGAGTAGAATATAAGTATCAGCCAGAGATTTATATAGTTTAATGAAATGGTGGCATACCTACTGTCAGATTTATTTATTTCTTTACTCTTCGATTACTGATATTTTTACCAGGATTATGTACGTAAGAACTGTTTCAAAACAAGTCAGCTTTAGGACAGTAATGATGGTTAAATTTTTCACTAGTCCTATCATGATTTACGGATGAGCGGTGGTCAAGTTTCAGTTAAAAAAAAAAAAAAATGTCCTCCTGAGTTCCCCACTGGCTAAGCTGGCTTTGCTCTTTGTGTTTTAATTAATTGGTATGTTGTAGTTTGCATTCTGATCGTAAGTACCAAAAATTGAAGTTACTGTTTTATTCTACATACTTGCAAGAGGGTTTCCTTTTAAATATTTTGAGATTTATTATAATAAATGTTAGTGCAATTAAACATTATTTTATATAATATTTAAATTAATTCAGCTATTTCCAGGTTAATTTATTAAAGCTCTATTATATTATTACACATAGGATATCACACTCAAAATCACTTTTGTGACCTCAAATATAGTACACTACCTCATTTCAATTCTTAGAGTCAAGAATGGGTTTTTTAAGGAGCTTCTTGAGGGAGGGTGGGTAAGGTACAGTATATCTGTCAATGAATGGAATATTTATTTTTTATTCTACTTAACTTCGTCTTCTGTAGTTTCCCTCAGTTTTCAGTGAAATTTTGTTTCACTGTCACAAAGCTGCAAGTCATTAATTTTTATAGTCTTTAATTAAGTGCGCTGATATGTTTTATCAGTATTTGTTTTCATCGTTGCTTCTTGCAAACTAAATTTTCCCCAGGGGTTTACTTTCCTTCTTACTGGATATCCTTCAGTACAATTGCAATGAAGGTCTGTACAGGCCAAATTTGATTAACATTTTTGTGTTCAGTTATGGATTTATTTTTTTCTCTTACGAATTATAGTTTAATTGGCAGTAAGACTTTAAAGAAAAAGTGGTATATGTTCTGAAAATCTAGTATTTTCACAAAACTACATTTTTGCATATGGGACATATGCTGTCAATCTAATGGGTGTTCCACGATATAAATAAAAGTAGTGTATTTTACCCCGTTGCTAGCTTTTACGCTGTGAATTGCTGCTGGATGTAGAATCATTTTTATTTTCCTTGTTCAATTTTGTTTCCACTTCCAACCTGAGAATTTACTTCTATTTCTTTAGGCCACTTAATTTTGCCTTTCAAATGTCATCTTTAATCCATTTGGAATTGCTGTTATTACATAATGCGATATCTGTATCTAATTTCAGACCTTTTAATTTGCTTTTTTCCAAATTGACACCCACTCTTTCCTAGACTTTACTGAAGACCCAGCTCTTTTCCCACTGTTCTGCAAGACGAGGTCTGTCACGGTTAAGTTTCCCTATATGTGTTCATCTGTTTCTGATTTCTCATTTTCATGTGTTTTCATTTGTCAGTATGTGCATTTGTTGACAATTTCATACTGTTGATTATTATAGCTGTGATTTTGACATAGTAGTTCTCTCCAGCTTGTTTTGTCCTCTTAAACAGTTTCTGGGATGTTCTCATTCATTTGCTCTTTTTAATAATAAAATCAGTTTGTCGTTGTTTTAGGTAGATTGTTTTGATTTTGATTAAACTTACATTAAATCTGCTGATTAATTTTGAGAGAATTAACATCGATTATTGTAGTGAATCATCCTATGATCATCTCCTTTAAAACATTTTAGTTGAACTTCATACTATATTTTCCAGTTAACGTTCTAATTTCCTCCCCAGGAATACCGTGGTTTAGATATCCATTATTTGTTCTCCACAGTGCTATCTTCTTTCTTGTTTTTCTTCTCTTTCTTCATTTACCCTGCACTATGGGAGTGTTTCTCAAGTTTTTCTTCCATATCACCAACAGATCTTTAGCAGTAGAAATTTAGCATTTTACTTCTTTAAGATTCGTTCAGACTTCATGTTTGAAAAGAAATAAATTTTATAGTTTTCCAATGTTTCTACTCATGCCATACTAGTGTCTAGCCCCAGATCTATGAATAAGGGCACCTAGGTATATACAGTGATTGCCCCATCACACTCATCACAGGTATATCGACCTAGAAAACTTAGCTTATCCTGAGACACAGATTTCTCCTACTTCCTTCTTCCTGAATCTTTGATTCTCTGGATTATGGAAAAAACTACAATTTTCTCTCTGGGTTGCTGTTACGATTTTAACGTTTTGGTTCCCATATTGAGCGTTTCAATGGGGGTGATGTGGGGGGTGATGCCTTTTGAGATGCAATGAGTTAGTCCACCCTCCTTTCTATTCTGCTCTTTTAAATATTTAAGGATATTTGATAGAAAACCACTGGTCATTCCAAAAATAAGTACTGTGCTTCTCTAATGTCACAGGAACTGCACCGGACTCTGGGGATAGATAGGATGGTCACTAAAATTAGATCCTCCTCTTGCTCCTCGAAGAGCATAAACTTTGTGAGAGAGGGGGGAAGAGGGGGTAAGTCAGAGGTAGTTCCACCGATGGGTGTGAAATTAACACTCAGATAAGCAGTCTGACAGGACAGCATTCTAACAAGGGACTCATTATTTAAAAGGCAAAGCATTTTCTTTGAAAAAAATGATATTTAATCTGAGCAATGCTTTCAAAGACTAATGCAATCTGACAAATTTTCTAGTTGATAAAGGCCTTGGATTTCTTAGTCAGAGGAAAGGCTTTTCCCTCCGAGTTCATCTTTATAACTATAGTAAGTTGGTAAAAATTCCTTCCAGGGTCTGGCAATATTTGGTATGGAATTTTAAGTTTTTCAGGGCTGTGAATTCTCATCTTGTTCTGTGTTTCTCTAGATATTTTAGGAGGAAGTTTGGAAGGCTGCCCCAAGGGCTGCTTGTTGTATGTCATTTACAGCCAGAAATCCTAAATTATTTATTAACAAAAGAAAAATATATTCAGTACTGCTGCATACCTATACTGCCTCAATATGAATTTAGAACTTTGTTATCTAACCACCTGTGTGTGATTCACGGACACGTTTACGATCGTGCGCTCAAAGGAATCACAATCTTCTACCCAATTGTACACTCAGTTTTTGTCTTAAAATAATGATGATAATATCAATGATTGCACTAATTTTGATGTTATTACAATGAATATTCTGGCTAATACTCCTTTTTACTATGAGACAGGCACTGTTTTTTCTCTTCACCTGTATAATTTAATCCATAGCAATGCGCAAAAAGATTTAAACCAATCGCTCGCTGTGTTTTTGAATCTGTAATTCTTATTATGTCCCTTTTTTTTCAGTGAGTGAGCTCATTTATATGCAAATCATATCATATTTAATTATTATCTATATTACAAATATATCTTCAGTTTTTTTTTCTAGGCAGGCAACTTGCATATCATGATAGTCTGGTTCAAAAATGTCCCCCTAAAAAAACCCTTTACTTAGTTTGGAATATTTTCATTTGGGAAGTTTGGGAGAAGCAGAGGGAGATGAAAGGGAATTGTTAGGATGAGAGCCGCCAGTGGAAAGTATACAGTAAGTACGGGGAAGGGGAAAACTTGATGCAAGAATAAACAATGGGATTGTGACAAAAAGCCAGCTGCTGCTGCCTGTATTTTCATTCTTCATATGGTTTAGAACTAGAGCCGAGTTTTTGTAGCCACCAAAGCTAGTATTTTCTCAGGCTATCCTTATTTTCAGCCTTTACCTTGTGCACAGGAATACACGTGTGTGCATGTGTGTATGTTTTTCTGTGGATTTTTGTTGGATGTTTCCACTCTTTAAACCCCCTTGGATTTGCTCCTTTAGTGAAGAAAACTTATATTTCTTTTTAATTTGCCTGTATTGTTATAACTTCCTAATGAGACCAACAGAAATCATCTAGACCTGGAAAGTATAAAGCCAACTCTTTAGATGTGGCTAATAGTTGTGCCAAGAGTAAGTTAGCTGTCTTCCCTAGATGGTCTCTGATATTATCTACGCCTGTTCCAAATTTCTATGGAGCAAAATGACTGATGTGGAATAAGTTATTGCATTTGGAGGTGAAGTTATCTATCTGAAAAGAAGAGAAAATGTGGAGCTCATGATGTAAAATAAAGTGAATCCTCTGTGAGGGCAGGTATTTTTGTCTCTTTTCTTTATTGATTTCATTACTATATTCTTAGAAACAGAACATAGGCTTCTGGTAGGTTCTCAATAAACAGTGGTTGGGATTACTATATATGAAATAGGTAAACAACAAAATCCTATTGTATAGCACAGGGAACTTCATTCAGTATCTTGTGATAACCCATAATAAAAATATAAAAAAGAATATATATATATGTATAACTGAATCACTGTGCTATACACCGGAAACTAACACAACATTGTAAGTCAACTAAACTTCAATAAAAAGAAATATTAAAAGTAAACTCCCTCAAGGAAAGAAAAAAAGTATTTAAATACTTAAATATCAGACTACTTAATGAAAAGTGATGCGAAAAAAGTGAGAAATTTGGCAATTCATTTTTCATGTTGAGTCAAAATTTAAAAGCCAAATGAAAATACCGGTCAGACTCTCTTCATGAACCCCACTGGGAAATTGTGCGAGAGCTACAGAAACAGGCCAAGTGGACTTTTTATGTTGTGCTCCTGTCTGACATGGAATCATTTTAGTAGTTAAAATGATAAAATCCTGTGTATTGAGGAGAGGTGAGGTTATAGACATTTAATGCACAGATTTGAGTTTTCACCTTTATTTTAATCAAATGCAGGAGGATATTAAAATTTCATCCTAACTGTTTTCCATCAAAACGTGCAAATTACCCTTTCAGGTCTTTAACTATCCTGAGATACAAAACCTCACAGGTTATGAAATGAAACATAATTGTGGGCCAAGGACATTTTTCTTTCAAAACCTTTATAAAACTTTAAAATGCTTTATGACTCTTCTATATAAGTAGCAACTAAACTGGGACAATATAAGGCACTTGCTACAAATTATTTTAAAATTTCCAGCTTGGTAAAAGTGAAGACAGAAAGGGCTCTTCGTATTCAAAAATCATTATTCACATAAACCACGTAGTCATTTTTACATAATTTTATTTCTGGCTGTCCGCCTTTATTTCAGATGGATGGATGGATGATATATAAATATGGAAAACAATTTATATTGGTTCTTATCGTGACCTGAGGACATTTATTTTAAATTATTGCAACAATTTTTCTATGTTTATCTCCCCAAGTTCCTGATGTTTTTTCCTAGTTGACCCAGGGCATCCATCTGCCAGTTTAGATGGAATGAGAAAGTGAGGGGAGGAGAGGTATGAAATTGAACATGGGGAAATTCAGAACATAGGAGGTAATGTGTAAAATAAGATTATTCAAGTAGAAATAACCTTGGAAGCCAGCATTTTCCTGTAAAAGAATATGATATTGAGAAATACACATCTATGGCTACCTCCAATCTTCCTTCCTTTCCTTAAAATTTTACTGAGGTAAGAACACTTAGCATGCGATTTATCTCTTAATAATTTTTTTTAGTGTATTATCGTTCTTCTGCATGTGGAGCCAGTTTTCCAACACCATTCGTTGAAGAGACTGTCTTCTCATAGTGTATTCTTGGCACTCTTGTAGGAGATCAGTTCTCTGTATATACATAGATTTATTTTTATGCTTTCTATTATTCTGTTCCAGTGATCTATATTTCTGTATTTATCCCAGAAGCATATGTTTTTTCTTTTTAATTATTGTAGCTTTTTAATGTATCTTAAACCAGGAAGTGTGAGACGTCCAGATTTGTTCTTCTTTCTCAGGATTGCTCTGGTTAGTTTACATCTCTTATGGTTTCACGTGAATTTTAGAATTGTTTTCTCTATTTCTATAAAATGCCGTTGCAATCTTGATGGGGATTGTACTGAATCTGTACATTGCTTTTGATAATATGATTATTTTAACAGCATTGTCTCCTAATCCATGAACAGAGAATGTCTTTTCATTTGTTAGCTTTTTATTTAATGTCCTTTATCCATATTTTATAGTTTTCAGTATATAACTTTTCATTTCCTTGGTTAAGTTTATTTCTAGGTAATTTTTTTGTTGATGCTGTTGTGAATGGGATTGTTTCCTAATTTCCTTTTCAGATAGTTTGTTGTTACTATATAGAAACAACTGAATTTTATATATTGGTTTTGTATCCTGTAACTATACTACATTCATTTTTCAGTTCTAGCATTTTTTTCCCTACATTGGGGAACTACAGATTCTTTTCCCCCTTGGTCACCTGATTCTTGGAATGAGCCATTAAAAGTAGATATTCTGTAACTTGGTAATTGCTTAAACTTAAGTTTAAGCCAGAGTTCAGGGGCATGTGGGGATAAGAGAAGCATGACTGAAGTTTGATTTAGCCAATTCAGTGGGTAAGTAATGGGCAGTTGTATTAGCAGAAACTCTAGATTTTATAGATAAAACAGTAAATAAGTAGATAAATAGGTAGGTAGATAGATAAGGAAATAAATATTGATACCGGAATACATGTATAAGCACCTGTATGTATATTTTCTAGCTCTGTCAACAGAGAGGGCCCAGATGCAGGGACACTTCAAAAGCCATGCGCGTAGGTAGCACCTAGATTTCAGTTTCTAAATAGTATCTCCAAAAAAAGGAACGAGGGCTCTTTGGAGAAATGGGTGATTCCATGGCTGGGACAAATAAAACATAAGATAAATTTGGAAATATTTGTGGGGCTGGCAAGTAAAGTTGCTCAAAAAAGGTTGGCTCCATCCTGAAAATCCGACTTAAAGAAGTCCCCAATAACCAAATCTGAGACATTTAGAAAAATACGTAGGGACAGAAATGAGTTATAAGTGTTATATTAAAAGAAATGCCCTTGAGTGCACATTGGTATAAATGAATGACTAAGCAAATACATGAGAAATTATTCCATATAGTTGAATTCCAACTCATTTATATAAAGGGAATATTGGAAACATAAATATCACAATTTTACTCATAGAAACAAGATTAAAATAAATATTTAATTTTGCCTTCAACATTTTTCTCTTGTGTTTTTCCCCCCCTACTGATAAGGATATTCATAATGAATATACATTTTCATAATTTTATCTATTAGGCACTGTGGTCCATGAGATATTTATAGCATTTTCTCAGAGGTAGGCATCTGACTAAACTTCACCAAATTTTCAAGTGGCAATGGTAAAAAATGTCGTAATACAGCTATGCTGACTGCTGCTCTAGACAGTTATGAGAATGGATGCCAGCGGCTTGTCTTTGAAGATGAAGTGTTGAACATGTATGATTAAAGATGGAAATTTTATCTTTCAGTTATCAGCAAAGATTTAAAATTCTGGCAATTCTATCTTTCATAGAAATACAGGATAAATAATTGCAACTACGTGTCTTTATATTTTTATAGATATGGTGACATATATAAAGGCAAGAAACATTTCAAAATATTCAAACATATTTTGAAATCCATGTTGACAGATTGAGATTAATTAGATAATACCATGAATGAACTTGATAAAATAACAAACACCATAATTTATTTTCTCCTTTACATTTAGAGGAAACTTAACTTTCTCTCGAGCCATCTTCTCTATAATTCACTTGCTACAATTCATAAGGTGAAAATCACTGCCCACTACCGGTTAGTTTATCATCTTGGTGTTTGGCTTAGGACCGTATTGCTTCTTCTTTGAGAGTTAGTAAGTTCCTTCATTTGACCAAGTTAGTAATGTCTTCCCAAATTATTTCATCAACTATTAGGAGGTTCTAGTGGGAAAAAATGTTAAATAAAATAGACCATACAATTTCTGGACGAGACAGCTGAGTGTGTGTCCTCCTCCTATGGATATTCAGAGGGAGTAGAATGTAGGTATTCAGGGAAAACCTCATCTTTTGAGATGAAGTTTAGGAAGAATCCTGACATTAGCAGAACTTCCTCAGGGATGCCCTGAGTGCTCTCTGAGCATGACAAAGCTGTTCCCTAAAGCACTCAAAAGAAGTATCCAGTCCTGGCTCAGTGTCTCCCAAGAGCTCCAGCAGGTCTCCTGATGGACGTGCACAGGGAAAGATGCCCCCTACATCTGTACGTCTGCACTGGCTTTTCTGTTCTTCCTCAATAGATACAACACATCTGGTAACCACAGGGGGAAAAATGGAAATCAAAATGCACACGTGAGTTTTATCGTTCAGAATCAGGTAGCCTAATGACGACCTTGGTAAAGACTGTAAAGTGTCTCAAAGATCTTGAATATTCACATCAATATTTCAAAACTCAGACAGGCTGATGTCAGATATAAGAAGAAAATAGTCTTGAATAACTGACACCATCTTCTCAATAACTTAAAGGCATTTAGAAGGAAACACATGCCTTGATTCAATATTTTCTTACTTTAAGCTCAAAAGTTTTGCCCAATACTTTGCTGCTTCTCCAGATCACCCACACTTCTGAGTTACTTTTTTTTTTGTATTTACAAATACCTAATTATATTCAACAAATTATTTGGTTGATCATGATTATTTGATCATACACCTAGTACTTTTTTTCTACCATTTAAAAGTCAATCCACAGTGTGAGGTATGTTGTCATTGATCCAGAAACACTGGCCAATCATAGTCTCTCAGCACCAGGGCAAGTTCTCTGTATGATTCCCCTCAAGGAGGGTCTACCGCCCCATAGCAGCAACCTGTCAGGCATTACTATCCTCATGGCCTCAGGGTTGTCACAGTCTTCCTCTAATAAATAGGGAAGGCATTCATAAGATGAGGAACAAAGAAGTAAGGACCATCTCTCATGAAATCCACTGAAAAGTCTAAGTGTAAAACAATATGCCTTTCTTGAGATTCTGAATTTCATGTGGCAAAAATGTGATGCCAACATTTCATCGATACTGGTGTTAGTGGGTAGAGGCCAGGGATACAGCTAAACATCCTTCAGTGCACAGCACAGCACCTGCCCCCAACTCAAACATCCAACCCAAATGTCAATAGTAGCAAGTTTGAGTCTAAATGCTGATCTAAACCAAGACAGGCTGGGTCAAAATGGATTAAAACTTTATAACCTGAACTAATTCTGATCTATTTCAAATCAATTCTTTCTCTTTCACCTATATTCTTCTATCATAAATATAACTAATCATTGTCATTGAAAACATCTAAACCTAGCCATGGAAACCTTCAGAATGTAATGTCTTGTGTAGTTTGATTTGAAGGACTCCATCTTTCATGCAAGAAAAAAGAGGCGTGTGTGAAGCTTGTTTGAATTGCATCATTGCCATTTTGCTGACGTAAGCACAAGGAACAGCCTGAAACGGATACTTTCAGACTGTAGGGAAATCAGTGAAAAGTGATGGACTTGCAGATTCAAGTCTGTCATGATTTTCATAAAGCAAAACACCCAACGCCTGTTTTCTTGTAGCACTGGGACATCTAAATGTGGATATTTTGTCCTTCCGCAGACTGATGACTCATTTAATAGCTGACTCTTTGCATGTAAGTGCTGACTAGTAATGTATTATAGACATATGTAGGTATGCAGGAATAGATAAATGTTTACCTGCTATGATTTTCCATTTCACAGTGTCAAATTCTTTCTTCTCTGACAAAGGAAATAAGAAATTATTCAACTGTTACGTTATGATCATTAGATTCTACTGTTAAAAATGCAAAAATCCTAGGGCAGAACAACATATTGAACTTGGCTAGTTGTAACATTTTAATAGGAATAAATCAGAATGTTTACCGATTCACCTGTAAGGTTAAAATTCTTGCTTTTTTAGAGTGGAGACAGCAGAAAGCAATTCAGAGGAGAAGATTCAGGCTTTAGTGGGCAACTTGGATGTGGAAGGAGACGATCATAAATAAACATGAAGCTTTGAAAAGGTGGAGGGAAAGTATAATTTACTGAATACTTTATCACTTGAACTGCTTGAACTAATGCCCCATCCTAAATAGTTTATGTTTATTTAATAGGAATTTTTTTTTCGTTATGAAAATCTGGCAGGGTTACTATGACAACTTTACATATGTGGAAATTGAGGCTTAAAGGAGTTCATCACTGTGTCCAGGGTCATACAGTGAAAGTGAGGATTTGAATCAAGATCTGACTGAAAAAAAGTGTACAATTTTTAAAATTTGCTTTTCGTAATTTTTTCATGAAGATTGTATAAACTAAATCTTAATGAGTGTGTAAAGAAAACTAACGTTCATTGAACGTTTATCTGCTAAATACTGTGCTAGGGTCTTTACATAAATTATACAAAATAATCGTTGTGTCATTTATTAGAGAAGTGATCAGGAATAAATAACAGAATTAAAGTGGAATAGTTTAGACAAAAGACGTTTAGCTTTCTGGTGTCAAGAATCCTGCAGTATGTAATCTAGCCCGAGTATTTGTTAACAAAGTTCCTGAAAAGTCCATCAAAATACCTTCCTGGTAAAATAAAGGCACGTTGACCGCTCACTGCCTTAGTGAGACCTTGAAGGCATCTTAGTAGCTACTTACTGTAGGGAGGCCACAGACAGGAGAGTTATAGATTTTCATTGTCTACTTTTAAGAAGACTCTCTCAATGTTGGGACCTGTTTGAGAGTGGGTAAAATTTGAATTATATTAATTTAGGATTAGTGAGCACAGGGACACCAGCATTTCAAAGGGAGTCCTGATAAGCTGATACATTGGTTTGACTACCTGTTGTCCTGAGAAGAGGAAACTGAGGACTATGGGCAGACGTTGGAGACGCTGTGAGTTCAGTTCCAGACGATGTAGTAAATGTCTCAATAAACAAGTCACACAATTTTGGGGGGTTTCCCAGTACATATAAAAGTTACGTTTACACTGCACTCTACTCTATTAAGTGTGCAGTAGCATTATGTCTAAAAAAATTGTACATACTTTAATTTTAAAATGCAAAACAAATTCCATCAACAGATGACTAGATAAAGAAGATGTGGTATATTTATACAATGGAATACTATTCAGCCATAAAAACCAACAACATAACGCCATTTGCAGCAACTTGGATGTTGCTGGAGAATGTCATTCTAAATGAAGTAAGCCAGAAAGAGAAAGAAAATACCACATAAGATCGCTCATATGCAGAATTAAAAAAAAACACATAAATACAAAACAGAAACAGATTCATAGACATAGAATACAAACTTGTGGTTGCCAGGGGAATAGGGGGTGGGAAGGGATAGACTGGGATTTCAAAAAGCAGAATAGATAAACAAGATTGTACTGTGTAGCACAGGGAAATATATACAGGATCTTGTGGTGGCTCACAGTGAAAGAGAATGTGACAATGAATATATGTATGTTCATGTATAACTGAAAAATTGTGCTCTACACTGGAATTTGACACAACATTGTAAAATGACTATAACTCAATAAAAATGTTAAACTTTAAAAAGAATGCAAAACAATTGAATAGTTACATCATAGATCACTGATTACCGATCAGCATAACAGATATAATAAAAACAATATTTGGAACATTGCTGGAATTAGCAAAAGGTAACGCAGAAATAGGGAGTGAACAAATGGTGTTGGAAAAATGGTGCTAATAGACTCGCTTGATGCAGCATTGCCACAAGCCTTCAATTTATACAAAACTCTGTGAGTCACAATAAAGTGAAGGCATGCCTCCAGTTGAATAATCTGTGTTCAGATAAACAGATCAGCATATGTTCCTGAAACTAGCAATATATTCATTTGCAACTTCATTTGAGCAAGAGTTTCTTGGATTGTAAAAGTCATACTAATTGCAGACATGTTGCTGCTCCTATTTTAGTTCCAAAATGTCATCAAGAATTCAGGCTTCTTGTTCTTTTTCCCTGCCACCTTACCATAGTAGCTGCCTTGAACACTTCCACACATCACACCCACATCCCAGCTATTAGAGATGAAGGAAGAAATGGACAAAGTCTAGATCATGGTAGCCTGCCTTTTTGAATTTTTTTTTTTTTCAGAAGTCCTCTGTTTTGTTTCTTTCCTACGGTCACAAAGTGGTCTCCCGAGTAGCTCTTGCTAAAAGGAAGCCGGGAAGGTAAAATTTTAGGCTTTACAGCCTCTCAGGCAGAGGAAAGAAGTGAAAAAAGGTAGTGAACTGATTCTGTGTTGCTAATACACAGTGTTGGTTGCAATACTGACTTGAGCTGAATAGTTTCCTAACTGGCACAGTTATTAATATTAATAAATATTAAATGAGCCAGGCACTCTGCTGTATTTACATGCATCACTTCATGAAATCTCACTCCAAGCTGTTTTGGTAAATAATATCGCTCCTTTTACAGATGAGGAAACTGATGGTAGGTTACTTGCCTAAGGACATAAAGAGCTAGTCAATGTCAGAGATGGGGTTTAGAACCCGGGACAATTTTACTCCAAAGGTTATGCTGTTCTCATTATAGCCATTGTTTCTCCTAATGTTAAAAGTATAGCATTCAACTGTAATGGATGCTATTAATTGTGATTCATTAATTATGAGTAATTATTCTACACTCAATTTCCCATTATAATAAAAACTTTCTATACTCAGATAAATTAAATTCATCTACATACTCCAAATATGTTTTTTTTGCATGAGAAACTCTGTCTTTTTAAAAAATAAATTCCATCTAATGTGGAATAGATAATTAGAGCATTTTTTCATATACTAAAGTCAGTGAAATGGAACTGGTGCTATGAGCCAAGTTTTTGTTGGCAACGTTATCACCCAAGGACATATATTCAAAATAATTTAATAATTTCATCTTATAAGTGCAAATTCAAAAATATTTTTAAAAACTCATTTAAAAAGAAGTCAGCATGAAATTTTTCATTCTCACATGATACCCCTACAGCTGATTATTTTAAATAGCAATCTCAGTCGAATTTCTCCCACCATGCTGCAAAATTCTTTTATGTTTACGTTGTAAAATCAACTGACTCAAAATCAGAAACACAGTGCTGTCTGTTACTTCTTCTGAGGCTGTTAAGAAAACATAATTTGTCATCCCCCAGAAAATGGTTAAGCACAAACCAAGCAATCTAATAATAACAAACTATCTATTACAGCTGGTGTCTTGCAAATTTTGTTTTAAACTTCTGCTGTTCATGCTGGTAATTGTAACTCAGCGTTGAAATTTTGACCATGACTTTATAGATTTGTTGGGGTGAGTGGATCACATGGGAATATAAACCTTCACTTACATTAGACAAAACACTTAAAAACTAGGTCAAATGTATTGCATATACATGCACAGAGCACACAGTTGCCACAAAATGTGACCTGAAATATATTGAGAAAAGTCATTTTACCAATATAACCCCCTAAAAAGCCTTGATCTGTCGTTATGATGGCCATCCTCAATTATTTCTGTAGTATGAAGTATATAGAGATCTCTGTAAGTGTGAACTATTACCAAAGTAATACATTATGCCAGGAGTAAGTAATCAATACTTTGTTAAATGAACTTTTGTGCAATAGGTTGGCTACTTAATCTGTGAGCAGGGACCGTAGAGGGTAGAAGTCAGACAGAGCCAATATGTTTGTAGTATTGTTATCATATCATTACTCTTGTGGTCTACAGACAGTTCTGGAATGAGCTCGCTAAGGGAAGAATTGGCACATTAGGGAGTCTTCCTTGTCTTTGGGGAAATTTCAGCAGACAGGCAACGTGCTCCAGCAATGATACTATTTCTTTTCCTTTAGTACTGGCATATATGAAGAGCATTTATGATTAAAAAAAGCCATGAAATGTACCTTGTTCCCACAAACTTCCACAAAACAATCATGGGGGAGCAACTAATTTATTTCCTAAATTTTTGCTTTTAAAGCCTAATTCCTACTTGCCTTCCTGTCTGCCTGTCTGCTTTCCTGCTTCCCTGCCTTTCTTCCTTCCTCCCTAAATATTTAATTCTTAAAGTCACTCGGTGGGAATGGAGAAAGGCGGGAACTACTTGCGCTAGAGTGGACAGCACAGCACAGACATTAAGAGCCCAGGTGGAGTGAGGAGGCTGTCCATCCGGCAGGTTAGGGAGAGAAGGAGGTCTGCACAGAGTATCCAAGCCGAGAGGATGCTGCCCGCCCCAGTGTGCTGGAGGCCACGCAGGGAGAGCCGGTCCCCTGCACAGGAGGAATTAAAATGCTGACTGGCATTGGTGACGTGCAAAAAGAAACTTGTCAAAAAAGTAAATGTGTTAGGACTGATGGAAGTCAAGTTTCTGTCTGAAAGAAGTCATAGAAAGGGACAGACTAGAATGATTTCTGTGATGCTGAGTATCAGTGTGAAGCTTTGGTTTTGAATATACAGTTGTACCTCAGTATCCATGGTATGGCAGGGGTGTTTCCAGAAACCCTGCTGACTCCAAATTCTGCCGATGCTCAAGTCCCCTGTGTAAATGGCATTGTGCGTATACCTCTGTGTCTCCGGTTCACATCTGAATTCAACCAATTGTGGGTCCCTGAGGTTGGATGAATCCGCTAATGGTGAACCCCCAGATACCGAGGGCCAACTATATAAAGAGAGACATGAACATGCCCGAGAGAGGGAGGGAGTAAATATATTCTTTAGCTCAGCCCCTGCAAGGCTGTCAACTCATAGGAGCAGCAGCGAGCCTATGCTGGTGAGTAAAATTGGAGTCTATATCTGGCCTTTTTAGATACTGTTGTAACCTAAAAAACAAAACAAAACAAAACAAAAAGAACCAGAGTTCTTTGGAGAAATCGCTCGCTCAAAGTTGGGACAGTGAGGCTAAGCCGGGAATGTCTTATTGCACTGAAAGGCGAGGGCTTGTTCCAGGGAAGACCAAGACGTGTCACCGAAGACGGAAGCCAGCGTGAAGGGTCTAAGACAGGCCGTACTGGGGGCCGTCTGATCAGCAAAATAAATAACGGTAGGGATGGATTATTATAAACAAACAAAATAGGGACCCGTGGAGTATTTCTTTTTTTACTGAGTTAATCTGTTAATTTTCAGAGGAGAAGGCCGGCCCTCAAACTGCTTGCCAGTAGAAGACCGTGGAGGGAACGATGAAATTAGGCTATCACCATTTGGTGACTGTCACGGCAATAATTAGTTTATTCAAGAAATAGAAATAGATGATAAGCTAGTGGCTGAGAGTTTGATAACGAACGCCTCAGTTGCCTCCCCACAAAGTTCTTATAAAGGCAAAAAGATGACTGTACCAAGGAGGAACCTGGCGCAGATCACTTAAGTCCAAGTACCCAGTTTAACATGATAAGCAGCGGGACACACTGAAATGTGGCCTCTCCGATGGAGTGGAAGGAGAACACAGCATCACTTCTGTGACACGCCTACCAAAAACCATGTAACCTACATTTTAAAATGAAGACATTTCAGATAAATGCCATCTAGAGGACATCCTATAAAACAATCGGCCTTTTATCTCCAACATGGCGAGGTCATAAAAGTCAAACAAGTCCTCCAGAGTAAAAACAAAGCAACACCAAAAAACTGAAGGTTCATGAAAATGAAGTATGCTACTGGCCTGACCCTGTTTACTATGAAGAACATTATTGCAAAAACTGACAAGACTTGAATGGAGTCTTTGGATTAGAGGGTAGTAATTTATCAACGTTAATGGCATTATTGACGGCTGCATTGTGACTAGTATATGGGAGACTGTCCTTGCCTGTAACTGGTACATATCACAGTGTTCAGGTTTGGGGGGGCACCACCCAGGCAACTTACTTTTAAGGGGTTCAAGAACAAAAAGGCTTTTTGGGGATACTCTTGCAACAAGAAAAGTTTGTGGTCGCATCAAAATAAAAAGACACAGAATTTTTGAGAATTATAATTCCATACAGAACTCGCTACAATACTTTACCTCTGGAAAATCTGACCCACTATTTTCCATAAGAATTCCTCTTGGAAGTCAAGGAGGAACAAAGTTATTTGAAAATGATTGTATGATAATTGTGTCTTTAAGAGCCTAAGCGGAGTTGCAGAAAGCTTCGAAGGACTTCTCATTTTAAAATAATGTTTAAAATGTGTATTTCTAAGTTACTCTAATATTATATCTACCAATTAGTGGTACCTATTCCTTTATAGCTTCTAAAACTAACTTATTTTCCCATTACTCTTTTTTTCTTTTCTTGGCTGAAATCCATGTTTGCCTTATCTCTTTAGGCTGTTTAAAGGGACGTATAGTTCACTGGATTCTTTTTCAAATGATTTCTCTGCTATCTCTTGGGGCAAGTTTTAAGTGGGTAAATTTGTTTACATAAATTTTCAATGCAATTATTAGCTCAAATTGTAGGAAAAAAGATAAAACACACAAAAATTTTATCTTTTAGGTAAGAGGAAAACAATGATATAATATATGCTGAATAATTAACAGTGCTGAGAATCTAAGTAAAAAAAAATACACTGAAGTTTTAATTATTTAAAATAAAGTCTAACCCATCCAAGTATTAGCACCTGTGTGATGTTAAATAATTCAAGATTGGGCCCGAGAAAAATGCATTAGAATTCCTGATAGAAATACAATAAATATTGTCTATGATTATATAGCTTTCTTACTAGAACTACTTTAAAATGTGTTCCTGAGGTTGAGTGGTGTATTTGTGCAAATTGAAAATTAAAATATTTCACCCTGCCATCAATTCTCCCTGTCTCCTAAGAAGCATATGACTAACATCATACTGCAAAATTCTCTCAGAACGAGCTAACTTCCAGCGAACAGTTTGCTCCATTGTATCAAATGACTTATTTTGTGTGCAGTATGACAAATACATGATTAATTCTCTTTCTGTGTAAGACCTTCTCTGCTTGCATGGCTTTGAAGGGAAAGGTGCCTTTGAGGATGAATGAGTAAGTTCCATAGAGACAAATAGTCTTGAGGGCAACAGGTTAACCCACTCAATCTGTACTGAAGCGGAGCTTCCCTGGAGATGGTCCAGAAAGCAAAGAATCAAAAATAAGGAAGCTTTTAATTTTTGTGTTCAAACCCAGGGAAGGTCAGTGTTGGCTTTTTGTAATATTTTTAGGTGTAAGTGACCTGGAAAAAAGTAAGAGTCGTCTTGCTGTAAGATGTTATATAAATATTTCCAAATTTAAGACGAGAGCCTTGGAAGCATTTGAGGACATGGTTTTCTTGCCTGTGCTCAAAATATTTTACTCTACAAGATTCTTCCTAAATGATTTTAAAGCATGATACTAAAGGAACAAAGTTCTGTAAATCCATTAGCTAGACTGAACAGAGGTCTTTTTAGATGAGCATATTTATCATGGAATTTATTAGAGTGACACAGAGATGCTATATGTAATTAGATATGCAATATGTCCTTTACGAAAATAAATTCAAAATTAGCCAAGGATTTAAAAATTAGAGGCGTTTCCAAAGGGAAGTAATTTAGTGTAATAGAGAAGGTATAGATTTCAGAATTGGAGACCTGGTAATAGAATTCAGGAGAGTATAACGTGCAAAGTAGAAACACCCTTTTGTGGAAGTAGGTAGATTCTTGAGCGCTGATACTGAGTACTGGCCAGTCGACATTAAGAAGGCAGTAAACCTGCAGTTCCTTCGCTCCTCTAGCTCAAAGGGTCCTCAGAGTCTACACTGCCTATTGAATTTCTGGTACCCAGGGTAGGAAACTGCATCTTCTTTCTGTATTCTTGTGGGTGGATGGATGAGCATCCCCTATACTGCTTGTTTACTGGTTTAGTGTCAAGTGAAAGGGAAAACAACCCCAGAAAGGGTCCACAGGTTCTGTCTTCTCAGACTAGGACCACATGTCCTCTTCTGCTTTAGCTCATTTAGAATAAAGCAGACCAGGCTATTGGTAAGTTACCTAATTTCAGGTTTCTCATCTTTAAAATCCCAGTGATACAATTTACTTTTCAGAGTAGTTATAGAATTTAAATAAGATAAAATAAACATTCTTTTATATTTTGAAATGTAGCAACTATTAGGGTTATATTTTCTTTCTTCAGCTTTTTGTTAGGCAGTCGATAGCCTGCTCTGCATCTGTGATGTATGTGTTCCCAATGAAAACAAACAGCCTTTCTATAAAAATGACCATGATACACAATGGCATTGTTTGGATATGTTTTATTTTTCCTCCCAGCCTCCCTTCTACTTATTCCTTCTAAAACTTTTTCACTTCTGAGAGCATGACAACTTCTTGTAATGGTCCTTCTTGCTTTTAAAAATGAAAGCAAATGATTTCCTGAGTTCATTAGTGGCGGCGGAATAGATCGTGTTGTAAGATGACCACACCATCATCTGTATCGCGCTTACTGGGCATGAAATTTCACTGCTCCTTAAGGAAGAGATGAAACCCACTGTCTCTTCCCTTAAATCTGGACTGGCCTGTGACATGACTTGGCTAATAAAATATGGGGGAAAATGGCACCAAGCAGGGCTAGGACTCGAGAGGTGTTGTAGGTTCCACCTCAGACCATTTAGAACCCTGAGACCACCTTACTATGAAAAAGTCATTCTGCCTGTTGGTGAGTGAGATCGTGGAGGAAAACCAAAGTGCCCAAGTTGACGGCCAGCATCCAATGTCTGAAGGTGAATGAAGCGCCTTTGAGCTCTCTGAGCCCAGTTACTGTGTCGAGCGATTGCAGTCAAATAAGAGAGCCAGACAGGATGAGCCAGAAACTGCCCAGCCAACCCACAGAGACAGAAGAGCATTGCTGCTTTAAATCACTCGGTGTTGGTGTGGGGGTTGAAGCAGTAATCGGTAACTGAAGCAGGCAGTTAAGGAGAAAGGGAGGAGGACGGCAGACTGCTGCCCCTGGTTCTCCGGGGCTCAGGGCTCTCATCCCCAGACTCTTCCTCTTTCTACTCTGCCGCCAGGAATCGCATCCTGCTTTTGACTACAACCACTGGAGAGAAATCACATTCCCTTTGCTTGAATGCTTTTCATCTTCCCTTTCTTTAGCTAATTTCTACTTATCTCTCAAAAGACCTTACAAATACTCCTCTGGGGAGCTTCACCGTCCTCACCCGTCTTTCTAAATGTCCCTGTTCCCGTTCTGCCGTTTCATCCTGTGAAAGTCACTGTGACTCTTTACAGATTCCCTGCTTGTCTCTCCCTCCCAGAACGTGAGATTTGGGGCAGTGCCGTGTTGTATGTAGCCTTTGGCTACTTAGTACGTATCTGTTTAATAAATGCCTAAAATGTTCATCTGTGGGGAAACTGGCTGTTTTGCGAAATGTAGATGGATATTATTTCTAGCCTTTATGTGCAGAAATTCATCTATATACTAATTGTATAGTCTTGTAAGAATAAAGGAGGTACCTTTACGTAGTGTAGTGGCCCGTTCTGCCCTGTTGACAGTTGCTTTTATTTTCTTATTCAATTTGTTCTTTAAAAAATGAAACTGTGTTAGATAAATATTTTGCATAAACAAGGAAGTCAAGGATGTAACTTGAAATTAAGCCAGGTATTACTCGTTCACCCAAAACACATGGGATGAGACGATGCCCTAGTCTATTCCAAGACAGGAGCCAAAACTATGGCTCCAAGATTTCTCACACTCAAATTAAAGAGGGATACATTATCCTAAATGGACCTGGGGTGATACAATGGTAAACATATTCAGCTACAAATGAGAAGAGAAAAAGAGTGACCAATTTCCAACAACTGCTTCTTTTAATGTTTTCAATTTAATCTGATTCTGTCATGGTCAACGCACTAAGCAGTTTGATAATCCTGTGGGAACGTCCTAATTGTCGGATTTAATTCAAAAATGGGTTTTAGAATTACTTAATGAGTGTACAGACTGCAGATCCTTCAGGCTATGCTCCATAAATATTTCCTTACTTTGGATTTTTATCAGAATTGAGAGACAGTGGATTTTTTAAGATATATATATACTTGGATGGTCAGTATTTTCCCTTGCCGTTCACTTTATGCCATTATGAGCATCACATTTTAGGAGGGACATTGGAAAAAAAATTAGTGTGTGTTCATGGAGTATGACCATGGTGATAACAGAACAGAAAGTTGAGAGAATTGGAGCATATCCTCAGAATAAATTCAAGAAATATGATATATTTCTCAAATATTTGATAACCTTTACATAGAGATGCATTACTCTTTGCTATGTAATCCCAAAAGGTAGAACTTGAAGTTATAATTTATAGTTGTGAGAAGTTCTATTTCAGCCTGACATACAAAAGAAATTTCTGGCACCTTAACCTATGCAAATAAATAATGATTATTTCAGAGTACCTCAGTGGTTTACAGACTTTGGCATTTGGAGAGATATGAGCTTGTAGTAAAATTTTCACCAATTAAGGAAAATGGAACAAAGTCGTGTGTGTGTGTAATTATGTAGGGTAGCCCTTCAAAATT
Source organism: Camelus bactrianus (assembly GCF_048773025.1). Lineage (NCBI taxonomy): Eukaryota > Metazoa > Chordata > Mammalia > Artiodactyla > Camelidae > Camelus > Camelus bactrianus. The sequence goes on along the minus strand of NC_133561.1, from coordinate 8,278,033 downwards.
TGCCAATTGTCTTTTCTGGGATATGACTAGTCTTATGTTTATCCTGATTTTTTTGTTCTAAGAATGTCCATTCTTTATATAGTGATGTTATTTTTGATGAGTTGATTTTTTTTTCCTTTGGTTGATTTAGAACAAATTAATCTTGAAGTTAAAATGTACAACCTCTGTCACAGATAATGATTTAGTGGTGATGTTCATGAAAGAATTCAGCAAACAATAATTAGAATTATTAGCGTATGGAGTCACTGTGGAATCCAGAAGTTTTAATTCTTTGACTCAAAACTCACAACCAGTGGATTCAAGTGATAGTGATCTTTTGTTGTACCATGATCCTAATTTTGTATTTTTAAAGACTTTCAAAGTCTTTACTTTGTCACCTCACAACACCTCTTTGTTTTAATAAACTCCAAACCCCATATCATGGATTTCACACCCAGTGGCGTGGAAACAGAATAGTATAAATGAACTCAGAATTTTTACAACTGAAGGTAACTCTCACAATGATTACATAAATTTCCACCCCTAAGAAGAATTTTTATGTCGTATTTTCTAACATAAGAAAATAAGATATATGGATTGATTCATTTTTTTTCTGCATCTGATAGTAAATTAGCATCTTAATGACATGCAGCACGTTGGATATTGAACAGATGGCCATATAAATATCGCCATCCACAGTGAATAATGTAATGGATGTAAAAAATGTCCAGACGTTATCTGGTATTAATGCCATTTTCATTATCATTCAATTACGTTTTCATATTTTCTATGGTGTTAATATTTCATCAGCTAACATTTGTTTTTCCCTGTAACTATTATGTAACTATTTAAAATTTAACACAAAATAGAATTGAAATACATAGTTCATTAAGTTTTTAATCTATCTATGGCTGTTTGAGTCTAATAACTTGATCAAGCATGAGATACTCATATTAATAACTAATGTAAGACTGAAATATAATAGACAACTGTATTCTAACAGTAAGAGAAAGATGGAAAGAACAAAGCAAAATTTGCATGTAAAATGAAAAGCACTAGTGTTATTTAAACAATAGTAATATACTTGCCTTTCATTAAATCTTTTAGAATAATACACCATGCTTCTTTCTAAATGATGAGAAATACATGATATGCAAATCACGCCCCCAGTCTCTCCTCCCCCCTAAACAGCATCACTAATCCTCGAAGGCTTTCTCCCTCGAGCTGAACCCAGATGTAGCTTCAGAACATGCCTCACCTGAGTGCTCTGAACAGCCACTACCAATCCATGAGAACTGGCGTGCCAGTTAAAATCAATGTGCTATTCCAAATAGACCAGTGGCGGCTGGAAATGCATGCTGGAACACTAACATGAATTTAGGGAATAGCCAAAAGCTTGGATGGTGAAGTTACCTGTATGCTACAGCACAACAGGTGAATTTCTAAAGCCTAAAATTATCCATTAGCCTAAAGGGCATCTAATCTATGAAGATGAAGGATGTTCTTTTGTTCAGACTGCTAACACTCAAAAGCCGTTACTGAAAACACTTAAGAAAATCAAAGCCATTTCTAACCAGTCCGCAGCAAAAATTGGTAGGTTTTCCACAGTAAATAATTTCTCTATGTTCAGTGTTATGGGTGTTAGAAAAATAAAACATAATTGCCTTCAGAGAACTTAAAATTTCCCTCTAATGCCAATCACATGCCCATCACCACTAGAAATATTGTAAACAATATTCTTCCTCATGGATCTTACATTTTTAGCTGGGGGACAGTAAGCAACAAACAATTAAACAAATAAGATAGTTTTACATAGTGAAAATGGAAATTAGACAAAATAATAGAATAGAGAGCAAGAGAGGGTGGAGAGCTGCTACTAAGATTCTACAGAGTCCTCTCTGAAGGGCTGAGAACTAGAGATTACAAAAAGGAAGGAGCTGGGATGTCATATAAATGGTAATGCTATTGTCATTAAATCAGTACTCCTATTTTCTTTTGTATTATTAATATTGTCTTGGTGAAAGGGCTCCCATGGAAAGAAATGAAAGACGAGAAATCCAGAGAGCAAAAATAGTATGTGCAAAAGCCCTGGGGCAGGAATGACACAATTTATGTTTTTGCAAAAGGAAGTGATATTAATCAGTGTATACAGAGGTTTTCGCCTGCCTAAAATGTATACAGCTTTTTGACTCCAGGAGAACAAATTCATGACTGAATGGACTATCACCCACTGCATGTAGATTACTCACATGTTGCTGTTAGTTTCTTTTCGATGCAATTACTCGAATCACTATCAGTGGGGGTAGATATTGCTTCAGTTAATAAACACCCATCTTCCTTGACGGTCTGTCATCTCTCTCTCTCTTAATTAGGACACAAATTTCACTTTCTGCCGAATGACAGTAGCTCTCACTTGGTTCAGGGTTATTAAGCATCTCCTAATTGTGTAATATTTTTATCAAACAAATTAAAAACATTGGAAAAATTTGTAATTACTAGAATTACTGTCCGCAGCAGTGGTCAGCAAACCACCATGGGCAGGCCGAATCTGGTCTGCTGCCTGTTTTGGTAGATAAAGCTTACTTGGAAGAAAGCCATTATCATTCATTTCCTTTGTCTCTGGCTGTTTTCTTGCTGCAACAGGCAGAGTTGATCAGTTGCAACAGAGAACACACGGCCTGCAGTTCTGAAATGATCACTATCTGGCCCTTCACGGGAAAACTTTTCAAACACCTTGTATGAAGTGCTTCAGTGATACTGGAGGACATTTAAAACATCAAAGCCTTGAGTGATCATTGTAGTTCATGAATTATACTAGTTCTTATTTTCATTCACTTCTGTCCTCTAAACTTCACCTGAGCCAAGTCAATTAATTCTGTTTTCTGTTCTCAAGAAATAGGACTCCTTTGAATTTACTCTACAAGAATATTTCCTTTGTTTTCTAGGCTCAAGTTCTACTTGCTTCCTTCACTAATTGGAGCAGGTTTTTTTGTTTTCTTGGTTTTTGTTTTGCTTTCACTTTTTAAAATAAATCTTCCTTTAGTGTAGGAATACTTCTTTCTCTTCATCCCTCCTCTGGAATTCTTTTAGACAGTATCTGTCAAGTTTGTATAGTAGAGTGCTTCTGCAGGCTGCATTTCTGCTGTCAACATGGAAAAGAGGCCTTCGCGAAGGGAAAGGTGCCCCAGCGCTCGTAGATGGAAGTGGGAACCTTAACTGAATTCAGTGAGAGCCGCCCATCCGTAATCAGGAAGTGTTGCTGTGCAGCTCAGCTTGGCAGTTTGAGGGGTTTGTTTCATCAGGTAACTCCTGAGAACCAGACAAGCGAATACGTATCTTCTTTATTTTCCCTGTTATAGGCCTACAGTAAGGGGCTCCACGTTGGGAAGACTGATACTTGGAGACAGTGGTCAGATTTGGGATTAACGTCTTGATTTATCACTGCACTTTAACTTCCTACTAGCCGAAGCCTGGCCACCTGAAAAGCAGCAAACAAGAGTCAGAATCCTGTATTTAAGTCCCAAATTACAGCATTTACAAGCGCTAATTGTTTTAATTGGAACTTGGCCAATTCTTCACTTTGGGCCTAATTATTCACTTTTTCTTTGTTTAAACTATTCTGCCATAGTTGAACTTACTTTGCTAATTATTTTAATAAACTAACACCAAAATAATGTTCCATGATAGGCATTTTGCAGGATAAAGCAGAGATCAAAGAGAATTCTTGCCACTTATCCAGACATCTGCAGTAACATGGATGGATCTGGAGCACATTCGGCTAAGTGAGCAGACAGAGAGGAACAAATACTGTACGATAGTGCTTACAGGTGGAACCTAAAAATGTCAGACTTGTGATAAACAGTGACATGGTGGTTACCAGGGGCTGGGGAGGTGGGGGATAAGATGGATGTTGTTTAAGTGTCCAAACTAGCCATAGAGATCTAATGCATAGTGTAATGAATTTAGACAGCAATACTGTACTATAATCATGTAATGTAGTAAATATCGCTACAAAGGCAATCAAAATACAATATATAAATGCATCAAAATAACACGCTGTACACTTTATAAATTTATGCAATGTTATATGTTAAATATATTCAATTAAAAAGAATTTGTGTCACCAAAAATATATCAATGCTAATTATTTTGTAAAATATTTATTAAAATATTGACAATATTATAGGTGCTTCAAATAAGGTACATGTAAAAACCCGTATATGTTGAGAGAAAGCACTTCTACTTGGGCAAAAGTTTATGGAACCTGTGCTGGGTCTTATAAAATGAAGATTTCAGTGATAACTGATAATACAGGACAAAGTATTTCAGGCTTACAATCACTTTTTGTTCATTCATTTACTCAATCATTTATTGAGCAGTTTTTGTGTTTATTTTTGTAATGTAGATTCCATGCGTCAACAGTGGTAAACCAGAGTATATGCTAATATTCTTAATAGAGTTTACCGTCAGGTTGGAGGATTGGTCAATAGAAAATAAAAACAGAAAGAACAACGTGCGATAAGTGAGAATGTAGCCGAGAAGGAAAGTACCGGAAAAATCAACAAAGGGGCAAACTGGAAGCAGACATAAATCTATTCAGATTGTTTTTGTCACATGCTTCATTTTAAGCAATTGAATTTTAATATTATATTTTCTCAGCAGATATTGCCACAGAATACACACACACACACACACACACACACATATATTTTGAAAAAGCAGTTCATTTATTTTCTCTGAATTACATTTGTAGGTCATTGACTTTTTGCTGGACCTTTTGTCTTGTTGATTATTATACAAGCATTTCCTTTAAAATGGAAAATGATAATAGTTATTTTAAATTCCATATCTCAGACTGTTTTGAAGGTTCAAGCACTATATCCATTAATTTAACAAAAGTGTATTGAGCTCCTACTATGGTCCACCTACTGGGGATCTAGCCCTAAACAGGCATGCGTGGCCCTTGCTTTCCTGAAGCAAACATTAAAGTGAGTGCAAGAAAGGAAAAGTAAACAGTATGCATTTAAGATAATTTCCAGATATTTTCAGCTAGTGGAAATAAAATGGAGAGAACGATAGTGATGGCGACTTGGGTGGGTGTCATATGTTAGATATTGGGAGTCACTTGACTTTGACATGTTTTGCAAATGGAAAAAAAAAGTCAGAGTGGATGGACAACTGTGTGTGGAGGAGAAAGGGATCGTAAATGTCAGGAGAGATGCTACCTCACCATGCTGGCCCCATATTCCATCCACGGTAAGGAGTTTGCACTTATTTTAAATGGATAATAAGCTATCGTGAAGCTCTGAGCACGACATTGACAAATCTAATTTATGTTTTTAAAAGATACTCCAGTTGCTTCATGCATAAAGTATTTAGGGAGAGCTAACGCAGAGAAACCATTGGAGGGGGTCCCTGTACTTGTCTAGACAAGAGATGGGGCCACATTAAGGGAGAGCAAGAATGTTGGCCAGTGATGAGAAATGGAGATAAATAGAGTGGTGTCAGAGAAATTGAGGGGGAAAAAGGGTTTTAAGAAGGAAGAAATCGACGAAATCAGGCAGTCCTGAACGATCTACTGAGGTGAGGACCCTGAAATGACCACTGGATTGAGCAACATGGAGTTCAGGTGACGAGAGAAATGTCAAGGAAGAGATGGGGCAAAAACCTATTTAGAGAAGGTGGAAGAGATAATAGAGGGTGGGGAGACAAGGCAAGAAATACAGGCAAATCTTTTTAAAAAATTAGAAATATCTTAATTTCAGAATTCTGGCCTTAACATTACGCCTTTTGTAAATGTATATACAATGTACATACAGTAGAAATTTAATATACAGCTTACCATTATTTGTGACTGTGTGGACTATAAACCACAATTAGTGAGTATACACCTTTAAATGGTGATGGCAGGATAAATTAACTCTAAAGAGAAAGAAAAGTACCACGCCACGTTGGTAGGTCCTCTCCTAACGTCTGTTTTGTCACAAGAGGAGTTTTAGTTTTCACATTTTATTTTGTAAAGCATGCTTAAGTGTACATTAAATGTTTTTCTTAATTTTAGAATTTAATTCCATGATCATAAGAACATGGAAGAGTACTTAAAAGAGTTATAATGATCCATGACTTATCAAGTATTAAATTAAAATATGCCAGTTGATATATTATAGCTAGATTTACACAGTAAGCTTGTAATAGTGCCTGGATCACTGGTTCCTTTGGCAGTGATTATGACTTGCATTTATCATAGTACTACAGAATGTGAGATGCACAAGCTAGAAATGCAGTTTTCAAATGTAAATAAAAATAGAACTTCAATTGTATGTTATCTAAGTACACTTCTGTGTTAAATGAGATTTGTAACTTTGAAACACGCATTCATAGAGGTCTCTATTAGCTGTATGATCTGGACTAATCCTGTCTTAAAATAATCAGAATTCAGGTTCTTAAAATAATCAGAATTACAGTGTTGTTCCCTGTTTCATTAGGGCTCATCGCTGAAGAACTACATGTAACCTTTTTATATCACGGAGGAATGGATTTATGGCATGATTACAGCTGTTTTCAAGTCAAGTATTTCACTTTAATATTTGTAGTAAAAAAAAAATCCTCTTTGCCCTTGATGGATTTCCATTCCTGTTCTACCTACAAAATAAATCACAGATGTTTTGATATTAGAGCCCTCTGAAAAGTAATCCAGAACATTTGAAAAATGTTGGCATACTACTACTAATTTGTTTGCATCCTGTTGGTAACAAGAGCTGTGTGGTGACTGTGGGAGGGAAGCCCTAGTCTCCAACTTGTACTTGGAGTTGAGCCATTATCAATTATGTTGCTGCTTTTTATGTTACTGTAGTTAAGAAATCCCTAATATGCTTGTTATAACTCTTTATTTCTGGAGGCTTTCGTATGTCTTAAAGTGGTGTTTAAGCATAGCTTAAAAAGTTATAGCTTGGAAAAACACAACTTTTAAGAATACCTGGAAAAAAATTATAAATAGATTATATTTATGGTCTCACTATTAACAAAGGACTCCATTTAAAATAAATATTGAAAACAATATATTAATATATGTTGTCAGAAATTGTGAAAGTTCTGAGATGTGACCTGCTGACACAGTACAGAGCAGGAACATGAACCTGGGTCAGAGTAGAGACCTCTGTTACCTGGTCAGCACAGTCAGCAGCCAGGTAGCATCACAGGTCTGTCTGCCACGCCTGGCAGTCCTGAAGAGCTACGTGGTGAGAGCCTAGTGGAAACCTACGTGGTGGGCTCCTGCCATAGGTGAGGGCTGGGAAAATACATATTTCCTTCATTTTTAAAGGGGAAAGAGATCGCTTTCTCCCGTCCCATTCTGAGAGAGTTGCCTGTGGGGGGACATGAACTTTGGCTTTGCAGAGATGAGAAGTTTATTGGATGGAAGCAATCGCTGGGCCATTAGGCTGCAGAGCTAATCCTCATGGTATGTGAAAAGGAAAATATTTCTAGTGGAAGTGAATGCAAATATTCTCTATCTTTATAGGGTTTATAGAATGTACATTCTCATTACTCAGGAGACTGAGATGAACACTGAGAAAGCCAATGAAGACTTATTTTCCCCACAATATAGAAACAATAAAATTTTATCTTATTTTTTGTAATAGCAAATACCTTCCTCAAATTCTGTAGTAAGTCTCAAGATTTTTGCCAATAAAATTTGGTTATTTTAGACATATTATTATTATTACTATTATTATTATTATGCATATGGTCTAGGAGTCATATATGCTATATAATTTTGGGGGGCTTAAAATTATATAGTTTACAATGAGCTTGTAGAGGAAATTTTTTATTTTAAACAATGACCAATATAAATTTCAATTTATATTAGTTAATTAATATAATTTATTTATATTTATTAAATTTATTTATATTTTATTTCACCCCTAATTCATATGAAACTAATCAATTTAACTTGGATAAAATAAAGTTAAATTCAAGGTTATTGAATTTTTAATTTTATATTTAACTTATTGTTAACAGCTTTATTGAGGTATAGATGATATTCATAGAACTGTACATATTTAATATGTACAATTTGATAATTTTGGACATATACAATCACCCCAGAAAATATATATATTTAGATCATCATTTTATGTATAGAATCTATTCACTTGACGATTTCTTTGGAGAGAAATAAAATGGTGTTCACAATTAGTGGTAGAAGTGAATATTTTATGTAGAGGAATAAATGTGAATATAGAGACAGGTAACATAATTGCTTTATTCCAATGGCCCGATTCTGGTTATTGTGCATTGACAGTCTGTATCTGTGTTTAAGCCTGACAACACGTGATGGTCACTGTCTATATAACAAGGATCCCATTTTTCTGCAGCATTGTCTGTAGAGATAGCACGTTCCTGGACTCATGGCATGTTTCTGGAATCAGCAACCTCTGTGTTGGGGTCCTGGTTTACCAGGCTTCCTGGCTCTGCATCAGTTTGCGCTGGGCAGAGGCAGCGATGGCTTTTTAGCTTGATTCTCAGCTGTTGTTTGAGAATTGTTTTAAGTATGTAATTAGCAGATACTTTTTTAAGCCCTCCTTACGATTCTATGTGCTGAGTATGCTATTTACTAAAACTCTTCTGATATCACCTTGATTTCATCTTCTTCACCCAAGAACTCTGCCTTACAAATACGAATTTGTATTGCCTGTAAGAGAAACGCAGTGATTTGTATTGATTTTTGAGGAATGGTATATTTTAGTAAATGTGTGGTAAAAATGGAGATATTGTGTAAAATCATTAAAGTGTAATTTTTGTGAAATAACATTTTACTCTCTTATATACCCTGATTCTGGGTAGAATGCTAAGGTTTTGACCAACCCTGTAATGCAATATAGGTTTTATAGAAGTTGTACCCTATGTGGAAATATATATTCTAGACAAATGCTGGTCTTCTGTTCTATTACTGTATCAAAGAATGATATTGGAAGTCAAGACTTGCTTATGCACATTTTTGAGTTGGAATCTCAATGGATTATTTTTATATACAATTGATCTAAACATATCTTCCCTTTTATCTGTGGAAGAAAAAAATCAGAGGACTCAGGCAGTTTACTGAGATAGCCCGACTCTCGTTATTTCAAAGATTTGACCTACTGTTGTACTTTTCTGTCCTGAGCTGCTTGACAAACACCTGGGAATCATGTCAAAATATTTGAAGATTATGAGAAAAGAAGAAGTTAAAGATTTGAACTTTGTCTTTCTAGCTGTCTTTTTCTCCTTACACTGGTGAATACAGTTCAAAGAAATGACTTTAAATCAAGTTATTAAAATATGCTGTTTATTTTTGAGATTATAAAAATAAATATTCATGGAAAGAAAATTAGATAAATTCATTATAGTAAATTTAAAAAACACATAACCCTCGCCCCCAAAATTGATCACCATGCCTTAAGTCACTATAATTATCTTCAAGTGTATATATATGTAAAGATATATAATATGTTTATACATATACTTGTCTTATATATATATATTCTATAGTTTAGATTATGTAACAGTTTTAAAACCTGTTTCATTGTAGCATAATATCATAATAACTCATTTCATGAAACATTGTTTCTCATTGTTTCATCAAAAACAGCATTTTAACAGTAATTTGTATGAGTGCATACAAATTTGATTTAAGTAAACATAATTCTATTACTAGGTATTTTTCTACCTATGGTATTTTATATTATTACTTGGTATTTTTCATGTTATTTCTTATAGTTTGCTATTAAAAATAGTACAGAGGTGAGCATTCTTTTATTTAACTATTGCCTGAATAACATTGCACTCCAGACAGGTTCCAGTGGTTTAGTTTGCTAATACAGGGCTGTAAAACTGGACATTTATTATACCCTCATGAACACTACATTTTATTTTCTAAAACATTTTCTTCATTTGGCAAGATAAAAGTGTCATTTAATCTATGCTATGATGTATATCGGAACAATGAATGTCATTTCATGTACACTATAATGTGTTTCCATAAAGAGTAATTTGGACATTTCTGTCGTATGTTATTGCCCATTGCAGTTCTTCTTCTGTGGATTTTCTGAACTTCCCCAGAGAATAACGAGTCTGTTGTTTTTCGAAATTTCCTAATCTGTCATACCTAGGGGAAAAATCTTTATCAATTTCTTGTTTATATTTTCCTTTCACTTAACTTGTTATAAAATCTTTATGTACAAATTTGGGAAAAAAAACAGTAGAATATAAGGTCGTTCTTTGGATTTTAAAAAATTATTTTATGTATAAAGATCCTCCTTGAAGCTGAAATCAGACACATTTTTCCATTCACAGTCCTTACTGCCTTGTGCCCATGTAACAGTGGCTGGTGTTTATTTACGTAGCCTGTGTATGTTTGAAATTGTTTTCCCTTTTTCTTAGCAATTTTTAAATAATCCCCATTTTAAAAATAATTTGTGATACTAGTGGTTTTCTCCAAAAGTATTTGTTTGTACTTAAAGGTTTTTCCCCTCAGATATCTGTCTTTATTAAATTGTTCATTGTTTTGTTCAAGATCCAACTGTTGACATTAGGTAGACTTACAATGTATTTAAAAATATGCTGAGGCAAGTTTCCCTTTGTTTTCCTTGAATTTGAAAATCTTTCATCTATTCTTTTTCTGTGTATTAGAATAGACATATTGTAGAATGTTTTTCTTATGTTCTCAAAATAACACATACAAATTTTATTGAAAAATACTTTTTCTGTAAATTATGAAAGAATGACCATTATTCTTTAAAGAGTCTTTCCATTGAAAAGTAAGGTAATTCTCTTAAATTTATTTTCCTTTTTTTAAACTGTGCTTGGCTTAGCACTTTGTCTTTCATTCCTGTGAATTTATTTCATAGTATTTTTAATTTTATCAGTTGTTGAATAGCTAAAAATAATTTATATTACTGATTATATATTATATTTAGGAAGGCTGTTGCTGGTGGAGTATGGGTTTAGAGCCTGATCACCTTTCTGGTCACTCTGATGAATTTTCTTTGTTTTTCAGTTCTGCTGAGAAGCAGCCATTGATGGGGACAGGGAGACTAATAGACAATTATATAATCAGCTATTAATAATAATACTAATATCTACTCCAACTTACATATGTATATATATTCTCTTTTATTTTTATTTCATAGCATTGGTATAATTTTCCATTATGAGAATAGGTAAGAGCAATATTTTTATGCTGTTAACAATAAATATGATCATATAGGTGATTTTTGTAATGTTCAAAAATATTTACAGCTTACATGTTTGTCATTGGAAATGGACTTTTAGCTTTTCTTCTAACTAGACAGTGAATCTGTTCCTTTATGGTGTTCTAATTAATGACTCCATTTCCCTCAAAGTGTTTACTTTTATTCTTCTGTTTTCATATAATAATATATATAATCCATATATGTATGTATAAAATCATATTTTTTGGTTACTTCTCATCTATGAAAAAGTTAAATCGTACTGTACCCTCAGGACCTTTGTTCCTGTGATTTATAATTCCTGATATTTTATTGCTTATCACTCTTAACTGATTAAGACTTGGTCATCATTCGTATTTTCACCTGATGAAGACTTCAGGGAAGATTCCTGTCGTATCCTTGAGGAGGCTATATCCCTGTCTCTGATGCGTCATATAGCTCTTCTCTGCAGGACATGAGGTAGTCGTGTACTGTTCAGATATGTGTCGTTTTTTAAGTTCACTTTTATGTGTGTTAGGTTTTGCATGCATGTCTGTCTGCCTCCATAGACTGCAAGATGTTTGACCCTGACTTGGTAAAGATTTATTCATTATCATGTCCCCAGAGATTAGCACAATGGCTGGCTTCCAGGGGCCCCTTCCTTCGTGTGAGGAGGGGACCACTCCTGCCCACACTGGGGAGAGATGTGCGCACACTGGGTCTCTGGCACCTGCCGCTGTAGTGGGGCCCCTCCTCAATCCACGTGTCTGCCTCCTTTTCCCCCTTCCTCGCCTTCAGTGGGTTTCTCGTGTCAAAGTTTTATCTCATTTCTCTTTTTCCCTTTTTAAAGAGAAATAATCGAATCCACCAGTGACTAAATCGTGACTGCTGGGATAAATTTCGTCTCTCCTAATTTGCCAATAGCCCAGGATTCTCAAATGTGCCCAGCCCAATACTAACTTCATGTCAGACTTCCCTATTTCCTGTGTATGCACAATTAAATTTTCTTCTAATTATCTCATGTTGCCTGACAGTAACTACTATCAACTGCAGTGACTGCAAACAAGAGAGATTTACTTAGCAAGTCTTAATATATTCATTTATGTGTGATCTTAATAACAAACACTTGAATACATAATACATTGGGAGAAGGGCCAGCTCCCTAAATTTAAAGCAGAATTTGAATTAATAAATGTAGAAGGAATAATGGAAAGAGAAAATCACCTTTAGGTAAACACTAGTATAAACGAGCATTGCAACTAAGAATGAACAATAGATACATCATAGTCTCAAGGTGTCTCCTCACATGAGATTTATTCATCAGAAGGGGAAAATTAGTAACTTTCTAATGGGGAAATTTGAAAGAAAGCACATTTATCCAGTAATCAAAGATAACATCACCAGTAAGATAGCTAGACACCACCCAGACTCTGGAGGCGAGGTGTGGAAAAAAAGACCACCTTACTGCTCTTTTATTCTTGCCCCAAAGGCACAAACTCCATCTAATCATGAGAAAACATCAGAAAAACCCTGCCTAACGGACATTCTACAAAATATCTGGTCAGTATTCTTCAAAAGTGCCAAGATCATAAAATAAAGAAAGATTGATGTACTGTCACAGATTAGAGGCGACTAACGTGACATGACAACTTAGTGCGATGTGTGATCCCAGAACGTCCTTTCCTGGACCAGAAAAGGACAGCGCTGAGAAACCAGTGAAATTCAAATGAGTTCTTTAGTTTAATGACCGTGGATCAATGTCAGTCTCCAAGTTACTGTAATTGCAGCAGGGTTGTGTAAGAGATTATCATTAGCAGAAGCTTGGTGAAGAGCGTAGGAGAAAATTCCTAAATGAAATGAGAAGCTTAAAAATGATTTGACACATAATGACAATTGGTAGCACTCATGGTTCCAAGTATTTCTTATATATTAATAATTTAATCGTAAGAAATTTGTTAGATGGGTGCAATTATTAACTCCACATAATAACTGAAGAAATGGGTACAAAGTGATTAAGAAACATAGCCAGCTGCATGAAGCCATATTTCAAACAAAGGTAGGAAGCTGATCTTTCACATCCGTGCTCTTAACTCCTCCAGTCTGTATTGCTAATCATTCATTTCTCACATTGCTATGCTTAAGACGTTGCTCCTATCTAATTGAACATTCATAAAGTTTAAATATCTTTTGATTTATCATTTTTAATAAAGTTTATTTTTAAAGCCATTTTATATTCACAGAGAAATTTAGAAGATAGTACAGAGAGTTCCCCTATGTCCCGTGTTTTCACTATTTTAACATCTTACATTAGTGTGGTACATTTGCCACATTTAAAGGTATAATATTATTATTGACTTGATTTGGATTTCTTAGCTTGCATGCAGTGTCCTCTTTCTGTGACAGGAGACCACCTTGTATTCAGTCGTCATGTCTCCTTAGGCTCCTCTTGGTTAGGAGAATTTCTACATTGTCCTGGTTTTTGATGACTGTGATAGTTAGGGAAGTACTGACTGGGCAAATTATAGAGTGTCCCTCGGTTGGGATTGATCTCATGTTTTCCTCAGGATGAGACTGGGGTTGTGGGTTTGGGGAGGAGGACAGGGAGGTAAAGGGGTCCCATCCCATCACATCGTGGGCACGTGCTATGGTCGTGTGCCGTCATTGTGGAGACCGACCTGTTGAGAGTGTTTGTCAGATTCCTCTACAGTAAAGTTGCTCTTTTCCCTCCTTCCCCTTTTTACATTCTTCTTGGTGGAAATGAGTCGTTATGCGCGGTACACACTTAGGGAGGGAGGAGCCATCATCCTGAGAGCAATAAATTACTTGGAATTCTTTTGCACATGAGATTTGTCTCTCCACCATTTATTTATTTATTCATCCATCCTTATCAGTATCTATTTGCTGACATATGTGTATTTATATTATAATTTGTGTTAACAGTCTACTATTTCTTTTTTTTTTTAATTGCTAAAGTTGTTTGAGGTTTGGCCCTTGAGACTTCTTTGAGTCGGCTCCTGTGTCCTCTAACCCCTCTTCATCACTGTGGGGTTATTAGTTTGTTTGTTTTTGTTTTGTCTTGTTTTGTTTGAGCACTTCTTAACTTTCTGCCAGGCTGCATGTTCAACTTGTATATTTCCTGCCTGAGTTCGAAAAACAGTCATTTCTCCAAAGAGCCCTGGTTCCTTTTTTTGAAGAACGATATTATTAGCTGAGATCTAGGGGCTCAGTTCTTGTGTGTTGTTAATTCTTAATCACAGAGCAAGGAAATACATGTGAGACACGGTAACACGTGTAGACACGTTTCATATGAAAAAATCTGTATCTGTATTAAGCTAAACATGAGTTTATACTGATACCTCTGACTGTAATCTAGCACATGCATCATTGTAGCCTCTTCACCTTCTTTATCTGTAACCTCCCACCTCACCAGTGGGGAAGTAGGCTTTTACCATTTGACATCGATTTATGTAACTGCTGAATTCCAGTGCATGTGTTTAGCAGTTTCAGAATTATTAACCCATATCCTCATGGGAATCCATTTATCAAGTAGAATAAATCCTATATACAGTTTTTTGTTCTTTTAAAAAAAAACCCTCATTTCTCATTTCCTGAGTGACTTAGGCAGCACATTTTTTAGCCCAACCCTCTTTAGTGAGCTTGTTTCATAAATTGTAATACAGTCAAAGTGTTTTGTAACATTCTGCATTCTGTATTGGGATTCCCCAACCTCCTAAATAATTTTATTTAATTTGCATATATTAAAGTTCACTCTGCGTTGTAAATAAAGTTCAGTGGATTTGGACACTCACTTAGCATCATGTAGTTGGAATCATACGTATGTAGACTTTTCAGGATGGCTTCTTTCACTTTGGAATATGCATTTAAAGTTCACCTATGTCTTGTCTTGGCTTAATTTCTTTTTATTGCTGAATAACATTCCATTGCATTTATGTAATGTACCAGAGCGTTTTTTGTTTGTTTCTTTCTTTTTGGGGTCCCTTAACCTATCAAAGGATCTCTTGATTGCTTCTGATTTTAAAATAAGTATTTCCATTCAAGTTTTTGCGTGGTCAGAGCTTTTAAGTTAGTTGAGCATATACCTAGAAGCACAATTGCCACATCCTAAAATAAGAGTAAGCTTAGCTCTGTAAGACTGCTCCAAGATGTCTTCCAAAGTGGCTGTGCCATCTCCATTCCCACCAGCAGTGAGTGACAATTTAGTGACTTCACATCCTTAGCAGCAAATGGTATTGTCAGGTCTTTGCTTTGTTTTAGTTTGGTTTTTAGCCATTCTAGTAGGTCTGTAGCAGCATTTCATTGTCTTAGTTTTACATTTTACATTTAGGTCCGTGACATATTTGGAGTAACTTTGTATGAAAGATGTAAGGTCTCCCACTATCACCACTTTTTTTTGTTTGTTTGTTTTGCCCGTGTTCAAAATGCTGCAGCTCCATTTGTTGCACTGGTTATCTTTTCTCCATTGAATTTTCTTTGTCAAAGATGAGTGGTGAAATGCCTTTCAAACACAACAGGTGAAATTAAGTTCTCATTATCTAATACTATTAAATTTTAAATAAGTTAGTGAATGCACAAGTTACTTACATGATTTTTGCTTAAGTACTTTCTACAGGTAATGAAGACACAACATGAAACAGACTACATAGTTTTTCTAAAGGAAAAGTTTAAAATTGTTTCTCATCCTGAAAGTATAAAACAATTATTAAATATTTTTCAACATAGAGAAGCAGGTTATAAAAAAAATAGGTAATAAGATCTTCAAAATAATTTCAATTGGTAGCTCATTTGATAAGATGAAATTCAGGGACGATGTGAATGATTGTGTTTGAAGACATTAAAATGTGTAAGAAGAAAGGTTAAAGTAACTTCTCATCTTGATACATTTAGCAAAGTATCTAACAGATGTTAGCAGACTTGCAGTTTCCAGTTAAAATTTTTTAAACCCTCTTAAAGAGGATAACCAGTTCTGTGTTTAATTAGTTAGACAGGCATTATTTTGGTTGAGTCTGTTTTGTTTTGTAAAACTTTAAAGGCAAGTCATTTTGTGTTTTAGGCTAAGGTGACCCCTGTACCATCAATAGTCTGTTCCAGTCTTAATGATCCAAAAGGTGTTTTATGCCCAGACTCCAGTGGTTTCTTCCTTAGCTTCTCATAGCTCCCTGCACTGCCTCACCCGGCCAAAGCCAGCCCCCGTCCTGACCCCAAGGGAACCACGATTGACTGTTTTGCTTCAGGCCATAGCCTATATATTTTTTGTATTGTGTGTCCTCAAATACTGATTTCATTTCCATAAATAATTTGGTTCTGCCTAATCCTAACCACTCTTTACCTCTTTTTAGCTTCGGGGTAGAAGCTTTCTTGCAGTTAAAAGTGTTAGTTTCCAAATAGTTGCTTTTGAATGCTTTTTTTGTTGTTGTTGTTAAATACAGAATGACTTTTTAAAAAGAGAATTGAATCTTGGCATTCGAGACCCATTTTCATCAAGTAAGAATATTCTTTCCCAAACTTAAAAAAAAAAATTCTCCTTTTTCTGATTATTTTTATCATTTTTCTCTACTCTGCTTCCAAAATAGATCTATTTCTAGTACTTTGAAAAAATTTAAAGCTAGTGCAGTTGCATAGTTTCTTAAAAGACACAATAGAGAAAATTTATTTTCTTAAACTGAATCGCTACTCACTGGGCAACTGTGCTCTTTCTTGACTAAAAGTCTTCACCCATTTCCAATGGTTCAAAGGAGGGGGTGGTTCCCACGCCAACAAGCAATTCTCAGAGACCAGCTCAGTGTCCTTCACTTCGACAAAATTCTGACCCTATCTACCCAGAGACAAAAGCAGATTCTACAGGTTGACTCTATGGGCTGAGGGCTCAGTCCCAGGAGACTGCCTCCCCACTCAGATGCACATTGCAAACCTAAGTTATCACTCGTGCTTCTGACTGCTGAGCTAGAGGTCAGAGCTTCCAACAGCCGCCTCCTTGGATTCAGTTAATTTGCTAGAGCAGCTCAAAGAACTCAGAGAAACATTACCAGATTACTTAGGCATGATTAATTAAATCATTGACCAGTGATGATCATTTCAACCTCCAGCCCCTCTGTCCTCCCTGGAGGTCAATGGTGGGGCTAAAAGTTCCAACCGTCTATTCATGGTTGGTTCCCCTGGCAACTAGCCCCCATCCTTAGGTGCTTTCCAAAAGTCACCTCGTTATCTTAAACCTAATCATGATAGAAAGGGGCTTTTTATGAATAACAAGACACTCCTTTCGCCTTTATGTCTTCGAAGAGATTTCAGGAACTGAGGGCAAGAAACCAAATATTGTAATAAAAGATACTTTCATTGCTCTTATGATTCAAAAATCCTAAGGGTCTTGGCAACTGTGAGCCAGGAACTGTGGATGAGAACCAAATATATATGAGAAATATACATTTGGTCATTCACATGACCAAATGTATATTTCTTATAAATCACAATATGGCATTGACCACAGAAAAAAACTAGCTTACTACAGAATTGTTTGATTTGTTATTTTATCAGGCTGTCTTGACTTCAAGTAAAACACCTTAACTTCCTCTGAACTTCTGAATTCCGAGATGTATGAATTACTTATTATTATTAATGAGATTTTATTCATCACTTCTTACATATTAGGCACTATGTTCAGTGTTGAAAAGTAGCAGAATGTGGAACTCCAGAATATGCCACCCCAAAATATGCCACTTTTGACATAATGGTTATTTTGAGCTGAAGGCAACTGCGAAGAAAGAGATTTAAGAAAAGCTCTCTGCACTTTTTTAATTTGTCTAAAATTTGTCTAAAGCATAAATTTTTAAAGCTGTTCATTCCTCTTCTCCTCTCTACAAAAAAGGATAGAAGTTAATGACCAGAGGCAATTCTAGATTGTCATCAGACCACGATGGGACCAGAGTAATCTACATAACAAACTTTGCTAACCAGTCTTCCCATGTATTTACCTTCCCACAATCTCCTGCTACAGAAACCCTAAGTACTTTCCCTTGTCACTTCTTTACAAATTTATTGTTGTTTTTTTTTTTTTTTAAGATGAGTCCAAGTTCTTGTTACCTATTTAGCCCATTCAGGCTGCTATAACAAAACACCATGGAGTGGGTGGTTTATACACAATAGAAATTCATTTCTCACAGTTCTGGAGGCTGAGAAGTTCAAGATCAAGGGGGAGGACTGTATGTCTAGTGAGAGGCCACTTCCTGGTTCATAGATGACCATCTTATTTCTGTCTTCACATGGCAGAAGGGTGAGAAATCTCTCTGGGGTCTTTTAGAAGGAGACTAATCCTGTTCATGAGAGCTCTGCCCTCAGGACTGAATCTCTTCCTGAAGACCCCGTCTCCAAACACCATCACATTTCAACGTATGAATTTCAGGGTGACGTATGGCATCCATTGAACCGCGTTTTTGCACTATTCATCACGGACTGCTCCCATATATATATGTGATGCACAGCTTAATAAACTTCTGATGTTTTTTCTCTTGTTAGTTTATCTTTTGTCAGTTTGATGTACAGGGTCCCAGCCAATGAACCTAGGATGAATAGAGGAAAACAGTGTTCCTCCCTTATAGTATTGTCCTGTATTATTTCAGTTAATCCTCACAAAAACACAGTGTGATAGATGTCATTGTCCCCATAAGTCCTAATGAGGGAATCAGGTTGGGAAGTTTAAGAAATTTACCGAAAGATGCACAGTCAGTGAAGGTTAAGTATGCAGTGTAAGGGTAAATACAAATCAAAAAAGAAAAGAAAAACAAAAAACAAAAACCTTTGTTAACCAAAATACCCAGCTTTAAGAACCAGAGAACCATCTTTCTGAAATACAACCATCAAAAAGATAGCATCTTTATCTGCCAGTTTCTGTGGAAAAATAGGAGCCTAACTTAGGTGTGTGCCTCACTCCAAGACTACTTTTCATCATAAAATATAACAAAGTTATTTTTCCTTTGGATTAAGCCAGTTAGCTGACACAGATGATCAGCCTCATTATCAATTGAATTTAGAGTAAGCCATGTTTGACGAATGGTGCTGTCGAGTCCCCTGACTTGAGGACTAGTCACTGTTTATCTTAAGGACATGTGTGTAATATGTTGTATTGAAGAGTGAGATTGCTGGTTTTGCAATCTCTCAGGGCACTGCCTGTAATGCATATCACATTCTAAATTGATGCTTATTCAATAATAAAACTTGTTTCTTTCTTTCTCTTTCACTTTTGGGGAGAGCTTTACTGGGTTGGGAGAAGATTGGTTTTAATTGTATTTCTCCGACGGCATTTAATATTGGTACTGATGATGTTAAACTTTATCTGAGCCACGTGCTTTTATAAAGCAAGAACTGTTAAGAAATACCCTCATTTGTTTGTGTTCTTGGAAAGGGCTGATAGCTGTCTTGTTTCGCTGTCTCTGTAACACCCCAGGCTCCCTTCCTTTCCTTCGTCATGTTCCTTATTAATGTTCCCCCCACTGCAATAGCTTGAACAAAATCACGTCCTTAATGGTCTACTGCATTCTGCATTTAACAATGCTAATCTTTTACCAACGCATTGCACAGTTTTGTTTTGTTGTTGTTTTTGCCATTTCGGCAGTCATTTATCTTTAGCTTACTGAATACCGCCTGTTAGACTGGCACGAGAGTTACCCGTCTTTCTCCTTCTGCAAGGAGAGTTAACGATTGAGCTGCCCGTTGGACAGATCTGAGTAGCAGTCTTCATACAATACGTAATCAACAAGTTAAAAGTTAACTCACCTTCTTAGCTCTTGTTTTTCATCTTCACTCCTTCTCTCTGTTGTGGAAATAAATGAAGACCACTCAAAGGAGAACAGGCAAATGTTGCTTATTCAGAGCTTGCTATGGCGAGAGGCAGTCACACTTTGTGTTTGGCAGAAACTCAAGGCACGTAGAGGACTCTGAAAGCTTTAAAAATGGAACAAGGGGGAGACTTCAGATATGCCCTGACTGGAGGCTGTTGGCTTCGGAAAGCTGGAGGAAAGATAACCAGAAGCAGAGGGTCCTATCTGTTTTTCAGAGGAGTATTTTTGGCTTTCTCCAGTTGGTAACTAAGTCAGTCATTGATCAGATCCTGGAAGTTTGGAGCCAGTCACTGCAGAGGTTGGGGTTTGGCTTCTGGCACTGGCTGCTGAAAACTGTAGGTCAAGGTTCCATTTTTATATATGATTTGACCATTGACTGACTGCACATTGTCTCTCACCATTAATGTCATCACCATTCTTCCTGCCACCCAGACTCAGCAGTAGAGTCATCTAAATATTTGTGTTATCATATTCATTTTTAAATCTTCCATCTTTATCAGTTACATAGTTCTGAACTACACAACGCAGAGCCTCCATACTTTTCCCACTACCACACCTTTGATCTCTTTAGACAGTGCTCTCACTGGTCACTCTGTTTCTAATAATTTCTCTCATCATCCTATTTTCTACACAGCTGTTAACTAAAATTTAATTTTGACTGAGTTCTCCACCTACCCCCACTAAAGGGTGCCTCTTCCACTTCCTCCTGTGGCATCACTGTCAGTTCTGTGCAGATTCAGCCCATCTGCCTTCCTTGTATACATCATAAAATCCGTAAATGACATTTATTGACTAAATAATACTGAAAAAAATGAATGGACCCTGTATAATCCCCACTTTGCGCTCTCCCCAAATCAGCCATTTTTGTCATAGTCAAGGCTTTATTTATTAAAATGTAAGTTGACTTGAAATTTTAAGTTTTGAAATACGTTTTCCTAAGATTTATCTTTCACTTAATTTACTGACCCTTAGATTTTTATACGTCAATAATGCTAAAGAAATAAAATGTGTTCTCTAAATAGTCAAGTAACCCTGATGGATAATAATCACAGTAATACAGCAACGACTGTGTCCCGTTGTCAGGATTCCTGGAGCCCAAGGTGGTCATTCTGAAGCATTTCTCCAGGGCTGCCTGTCAGTCATCCCAAAGCCACTACTGAGAATAAGAGAGTCTATTATTATCCCCGCAAAGAGAGGGCAGCTACCATACTGTCTCCATTTAGCGGTGCCCCGGGGAGCAGTGCCCTCACCCAGCAAGGTTTCATTTAACAAATTACACTTGTAGTGCACTGCATCCTTTCACAAGGCTCGGTCTCTCTCTCTCTCTCTATATCACTTTCTCTTCCTTCCTCTTTTTTTTTTTTTATTCAATAGTACACCTTCAAAATATCTGTTATAACTTACACTGTAAGTTGCAGAGCATGCTCAGCCACTCTGCAAATTGTGTAACATTTAGATTTTTATTTCAACTTAGAGGTAAAATTTGCTTATTAAATACATCTGCCAATAAGACTATTCTTATAGCATAATTAAATAATTATATGCAAATCAACAAGGAAAAACCATCTGCTGAAATCATTTTTGTACTCTTTGCTGTAAATAAGTTGAGGTAAGCCAGAGGGGATTCTCCCATTGGATTTTATGTTTCGTAAGAGCAGGAGCCGTTTTCTCCTCATCTTGCATCCTATTAACACCTACTGGCATACTTTGAAAATAGCAGATGCGGCAACAAGTAATTTTTAATTAAGTTTCATTAAATATAAGTTTCAGTGCTGTGCATCTTTGTGCGACACACACTATACCTCAGAGCAATCACAGAAGGCCCAGTAATCTGAATGCTAGGAGGTCTGTAACTCTAAATAGTTATCAAGGTCACTTTAAGATTTAATCCTGGCACAATATTTTGCATGGGTGGTGGAAGGAGATTTGCATGGCTTGAGGGGCTCAAAGCACACCATCCGTGACCCGTTCTAGAAGCATCTCCTGGCTATATACTCCACTATACAAGCACAGGATGGGCATCCCCCCTCCCTAGGACACTTTACCTCTATCAGAGCATAAGTCATATTAATTTAGCTTTCTCCCCTGGCTGTCTGTAGTTTCTTGAATAAAAGGACTTTATTTTTTGTTGTTGTTTATACTATTTGTATGTAGGTTATAGAAAGAATTAAAGAATTAAAATTAATGGTGATGAACATTTAGCTTATAAAGAGACAAATAATTAAGGCAGTTTCCATAAATCATAATGCAAATACACAGGTGGTAATTCACATGGATATATATTAGGTATGAGGTTTTGCCTAGTTTTTGTCTCCAGTCCTCATATGAATTCATTTTTTTAACTGGTAGAATTAAAGAAAAAGCAATATTCTGAGTTTGAACTTTCTAGAGAAAATAGAAAAAATGAACATTAAGAAGAGCAGAGTTTAGATATCTTTGTTTCTAATACTGGGAATGTTAACTCTAATATTGTATAGGCCAAAATCTATCCCATAAAATTGTGGAAAGAATCAAATACAGCAGCAACATAGAAATGAACATGACAGAGGTAACCATGACACACTTTAATTCCTGATGGCTTTGTGATTTGGGTTCAAAGTTCTTTCTACATAACAAGAAATCTGTCACATTGATGAGGTTTACTCTTCTTTGTCTTTTATTCTTTCCAGCTGTGAGGGAATAATATTATTATGCTCTGTGATCCAAAGATTACCCATGTATTCAAAATACATATTAAGTTAACTAGTTATCCAACCATCATGACTAGATACAGCATCTCTAACACAGGTAACCTATATGACAGTTTCAACCATGTTGACTTTCATGAATTGAAACTCAGAAAACATTTCATTTCAAGGAGGGAAAAGGAGACAGATGAACAGGATGAAAATTTTTCAAAGAAATTTTCCTTTGGGTCTTGGCAAAAGGGAGGATTGTGAAGAGTGAAAAGATACAGAGTTGCATTTGTGGACTGAGGAAAATAATATATCTCCAGTTAATGTATTGAAAATTCAAGGCATTACTATTGGATTTGTCAGAATCTAAGCAGGAAAGAAAAACTAGAGAAAATTGTGTCTCTACAGTTTCAAAATTATTCCAGTGGGAAGGACTTATGCCTGCATGGAGGAATTTGGTGCTGCTTAATGTGTCACTAGGTGTGTAGGTGAAGGTCTATTACGTAAGAAAGAGGAACACAGCACTGTGCAGGGCAAGCGTAACAGCTGCCTTCTAAACTCTTCTCGTCTGATGAAGGAGAAGGACGTATAACTATGACTACAGTTAATTGTCAGGCAGGAGAAATTTAACGTATTACAGATACAGATAAATTGAGGATTCACATCAATTCTTTTTTATATGGGTGGGGAAGAACCGTTCAGATAAATCCTTGTTACTGTATCAAAGACTTGAAAGATTAGTATGGTGTTAGAAGGGGAGGCAGAGACTGGAGCAGGAAGTTTCAGCTCATGAGGAGAGTCCATGTAAACATACTCAAATTAGACAGAGTAGGATGCTTTCAAGGGAGTAAAAATAGTCTGCAAAGGAAAGAAATTTAAAAATAAAGGGCAGTCGAGCTAATACGCAATTATAGCAAGGTTGTAGGATGGAAGGTTAATACAAACTTAATTTCTTCCTTATATACCATCAAGGAACAATTGGAATTTAAAATTAGAAACACAGTATCATTTACATTCTCACCAACAAAAATGAAATAGTTAGTTATAAATCTAACAAAATATGTACAGGTTTGTATGAGGAAAACAGAATTCCCATGATAGAAGTCAAAGAAGATCCAAAGAAGGAGAGATGCTCTATGTACCTGATTAGGAATATTGAATGCTGTCAAGATAGCAGCTCTTCCCATATTGATCTATAGGTTTAACACTATCCCAGTTAGCATCTCAGCAAGTTATTTTGTGGTTATTGACAAACTTGATTCTAAACTTTAAATGAAAAGGCAGAAAGAACCTCAGAATAACCAAAACCATATTGAAGAACAAAATTGGAGACTTGACGCTACCTACCTTCAACATTTACTATATATAAAGTAATCAAGTCAGTGCAATATGACAAAGAATAGACATATTGATCAATGGAACAAATAGGTAGCAATGACCTACACGATATAGTCAATTGATCTTTGAGTAAAGAAGTAAAAGGAATTCGATGGAGACAGGGCAGTCTTCTTAACAAATGATACTGGGACAACTGGTCAACCTCATGCCCCAGAATGTATCTAGACAGAGACATTGCAACTTTCAGAAAAAATAATTCAAAATGGATTATATATGCAAAAGGAAAATATCAAACTATAAAACTCACAGAATATAACAGAAGAAGAATTTAGTGGACTTTTGGTTTGGTGAAGATTTTTTAGATATAACACCAAAATCATGATCTATGAGAGAAAAAAAATGTTAAATTGGAGTGTGTTAAAACTTAAAGGTTCTGCTCTGCATAAGCCACATTATATTTTTAGAAAGATTTTAAATGGCTGGATGAGGAATATAAAGTATATCAGTTACATGCAAAGTTAACTCTACATCTAAAGAAGCATATTCTAAAATAACATTTCAGTGATAATATTTTTGTTGTTTAAGCTTTCTTAAATATGTGTTTGAATCTGTACTGCATCTGTGTGCATATTTATGTGTATTTGTGAGTACTTAATACCTAGGTCTCAAAGGGTAATTAGTGGGTTTTCTAGTGAATATGGGCTAACAGTTAATGTGATCAACATTGAGCGTTGTGGAGGGAGGAGGGTATAGCTCAGGGGAAGAGTGTGTGCTTAGCACGTACGAGGTCCTGGGTTCCATTCCCAGCACTTCCATTTAAATAAGTAAATAAACCTAATTACCTGCCCCCCCCCCAAAAAAAGAAAAAAACCTTTTTAATTGAGCATTATGTCAGCTTTAAAGACCATCATTATGCATGCAAAACATTTATTTCTGTACAGTCATTTTATTAAAAACAAAAGAACATTTATTAAACTAATGACTATTGCTACCTCTTCAGCACATTGTTTTTTAAATGTATCATTTTAATTTAAATTTCATCTTCAACTATGTGAACTCACACCAATAAATATGCCTGATTGTTTAAATCAGTCTTATTTTTACAATATTATCCACAAGTGAAATAATGTTATCCACATTAAGTTGCCATTACAACATGTAATAGTTCTTTGAATATTCTAGAAATAATGATCTGTATTGATCTCACTCTGATAAAATTAGCTACCGAAATATCTATAAATATTTATATGACCTCTTTCTTAGTTGACAGTTACCATAAACAGTAAAACACTATGTGTTTCAGCCTAAAAATAAATGAAAAAAGTTTCCAATCAAAGGCAGAAGACATTTTCCAAACATTAATTATCTGTTTTCTGTCATATTATATGTACCCAGATAGCCAGAGTACAAAAAGAAGCTGATTTCAGAAAAGGTTTGAATTTGCCCAGAAAAAGATGAAAAATAATTTTGACATATCAATGCCAGCTTGCCTAGCTCTGGATAGAAGATCATATTTCCACTTTAAAAATTGAATAAAAAGAGGATAGGGTATTATATATTCAGGATCTGTTGACTCGCGTACACTGGACGGACTTTCTGTAAGTGCATACCTGGTTTCACCATTCTGTTAGGGTTTTCTCTATTCGTACTTCATATTACAAAACGAACCAACACCCAACTAACCATCCAGTGAATAAACCACATTTTATCTGACATGATTCTCTATGTCAAGTCTGTAAAGGGGGCCAAAGAGTGCTTTTGTTGTTTTCAGATGTTTTCACTAAAATGTTAATAATATGTTAGATTAAGTTGCCTTTAAACAGCTATAGATTTAACTTGATAAAAAAAAGTATCTGCAAGATTCTCTTGTTACCGACATCTCCATGACACCTGTCAAGTTGTTAGGACTTCATGAACAGCTTAAAGAAAATTGTCGTAATAAAGATATGCCAAGCCCTCTTGTGATTATATATTCATTGTGCCAAAAAGCTGTGGGCCACATTCTCTTTTCAATTTGAACTCTTTTAATTCCATTTTAATGTTTTTCCTGTCATTGTTGTTTTATTTGTTTCAAAAGGATAAATAAAATGAATGCAGATATGAACAGCTCTGCCTCCTTTGGTTAAGAGATATTTGAGTTAGAGTTTGCTTAGTTACCTTGCAGGAATAAGATAGAAAAAAAATGTGTTTTCTTCAATATAAAGATATCAAATAAATCTCAGAACCTGAATCCTTGGAGAATTGTCAGGAACTTATTTCAGTTTGAGCTCCAAAAGCAATAAACAGGTTGATGTGAGAAAACAAAATAAAAGCAGAAATAAAGTTTGGCCCTCATCCAAATGAGACCTCGATTGGCCTATAATGAAAGTCAAACCGAAAGGAAATTACACCTGCCATGTTGGTTTGACATCACATCAAAACTACTGAGATAATCTGTTTTTTATGTGGCCATCAACTTGTTGATACTTCTCCATTTCATAAAGATAATTCAGATGTTGAAAGAAAACAATGGAACTTTACCCTGGCATTGTTTGTTTTATAGAGGTCTGTAAGTCTTTCCACATGTTGGAAATCTGGACGTATTTTAATACTAGTGCAGGAGTTTCAGATTTCTGTGTATGTCAGTATAAAGTGTTTTATTGGCACATAATATTTTAGGAAAAATAATTGCATTTGTACAATACTTGTATTTCTTATTTTTGATAACAATTATTCAAATACTTTTTATTAGTAAATGGCTCCTATGAAATTTATATGTGAATTTATTCTAACTGAAAACAGTTTTTATTGTCAAAATTATATGGATTTAGAGTTTATATTGTAATATGAATGATCCATTTCAACATTCAAAAATATGATACGTATATTTCATGATTACTAAAAATGAGATGCATTTATGAGGAACAACCTGTTTATAATTTCAGACTCAAAATCTGTATTTATGACTCCTCGTATATATTTTTAAAGTAATGCTGTCTATTATTGCTTTCACATTTGGCAAATGGCAGTAAAGATTTTCAGCTGAAAATAAGAAAATTCTCCAATATATAAAAAATACTTTTTGTTCATATATTTGACTCCTGAAAGGTGAAAATTCCTTTTATCTAAAACAATTTACAAAATGAAAGCACAAATATAATTTGGTATTAGCACTCAACATTCTCAGTTCTTTTCAGCATAAGTACCATCTCATATTTTCCCTGAGATTAATTCTAACCAAAATAGAAGAAATCACTACTCATTCATTGCTAAAGTTGGCTATCGTTTTTTGCATAATCAGTTTAATATATTTGAACACTAAATTCAACCATGCATAAAAATAGTAATTTCATTAAATTATTTTCTCAAGACTCAAAGTATTTCTTAAAATCACAGGGAGAAATTGAAAATCTAAAACATGAACATGAATTATTAATAATTTGGGGGTATTTTTAATTCATAATAACATTTAAACATTTTAACATCATTATTTCCCTTATTCTAGAAAATGAAAGCACATACCCAAATATTCAGTCTTACACCTACGAGAAAGGATGACACTTTAAAACAGTTGAAATAAAGAAAATAAAAAATACAAAGCTTTCTCTATGTCCTATGACACAGTTTTTTACCATCTTTTAACTACACTTTGAGGTTCTTAGCTCTGAGGTAGTACTTTAAATCAGTTCAGTCTAATCACATAGCAAAACTCAATCATATTGTAAGGAAAGCAGAATAATCCCGTCTAAAGTTCAATCAAAGTACATTAAAATGACAAAAATATGTTTTTAAAAGTATCTTTCAAGCTGCCAAAAGCATTTTTACCCACAAGTTATGTTGTATTGCAAACAGATATTAAGGTAAACAGTACTCTCCAGCCAAAATAGCATGTTTTCTGGTGACACATATCATTTTCTTCTTCTTTTCCATCACTTCGGTCACCATTGTGATGATGTTTATGTACTGCGATGCTCTTAGACTCTTATTTGGATTCTACTATCAACTTTCCAGAAGCATGCAGACGTCTTCCTTGACTGTCTCTATGACACATCAAAATAAACACATCAGAAATATTTTGTTCTCTTTCAAATTTAAAAAGGCTGACACCTAGTAATTTTCCTTTAAATTATTTCTGAGCACGACCCATTATTCTCCATTCTTACTATCACCAGTTCTCATTATATCCGACTAGAATGCCTCTACTGATTCCAAATATACTGTTTTAATCTTTAGTTTCTCCCTTTCTAGAAGATGATATTTTCCAGATTAATTTCCCAAAATTGTTGTTCATCATGTCATTCTTTTGGTCAAGAAAATACAAGAGATCCCTGCTGTTTTTGTGAACAAATTAGTCAAATATCCAAAAATCACCATCCAGTTAGTCTCAGTGTTCCTATCCGTAGTCACCCCTTAGCATAACTTAACTTATGTGAGGCGTGACCTTAACAGTAGTCTCTTTTCCATCACCCTTAACTGTCTTTATGTTACAGACTACATAACATTAAGAACACAGACTCTAGGTGGGTTTTGTGAGAGTCTTCAGAGTTCTTTGGGGATAGAGGTGATTTACAATGGTATCAGTAAGAGTTAGGAGTGGCACCACCAAGATGGTGCTGTTGGAGACCCCAGCCTTTGGCCCCAGACAAAGATCAACAATTAGACAGCTATCCATGAGCAAAAACAGCTCTGGGAGAGCTCAGGAATCTACTTCAGAAACTTCAGCAAGTCCATGGAACAAACAACCTGAGAATAATGCACACAAGGAGAGGAAGAACTGCTTCATCATGTCAGCATCCTCCCGGTCCCCATCCCCGCCCAGCACTGCTCAGCGCCAAGAGGGACCAGCCCAGCTAGCAATGGCTCCCCTCACCAGGAAATGGAAAGCTGGTTAAGTGACCAGCTTCCCCAGCTTTGGAGGACTCTGCATGAAGATGACACTTTTGCTTCACTCCACTCAGAGACTGGCAAAGCTGGGACAAACCATGAAGATGGTGAAGCGCAAGCTAAAAGAGCAGGGGCTGCCAGAATCAGCCACGTTGTCGGAACAGCACGGTACTCAGTGACCTGCTTTGCAGAGGACCCCAGCAGCCTTTGTCACTGAAGAAAACAACATCCTTGGGACAGCCAGTGACAGAGTTCACCCATGCTCACCGTATAGGAATTCGTGTTTGCCGATGACAGCTGCCTGCTACCTCCCTGCATACTCCCCAACCCGCCCCAGCATGAGCCCAGGACCTGCACTGGCAGACAGCCCCGGCCTCTGTGTTTGTGCAGGTGCCATGTGAGCGCTCAGGCCCAGCCCCTCCAGCTGCACACCTGCACCCACCCCCCACCCCCGCACTGTTCCCATCACCAGGGGCCACTGCCTTATGTGCACCCCCAGCTCTGTACACCAGCAGCCGGGGCCCCCACAGCAGCTGGTGAGCCTGGATTTGGGTCTGTTTCTTCTCACTGGCTTGTGCTGCTGGGCTCACCTGCTGATCGCCCTCCCAATGGGCTCAGGCATCCCTCTAGCAGGATGACATGTCATAGCGGTGCCTCCGTTGCTATTCGCGCCCCTGCGGGAGGCCACCCGGAGTCGCAGGAGTGCAGGTCAGCAGCCCAGCCCAGGCCGCCCCCAGTGCACCAGCAGTGGGCCGTGGCCCTCGCTGCTGGCCCTGCGTTTGTGTTGTCGACCAGAAATAAACAGGCTGCCAGATATTTTTCCAGCAAAGATGGATGTACATGGGAACAGCAGAGAACTGCTTTTCCCTGGCTGAGTCCTTACTGGGGAAAGAAGAAGAGATTTGCTCTTCCCTCTTGAGCTCCGCTGTGGTCTCAGCAGCCGAGAGCTCCCCACTCTGTTCTCCCAAATCTATTTAATTGAGATTTCTGTCATTGTTTTTTGACAGGGTCTCCAACCAGCCCCTGCCACTACACAAGCACCTGCAGCTGGTCCCCGCAGCTAAGTGTGTGCAAACCACGGCTTCCCCCTCCGCAGTCGCCGGCCTCGGTCTCCTGCTGCCGGCCCGGGGGTGCCGCTGAGGTCCTCACAGCCCGTGCAGCTCAGCTCCTGGCGATGCTGTGGGGCCCAGCAGCCTGAGTCCAGGGAGCACATGCCTCTCCCCTTCCTCGAGAGCCACCACACGCTCCCGCACTCAGCACCCTGCCCCACCAGACCCAGGGTCCGAGCAGCCTCCAGGCTGCCCCACGCGCAGCTGAAGGTCTCTCCCCGCTCAAGTCAGTCCTCAAGTGCAGATCGAAACCACAGTGGGATGTCACCTTACACCCGTTAGAATGTCTGTTACCTAAAAGACAAGAGATAGCAAATGCCGGTGAGGATGTGGGGAAAGGAAACCTCGGGGCTCTGCTGGCGAGAATCTACGTTGGCACAACCACTGTGGGAAACAGTATGGAGGTTCCTCAGAAAATTAAGAATCACTTTAAAGTACTGCTCAAGCAGTAATTTCTTAACTCAGCATTGTCCACTTTGGCCATAAGGCAACTCAGCAGCCAGTAGGGATGTCTGCCTAGAGAGAAATTGCCAAATTCTAGTGGAAGGAATGGGACAAGGGTCTCCTGACAGTGACAGCACTGGCACCAAAGACCCACAGTCACTGAACTCTGAACAAGAGGGACCTCCCTGTCTGACTGCAGATGAGGCAGTCCCAGGAGAGTAGCACCAACCTCAGCTGCTTTTTTTCCTCTCTGAAATCCTGCAGCTTGGCTCTGGGCATAAATGCAGTACAGAAAGTGTGTGACAGAGCAGGCTAGAAAAAACCAGAACTTTCTGGAAAAAAAGGGCTAAAATGGGGACCCCTGGGAACCAGAAAGTGCCAAGGAGATTACTGAAAAGAAAAAGCTTTGCAAAGTGACCCGCACAAAGTTGCTAATGAACTCTTGGGCTCCCCTCCAACTTCATGCATGAATCTGGCAGTAAACATTATCACAAATTTTTTTTTTTTTTTTTTTAGAACTGGACTAAAAGTTATAAGGCTGCCAAGGTCCCAGGCTGGCCACAGAGCATGTCACATTCAGGCCATACTCAAATATACTGGAAAGACTTTGCAGATAGAACTGGTATTGCAAGCACAGCCCAAGAAAACACTGGTTGGTCCTTGCAGCCTGAGTTCAACTGGTTGAGTGAGAAAACAGAAATAACATTCCACAAAGGATGTAAGTAAGAGCCAGAACCTGATGATATAACATTTATAATATCCAAGATATAATCCAAAATTACCTGTAATATGAAGAATCAGAGAAATTTCACCTCACATGAGAAGAGAACACCAATAGTTGCCAACACTGAGATGACACACATGCTGTAAGTATCCAACAAGGATCTTAAAGGCAACTACTATTCCTGCTACCCTAAAATAGAATGTTCCTATGAAACCTTCCC
Organism: Camelus bactrianus; assembly: GCF_048773025.1. Classification (NCBI taxonomy): domain Eukaryota; kingdom Metazoa; phylum Chordata; class Mammalia; order Artiodactyla; family Camelidae; genus Camelus; species Camelus bactrianus. Next base: position 8,246,625 of record NC_133561.1, on the reverse strand, counting down.
TAAGCTGAAATGATGAAGAGCAAAGAAGCAACTACCTTAGGACACGTCTTGCTAACGGATGCGCAAAATAAATGGAGATAAAGCACAAATGTTCGCAGATGCAGTTCAAAGCTGTGGCAGCGTGATGCTGAGATGCTGAGCGTGGTTCCCAGGTGGGAGCTAGGCGGTGCCCCCCTTGATATTGTCTCACTGCAAAACAAGTGCTGAAAGCTAATTTTGCTTTTCACCGTTTTTTGTAAAAGTGAAAATCCTCGCCTCAGATTTGTATCAGTTAGTGACAACAGGTACTGATGTTCGTTTTTCCTCAAAGCAAAGTGGCATAAAGTGAACTTCTGAAAAGCGAGGGATACCTGCATTATAAAATGCTCCAAAAAATAAGAGTGACTAAAAGACGACAACAGTAGCAACTCCAGTGCCCTCACTGTGTGGCTCAGTAGCTAAGTTACAATGACAAAAAAAAGTCAGTGAGCTTGAAGATAGACCAATCGAAACTATCCAGTCTGGACAATCAAGATAAAAGGTTGAAAAAATACAGAGAGCGCCAGTGACCATTTGGGATAATAGCAAAATTATAAATTTTGTGTCCAGTCTGAGAAAGACAGAAAAAACTGTGCAGAAAAAAAAATGGAGAAATAATGGCACAACACTTTCCCATATTAGTGAAAAATATAAATCTGCACATTCAAGAATCTCAGGGAACCTTCAAAAAAGATTATCTTGAAGAAATTCACATCCAAACACATCTTAACCAGGGGAGGGTGTAGCTCAAGTGGTAGAGCGCATGCTTAGCATGCACAAGGTCCTGGGTTCAATCCCCAGTACCTCCTCCAAAAATAAATAAACCTAATTACCTTCCCCCTTGCCAAAATTAAAATAATTAAACACACACATCTTAACCAAAGTCTAATTGCACTAAAGTTTAAGCCCAACAATTATAATATAGAGATTGTTAGGATGGATTAAAATGGATCAAAAAACTATGTTGTCTGTAAGGAACTCACTTCACATAGAATGATAGAGCTAGTTTAAGAGTAAAAGGACAGAAATAAATACATATATAGTGCAAACATGAATCAAAAAGATTGACTACATTAATATCAAACAATATAGACTTCGGAAAAAAGAATAAACATAATCACAGCAAACTATGTCTTTGTTAAAAACTCTTCAGTAACTTTCATTCATTCATGAAATAACATCCAAATCTCTCCTCTTCATCTGGCAAAACTACCATATACGCCTCCCAGCATGCTCCAGCCGCTCACTGCTGCCTCACTTCATAGCTCTTAACTGTGCAAAACAATCTTATCCATTGTTTGTTGTTTGTCTATCCCACAAAAATGTAAGCTTCATGAGAGAATTGTCCTTGCTTGTCTTGTTCATTCTGATGTCCTTGGTGTATGAGCAGTGCTTGGTGTAGAATTGATATCAAGTATAAATTCTAAGTGCAAAAATTAATTCTCTTTCTAGAAATTCTTACATAAATTTGTCATGATATAATAATTTGAAAGTCTCAAAACAGCTACAAAAATTAATTTACCACTACTTCTAGATTTCAAACTCATTGTCTTAAATTCCCGTTAGCATCCTTCCATAGATAAGTACTTCTTTGCTTGCCTTTATATCAATGTCTATGGATAATGTGAGAAAAATACATAAATGCTGACATTTTTTGCTCTTAAGAAGTTGTTCACATTATATGACTATGAATTTCCTACCAAACTTGAAAAAAATATAGATAAGCTTTCCTTAATATCAGAAAACATGCTGAATTTTGGTTATTGATAAATTCCAAGAGATCTCAGAGCAAGCAAGTCAAATGCAATTATAATAAAGAGGGAGAGCAAAGAGGAATACGAGGAGAAAAAGAAGTAGAAAAGTTATTAGTGGTCCTATGATTTGTTTTAAGTTTGAAGAATCATAGAATCTGAGATGGATAGAAATTTAAAGATCAATGTTAATTTGATTCAGTGTAATTCAATTTGGTAGGTACACAGAGATGTGCTCTCAGATGGAAGGCACTGGGTGGTTACAGATACTGAGCAGCGCATGTCTGTTTAGCAAGGACTGAACATCCAGATCGTCTTGGCATCTAGTGTCAAGATGAAGTGCAAATAAATATTAGGTGGCACAGCACTCACACCCCAGACATTCAATAAATGTTTGTTAATGGATGGAAGGTAAACTGAAAGCATAACTTTTTTCAGGGTTTTTGAAGACCATTACACTGTGTACTCAGCCCTGTTACTTCCCGTCTCTCTTTCTGTAAAGATACTCTGCTTCTGTGCTCCCAGGAGTGAACATGATGCGCAGTCCACGCCAAAGATAACTGCCACCCTCAGATGTCCACAGGGACTTTTCCAAGAGATCATAAAGCATGTGACCCAGGGTAAGCCAGTCAAATTATTTCAATAGAAATGTTCAGTTTGGAACTGGAAGAAACAAGTTTTTTGAGTTGTACTTTATTTTGTTTTTATTTTTGTTTTCTGCTGCTGAGTTTGAGATTGTGAGAATGGCACCGCCCTCCACCACGCCTCCTCCATGCCAGTAAGACAGGAGCACGTATGACTTTAGGTGTAAACAGATACAAACAGAAGTTGAATGTGTGGGGACCACTCCTCCCCAAAGCATGTTCCCTTTCATTTGAGAAAAAAATGTAATTAAAGTAACTCAGTGGCCTTCCTGCCCTCTTACATAGGGAAATGGAGTGGTTCACCCATTGACACGTTTGAAAAAAACCAGATTGGGCGTACTCAGTTCAGCTCTGCGCTTCTTGCTTGGAAGGGATATGATCTTCTCCACAATGAAAATAATTTTACCATCACTGCCTGTGACGGCTGGGGAAGTCTGTCTGAATCCGAGGTTCACTTAGAAAGTCAACTTGGCTGTGATACGAAGCCCTCTCTTTCAATTTAGTGTTACCACTAATAATGTTGACTGTTATGATTTATTCCAATTGATTCAGGACTTTGACTGAGAAGAATAAAAACTGTTGGGCCTTTCAAAGCAACACAGAAGGAAAAGCATAGAGAAAATTTTCTGGCTATTTAAATTCCCAATTCCATGTTTCCTTAAAGCTAGCTGTCACCCTTCTTACACATAGAATGTGTGAGCTAATAAATCCTGTATTTTCTTAATGAATTCTATTTGCATTTCTATCACATGGCAAATTGATAAGACTGAAATATATGGCATGCTTATTCACTATTTTTTTTGCACAGACTGGTTCAAAAATCATTGGGTTTATATTATAAGGATATAATAATTTGGCTGAATCTTCTCAGATAAACTCTACATATATAGTACTATCAGTGCCAAAATGCAGATCTGCTGTTTTCTTTCTTTGTGGTTCTCAAGAAGGTGGAATGTTCCCGTGCCACATTTTCTTCATAGACTTTAACACTCGTTTTTCAGTATCAGTGGAAAAATTAATAAATTACCATGTGATCGTTTTCCTGAAATGCAGCTCCTTTGTCTGGCTACCTCCAATAATCTGAACAAATCTGAATTATTTGCATATTCAGTGACGCTGTTCATCGTTCAAAATGTATGACATTTTCATTATAGGACATTGCCTTGGACTCAGCTTTTCCAGGATTCTTCTCCTTTATATGAATATAACTTTTCAGACACAGTTGACTCATGTGAACAGATCACATCATTGACGTATTGCACATTTCCATAAATCCTACGGGTTTATTGAATTTTTTATTTTTGAGATGTTACAGATAACTTTAGAAGCTTTATTGATCTTATTGTGATTGTTTAAGTGCCAGATTTACAATTTTTACCAACAGGATTTCCTACAATTTTCTTTAAATTCATGAAAAATTGTATATTTATTTTAAGTAACTTTTGGCATTTTAGCAATTTGAAACATAGGCTTGTAGCTACAGATAATGCTTAAATAGCAGTTCCTGCTCATTTGGGGGACAGCAGGCTGTTTTGAGTATCCAAAGGAAGCTATTTTTATTTTTCTCTGCAGTGTGAAACATTAATAGATTCCACCAAGACTTTGACTCTCCCGAAGCCCACCCGTTTACCACTTTGGACGTTATACATCCCAAGGAAAGGCAAGGACCTTAGGCACTGCAAGCAGTGGGCACTTACCTGATTCACGCATCAGCTTTTATTTCTAACACCTTCAGTAATGCATTGGGGAAACCTTTAATGAGGCAGCAAAGGTATTTCTGTGCTTTTTATTCCCTCGGTTTAATTTTATCTGACTCTTCCCTAGCTGTCCTCATTTTTCTAATGGTCATTTCATCAATTACAGAAAATTCTCAGTCTTTTCATCTGAAATGTCTCCAGATTTACACACTTAATGGTAGAATCTTTATCTGCAGCATTTCTGGAGGGCTAGATATTCTGGTTTCCAGTAACTCGCGCACTGCCCACATAAAGCTGAAATGTTCAACCTGTATTCTGCACAATGGTTGCTTCTTATTTTTAGATAAGAATGGCTTTTCTCTCTGTGAACTCCCCTTCGAGAGATCTTTAATTATTCTGCATGCTCTGAGCTGTACTGTGAAAGCAGATGTGAATTTATTTTCTGGTCTGAATTATGGTGAGATGAGAACAGCCTTCAGATGGATAGAACCTGAAAAATTTTCTCTCCTGAATGAAGACTTTTCCTGTCTTGCAGTTATTTCTAACTTATTGCATCAGCCTGAAGGTTTATCTTCTACACCTTCGTGTTCCAGTACCTTAAGGGTTACACCGGCACAAGGGTAATTTTATCATTTTGAAATTGCCAGTCTGAAAAGCTCAAACTTCTCCCTATTCTGAATAATTTCCAAAAGTGAATTAACTCCTAAACGATTCTTTGTGCAGCCACCTAATTGGTAATATTAATTAAGCTTGAGTACTACGTAGATATTTTCTAAGTACTGATTATATGCATCAAAAAGACCTAAATCCTTAGCCAGACATTTCAGAATCTTGGTATCATATTGCCAGCAAACATATCCAAACTTCTTTTTTTTCACTCTACTCTTTAAAAAAAAAAATTCCTCTTAAGTCATCAATAATATTAACATATAAAGTATATTAAATGCATACTTTTGTCAGGCAATGAGTAAATGTTTAATTGTATTTTAATATTCCAAACACTCTTTGAAGTAGGAACTATCATTATTGCCATTTCACATATAAAGCAGCAGAGGTCTAGATGGGTAAAATGATTTGCCCAAGTTCACAAAAGCACTCTTACCCATTACAATGAAAAAATTTATGACGGTAAAGTTTTAATTGGGTTGGTTCAATGATGGATCTCCAAAGTACACAACAGCACTGAAACACACACGGAATACACTGATAGTCTTTGCATGTGCTGGATATTCTTCATGTCTTCCTCCAGATACACTCTCCACCATTTTTAGCTTTTCCCTGTTCCCTGGGTAGGACTCCGGGTGACTTTATGAACGACATCAACTGATGTCCCTTGCTTTCTAGCTTCCTGTTGGGCTCAGCTAATAGTATCCATGCAAGAAATCTAGGTCACCAGGAAGCTGTTCTGCCACTTGATCCACGTAGCACAACAGATCCAGTGGTGTTTCAAGCACCTCTTACAGGAAGCAATGTCGTACAGAGCCAACGGCAGGACTCTGTAATGTAACTACAGGGCATGCCTTTAGGGGCTTGAAGCAAAGTTGCATCATTGTGTGCAAATAACTGTTCTTTTACAAAGCAGCCTTTAGCTTGCTATAGAGCTCTTCTAGAAAATGAAAACTTGACTGTGAGCCAGCAAGTTGCTATGGGAGCTCAGATGCTAAATTGTCTAATCCAATAAGCTATAAGATTGGGCAGTGTCCTCAGCATCATTCCATCATCAGATGGAAGTGGTGTAATGATAGGGGCTTAAAGAGATTCTTAAGGTGTAAGTTAATTACGTGGCCAAGTGGTGCAGATGCCCATGACCCCTACTTTGGCTACGTAGCCTCCACCCTCTGAACCTGCATCTGTGGACTCGTAAGGAGTTCCCTTGACAAGGTTGACTGCGGAAAGAAAAACCTGTGTTTGAGTGACAGCTGGTTCTGTATATTTACTGGGACTACTTGAAAGTAGATGGCTCTAGTATTATATGCCTCTTTATTGTCACCTCAAAGAAGAATAGGCAGAGATTTAAGCATTTGTACCTTGCTGTTCATTTTGCTTAAGAAACCGATAACCAGAAAATGGAGTTACACTGGGTGTTGACAGTGGCTAATGGCTTCGTTGGATGAGCAGACATCTGAAAGGAACAAAATTGGAAAATTGATGATAAAGTCCAAAGAAGAGGTGAATTTTCGACTTCTCTGAATGGGCACAGAATGTGAAGGTATTTAGGTTCCATGTGAATCTCACCAACAGACAACAATGGAACAGACTGCCTTCAGTTTTCACCACCTATATCCAACAAACATTCATGGTCTTTTTTTTTTTTTTTTTTTTTTTCTGAGACCTAGTTATTTAGCATTTCTGTTAGTTTTGTGAGCTACGTACACTTACTGTACTTTGCTGAAGTTATCCGGAGTCATTTTGTTTGGCTTATGACCAAGGAATTAAGAGATTCCCTAAAATGGGGATAAAGTATTATCCATAGAATTTGGCAGCTTGGAAATCGTCATTGATCATGGGGGAAAAAAAAGATTAACTTGTTTCATGAATATCGAAGTGAGTTTAAACTTGAGGAGATGGAGACACTGAATGCAAACTTTTTGGGGGAAAACTTTCTGTGAAGGGAAGCAAAGAAGTTGGGTGGGAGTTGAAGAATGATGTGGTATCAAGCAGAGTTTTCTTTTTTCTTCCAAATAGAAACACCAGCATATATTTGTATATTCATGGGAACATATTTAGTTTTGTCTTTAGTTAATAAACCTTACAAGTTTAAAATTTAAAATTTAAACTCAAATTCTTTTATTCAACATACAAATCTTACGTTTCTATTTTTTAACAGTCACAGTTAAGGAATCTTTGAGTCTTTGAATAAGGCTAATTCCCATTTACTAATTTTAAATTTTAATAGAAGTATTTTTAATTCCTTTTGTTAAAAAATTATGTATATCACATTTCCTTTAAATTTCACTAAACAAAATCTTAATTTGTACTTCCAAAAAACCCAATATTAAAAAAAAAGTATAAAACAGCCAAAATCTGATAAATGTTACATGCCTACAAAATTCCATACTTGCACAGATTTCATAATCAAAAATACTAATGTTTATGTCATATGTATACTATTTTTTTCTTCTACTGACCCTGGCTGCTATATTATTTAATTGGATTTGCATGTCTTTATGTTACTGGGAGGAGGGGAAAAAGATACCATGGTTCTTTGTCACCACCCAAAAATGAATTTTTAACAAGAGACAGAAAGCATGATATAAACAGAAGATTTTATTAGTAAAGGTAAAAAGGTAGTGAAGTATAGTACTACACCCCCGAGACTGGGGGAGGCGCCAACCCAAGAGAGGAAAAATGGAGCCACTCCTTTGTTTCTCCTGTTCTTACATCCTGGCTTAGGGGGCGTTTTCCTGAATGATTGATTAAGGCTCACTCACATTCCTTGTGCTCAAGCACACCCATCCCTTTTGTGCGTGTTCTTACCCATGATGCACACCGAGAAACCTACAGGAGGGGGCTCAAACTGTGATGTTAATTACATTGTAATGAGCACTGGGTCAAGTTAAGCAGGGTCCTTCTCTCTACTGCTTAGCCGCTGTGTTTGATTCTAGCTAGCTTCTTTGCTGGCCTTCATTTAGAGGAAGTAAAAAATTTTGGAGCCTCTTATCCTGAGTGCAGGCGTACTGCTATTTTCTGGGTTGCTCCCTCCCCCTTCCTCTCCCCTTACCCAGTGCTCATTTCTATCTAATTGCCTAACATTTAGATCTTTAGAGATTTTAAACTCTCTCTTCTAGCTCAAAAACTTTTTTTACCCTTGATGGAACAACTTCCCTTTGTATTTTCTCACCTGTTAAAGCCATAAAATGTTCTGACACTTTGAGATTCTCATTTGCTTTGCCTGATTCCATGGTTGTAGAATTCTAATAGAATCCTTCTCAAACTTGAGCATGTGTTGGAATCACCTGGAAATATTGTTAAAATATAAATTGCCGGGCCTCATCCCCGGAGTCTCTGATTCGGTAGAATAAAAGGCATGAAAATTTGAATTTCTTACATGTTCCAAGGTGACACTGAGGCTGCTGAGCTGGAAACGTCACTTTGGGAACCACTGGTCTAAGGTTACCCCAGTGACATGGACTAGTTGAGAAGAGAGCCAAGCAGACAGTCTATAGGGAAAAAAGGTACCAGAATATTTGATGATATAAAATTATAATGTGATTCTTAAATAAGACACAATAACCGTAAAGATTGGTAAGTTTGACCTTTTTATTGGAAGTAGTCTATTTTATGAAAATTTCCCTAAGTAAATTAAATTGATATTTTTTCAGCTAGAGAGTGAATATTTATAACACATAACTAACTGAAGAATAATTTAAAAAATAGATAAGCAATCCACACAAGTCATAAGGAAAATATCCAACAGAAAATGAATAATAGATATAAAAGTGAAATTATGTTTATTTATATATTTTTATATTTATTTATTTATAAATTAATTAGATTAATATAATAGTTTACTATTAATTATATATTAACATATTATTAATATATGTCAATAAAAGTGGTTAAAAATAAGTTTTATAAATTCTAACTCAAATGCCTGGAGAAGAATCTATATGCATGGCTTTTTGCACAATATATAGTCAATATTTACAAGTAAATTGTGAATTGAAGACAATTCATCAAAGTTTAAAAAAAAAATCATACATTATCATCAGGCACTTTCTAAGTTTTTAAATGCTCATGTGCTGTTCTGAGTATCCATAATAATTGTATTTAAAAGTATATGCCAGGGTATTTTTACTTTAAAAATTATAATAAGTATTTTCCATGTGAAAAATGTGTTTTGAGGACTTACAGTCTGATACTGTTTTGTGTGATTTTAATAACAAACACTGCTGTTCATTTTCATTTTCTTTAACAACCCCCATAGCTCTTACCAAGTGCCGGGCACTGTTCTCAAACCCTTATAACACTAGACTCTGATCTTTATAACCACCCTGTTGGGCAGCACTGTTATTACGTGCATTTTTCAGATTAGGAAACGGTCACAGAACTTTAAGGAACTCCCTCAAAACACAGCTAGGTAAGTGGCAGAGGCAGAAATCAAAACCCGGCCGTCTGTCTTCAGAGCCTGTGTTTGTAACTGCGCCGCTCTGTTGCCTAAAAAGAAGGGATCCTAACAAGAATTGGAAAAATAAGGGAGAAATTAGTAGTGGAAGAGTGAACTCTTAACCAGGCAGTGCCCCTGCTGAATCTGGGCTTTTAACCACTGCACAGTGGCTCATTGTGTGTGTGTGTGTGTGTGTGTGTGTGTGTGTGTGTGTGTGTTGTGTGTTCACGATAATAGCTAGTTTTGTAATCAGCAGTCACTATGTTCCAGTCACTGCTGTCAAAACTTTACATAAATTTGTACATTTGATACTAAAATACTTTAAAATTTGTCTTAATTTTATGGATAAGGACACTGGGTCTAGAGGAAGTTAAGCATTTAGACAAGTTAAAGAGATGGTGATTTTGAGAATCACATGCAACTGCAGATGCAATGACGTGATGTAGTCCAAATGTTTCACAAAATTCATTTGAAATCTTCAAAATCTTACAACTTCAGTTTAAGATAAAAAAACCAAGTACCACATCAATAAAACATTCAAAAACTTTCTTTTTAAACCTTGTAATAACAATGCTTTTTCATTGACTAGCTCATAAACAATTTGTTATCATCTAAGCTCCATGAATGAACTCGAGACCTTATTCATCCCAGTGATTTCCCCATTTATTTAACAAGCACTTACTGAATGCTGTCTATTTATTCTTTCATTTCTCAGCATACATTTGCTGAGTGCCTAGAATGTCCCAGAGACTCTTCAACATACTGTGGGTGAAAGGTGAACCAGATAAAGGACCCTGGTCCTTTGGCACTTAGGTTTTAATGAGTCCTTTCAGGGGAGAAAACTGATAAATAAATAAAACCCAAATACGCAAGGGGATTTCAGGAAAAGGTAGTTACTTAGAAGATACAAACTACCATGTATAAAATAGATAAAACAACAAATTTCTACTTGGTTTAGCACCTACAAGGTATAGCACAGGGAACTATATTCAATATCTTGTAATAACCTATAATGGAAAAGAATGTATATGCGTATGTATTACTGACTCTCTATGCTGTACACCAGAAACGAACACAGCAGTGTAAATCAGCTATACTTCAATAAAAAAATAAAAAATAAGAAAAAAAAGAAATGGTAGTTATTATGAAGTCAGTCAAACAAGACCATGAAATGAATGTTATGAAAGGCCTTTTCAAAATGCCATTTGAAATAAGACCCAGATGTCAGGAAGGAGCCAGCCATACAAAGTCATTCCAGGGTGAAGAAATGAGGAAATTGACCCGTTCCAAGTACCATGGTGGCTATTTCTCCTTATTCCCATTTCCTTCTTTATCTCCCTGGACTTCACTATTCATACCGAGTCTTATTACAGTTCCCTGGCTGATCTTTTTACCTTGACTATCTCTGATTTCCAATTTAGCATTTATCCATCTGACAGGCTTATCTTTTTGAAGCATGGATTTTACCATTTCACATCCTTGTTCAAACATTCTCATTAATTTGTCACGGCTTATGGTTTCACATCCAAACTCTAGAACTAGATTGCTATTAACCATCTTTCTTTGTTCTCATAACAATCTGAATTTTCAGCCATATTTTTCAGCATATCATTTCATACACATTTACCTGGGCCAAAATAGTTTATTCAGTGTTCCTCGCATTCCTTCATATCTGAGATTTTGCTCCTGTTCTCTTAACCAAAATTCCCTTCTCCCTTGAGTGTTTGCATGTCCAAAATGTTCCCATATTTTTATGGCTAATAAAAGTTCTGACCCTACTCTGAGATTTTTCCAAACTGTTAATTAGTTTAATTCACTATCCCATGATTTTCATAATCAGAAAAATAAAATGAACTAGAGAAGTGATTTTAAAAATGAAACAGACATTTTAGCAGATACATATGTTATAGTGGACGTTTATTAAGTTTTCTTTTTTTCCAATTACTGGATGATTTCTCTTTTTGCGAATAATACGCCTCATAGACTGGAGCTTTAAAACCTTCTTGTGATAGTCCTTTGAAGCTGGAGCAAAGGCATCTCATGTTTGGTTTCATCAATCCACTGAGGGAACATTTAATTTTAAATGAAGGGGGTATAGTCTCTAGTTTACTTACTGTCAATTTGGCGTCCTTCAACAACTGTAATAGTCATTTCAAACTTAGGGAAATGCATATTTGCGTATTGTTTCATGAATTCTCCTAATGATGTCATGCAGTGAAACTTGAAAAAAAGAAAAAAGGGGGCATCTGTAATCCCACCGTTTGTACAAACTGTCCTGATGTACAATTACCATCTTCAGGAACTATGGGGAAGTATGCGACGGTTTTACATTGTACTGCTTTGTTTAATTAGAATTGACTCCGAATGAAGCACCGTTCTGCCCTCTGTGAAACTACCTTGAACTTTCTCCACTTGTATGGATCCCTTAGCCCGTTGCCAAGCAACCATGCCCAGATTACCACTACACCTTTACATTGAGAACAGTCAACTGTACCACACGTTCTTCGCTTTGCAATTTTTAAGAATAATTATCTCCTTTCTTTAAAGTAGTTGTATCTTTTAGTTCTGTGTCCTTGACAGATCTTCTCCATAAGCTATTTACATTCTTTTTAAAAATTAATTAATTAATTAATTAATTTGAAGTATCATCAATTACAGTGTGTCAATTTCTGGTGTACAGAACAACGTACGTTCTATATTTTCTACCTTACAAGTTTCTTATTTTGTCAATTTAGGATCTTGGCAGTTATCTCCTTTTTGGCTTCTCAGTTTATCAGAATTGTAGTTGTGTCTTCATTTTAATAAATAAAATACCAACAACATTTACAATAAGAGGTGAACAAGATTAAAAAAGGTGAAATAATTAATTCAGCAAATATTTAGCATATTCCAGTTATTGGGGAGCCAAAGAAAGGCTCCCTGAGAACATGGTATTTGAATAATGATTTAAAACTGAGGGAAGTGATGGTGTGGTTGTAAGAGGCTACAAGTGGGTGGAAATAAGAGCTAAGACATTAAACTGGGAAGACAAGATAGAAAGTTGTTGCCACAGAGTAGACTGCTTGCAATTGTGATTACGGAGGTTAAAGATATTGGTAATAAAGGATAGGATTGTCTGGGAGAAGGAACCACTGAAGTTGACTGCAGAACATGATGATTGGAGGGATGGAGATCGAAAAAATGAGAAGCAACGTTATTAGATGAATTTTATGTGTGCATTCTTAAATCATCAGAAATTAAGTCAATATTAATGCCAGACCGCATGACACCCAAGTACAAAAATCTATGAATGATGGACTGTGAGCTGGAAGATGGTGGTGATAAGACTGACAAAATAGGGGGGGGACTGGAGGTGGGACCAGGGGTCTTGCCAGGAACAGCCAGAGTGACTCAGAGTTATGTATGCCTGTGCATATGGCAGCCAAAAAAAACTGATAGTGAGTAGTATAATCTGGTGCCATGAAATGTATGACTTGAGTAATTCAGTGACTAGAGGTGAAGACTATTCTGAAAACAACGATGAGGGGGATGAGTGTTAACAACTCCACCTCCAAGGCCTGCAGCATGTAGAAAACGTAGAAGAGAACAGCCGTCCCTCGAAGGACTACAAGGGAGCAGTGTCCTAAGGAGAATCCTAGGTTCATTTCCACCAAAAAGGCAAGGAAATGTTCAAAGAAGAGATTTAGAATAGAATGTGTTTACTGATGAACAGCCGTGATTCCCTGAGGACATAATGAAAAAATTTAAAAGTTAGGAAGCAGCTTACATCAGCTGACAGGAGCAACTGACAGAATAAAAAAGGGACACACTGATCTTGAAGGGAAAATGGAGTTTCCCTGATGACAGATGATATGGGATTCCTGGTCTACTGGTTACGTTTGGTACCCAGTGAAATCAAGGAGGTTAGTCTTCATGGTCTCAATGAGTTACATATAGCTATGAATTTATTATATTTGCATATATGTCACATATTCATATATTTATATATACTTACATAAACACACAGTCACAGAAAATAGGCATTGGACTTTCAAACTATAGGTTAAAGGTGAGATATTAATATTAATTATCATTTAACTGTCATGTGTATGGCTGGCAAATAGCTACTTTCCTCTGAAGTTACATAAACACCTTTCTACTAAGTCGACTCCAGCAATGGGAGTCTATTATTATATCCAAATTTCAGAGGGCCGATGGAAGAACAAAATTTCCTTATACCCTAGGTAAACTACCCTGCTACCCTGCTAAACTTGTAGGCCTCAAATTAAAATGCATATACCTTTTATGTAACCTTTTTCTTAAGATTTGCTTTCAAATGAATTGATTTCAAAAGTTGATTTATTTATTACCAGGAAAAATATTAATTAGAAGAAAAACAGAAAACTCAACACCCTCTCCCATTTACAGAGCTGTTTAATAAGTCCTACTCACCACTAATCTCATTTGACTGAGCAAACATTGAATCTCTGGTTTGGAATTCTTATGTTTAAAAGGAAGAGGACCATTTCGTAAAAGAATCTTGTCCTTCTTAATTAAATTATAAATGTCACTGGTAGCTGATTGTGTGACTCAGTGTCTTTATCTCTCTGGTTCTTTAATGTAAATTGGACTCACATAAACATTTCTAAAACCCTCGCTGGTAATTTGTTTGTAAAAATGCACTTTGGAAAATGATTTCGTAAATGTCTTTCCCTCATTTGAAACATAAAGCAGTTAAAGTGTTTCAAAATTTCAGAATAACTGACAGTTCCAATAAGTATTTTTCATTCACCTCCGTGAGTGAAGACTTAATTTTATTTCAAGAAAGTAAGCACTTTATAGAGTTAGCACTTTATAAAAGCTTTTAAAATCTATCAAATTGTCTGTTCTAAGATGCTGTCTAGAAGGAGATAAGCCAGAATAAGGACTGTGCACGTGAAGTATGGATTTGTAAACCATGGGGCACCATGGCGTAGAAGTTCAACTGGGATCCTGATGGTTGGAGGCTTTTGCCAGAAATTGTTTAATCAATCTATGGGGTGGTTTATCTAGAAGGGCATCTGTGGTTTAAGGAGCAACGCTTTCACATCCTCCGGGAGTCTAGGCAATATTTTGTGTATCTAAAGATTGGGGCTGTCATTGGCAGGGCCAATCTAGCTCTTTCCCATGGATAACTTAAACCTCAACTTCCAGAAAAAGAAGTGAAAGAAGGCTTTTTGTTTCTGGAGGAGCCAGAGCAAAAGAAGGATGCTCAGAAGAAATGGGTGGAGGAGGAGAGGGTTACAGTCTAGGGTTCAGAGGCAAGGGTCTTTTCTCTGACCCTCATTCATTTCCTCAGTCTGAGACTTTGAAAGTGTCAAGTCCTATAGATGAGAAAAGATTCCCTCATAAGAGCACATTCTGAGTTGACAGGAGTCACGTTAAAAAAAAAAAAATACTAGCTCAATGCTATATAGCCAGGCATGATTTTCACCAATTCCGTGAAAGGAGTATTTCCTTGTCTCCATCCTGTGAGACTGTGTGATCGTATACAAAACCCATCGTGACCTTCTTATGTGTCAGTCATGTCCTTTAGGGTCCTCAACAATATTTCTTAACAGTTGATTAAATTTCAAAGATTCTTTTAGGTATGTTGTACACATATCACCAAGAACTAATCTTCGGTATAAAGGAAGCTAAAATCATTGGTTAATTTTTCGTTGCGTTCATTTTTGGAAACTAGTCACACCTTTCTAGACTCAGTGATGATTTGATGATAGGCATGTTTTCCTCAGTCTAGGGGAAAGCTTTGTTTAGATGACCTTTATTCAGTTGTTAACTATTTTTGTGCTTACAATAATATATTGTAAATAATGTGCAGATCAAATCTTGTTATATTTCTTGATTACTTTTCAATGTTATTTAAAAAGAAGGCTCAACCATAGCACATACGATGGTAATTTGACACTCACTAAATAGGCAATGAAGTCATATTTTCATGAATGATTCATTATTTTAATGTCTTGTGAAATTATATGTAATATATGAGCTAGGCCTGCATTCTCTGCCTTGTCACACTCCCCATAATTCCTAGGACAAGGCTTCACCTGTAACAACAACTTGGTTAATGTTGATTGTCAAATTGACCAACTATTTGAATGAATAAATGTTTGTTTGTTTTTAATGAGCAAGTTACAGGCAAGATTTGGTCAGGAAAACAGAAACGATAAGGAATGAGGGGACGGATAACCGTTGGAAGAGTTAGGGGAGCAAAGATTAAGAGCTGGGCAACAGTATTGTCACTCTGAAGCTGACGTTCTCAAACTCCAAGTGTACGTGTAGCTGCGAGTGCTTCTGGAGAACGAGGGCCTATTGTCTGGCCTTCCAAATCTCGTACATGATCCCCGTTGAAAACATTATTTTAACGATGAAAAATAGTTTACTCTTATCTTTTTATTATTGCCATGTTAAGAATGGGTGGATATTGGTTATCTTAAATCCATGGCAAAAATTAATCATATTGTTTGCAATATGGAAAGTGACTTCAAAATATAATTTTATAAGACATTGATGCAAAACATCCTTATAGCTTACACACTGAATAAACAAGGAAGCTCATGTTAATTTAAAAGGTAAATTATTTCCTAATAAATACCAAGTTCTGTTCTTTTCCTTTTCCAGCATTCTTCCTACCCTATGAGGCCAAATAGTTTTCTAAGGGCTTTGAACTTACTGAGTTATTTAAATTTCATAACAATTCTTTTAGGACAAGTTATCACTTATTTTATAGATTAAGAAATTAAGCCATAGGGAGATAGAAGAAATGTGTCCGATCTCTTAAAGTTCTAATTATCCAAGTAATAAGTGAAGGTCAAGAAAAATTAAATATCAGCTATCATGGGGTTCCACTGTTTAAATAGCCTGAATAGTATATACATGGTGAAAAGCTATATATCCTGTGTTTAATGCCCAACACATTTAAATAGTTTGCTATGTTTTTCTTCCACTCAATTGCCTTAATAATGATTAATAATAATAACTTGGGTCTCAATGGCATTTAATTTTTTTCCATGTTATTTTACACTTCTAATGTGTGAACACACAACTTAGCCTACTACAATCAGTTTTATTCGCTTGAGAAATTAAGTTTTAAAATCAGGATTAATAATATGGTGTTTAATTCTCTTCCCTTTGGGAATTTATATGTAGAATTTATATATTAATTATATGTCAGGTTATTATAATCTGATAATATAGGCATATTAATTACACATAAAACAGGTGTTTTCCATGAGCTTTGAAGTTATCTTCAAAGACATATATAATATATATATATAAATATATATAATACATCTTTTTCTATGTCTATGTATCATGAATGAATTGATTATATTTTTAGATTAGTGGTTTTCATGGATATTTAAAAATCAGAATATAGACAGTTTTTAGCATGTTTTGTTTTTTTTTGTTGCTGGTACTAAATAAACCAGAAATGTCAACTATTTTTATGGAGTTTAGAAGTCCACTGGCAGAAAAATGCTCCAAAGCTCCATACACTACACTGAGGGAAAATGTGCTTTTGCCTTTGGTTTAACAGATACCTGGTACAAAGACAAAAGCAAGACAGACAGGATTTCTCACAATTATGTTAGATATGGTTATGTTTTAATGGAAAAACACCTATATACCTTTATGTAAACTTAGGTACATCCCACTTCACTTTAATCATTTATTTTAATGTTACTTAAGGTGTCCAAAACATAGACCTGGATATAAAATCTATATGTTTATACAGCTATATGACCAAAACTAATTTAAAAATTAATTATAAACACTATAAAATTAATAGTATTCAAATTACCAACATTGACTTAACGTCATAAATAATGTTTTGCTGAAACTTAATTGCAGTAACCAGCCGTGCTAGACACGGCTTATGTTTTATTTAGCACGCCTGCAAGCTTGTGCTCTGTGATAGTTGAATTTCTTACCAGTCTTTCTATTTCAACCTTGGTAGAAACGTCACTAACCTAAATTACCAGGCAGAAATGCAGAATTTACATTTAATATACTTGACATCATCTCCTTATTAGTAGAATGTGGCAATCTTTCCTTTTTGTATTAAAATAATGCCATGTGGTTTCAAAATACCTTTAAAACCAAAATTCAGACCAAGAGGCAAGTTAGTTGCTATTTTTTAAAATATATCATAATAAAATGAAAAGTATACTATTATATATTTATCCATTTATATTTTAAAATTATTGATTCAGTGCCTATTTTGTAGCAGAAGCTCAGTACAGAGGAAAATTCTTTATGGCTCATACAGCTAACATTCTAACACAGGAAAAAAGAAATTAAAATAAAATCTATGTCTGTATCTCTATATATATCTGTATCTATATCTATATCAATATCTATATCTGTATATTCTAGAATTGTTTTTAAAAGCCACAGAAGAGCCTCTTTTTTCTTGCAATATTAGATATAAAAGTATGCAAGTGTTGTATAAATATATACAAGTGATATATATATATATATAAAGGCTTATATTATGTTCATATATAAATTATAATACTATTCAGTGTAGCATTATTTTTAACAGCAAAAAAATGATAAACATCTTAAATGCCAATCAGTAGCAAGTAGTTGATGGACTAGCAATGAAATGGAATATATAATATAATTCATGATAAAATGAATTGCTAATGCTGTGACAAAACAGGAAACTATATAAACTTTATTAATAATTGAAAAGGCAAGAAGCAGATTATTCTATATCATATGACATCATTTCTTGAAAAAACAATTCATATCTCTCAGTCCATCTATCCAGATATTTCATGCTTCACATCAAATCAAGTGAACATCTTTCAGCAGCAAAGATGCTGATTTTCATAGCTGGTCTCCTCTGGTAGAAATGCTAAACAAACAGAATTGGATCTGGGGGAAGGGGGAAGCCCTGGTTAAGAATGCTATGACATCTAAATTTTTACCTAAAAGTTCAATAGTTTTTCTTAAATAAATGCATCTCTGTTTGTTGCATGCTTTTGGTCAACTTGCAGAATACTAAAAAAAATTTTTTGACAATGTGATCCAGTTTTATCTTTGCACTTTTGAGATACAATATTGCAAAGCTCTTTATTTCACCAATCCAGAAGTCTTGCCAAGTTACCAATTTCAAAATACTTGGGAATATTCCATTCCATCACCAAAGGGAAGGAACATAATCTTGAATTTATATGATTTCTCATTCTCACCTTCATACTTCTAAAGGATCTTCTACTGACTTAGCACAGCTCACCTTTTTTAGTCACAGGTACTGGAGGTTCTGTTGTTGTTGTTGTTGTTGTTGTTGTTGTTGTTGTTCTTGTATGCTGGGGGGGCACGGCAAAGGGAGCATCTAGAGATATTAGAGAACAATGTTAGCCATGTCGTTATGGGAGCTATCCTTACTCAAGTGTCCCTTGATTGAATTATATCATAATGGCTTTGGAAGGATATTATTGGAAAAATGTGAAATAAAGTATATAAGGAATATAAACAATAAAGGATATATATTAGAGCATCAAGTCAAAAGTTTTTCTTGAGTTTTGAAAGTGAATCTGTGTTTTAGAGACAACGAAATAGTCAATTAAGTAATCTTTTTTATTTGCTTTTAAATCAATTAATTAATATAACTCCCATAAAATTAGTCACTTAGGCATGACATAGCTCAAGAATATCTAATATGAAAGTTTACATGGGTCGACTGCATAAGGAAAATGAATGAAATTGAAGAGGTGGGGTATTGAACACAGGAAATACCACTAGTCAACTTTAGTTAACTGTTACCAGGCACCACTGTCACAGTGTTCAAGAGATCTTCTGATTTTTTTATGGAAAACCAGCAATCCAGATTTTTTTTGTGAGTGTCTTGTAAAATTACATTATATATACTTGAATATATATATACATGTACATATATAATTGTATTTTTACATTATATAAAGATTTTTAAATTAACAGTTTACATTTACATTTTGTGTGATGTAAATAAATTGATAGGTAAAGACGGGTGGACTCTCTCGCTCTCTCTTTGTGAATATATATGCACACACACACACACACACATTGAATTGTATAACAAAATGTAACTGTAACTTTTTAGACAGCTGTCAACATCAGCTTACTTCAAATTTGGAGTTAGCATAATGGTTTTACATCTTTTAAGAAATAAGGCAGAGAGACCCTTGCATTTAAAAAGTCAGATTTTATAACAAGATTGTCAAGTGGAAGAATTTTAGATAAAATCGTCTAAATATAAACCACCTAGTTATATCATCTCCAGTGTAGACTTATGCTAACAAAATGATCTAGGAAACAAACATTTAAAAAATATTTACTGTGTTCAAGGCACTATGCTGAACAACAGATGTATAAATGTAATAAGATGCTTTGTATTTCATATTTAAAAATGGAACTATCCTTTGGCAAACACATGCTGTAGACAGCAGACTGAAGTGGCTTAATTATTTTTTAGTGCAAATGGGGAAGCCACAGAAAGGACCAATCTACTTCAAATAATTTATTCTCTCTTGACAATTAGAGATATGGACAAGAAACTTGTTAGAATTTAATTAATAATAATTAGTAAAAAAAAAAAAACCCTACAAACTAATATTCTTCTGTAAGAAATAATTTTACAAATTACATATGTTTATAAGAGTGGATGTTATGCAGATATTTAAACCATTTCTCAAAGGTATTAATGCTATGGGAAAATGTTAATATACTTACTGTGAAGCAAACACAAAATACAAATATATAAACAGCATTATTCCCAATAGATATTTTTATAGAAGGATTGGTATGGGAGTATGAAGATATATGGACGGATGGATAGACAAGTAGACAGACAGAGACAGATGAAGTAATCATTACAATTTTGTTGTGTATCAGATTCATGGGATTACAAAGCTTTTTCTGTGTACTTCTCTGGGATATTTTAAAAAAATTTTTTTCAAAGATTTTATATCAAATTCCTAAAATCAGAAAATAAACTTAAAGACCTTGTTTGGAATACCCACTCTCTCTGCCTCACCTCCCACCGACGGGGGTGCTCCCCTGTGCTCTCTGCTCCCGTAATATTTCATACCTGCATAAATATCCATGCATTAAAAAGAATCATACATAGATCATTGTTTTATCTCCTTCAATCAACTGTAATCTCTTGAAAGATAGGAACCACCATTTCATCTCTTTTTTCCCCCATAGGCAAATAGCCACAACTGACCATAAAGAAAATTTTTCTGAATGCCGTCTTCCAATTTCATTACAACAAAATTTACTGAAATATTTTAAAAGTATTTAAGAGATCACATTTTAAAGTGGTAAGTTTTGCTACTAATATAACCTGAAAATTCTCAAGGATTTGGGGTGGGAGGGTTTAAGTACCCTAAGATGTATATTTTAGCATTTTAAGTATGCCTATACATACATGTACACAAGAATGCACTAAATAATTTTTAATGTTATTAGATAGATTCTATTTTCTGTCATTTTCACCCGCTTGTTAAAACACCTGCAAAGACATTTGTTGGTTATCTTCTGCATTTGTATTTTCTCTCTAGTTTATATTTACTAACTGATTATTAGTTACTTACTTTTATCTCTAGGAAGACCTCCAAATCCAATGGAGTTTACCCTGATTGTTTTCCACACTGCTTAATTATTTTCAACCTCTGAAGCCTTTTTTATACGAGTTTAGAGAAATAAAATGCATCAAACTGAACCTTTTAAGAAGATGTCAGTGAAGTGATAAACAGGATAACTATTGCAAACAATATAGAAGTACATTTGTACCACTAAATGATATAAGACGCATATCTAGTGTAAATGGGTTGTTTGAAAATCAAAGAAACATCAATCTATGTAATATTTTCTTTAAAATGATTCTCCAAACTATTTTTAAAGCAAAATAGCTTGTTTTGATTAAGTTGTGATTTTTTGCAAGCATGTAACAGCAATCAAGTTTTCAAATACACTGATTCTCAAAAATGTTAAAGTGCAACCAGGTTCCTCTGTATTTATTGTTTTATTTGAAAATTTAATTTGTACCAGTGAAGCATTCCAGTGCCTTTTTTATGAGGCACTGTTATTAATACTTTCTTAGGAACATATCAACATTGTTCGATCCCTAATGTGGCCAAGTTTTCATGAAACAAAGATTGATGGAATTACATTATCATGCATGCTTACCTTCATCAAAGGGCGCAAGTTTTGAGATGTGGTATGTTTTTGGTGTTTTCAAGATTGTTTTCAAGATGTTGCTATTATTTTTTTTCCCCATGTTATATCTTCTCTAGTCTTCCAAAAGACCTACTGCATATTGATTGGGGGAAAAATTATTACTAAAAAGAATCTTTTTCTAACTCTATGGGCAAAAAAACCCAAAAACAAACAAACAAAAAACCTCATTAACTCTTTTTTAATCTTCTATATATTAAAAAGAAATAAGAACGCATAAATGTAGGTCTTCTTGGCACCCATCCTGGCTCTGTGTAAGGATTGCTAGCATATATCACAAGATACAACATATTCAATATTTAATTTTAATACACTTACTATTAGAGTTCACATCGTGTTACCTAAGGAAACTTTGCACTATTTAGCAATATACCTGGACTTAATTAGTGTGGTTGATAATTGCCTGTGATGAGAAGCTGCGATTCTTGCTGGTACTCCGTACACCTAAATTCTTACACGACGACTGAGAAATGGGTTCCTGTATCTGAAAGTGGCAACACTTCCCTTCTTTAATAGTATTGTCACCACAAACACATGTTAGCCAGAAGAAAGCTTTCTGGGAGCAAATGTACACTCTAACACTGAAAAAAATAATCGTTCCTTTTCGGAGAATTGTTCAATCAAAAGGGGAGGGCAGTAATGGATGAGTAAGAATAGAATTAGAGCACATCATAGCATTTGCTCAATAGTATCTCAAGTAATTCACTGCTCCCACCCAGTAGAAACTCTCCCAGTTGACTATCAGACTGGGTTGGCTTTTCCCCCAGTCCTCCCTGAAGTCCCATCTCTAAATTCTCTGTGAGGTGGGAATCCACATTATGGCAGATCTCCATGTCTACTGAAAAGAGAGATCTGACCTAGAAAACAAATCTCTTCTTCTTTGTTCCCTATGAGAATTTCCATTTTAGAGTGGAAGAAAAAAAAATGCTCCTCAGCTGTTGCAGCAAAATTTATTTATTCCTGCTTATAGATTTCTTTTTGCTGTTTAACACTCACCTTCTTCAAGTAAATAGAACTCTCAAATTTAGAGAGCCCTATCAAGCATTCTTCTTTGTTGTCTTTGTCATACCTAATAGCATTGCTGGCTGGCTTTATGATCTCGGGTTTTCATGGTGAGTCATTCAATAAAGCAATGGTCTAGTGAAAACCATTTTATTAAAACTCTACAGATATTCTCAGGTGTTATTTCTTGACAGTAATTTGTAGGTAAACTTTCAGAAGTAGAGGGAGGTCAAAATCACTACTCTAAACAAATTATATTTTAGCTCTTTAAATTTGAATTTGTGCAGCATAAATAAAATCCATATAAATCATTTACTTTTCAATCCTTTTGGTTCTATTTGAGACTCTTTTAAACAGCTATGTAAGTCTAACTCATATCTGACATTTCAGCAGCCACTTTTATAGGGAAAACGTGGATTTAAACAACATTACTTCACTGTAAATATGTGGAAAGATTATTACGATGGCTAAGTTACTGAAACGAGACAATTTTTCTGGAAATATTATACCATCTCTGGGATTGATTCACATTCTTGTTTTAATTTTATCTTTCTACCATTTTAATTCCCTAAAGTGATAGTTACCTACAGAAAATACGTTTATTAAAAGTCTCAACTTCGGGTATTTGCTATCAGTGTCGTTTCATTTGCCAGCAAAATAACTGAAGTTCTGTACAGAGTGTGTCTGCTTACTTTGAATTTCAAATCCTACTTTTTCATAAAAGTGTTTTCCAATATTAAAATCTAGATAATCTGCATTTGTTTTAGCTAAAGGGTGACCAGTAACATGAGTTTTTTTTGTGTGTGTGTGTGTGCATGTGGAAAACTGGAAATTCGTAACATGAGAATATTCCCAAATATTTGGAAAGTCATTTCAAGATGG
The DNA here is from genome assembly GCF_048773025.1 of Camelus bactrianus. Lineage (NCBI taxonomy): Eukaryota > Metazoa > Chordata > Mammalia > Artiodactyla > Camelidae > Camelus > Camelus bactrianus. Next base: position 8,223,278 of record NC_133561.1, on the reverse strand, counting down.
TAGACAGCCATGACCACAACAACCACTCCTCGCCCTGTCATTTTGTCAATGTTGTTAAAGCAGAACCAGCAACTACATGCCGAAGAAATTTGATAGATCAAATTTTTAATGAAATTTTTAATGATATTTTAATGTCTCTGTAGTCCAATCAAAAGAATATATAATCAATGAAAATGTATACATATATATATATATATATATATATATATATATATATATTCTCATGACTGAGACTTTACGCTGTACACCAGAAATTGACACATGGTAACTGACTATACTTCAGTTTTAAAATTAATTAATTAAAGAATATATAATCTTATTGGTCACAAACCTCTCAGAAAGGAAGAGAACTATACATTTTAAATCGAAATAGATTTAGAAGTCCCTTTAGTTCCATAAGCATTATTTCCTGGAGTCTTTACAATCTAGAATAGATATTCTAATGCATATAAGCTATTTGCCCTTGGGACACAAGTAAGATTCTAATCTTTTACCTATGTTGACATCTCTACCGTGCTGTAGACAGTATGCCCTGGGTTCCTGTTTATTTATTTATTTTTTCTTGGAACGGTGTCCTAAGAAAATATACGTACTAGTAATTTTTCTAGGTTGTTTAGGATTAAAAATATTTTTATGTCTTTATGTTTAATGAATACTTTACTGTGTGTAAAATTCTGGCTGAAAATCATGTTTCCTTAGAAATTCAGAGAAGTTACTACATTTTATTCTAGCATCTAATGCTATTTTGAGAAATCTCATCCCTTCTGTTTCACATGCTTTTATAGAATTATTGTCCTCAAACCTGTCCCTCTCAGAAGCTTTTCGCACCCTCTAACCTCACTGTTCTAAAGTGTGACAATGATATGTTTTTAAATTAGTAATTTGTGATATATGCCACTGCACTGTAAACAAAAAACCAAACCCAAACATAAGCAAGATAAACAAAAGCCATAGAGAGCTAGTTTCAACTCAATATACCAGAGAAAACGTGAGAGCAGAAATCATGATGATAACAGACGAATGGCTTATCTTCTTCAGCATCCAAAGTCTTTTCTCAGAGTGTGAGAAAATCTTCTTGGTAAAAAGCTGAATATTGATTTTCCACGAATTTTGTCCATTTTAATAGTTTCAGAAAAGGTATAGGTCTTGGTTATGACTTGAACATATTTACTGAGTCTGATTTTTCAAAAGAAAAGTTGACTTCAATTTCTAAATCAATAAAAAAGAAATAGTTTTAGTTTCTTCCAATTTAAAGTTCACAGTTTGACTTTTTATCAATTTGACTGATAGAGACATATTTTTCTTACTTGCTTCCTTTTTTTTTTTTCAAGCTAGGAAATGACTATTGAAGGTAAAGATTTCCTTCAAGGCACACATGAAAACTTAAGCTCACAAGTTTGCTAAATTAATTTTTTTCTATAGCTATTTAACATTTTTTTGCTATATTTTAATTTTAAGTTAAGTAACTTCTCTGCCAGCAATAATTTCTACATGATATCCATATTTTCTAAAATATTTATTATACTGTATCTTAATTTAATTAATCCCAAGTCTTCAAGTATATATTTCAACTGCAGACAAATTAATAATAACTTCTCCAGTCATGGTCTTTGGGAAATATTTAATTATGTTCTTAAAATAACTTTTTTCACATCCTTTTTTTTGCTCACCTTAATGTATTTAAGTGAGAATTATCTAGAATACCTGAAAGATCTATGTCAAATTTTCCACATAGTTTGTCCATTACTGCATCTCCAAAACTTATTTTAGACCTTATATTGCTTAGTAATGCTATTAGTTAAAGTAATTAATTAAAAACATCAAAATGTATGATACTGAACATTTTTTCAGTCTGAAATGGAGAAGGTGATTAAGTTATTTAAATTAAAAATGCTGTAGGTTTGTATTTTTTACACTAAAAAAGTGTCTAATAACATTTGTGATCAATTTTCCTGAATATATAGCTTAGTCAAATATACTAAACCTCCTGAAGCCATAAAGATACATTTTATTATTTTCTTATATTTTTAATATAGGAGAGTTTAAAGTCTATATAAAGTTGCAATAAGATACTTAAAACAATTACTTAATATTTTTTAAAACTCAGCTATATGCAATGAAATTGTTTAACAGCAACAAAAAAAGTGGAAAGTTTGCTGTCCTAAATAGTAATCAGGTCAATTGGTGGTAGAACTTATAGGCTGATATATATATATATATGTATGTACACACACATGCACACACATATATATATACACATATATGTGTATATATAATGAATGAATATGTATATATTTTTATATATATATGTTTTTATTGGTTTGACAAGGTGACATTTACTATGGATAAATTTTCCCTGTCCAGTATCTCTACTTCACCACTGGGGAGTCAGATATCTAGTTTTTGACAATAGAATGAATGTTTCTTTCTCTAATTAATGGACTTGTATTAACAAAAGTCACAGATTGATGTAAAATCTATAGTCTCAGATTATTAATATAGAGCTTTAGGAAAATAAAACTTCCCTGAATTTTTCTGTGCATCTTCAAAAAGCAATAGCTTCTGAGCCATGGAAATATATACACTGTATAGTTTATAGAGTATATTTATGCAGAAAAGAGTGCTTTCTCTTTTCCAAGAAACATCCACACACTATAAAACTGACATCTGTAGCCATTTGGGTAAATTCTCTGACCAAAGTGGATAATAAAACTTCTCTGTCTCTTTGTGCTACAAGCCTGGACAAGGTCCCTAGGTTGCAGCCAGGTTCCAGGAAGACTGGAACAATGACCTGTCTAGCATTTCCATGTCACAAAGCCAGAAACACCGGGGTCTGTCTGGGTCCTGGAGAGGTTTTACTCATAAATCCAAGTAGTTGGAGTTAGAATTCAATGTAGTTGCGTTTCCTAGGAGGCCTTTGAGGTTGGGAGGAGGACAGTTGTCTTCTTCCCCTTTAAAAGCAGAAGGAGATCATTTCTCCCATGCTTAGCCTGTGAGGCATCTGGATACTCATGTAGGACAGCTCACCTTGCTCTCCCAACACCACACCAGGCATAACCACTAGGGCAGGAGGGGCCGATACACTTATGTACTGTGTGTTATTTCATAAGAAATCTGTCTCTGATCCAGAATTTCTCATATGTGCATTCAGTATGAAGTTAATACAAATAAATATTAAAAACCTGGCAGTAATCAGAAATAGGACTACAGTATTTGTGTTGACCAAAAAAAAAAAAAAAAGAAGAAGAAGAAGAAGAAAAGAATTAAGAAAACAATGTATTTGGTTGAAGATTCAGGCAAGGAGAGTTAATTTTAAATGTTAATGACCTCAAGACGCATTGCCAGAGACTTCCTCTCCATGAAGGGGATGTATTTGTACAGAGCTGTCAATGTCTGAACCCAGGGGACAGACAGCTCCTGCCCAGTGACTGTGTTTATTTTGTCCAGATTGTCTTCTTGACCCGCCTTAGGTAAATATATATTGTTTAAATCTTAGAAAGTATCTTAATTTTCTTGCTTTAAAGTTTTCGTTTGAGAGTGGGATAAAGTAAAGGATAAAAAAATTCTATCTGCTCTCACGTATTTCCCTCAGTTATCTTTCCAAAATTTTCGGATTAACAAACAGACCAGAGCAACATCAGTATCACGGTGGCCTCCTTCCCAACCGCGCCCACCCTCCCCCCCTTTTAACAGCTGGGAGCCATCCGTGAACAGAAGTGCCTGAGTGGAAGCTGTGGGATTTGGCACCGCACGCCAAGGGGTCCAGGAGGAGTCTTGCCCCCCTGTGTGCCGGGTAAGAGGCAGACCTCGGTACAGGCTGTGGAACCAGCAGAGGAGACCTGGGAGCGGACCTCAGCTCCACTTGGCCACAGTCAAGGACACCTGGAGAGGGCAGATTTGGGCAGACACCAATGGATGAGAGAGCCATTGTAGAAGTCCAAGTTTCCGGAGGAGAAGTCACAGCTCTCTTTTGGAGGAAAAAAAAAAAATTCTATAGGAGTTTGGACACACTGAAGAGGGTAAGAGGAACTTTGCCACCACTGTGCCTTCCCCAGGGCAGAACAGTTCATCATGAGGCTGAACGTGCCAGAGGCGCCTTGCCCCCAGGAGAAGACGGGAGTGGTGAGTGAGCGCTCGGTTTCTGCAGCTGTGCAGGTGCCGCTGGAGAAACCTGTTTCTCTTCTGTAGCTCCCAGAGCACTGAGGTGAGACCTTGAATCCTCCAGTCAAAGGGCATAGAGCAGCGGGCTGGATGAACGAAAAAGAAGACCCAACTGTGTGCAGCCGACGAGAGCCTGACTTCCGCTTTAAAGACACATTTGGACTCAAAGTGTAGGGATGGGAACAAGATCGTCCATGCAAGTGGAAACTAAGACAGCATGGCTCATTTTGATTCATATATAATTTCTCCAAATAACCTGTATAGAATGAGGCTTAGTCAAGACTAAAAGTTTCAGTTACCTTTGCTCAGTAAGTAGCCCTGAGATAGTGAAATTCCACCACTAGGTTTTGTCAACAATCGTTTGTGTTATTTAAAAATTCATTAACACCTATAGTTTATCTTCCTTTATGAAATGCTGTATGTGTAACACTCTAAGTCATTTCCTTTGGCATTTCTCACTGACTCACATGTACCTTCATCTTCTTTATTTTGAAGACTTAGTTTAGTTTATATCAGAAAATAGTATCAATGCAATTAAAAAACAATGAATGTCTTTCTGCTATATTTTTTCTACTATTTTCCCATTTGTTTTTTGTTCAAACAACTTTTCTCCTACATCACCTGGCGATCTAACATATCTCTGTTGACTTATTATTTTAGAGGTGTTTGTGTTTTTATTTATCCGAAAGAAGGAAAAAGAGGAAAACTCAACCCAAATTAAGAGAGTACCTCCAATCTCCGTCTGAATGTCACTCATTGTGTAGACACAGAAATTGTCAAATGAAGCAGCAAACACAGGCCCTTGATGAAATGTTATTCCCTGCTGAGCGGATTCTTAGAAACACTGAAAGTCTTGAAAGAAAAATAAAAGGAGTTGACTTTGAAATAAGTATAATTTTCATGCTGAGGCAGATCACATCCACAGGGTATATGAACATGGAAAATAGGTCTGCAGACCAGAAACAGGAAACAATGTGATGCCAGCCAGGGAGTCTACCTCCAAAAAAAATAAAAAGCAAAATTTTAGCACTTAGAGGAATTTAAGACATGAAGTTAAAGCCAATGCAACAGCAACAACGACAACAGCGACTCCGAAGGGTTATAAATAATTTCTTTAAAAAGAAGCAAACAAAACTCTGCGTTGACAAGTGTGCTCCTATAAAGTGTGGATGCCAAACGTGTAACTGTTGCAAACTAATTAGGTGAACCAGGTGTGAATAGGATGAAAGTCATTTCAGCAAAAACTGGTTTGGGGATGCTGGATTTTAAATTCCCTAACCTCCTCTTTCTGAAGTGAGGGTCAAATAAAAGCATATTTAATACAAAATCTTCTATTTCATAGGATATTTTTGTTTATATTTTGTCCAAAGCGTTGGTATTCATTTAGGTGACAACAGTTTCATAAAATGTTGTGCGCCCAGAATCCCACGTAACGTGTGTGAAATGCACACTCACACTGCTACGAATGAAAGAGGAGAAGAAGTAAATCGCAGTAGCCTGAAGATCAATCACTACTTAGTTGATTGCAAGCAACAGCGATGGAATTAACAGAGAAATCTGTATAAGGATACATTTGTTTTCATCATAATTCTTCTTAAAATGTAGAGGGGGTGATACTCCCGTTCTATTTTTATTTTTCTACTTTTTTCACAAATATATCAGACCTCAGTGTAACAGGAGGACTAACAAATTGAAGAAATAAAATTAAACGTAAGTGTTTAATATCTTATGTGAGATATTAAAGCTGTGGGAAATTAATTCTAGCCTAGGTTTTATCTAGGAAATGATGCAAAAATTGCACATTAGAATCAGTTATTAGAAATGTCTAGTAAAAAAAGAAAAAGTAATGAAAAATAATTATGGGTTATATTTACAATCTATGCAAGTAGCACAGTATGTTTTCCCTTTTAATTGTACTGCGCCGTTACTTCAGGACCACCAAAACAAAGCAATCATTAATATGATGCACTAGAAAATATTTCTTATAAGAAATGCTTGTATATGATTTAGATGCCTTTAAGGTATTTCTAAAAGCATGTCTTTCGTATAATAGAGTTCAATCAATGAATGAAGATAATATGTAAGATTACGTGGCAAACAATTTATAGCGATGTGGTTTTTTAAGAATCGATATGTATTCCCTTATCCAATCTTTACAGAACCTATAATGCATAATTTCTTCTCTAAACTATGGGAGATAAGATACAGCCTTGTCCTCAATGTACAGATGATAAAGTTGGAAAGACAGAATTTAAAACTTTATACTTTTTAAGTGATGCTATATGGCTTACTGTGAATAAATGATCTCTTTAAATCATACAGTGTTTTGGAAAGCCTTAAAGAAACAACAGACTTTAAGGTGTATAGGTAAGAAGAGTTACTATTTACAAAGGGAATGCAATGGCTGCAATAAAACATGAACAAAAGCATTGAAGACAAGTGTGATGGGCTGGGAGGTGAGTGGTCTGGATGACACTAAAGACCACATTGCACCCAAGTATCCTGTACCTGAGAGGGTCGTAGGAAGGCTGCATACGGCAATACAGAGTGCATTGGTTAGTAGCACGGAAGCTGGAAACACATTTCCTGATTTCACATCTGGCTCTTCCACTTATTAGCTGTCTGACACTGGACAATTTGCTCAAGCTCTCTGTGATGCTTTCTAGCTCATAGGACTGTTGTAAGGTTTACACAAATTAATATATGTGAAGTGCTTGTAACGTTATTTTGCATTAAGAAAGGTAAGTATTAGCTATTGTAGTTGTTTGGCATTCTGTAAAAAATATTAAATATGTGTGCTTTGAGGGAGGCAGAACTACCTTTAATGATAATGTGAGGACTTCTGTAAATCCTCTCCTCCATAAAATTAATAATAAAAAAAACTTCAAGATGATCAAAATCAACTTTTTCAAAACTGAAGATTAACCAAAAGCTTACAACAGTTAGAACAGAGTACATTCATTTGAATGAATGTCAGACATTGTATCAAATAAGATATACAAATAGGAAAAGTGCATAAAAGGTTTCTAAATATAATTAGCCGTTAGCTAAATGAAAATGTACCCACAATTTGATAATTATTTAACCTCTACTAAAATATCTATAAGGAATAAGGGAGACCATAGCAAAAACTGGTGAGAATATGGAGAAAGTCTCATATTGTTGTGTGGTGGGGATGTAAAATGGTGTCATCACTAGAAAAAGGGTTTGGCAGTTTCTAAAATAGTTAAATATGAAACCAGCGCATGGCCTAGCAGTTTGACCAGTAGGTAGCAACAGAAATGAAAGTGTGTGTGCACAGAATGACTCGCATGTGAATGTTAACAGAAGTGTTATCGCAATAGCCCCAAACAAGAAACAGTCTAAATGGAATGGAGAAAAATGTGGCTTATCTATATAATGGAATACTATTCATCAATAAAGGAAAACAGTGTCATATTCCATCAACTTCAAAAATGTTATGTTAAATGACCATACACAAGAGACCACATATTATATGGTTCTATTTATATGGTATGTTCTGAAAAAGCAAATGGATAGTGGTAGGAAGATGAGTGGTTGCCTGAGACTGGGGTAGGATGAGGATTTACTGTAAATGGACATGAGGGATCTTTTTGGAGGGGGAAAATGTTCTGACTGCAATAGGGAAGAGCAAATCTGACTCCATATTAGGTCTGTTCCTTGGTCTCTAACCCTGGGCTCTGTGTCCACTGCTCAGTCAGGCTGGTTCTGCACCTTTTGTAAAAGAACGTTGCCGGGAGCCTGAAATATACAGGCTCATATGAGCCCATTCTCAAGGCGCTGACCTTTAAGAGTGTAACACTTTTCCATTCACAGAGAGATTTAAAAAGTTGCAGAACAAAGAAAGACATTTGTCTTGTTGGAGGTTTACAGGGACATCATGACCTGACCTACATGGTCAACTGCAAAAACAAAGGATCTCAACACCAAGAAGTTTGCAACAAGCAACCACACCCCTTCTCCTTTTTGGTGTAAAAGGAACCAGAATTCTGACTTGAAGGAAACAGTTCTCTAGGAAATTAGTCCCCCATTTTCTCAGTCTGCTGGCTTTCCGAATAAAGTCATTATTCCTTGCCCCAACAGCTCTTCTCCTGATTTATTGGTCTGTCATGTGGTGAGTAGTAAGAATTTGGAGTCAGTAACACGGTGATGGTGAAACACTTAATAAAAGTAATAAAAATTATTTGAATTGTACACTCAAAATTGATGAAATTATATTATGCAAAAAATGCCTTGAAATAACTGCTTAAAATATAAAGTTTTAGTAGTATTTGTGGATGGACATGGAAACTAGATACAAGTTTTAACTATGTCTATCCTTATTTTTTTATGTTATTTTAGAATGTGCTCAATGTTATGATTTAATTTATCACATTTCACCTCCCACCGCCCAGTGAGGTGGAAATAGCAACTACCTAAACATCCCTCATAAAATTGACCATTAAGGTGAAAATTATAGATTCTAATACCTGAACCCAGCTACCTGTACTTGGGTTTCAGTGTCCTCTAGATTGAATTGGATCATGTTGGGGCTAAATGCAGGATGTAAATTAAGAGAATATTATAGTAATTCAAATTGTCTGTGTCAATAATTCCAGGAAAAATGGCCGTATTCCAAAGGGCATTGCTTTAATAATTCATAAAAGTGACAATTTAAAGTCAATCCTTGTTTAATTAGTCATATGAAGTTTTCTAATATTTATAGCTCCTCTTAGCACCCTCTGACTCTTTACTGGACATGATTTGCTCACAAAAGAATAAGAAGGATTTGAAACATAGAAAAGAGCAGTAGAATAACTGTCTGTGTGAAGTGTTTTCAGAACAAATTTCATACAAACCCCATTATGGATGCCTCTATTTTAACTTTGCTCACTGGATTCAAAGTGTGCATTTACTGCTTCAATCCTATTTTTGATAATAATTAATTCTATAAAATTTAATGCAGATACTGCTGATAACCCAAGCTTCTAAATGGAGGTAATATTCTGGAAGCAACTTGAATTTCAGCTGGAGGAAAGGCAGAGACAAACGCTCATGCAAGCCTTCAGAACCTAATTGGCTCAGTTATATTTCACTTCGAAGGATGGAGATTAATACCTGTAGATTACAAGTTTTGTCTTGAGATTAGAATAATGAGAGGAGAATTCTATCAAATTCAGGCATTATTTCTCAGTGACTATGGTTCAGTGAATCAGGTTTCTTTTCCATGTCATTTGAGAGAGCTTGCTGAATACAAAATGCCTTTCCTGCCATATCTAAGAAATGGAAAGGTTAAACTCTTAGTAATTCTAATGACTTTATAATTGGACTATAAATAATATGCCTAAGATGCTAATATGAAATTAATAGTAAGCTAGATGTTCTCAGTTCTTCAACTTTTTTTTATGATAGAAACATTTTCATTCAGCCTAATACTATTTGGAAAATTCATCAGTCTATTTTGGATTTCAAATACAGCCAAAATTTTAAAAATGGTGATTATTTCAAATTTTAATTTATTTGTTAAAATGTAAAAATTCATTATCTTTCCTAAAATATTTAAATTGTTTCTAAGAATATAATAATAGCATGAAAAGAGAAGTAACCAGAAGATTAGACAAAGCCTTTGTCTGTAGATCAAATATTTACCACAAAATCTATTCGCAAAATCATTTCTGGATGTTCTTTGGGATCACTGTTACAACCACCAACGTTTATTGGATATTGACTACATAATGAAGCATTCTAATTGCTTTTCATTAATCCATAAATTCATCAGATAGATATTTATTTAATTTCTCCCATGTACCCGGAATTATTCCAGAGCTGGGGACTGCAGGAGTAAACCAAATACAAAAAAAAAAAAAAAGCACAACAAAACTTTGCATTCATGAAGCTTACTCCTGGTTGGGAAGGCAGCCAAGGAAAAAATAAGTATAATTTGAAATCTGGGTTACTTTAGGGCTGCTGTTTTTATGTGAGCAGGTACAACTGAGTGTTTTTCATGCTGTGAGTCACTAGCGGTGTTGGGCTGACAGTGCTTACTGGATTCATCATGACTTCCATAATGTTAAAATGTAAAGAAAAAACGCAGAACTGCGTACTGTAGATGCGCTGAAACACTAAATAAGTCTACAGAATCAGAATGAAATAAATGCTGCAGAAAATAGAACTGGGCACTGAAACAGACATTGAGAGTGTCGGGGGACTTAATGTTAGATGGGGCACTCAGCAGAAGTGTCATTGGATAAAAGGTGTCCAGGAGGAGAGACAGTGAGCCGGCAAGTTATCTGAAAGAAAATGAGAAAGATAATAATCACAAAAAAGCTCGCTTCTAGAAAGCAGGAAAAACCAGTGCAAAAACTTCTGTCAAAGCAAGCCTAGAATGTTCAGAACTAATGTGGGGGTGGAAATGTCTGGAGTGAATTGACCTTAATAGGAAGTCAAGCAAAAAAAAAAAAAAAAAAAAAAAAAAAAAGGCAAGAGAAAGGAGGATGAAACCACACCCCAGTCCTAGCTATTGTGTAACTTCTGTGACGAAGAAATACAGATAATTTGCTTGTTTTCCCAAAGAGGTGGGCAGGCAGCCAAGCCTCACAACCAAAATTAGTTCCCAATTTAGTGTTCGATGTCATTTCACAAGGACTAGAATGAAAAATGAGACACTGGACATGTTAACTCTGAGGAAAATTATCACTTCACCTTGTATAGGGCGTCTTTACTGGATGAAATCAGAGGAGATAAATCATCTCTCCGTGTGACGGATCTGCCTGTCATCTGCGGAAAGATGTCCCACAGTGAGAGGGCAGGCGTTGTCTGAGTTTCCCTCAGGTTATGATGAGATATATTTTGTGCCTCAAAATAAATTACAGAAATTTGAGGATGGAGATGATGTATGCAGGACACACTTCCCAATGACATGTTAAGTGTAGGTATAGAAATACAAACGGGATGCAAACACTTTGTGCACTGCAGCCGCCCACACATGGTCGCCGCGTAAAGGGGACATTTCCTGAGTGCTTCCTCTGATGGAGCTCTGCAGTGGCCCGTGGAGATCAATCTAAGTAAATGCATGTGGTCAAGGAAGAGGCATGGGGTCTTTTGTCCCCTCAGTTTTCCTTTACAAAGCAGGAAATCAGCTTAGATTTAAATAACCTACAAAGCAGGTCATTTTATAGTAAAATCTCTCACACAATTTATTTTGAAATCGAAAGTGCTTTGGGGAAAAGGTACATTCATGAGAAATGATATCACTCCTAATCAAATTTTGGATTCACATAGAGGTGACCTTATGGAAATGCAAACATTAGAGGCAAAGATATTTTATCCAGATTTTGTATTTATTCCTGTGCTACGACATTGCGATTGAGAATTTTGATTGTGGTTTTAAAAGAGTATTTTAAAAAGTCGTAGAGAATGTGTTAATGGGGAATTTGAATACATGCCTTTGGAAATAATAATTAATCTAAATGTTCGATGAATGGGTCTTCATGGTTTGAGATTAAATACTTAATGGCACCATAATGATCATTTGAAAAGAGCTATTATCATATTTTCGAAGGAAGTCAAAGTCTAAACTGGTAGACAGCTCAAAAACAGCTCTAGAATTTATAAAGTTAAAGCTATATAAACTGCTAGAAACTAAAAAATTAGCTCTAGTATTACATAGTTAAAGCTATCTCGTAAGAGGTCTAAATGAAATACTAATTTTCTTTGAAAACCCTATTCTAGTTTAGCCCCCCAAAATCCTCTTGAAATCATCTTATAAAATAGGGACTCAATCACCTTGTATTTCTGGTTACTTGATATTCATAAAAATACATTAAAATGAAATTTTAAATATAAGTTGATCGTCCCATGCAAAACTTTATGTACTTCTTTAAGTATACCATCTCTAACATCAAATAATATGTTTATAATAAATTAAAATAATTCAAAATAGTCATTTGGGTTTACTCTCCCAAGGGAAGCCAATCATGTGATAAGCTTATCTGTGATTCTCTATAAGGTCTCATCAGATCTTTTCTTTAGGTCGTGGTGATAAGAGCTCAGGGCTCAGTGTTCACCGGTTTATTCATGGTGCATGTGTTGAGCATATCTTCTGGCCTGGGTCTTGTGCTGGTCATTAGAAGTACAATGGTGAACAAAGCAGACTTGTCATTTCAGAGCTTGAATTCTAATGATCATAGAGTTAGTTCATATGGTTGGTTAAGACTGCAGGAAGGATAGTATATTGCTGTAATGAGCCAGACAGAGAAAAGTACAAACTGGGACCTGGTAGATCAGCAGGAAAAAGGAAATGATAAGAGATGCTCAAAAGCTAAGACCAGACAGCCCATCAACACAGAAAGGACTACACCAGCTCCAAACAAAATAATCTGGATTTGGGGATTATGGTTTAGAGTCCATGTTAATTTTAATACAACCGATAGAGGGGAGTAATTTAGGAACTGGCTCAAAAATGATCTAGGAGGATATATATTTTCTAGCTGTCTGTCATCGAAGGGTAAAGCAAAAACTCCATCTGGTCTCATTCATGCACTCATTTCTTCATTCACTTGCATGTATTCATCAAAAATTTACTGAGTACCCTCTATATATTCTTTTATTTCATGAGTATAAAATGTTAAAACAAACTAAAAGAGCCCTTGCCGTCATGGAGTCTACATTCTACTGGAGAAATAAAGACAATAAATATGTTATATATTTATAGTAATTACATGTAAATCTATAAAGACATAGGTTATGTACAGTATGCCTATTTTCATAGATATAGATGGTTTATTAGCTGTATCAATATTTCTAAATCTATCTGTAGAGACAGAAACAATAAAAAGGAAAGCTGAGATATACAATGGTAGGAGATGAAGTGGAGAAATTAAAAGGTTATGTCATTTCTTACTCATCTTTTTAGATTAAGCTTCTTTCCTTGAAATCTTGGGCATGTTGCCACACTAGTTCCCAGTTTCTCAAACACCCTCCTCCTTGCCTTTAAATCTCCTGCTCTTTCTACCTGGATGCTGTTCTCAAAGTTCCTTGACATTTAAAACATCTTGCTTTTGCTTCAAAGCCTTGGTTAATATGACACCCTCTATAATGTGTCCCTCATCCAGGCAGGGTTAACTGCTGCTTCCCCAGGGGTGCCTGAGAGCCCTAAAAGGGCCCAGTGCTTTACTGCCACAAAGTTTCCCCAACTCACACTTCACAATAAAACCAAATAACTTTCTGAATTTTGCTATATATGTATTGATTGCCTAACATCATCAAGTTCTCTATCTGAGTGTTTTTTCTTTCCACTATGTGACTTCTTAGTTCAACATCAATGGTTTGGGAGAAGCTGACTTTATGATTAAAGGATAAAGTCAGAAATCATCGTAGGCTAACATTATGGTGGCCAAGCCTGCAGCAAGGAAAAAGGATTCAGGATATAGAAGACTCCCCTTAGGAAAATGCATTTTCTTTATTTGTTAAAAGTAGTTGCATGAATATGTATTCATAGTAAATCTCAAACGGTACCATGAATATTGACAAGAGGCTTTTTGACACAGAAAAAAGCTATGAAATTCCTTCTTATCTACAAGATAATGAATATATAATATAATGAACCCATTTTAACCATTATGAGCAATGATGATTATTAGTAGAATTTAGGCTGCATTTGCTCATATACCAGAAGAAAAAAAAAATGACTGCTATTAAATTCAATAGCAACTTAAGCAAATGGGAGTAGTGTTAGCATAGGGTAAGTGGTTTTTTATTTTTTTTGCTAAGAGTGCTTTTTAGACATAACGTTAAGCAAAAATTACACTGCTTTGCATCTCTATGCAAGTAATAGTTAACTGGCAGTTTATTGCCTTGCCTTTGGGAACATACTGTTCTAATCTCAAATCTCTTTAGAAGGCTGATCTAAAATGCAGGTTTGGTCATTGTACAATTTTGTTTAAAACCCATCTTTGGTTTCCCCAAAGCTTGGGAATAAATACCAAAACTTCTTCCCTTCAGGGCCTTTCAGTGTGACACCTGTGTATCTACCTCGCCACCTGCATTTCTTTTCAGTGTCAGAGAAACGGTTCTCTTTCCAGTCCTACCACAGTTTTGCCACTGTCCCTACTTCAAAAATTTAGGCTTTCACATGTGCTATTCCCTAGGCTCATAAAGCCTATTCTTAACTAACTTGTCTCCAACTCCTTACATTTTAATATCAGCTGACATTTTATTTCCTTCAGGTTTAGCAATCTGCCTTCCGCATTAGCAATCTCGTATTTCCAGGATGAGAGACATAATTAAGTTTTCTCCATATCTTGTGTGTAATACTACTTTAGTTGTTATCACAAGTGCAGCTTCTATATTATACTTGCCTATTTTCCTGTCTGTCTCCAGTATTGTTGTGTGACATCCCATGGTCTTAGTTTTTTATTTTTAGCATACGTACTTTTTAGGATTCATGGCTCAGTCCCATCCCCAGGGATTTTGATTAACCAAGTCTTAAATTGTGCCTGAGTCATAAATTTAAAAGAAGCAAAAGAAGAAAGGAAGAATCAAAGAAGTATTTGTACTTAATTAATTGTACCAAATGTTTACAACCACTGTCCTGAAAGGAATTCTGTAATCCTAATGCATTAATTTGTTCCTAACAGTATAAGAGAGAAAAATCTGAAAAAAGATGTAAGACTTCAGTCTAAGTAACAACTTGGAAAAAATAATTGTGCTTAAGTTGAATTAAAAATATGCAAAATATTGGATTACCTTATTTCCCATTTTTATTTTAAACCCTGACCAGCAGTGCAGTGCTACCATACTTGTTGTTTTCAATCTGTCTTAATGAGACATGGTAACAACGAACTACACAATCTTTGATAAGGTCATCCTAGGACAAACTTGACACATGGATGTAGAGGAGCTTAGGTAATGCCAGGCATGAGCCTCTCCCCTGCTCCAGAGCCCACAAAGTTCTAGGAGTGTCCACGGGGCTCTCGTCTTATCATCACAGGTCATTAACGAACTGTCTTCTCTCTACTTCTCATCAAAGTTCACCTGTCTCAACCCCATTCTTCCAGGTTCTGTCTTGGCTTTGATAAGCAATTTGTGTTATAAATACAAAGGTGAAGTATATCAAAGGCTTGTGCAGGATACACTCCTTATCCTTTATACTTTAACAAGTAATCGTGGACTTAGAGTAATTTAATGGGAGGCAGTAACATCAGTGATGACAACTCAGGAGTGAGATAAGCTCTTGAGTTTTTTGAGAGGAAAACATTTCAAGTCAACAGTTAGACAGTATATATAAATATATTAAATAAAATTAAAATATTAAAATAAAATAAAATAAATATTTTTATATCTATATATTTGGCCACAACTAAAATGTGATTGAATGTCCTTGAGTATTTATGTTTGCAATCAATGAGATTAATCTTAAATCATGCGTTTTTATCTCCCACGTTATTTAGTGTTTCACGCAACTACATATTGACTTTTATGCACAGCACCATTGCTTGATATTTGGTTTGGCAGAAAAGTAACATAGTGTAGCAGGTAGTAAAATAAAGTGCTAGGTACCTTTTAGCCACCTTGTAGAAGTTTAATTTAATTTAATTCCAATCTAGGGAACACTGAAATGTCTCAACGAACTTAGAATTGAGGAATTAAGAATATGAATATTTTTAATATAAAAAATGCCAGGATCCATTTTATAAAAGTTGTTTAAATATAATAACAATCAACATAATAATAGATTATTGCATAGAAGGCATGCAGAGCATACTAATAAATGATAAAAGATAATGGAAATGTAATGACTATAATGTTGTAAGACTGAAATGTTTTAAAATTAGGAACATAAATTCATTGCTTAACATATTGTAAAATTAGCATATTCCATAATGCTGTCACTGGCTTATCTCTTACTTTTGTTGGAAAAAGTCCAGCATTATAATATTTAATTACAGTTATTCAGTAAACAACACAGACCTAATTCTCTTGATGAAGTCACAATATCAAACAAATACAACATATCTCTTATATATGGAAAATTTCAAAAAGAATAAAAATTGCATTAAATTATGGGAAAAAAATCCAAACTCCTTGGATCAAAATACATTATTTGTCAGAGCTTGAGCAATTAATTGCTTTGTTAAAAACATATGAAATTAAGAGGAAAGCGCTCAACTCTACTGCTTGATATTTTAAATCTTAGCAATTCACTAATCATCTTAAAGGAGGCATTTTTGTGATTTTGCTTTCTTGTTGATTTGTTTTTTAGTGTTCTCAAAAGTACTGTAGCCAGGTTCTTACAATTTCCTTTGGCATCTGGTCATCACATGTTTGATCACTAAGGTCATCTTGCCACTGCCAGCTCTTATTAACTCTTAATTTTTTTTTCTTCACACATATCTCAGTTCATATTCTGCAATAAACTGCTGCAATTTAAAGATACAACCTAATGGCTCTCCTGTGATACAGGCCACCTTGCCCAAACATAAAATGGTTCTTGGAATCAGATAAATATTTGTTAAAATTATTAATCCAGAAAATAGCTTTCAGTCACGTAAATGCCAATCAGTAACCTGAATTCCCCAGCCAAACACTGTATTAAATAAAAATGTATTCCACATGCCCTGTCACTCAGAGCATCCTACTCTGCATTCAAGATGCTAAAATTTCATTATCAAAAATTCTTGTCAAATAAACCACCCATCCTTCATGTTTAAACTGCATATGCTGGATAAAAGTATCCTGGAGAGACTTTCCCCTTTATATGTGGGCAGAGAACTCTCTGGGTTTTTCAGAAATTGCTGATTCTCCTGGTGCTTTCCTCTGATAACTCTTACACACTGCTTGCATGACAAATTTCCACTTCTTTTATAATCCCTCTCATTAGCACAGATTTTTACATAAAATGCACGCCTGAACATGCTCGTACAGTTTGCTTCTCCTACTATTCTTTTAATTTCATGATTTTAATAATGCAGTATTTTAGTTAGGGCATTTTAGACTTCAAGCAATAGAAATTAACTTGAGCTGGCTTAAGAAACACAGGGCATTTTTTTTTTCAAAAATGAAAAGCGATGTAGCATATCAGAACAGAAAAGCAGTCGGGCCTTAGGAAGGACTGTAAACAAAATAAGGAGAGCGATCAGAAACACGGAACATGGGAGTTTCCTTTGGCTTTTTAATTTTTTAATTCTCTTGAGTTGGTTTCATTCAGCTTTTCCAGCATAGCAGTGTTCTCTGTCACTTCATCCACATAATAAGAAAAACAGTCATCCAGTTCTAGGCAGGTAGGAGGATTATGTTTTCTCTTTTGCTCCCAGTGGTGCCAGTCCTAAGAGGATGACATGAAGGAATCAGCCTCCAGAAATGTAGGACCTAAATGTGATGGAATAAATAGCACTATATAGAAAGCATACACTGTACAAATAGACGCAAGGCATAGGCGTAATTTCTGAAGTTATCAAGTCATATACTGAGGCTATTTCATGATAAAGTGCAATTTATGCTAATTGTGTGAAAGAAAGAAGAACAATTGCAATAAAAATACCTTATAATGTGTGGTGCCTTGGCTATATTAAAAAGGTATATTAAGTTACTTAAAATTATGTAGTATCTTATCCATATAGTGTATAGTATATAATTTATACAAAGCAACAAATTGTTCACATGATCTTAGAATATTTTTTTGTTTAATTAAAAAACATAGTATCTACTAAGAGAGAAAAACATAAAGTTATTGAGCCACTTTTTTCAAAATTATACTCCACCCTACTGAACTGAATGATAAAGTATGCTAAGGCGTGAAGATTAAAAGAGGTAATGTAGAAAAACCTTCTCCTGAAAAATGCTTTAAAAAGAAAGTGTTTTATCTTAAGAAGTGTTGGAAGAGGCCATCAGGAAAACATGATCGCCAGTTGACCCCAAAGGTAGACCCTGTGAATTGGAGGTCCCCAACCCACCCAACTCCTGTCCTTATAAGTTGAATTCAGTGCATCTTCTCTGCTCCAGGAAGTTGCTCCAAGACACAGCCTTGAAACAGAAGTGTGGTGTTGAGACCACCTGCATTGGGTACCTGACGGAGCCCAGTTAACTTTTAAGATGTGGTTGGCAGATGGGGAAATCTCCTGGCCTTGCAGCTGCCTAAGACAAACCTGGTCAGCAAGTTCCCCCACTTACTGTAAATTGGTTCCTGTCAATCAAGAGATTCCTACCTCTATGTTTGGTCTCCCTCTGCCCTCCCTGCTCCCTGAACAATGAGGCCAGTTTCAGATCACAAGGAGGAATCACCCAAGGAGGTTGCAAACCAACAAGAAGTCGAGGTAATGTGGTAAGCTAGACATGAAACCTCTAAACATTGGTCGTAAGAACAAAGTTACACTCTGTTTGAAAAATAGTGTCCCTTTTGAATATCTATGTCAACATTCATCTTAAGCAGACATAAACATGCGCCCAGATTATCTCTATTCTGCTGAAGTTGTTTTTCCAGAAATAATAATTAACAAGCACCCAACTATACCTAACACTAACCAGCCATTTATTTAGGTGTTTTACAAAGACCTTATTAGAATAAAAGAAGCTTCAGGCCCTTCTGTTATAATAACCCGATGTCTCTGGAGATATGATGATGTGCAGGTTACAGCATTCTGACCGTGATTGCTCATGCATTACAGGAGAGCAGGGACTCTTGAGAATCAGGTGAAATTCTCTTTCATCTAGATTACATTCTCTCACTGTCCCAGTGTGCTTGGCATGAACTGACACAACCATAGATATGTTTATATGAACGGCGTGCTGCCAGTTAGGTAGAGAAATACACAGCCCTGTGTGAAAAGTAATTTCAGATACTTTTCAAGTGCTTTTTGCAGTTGGAACAGTAATTCCTGTAAATCACATAGTAGACGATGTAAAGTAACAATCCTGCCTGCAGACTTAGTGAACTGTGTGCTCTTTCTGGAAGGTTGAAAATGTGTGTTCAGAGAGTCCCTAAAGGTAGCATGTAGGGTAATTTAACTTTCTGGAGGTTCATAGATCTCCAAATTCCCTGCACTAGCTCTTGAGACAAGAAACCAAGAGCTCCTGCCCTTCTAATAAATTCTGAATGTACCAGTGATCACTGTATGTATACCCAATTAACTAGAGAAACAGGCTCACAGTATTCTAAATTTATACACAGAGGAGATGCATACACTAACCGTGTTGTGGATGGAGAAAAATATGTCTCTCAATAACTCTCATAAGATTGTTACCAACACTAAAGAAGTTAAAATTTAACAAGTGCTTAAGAACAGTGCCTGGCACTTGGTAAGTTCAACACAAATTGTTGATAATTAGATTGACTACATAAAAGTTGCAAATACTTCAAAATGATTACATTGCCTCCACAAATAATTGCATGAAATTTATTTAATATTTTGGATATGCCTTTCCCTTTGTTCTTTTACTTTGTCTGAATAACTCGTGACGTTAAGTATGAGTGAGCCCTATGATTGAGTTGATTCACTAAATGTATTATTCAGGTTTTTCAAACAGTAGGATGGTATTTGGAGGGTTTTGCCGTGTTCTATGACTCTTCAAATTGCTTAAATATTTTAGTATCATAAATGCCGGTTGTAGCCCTTGAGATTAATTTTATATCCAACAACTTTTCAAGGTCATTTTATGTCATATTCCTGACTACTGTGTTTACTCTATTTCCTAAGATGTTGAAACTTGCTATTATTTAAAGCTTGATTAAAACATCAACTCCTTCTTAAAATAGTCTCCAAATTCTATATTAATTTCCTTCTTCCTTAAACTTCACGTAAATGTAAAGGCAACAGGAACATTTTTGAAAAAATCTGTAGCTTTCCTTATCAAATCTCTTACTTCATCTCCACTTTTGCTCAGAAAATCCAGCAAAGTCTGTTAGGAAAAATTGCAAGTGGATACTCATATTTCTGTGAAAATTCAAAGGTCCAACAATGTCAAAGGAAATCTTGATGAAAGAAGAATAAAGTTGGATACAATTTATTGAATTTGAAGGTATACTATGTGTGCAGTAAAGGATTAGCTTTGTCCAAAGTAAGATTAGATCCTTTGTCCTCATATCTTGGGAGGTAACCACTAAGGCTACCTGATAAAATGTCTTTTTCACAGGCTTTGGGCTATGCCACTTAATCTATAAGTCATTGGGCTGAATTAAATAAAAATTCAGTTCATGAAACAACATAATTAATAATGAAAAAGGAAAGTTACAGAGTGGGAGAGCAAATCTGTAATGCGTGTAATTAACGAAGAGCTTACATGTAGAATGTAAAATAAATAGTACAAAAAGAAAACAGACAAACAATCGAGTAGAAAAATAGATGGAGGGGGCTCTATCAGGAATTTCACAGAAGAGCAATCCACTTAGCCGACACACACACAAAATGTATTAAACCTCGAGCGTGATCAGGGAACTGCTACATAAAAAATACAGTGAGATGCTGCCGTAGACAACCAGAAAGGCTTTATTAAGAAACACTAGTATCAAGTGGTGGTGAGAAAGGGGAGCTACTGGCTCTCTCCTGCAGCGCTGGAGAGACTGTAAATTGCTAAAGGGATATTTAGAAGCTCTTTGACATCGTTTTCCATGTTAAACCAATACATACACTGTGACCCAACCATTCCTCACCTGGGAGTATGTAACTGACAGAATTAGACATCCATGTGCATCAGAAGAAATGGACAAGAATGTTTATTGCAGTGTCATCATTAAAACCCAAACCTGGGAACAATCCTATTACCCATCAAGAGTAGACTAGATAAACAGTGGTACATACGTACCATACAATAATAAGTAGAAATGACGGCTGCTGCATGCAACATGTAGATGGATTTTTCATTTTATTTGTTGTAGTACGAACTTACTATTGTGCCATTGAGGTGAGAAGCAAAAGAATACATTATATATTTTTGTGTATAAGGTTCAGTAAAGAGGAAAGTGATTTACACTATTAGAAGCCAGGATGGTGGTTTTCTTTGAGCAAGAGAAGGGTATGGATTTTGGGAGGGTGCACATGAGGGCCTTATATGTTGCTTCTCCTGCACTATTTCCTGATCTGGGGGTGCTGAAAATAGATTTACATTATGATAATTCATCAAGCTGTGCACATAATTAAATGTCCTTTCATAATGCAGAGTAAACTTTAATGAAAATGCTTTTAAAATCTTGTAGTCTAAGTAGAAAGGAGAGTAACATCTGTTTGGTGATAATTGTATACATTCTGGAGAGACCTGGTCCAGCTTTGACATGGTAAAATAAGGTGAAACAAAATGGATAACCTTAGTAAATAAAACTAACAATTAATTATTAATGATGACTATTTAAATGTTTAAGGCATCTTGATACATTATTCAATCAGTTTAAGCTAAATTTAAACTAAGCTGCTTACCTAATTTATTAATTCATTCAGCCAATTACTTATTGAGCAACTACTAAATGCTAATTACTGAACTATGTATAGGATGCAATAATAAACTGGATTTACACTTGGCATATTTTAATGAATTTAACAACATATAAGTAATAGGAGAAAATTGAGTTCCTTTGAGTCCTTAATGAAGATTATTATAAATCCTGCATATGTTTATTATTGATATATTTATTATTGATATATTTATTAGCTTTTTAAATAAGAAAGTCATAAATGATTATTTGCCCAGGTAAAAATATTTAAAAATTCATTATTTCAATCATGCCAATTTCAACCGGAGCACTGCGTTTTCCAGTGCACAATCAAGACAGCTCATGGCCTGAGATTTATAACAGGCACATTCTTCCTCTGTCAGCCACTGAATTGATTGCCAAGGACAAAGGAGTGAACAAAACATTCCGTGATCCCCACAGAGTTTACAACCACGTAGTTTATATACACATTTGACCAAAAATAATAAACATAAATATCAAACTGCAGTGGCAGTAAATATTATGAAACAGAAGTTTATTATAAAAGCATAGGATAACCATGCGTACTAATGCCAGTATTCAAGCTAATACTAATCGTGAAAAAAGAAAACCTCTCTGAATTTCTCAGTGTTCTTATCAAAAGTCCTAGCTTCCCGAAAGATTTTCACATGCCATGAGGTGTGTAGACATTTGTGTAGTTAATTGTGCTGATCCAGCAGTGTAGTAAATGTCTATTTTGTTTTTTCCTGGAGAGGCCCAAACACTTACAGCCACGAACCAGGTCCCTAAATTAAGTATACAAGGTGCCTAGGGAGACTGGAACATCATCTTCTTAGATGTTTTTATATCAATGAGGAATGAGGCCCAGACACTTGGAGATGACTCTAGGTCTCAAAGGCTAAGACACACAGATACAGAAATCCTACCCACATCTCAAAGGACTCAAGGAAGGAGAAGACCTTTTCTGATGGAGAGGAAACTTTATAAGCAGAGACCAATAATTTACTCATGGTTTGCTGTGGGATTTCCAGTCACTCATGCAGGAAGATGGGGGGACACACATATACTTGCTGTGAAGTAATAATAAATCCGTCTTTGATCCAGTACAGCTTGTGTGTGTATTCCAGATAAAATTAATAAACATGAATGTGAAAAGTCCAGCACTAACGCTAAAACTAAAATGTGAATGCTTTATATGTGTCAAGTACGCATATAAGTTCTTTTCATATATTGAATCACTTAATATCCACAGCAACAATTTTAGTTACTATTATGATCCCCCAATTTACATACGAGGAAATAGAAACAGAGAGAAGGTAAATGTCTTGCTTAGCTAATGTGACCATCTTGTAAGTGGTCTTTAAAAAAAAAAGATTCTGATTTCAGAGTCCATGTGATTAAAATCGATGGTGTAGGTTGAAAAGACCTTCTTGAGAAAGTTCCACTGAAGGTGATACTTGGAGAATTTAAACAACTGTAACTGGTAGAGACGTTGTCCCAGCAGACAATGCTGAAGACTGAGGAAGACTACTAATTATTATAGACCTACTGACAAGTTAGCGTTGCATTTCTTAGTTTTTAGCCCCCTGCTAAGGATCATGTACAAACATGTTTGCTGTAATGCTACAGAGGTGCTCCTGAATAATCTCACATTTGGCTAAATTGCACACTGAAATAGGAAGGCTTATGGAAAACAGAAAAAGAGATAAGATTAGAAGCAGACCATTTAAAATTCATGCAACTCCACAACTATAAAAACGAGAATCCAAATCAAAACAGTAGCACAGGTAGCACGCGCTGGCTTTCACGCCCTGCATCACATCCTTAGAAGCCTTAAAACCTGAACCCTGCTTCCTCCATCAAATGTGGGTGCTTGAGGGAATTCACTTCCAAAAGAGACCAGTGTCATCGACGTTTTAAACTATTGGATCCTAGATATGTTTTACTCTTTCATCATTTTTTTTTTCAACATGGAAGAAATGTTTTCACATTGTCCTCATCTGTGCTCTCATCTTCTACAAACAATTTAAAACAGTCGAATCAAAGGAGATCTTGAAGCAATAAAACAGCTACCACTTCTATGAGACAAGGCCACTTCTATAGAATTTTTAGCTTATTCTTAAGATTTTCATGTTATGTACTTGACCTTTCCTTGTAAGAAAAGCTTGTCAACCCCAGCTTTAAAACATTAATGTACCTGAAAAAAATTTCATATCAAACAACTTGACTTCTGAATTATACTAATATTATTCACCATTTACCAATCAAGTGTGAGCTAATACTTATTCTAAGTATTAAGGGTTATTAGTCATTTATAAAATAATTTATGTATTAGGAAATTACAGCCTTTAAAATTTTTATGACTGACAGTTTCTTTTCCGGATAAAATTTCTGTTTTTATTTAGTAACAGATCTTTCCGCAGCCAGAGGGGAACTGTTATAAACAATTTCAAGTTCTTTGTGCTTATTCTTCACCCTGCAGTTTACTTCTCTTTGTTCCCAAAGGTACATTCAGTGAACTTCTCAGATCCTCTATCTGTTCTTTTGTAAACTGAGGAAGTTAGACTTGACAGATTTCTTTTATGCCTTGGCAAATTCTGGCCCAAGTTCAATAAAGGACAAATGTACATTTAGCTTTTTGAACTCACATTCTTTAGGAAAAGAGAAAATTATGTAAATTATATGTGTTTAATATAAATATTCTAGATTATATATGTATAATACAGATATGTATGCATATATATTTTTGGATCTGAAAAACAAAGTAGTAGACATTCTTTCTGATCAATTTGCTTAAAGCATTTTAAAGGTCTCCCAACTCAGTTAGCTTATAATCCACTCTCTTCAGCATGGCATTCTCACTTTGTAGAAAGTGAGAATTATTTTAAGAAATGAGCACTTCAGTGAGCCACAAGAAACCCAGGAACTTAAAAAAAAAAAAACCTGAACTTTCTGGGATATTCGCTGTTTGAGAGACATTTCAACAATCACATGTATGTTTCCTCCTAAATTAAAATGTAAAATATTCAGGAATATTCTGACCTTTTCTTGATTAAATGCTGACATATTCCTTAATCTGGAGCTTTCCTTACAATGCTGGGACATCTCAAAGAGCCAGTAATGGATTGTAAATCCCAGAGGGGGAAAAAAGTGAAGTGGTGCTGCAAACACCTATCCTATTACAAGGTGCATGAGACATATCTGTGAAAATGCTTGCAGACTTTTTAATGTCCTTCTCAGTTACACTGCACATCATTTAATATGTTCACTAAATGTCATTCAGTAATGAATAATGAAAAGCAAAGAAGTATTCATTGTCAACATTCCATCATATACTACTTCTAAACTGATAAACATTTATATATTTTGTTTTAACCGAAAGTCTAAAATATATAAAATACTGTATAATTTCTAATAACATAAGAAAAGGAAATTTGCCATTTGCCATATAATAGGATGGTGCCTGCTATATTATGTCAATGGTTACAGGAATGATTTAAAGCTAATGTTAACATTCTCTTGAGACTATGGCTTTTTTCATACTGAAATAATAATGCAAAAATTTTAATTTAATGTAATGAAATTTTGTTATAAAGCACTTCTTAGATACTTCTTAGAGGAAGAAAATACTCTAAAAGTCATGAGCATATTATGTTGCAAATGCAAAATACTGGCACCATTTGCAATTTTTTATATAATAATTTACTATTCATCCATCCAACAGTACTTAGCTCAAGTACTCCAGAAACTCCCTCCACAGAATCTAGAAGCTTCTATTGTAGGATCTCCTAAGACTCTGGGAGCTCCCTCCCAGTCCTTGTACTTGACTCTGCTAAAAAAAAAAAAAACACATGAAAATTTGAATAGGAGATCAAAAGATATTTAAAATATTTTTACTCTCATTTCCAATTTTAACCATCTTCTAAAGAAAGAATAAAAGTTTACCTTTTGACTTAATCTGTTACAATAAAATATATTTAGAGCAACTTCTTAAAAATTAACCTTCTACAGTAGCTCCTCTACTATTTAATATTATAATGAAAAGTGTGAAATTATTGATATGGTAATAAGAAAAACTAGCTAGTAGTAGACTTAAATATGGAAAGGACAGAATAGGTTTATCTGTGTTCATGCAGAGAGACAACTGATAAACTACTAAAATCTATAGCTCCTCCTTCAGTATAAACAATATGAGTTCAAGAAATTAGTACCTTAGTCTACATCGATGATCAAGACATGACCCTTGCTTCAGTGTCAGAGGGAGATTACCATCTTGTGAAGGGTACAGACAAGTAAAGCAATTGTTGTGCCAATTAACAGCTGGGTAACCTTGAGAAAGTTGCTTAACTTATCTATGTTATTTCTTCATTTGCAAAAGGAGGTAATTTAGCTTCAAGTTGTGATGAGTTGGCTACTGTCAGCTTGGCATCACTAACACATCTTTCTGAGTTCTCCTCTGCATTTCCCAAAACTCCTTTCCCCATATGCTTCCTTGTTAGATTTGCCAGCGATAGACACTTGTGTGAGCTCTGGAAGACAGGAGAAGCCATTGTTCTCTGGAGGCTGTCACAGCCAGACAAACGAGCAGATGGGAGATTTCACTGCATCATTTCAAAGAGCGCTGGGGAACTACCTGTTTGGCTGCTGCACATGAAGATTATTAGTGAGAGTTTCACGTAGACTCTTAGCACCACAGCAGTTTCCACGATAGTTCTTGGGAGCTTCTGGCTGAGATCTCTGGTAGCTTTCCTGAAATGTACTGCTGGGTTCCTTGCATTTCAGAGTCAGCTTTCATGATCTTTTTTTTCTTGCAATCTTTCTAACATTTCTGTAAGCTGTTAATTCCTGTATTAACTCTTTCATACTCTTTCATGTGGCTTCTCTTTGCTGTTGGGTCTTAGATTGTTACAGTTTTGGTAACAGGAAGGAGGTTGATTTCCCACTTCTGACACACATGTGTGTGTTATCAAAGCATCTAACACTTTGTACTTACTAGTCCAATCACCACGATTGTAGAGCAGCATGCCAACAGCTACACATCAGATGTTCGAGGCTACAGAGATTTATTCTAGTAAAGAGACCAGGGTTCAAACAGTAACTATGATTGGAAACAGCATGGGATAGTTCATGATAACTCATTAATATTCTCTAAGTTCTTTGCACTTCTGCACTGTCCCAACAGGCCAGCTAAGCAGTGATAGAAGTCTTCCTTGATCCATCTTTAACAAATTTTGTTGTGGCAATAAGTTTGCCAGTTCTTCCAGAAATAGTATTTGCTTTGGTTTAATATTCTGAAAAGAGAGACCACGTCTGGGGGCTTCACTTGGCCCTTCTTACTGTAGTAATTCGTGCTCCATTCATCTTGGGGGCGCAAAATGAGTGTTCTCCCAATTCTTATTTCATCTACATCCTTGAAAACAGGAAAAACACAAAGCAGGTCTGTGAACCCAGTGCGCCCACTATGAGACAGACTTGAGCCAAAAGTGGATCGTCACACTTAAGACAGGTAAATTCATATGGTAGGAAAATTAAACCTTTTAAAAATGTGAATCAGTGTATTTTGGGTCTCCTGGAGACAGAATCAGCTCGCAGCCAGGGTACAGTAATCCCTTACAGTGCTGGTAGGTGACCTTTGGAAATGCAGAGAAAGATTTTATACATATGATTATTACATACATATACGTATTATATGTATATACATTTATATGAATAAGCATTTGAAAGTAATTTGATTAAAATATCAAAAAATATATAAGCATAATGCTTTTCCCTATAACTAACATATGTTCAACATATTTTAAACTTGGCAATCAAAAAAATAAAATAAAACATTCACATATAAATGTAAATATATTTACAAAATAGATGAGAAATCAGAGGATTAATTTTCATACATTAAGGGAATTATACCTTAATGTAATCTGCCTATCCAAAAGCCTAATACATATTTTAATTGGTTTAAAAATAATACTTCTAATTTTAAAAATGAAATGTAAATTTTTTAAAATTAAATGTACAGATATTATTTAACTTGTTTTCTAAAACAGTCTGACAAACCCAGCTAGGCTGTTCAAGGAAAAAATTACAAAAAGGGAGAAGACACAAATGATCATTGTCAGAACGAGAGGAGGAACATGTAATGATAACCTAAATGTGGTTCATCCATGAAATCCAAAGTAGAGCTAACATTTGAAAATTCGTCTCTAATAAATTAACAGACTAAATGAAAAAGGCAACATAATATTTTTAATAATTTTTAGGCCATCGTTTAAGAAATTTTTCTCAGTCCATCAACCATAGAAAATTCTCCAATATTGGAAGAATATATACAAGAACCTGCAGCTGTCATAGTAACACTTCGTGGTGAAATGCTTTCTTGCTTAGCAAGTAGTGATTCAGCGTTGCCAAGTGCGCAGGCGTATCGAGAGGGCTAGGATGGCTGTTTGAAGCCCAGCATCAACAGTGGTCTAATATAAATGAGTTTGCAATGACATGACATCCATCGTGGAAGGAGTATAAAGTCTTAAAGAAGTGGAAATGTTGTAATGAACATAATATGTTAAAATTTGAGAATGCTGCAGTGCTGCTATAGATATAAAACATGAAGGGAAGCTGAGAAGATATATTTAAAAAATTATTACTGAGAAGGAGCATCCTTAATAGCTCTGCAGTGATTGTTCTCTATTGTTCTGAGATTATGCTATGAAGTTGTAAAGGATTTAGGTTTCCTGCCATCAACAGAAATAGCAGAAAGCTATTGCAGTAGATAAGTGGAGATGCTTAGGAGCCATTAACATAGTACAATTACTATATCCAACTGAGGAATGAAAGGATAATCAGGTGTGTTTTGCAACTTGCAGGAATTTGTGGCAATGGTGAAATGGTTATCGGATTTATAGTAGTGGAGTTGTTTGCCATATTATGGTGCAAAATGTTATGCCTAGTCGGAAAAAACACTAACTTGGATCAAGTGGGCATTCAAACTCTGTTATCCAGTCCCCATACTTAGTTTAGCCAAGGATATCTTGAATTGAAGGGAGGCGAGAAGTGTTTGAGGAAGGATGCTGGGACGCTGTAATAGTTAGACGCCATGACTTACCCCCGGAGCTTTCCTCATTGGAACTCGATGCCATTTACTGAGGCTCCGTGCTTTGGGAAAAGTGAATTTCCCTCCCCTTTCAAGAGTTACAAGATGCTGGCTTTCATGACACATATGTTTGAAGAGCAGAAACCTCACTTCCTACCAGTGAGATTGGGGCTTATAAATGTCTGGTGATGGTGCAGTCTTGGGATAAATCTATCTCACTGTGACTTTAGAGCAACTGCAGTTATTTCTCTATGCACAGAATGAACGGTGGGAGTAGATAATTTTAGTAACTGACCAAATCCTTGTATTACTAACTTTACCAATGAACTCAAGAAACAGTTAAGTACAGATTCCTGAGTAACATTACCCCCAACTTCTCAACTACCAAATTAATAAACAAACTAGAAGCACTACTGTATGCCTGGGTGAAAGACGGCGATTAGATTCATCAGGAAATACTTGAAACACGCAAGGACAATGATTATAACGTAGCTGTTACAGAAGTGAGCCAAAGATGGCCTCAGTATATTGACCTCTAAGTTATTTCTTCACATAGGCTGAGATTTGTTATCTCAAAAGCTTGCCAGTGCCAAACTCAAATTGTGACACATCCAATTGTTTAGCCCCCAAAGCAGATTTTTAGACAGATCCTGCTTGCTTTGTTCCTCAGTCTGCTAGCTATAGATGAGATAAAGTTGCTGTACCTTATGTACCCAAAAGCAGAGAAAAAGCACAATGTACGACAGAAATGTTTTTAATTTAGGAGGCAACGCAGAACATGTTTGAGTATGCTGCTCTGACCCATCTTCTAGGTAAACTCAAGAGAGGCTTTTGTGACAGGGCCAGACTACCATCCTTTTCATATAACTGGCTGTTGGCATTGAAAATGTCTACAGTTCTATTTTGTAGAACCTGGGACAACAGGAAAATCTTAGCTCAGACCCTTGAAGATTTCACGTAGTACAAACCAACTGCTTTTCCATTTGAAAAGCAGCTTCTGGTTTGCTGCTGTGCTTCAACAGAGACTATAAACAGGTCCAAGGGACACCAATCATAAAGCAACCTAAATCTCCCCTCATGAAATAAATTTTATCTAATCTACAGGATCATGAAATTGATCATGCACAGCAGCAGTCTACTGTAAAATTGAAATCGTACATGCAACATCGAGTCTGGAAGGCCAAAACTTCACAGCTGCTGGCTGAGAATCCCATGGTATCTACTCCTGCAGCTTTGCCAACCTTCCCTCCAACCCACATACCTTGGGCAATTCACTCTGACCAGGTAATTGGGCAAAAAAGAAGATAAGCCTGGATTGTAGATAATCTTCACCCATGGGCTGGTACTAGCTGGAATTGTCTGACTGCTACAGTGTACACACAGTAAGAAGCAAAGAGTGTCCCTAAAAGATTGCGGAGCAAGAAATGCCTTTCAGTGGACAGAATTTCATGCAGATCCCACCTTCCGTTGCTTACACTATTTGGGATGACAGCTTTAAGTATCAATCATTAGCAGCGGCTAAGAGTTTTTCAGCTGATTAGGAGCATGGAGGATGGGGGACAGGAAGTCTCGGTGAGAGGTGTGTGGTGGAACCCTTCATGGTGGGTATCCAACGAGAAGATGTGCAAATCTGTGCTGTCAGCGGCCAAGTTTACATCAGTACCATCTACCTTTCACGACTTCAGTGATTTTCAAAGAAGCCAGAAACTACATTTCCAAGGATCCCTTAAGATTCCATATGAGAGTGGCCTGGGAGGTGCAAGTGAGAAGAGAGCATCATTAAGAGATCCCAGTGGTCAGTGAAATGAGCAACGACAAGCTATACAGCGACGTCTCCAGTCAGCAGTTTCCAGAGTCTTGAGAATTAGTTTCCCAGTGACATTTCGCAAACTGCTCATGTCTGTTCATTATGCCAAGATTACATCTTTCCTTCTAAACTATCAAGTTCCTAGTTTTTCTCGTATTCACAAATGCGCTAATGCCTTTACTAAATTTCTTTATTCCTTTACTATGTAGAATGTCTCTGTTTTACGAACCAAACATCAACTGACAGAAATTTGGTACTGACAGTAGATCTGGGAAATGGGACTTGGTGATAGGAACTTGAAGTTGGTTCTGTGATGTGATAGATTTAAAAGCAGGAAGGCTCCCCGCAACTGTCAGAAGTAAATTGGACACTGGTGGCCCATGAAGTGTCTTGGCAAATCATTATTTATTACGTCTAGTGAGTGCTACCTAGATTTGAAGATCTAGAGAAAGCAAGGCTTGGGGGGACAAGGTAGCTGCTACAATAGAATATTGTAGGGGAAATAATTGAGACAAATAATATGAAATGGCTTTTCTGCTTGTCTCCATGCTTAAAAACTTAGAGAAAGAAAATTACTAGCTTGGCCCTTTAAATTCCCAACTCAAGCTCTAAGTAAGGAATCAGAAATTTTCTGTGGCTTTCCCAGAAAAATCCTTTTTTTTTTTTTTTTCGTGAACTCACAGGATTGAGATTTCTAAAAATCACACCTAAAGTGTGATCCAGTTGGTACTTGAATCGTGATTACAATACAAGATGAAATAAAAGTCTTATATAGTCTCCTAAAATAATGCTAGCACGCAGATTAAGAGAAAATGGGGACCTCAAATGGGCAGAATTTTCCAAATGCTCAGAAAGTCACGTACCTTAAACCCTCCCACTCGGTCAAGCCTGTCTCTTCAGCAGAAGCAGCCCGGTCTGAGGACGCTCGTGTCTTCTTGCTTGAAAACTCTGCGAGGACTTCACCTCAGTTAGTTCCTTTGCAGGAAGGAGCAGCTTCTGATGTACTTGCCAAATCTCTTAGCCTCAAGTCTAGAAGCAAATTATATGACTAGTTTCGCATTCTGACGTCTCCTAGTCGACTGAATGTTATCCGCCCCAGGAGGAGTTACGACACATACCAAAGAATATATAACCAAAGAATTATGAAGTTTGTCAGTTTATAAATATATATAACATGTATATACATGTACGTTATATAAATATATACACACACCTAAAATTAAAATGTTAGTGAAGGAAATGTACAGTCAGGCTGGATTTGTATTCATAGGTGCACTGACCAAAGAAATTTTGGATCTAATGTGTAGCTCCAGCAGCTGAGAGTTTTGCTCCATTGCCTGAAATCTGGGCTCAGTTGTGGCCTATATTAAAGAAAGTTTATATGCCAAATCTTTCTTGTTAAAATGCTAAGGATGATAAACTTCAATATAGAAGCTTAGGGAAATAGAAATGATAGTATGGATTTACTTTGTTCAGCCTGTTTTCTTGCTCCCTAACTAGGTCTCTGGGAAAGTCCAGAAGGTCTTATCAAGCCTTTGAGAAATTCTTTGATGCAGAGAGTACAGGCATCTTTGAAAGGGTTGGTAGTGTTAGTTCTCTGTAGGCCAGGAATGATGGGTGCAAATACCACTGTTGCAAAGGGCTCTCTGAACTCAATGCCAATGATGGAATCTTGGACAAGCAGAGGTCAGGTGGCTGCATTTAACTACTGGATACAGGAACATACAGTCACTCTAATGAGTAGTAGGGCCAGAGCAATCACCAGAACTGCTTTATTTTTTTTTTTTTTCCTAAAGAGACGTTGGCAGCCCCTAGGACTGAAACAGGAGGGTATCTGACACCAGCCTTACTTGACAAAGTCTCACTGTATCATCAAAATCCACTAGGAAAGGTGAACAGAGACCAGACTTGCATCACCCCCGAAGAGTTATGACTGCTCACCACATTTTCAGACATGAGCCAGTTCACAGATAAACCCCTGGAATGCAGGAGAGGAAGACTGCGTCCTCCTGATATGTATCTGCCAGTTTTAAGCCTAAGAGTAAGTAAGACAGGACCATGTGATAGTCTCTCTGCAGCCTGCTCATGTGATCCCGGAGATTCAGGCACCTGCACACCGGCCAGTCAGGATCGGGATGCTGCACAGGACCTTCGGCAGGTCCTTCTGGGTGAGCTACTTATCAGAACTTCAAGACACTGAAGTACATCATGTAGTTTCATGAATAGAAGTATTCTGACTTTGAAGAGCAACTTGCAGCTTGTTCCCAGGCTCTGGTGGATGCCTTCCAGCTTTTGACCTACCATGAGACCTGAGCTGCCCACGGTGAGCCGGCTGTTACCCAATTCCCCGAGCATACGTCAGGTGAACGTCGGATGTCCATGACCAGCTTCTTCAGCAGGCGGCGTCCGGGTCCGCTGCAGGTGGCCCAGACTTCCAAGGCAAGGACTCGGCCTGTCTGCTCTTTCTCCCTTCAGAACTGTAGCCCCAGGAGGAAGTCCATATGGTTAGTTAATTGCAGAAGATAACCTGGGTCTGTGTTTTAAAATATTGTGCATTCATGGAAAATTTGAGGTACAGTAAAGCCAACAGATCAGGAGAAAACTGCCATTGAAAAGATAGTTCGTTATATTGAGAGCCCCAGAGAAGGGGGCTCACCGTGTCATAGGGGGCCACATGGGGCAACAGCAGGGTCAGTCATGAGGTGGGGGGGAGGGGTGAGCCTTTATTGTGGTTTCCTTGGGAAGGAACAGGTGAGGCAGGGTAAGAAGACTTAAGTTTGGCATTTGGCAATTTTCAATAATTTCAGCAAGCTCTGGGACGCAGGGGCTGTTTTGAGCTGTCTGGTGCTTGGTTCTGGTGTGATTACGGTGCCTGAGTACGAGAACCTGATAGGCAGATGGTCGGGGATGTGAACTCTCAACTGGTCGGTTTGTATTTAAAAAGCAAGCCTGGAGGAGAAGGACTTCTCACCAGGAGGAGAAAGTAGGTGGACCAAGGAGACGAAGAGTCAGGTGATAGGCATATTATTGGGTTGTCCAGAATAAAGTGTATCTCATTTTCTCCCAATGAATCACAGTGCTCAAACCTTAATTTAACTCAGTGCCCCGCCTGCCAACATAAGCTTCCAAGGTAGAAATACTCACTGGAGGAAAAAGTGAGCCACCTGGTGGCAAGTTGACTACATCGGACCCGTTCTACCAAGGAAGGACACAGCGAGTTTTCCTTCCTGAAAAGATACTCTGGATATGGATTTGTCTTCTTGCCCACAATGCTTTTGCTCAAACCACATCATGAACCTACAAAATGATGTATTTTTATGACCAAGAAACTTATTTTACAGAAAACTAGGGGTAGCAATGGGCTCAGTGTGCATGGAATTCACTGGCCTTACCATGTAGCCCATTACCTTGAAAGTAGCTGAAACCTGAATTGCATTGCAACTTCAATGGCCTCTTGCTGTTTTCGAGAATTATCCATTACAGTGCTTCGGGTTTTTATTCAAACTGAATCTAAAATGGCATAGTGTCCCAGTACAATGGATGTGGATGTTTATGAAGTAGATAAGGCTCTCAATAAACAGATAGAAAATGTTACTACTCACTCTTTCCCCAGTCCTGGTGCTTGCTCAAAGGACGTATACACAGTGGCCATGATGACAAAGATGGAGGCCATGCATGGGATCAACTGTATGATATTTTTGCAACAAAACTGATCTGGCTACTGTCACTGCCGAGTGCCCAATCTATGAATGACAGAGGCCAATGACAAAATCTACATGGCATATTTTGCAGAGTACCAGCCATGCATCTCCTGACAGGTTGATCATTTTGGACTCCTTGCATCATGGAGAGAGCAATGGTTTGGAATATGTGTCCACAGAGGTACAGAATTTCCTTACTTCCCACAGTGTTTCTGCCAGCCCCACTACTCAGAAACTTACAGAAAGCTGTATCCATTGTCACAGTAACTCATGCAGCATGTCTACCTATCAAAGAACATGTTTTATGGTGAAGGAATTAGAGAAATTGGCTCACAGCCACAAATTCACTGGTCCAACTACATGTTTCATCAACCGGAAGCAGTTGTTTGAGAAAGTTGTGGGACAGGCTGCTGTAGTCTTAGTTATAAGGCCATCTTGGAGAAATAAAATCCTTAGTGTTATGGTGCGTTCCTGATGGTGTCATATATGTCTTAAG
Source organism: Camelus bactrianus (assembly GCF_048773025.1). Taxonomy (NCBI): domain Eukaryota; kingdom Metazoa; phylum Chordata; class Mammalia; order Artiodactyla; family Camelidae; genus Camelus; species Camelus bactrianus. The sequence continues at coordinate 8,188,607 of NC_133561.1, read as the reverse complement.
CTAGTACGTAGTATCTGATGGTCTTTCTCCTATGATTAGAATGTACAGATCCAGCAGTCAAGAGATTGGGCTATGGCTTTCTCACTATGAAGCCAGATAACTCTGCTGAAGTAGAACCCCCATTCCTGTAATATTGGGCTCAGTGAGTTCTATTCCCGAGGGGGAAAGGCTTCCGCCAGGAAACATAGTCATGGTTCTGCTAGATTAGATGCCAAGGCTGCCATTGGCCATTTCTGTCTCCTCATGCTGCTAAATCAGCAGGAGGAAAAGGGGGTTACTGTAAAAGCTAGGATGATTGATCAATCACTTTCAGAGAGTTCATCGATTCAATCTAGTAGCTGGCCAAATTGCCCCTCAGCTGTGTTGATTCTACTATTCAGCTCATTTATTGAGTTTTCTCTTTCAAACAACAGACTGCCATCTTGGGCCAATGCTGGTCATAAATTTTTTACTGCTTTGAACAGATGTTAGTAAGTTTATTCTTGCTTGCTAGATAGCAGTTCAGACAAATTGAGAAGCACAAATCTTCCATTTGTAGTTGGAATGGCATGTACAATAAGACTGGATTCTAGTTTTTAAAAAAAATCAATATATAGTTTTTGATCTGGTAGATCTAGATAAAATAGAAGAGGCAATTTAAAATATGAGCAGAATCAGCTTACCTCTCTAGAAGAAAATATTTCTCATGATCTTTTTGTATCTAGAAGCACTCTGGAAGATAATTTCAAACATTTTTTAATTGCAGAGACTTCCTTCATTGAAGTACTATTTAAATTATTTGAAGAGATGACTTTTTCTTTTCCAACCACTAAAAAATGACCAAAAAAAAAAAAAGATCTAGAACCTCAAACATTTCTACTGCCAATTTAAACTTGAATGTTAACAGTATTACTTCTAAGACTTCATAGCTAGTAGGTATTCTTCCCCTTTTTTACTTATAAAATGCAAATTTCTCACAATGAGAATTGAATATTGTTATTGTGGTTGAATGTATCAAAGTAATATATGGCCATTTTTATTCAATATTTTTTCAGTGCCTACTATATGTCAGGCATTTTTCTAGTAAACACATCAGTAAACACAACAGTAGCATACATGGTGCTTATAGTCCACTGGGGAGGGAACAGACAATACATATAAATATAAAAGAAAATAATAAATAACTAAAGTATATACTATGTTATAAAATGTTACATGCTATGGATAAAAAGAAATAATAGACTAGTTTAAGGGAGAATCAGAAATTTTCTCCTCTCCCAATGAGAGCAAGAGAATTGGACTAATGTCAGAGTGCTGAATTTTTTTAATTACTTAAGGGAAAAGTGCCAGTCAAAAATGTTTTATCCATCACATTATCCTTCAGGTATTGAGACCATAGAAAATTGCTTTGATGTGCTACAACTCAGGGGATGATATACACTTGTGTGTTTCCCATAGGTTCAAAAAGAAGATAGCCTTTATCCCAACAAAAAGTGGGAAAACTGATGTTCAACATTTCATTTATTTAATTGTAGAACCAAGACGAATACATAGTGGGCCCATCAGTTGAAAGCAGACATGAGCGTTCCACGTCTGACAGAGGAGGGCAACATAGGTAAAGGGGGAGGAGTTAACAGGGAAAGTAAATAATACTGTTGGTTGTTCTTTAGATTATGTAGGAATCAAAGGATTACTTTGAGAACTAATAGATAGTAAAAGATTAAGATGGAAAAATCAGAGATTAGGGTAATTATAAAAAGTATTACAAACAAACCCCAGAAAACTAGTAGAATCAAAATATAAAGCTTCCCAAATGACAAATGCAATTTTAAAAAGCAAACAAAATAATGAAAGAGTGAAAAAACCATAGCAAACATAACATAATACACAGAAGTGAGACCAATATACATTATCAAAAAACATGACTGAGTGTAAATTGTTTTTGAAGAAAAAATATTTTCAAATATGCCCAGAAATGAACTAAAATGGAGTGATTAAAAATACTAAAATTATGGACAAGAAGATAGATTTGTCAGACAAATACCATGAAAGAAAGAAAGAGAGAAAGAAAAAAAGAAAGAAAGAAGCAAATTTGCAGTCCTCATAACTGAGTAAGTAGATTTCATTGCCAAAAGCATTAAATTAGGCCTAAAAAAGACATTTTCTAATATTAACAGCCACATTTACAACAAAGCTTTAGCATACCATTCTTGGAATCAGACAAGTTAAGTAAACTAAAAATAAGAAAGGAAATAAAAGATCTAGACAAAAACAATAAAAGTGCATCTTTTGGATGTACAGTTGATCCTTGATCAGTATTGGTTTGAACTAGATGGGTTTTCTTTGAGTGGATTATTTTCAATAGTAAATACTACAGTGCTAAACTATGTAATCCAAGGTTGGTTGAATTTATGGATATGGAACCACATCCACTTTTATTAATATATATTATATTAAGGCTGACTATAAATTATGCATGGATTTTTTTTTTACTGTATTGGAGGGCCTGCTCCCTTAAACCCCCATATTGTTCAAGGTCCACTGTATTTCAAATACTACACTCTACCACAAGGACTATAACTTCTCAAGCACATATGGAATGTTTCCCAAATTGATCATATCCTAGAGCAAAAATAAACAAAAGCAGTTTCTACAAGATACAAATTTACAAACAAAACCTGAACATAAACTAGAAGAAACAGGAAAGTGCTTTCCCTTTGTAATTGAAAGACATCCCACTGACCAATTATTTGATAAAATGAGAAATACAAACAGTGGTTACAGGATTTCAAAAAAATAATGATAATAAAAACACAAAATATCAAAATATATGAAGTATATTTAATGCTTAGAGAAAACATATGGTGGTAAAATTATGTACTAATAAAAATGAGTAAACAATAGATTTCTTTTTTTAATTTTGGTTGTTATATTTTAAGCTCCTTAATTTTCATTTTTAAACATTTCTATTTCTTGGTTGAGATTCCTTATCACTTTGCTCACACTGCCAATATTTTGTAAACCCTTGAATATATGTTAGTTGATGTGAAGTCCTTATCTGCTGAGTGTGACTACTGGGTGATCTCAGAATTAGGTTATATCTAGTGCAATTTTTTCATGTTGGTCAGATTTTCCTGTATCTTTTCATGTCTAATGAGTTTGGTTAGTGGACATTGTGAATAGTATGTAATATGTTCTAGACTCTGAATTCTGTTATGTTCCTCTAAAGAGTAATTTTTGTTCTTGCACAAAATTACCCTGGACAGACTCAAGCTCCAGTCTTCCCTGCAGCTTCCATCTGTTGCATTTTTACGGGTCTCCAAGAAGTCTCCTCCAGGCACACACACCTTAGGTTAGTAATAAACCAAGGATTTGGGCAGGTTTTATTTCATATTTGAGGGCTCACTCCTTTGGGTCCTACTGTTCCTGGACACCTCACACTCAACTTTCTGGTTGTTCTTCCATTCTCAAAGTCTACCTCTTGACCTCTCAAACTAGTAAGACTGGTTTTCTGACCCTCCAGCCACTAGCAAATTAGAAAGTGCCTCACAGTAAATGTCCACACTTGAAGTTCTCATTAATTGCACTTCCCTTGTTTCAGTGGTAGATTTCTTCCATTTTCTACCTGTTTTTAGTCCATCTATGGCATTTTCAAACAGGTTTTTTTTTCCCTTAACTATAATTTCTTGATTTCATCATTGTTATTTTGGGATGATTAAGATGACAGAGATATTTCTTCATTATCAGAAGCCAGAAGCTCCTAAATGATTGTACTGAACTCATCTTTAATTGAGCTAAAAGCATGTTCATCAACAGTGTTATATCCAACAGAACATTTCAGGTGTTAACATTTTAAAGGATTACTAGATAGCACCTTTTCTTCTCTGTCCAAGAAGTAATTAGGAATAGACATAGGGATAAAGTAGCATATAACGTCATCTACGATTTTGAGTGTATCGGCCAACACTTGTCTCTGAGTTAAACGCTCACTGATCTACCTGAATTGAAGTTCTCCTCCTGTAGGGATTAGCTCTGTAAAATTTAAAAATGGCGTTGTAGGGAATGCAAGCTCTCTCCATTAAAATCTGAAAGAAAAAATAAATGATGAAAAGACCTGAGCCAAGTGGATCAATTTCCACTTCCTGCATTCACCAATTCTATAAACCACACCTGAATAAGAGCAAATGTCAGGGGGAAGTAAGTTTGGGGTTCTCCACATGGAAACTTGAAAAGTAAGGTTAAATATTTTTACTTAACATCTGTCATAATTTTTTCAAACATAGATGATTTTTATTCTCTCTCAGTGTTTCAATAGATTATACATTCTTTGAAGATTGGAAAAAATGTAAAAGTTCTGTTACCTCTTATTTCACAAATTGTTTCATACTTAATATGATCAAGAAATGTTTGTTGAAGTGTGGAAGGAAGACGTTGAGAATGGACTAAAAAAGAAAAGAAAGAAAGCATTTTAAAATTACACAATATATTAAATTTTTATAGATGCCTAAGACAGACTGTTGAACAATACATAACAAGTCTTGCCCCTCATGTAACTTACTGTAGGTTATTCTAATGTAGATCCAAAAAAACAAGTAAAAAACTTTTAATTTCTCCTGAGATTCCTTGCCAATCCAACTATATTTTTCCCTATGTGATTCTGTTAAGAGTGTCGATAAGGCAGTCATTTATTGTTGAATTATGAGTTGCTCAGTTAGGGTAGTTTATATAAGTTTCTTGGTAGATATTTTTGGTGGGAAGGAACAAGTATATACTCTTATTACCTTAAAAACATTTTTTTAACTTAACGCCCGCCACATAACAGCAGCTCTGATGTTAATGCATGGATGTGTTAATCTTTTTCTCTCTCTCTTTTGTTTGACCTGGTCATCATTTGTGCCAGGTCATCTCACAAGTCCCAGGGAAGTTCTGCTTAGGTTAAGTATCCACTTGTGGTCCAGTCAGACCAGGGATTATGTCAACTTTGTATCACTGTGTCATCACTGATGCCTGAATCTTCAAGGTAATTTTTTAATGCAACAAAAAGTTGGGACTGAGACCTAAATATTTACAACAGTTCTTCCAAATATAAAAAGCATAGAGAAAAAAAATCAATTAATAATACAATGTGATAAAAATTGTAGACCATTCTTAGGAATAAAAATGCAAATGTAGCAAGAACCCTAAGGATGTTTTTCATATCTGAACCTACATCATAGAAAGGCCAGTAAAATATTAGCATAATTCTTAGAGAAAGCAAGTTGCTTTAGATAGCTTAGTATAGTTGAAAAAGGTTGGAGGGAGCTTTCTGAATGCACTGGTTAGTAAAATTAAAATTGAAGTGTTCAATACCAAACAGATAATAAGCTTAAGGGTAAAGTTGTTCCTAATAGAAAAACTTACCCTGAAGAGAAATGTAACACCAAATTAAGGAGAACAAAAATAGCACAAAATCCTTATGATTTTCAGAAACCTATGAAGAAACCTTAATAGGCTTAAAAATGAAATTAAAGGAAAAATCCTAGCCCTTTATTTTAAAAATGTGATAAAAACAGCATGCAGGTTTAGAATAAGTGATCTGAAAACTCACATATTTCAAAATAGTTTTTTTGTTGTGTTTGCTTCTTTTTTGTGTTGTTCACAAAAGATCTTTAAGCAGACAGGCCATTTGATTTTGCTGCGTCATTTATTTCTCATGATTTTTTTATGTAATTGGTACCCAATAAGATATATTGATAACTCTATATGCATTATATTTTACTTTACAAGTTCTTTTATGCATATCATCCAAAGTATTCAAATGAAGCAAATGATAGAAAACTGATCATGGATCTTTATTAGCTTAAAAAAAAAAAGCTGAGAAAAAAATGACGAAATTTAAAGATCGTTAAACAAATGTAACCTAGATATTTAATTTTTAAAAGATTCTAGATCTGTTTGTATTCTTTATACATAAGAGCCTTTAAGTGTGAAATCTAGACACATTAGTGGCTGGAAATCACTTCTTAATATTGCATAAGTTTGTAACAAAAATCAAGGACAGAAAAAACATTTCACCATGCATGGTAAGGCCCCACATCACACAGCACACAAAAATAACTACAGTAGTCAACGTTGTTAATTCTTTTTAATTTAGAACTTTCTTAGTGCTTAAATAGATAAATGTCCTAAAGTGTTGCTACAAATTAATGCTAATACTACCTTTGATGAAAATTCTTCATAATTTATAAAAGCTGTTCTTTCAAAACAGTAAGTATCAGAGCATCTGATAGTTATTCTCAGACATAAGCATGCAGAAAGCAATACCATCCACAGAGGCATTAAACACATTAAAAGTTTGAAAGGATCCCTTAGTGCTCTACTTTTAATTTATTTTTACTTGTTTGGTATCTAATTGTATTCACGTTTCCTTTGAAGTTTATAATATACATCTGGTTCTTCTGGATTCTTTAAGAAACTTGTAAGAGCTTTCATGAGATGCCACAGTCTTAGAAGAACGACAAAAATTAAATTAAAAACATTTCCAGCATAAAAATTTAAACAGGGCATTCTTCAGGTCCAGGGAGCACAAGTGATAGAACCAAAGCAGCTTAAATTTTACTGGCAAAAAAAAATCCTTATTTGCTTAAAATTTAATATAAGTTATTTTACCCAGTTTTTCAAAACTAGATCAGAGACTGGTTCCTCAAAGGAGAACGTGAAACCTTTGAACTGTTAACAAAACTGTGATCATAAAATTCAAGGTTCTGTGTGTTTCTTTGCTTAAGAATCTATAAATATTTATGAGCTATTAGACATTTATCTATTCAACAAGAAGGTTCGGTTTTGAATCAACCAAGTAAGTGCTTGTTTCTTTGTACTCAAAATATGAATAATCTCGTACGATGAATTATTTTCAAATAAATAGTATAACAATGCCACTATCTCCAGGGGGGATTCTAGTCTTTATTACAATTAAATTTTAAATTTGAATAAAAGGCATCAGAAAAGGAAAGGCTGTTAAATTCTGAGAAAATATTTGATACTTTCGTGTAGCTTAACAAATCATTTTTACTTGGAGTATGCTACGGAGTCAATTTTCTCATTTGTGGAAGAAAAAATAAGCATTAAGAAGAAAATGCTTTTATGGAGTATAAATAACTATCATATAAATATGAGTTTACACCTATTCTGTTCATTAAAAATATTGCCTTGGTATAATATGCAGTATTTAAAATATCAACAACTAAGGGCAAATTGTAACATTGTAGGTATTATTTTCATTCAGAGTAAAATGTCCCTTGGGATGTTCTAGTGTTAAATAAATTCATGTTTCCGTGGCCAGGTTCCAGGGTATTTATACAGAATATACTTCAGTGAAAGTTTTAGCACATAAAAACTACACATGTAGAGAGAGGGATAAAGTGGGATATAGTATAATCCAATATAATATATTTAAATATAAAAATGAATGTTTTAACTTGTATTTATTACAGTCTGAGAGCAATATTTTTCTTAGTAGAATATACTTAAAACTACTCACAAAGAGCTAAGATTCAGTGAAATTATGGTACAAGTTCTGAAATTCAGACATTGGCAGAAAAGTTGTGTTTCCCATTTCTAAAAAACTCTGACTTACCTGCATATTTACAATTGCACACAAATGGTCGAGCATTTCTCCTTCCCATTGTTACAAGCATAAGTGTGCCTTCAGTCCCAAGATACAAGTCAATACACATCTAAAATAGTGCACTGCCAGCGGGATGGACAGACACAGACTGATTTATTAGAATGGATTTGGGAAGAGTAAGTTCAAGTTAACAATGTTTCACGTAAACAACGATTGTTATTAGAGAACAAATGGCTAGTTACATTTTATCGTTGACAGTATTTTTGAAATTTATTGTTCTGAAGAAATATTAATATTTATATTTTTACTTTTATTCTCATTCGCCTTTTCAGTATCCTCTATCAGAATCTTAGCTTTAAGATCTGCCTAGTTAGGTTAAAAAATAAAACCTGAAATTACAGATCTGTTAAAACTAAAATAAGTTCTTCATGATATCTTTATCAAGCACTGAAAATACAAAATATAAGTGCTACCTTCAGCAGAATAGGTTCTGGCATCCTGGAAGTGGCTGAAGATAACTTTGAAAACCTTCCGGCTTCGTGGGCAGTGACTGCACAGGGATTTGATGGCCAGCCTGGATTTGGAACTCCCCACTTCTGGCAAGGGAACCAATGCCACCGACATGGACAGAAGGAACCTGGTTAGTAATTCAAGCAAAACACAAAATCAGAGAAAGCCATGTTAATGCTAAGTCTCTGACACCTTCAAGTAACTAAAAGAAATAGATGAGGGTGGTGGACATTTAAAGAGGGTCTTTCCCTCTCCAGGGGCCGTGGAATCAGACTCTTTGCACTTGAATAGTGGCCTCACTTTTTACTAGTTGCTATTTTGATGTAATTGAGTTCACAAATGATTTATTACATGGGTCACGTGACAGCTCTCACTTACTGGCTCTAGTTTCTGTTTCTCCAACTAGAACATACACCTCCTAGATGCTATGACTTCTATATTCTGTTCACTTTTGTATCCTTAATGCATAAAACATTGCCTGGCACATATTAGATTCTCCTACGTGTCAGTCAGATCAATGAATACATGAAGGAATGAAGTAACACACAACGCAAGCAGTGTTTCTGTAATTTTCACTACCTCACATCTCCATCCTCTACATAAGAAATTAACCTTGATGACGCATTAATCTTGAATGCATAAATATATGTTACATTGCTATTCAATCTTCTCTGGATGTAGTAACAGTAGCAGTGGTGCTAGCAGTCATAATAGTAGCTGTAGTAACAGTGCTGTGCAGTAGTAATTTCAGAAGTATTGCTGAAGTGAGAAAAGTAAATGCTAACATTTTTATTATCAGTTGTTAGCGTTTCATATAAAAGTTGCAGTAAAGTTACTTCCCAATGCTCTTATTAAGTTTTCCAATGCTAGCAAAGCTTAATTTCTGGAGCATGTTTTTTTGCAATAAGAATCTTCCAAAGTAGCTAAAAAATATATTTTATCATCCTTGCAACTGTATCCATCAGCCCTTTCTACTTGACAAACATAAGGACACCTGAGGAATAGGAAATTAGGAATCACTACAAACCAGAAGCCTCAAATGTAAATTTTTTTCTTTTTAACAGCTTTATTGAGATATCCTTGTTACACACACAAAAATGCATGTATTTAAAGGAAACTATTTTATGAGTTTAGACATAGGCTTACACATGTGAAATCATCACCAAGATCAAAGTAATAAACACATTTATCACTTCCAAAAGTTCCCTCATGCTGTGTGTGTGTGTGTGTGGGGGGGGGTAACAGCATTTAACATGAGCTCTACTCTCTAAACAAATATTTTTAAGTTAACAATCTAGTATTGTTAACTACAGGCTCTGTGTTATACATTAGATTTCTAGAACTTGTTCATCTTGCACAGCTGAAACTTTGTGAATTAGACTTACTATTGTTAAAATATCCATGCTACCCAAGCAATCTACAGATTCATGCTATCCCCATCAAAATCTCAATGGCATTTTTTACAGGAATAGAAAAAAAAATTCTAAAATTCATATGGAATCTTTGTAATACTTCACTACAAATATTTTCAAGATTTCTCAAAGGATTCTACATTTAAAACCATGTCAGTGCAGAAACAGAAGTTGCCATTCACACTTCGTAGTTTCAAAGCAGTTTTTCCAATGCCATTGGGCTAAAATCCCTAACAGTTCAATTTATTAACTCTAAACAGTTTTATAAATATTTATATCCTAACAACTTAGAATCTGTTTGAACATATAATACCTTTGAACTAAAATTGAAAGTCACTCTTCAATAACCAAATGACTTACTAACAGGCTATGTGCTTGTTGAGTGTATGACCACTTTTCAATCCTTAGAATCAGATTGGACATGAATTATACTCCTTCTTCTTCCTCAGTGATTTTGGCATCGCAGCAACTGCCAAAAGCCCAACTTTGTGTATGTGCGATGTGACCAAAAAGATCATGGTTGACTCTCACAATGAGACTGGTGTTTGCATGGAGCCTGAAAGGTGTCACGTACTGCTGTGTTGCTCTCCAATATTTAAAGTACTCTGTGGTACCCTGTGATTTTGTTGTGGCTTTGCCACACACTTGAGCACACAATTTGGGACACCCCCCCAACCCCAGGACTGAAAAATAAACCCCGTGTAAGACTAAATCATTAAAGTGGAAGAGTTTGAATGCCAGCTTTAAAGCAAAGACTTTAGTACAGGAAAAGGCATTGTAGAGAAAGAAACTGACCTGAGAAAAGGCAAAGAGGTGGGAAAGTAAGGATGCCTCCAGGAATTAACTATGAGTAGTCTTATGCTTCCTAGGCCTGTCTCCACTCTTGACCTATAGTTTTTTTTTTTTTTAAATATTTGAATTAATTACTAACATTAAGAGCTTGTCAATTTCACATGGTAATGGATTTCTGATTTCTCTTAAAAACTAAAGTTTAGAAAACCCTGACTCCTTTCTCCCCTGATACAACCACCTTCATTCCATCCAGTTCCTTGCTTGGCATCTGTAGGCACTCAACTGCACCCTCCTTAGACCGAAGTATATGTTATGTGCAGAAAAATAGTAAACAGAGCCGGAAAGGAAAATCAGAATATAATGTGGGAGTACCTTGATTTGAGGACTTACTTATTTTGTTTAGGTTTGTTTTGCATTCCCAACCAGGTCAAAGGATTCATTAATGTTTTAAGAAGACAGGAGGCACAAATTGATAGTCTGGGATGGGAGTTGGTTCATTAGAGAAAGTAATGACCTTTGCCAAGCCAAGCACTCTGGCAGCACAAATGAGATTTCCGTTTTTAACTCACAAAATAGTGCTGTGTAGACTGCAGGCATGCCTGGGTACAGTAGTCCAAGTAAGAAGAAAATAACTTCAAATAATGTGGAGGGGTTATGTAATAGAATGTTTATGAGACATATTATGATGTTCACTAAACAATACTAAGTAAACCGTTTGATATAAGAGGGTAGTGGTGAGAGAATTAATTATAAGACAGATCCTAGGAAAAAAGTGATGTGCTTCTACTGTAAGTACAAAGGTGGGATCATGAGAAATTGGCAGGGAGTGAGGCAGTAGGTTGGCTAAAGATTTTGAATTCCATCTGACTATCCAATGCTTATTTTAAAGGGAAGGTGAAGAAAATAAAGGATGGAAATTAATGCTCAGTAGGAAAAAAAAAGCCAATTTTTAAAAAATTTTTATGGTATAATGGATCATTCAACACATTTTAATTTAGTAAAATATAATTTTCTTAGGAATTAATGTGTGTTATGTAGTGTACCATGTAGAAATGAAGAAAATATTGATCTTTTCTACTGAATACAATGTCAATGTTATTTAATCTTATTTAGATTTCTTCCCACTAAAAAGTAGTCTCATTTTTTTCCTATTAATCTTTAGAATTCTTGGCATTATAATATCATTAATATCCTGCAGTTTGTCAAAATAAAACTGATTATTTCCATTACAAAATACAGGTGCTTTACTAAAGAATGGATTGTAATTTTTCATCATTCTTCTTCAAATAGGGCATTCTATACATGCAACATGCATCCCTAAATACCATGCATACAAAATTCTACAGAAAGCACGAACTGATTTATAATGAGAATGGAGATTAACATACCTGAGACTGCAGGGGTTAAGTGGGGAGCAAAAGGCACTAGGAAACTTCTGGGGGTGATAGATATGGTCTTTATCTTGACCTGGTGATTTTTTTTCAGGGGTTTATGCGTATTTCACAACTTATCAAATTATACACTTTAAATACGTACAGGTTTTATATGCCAACTACACAGCAATAAATAGTATATATTTGTAAGAAGATACAAATATATTTTTAAATAGTATATATTTGTAAGAAGGTACAAATATAGCCACCATGTAGGAAGTTCAGCAACCCTGAGTCTGCTGGGCTGTGAGGAAGCCAAGCTGCATAGAAAATGGTCCTTATGCTGTGTCCTGTCTGATTTCCTGATCCACAAAATCAGTGAGCATGATAAAAGGTTGTTTTACGCCTGAGTTTTCAGGTAGCTTGTATTCAGCAACAGTAACTGGTCTCTAATATAACGGCCATTTTAATACCAGTATTTTAAAAGAATTTTCTTTTCAAGACCTAGAGGATTTTTAAAAGACAGTCAAGATTTAGATTTAAATATAAGCAGAAACCTTGGATTCCCAGATGTTTGCAACACTCTAAGCATGTGGATAAGCCTGAATTAGAAATGGTAGGAATTATTTTCGTTAAGTCTGACAGCAGTTCTGCTATGTGAGAACAGCTGCTGGCTTTAAAGAGTAAGGATTGCACACATTTAACAGCAAAACTAATATTGGTTTATTAAAAATGCATTATTGCATTTGTTTATTCTGTCAGATGACAGGTGCAAAACACACATATCTTTATTTAAAATTCAGAGATTAAAAATGGTATCAAATATGCTGTCTTGAACTGTTTTAGACAAATATGTTTCTCCTTCATGTACAACAGATAACGTAATAAAAATAGAGATTTAATGGATGTATAAAGAGCAAAATTCAATTTTCCCAAAATGTTGTCATTTTTAACTTCCCATAGTCAAGAATGTCATTAGTAACATTTTTTTCCCAAAAAAACTGAGACAGAGAACATCCTTGACAGGATGTATTGCCGATTCTAGGGCTCTCCATCAGTTATGGTGGCATGGGGTGGCTTAGAGATTGATTATATTACAAAATAGAATACATTTAATATAATTCAGTCCATTAAGTGGCATCTGCCATACAATTTAACAATAATCTTACAGTGCATAGCTAAGTCAGACAATTCTTGAAACTAATGAAAACATAGCTCAAAATTAAGTCCTTTAATTCTGCTGAAGACCAAAATAGAATTGCCTTCAGCTTCTGTTTACACAAACACCAGAGAGCGCCTTTCTCTTCTTGTGCTGTCATGTTCCATTTCTACTTGACGACTTATTTTATTCACCCGAATTGGCCCCCAATTGTTTTGACTATCAGAATTCAAGTTCAATGTTAGCAGACAAGGCTGAAAACAACGAAAACTACCGAAAATAATTTGAAAATCATTCTATTTTTTAAAATTTCAAACTAATCTTAAACATTAATAACATTGACATAGATCTTCTCAAAGAAACAATTTTGAAGAGGAAGAGTTAATGTAATTTTAAACAAAAGTAGTTATCTTAATCTACACAGAAACATTGTAATAGGGAAGAACAAATCTGACTCCATATTGGATCTGTTCCTTTTATTTTAACCTTTGTATTCTATTGCTTTTGCTACAAGTTAATCACTAAAAGGATGTTGCCTGTAAGCTTAAATTATACATAATGGCCCATCTCTGGGAACCCTGCCTCCCAGGTCATGAGTGTTTTTCTATCATACCTTTGTGCAGCCACAGGAAACATCCTGACCAGGCACACCTGTGAATGACTGCAATGAGGAGGAAATGAACACATCCCCTCCAGAGACTGTCCAAAACCAGGAAATGTTTGACTTTGCTCCCTCCCCTTTTAGTATAAAATAAGCCTGAATTCTAACTCAGGCAAGATGGTCTTTTGGGACATTAGTCTACCACCTTCTTGGTCTGGTCTGCTGGCTTTCCTTGCCCCAGCAACTTTTCCCTCGACTTATTGACCACAGTCCTGATGCAAGCAACACTAGGTTAGACTTGGTAATGACCTTGTCCGTGGTATCTGTGTCCAAGTTTACACTCCGTGTTGTAAACCCTGAAAACATTAGTGATCAAATGACTGGGAATCTTTGCAATTTCCTGTTTTACTTTGATTTCGACAAAGACATCTAAGAAAGATCAACAAGCTAAGTCACATCAAATACGGCGCATGGCTCAGCCTTGTAGGAAGAGAATTGGGGTTAGTATAGAAGTATTGATGTGGACAGTGGGGATGACCTCAGCATCAATGCTCATAACTGTAACAATGTCATCAATATCATGAGGGGAAATGTGCCAGTGATCTTACCCGCAGCTTTCTACTCGACTAAATGATAAACGATCTGCTATACTAGTATACATCTAGGGAAGCTCACAAAGTCATTTTTAAGATTTATGAGATAATAATAATAATATTTATGGAAGTGTTACCTTTTGAATCAAATACAAAAGAATATAGAAAAGGAAGAGCTCGGCATTATTACGACTATATTGACGATAGGGGTTTTTATTTTTCTTTTCAGTCAAAATCACAAATAGAATTTTCTAAAAGGATATTCTTTTTCTCGCTACCACTTTGCAGAAAGCAATACAGACAGAGAAGCCAAATAACAGCCTTCAAACTGAGGTTTATTTGATGTTTCAAACCCTGGAACACCTTTAGAATTAGACCTATAGCGGTGGCTTGGTATTTAATGTTATGTTATTTTTTCCTTTCTCTCTCATCTGTTTTTAAGTAGGTTTACAGACTAGCGTTCAAAGCCAATTGAACAGGGAGATGAAAGTTTATAGAGATAAAGAGAAGGAAAGGAGGCTTTGTTGATAGCAGTTATAGAGGGAAAAGATTGAAACTAGTCAAACAGGACTAAAGGAGGGGCAGGCAGTCAGCCAGTAGTTGAAGGAAAGACAGTCATCTTGAGAAAATACTAGTACCACTGTAACAGTTCAAATTTTTGTGAGAAAGTGTTTAAAGTGAATTTAATATTGGCATGCCAAGAAGTTTTAAGACAGGAAAGAGTTTTTTAAAAACTGTTTTTGATACTGCGGTATATATTCTCAAATATTCAGAGGGACAAGTCTCCCCTCCTTTATCCCTCCTGCTGTTTGCCTTCGGGCTACTTCCCTGCTCATTAGCACCTTCACCAGAGAGTGGGCAGGAGAGGAAAAAAGGGCTGAAAGGAGAGTCAGTCAATTACAGTTCTCATTAGGGGCTCTGGCAAAAAAAAAAAATTATGGGTGGGTGGAGTCTGAAACTAGCAGCTGAAGAGAGATGTGGGCATTATCCAGGGTATTCTCCTGTTCAAATCATCCTGCTCCCTGAATAGCAGAGATAATTGCATGTTGACTATATTATAATACATTTCCATAGCAATTACTGACATGTTTGCAGAAGGGAAACAAAGCAAACGGGCGAAGTAATTATCTAGGTCAGTGGTTCTCGAATTTGAGCTTGCCTTGTAATCACCTGCAGAACTTTATGTAAAAAGGCAGATTGCTGGGCTCCACCCATAGAGTTTCCAATGGAATAGGAGCGGGTTGGCGCCCAAGAATATGATTTTCTAGCTAGTTCTCAGGTGGCGTTGCTGCTGCTACTGCTGCTGGTCCACAAAGATCGTGTTCCAAAGATCACTGATCTAGACAATTCAGAAAAATGTTACTCAGTTGCTAACAAGGAACATCACTGACTGACTTTAATTTTTCCTTCTGGTAGGGCTTATGAGTCCTTATACAAATTGCAAGAATTCCAGCATCCTTTTTCGACTTACCCTAGTTTGATATGTATAAAGGGAACATTGAGTTTCTATCCAACTTCTACAATAACATCCTAAATTATAAACAGTAAAAGCAGGTGTAACATTCAGGTATTTGCTTTCAAGGTCATTTTCATTTCATTAAGATGTATCAGTTATCAGTGCAAACTGCTAATTTACCAATTAAGTCTATTAAGGCTGTATTTTTTTCTTTTTCTTTGTTTTAAGTTAGCAAAGTAGCATATAATCTTTGAAAAAGAAATGTATGGAAGTCTAAAGGGAAAATACACAAGTCTTCAATTTCTCCTTCCACTCAACCCATAATCTAACTCTGAGGACATGCTGATATATACAGCTACCCATGTAGAAGCACACACATTTGCAAATATAATAGCATGTATCAATCCTATAAATATACTTTATATGACTATTATATATATTAGATATGGTCATTATATATTCTGTATGTTGCTTTATTGATTTTTGATTGACAGTCCATTGGGGATGTAGCAGAAACTCTTCATTGCTCCCTTTGGCCATTTTTCTTTTAATGCAACTGTAAGATTTTAGCTTTCTCATGGCCACCCAGATTAGATTTTATTTTTCCCATCCTGATTTCCAGTTTGTTGTGGCCGTGCATGTGACAAACTGAATAATTGTAATGTGTCATAATGAAACTGGGCCCTCCTGTGGGGCCCTCGTGGGTACAAATCCTTTCTGTGTCCCCTGTTTCTTGTTTGTAGGAAATAGGCGTCATTTAGCCTCCTAGACCTTCTCTGAGTTCCAAAGGGCAGATTCAAACAGTTGGTAGTCAGGGAAGGAAGGGAATGCAAGAAATAAAGAAGGGGCAGTCAAGAAACAATAGTGCAGTGATAAAGTAGGGTCCTGAAGTTTCCTCCTCAAGGGATATATGTAACTGTATCTTTAAGTTCTTCTGCAGAAACCAAAGCCCCCACTCAGGTGGAGGATGTTGACTTCAGCCTGAGCATGACGTCCCTTTTACCTAACCACCAAATGATCGGAAGGAAGTCACACACCTAGCAGCCCTCACCCCAAATTTCACCTATAAAAACTTCTCCCTGAAAATCATCCAAGAGTTTGGGGGGGTTTAGCACAAGCTACCTGTTCTCTTTGCTTGGCCCTGTTATAAACCTTTCTCTGCTCCAAACTCCAGCATTTCAGTTAGTCTGGCCTCACGGTGTACTGGGCACACAAACCTGGGCTCAGTAATAACTTTGATGAGCCAGCCAGGAGTCTGTGGCTGTGGCGCTTTGACCCTGGCTGGGGGCAGCCCCTTCCCTGAGTCCCCAGCAGCTGCTAGAGCTCATTTCACTCTGGAAAACTCAGAGGGCCTCTCCCTAACAGGCCCTGGCCCCCTGGCATGAGACCTTTGGAGCTGAGAAATGTCCTGAACCATGGTCCATATTTGGCATCGCTTGGGGGTGAGTTGCCTTCAGGCTAGGAAAATTCTATCTGCTCCATCTGGCCTCACTTCCCCTTCAGAGAGTGAACCACTCTGGACTGATTCTCTTTTGAGAGCTGGGCTAATCTGTTTGGGGGCCTCCATCCAGGAGTGGAAGTGGAATTTGGGGGCTACACCTTATCTGACCTTTGGTTTGTGGGACCATGTTTTTTCTACTTATGTGTGTCTGTATCAGTATTTGCACTGGCTGGCTGAGACGTCTTTGGACTCCGAACTCTGATGACAGGAGGGTATTCTTTCCTGTCACATTAGCTCTGCCTGTGATGGAGCAGTGGTTGGGAATTTCCCTTTCTGGGTCTAGGGAACCACAGCCCTGAGAGAACATGCTGCATTGCACTGGTTTGCTGTTTGGCTGTGAATAATAAGAGTATGAGTAACCAGGGCTTTTTTTCATCTTGTAGTCTCCTGGGAACATATTTTGCACAACTGGGAGATCTTCCACTAATGCTGCCATATATGAAAGAAAATGATGTTCTTATGGTAACACTGTTTGGCCTCAAGACTCCTTGTGATCTGGAGAACAATGGCACCCTAATGACTGCTATTGTATCCAAAGTGAGCCTTTTGGAATTGGTTTTGCTTTTATTTTGGGTGTGTGCATAAATATCTCAATATATGAGTTTGAATCCTATTCTCCCTTCCTGCTTTTGACCTTTATTAAGGGATCCTGGTAACTGCTGATTCAAGCTGTTCTGGAAGAGAGGCGTGTGAATGTGAGTGAGTAATATGTATTATTGTCTACTGCTGCTACTGATTATAACAGAATTGGCTATTTTGAAACTGAAAAAAATCCCTGAAAATGGCCAAGATGAAACTCTTGGACATTCTAAAACTGGTTTTTGCATCTGCAATTAGAGGAAACTAGATTTCTAGAGAGAATCACTATTTCTCTTCCTGTATCTTTGAGAGGCTAAGTGACCTACCTAGGACTTTAATCACCTGTGATCCCTGAGACTAAAGGAGAAACAGGCCTTGTTACTCTTGGTGTGTTAAATTACATGGGAAGCATGGTCAGATGAGTGATAAGCTTTTTGAGTTTATACTACATGGATAAATGTTAAAATACAGATATTTTTTAAATGATATGGAATTCATAAAATCTGGTATGTCCTGATAAAATATTATCAGTCATAATTTCTAATATATGATAAATGGTCAAAATATATATGAAATAATTTTATATGTAATTTTTACAAACTAATTGTTATCTAAGAAATATTGATTTCTTTTCTGTAAATATTATACTTCTTAGCAGATCTTAGACCTTCCAATAAAAATTCTATATGTGAGTAATACTATTTAATATAGTCAGTATTTGCTAACAGGAATTATAATTTTGCTATCTTAAATTCTCTGGCTTTATTGCCCTATTGAATAAGTTTTACACCTACTTTGTACATTTTTAGATCTCATCATTTTTAAATTTACTTTAGACTGCCTTTTTAAAATGGAATCTAATTTTATGCTAATGTTCTTGAGAGAATTTCTTCTTAAAAGGAACTGAAGTTATTTTTTAATAATTTTAAATCAATGAAATATAATAAATGGCCACTGAGCAATCAGAATAATAACCTCCCACAAGACATGAGTAGATAATTTCAAAATGGCGTGTAGATAATTTCTAAAATATTAAGTAGAACCATATGAAATCACTGATATTCAATTGTTTCTGACCTACAGAAATGAGTTTTATATACCCAACTATTTTACTTTTCTTAGCACTTTATGTCTAAATATTGCTTTTATTAGTTTTTTATTAATATTTCATATAGTCCTTGACTTTATTACTCCCATTAACTATTTTTAATTTGTTGAGTTATACATACTTGTCTGAAAATATATAATAAAATAATTACCTTAAAGTATTTTCCTGAGTATATTAATAGATGTATAGCTTGAATGATGCTAACAATAGCTTGACCTATATTATGATCTACTTTTAGAAATTTTAATAAGAAGTTAAATATATATGAACAAACTTCTTCAAAATCCAATTATAACATTTTCCTCAATTCATAATTTCTTTCCCTTATTCATATATACATTTCTCATCTGTGTTTTTTTTTAACTTTGTCTAGGATATCTTCAAGTAATTTATTTTCAGGTCTCAAAAATTATTATAAATTGAAAATAACTTAATCCCAAATGTCTTCTTTACTTATACACACCTATAGATGCCAACAACCAGGAGTTTAATGGGAAATTAGACAAACTTGAGTTTGTATCTTGGCCCCATCGTTGATTTCTCTGTGATTAACACTGTACAGTTAAACCCACAAGCATGAATTTCTTCATCTGTAAAAAGAGGTCCTAACTTACAGAGTTGTTGAAAATTAAGTTTTCCATTTGTTTAGCCTTCAACACACTGTCAAGAGCATATTAAGCCTTCTAGAAATAACAGTGTTTCAGATGTGTACCATATTGGGGTTCATGGTAACATTTCTATCATTACACATTATTCCTCTAACTTTCTCAAATGGGTACTAGGCTATACACAAAATATAATATTTTAATTGAACAGCAATATTAAAATATCTTGTTTTTAAAAAATTCTAATATTACTTTAATAAATCTAAGGATCCTCCCAAGCAATTGTCATTTTGTTGCATATCTTTCAAGTTCTTTTCTGTGCATTATTTATTCTTTGCAACATAGATGTGCAGTTCCTTTCAATATTTATGTGCCTTCTTTAAACTGAATGGTATTAAGTTCAAGCTAATATTCTGCAACTTTTTAAATTTAATATACAGTTGAGTCTTGAACAACATGGGGGGTGGGGTGCCAAACTCCATCCCCCACCAGCTGAAAATCTCCAGCTTAATAGTAGTTTGTCCTAATGTACAGTTCCCAGGTTCTCTGGGATTCAACCAACCATGGACCATGTAGCATTGCAGTGTTTCTTGAAAAAAATCTATATGTAAGTGGAGCTGTGCAGTTCAAATATCCATCTACATCCAGTAATATGAGGCTACCTCCACTTTCTAACTGAAGCATAGATTGAATCATAGTTTTCACCACACTACCTCAATTTTTGGACATTTGGATGGATTTCAGGTTGGTCATTAGAAAATATACTGCAATGAGCATCTTTATAAAAATATCAAGCACTTATGCAAGGTTTCTCTAGCATACGTCCCACTAACAGAGTTTCTAAGCCAAAATATGTGCATTCTTCTTAATTTTATAACTATCACAAAACTGGCCTCCAAAATAGCTAGAATAGTACATAAACCAATTAATTGAATGTAAGATTTTCTCTTTTTCCTCTGCTTACATACCAATATTAATATTTAGCTTCTAGTGTTTGACAACTTGATGGGTAAAAATAGTGCTCTTTCATTGTTGTTTTAATTTGATTTTCTTAATAATTAATAGAATCAGTTGTATTTTCATATGCTTAATGCTCATTTGTATTAACTCTTCTATGAAATGCCCCATTAAAACATTTGCTTATTTTTCTTTTGAGAATCATATTATTATCATTATATTCTGGATGTCATTTGGTTGTTATAATATTGCAAATAATTTCTATTTGAGAACCAATAGTCTTTAAAATTTGTTTATAGTCATTTTTTCCCATGAGAAGTTATACAATCTTTATATATTCAGATTTATTATATTTCCCTTCATAACATTAGCTTTTCATGTGTTCTTGAAAAAAATCCTCCCTTGTCCAAAGGCATATATTTGCTCTTCCATATTTTCCTTTTTTTATTCATTTCAAAATGTTTATGGTCTTTAATACATCAGGAATTATGTTTGGCACAGTGCGAGGTATGGATGTAATGGATATATGCTTTCTCATCATTTTCCAGCATAATTTATTGAACATCTTTTCTGATTTGAAATGTGATTTTTATATCATAGTAAGTTCTCATGTCTGTGTTGGCCTATAAGGCAGCTTTTCTTTTTATCCTCAGGTCCTTGCTTTTTTAGAAGCCAGGTAAAAATTTTAAGGTTCAGGAAATCCCCTATAATTTTTTTAATGTATATATTTTTATTGAAGTCCAGTCAGTTTACAATGTTGTGTCAATTTCTGGTGTACAGCATAATGTTTCAGTCATACATGAACATACATAGATTCATTTTCATATTCTTTTTCACCATATATCCAGAGGAAACCTTAATTCAAAAAGATAACATGCACCCCAATGTTCATAGCAGCACTATTTACAATAGCCAAGACATGGAAACAACCTAAATGTCCATCAACAGATGACTAGGTAAAGAAGTTATGATATATTTCTACAATGGAATACTACTCAGCCATAAAAAGTATAAAACAATGCCAATTGCAGCAACTTGGATGGACCTGGAGATTGTCATTCTAAGTAAAGTAATCCCCTATAATTTTGCATAAAGCTTTGTAAATTCAAATGTGCATTTCTCTCCAGCGAGTAATCTTAACTTTAATTAGATCCTTGAATAGTTACACATGCACACACACAATGCAACATGTTGAAAGACTGCATTTAAATGAAGGAGCAAATAGGTGAACTTTTCCACTAAAATTGGTGCAGTAGAATCATGTTGAGTCTCATGTTCATGAGAATCATGTTAAGTAGGCAGAAATCTAAAGCCATTAGAGATGATGTTGAACGCTATTGTTTGCTGGGTAGGTAGTAAAATATTGTTTCATCATATATAAAGAAAGGCCTTTTAATGAGTACACTTACACATTCCTTGGAAGTTTTACATAGTTTACCCTATAGCCATCTGGATTCAGGGTTTTATTTCTTTTGAATTACTGATCATTGCTCTACTTGTAGTACCGTAGGGGCTAGTAGGTTTTCTACTTGAGCTCTCGAGAGCCGAGGAAAATCTGAATTAATCAAAAATTGGCATGTTCTCACTGTTAAATTTTCAAGGGAGTTTCTTCTGTGCAGAGTGTTTGATAATACTGAAAACAGCATCTGTTACAGTTCTTGCTTTGTTTGCTGCTTTGTTGAGACTAGGTTGTTGGTTCTTTGTCACTGAGTTCAGACTTACTGTTTTCTTAATTGGAAGGCCAGCTGCTGGCTCTTTTCATTACACTCTTTTCCCTACAAGCTATTGAAATACTCCTTGGTTTAAAATGCAAAAGTACAATTATAAATACTTAAAAATTATCTCTTATATATATATATAACAGAGTGGGCTGCCCCTAGCACTCTGCTGCTCACCTCTTCAAGACATTTGCCTAAATTTGAGGCTGGGTGAGGTAGGTGGTTGGAGAGCTGAGCTGGGAACCTGTAAAGGACAGAGCTGGACCTCCCTCAGTCAGTCATTCAGTGCTATTGAGATGGAGATATGTCAGGTACTCTTTCAGAAATCATGTCTTTTCTTTCTTTCTTTCTTTCTTTTTTTTTTAGATTCCACATACAAGTTATATTATATGGTAGTTTCCTTTCTCTTTCTGGCTTACTTAGAATGACAATCTTCAGATCCATCCATGTGGCTGCAAATGGATTATTTTATTTTTTTGGCTAAGTAGTATTCCATTGTATAAATATACCACAACTTCTTTATCCAGTCATCTGTCAATGGACGTTTAGGTTGTTTCCATGTCTGGCTATTGTAAATAGTGCTGCTATGAACATTAGGGTGCAGGTGTCTTTTGGAATTAAGGTTCCCTCTGGATATCTGCCTAGGTGTGGGATTCTGGATTATATGGTAAGTCTATTTTTAGTCTGTTGAGGAATCTCCATACTGTTTTCCATAACACCTGCACCAAACTACATTCCCATCAACATTGCAGGAGGGCTCCCTTTTCTCCGCAGCCTCTCCAGCATTTATCATTTGTGGCCTTTTGAATGATGGGCATTCTGACTGACTCACAGACATAGACAAACATGGTTACCAGAGGGAAAGTGGGTGGGAAGGGATAAAGTGTGAATTTGAGATCTGTAGATATTAACTGATATATATATATAACTTATGGTGAAAAAGAATATGAAAACAAATATATATATGTTCATGTATGACTGAAGCATTATCCTATACACCAGAAATCAACACATTGTAAACTGACTATACTTCAATAAAAATATATATATATACAAAAGAAAAAAAAAGAAAAGAAATTAGAGGCCACACCCAGGGGCAACCCAGATATAGACGGTGCAGAGGAAATTTACATTTACCAAAACATCAATGAGCCCCAGGCCAGCCCAATGCCTGAACAGAATGAGGTGAGTGGACCTCACCCTGTCTACCCAACGGAGGAAAGAGGCGGCACCATGAAAATAAAATCTCAGAGCCTTCATACTTCCTTCATCATGATGTCCAGTATATCATCAAAGTATGCAAAGCATGTGGAGAGTCAATAAGCAGCAATGAAGAGAAAAAGAAAACAGAGGTAGATACATTACATAAAATTCAGTTTATGTTATTAAACTTCATGATGTTTGCACTTTTCCTCTTTTGATGTTTTAGTCTCTGGATATGTCACACATGGATGAGGCATACAAGAATTGTAATCTTATCTATAGCACATGTACTGTATACTTACTACCTAAATCCTGAACAGCCTCATATTTATTAATTTTAAATTCTCAATGACAAACTCAAGTTAAATGTATAATTTGAAGTGTAAGACAGAAAAAAATCAAGTAGACAAATTTACAGCTATAAGTTTTTTAATTGGTTAAATATGTAGTTGATTTTCTTTTCCAAATACAAAATTTGTGCAGGACCTTCAAGAAATACAAAAAAAAAAATTCCTTTTTTAAAACTGAGAGCTTCTTTTGGGAAGAAGAAATTTAAGCTATGATTATCATTAATTATGTTGGTTCAATTCATTTGACAGGCTGTTATCATTGACCTCCCAAAATGAAATATGATTGAGTGAAATCAAAAAGATAATAATTAACTCAACTCAGAGAGGTCCTTTTAAATATTACATAAGTTAAGGTTAATTGGAGCATTCCCTAAGCCCTTTAAGTATCTTACTTTTCATGGATAGGTTAGTAGAGAAATTATATTCAGAGCAGCCGTCATCAAAAATTGATCTCTGTAATTCCCTGCTCCTTGTTAGCAAGATGTTAAATTTGATAATTCCTTGTTGCTAAAAGCATTTCTTAATTGTATCTTTGACTATTTGGATTTAAGGCACTTACCAAGAAGTAAGTTAGCTCGGAAAACAGTTGGCTGTTATGAAAGCAGAAATTCAAAGAGTTACAGGTTGGAAGAGACAGCAACCAGGAACAAGGGTTTCTCAATAACCTGAATGTGGAGCTGTGATGAAGTGCTGTGATGGGTTTGGGGTTGTCTTCTTTGAGAAGGGCCAATATATTATGGATGAAAGAAGGACAGAATGTTCTATCCATTAGGGCTATGCACAAATGTGCAGGGCTGTCACTTCAGTAACGCAGAACATCTCTTTCCATTTCTTATTTTATTTATTTGGGTCCTGTTCTGTCTCCTAAGTCAAAAGAAATAAAAGGAAATATATACAAATGGAATCTAATTAAACTTAAAAGCTTTCACAACAGAAAAGGAAACCACTGGCAAAACAAAAAGACAACCTACTGAGTGGGAAAAAAAATATTTGCAAATGTTGTACACTGTTGGTGGGAATGTAAATTCCCACTGTGGAAAACAGTATGGAGCTTCCCCCAAAACCTAAAAATAGAAACACAATATGATCCAGCAATTCTGCTACTGAGTATGTATCCAGAAAAAAATGAAAATGTTAATTCAAAAAAAAAAAAGGTGCACCCTAGTGTTCATAGCAGCATTGTTTATAATAGCCAAGATATGGAAGCAACCCAAATGCCCATTAACAGATGAATGGATAGAGAAGATGTAGTGTGTGTGTGTGTGTGTGTGTGTGTGTGTGTGTGTGTATACACACACATATGTATATATATTACTCAGTCTTAAAAAGAATGAAATTCTGCCACTTACAGCCATGTGGGTAGACCTAGAGAATATTATGCCTACTGAAATAGAGAAAGACAAATACTGTGTGATATCACTTATATATGGAAACTAAAAAATCATATGAATGACTGTGTATGCAAAACAGAAAGAGACTCACAAATATAGACGACAAACTAGTGGTTACCAAAGGGGAGAGGGAAAGGTGAAGGGGCAAATCAGGGGTAGGGATTAAGAGATACAAACTATGATGTATAAAACAGACCAGCAACAAGGATATATTGTATAGCACAAGAAGGTATAGCCACTGTCTTGTAATAGCTTTTAATGGAGTATAATCTGTAAAAATATTGAATCACTATGTTGCACACCTGAAACTAATACAATATTGTAAATCAACTATACTTCAATTAAAAAAAAAAAGAATATCTCTACCAATTTGAACTAAGGTGTTTCCATATGATTTTATTTTGCCAATAAAACATGAGTTGACATGATACGTATCATATCTATAGACAAAAACTTGACGTGTCATCATGGGGCCATTTTTTTCTTTTTCTCCCTCCTTCCAAAATCACAGTAGCACTGACTGAGATGGAGCGTCTCTCAGTTGACATCTGTGAGTGACTGCTGAGGGCACTCAAACCCTCCTGACAGCCATCAATGGCCGTACAGCATCAGTGAGAGGTATCTTTTTTTTTTTTTTTTTTTTTTTTTGGTTTAAGCTTGTAAGATTAATAACAGCTGGCTAAAATTGTACACTTTCCAGATCACACTGGCAGGTATTCTTGCCATGCGTCCCCCTCATTTTTCTTCAATTAGCACTTTGTCAGCCTTAAAAAAAAAATCCATGTAAAGTTCTTAAAATTAAGGAGTGTCTTCAATCAAATAAAAGTTATTTGGGTGAGAAACATCATAGACCATGAAGCAGGACAACTAGGAGATAAGGCAGCCAGGAAAGAAGTTGGGTTCTTTACCTGAGTTGGTAACATGGGTTTGAGTAAAAAGGGTACTAATTGCTATCTGGAGCCTTTCAGGACTCATAAACAGCCAGGAGTGATGGGGTTGCCCCAGGAGGGAGTCCTAATAACGAGTTTGGGGCTACTAAACCTCAGAACAGGGGCAAAGTAGAGAAGTTGAACCTGAGACATAATCACTTAAGAGTCAGCACTAAGGGGTTAGAGTACAGCTCAGTGGTAGGATGTGTGCCTAGCATGCACAAGGTCCTGGGTTCAATCCCCAGCACCTCCATTAAAATAAATAAACAAACCTGATTATCTCCCCCACCAAAAATAAATTAATTAAAATTTTTTGAAAAAAGAGTCAGCAGTAAAAACAAATCTTCTCTGGAAAAAAAGCTTCAATGCAGGATCCAGAACCCATTCAGATTTAGGCAAAGCAGTGCATTCACAGAAAAAGCTCACCAAGCAGCGGAGTCCCAGCCACCATGAGTGAAATTCTAAAACACTAAACAACTAATTTTAACTCCAGGGATTCTTTGTGTCTAGATCATTCACAGAATAGAGAATATTATGTATAAAATATTTAAAGAAACAAATGAGGCAGTTTCTTAAATAAACATTCATCAGAGAAAATGTGAGAAACAGATTTGGAAATAAAACTGAAAATAGAAAGTTGTAAAAAAGAACAAAAACGTATTATAATTAAAAATCAGTAGATGGTTGAGACAATTACTAAATTATAGGACAAGGACCTATGCTCATCTTATTAAATAAAAAAAGTTTAAAAAATTTGACACCTAATCCTTTTTTACGAAATACTTAGATAGAAATATTTAGAATATTTGCGATCCAGAGAAAGTTCTTTAACCTGATTAACAGTGTAGGAGGTGACAGAGCAAAGGTAAGAGAAGCAGAAAGGCACAAGGATTAGAAAGAGGGCGATGAATCGTCATTTGCAGTTGATGTGGTTGTTTTCATGGGGAACAGAAGAAAACACAGGCATATTATCAGTATTAGAGAAGACAGAATAAAATAGTATGGTGGATCAAAATCAGAAAATGTGCAGAAAAAATAGTGTTTACCAACAAGAAGTAGAAGTAAATAGCAAGATAAAATAAATACCTAGAAATGAGTGTAACAAAAGTCGTGCAAGACCTGTGCACAGAAAATTGTCTATCTACTGAAAAATCATTGAAACTCTAAACACTGAGATATACCCATATCAATAGATAGAATGAATGAATATCATAAAAATGCCATGTCTTCTCCACAGATTCAAACTGATCTACACACTCAATGATTCTAAAATTTATATAGAATAGCAGAGAACTGTAAGTAGTTCACATCTTTCTGAAGAAGAAAAGTGTGAAAGAAAAGCCTTTACTAAATCCAGAGACTTATTTTAAGTTATAGTAATTCAGACAGTGTAAAAAGTGTACAACGAAAGGCAAATTGACATAAAGAACAAAATGGTGAACCCAGAAATAGACCCACACAAATATGCCACTTTGATTTAGAGCTGAGGCAGCAAAATAAGCAACAAAAATCTGTTATCCATATGGAAGAAAAATGGAATTGAATTCCTCCATCACAACAGATCCATAATTCAAACCCAGACAGCTTAAAGCTTGAAATTTCATAGACAGAACTTTACAGTGTTTGAAGGAAAATACAGATGAATGTATTTTTGATATTGGGAGACAGAAAGTTTCTTAAACAGGATATAAAAAGTTTTCATTATTAGAGAAAAAACATTTAAATGTGGCTGTATTAAGTTCAAAAACTTGTTCATCCAAAAATATCTTAAAGTGACAAATCAAGTTATAGATTTGGGGAAATACTGGCAACTCACAACTAATAAAACATTAGTTTATATATAAATAAAATAATAATATATAATATATATAATACATAATGACATCTATAAATATATGTAATAGGAAGACAGTCTGTTTTAATAATCTTTTCCTATATAACAAACCACTCCAGAACCTAATAGTGGATCAAAACAAGAAGCATGTATTTTTTCATGGCTTTGCAACCTAGTGTGCCATTGTGGTCGCTTGTCTCTGGGCTGCATCGCGTTGACCTGGACGGAGAGACATACCCAGAAAAGTCCCAGATGACATGACCACATTTCAGCCACCTGCTCTTGTGTGGCTCAATTGTTCTTGACTGGCTGGGACGCTCTCATTTTAATCTCACATCTTCCAGATCCTCTCTCCAAGTGGTTTCTCCATCCACCTTGGTAGTCAGGCTTCTTTACATGATGGTTTAGGGCTCCGAGAGACTGACAGGGAGGTGTTAAGGCCCTCCTAGGCACAGAAGAAACACAGCATTTCTTCTGTCTCATTCTGTTTGTCAAACTCAGACACAGATGTGAGGGGAGGAGACATAGACACTAACTTTTGTTGGAAGAACTGGCAAAAAGTCTTTAGGATAAGAAAAATTGCAAGGGTCGTTTTTCAAATGATCTACCATGTAAACCCACAAAAAATGAACAAATGTCATAAGCAGGCATCCCCCAGCAGAAAAAAGAAATAATCATCAAAGGAATTGCTCAGCCTCTTTAGGCTCATGATTAGTCAGAGTGAAGGCCACAGTGAGGTTCCATTTTACAATTGTTTAACCGGCAAAAAAAAAAAAAAAAAAAATCTGACAATATCAAATATTAGAGAAACTTCATATTACTGAGAATTTCTATTCTTAGGTAATGAGTGTTCACTGATGTAACTCTTTGGCGAACAATTCAGCATTGTCTTGTAAATCTGAGCCTCCCCACAATTAGGCTCTAGTATGCCTGGGACATTCTTGCTGGGATGGACCAGAAGACTTGTAAGAATGCTCCCGATGGCATTATTTGTCATAACAAAACCTAGAAACAAACTCAATATCCATGAATGGAAAGTGGGTAATTAAAATTTTGATATCCTTATACTCTGGAATACTATTCTACAGGGGAAATGAATATGATGATATAATATCATGGATGACACATGGAAACATATGTTAAGTGAAAAGAACATAGAGTATGATACTTTATAATTCCAAAGCAAACAAAAGTAAACAATATATTGATATAAATTCAGACATACACCCATAGGTATTCATCACTATTTATAGTGATAAAATCATATACAGGTATAAAACACAATATGCCATTGTAGGCAAGACATGTAGGCAGAATTTTTTTTTTTATTTCTTTAATTTTGTACCTGTATGAGATGACGGATGTTCACTAAACTTATGATCATCGAAAAAAAAAAAAAAAAGCTCTGTGGACAGAATATGGGAGGATGGCACAGGTAGGTATGTGTAATTCACAAATGTTTTAGGACTTGTGTAATAGATTTATGATATTTATTATTATTATTATTATTCTAAGTTGTACTATTCTCTCCTCTAAATCATGCTACCTTATTTAGGAAAATTGGAACGTTTTTGTGCACTTACACACATCAGGGATTTATGTAACATGCATTTTCCTTCTTTTTTCCCCTATTCCTTTTCCTTCCTCACCTGACTGAAATTACTTTTCTCTTTGTATTATTTATTGCTGCATAAAAGTTAATCCAAAATTCAGCAAATCATGACAACAAGCATTTATTTTATCACGCTGTTTCACAGGGTGAGGAATCTGGCAGGGGCTCAGATAGATAATTCTGACTCAGGATCTCCTGAAGTCACTCAAGATGTAGGCTGAGGCTACAAGCATCTGAAGACTCGACCTGGCTCTCGAATCTCCTTCTGCATTTGCTTCCTGGTGGTGGGAAGCCTCACACAGGTCCTTGCTGACTGTTGCTCAGAAGCCTCAGTTCTTCACCATGTGGGCTTTTCCGTGGGACTGCCCATGGTACCACAGTGGGCTTCTCCTAAAGCAAGGGATCCAAAAGAGACAGCAGTCCAGACAGGCAATCTCAGGAGTGACATACCATCATTTTGGCCATCTTTTACCTGTCACACAGGGCCAATCCTGGTGTAATATGGAAAGGGCCTCCAGGCGGAGACTACCAGGAGGAAAGGACCATGGGAGCCATGTTGGAGGCTGGCTATCACATTCAGGGGCTAAGGGTAAAAAATACATCAGTAGTACAACTGAGAAGAAAAATGTGAATAATATGTTTCTCAGTTTAGCATCGTGAAACACTGGCATCCTCAGATTTATAAACTAATAGAATCCTCATAAATCTCTTCTTAGAGATTTTCTCTAAGGCAGTTTCTCTACAGATTTTAGTTTCTTCCTAATTAAATCCACTTTTCGCTCATCAGCTTGTGAGAAAAATATTCACTATTTTGATTTATATATATTGGTTTATAAATTAATGACAACCATAATTGTAATTGATTGGTATTATTCTCAGAGAAAAGATGAAATCTTTCCTACATCTTTTAAGTTAAATAGTTTATATAAACTAGTGTGAGGAAATCCTCCCCCCCATCCATTTTTTATGAACTTTCTATAGTTACATCAACGTTTACCTTCACCTGTGAATATTTAAAGAACAATGTTGGAGATTGTTTCTCCTGACTAAATTAGTTACTGACTAAAATAAAATTTCAAGTAATTTTCCAGCTGTCTTACTCCTGTGAAAAGATGGTCTATGTTCCATAAATTTACATATTTTTTTTTTCATGTTTCTCCCTCTAAATTCCTTTTGGATACTGGAGTTTAGGGTGTCCAGTGCATTGTCATTAAATGTTTTTGCAGCAATGGGAGGTGTCCCTTCGATGCAGTCTGTGGTTGCCATCAGCCATCTGAAACACATTCCTTCTTGGTGTTTGATCGAGGTACTTATCCATACACATAGTATTTTATGGACAATGAATGACCATAATTATGTTTATACAGTTAACTAACACTGCAAAACTTCATATTTAAACAAGTAATTGTAATGTGTGAATTTGGATAAATGGTAAAGCTGTTTCTAATGTTTTCATTCCTGTGTTTTCAAAATATTTCATGTATTATAGGAGTAATTTTCCAGTTCAACTGTGTCATGATGTGTGTGTGTGTGTGTGTTATGGCTCTTTCTCCATTAAAAAGATTCTTTTTTCAAATAACTCATCCTGATGTTGATTTGATTCATGTTAATTGTGCTATTTTTGATACATTTGTGTTTTACAAACAATCTAAATTAGCAGGAGGAATTACAGTTTGTGATAATAAATGCTTTCTTGGGGGAAATAGTCCTTCTCTAGAACCCTCTGATCCTCTGAAGACAGTCTGTGTGTGTCTGTATAAGTGATGAAAGCTAGTTTTGATAGTTTGTGTTCTGAATATAACTAACCTATATTGCACTCAGCATTTTTGAAAACACAGTAGAGCAATCATTTATTATCTAAAGGAATCTCTATACAGAAAATGCCACAGAAATAGTGCTGGCTGACAATCTTGATGGGATATTTTGTTTCAGAGAATATTTTGGTCAATTTTAGGATTTTTCTAAAAGTTGTATACGCCTGGCAGATTTTTCTAACCATTAATAGATGAAAACCTTTCTGGCAGTCACTGGTTAATTTTATGTGGTTTCATAGATTTCATAAAGCTGAGACTTTAGATTTTTTTCCACTTCTTCACATTTAATTTTATTATTCCATCTTTTCTTTCAGCAAATTTACAAGGAAATGTAATGCATTGAGTAAAACGCTGAAAGCACTTGGATGGTTAGACATTTTAATTATGAAGCTTCTCATTTCGTGTCTTTGTTTGTCATAAAAGCAGACAGTTACTGAGGCAGTGAGAGCTACCTGAACATAAAGAACCTGGGCTGTTTCAAATGCTCGTGCCAACATCATGCATATATCTAAAATTCTGATGTACTGTTCCATCTGCAATTATGTTTGATTGGTTTTATTTGTCATTTCCAGGCAGTCCCAAATGAATCACTAAAAAATAGTCCATCAATTCCTCAATATAAAATGATTCATTATTGTAGAATATGATAGTGTAAAAACATAGTTTCCCCAAAAAAGATTACCTTGCAAAAAAGTGAAAGTGTCCCGTCTCCTCTGAGAGCACAATAATTCAAGGCTGGAAATGCAGTTTTGCTCCATGGCTGAACGAACTGAGCTCATTTTAGCATACTGTCTAAACACATGAATAAAAAGACAGGAAAAAATGTAATGGAAATTTATGACGTACAGTCTGTTCTTCTATTGTTAACCTAGCTTTCCAGTTGTAAAGAAATGTGACTATCTTAAAAGAGTTATTTCTCCCTATAATTTCTACTATTTAATTGATTGTATAATTGATAATGCTTGCAGAGAATACAGCAGTCAGTAATCTTTTTAATAATGAAATGAAACAAAGATGTAATCTAAGGGCATAAAAGTAATGGACAAATTGACACAGGTTTTAATGAGAATTCCTTGTAAAAACCTTTAGTGATTTTCCTTTTGGAAGTGAAGGGACTTTTTTTTTTTAAAACAAGACTCATCATTAAAGCAGACAGATGATGCAAAGAAAAGATACAGAGTTAGAGTATCAGAATGTATAGAAAACCCTGAGTTGAGATTACAGAGTCAGTAACATTTTGTTGACTCAGACTTACGCAGCGTGCAAGCTCTATTATCTCTGAAAGCTCTTTGAAAGAGTATTTTATATAGAAAGATATGCTTCATCTACATTTAAACTCTCTTTCAAATAAGATCACGGATAAATGACCCTTTCATCCCAGAGCTGCCACCTACTACCTGTGTAATTTTAGACTAATAACTTAACATGTCTGTTCCTCTGTTTCTTCATCTGTAAACTAGAATAATAAAAATAACAAACTATAGCACTATGATAGGAATTACATAAAGTTATAAATGTCAAGTGGTTTAGAAAAGTGTAGAATAATAATGCACACTTAATCAGTATTAGCCATTAGTATTAATTATAGTATGATGTGTTCTCTAGAAGTTTTTATATACTGATGTTAGAAACTTACAAATATATATATTTTTTAAATTGTGTTCATCATAGAAAGTCCTTGTTTAGGAAGTATAAAGAGTGATATTGTTTCCACATCAATCTTCTTTTTCTGAAGGCGTGATACCATCATAACATTCAAGGAGAAACACTTTATTAAATGTTTTGCCGGTGGACCTGTTTTTTACTGACTGACATCATCATCCATCCTCCACACAGTGGCTAAAACATATCTGAAGTATCAGTTCATCTCTGCTTAAGAGAACAGAAGTCATTCTATTACAATGAGTTTGTAAAAAGGTATCCAGTGTATTGAAAAGAGTATTCCACTGAAAATTGATAGAGTCATCTCATGGCATTCCAGTAAATCTGCCTTTCTCTCCTATGTAGTCTAAATATTCAGTGTCCCACTGAGTAATTACACAAGAAAGCATGGGCTGGCTTTGATTTGTAGTTCCACTGTTTACTTTGCCGCGTGAAGCTGGATGAGTACCTACTTCAATGTTTTAAGTTTCTCATCTGTTAAACAGGAATAAAAATAGTGTCCGCTTCATGGAATAGTAGTGAGGACTGAATAAACTCATCTATGTTAAAACGCTTAACCCTGTGCCGGGTACAGCGAAAGCAGTTAGTATAGTGTTACCTTTTTCCCTTCTATTAACTTACGAATTGTTTATTCTTTTGTTATCGTTTGTTACCCTACAGTGTATGCTGTCAATCCATCCTATCTAATACAAAATATATCTTTCATCCATCCCAAAACAAAGCTAGAACCTTGAGACATTTTAATTCCACATGCACTATGCCTTTTGTATAACTTTGGTTAGACATTTTAAATCTATATTTACAAAACCCCCACGAAACAGAGCTATAATTGCTTTGTATCGTTAATATTCAGTCCATCTTCAGTTATCTTTTCCCTCATCATTGCCCTTTCCCTTGCTCTGGGTAACTGTCTTCATTTCTGTTTCCTTCTTGGGTCACTTCACTCCTGCCTCTTTGAGGCTCCTGCTCTTTGGAGTCTCCAACAGCTCCCAGCTGCCTTCAAAACAGTTATTTCTATATTTTACCTGTTTTGGTTTTTTTTTCCTAGTTGTTCTAGGTATGCATGGCTGGCCTGCCTTCTGCTACTCCATTACACCTTGGAATTTTTTACCATTATTTTTTATGCATGTCAAACAGCAACACTTCAAGGAAGATCGTATCACTACTTCTGTTTTGTATATCAGGAAATTTGTGTCCTCCGATACATACCAGCTTTCCTAAGACCACTCAGCTCAGAAGTTCTATAGTCACAATTCAAATGCAGGCCTGTATGAATCCAGCTCTCACACTTTCTCTACTTAGTAAAGACATAATCAAGGCTACATGAAGCTCTTGATTATTAACATGCGTTTAAAGAGAACGTCCTCTGTTCCAGGCATCATAGTACATGTTGTGCACAATGTGGGCAGGGAAGATAGGGTGCAGAGAGCGTATGCAAAGATCAGTTTCCCTCCCACAATTCCAAGGTGCAGAAAAAATATACACACACAGAATTATCAAGAAATACATGTGCTAAACTACAGGTATTGTGGGGACCCACTTAGAGCCTCAGAGTTGGTGTAAAAATTATTTTAAGCTGAAAACATTTGAGATTCAACAGATGCAAGACAAAAGACTTCTTGGAGTTTCCCCTATCCACCTAAAAGCAGGGCTTAAGTTCTGCTTGTGAAGGTGACCCCTCTCATTTCTAGGAATGAGAGAAGAATCCTTATCATCGGAGATGGAGAAGGCACTGAGTCTGGATAAACAAGGCTTATCTACCATTAGTTTAGCCCACGTATTTACCTGCCTCAAAGGTACCACCCCTAGAAGCCCAAACCCCTTTTCCCTTGTGTAGTCTCTTCTTCTATTGTGCTTTTGAAAAAAGGTCTATAACCTTCTGAGTCTAACTGAGTCTTGGGGTTCTCACTTCTTTTCTGGGAAGCTTCATACATACAAAAATTTTAACATCAATAAAGTGTATGTGCTTTTTCTCTTCTTAAACTGTCTTTTATCAGTGTAATTGGCCAGCCCCACGTATGCTTATTAAGAGTGTAGAGAAAAGGTTTTTCCTCCTCTACAGTATCCACAGGATGCTCCAGAGAAGTTATGTGTGAGGAATGCATTTGGGAAGGATTTCATATTTCAGAGAGGAAATTGTATTTGAACTACTTCCTAAAAGATGGAAGAGACTGCCAAGGTAGGAAATGAACAGCAGATGATGGAACTTTATTGACTGTATTTTGTACATGGTGGGGAACTGCTGCTGATTTGGAACATGGGGAGTGATGTAATAATAAGGCCTGCATGGTATTAGAAAATAAAGGGTTAAAAAGGAGACCCGGAGCTGCTCTGGTGGGGTAGCAGGTGATACAGACAGAAATATGTTAATAGGCTGCCTTTGCGTGTGTATGTTTCTGACTAAGGAGGGAAGTTTTTCTGAAAAACTAGGCAGAATATAACTTTCCCTGTTACCACAAATTGATAACATTACAGGCAGAGGGAGAAACTTTACAAATTAGAGAAAGAACAAAATGTAAATCCAGGTGGGTCATTTCCAGGTTAAAAAGCAAAAACAATATTTAAAGATCTTATTGGGAGAAAGAACTCTCATGAAAACAGAATGGTGACACTATAAAGTTACCTTTAAACCACCACACACGTAATGATGGATGCCCTGCAAATAGTACTAAAACCTCAGACAAGAATCAAAACTACAACACAACATTATAGTTTACTACAAGATACTGAATATGGTTCCCTGTGCTATATAGTATAAATTGATCGTTTATCTATTTTATATAAAGTAGTTAGTATCTGCAAATGTCGAACTCCCAGTTTATCCCTTCATATTCATAAAAATGAATATGAAAACGAATATATGTATGCATATGCATGACTGAAACATTATGCTGTACATCAGTTTTGGTGTACACCAAAATTGGCACAACATTGTAAACTGGCTATACGTCAATTAAAAACACTAAAACAAAAAAAGAAAGAAAGAAAACCATATCGTAACACCAATTTCCCCTTAAATCTCTCTCCCACTAGATTGTAACTCCCAGAACAGAAGCTGTATCAGTATCTATTTAATTATTCCTGTGGAACAGTTAAGGATCTAGTAATTATTTGTTAAATAATTTACTGACTGAAATACCACCAACGAGGGGGAAATGCTGATATAAAAAAATTCATTAAATATGGAAGTAAAGGATTTCAGACCATACCGGAAAAAAATCTGTTCTCCCAGTAAAAATAAGCTAATGAGTTTTTCTAGTTCTTTGTGAAGAGAAACTATAGATTTATATTTGAACCAAACTCTAAATCCTTTAGAAATATATATATAGTTAAATGACTGGTAAGATGTAACTACTTTTTCTTCAGTTTGCTCATTCCATTATGCTCATAATTTTCTTTATCTCCACGTCCAGAGCTAAAAAACTCCCAGCAGTTTTTCTGGGTAGCCCTCTGGACTATATATTATACATCACCATCATAATCAAATACTGATGCCGAATAGTAGATTAAACCAGGAAAGAAACACCGCCTTCTGAATGAGGCTTTTATAAGACTTATTTCTGTATGTATTACACATCGCCAGTGCAGCACAGTTGTAAAAAATAATAAAAATAATCACAAATGAAGTTATTTTAAATGTTTCATCTGTTCATTCAGTTCAATATTGTTTCAAATATTTGATCAAAACAGTTCTAGATGCTTGTGTCCATTTTAGACTCAATTTGATTGATACAACCCTTGCGTTCATTTCCACTGTTCTTGGAGATATGGGGATAACACGGCCTTCGAGTCTGTAATAACAGTAAATTCTCATCTCGTCCAATTCATTTGAGTAGTACCATCCTCAGTTATAGCTTCACAACTTCTCAAATTATTTACTTATTTTTTTAGTGAGGTCCTGGGATTGAACCCAAGCACGCCCTCTGTCACTGAACTATGACCCGCCACTGCACGTAACTTTTTATTTTGATATGATCTCAAATTAATATAAAAATTGCCAAAAACTGCCATAAAATCTTTATACAGTTTGACCAAGTATTTCTATTTTGTCCCATTTGCTTATTTATTACCACTCTTTCTCCTTCTACCTGTTTGTATAAGTGTACACACATGTGCATGAGTGTGTACGCTATAAATGTTTTAATTTTCCGGAGCCATTTGAGAGTAAATTGTAGAGTCATATCCCATTAGATCGAAAAAGGTCATTGTATTCTTCCAAAGGCAAAGGAATAGCTACAGTACAATTTTCAAAATCTAGAATGTTTAATACTTATGCAATAATATTCTCTAATCTACAGTTCCTGTTCAAATTCCACCAATTGTCCCAATAATGTCCTTTGTACCTGTTTCTTTCCTGGTTAGGGATTCAGTCTGTTATTGTAAATTCCATGCCAGTGTCATGTTCTTTGACCCAGAACATTTCCTCAAATCTTCTTTGTCCACCTTGACTTTGGCATTTTGGAAAACCACGGATGAATTCTTTTTTCAGACTTGTCTTCAACAAACGTGACTAGTGTTCTTCTCCATGTACTATATCCAGAAGCACGTGATGTTAACTTGTCCTGATATGGTCATATTAATTTGATGATTTGGCTAAGGAAATCAACCAAATATCTAAGTATAAAGTTAAGATTTTTTTTTTTTTAATTAGTAACTGATTTTACTTATGAAGCTTTGGCCTGCCAGGTTTATCATCTATTAATTCTTTTTTTTGACTCTCTAATTCTTTCTACATTTTTTAGCTAATCTTCTTCTATAAGGAAGAACTCCCTTTTCCCTTTATTTATTTATCCATTCATGTATTCATTCATTCATTTCTTCATTCATGTCAGTATGAATTTAGATTATTATCCATTATTATCTAGCCAGTGGTTGCCCCTTCCAACTGGCTCCTTTGTCCTTTACATATGTCCCAACCATATTTTGAACCCTTCCTTCCTTTGAAAAAGCAAAATAATCCAAGATCAGTGTGTCCTTTCCCTGCCCCAGACCTGAAATCATCTTCTTCACTAAGAAGCTTAGACCCTTTCAGTAAAGAAAGTAATCATCTTCTTTCATTTTCAGTCCTTTTATTTATTTGCCATCAGCCTCTATGTCTCAAAAAAGTCCTGGGAAGTAAGAGGAAATAATTGAACACGAAAGTCCTATTTTTAAATGTACAGTTTTATAGAGAGTAAGATCATGAGCAATGAAAATAACTGAAGGTGAGTTCTTTCTCTGTTGGATGTATGTAAATATGCAAAATAATATTATTTTAATTATCACAAAATTCCACTGGAAGTAATGTTTGGGAAAGACAAGTTCATTTCCTCAGTATAAAGAGCTCAATGATAATAACTGTATATGTTCTCTGTATCAGGCATGTGCTGTCTTAGACGAGACTCTCAGGCCTTCTGGGCACAACTCGGATTTGGTTCTGCAGGTGAGCAGACCTAGAGGAAGGAGCTTCAGTTTCCTTTACACATTTTTCAATTAACACTTACCCTTTGGATCAGCTCACCTCTCCCCACGGTCACGCCGCGGGCAGCTAAATGATGAACTTGCTTTCCCAGACTCCCTCAGAAGCGCTGAGCTATTTTAATCGTTGATCCATGTGGAGAGATGATTGATGTGAAAAGGAAACTAGGCTTGCTCACTCTCACACTTTATAAAATCCCCTTCCATTTATCATTCACTATACAAAAGCCCTCAAGATTAGTTTTGTTTAAAGATTATTTGCATTTAAATTGTGAGGCTATTGTAGAGTACTTGTATTTATGACTGAGGTTAAAAGCGAAAGTCATCAGTGGTTTAATCTTTTTTAAAACAATATTCCCTAAAGCAACCCAAAGCATTGAACACGCTACAATACTTTGTGGAAATTTCTTTAGCGAGGGGGACACTGTGGAGTCAACAACGTAAAAGAGAAAAAAAAAAAAAAAAAAAAAGATCTTTATTTTCTGCTATGTTGAAGCCAAAAATATATTCCATTAGAATAATAGTCCTTGATGTGAGCTACTCTTTACAAACAAAAATGAAGCTTTTCATTTTCAAATTGCAATTGTATAAGCCAATTTTTTTCTCAAGTACCATGTGGAGTTAATTGACTTCCAGTAACCTAAATTATGCTGTTACCTTACAGTTCAATTTAAAATTGTTAAGCAGAGAAATTTAGAAAAGCTAGAATGAAAACATTAAGCATAAAATAGACTGTAATGTAACACCATAGCAGTTCTAAGTCGATTGTACACAACGCGGATTATAGCTGTGAGTGTAAAACACAATTATCTATATTCTTTCATTCATTTCAAAGAGTTCACGGGGTCATTCCCATCAAGTAAACAATCTCACTTTTGAGTTTTCCCAATAAAGATATCTGACTGGAATAACTCTCAAAAGCCTTTAGTTTTAAAAGGTTTAGGATACTTATTAAGTAACCTTTATATAATACTTCAAGAAGGACCATTTTTATGATAATAGTTTTTTATCTGATAAATGAAAAAAATCTTGCTTATATTTTTAAAAAGTTTAGCAAACAAGACTATTTGGTAAAAACTTATGTAAGCCTGAAGGTGAAGACTGTGTACATCTGAAGTGAATTTGCCGAAGGAATAAAATGTTACTTACTCTGTCTGGTTCGTGCTGACCTATCCATCTTTATGTAAAACTTAAATATCAGATAATCTAGTGCTTTGATTTTACAATTACGTATTTGGTTTATCAGGTTCGATACAGTCTACCTAAGAATTACGTGTTATACTATATATGTTGTACTAATCATGAGGGGTGAGCCTGAACCTTCTATTTTTCCTTTATGTCTCAAAGCACAAGACTTATGGAAAAGACCTATGTAATTAAAAAACATTTTCTCATTATCTGTATATTTGTTAAATGTAATAAAGAAAATATTACAGAAATTCACTAGTTCTCCACAGAACTTTATGTTCATGGTGTTCATGGTTACATATTTATTCAAACTTTTATCAAGTATTCACTCAGAGCATGAAAAATATACATATATATAACCTGTCAGAAAAAAGATACATAAAAGATTTTAAATGGAATTCTTAAACAGATATTTGTAGTTTTTATACCATATTTACTCTTATTTGCCTTGAGAATGAGGTACAGAGCAAATGAAATAATATAAATTATAACATTTTGAGATCTCTTTTTATAAAAAGAGATCAAAATGACACATACAAGGTAATACTATGCTTTGCTGGTCACAGTTCTCTTAATAATTCATTACCCTACTGATGTTTCTAGATGTTAGGTAAAACCATTTTTAAGAACATGGTACATTTAAACCTTTCAGCAGCCCCTTTTCTCAATTCAAATATATGCATCATATATTTAATCGTCTGATATTAATTAGGTGTTTATTCATTTGAGTCGCCTTCAGTAGACCCAAGACAGTGCTGGACTGCAGGTCCTAGAACTAGTAACAACATTATTTTGGAACAAGGAGACTTCGAAACACTCTGCAAATTAATTCTTCATGTGATTACATCCTCTCTGTTTTCATAGAGTATTGACGTCGAATATATTATTGGAACAAAATTATAATTATTACCAGAGCTTGATCTTAAAAGCCAAACATGCTAAGAGGAGTGAGATTTTGAATTTCCATACATTACAGCACCCGGTAGCGTTCTATGAACGTTGATGAATGCTGCTTTGTTCCAGAGGCAGAAACTCCCTTTTTGTCTTTGTCTCTGGGCTACCTAGGCATTCGTGTGTTTTCCTAGTAGTGGTAATTTCCTGGTGCTTGGTAGAAGTTATTTCTTTTGCATCCTGGGCATTTTGAATATTATGTTATGAGACTTCGTATGTTATTTAAATCTTCTGTTTTATCCAACCTCCTACGATGCACCTGTAGGGGAAGGAGGCAGCGCCTCAATCCTACCACCTGGCGGTGGAAGCAGAGCTTCCCCACTTGGCTCCTCCATTCCTGTAGGAGGAGGTCCTCGTTACTTCGAGCAGAGCAGATTCAGCCTCCCCGCTAGACCCCTGCTGACATTGCTATGAAAGTCTCTGTGAGAGACAGTAAGAATCTAAATTTGGGGAGTGTCGTCTGAGAATGGAAATCAAGGGATAGTTGTAAGCACACTGAAGAGTCTGAGGGACACTGAAGAGTGCAGGGGATGAGATATCAAAGATGGCATCCAGATTCTTGTTTTGTGAGTGAGAAAATGGTGGTATTACATCAGAAACGCAAAATGTATCATATTTCCCTTAATATTTAGCACAATTATCACACAGCAATACTGTTTAATAATGTTTGATTACCCAATTTTAAAGCACATGGAAGTTTTCATTTATTCAGACGATTTGTGTTTTTCTTCGATATGGCAAATGCAAGTACATCTGCACTGATCTTTCTGATTCCATGTTCTACACACATTCTGCAATAATCTATACAAACCTAAAAAATGATTTACTTAAAACCCAGTTTTGGACCTATTATACTCAGTTTCAAATACCTTCAATATCTCATCACCTTCTACTTGCATGGATAATAATTTTGATATTTAATACATCATATGATTAATTAAAAAAATTTTTTTAATTTAACCACTTAATAACCTTTAGGTAAATTTTATATTCTCAATCATATTGTATCATTATTGGTCAGAAAATTTTCTCAATTCACTTTCTATAATTGGACTATATCCACCCCAAACTCTTTTCACCATTATCTGTTCTCTTTGAAATTCTACTTGCTAAAAATGGTTTGGGATAGGACAGTAAATAAATGCATCAAAATTAATTTCAGACTTAATCATTTTTAATTAAAACATAAGAAAAATATTCCCAGACATAAAACTGAAATATAAACAGGTAAATTTGAATACATAGAATGTAAAATATTGGTTACATCTAAAATAATAAATATAATTTAAAAAACAAAATCAAACTTGTAAAGTTTTGCCTCAAATATAACAACAGAGGGTTGATATTTTAAAAAATATTTGCCAATAATAAAATAGAAATAACCTAATTTAAAAGTGGGACGATATGAATAGATAATTTTAAAGCATTTATTCTAGACATAATACATTTATTCAAAAATCTTTACCATCAAAGTCTATTGGTTTCTTTATTTGGAACTGTCTTTTAGATTTATCCAACCACTATTTTAAATATAATACTAAGATTTATCATTCGGTAGTGGGTTTGATTTTCTGAAACCACCCAAGAAGCATGACCCTGAAAATAGACAAGAATGTCATACATTTTCAGGTAGGATGTGCTGTCACTGAGCTATTCACATGCTGTTAGGTTAGTAGAGAGGGAAAATATCTATCAGGGACATTTATCTCATCCTGTGGAGGGGTGAGGGAAAAGTAATTATCAGGAGGAAGCAAAGTTTGAGCTGAATCTTGAAAAATTAGTTTGAAGTAGTTGACTTGACAAGAGTTGAAACAGAGTTCTTGGCAGAAGAAATAGCATGGGAAAATACAGGAAGGCTTCAAGGATGATACAATTTTGGAGTCATATGTGGTTTATTCTGCCTGTAAAAGGTATGTGGCAGAAACACAAAGAGGCAAGGAAACCAGATTATAAAGGCTTTTAAGGATGCAGTTTTACCCGATAAGCAATGAGGAGCAGATGATTGATTTTAAATAGGGGGCTATCAGAATTTTAGAGCAGTCTGGACGATGTATTGGAAAAATGTACAAAAGTAAGCTTGGTTGCCATTAATAACATTTCTTATCGTTCATCACTGTCTCCCCAATATGTTTGTACACAATTTGATCTAAAACCCTCTTCCTAGATTCTTTGCTATAGCTTATATCCTCTTAATAAGAACTCCTTTATAAAACTGAGACACATTGGATTATGGTTAGATGGAAACCTCTCCCCAAATTTTTAAAGTTAAGAACAAATGTTTTATTTAGAAAACAGAGACATTATACTATTGACAGAAGAATGGTATGCTTTCAAAATATATGTAAATATTAAGAAAATTTTTTTAAGTTTGTATCAAGTTTATAGCAGCCTGGTCCCTGACTTATGTTGGGAATGACAAATTTTAAAGACCATTTGAAATCTTTTCTAATCGTTACTCTCAAATTCTGGACTCAGGGAAATCCTTGGAGACTCCAAGACAACAGTGGCTTTTACCAGACTAGAGATAACCATAAGGCTTATCTATAGAAATAGTTGTACTATCTTGATAAGCAAATTAAATGATATGCTTACAGTGAATAAAATAATCCACCAGAAATAGTAAAAGTTTGAATTTAAAGTCAGTTGATTCAGAAAAGAAATGACCAAACTGTTTGAAAATACAGAAAATCTGTAGTTATGCTGAATAAGTAAATAGAAAAACATCTATTTTCATAAGATATTCTTTTAAATGTATTTAATTCTTAGATTAATAAATTCACCTCTAAATAAACAAACCTGGTTCTAAATAATGGCAGTGGTATATTATTATTTCATATCATAGAGAAATAATGTTATTGATAATTTACTTAATCTTCTGATCTGTTATAGTTCAAAATAATATATATCATTTCACTAGCTCAGATACCTAGATGGTTAAATCAATGACTCCATTTCAAAATACATGGAATCTATTTTATAGTCAACTGTAAATGAAGCAAACAATTCACTTGAAGTGAAATCCTTTCAAAGACATAATTTTTGTTTCACACATAATAAACATATGGAGAAAACGCTCTTGAAAAAATTTCCAAGCCAACCCATAGCTTTGGAAACTTTTTTTTTTTAACATTTTTTTATTGATTTATAATCATTTTGCAATGTAAACTTTTTTATTTAGAAATAAAGCAGGTATGTTGTTAAAATTGCTCCATTAAAAGGATGATAAACTGAGAGATGCAACATATTTCCTACCTCAAAGTTTTATGTCACGTACATATTATTTAGTATTTTCTTTTAATTCACTTCTATCCTATATTTGTTGTGAACTTTCTGAAATAGTGAAGTCTAAAAGGAAAAATGCAGATTGCCCCAATTTTGCATTTTTTTCTCCCAAAAGCCCAAAGCAAGGTTATCTTGAAGTCATCCCTGAACATTTTGCTCTTGGGATTTCCTGCTGTGTCTGATTCTAGCCTTCTCTTTTTAATTCCTAAATTTATTTCGTAATTAGAACCACAACTCGATTGATTCCTAACACACTGGGTCAGATACTGACATACCTGTGGTGCATATTTTTTAAATGTGGTTTTCATAAATGGGCTTTCAGAAGAAAACTGGAAAGAGGTCCTCCTCAATATCCATATTTGCTCGGATTCTATCCAGATGCAAAACTCTGGAACAGCCAGCCAAGCTGGTCAGGGCGACATCAGTGCCGTCCTCCGCCTTCCTATGATGCAGCCACCTCAGTCAGTAGACTCCATAAACAAGTCGGGGACAGTATTTTCAGAGGCAGTCTTATCCAACCCGGGCTTGTCATATCAACCCATGGATCTAATTTCCTTTTCAATTCGCTTAAAAAAAAAAAAAACCACTATATTTTATTTCTACATTTGTCAGCTTGAGGATCATTCCTTTTAGTACAATAAGTAGAAGGAAACAGGGCTGAGATTTTTTTTTTTCCTAATAATACAAAACCACTT
This sequence comes from Camelus bactrianus, assembly GCF_048773025.1. Lineage (NCBI taxonomy): Eukaryota > Metazoa > Chordata > Mammalia > Artiodactyla > Camelidae > Camelus > Camelus bactrianus. Next base: position 8,144,290 of record NC_133561.1, on the reverse strand, counting down.
CTATGTATTGGATCTATAGCCTTTAAGATTTTTTGAATCATGAAATGTTGATATAACAAAGTCATGTATAAATTATAAAACAAAATGTTAAAAAAAAAAAAAGCTACTGTCCTTAAGATCACCAGAATTGTGAAGTATTTTATAACTTCTATGCCCCACTCAAAAGTTACTACCTTGCCACAGACTACCCCACTCCTTCCAGTGACATTTATCTGGAATATTGTATTTACCATTGCTTGAATATATATTTTTATCACTAAATAGTATATTACAAAGTTTTTCTTGTTTTTGAAATTTGCCCCCTCAGATTCACACACCTGCTATTAAAAGTATTGATGCATACAGCAGTAGATGATTTCTTTTTTACTCTGCTAAATGAGAATATATAAATGCAGCTGTCCCCTGATATTTGCAGGGGAAGGCATGGGTTCTGGGACACTTCCCCATCACTCCCTCCCCTGCCCCAGGTACCAAAGCCTGCCAGATATGCAGACGGTCCATTATGTCACGTTATTTTCCATTCATCTGCCCCTGAATATTAGGGAATTTTTTTTCTATCATAAATTATATTATTAAACATTCTCAGAAAGTATCTGCTGGAGTATATGTCTATATGGTATAATACCATTTTTATAAATGTCAAATCATTAAATATCTTTATAATGCCAAACTAATTTCCAAAATATTTTGGTCAATATCGATTCTGACTTGGTGGTTTCTAATTTATTTATTTTTTCATCTGATATGTGCAAAGTATATTACATATTGGTTTTAGTTTACATTTACCTGATTATCTGCGTTCATCAGTAATAGATATTATTTTAAAATCCAGCTTAATATTTTTCACTAACCATTTAACTAAACCTTGGTTGTAACATTCATCATCTTTGAATGAAAACAAACTGCAGCTGACTTACCTGGGTGATTCACATCCTGATTGTCCCTTGCCTTACACTGGCTCCTGGTTTCAGTTAATAATGGCTTTTCTTTCTGTTTGTGGGTCAGGGAGGCTTAAAGCATCATTTCCCTTTATCCTCCCCACTGAATAGTTTCCTGCCATGCTTTACTCCTGCATCTGTATTGCAAAAAACATCCGTCCTACCTAAATTACCATTCAAGTGTAACACCTTTTTTATTTAACCCTGAGTGCATGGCTGCCCCCTTTAATCCTACTCAATCTAGCCAGAACAGAGAAATATCTAAAGGAGAATTTATGGTCCCCAGCTTCAAACACTATTTCTCCGTGTACTTGGAAATGGTTTCAAAATTGATGTTCACTGAAGTTTTAGATCAAAAATTGAGCATCGTTAAAGCCAAGGGCATGACTAGGCAGCTCACAATTATTTCTGTAAAAGCTTACCTAGGGAGAGTAACCCTGTTTGCTTTGTGTCTCAAATGATGAATTACCATGAGACGGCAGATTTAAGTATTAGGGAATATGGACCCATGATCTGGCCACAAAAGCTATTCAGACATGGCCTCACTAATTAAGCTAGTAAAGAGGTACAGCAGATGGGTCAGACTGGTTTCAAGGGTGTCTAGAACTCGGAGCGTGAGCAGGCTCAGAACAGCATGACAGGTTAGAACAGTCATGTATGCCTTTTTAAATAAAAAGTCAAAACTGTTTGCGTGGGCTGTCTAGAAAGTTCTCAGTAGTCATACTCCCTGACACTAGAATATTTTCCTTTTGTAGAGACATTTGATCAATGTTTAGTAGTACTTATTTGCTGCTCAATCTACAATTTCCAATGCTTGCAAAGCATATGTGGTAACGTGTGAACTTACATTTTATTTGTGGTTGAAGAAGAGACATTATTCTCTGACCTCTTGTCTAATATGTAAAGGACAAATATCACCAAATATCAACAAAACATCACCAGAAATTGTTAGTGATTTTCTGTACATAGTGTATTTTACTATCTGTCTTTTCTGTATATAGTGTATTTCTTGAGTTTTAGTGTACTTACATTAATGTCTACATAAACATATATGCAAATTTATCCCACATTTGTCCTCAAATTTTAATGAGATGACAAAGGATCCTAGGTGCAAAGACTTCAAATAAATATAAGTGGTGAAAATAGGAAGGGAAATTAGGATGCTATATACAATTACATTTTAGTCACTGCATTATTTTGTACTTCAGCATCCCCATACAGAGGGGAAAAAAAAAACTCATTTAATTTTTTTAAAGACCACATTGTATCAGTTTTCATTCTCCTTCACCACATTTTTTTTCCTCAGAGCGTGTCTGACAGCTGCCTAAGATGTGGGTTCCTTGACTTCATTGTGAAAACTTAGCCGGCACCTATTTGACCCATGAACTGTGAAAAATCATTTCAGACTTTTTTAACCTGGGTTTGAGATATGGATCAAGCAGGGACAAGATACAGGCAAGCCCATAAGCAGAGCAGTGCAAAGCCCGAGGAGCGGAGCCAAGATGAGAAAATGATCGAATCAGAGTTGTCTAACTCTCATTTATTTTTTTCCTACATCACAGGTACTCATGTTAAAGTGAGAGGAAACCAGAATGTAAAATATGAACAAGATGAAGGTCAGGGTGACGTTACTGAAACAAGTTAATTTACCTACAACTGCGCACTTACTATGTTCGAGATGTTGAAGAAATAATGTAGTTTTGTAATTTTCTTTATGAGCCTCCCCTTTCCCCACTCAGGAGGAGTGAGTGAGACGTTAGAAGGGCTGGCTTCTTGCCCTCACGTTACGCGAGTCCATAAACAAGGTGAGAAGGATGGAGCTGCTTTGAAAAGAATAAAGTGATGGCAAAATATTTACTAGTTTGGGGTTGTTCCTTCAAATGCAGAATGAATACATTAGCCAATGTAGAAGCGATTTGATGAGTTAACCATGACTTTTCCTCAAACGTAAATGTTATCCAGGCCTTTTCCACATCCGCGTAGAGACCCTCATGGCTTAGAGGATAATAATTTCTAGACTCTCTAGCATGTTGATTAACATCCTTGATGAGGTGACCACGTGCACCTCACCAGCCTTATTACTTGCCATTCAGCAACTGTTTTTGACTTTATCTCCTGGCCTTTTGAGTTATTTAATATTTCTAGAAGATGCTAGAGTATCTCCGTGTCTTTCCCAAATGACGCTAGTCTATCACGAATATGCGTGTTCCTTTCAGGCTCACCTCACACTGCTTCTTGATGAAACTTTCCTGACCATGCCGAAAGCATTTATTTTTCCCTCATTTGGGTCTTTACTTCTCCTGTACGTATTATTGAATGAAAAATATGATAGTTTAGCCTTGATTTGTTACTGTGTCTGTTTCTTTTCACTAGGCTAAGCTCTTAAGGAAGGTGCATTTTAGATTTTCTATCCCCAACCCCCATGGCAGCCCCCCAACACAAAAATGTTTATGGAATGGACTGAATGTATAACACCATAAGTAGTGCTCTCTTTCCTTTCATAAAATGACATTATGGTTACTCTTCAACATAGTAAACAGAAGAGAAAGTGACTATGTAAATAAAACTTACTTGCAACATAAATAAAAATGCTCTGTTGGAATGAAATAAAAATGTAGCGTGCCTGATACCTTCAGGAAACTTTTTGCTAAGGAATATAAGTGATATTTACATATACTTCAAGGAGTTTAAAAATCTAGCAAATTAGATAACTATGCAATTCTCTGTAAACCAAAAATAAAAAAAATCCATTATGCATGAACCTCTTTGGAAGTTATGGTAATAGAATATTATCATTTTAGAGACTTCAGATTAAAATTATTGTTCTCTGTGACATGCAAGAAGAGATGTAAGGACAAATTGATGTGGGTACATACAGTACATTTCATGGGCACTGGGATACGTTGGGCATGTACTGCGGACTGTCTCCTGTGAGATTTCAAGTACTAAATTAGTATTCTGCACCTGATTTATTAAATAGTGTCAAACTAGTGAAATTTTAGGAGTGGAAGAATTAGATGATTAGGGAGACACATTTTAGAACAATTAAAACAGGCTGCTACACACAGGATTGTGATAACATGAGAAAAATGTCAGGAGGCAAAGTAAGAACGAATACATGACACGGTACCAAACTGTGACTGGAAACACAGTAGTGATGGCGTTGGTAGATGAGAAAGACTCGAGCAAGCGTTAACATGGAAAGATGTAGATTTAAATGATTTGTCAGCCAAGTCACCTACAAAGAGCAAGGGAGGAATTAAAGATGAATCGGAGAATTTGAGCCTGGATGACTGGAAGAATTATTGAAAAATATCAGGCAAGACATTAATGAGAAAGCTGTTTTGGGAAAATGCTGATATACTAAGTTGTCAAAGAATTGATGTAAAGTATGCTGTAGTAAAAATAACAATAGCGGTAGCTTCTCTTTACATTAATCTTGGAAAAAAAGGCATGACTCATCTGAGGCTCAAAGATTTTTGCAATACATTAAAAGTTACATTGCTATTACCTGGCAGTCAAAATTCAAATCCATGAAACTATACACTTTCTACAAGATTTTTTTTTTTTTAATGCACACATGTCCTGTTTCTTAGTTTACTCACTTCACTGGGGGCATATTTACAAAATTGTGGGGCAGCTACCAATTAGAAAAGACCACTAATGTTAAAATATTCATTCCCCTAAAAATGAATACGTGCTTTTATGTTTAATAACAAACAAACCCGTTATTACAGCCTTTGGGTCAGGGAACTAATTGAAACGAACAAATAAGCAAAAAAAGGACAATATTTTTCTCCGTTCTCTTTTATACTCATAAGTATGAAAAAGATTTGTATGTGACTTGATGGGTAACATAGAGCCACTTTCAAAGAAAATAAAAGCATTACAACTAGAAAATGTTGCCCTCCCACTCACCGCTTTATTCTGTCTCTAGAACATCAACCAAAATAGTAGACTTTTGCACTAAATCAACTGAGTTGATTATTATACTGTAAAGGAAAAGATTGCTCAAGTGATTACTTTTGTTAAAGTTTTATCCCTGCCTTGATGTCAGACAGGTGAGTAATAAGTAAAAACAGAAAACTGGTCTATATATAATTCCTGTTTATTTTCAATGTAAGAATAAAAATTGATGATGAAATACTGGACAGAGAAGAATTGAAATTTTTTTTTGAAAAAAAAATCCACTGTGTCTAAGTGAGAGAGCTCCTGAAAGTAATTTTCTTTTATGGGAAAAACATTTTTCTGACTGATTCGTTTAATAACTTAAATAATCATTTTTTCAATCAAGACATTGCTCCTGCAAATGTACATTGTTAGTCGGCCTATGGGTTTAGGTGATTTGGTAAAAAGATTCACGACGTGACAGAGATTTAATTGAATGACAGTAGAGATTAAATTTTTGATTATAATAATTTGATTGTTTTCTCTTGACATTACTCATGAAACCGAAAGAAAAACACGCATGACTTTAATTTTACTATACTTTCTATATGACTCATAAATGTTTTAAAATATATATTTGGTAGCTTAAAATGCTTGAATAGTTTTGTACTGCGAAGTTGCAGATACAAAAGCGGTATTTATACATTATATCAAACATTTATTTGTGGCCTTTGGCCTACGTTATCAGGCACTATTATGCACAGTGAGATGGTTGGATGGACAGCATTTATCCTTAGCAATTTCACTTGTGTGAGGACCTTCTTCTTCAGCCTATAAACACTTTCTCCCATTCTTCGGCTTAGCCATTCAACATTAAGTATGTATCTGCTGAGTTCTTATTGTAAGTCAAATACTTTTGTAGAGGGAAAGAGACACAACAAAGAAGAAAATCATAAAAATCCCTGGCTTTATCATGCTGTTTATCACTTGCGATCCAAGTGCTACACTTCAGGCCCCAGAATTATATCTGGCTTGAGTGAGAGGAACTTAAGGAAATCTAAGTTGAGTTGGTTCTCTGACATTTAATATTAACTCACCCTCACTTCTTATCTGACTCTAAAACATGTGCAGTAATTCCACTAGCCGAGCTTTTGCCTTGCGCCTGAGATCAAATCCCTAACAAGTAGCCAATTTCTCATAACTGGCTCACGCTAGAAGCTTCTGCTTCTGAAGTCCACTTGGAGCAAAATGCCTAGCACCCCAGCTGCTCAGGTACTAAAGTTGTTCTTTTCCATCATCATCTTTCTCTAATCACACAGTGGAGACCACTGTTAAGCTACCTACAGAGAGAGGCGCCAGCATCTGCTGACTTACTCAATGGAGCTGCGGATTTTACCTGCCACTGAATTGTCTTTAGTGATTCCCTGCAGGAACAGCCATTACTTCATGATGTAACTTCTTTTTACCTTCGCCAAGTCCAATGAATGCCTCCTAGCTTACTGGCCATACTCCATCTTAGCAGTCAATGCTGATTCCGGAGTATTATCCTTCTCGTTCAGCCCCTAATGCAGTGAACGAAGTCATCCAGACCTGTGTCTCAGTCTCTAACTGCTCAGCAGGAACTGTGGAAGGCATCGACCGAGACACCGTGTGAGGCAGGGGATAAAGCTGCAGCCACAAACATGAACGTTTCAGCACAATTTTCCAATGCATACACAGGGTCGCAAAGCCAGGAGTTCAAAAACTAGATCTAAAATTAGAGCTCGAGTTAAGTGCGAGGAGGATAGAAGAGAGGTAATTACATTAATCAAGTTTTATAAAGAGTTTCAAAATGTAAGGCATTTTCTCTAAGCAGATCTGAAGGATTATGACAGGGTCAATCAGGCAAGTATGGCCATCAAAGTGGTCCAGCAGCAGCTATTTCTGATGTCGAGTCTTTAAAAGAAGCCCAGCTGGGTCTGAAGTACAGCTGAGCTGGGTACGGAAACCCAGCCTTGAATCACCGCAATCAATGTGGAAAAGGAACCCAGGAGCAAGACATAATCAGCGTTGAACTGATAACTTACTAGCATCTGTCCAGCAGGCCTCTTCTGTGTGATGTGTGACTCAGGAGAGAACAGGGTCAATGAGACCAGGCACCACGGGGAGGGCTGTGGGGGCAGTCAGGTACTTCATTACAATAGCATCTTCATGGGTTGGAAATGGGAGAAAACTCAGGGTTTGCTGAGACCTACAATAACATGAAACATTAAAGTATATTGTTAGTAAAAATAAAACTGGAAGATGTACAGGCCTAGATACCACATGAGAGAAATTATTCCTGGGTAAAGTGTCACTGACATCTTTTATTAGAAATCAAGCTTCTGCGCTTTTTAATGAGTTTCGTATTTCCTTTTGCACTTGGTTGCTTCTAATAATGTTCACACCTCCCTGTAGAAACAAGAGGAGCTTGTCTCTCTAGTAATCACCCATCTATCTAGGCTGCATCTGGACAGAGAGAAATATATAATTAACTCTGACTTTGAGGTGTCACTCAGAATAAATTAATTACATCAAAACTTATGTAATTTGGTAATATCCTTCCAAAAAGCAGAACAACCCAGCTCAAATTCTTAAAGTAGTACCTTTCAAGACAATCTTATCTCTCTCCTGCAACTTCTTGTACCAGGAAGAATTTCTTAATTGGCAGATAAAGAAATTAGGTTCATATTTTTAAGATGCATTTTATCTCATATGTGAAGTTCAGAAAATGTGAAGTATAGCTACTCAAGCTGGAGACAAAGAATTTCTACCTTCAGACATAAATGGTGGAAATCTCTTTCCAAGAAGGGAGTGGTACTGGGTCTTCCTTCCTTCCTTTCCTCTCTCCCTCTCTTCCTCCCTCTTGTTTTTCCTGCCCTCTTCGCATCATTCTTCCTATTTTGACTTCAGGGACATTTAGGAGAGTTCATCACACCCCTCAGTGCATAGCAGAGCATCGTCAACAGTTTTGCAAGGTCTTTATTTCATTTAAATTCATTTTGTTTTTTACGCTCCTGCCTACTCCTTTCCAATTCGTACCCAGTTCCCCTTGTGGTCATATATACCTGCATGTATCTTAGTAAACCAAGGATTTTCTTTGTTTGCTTTTGTGGCCAGACTTGTTTATTTCTGTAAAATGGCATCATGTCGTGAGGCTTAAACTTTTTATTAAACATTTAAAAAAATACAGATGCAAGGGCCATCTGGCTGTAACATCTGTCACCCCATTGACTGATTGCCAAGGCTGGTTACCTCCTGAATTCTCTTATTAGTCCTAATATTACCTAGGAGTCCTCTATCTTAGTTTTTTAACAGAAGCATGACGGAAGTTCTAAACTCTTGCACTAAATTAACCCTCTGGATTATTGAATCTAATTTTTAGTGAAGGCAATGGAAAAGAATTGGGAGCTTATGTGAACAATACAAACTCAACAAATGCTAGATTCTTCCTACGGCTTCCAAGTCCTTTGTAAATTTTCCCTCGCGTATGTATTTAGTGAATGCCTCATTTCCTATACTTCAAAATGGGATTCTTAGGACGTAGCAAAAGTAAAATTAAACATCATAACTTCACCATGCCAGGGTTGGAAATCCCCCCAGCTCAACGCCCTCCATCCTTTCATTACCTAATGATGTACTCTGTCTAGCGTTTATCCCAGTGGGCGGCTCATCATCCTGGTCCACGACCAACTGACTTAGCTCTGAGAAAGTGACCATCTGTCATCACGATTCACAACTTACCTTTTTCTTTGATTACGATATTTAAAAAGTTGCATGAACATTTTTGAATGCTTACCTTGTGCCTTGCATTTTGCTCACCGTATTAAATGCATTGTTTCAGTTTACCTTACAAAAAGCTTAAGCTTGTTGCTGATTCCTGCTTAAAAAGCAAATAAGCAAACTATCTTTTTTAGCCCTTAATGGCTCTTAAGTGATAACCTTTCTTACCTTTAGAGAATTTGTATCCATCACCAAACGGAATGTATTTATTCTCTCTTTGTAGCTTGCGTTACTTTAAAGTAGATATTTTTCTCAGAAAGACTTCTTTTAGTATCAATGGTCAGCAGTTTCCTTGTACCATAATAAACAAGTAATTATTTACAAATTAGGTAGCTTTTTGAAATGTACCAGATTGTTCAGCAATGCAATAGGCGTATCAAAAGACTGAACTCATTTTATCTGCACTATTTAATCTAGTTGCAACATGAAAAAAATGAATGAATTCATTACATTGGAAAGAGAAAGTGCACAAACATACCCCAGGAAGATTATGCATGCACTTGTGTTTCTAAGCTTTCAGATGAGAAAGGGCCCAAGGCTGTGGCTATAGGAAAAAAGGACAGGCACAATGGCAAGAAAAGACTAGCCATAGCAACCAAATTAAAGACCAATATGAATTAATATAGGGTTACTTACATTATTGATTCATTGTATAGCTATAATCTTGAAATAATTTGGTCATATTTGTGATCAAGCTGTTAGTTTTCAAAGGAAACTAAATAATAAATATGAATAGTCTAACCCAAAAGGGTTATATAAATTCCTTCGGGATTTCATTCCTCCTTTTCTAGAGCTTCATCCATAATATTTATTTTTAATAACAAGACCATTTATTTAAGTATTGTATAGATCCAGTCGCTATCAAAACTCTTGATTAGATTTTTGACATCTGAGTCTTGTGATCATGAAGAGAAGTATTTACTCTTGATTACACAGTCTCTGTTTCTTTATAAATCTTGTAAATCTATTAATAAATGGTTTTTTATCTACTTAAACACAACTTATGCCATATTGGATTAAAATTGGTAAAATTCAAATAATTTTTTGAAAAAATAATTGCTGACAGGAAATAAAAGCCATCTGAAGTTTTAGTCTATAATTATACATTTAACATGGCTGTTTTTTAGAACATATAGAAATATCTTAAAGCAGATAAAGCGTAAAAAAATAAAATATCACAGTACTCATTATTACATATTTATATGAAAACAATACCCAAGTTTTAATTTCTACATCATCTTCACATGTTCTAATACCCCTCAGAATTCAGTACATTTACACATACTTTCCTCTATAATTTGGGGGTTATATTAACCATATCAGACCCAACTGAAATCCAAGCTGAGGTTTTAAGTCATGGCTTGTTAAATAATTGATCTGGGGGGAAGGTGTAGAACTTGCTAGCAAGGCTAAACCTACAGCTTGCTATAGTCAAATTCTGTGTTTATCTAATAGATTTTTTTAAGCTCCTAGATTTTATAAAAGTGTGATTCTCCTGAAAGCTTGTTATATTTTCTTGCCTCCTTTTACTCTGCCTTTCAGACATTACTGGGTCATTTTTTTCCTATCGGCCTGGTAGTTAGTACTATTGAAAAACTGCCAGTTTTCTTAAGTAGCTCATTCTAATTAGCAGGATAATTGTTAAGTTTCAGTTCCCAGATCACAGTGTGTTACGTCCACAGAGTCAGCTTTCCCATTTAGATCACTTTGTTAATCTGTAATCTTTGGAAAATCCAGTTTTACCCCTTTTTTCCTTGTCACCTGGTTAATAGCTCACAGATTTTAAATACATGTCCACAAATTATTTTCTATTTCTGTCTTTAACAGATGGACCCTAATTTTCCTCTCCTTAAGTATGGCAGCACTTAAAGACTTGTTCTAACAATTAGAGTTCAGTGGAAGTGCTGGTGTGCACTTTGGAGACTAGGTTATAAATTAGCACTGGGGCTTCCGTCTTGATTGCCCCATCATGTGCTCTCTTTTGACGAAATCTCACTTTGGGAAACGCCAAGAGCCAGGAGTCACTGAGAAGCTTTCAGTCCAACAATCCTCAGAATTAAGGCCTGCCTACAATCATGGGTGCTAGTTTAGAAGCAGATCTTCTGCTGTGGTCAGGGCTTGTGGTAACTGCAACCTGACCATAAGCCAGAATGACCCTAATAAGGCACCCCCACATTCCTGCTCCTTTGAAACTGAAATCATGAATGTCCCTTGTTTTAAGCTGCTAAATTTGGGAGTGATTTTTACACGTAGAGGAGCAAAACTTGCCACCCCAAAATGTCTTTGGCGTACAGATTATTTTCAGCTGAAAACATTCAAGATGTAAAAAAAAATTAGGGAAGAAACTTTGACCTTCCCCTTAACTGCCTAAAAGAATGTAGACAGAAGACTTGTTTCGGGAAGGGAGCTGTTACCATAGACACTAACTAGGGGTGTAGACGGGGAGGAACTTAGCAAAATCTGTTCCTTAAAACTCTTTTCTGTGTCCCATTGTATCCTGTAGCCCAGCAAACATTTGTTTCCCAAAGATTTGTTTCCCATTTACTTTTCCATCTCCATGTGAATTGCCTTCCTCTCCCTTGAAGTCCCAAACCACTGCCCCCAACATCCTCTTTTGTCTTTGGCTGAAGATGGCATTTAAGGTGAGTTTTGGGGCCATTTTGGCTAGTTACTCCATTCTCTTGGGTCTCTTCACAACTTTGTTTGATTTCCTCCTGTTACTCTGCCTTGCATCAGTTTGATTCTTAGACCAGCCAGAAGAACTAGAAGGATAAAGAAAATTTTCTTCCTCCCCAACAATAATCAGTGCAATGATATTGGTGTTGACGAATACTTGTAGCAATTGTTATGACTACTCACATACTGACCAGTTATTCCTGATTTGGGCTCTATTTCCTACTTTTGTCATATTTTGCCTTTAAAAGAAAATATACAGCATATTCTATGTCATGTTATATTTTTATGCAGTATGTGATATTACATAATTATTATACATTATATACATTTAATACATGTTATATATTACATTTATACATTATAAATTACATATAGACTTTTTTGTGTATTATGGTTTGTTCATGGTTTTTGATGGATTCAATATATTATATAACCTAAAGTTATAATTCTTTTTTGATGCCTGAATGATCACAACGTGGCCAAAAGGAAGCTGGTACTTTTGGCCTTTTAGCAATAAGCCAGATATCTTTAACATTTTCATTCTTCTGACTTGGAATCAGTAAAAGTTTCTAGCGACAGACTGTTTCAAACGCATCCTATTTTGTAGGGTGCGGGAGATGCATATGTGGGATGATATATGTGCCTCAGAGTTTGCTTCTTCCTTTCAGTTCACAGTCCAGGTCCTACCTGTCTTCTTCCCTTCTTCAGTCTAGTCTGCATAACTCTGCCTCCACAGAAAATCTCCCCAGCCCTCTATCTAGAAGAGGTCCTGGCACCACCTTTTTCTTGTCTCTCTTCTTATGGTGCCTACTCATGTGTGAAATCATGTTATATAAATTATTTCTACCCTGTATTTTGAATTATGAGTATATCTTTAAAATTTTTTGATCTATGGGAAAACATTATCTTTTTCTTTTCCTAAAATCAGTAAATAAATTTAAACTATGAAGCCAATGCTTCTTACTCTCTCTTTAAAGTTGTCCAACGACAAAGTGGATGATTATTCCACACGTGAGAATAGATACAATTTTAGCTTTTATGATTTAAAATCAGGGAAATTCCCTGAATTATCACCTACCTCCCTGGCCTAAGTTGAAAATGGCAAAAGCTAAGATTTACTGAAGACTGAAAATGTGCCCTGCCCCGTGCCATGCGCTTTCTGTGTCCTCTCATTTAATCTTTGAGATTACTCTCTGAGGGTTTGAGCAGCCTTACCCTTATTTTAGACTTAAGATTTTAAGTCAGAAGGAGATTTAGCAACTGGCCCAAAGTCAGAGTCAGGGCAGAGTCAGAATTTGAAGTTAAACAGTTTGAACTTTCAAATCCATGCCCTCAAATCCACAAGGCTATAATTACTAGACTACTAGCAGATTTCTGGACAAATCTATTCCATGAATGTGACATGGAATTTGCAACACATTTTAACAGACATATTTTAAATGTGTTATTTCTATAGAAATGCAATTCACATAGAAATTAGGCACTTACAGAAATTTCAAGAGAAAGTTTTTGGAATTCGACTACGCAGAAAAAAATCTTCTAACATAGACTGTATTTAGAAATACTTGAATGCTTACAAGTGAAAAATCAATACTTGTCCCAGTAGTAGAATAATACTGGGGGGAGAGGTTATAATAATAAACTGACTACTTTTTATTACATCTTCTCTCGTTAACAAGAGAAAAGAGATGACCAAAGAATTTTAATTTTTGTTTCTAGCCATAGCTTCTTAAAAGTCAACTAACATGTTTGCCTTGTTTATTTTTCACATTTTATGAACAGCAGCAGCTGCCGGGTATAAGTGCATGTGTGTGATATATATAATGTTCTTCCAATTCCAAGTGTCAGTGCAGCTCGGAAAATACAAATTAGCTTAACAGAAAAATGACAAGTGATTTGAGTGTGGCTTTTAAAAAGCACAATCTTGATTCAGATTTTGGAATTAGCTGTCTCCGGTTGATACTTGTTTATCCCACATGAAAGGCTACATGAACCTTGAAAGCATAAGATATTTTGTTTGTTTTGATACGATACCATTCTAAATTTTAGACAGTTTATAAACTATGTTTTCCTCTCCATATTGTTAATTTTAAGATACATTAGCCTCCCGGTTCTACAAAGTTGGATTACAAAAGTTAAAGTAGATTTTTAAAATTAACTTGTTTATTTTCTCTTTTTACTCTTTTATTTCCTGAACTAAAAAGAGCATTTATTGGGAGTTGGAGAGGAAGAATATAGGTACTTGAATGTTTAAATTGTATCTTTGAAATGCAAAACAGAGAGATAAAATAAATAATTCACTGGATCGCCATGCCTTGAAGACATCCAGTTGTTTACATTGACTTGGCCTTGGTTTAGTCATTCACTAAGGACTTTCAGAAAAGAGGCAAGAAAGGAGAAAAGAACAATCTCTTTCTTCTCTCTTCTCTACCTCTCTCTCCCCCTCACTGTCATTTTCCATTGGTAAAGATACTGCTCTCTACAAATAGAGGAAGATAATATTATATTTTTGATTATTTTAAGTGATCACAAGGGACTTATTTAACAGAGGAAAATAAAGGAGCTGTTGGACAAAGTTCACTTTCATTTGTATATTTTAAAAATTTTATTATAAATTATTTTAAATACATTAGATTTTCAAAACCTGCAATTCTTCCATATCCAAAGGCAAGGCACAGATCCAAAGACAGAGGCATCTTGAATTTTCTAAAATTTTCTGAATTGTCTATTCATTGCCATTGTATTATTTTTTGTTTCTTTTTTTTTTAATTAAAGTACAGTTGATTTACAATGTTGCATTAATTTCTGGTATACAGTATAGTGATTCATTTATACATATATATATATATAATATATATATTCCTTTTCATGTTCTTTTTCATTGTAGGCCATTACAAAATATTGAATATAGTTCCCTGTGCTATACAGTAGGACCTTGTTGTTTATCTATTTTATATATAGTATTTAGTATCTACAAATCTCAAATACCTTATGTTTTAATACATTGAAAGAAATTTGTATCAATCTCACATGCATATTAGAAATGGTTAATCAGGACTTTTGTTTTAATTTGAACGTATAGAAACTACATTTTAGACAAAAAGAACTCATCTGAAGACTCACACACAGCTTGTAAATGCTTAAAAGGATTTCCTTGCAAACGTGCTGCACCCCACCCCCTCCACAAACCTCAGGTCACCTGTACTGTGATGACTTAATTCTCAGTCAGATGCTACCTGGATGAAACGTTCTGCTCAGTTACCTGTGGCTAGAAAAAGCTCTGTCGTCCTGGCGGTTGTGACTGGGTTCTCTCATGCCTACCTAGCCACACATTGAGTATTCCTTATAAAGGATCCACTTTACTTTTTTCACATTATACATGAATCCTATTATTATATGCTTTGTAAGTTCCCTCCATTAATATAAGCCAAGACATTAAAATACAAAAAGTGTATCAGCTGACTTTCTATGTAAAATTGTGACTTATTTTGTGTATTATCTCCATATCCATGACAACTTAGTCATTAAAAATAAATATTCTAACAAAGACAATTACCTCTGGTATCTAGTACCCTTCTGTTCATTTTTATTGTAAGCTTCTAGTTAAGATTTGTTTCCTTTTATCTAAATTATCATGAAAAAAGATTTAACTGTTTTCCATACTGCCCAACTCTTTACTGCAATGCCTAGTAAACTTGCTGAAAGTCAGCTCAACGGTGGTGTCCTACTATGTGTAAGAAGGAGATAAAACTCACTGGGCTAACAGTTGGTGCTTAATATCTGTCCAGAGCTGATATACCAGCTCCTCTACATTTATTAGGTTAAACTCAGTTGCTGCCTAGCCTCTGGTTATGCTCCAGGATTCTTTCTGCCAACATGTCTTTGCTTCTGCATTTCTCCAAAGCATTTGTTGATCTTACATTTCTTCATTTCCCCCAACTCCACATTTTCAAACTCTAAAAATGAAATGACACACCCGCATCTATGTCTTTTCCCTCACCAACTATGTAGAATTACTCTCTTCATCTGTACTCTGATAGCACTTAATTTATAGCTCCCTAAAGGCTCTAATCACTTTCTACTGTCTTTGAGTTATTTGTATTCATGTTTTACTTCTCCCTATCGGCTCATATTTGAGAGTCAGAACCATTTCTTATTTATGATTGAATCACCCCCAGAGCACAGAGCAACATCTTATATAGAGTAGGAGCTCCAGACTCTTTATTTTGAAGGGGGAAGTGTGATTACTAAATTATGCTAAATATATACACCCCATACTAAGAGAATTAGAGACCCATGATATTTTGGAAACATATAAAAATAGCTGCAAAAGCACGTGTGTGTGTTTCTCCATCTAATCTCTTACACAGGCAAAAACATCTAATGTGTAGATCCTTCAGTTCCAGAATTTTGAAGTCGTTTTGAGCTTTGCAAAACAACCACAGTAAAAAGTTCATAGAATAATTTAATAAATGTATATAAGCGTTTGGAAAAAAATGTCTTTTTATGTTTAATTTCCATAAAATCAGAAGAATAGAAAAATCTATAGACTATGCATAATTTTCTCTTTTTTTTTGAATGGATTTAATGAATCATTCTCTCATTCCCAAAATAAATGTTTACTGAGCAACAATAATGCACTAGGCATTATAAATTAATTTTGTCTCTCTGTATCTAACTGAATATAAAGAAGAAATTCTAAGTTTCAGTCAAGTTGTTAAGAAGTGTAGTAGACTAAATTTAATGCTATTTTTGTAAATAGGTTCTTTGTGTTTTGAAAAAAATTGGAAATCAGTAGTAAGAATATGGATTAAAGCCCATCCTTACAAAATTCCCAAATATACTTCTTGGTGTAACACCAGTATCTTGCTAGAACAACCATTTTATATTCTCCATCAATTACTTCACACTACCAAATAGAGTACTTAATTAATGATTACTGATTAATAAAAAAATTTTCATATCTAATTTTTCAAGATAAAGTGAAGAAACCCTAAGACTGCACATTGCAACATTTTTTAGTTGAATCCAAAGCAGATTTTTGACCTGAATTTTGCAGTTGATATATCTAGTTTAAATGATAAAGACAAGTATAAAACATGACAACACAAACCTTCTAGTCTTTTTTCTTCTTCTTCTACTTAATGGATATATTTAACAACAAAGTTTCTATGATATTATATTAGTTATCAAATGTGTAACAAATCACTCTCAAGCCTAAGCATCTTAAAAAATAATAGTAATCACTTATATCTTTCACAATTTTTGTGGGTCAGGAATTCTAGAGCACCTTGGCTGTGCAATTCTGGTTCAGCATGTTGCATAAGGCTGCAGTCCAGTATTATCTGGGCTGTGGTCATCTGAAAGCTTTACTGCAATGGAGGAGCCATTACCAAGATGGCTAATTGAGACAGCTAGCACGTTGGTGCTTGCTGTGGGTGAGAGGTTCAGATTTTCTCCGCAGGGATCACTCTAGAAAATTGCTTGAGTGTCCTGGTTACATAGCATTCGGCTTCTCCCAGAACCTGATGGAGAGTAAGAAAGAAGATTAAATGCCCTTAACAGCCTAACGTCAAAGTCCCATAATCCTTCCTTCACCGTAATCTGTTGTTCACACAGGCCAGCCCTGATTCATTGTGGAAGGAGCCCACACCAGGGCCAGCTTGCCGAGCGGTGAGAATCATTCAGGGCCATCTTGGAAGCTGGTGCCATAAACTTTGATAAGTTTAATTAGCATATCTAAACTCCAGCTTCCTTTCTTTGTGAACTGAGTCATATAGAATAGGTTAGGGGCTGGTAACCTTTTTCCTGTAAAGGGCTAGAAAGTACATATTTTAAGATTTGTGGGCCACACAGTAACTTTGGCAACCACTCAACTCTGTTGTAGCAATAAGAGCAGCTGTAAATGACACACAAATGAATGAGCAGTCTATGTTTAAATAAAGCTTTTTCTGCCAAATATGCTTAGATTTGGCTCACATGACGTAGCTTGCTGACGCCTGGACTAGATGAGTAGATATTTCTTTCATTTTAGAGATTCTAATTCTATGGCATTTATATAGGATATAGAGTGTCCATTCCTTGTATTTTTAAGAGAGGTAACACATCCTTTAGGTACAAGAATCTTGAAAATCTGTTAATATCTTACCCTTGTCATGGACTGAATTGTGTCCCTCAAAATTTGTATATTGAAGTCCTACCAGCAATGTGATAGTCATATTTGAAAGCAGGGCCTTTAAAGAAGTAACTAGGGTTAAATAAGATATTAGTGTAGGGTCCTAATTCAATAGGACTGGTGTCCTTGTAAGAAGAGTATGAAACATTAGAAGCCTCTCTTACACCGTTTGTGCACAGAGAAAAGGTCATGTGAGGTCACAACAAGGTGCCCATCTGCAAGCCAAAGAGGAAACCTTCAGACCAAGGGCCCTATTGGGCCCTGTTCTGCTCTATTCACTTTTTATTTGTGATTTTTTTTCATCTGCACTGATGGTTCTAAGTAGCATCTATGTGCTGATTTCTCCTAAATTTACCTCTAGTCCTGACCTCCTACTAAATTCTGAATACCTGCAGCTAATTGACAATTAGAAGCTATGCCTAACAGACAATTGTAACTAAAATGTCCCAAAGAAATTCTTGATCCCCACTGCCCATCAATCTTGTTACTTCACCAAGTTCATCATCTCAAGAAATGTTGCCACCGTTTGTGGGGTAGCTCAGGCAGGAACCTTGCAGTCAGGATGTGATGGAGCTGACAGATGCCAACTCACAAGAATTTACCTGATTTTTTTTTAAAGAGTTTTGTGAGCCAACTTAAAAATAAAAAGACATTATTAGATAATGTCAAATCAAACCATGTTCCAGTACCTGTAACTATACAAAAACTAAAATGGGAACACTATTGCATTCAGTACTGACGCTGAGAGAGATTTCAGTTTAATGGCAATAATTTGTTCATGGGTGAGAAATTAATACTAGATTATATTTTAGATTTAATGATGACATATTTACTGGAAAAAGTTAGTGAATTGTGGTGCAACCCTATTTGTCAAATTATGGTTGAATTTCGATCATGGGCTGCCTACAGACACAAGGTTTTTGGGAAAGAATCAGCAAAAGTATCCTGGTTGAATTAATATCCATAAATGGGTGTACACACACATGCACACACAGACATATTTTTGGAGAACAATTTGTTAAACATTTACCAGCACACTGTTGCTTACACTCATCTTAAACTCATCTCTTTGTCTTATTCTCTAGACTTTAGCCTTGGTTTATGGGAGTTAAGTTCCCAGCTCCTGATATGTCATGCCTGCTAAGAGTAGCTTTGTTTGCCTGAGATTTTTGGTCAGCCAGGCAGTAACAATGTGTTCTAGGGTAGAAATCTTGGGTCATGCTGACAATGTGATTTTGGAGGGAAGTTTGGGTCACACAGTATGTTTGACCCCCTGAGAGTGTGGAGTCTGAGGACAGCCATGTGGGTAGTCAACCGTGCCTACGTGACGGAGCCTCAGTCAAGACGCGGGTGTGTATGAGCGTCTCTGGCTGGCAGCACTCATACTGTTACACACCAACACTGAGATGGTGACACCTCCCATGATTCCACGGGAGAGGACCCCAGAAGCTCCATGTTTGGTAGATTTTCTGGACTCTGCCCTATGTGTTTCTTCCCTTGGCTGATTTGACCTTGAATCCTTTTCCTACAATAAAGCATAACCATGAATATAACTGATTTCAGTGAGTTGTGGGAATGATCAGACCTGAGGGGGACGTGGAACTGTCTGAACTTGTATTGGTGTCGGAGTGATAGTCTTGGGGCCACACAGTGACGTGTGTGTTGAGAGGGAGAGAGAGTGAGAAAACCTGGGGTTCTGCTTCTGTTGGGGTCGAGGGTGGAACACGAGGTGTTTCTCAGGTTCCCTCTTTATTGGCGAATCTAGAACATAAGCGCAGAACTGAAGCACTGGCAGGGTCTCTCACGGGGTCCAGATCACCCAGGACTTTCTAAAAAGGGAACTTCATGGTGGGCTGACCTGGCTCTTTATCTAGCTGTGTAGGTGTCCATATGTTTATTCAAAGTGGACGTCTTTAAAATGGACACCCTAGTAATCAAAAGCTTACTGTTGGGCACTTGTAATCAGAAAAGCCAAATGTTCATACATTTATTCTACAAGATGTCATTATTTATCTGTCCAAACCCATAAAATGTGCACCACCAGGAGTGCAGCCTATGGTAAACTGTGGGCGTTGGGCGATGATGCTGTGTCCAGGCAGGTTCATGAGTTGTGACGAATATATCACTGCAGTGCGGGATGTTGGTCGTGGGGGAGGCTGTGGGTGTTTGAAGCAGGGCGGGGGCCATGCAAGAACTCTCTGGACTTCCTGCTCAGTTTTGCTGTGAACCTTAAACTGCTCTAAAACATAAAGTCCATTTAAAAGGAAAAAAATTACATTAATGTTATTTAAAATATTATCCTATTACTTTCGTCCTTTTGTACTGTAGCATATTTTAATGGCCAGTTTACACATATAAATTTTAATCAAGGAAAATTTTCAGTATGTGAATATCTTTTGTAACCATTATTAATATTTTTCATTTCATAAATACATTTCAAAATAACCTTGCAGCCTGGAGAAGAACATATTAAAAAATGATCTGTTCGACGTATTAAATTTTACTTCAGAAGATATTACCATTGGTACTTTGCCCGAAGCCTTCCTTCTTAAAGTTATCATTCCCCTCAAAAGCTAACTCATTGCTTTCAATGTACCTGAAATTTATGTTCATTTAAGGCCGCTTTTTTGTTGCTGCTCCCACCAGTCCACCAGAAATATCTAAGCTACTTTGAACAAATTTTAGAAGCTGCATCTTGAATTTCTTTTAAGAAAGGATTTAAGAACAGCAATCTAGTGAATTTGCATAGAAGTACATTTTTCTCTTCAATTTTCAGTTTTTCTGGGCTCGTTGGCACTGTTGATGAGATTGTAATTATGCAGGTGCTCCCTAAAGCTATTCCTTGGATTCTTGCTGAAGTTTAAGCTTTTTATCTCAATGTCCCCAAATATTTGTTAGATAACTTTCCTGCTATGGCAGAAACAAATTTATGAATCACTGTGACTGAAAAGAGAAATGTGAGAAAATACTTGAGCTCATTGCACAGGGTAATAGCATAGTAACCGTCTTTATTTTTCATAAGGAGTTTTCGATCCCAATTATTTGGTTAATGTGATCTTATGGTGTCAAAGCAACTCTATTTTCTTCTAAATGCATAAAACAAGAGTGAAATACGTAGCCATCTGTCCACAGAGCTGTGTAGAGGCAGTGAACCCAAAGGGGCAAGGCCATTTATTAATGAATCTGAAAAAGGAACAAGAGAAGTGAGAAATTTAAATAATTTTACCTGATTTTCATGCTATCTATATTCTATACTTAACACTTTTTAAGTTCTCAATTGTGCTGCGTAAGTTGCTTGTGATTTTGTGTTTACATATTTCTGCAGGTGAATGCCAAGGGAATAAAATAATTCACTTGTTCACAGAAAGGATTCAGTATCCACATCAAGTGTATGTTGAGGTGTCCCCTGCAGGGACTCGCTGAGGATAAAAAACTCTTGTTTCCAGGAGCATTCAATCCTTTCTTTCTTAGCCATGATTTATAGATACAATTTGAGCTACTATTTATCGTAGGCTTTTAGCCTTCTCCCTAATTTCCACTTTGATTGATGAGCAAAACTTTTAAAACTATTTTGATTCTAAGAATAATTATGTTTAAATATCAATAAAGAGATAGATATACAAAAATGCCAAATACATTTGCAAATGTGCTTTCTTAACTATATCACTAGATGCCGGGAAGAAGATCGATGTAGGGGTTATATTTGCTAATGAAGTCAGTATTATGTTTGTTTTCTTTACTGTTAAATTTGGTCAGTTTTTTTCTCTCTTAGGTTTATAATGGTTTTCTAACCACTGAGACTGTGAATTTACAGGTTATTCTGCAGGAGGTATTAATTACTGTGTTTACTAAGCAGAGAAAAGTGGAATTCTTTTTTACTGTTACTCTTTTTTGCAACTCAACTCAGAATGTTTTGTGAATACAGATTTTCTCTCTGATTAAAACTACCTAATTATCATCCATCCTATATAAAAATATAATTTCTTAGATTCTATTTGCCATTGTGTTTATTTATATGGTATGCATTCGTTCTAAACTTATCTTTACAAAATAGGTGAAATTACATGGCTTTTTAGAAAACAAAAATGGAAACGAAAATCTTAGAAAAATAAACTATGAAAAAAGATTGGAGCCCCATCAGGTTTTCAAGATGGCTACACATCATAGTTAAATAAACTCTGATTCTTTGCAACAGATCAGTCAGTCATACTCATCTCAACATTTTTGAAACCCAAAATATCTCCTTAAGTAAAACGGCTGCTAGTGTTTTGTGCAAGTTCATGAAAAATGGCACCACCAAAACTTCAGTCTATCATTTCACTGAATTTTACATGAATTTACACAATTTGTATGCATAAGTCTTAAGTTTTCCCTATGTCTTTCACAGATGAAAATTCTAAATCTCTAAAATATTGGCTTTTAAATTTTTTTTAAATAATGCAGACTGATTAAAGTAGTCATTGACTCAACATAGATTCTTGGAACACTGACTATGTGCATGCAGGCAGTGACTAGGGGTACAGCAATAAGAAAAAAAAAAAATCCAGACAAGATCCCTATCTTCCTACAGGTTAAAATCTACTAATGTGGCAAGCAATTATAAGACAAATAAATTAAATTTGTAGCAATAGTCTTCACATTTTGAGTATGCATGTTTGTATACTGATCCAAACATTTCATTGCATTTGAATAAATATTTGTAAAGGGTATATACTTTTGCTTCTTTTAAGTAATATAAATATATCTGTCAAGAACTTCAAAGGGTCTAATATTTTACCCTGTTTGCAAGCTGGCACAGTCTTACGGACACTGGCAGAAAACATGGGACTCCTGAGTCATTGACAAAGATTGTTGTTCCTCTTGGCTGAGCAGAAAGCTCAAGCTTCAAGTTTGTAAATCTTATAGGAGCAGGGCAGGTGTGGGCTCTGGTGGCTGTTACACAGACAGCTAAGAAACGGTGACAATAGGAAACCCCCAGTGAAGTCTGGCAAATCTGCCCAATCTTTGCTCTAGAGGAAGATACTGTCTTTATTATACTGCTCAGGACGCCAATGTGAACTCTGTCCCCAAGGGAGATACTATCTCTATCTTCCAAAGCTACTCGATACACAGATACATTTGGAAAGAGAGTCTGGGACAAAAGCTGTCACTAGTCATAGAATTGTTTTATTATAATGTACAACATCATTTTACTATACTGGTACAATAAAAATTGTTGCAATACCTTTAAACATATCCAGTGGAATCTGAACACTGCTATGATTGTACAGCTGTCATCATAACTCCTTTTTTTCACTGGACTCAAATTTCTAATTATGAACCTATCAGAATATTACTCACCTTCTATTATATTCTGTGCAAAATAGTACATAAGTTGAAACTTAATTATTCTTCCATTGGACGTAAAACCCCCAATTTTTTCCACATTCAGTTATCTTGTAATTATTAGTAGTAGTAATTGATCAAAATAATGATTTTATTACAGACAAAATATATATTACATAATAATAAATGTTACAAGATTGAGATAAATTTTATTTAACAAAAATTATAATTCTATTAAAATATGCCTCTTAATGAGATGGATACTCCTGGCCCATAATATACCCATTCATGAATATTACACACTGATAGACTGAACTGAGCAATTAACTTCTTTTTAAACAAAATTAATTTTCAGTGTTAAACATTTTGTTCATTTAACTAAATGGAAGAGGGTATATTAGTTTTGTTATAGAATTGTCACTGAGTTATTTGAATTTTTAAAAATTATGTGCAAAATTCTATATGATTAATACTTTTTTTTTTATGAGATACTAGCTGACAAATAGTATCCTCCTTCAATTTGTTGAAAGGAAAGATTTGAAAATCAACTGACTGGCAAAAAGCAGAATTGTTAGTGTGCCAACAGAATCATTCACATCCCAGTTTCTGGGAAGTAAACCAAAGATGATTTACCAAGTATTATCAACTGACTATTAATTACATCTGTTATTTTTTCACCTAGAGACATGTATTTAATCTTACGTATTCAGAAAGGGTAATGAAAACTGGAATACTCTGCTTCCTAATTTACATTTGCCAATGCAATATTTGTTAATAATGATATGATTCCTTCACATAACCCAATTAAGAAATCCAGTCTTCACTGTTATACTAATTAGGCAAATCATAGTTGGTTAGCTGGTTTCTATCAGGATGAAAGCCTGCCTTCACTGTACAGTTGAAATACATATGTTAGTACCAAGTTCAAGATATATTATGAAAACCACAGAGAGAAAACTAATTGATCATCAGCAAGAATATCACTGTATTATTTGTTAATAAGAGATAGAAAATATTAAGCATTTTATAAAATATTATTTCCCCTTTAGAATCAAGTAAGGCTTCCTGTTCCTGTTCTCAATCTCATCGACTTCTTTGTGTGTGTGTGTGTGTGTGTGTGTGTGTGTGTGTGTATTATTGAACTATAGTCAGTTTACAATGTTGTATCAGATTTTGGTGTACAGCATAATGCTTCAGTCATACATGAACATAACATATATTCGTTTTCATATTCTTTTTCACCATAAGTTACTATAGGACAGTCTCCTGACTATACAGTATGAACTTGTTGTTTATCTATTTTATATATATTAGTTAGTATGTGCAATCAGTCTCATTGACTTCTGCTCTAAATTTGATGAAGTTTTTTTTTCTGGTTCCTTTAACACAGTTTCAGCTAACATCACTCTGCCCCGTTAAGCCATGACTCCCTTGCGGGGAGGGTGTGCTCAGTGGTAGAATACAGTCTTAGCACGCACGAGGTCCTAGGTTCAATCCTCAGTACCTCCATCTAAACAAACAAACAAATTTAATTATCTCCTCCCCAACAAAAAAGCCATGATTCCGTGGATTTGTCTACCTCTCGAATCTCGGGGTCCGTGATTTGCCCTGCATCCTCCCCTCTCACAGAAGCAAGATGAGCTGAGGATTTTTCAGCCTGCTCAGCTTTTCACCTGTTGTAGGAACAGAAGGGCAACTTCTAAGCTCCCTTTACGTCCAACCCTTCGGTCTTTTTATTTCTTACTTTTGTCTTCTGTTGCTAGTATTCCACCTTACACCCTTTTAAGAAATAATCTTAATTATTTGCCTTTCTCTTCAAATAAGTCCCTTTCTGTGGGAATACGTTCTTTAGTGTATTATATGTCTTTAAAGGATTCATGCTCTTTAGGTATTTAGTTTCGGTCTATGAGTTTGTGCGCTCTTGGTAGATAAGGAGATTGGTCCAGCAACAGGCTGTGCTCCATGAGTCTGAAGAGAAGTGACGGCCCCAGGCACCCCCGGTCCAGTGTGACCCCTCCCCCTTGTGTCCTCCCCTCAGTACTACCCCCTCCATACCCCGAGCTGTCAGGTGACCCTCTTTGGTCTTGGTTTCACCTTTCATTTGTTACGGAGTAGCAGCCTCTGCAGAAGCCATTTCCTGGGAATAACTTACCCTGAGAGGAAGGGGGAAGTGACAGCTCAAGAAGCCAAAGTTCCGGACAGTGAGCATGTTTTACGCTCAACTCTTTACTGCACCAAAACTTTTGTCCTGCCTTGCTAACCTGTGGACACCACCACCAGCTGTTGCTGCTGATTTCTGCTGCAAAAGGAAAGGCAGTCGTTGTCCCAAAGCACTGGAGATGAAGCAAGAGCCAATTTTTGAAAGCCTTTCTTCAACCTGATCCCAGGGCTTCACCCAGCTGCCCTCTGGTCCCACCTGCAGCCCTGCAGCCCCCACACGCCCCGGTCACCACGCCTCATCGGGGTGTGTGCTTCATTGTTTCTATTAGTTTCTTGAACCCATGTTCTCTTCTTGCTTCCATCATTTCTTCAGGTGTGATTTTGGGTAAGAAAGCCCATATTCTATGCCACAGATCCTTCTGACAGTAACTAGTAGTCTCGCTCCCTGAAATATTTAGTGTCTTTTAGTTTTTTCTTTAATAGAACCCACACACACTCTATATATACATATATTTTTTAAATGACAGTTACTTATAAATAAATCCAGGGATGTGGCAAAGTAGAAAAATGAATACAGTGTAATAAGAAAAAGTGTGTATTAAAGGAGGCAGAGCAAACCAAGTTTTGAAATGAGCAAAAATGTTTGCAAGGCAGAATATCAGTTTCAGGCAAACAAGGCATCGTAAGGCAAAGGAATCCCAATGAAGAGTTAAGAACAAAAAAAATCAACAAAAGTACTGATAAATGCACTTTATTACATTATATATTATAAAATATATTTTAATGAATGTATTTATATCATATATGTAAATATATTAATATAGTATACTGTGTAATATAAATATATAATATATTATAAATTCATATTTAACATGTTGATTAAAATGTACAGTTTTCACATATAGCAAATAGGAAGATGAGTTAAGATTCACAAGTTACAAATTTGATCATCCTGTACTGAGACCAATATTTATAAAGAGAATTTTTAAGCCCCTTATCTGGAAAACTATTTTCAGGATACAATTTATCTTTTACCTTGACTGATAGAAAGTTCAGCTTTAAAACGTTGTGTCTATTCCCATATGCAAGCTGATGCATATATTTTGCAATGAAAGTATATTTTAATGATAAATAAAACAAGCATATGATGCACAGAGTTCTTTTACTGAGCAATGCACTGAATCGGGGCTAAATGTCTAAAAGTTCTACGTCGACAGTCAGTTGTGACATTCACATAGCAGACTGCAGAGGCAAAATTTTTTCTACTTTATGCCGTGGTGAACCTTCACCTGTCTGTGATCTAACTGGTAGATTATTTCAGAGAATGGAAAATATTGGCGTGGTTTTCCCAATGAACATCCCAGGAATTAAATTTACATAATCATGCCAAATAGACTTAAAAGTCACAAGTCTGAAATGATTGTAGAAATTGTGTTTTCTTAGCCGTCTGCTCTCCTTACAATGCCACTGTCGGACGTCGTCCCCAGTCTGCACTTTGTGCCCCGTGTCGCGCTCAGAACAGGCGCTGCATCTACATTGTCACCTCATTAGAAAATTCACCTGAGGTGACTTAGTGTGGATCAACGGCTTCTTCCTTTGAGAGTGATACTGTCCCTGGAACCGCAAGCCTAGATCCAATGGCGTGTCCTATGGTTTTGGCAGTAATTCCAGGGAAGGCTGTGTTGTCTTTGAGGTAGTTATTACAGCTCTCATTCTTTCAGCATCAAAAGATGCAGCAGGTCAAATTTATGGAAGAGACAGTTTGGAATACAGAAATTCACATGCAGTGTAAAGAATCAGACTCTTGCTTGAGGAAATCTATCACCCAACCACACATGGTCTCCGAATCACAAATGCAGATTTCTGTAACCTTTGTGTATCCAGGGACACTTCTAGCTGAAGTGGCTTTGCATCTATGTTTTAAATTTTATATTACCATTTCTACTGTTACTTTTAAAAACTGGCCTTCAAAATACTGATTTTTTAAAAAATTCTTAGGGAACACTTGGATTGTCTTACTTAAAACTTGTTTGAATTTACGGCCACTGGTTAAAAAAATAAATCGGTACCATATAAACTCCAAAAGAATCTCTCAAATATCTATTTCTTCTATCTTAACAACTTTAGTTGAATTTGTCCGTAATATACAGTACTAACTAGTAGTAAAATCTCTCTATGAAAATCTGCCTCAAGCCTTAGTTATGATGGTTGATTTTTCTCTGAGCCTATGTGTGTTAATTCAGTTTAACCTTATCTTTTTGACTTCTGGTATGTGGCCACGTGGGAAGAATGGTAATGGTTTCTGCCCTTACAAAAGAAGAACTCAGTAAGAGCAACAGGTATAGTGTTGCGCTGAACCCTGCCTGCTTTCTGACAGTGGCGGAACTGTGAGCTGCAAGAAATTGACCTTGAAATGATGGGGAACTGTGAGAGACCCGCTGAGGCTCAGGAACACCAAAAATCATTGACACATTTTATCAGCTTAATTAATATTTTAAAATACATCCATCCTTTTCTGGAAGCTCTGAAAGTTACTCTGTTATATGTAAAAATTCTTCAGCAATTCATGAATGCCCACGGAACTTTGGTTTTATTGAGCAGGAATCATGCTGTTGCAGGCTTTTTTTTTTTTTTTTTTTTGAGATCTAATAGATGTTTAAATATAATCACTCCTATGGTTTCAAAGACAAGTTAGCAGTAGAACATTTAAGTATTAACTAGAGACTTGGAAATATTTTGTTCAGGGATTTAATGATGAGTATTAATCAGGGTTGTTATAACAAAATACCCCAAACTTGCTGCCTAATACACAAAATCAGGGTGCCAGCATCGCTGAGTTCTGGGGAGAGCCCTCTTCTGACTTGCAGTTGGCTGCCTTCTCATGTACCCTCACATGGTAGAGAGCAGAGCAGAGGAAACATGCTCTATCACGAATCTTATAAAGGCAATAATCCCAACCATAAAGGCTGCACTCTTATGACCTCATCTAAGTCTGATGACCTCCCAAAGGCCCCACTTCCTAACACCATCACATTGGAGGGTAGAGTTTTAACATGTAGTTTGCAGGGAAAACAAACATTCATTCCATAACCATTATATATTAAAATAATAATCTGTTTAGGATGACTGTGTGCAAAGTTTTTAATGTCTGTATTTATTAATATCTTCCTGAATGCAAACATATGGTTTCTGGAGAAAAGCAGATCTTTACTCACTTACACCCAATAACCATGCTCGTTCTTCACAGCCCGTTTCCCTTTCAGGGCAACATACTGAGAACAAGATAGCAGAACATCCACATGCACCAGAGCCTGTGCTGTAGACAAGACCTAGAAAATACAAATCTAGGGGATTATATAGCAGTGGGTCAGCTGTCCCCTCCTCTCTTCCTTAAAGATGAAGAGAAACCTTTTGCTCCTAATATAAACAATTCTCTTGGAAGTTCAAAAGGAAAGAATCCTGGACTATAAATGCATGTTTCTAGGCAGAAGATCAAACTACTGTCTCCAAGCTTTAGAACCTCTGGGATACCTCCGTGGTCTTATGTCTTATCCCCCTTGAATCGTAGACATCTCTGGAGGTAAATCTCTATCTAGAATTCTCTACTTAGTCAGTCATAATTTAATTTTCAAGACTTATTTATTAGTTCAGGTCCCAAGTTTCAGTAAAATTTGCACAGAAAGCTCTAACTGGGGAGAAAGATAAAAATACTTTCTCCGTAGTCCCTTACTATAACTTTATTTATTATAAATAGCACAATAGTATTGAAAAGACAATGAATGTTTTAGCATTTTGTTCACAAAACTGTCAACATTGGATAGAACAAAAAAAAATTCTTAATAAAATAAAAATGTATTAAATAAAATGCATCTTTAAATTATTTTTAAAATCACTGCAAAACCTATTCCAGAGAGTTGAACAAATAAAAGATAACATGATACTTCCATTTATTTTTGTTTCATTCATAAAATAGGGAACTCTTCTTCTAATAAAAGACAATGCATAAAATTATTTTCATAATTATTTGAAATATTTTATTGTTTGATAGATAATCTTAAACAGAAATACAGTCTCATAAAATTTAGTCAGGTGTATAGTTTTGTTATCTTAGCATATTCATTAATGGATTAAATACTTGTGGTTGAAGACGAGAATATCCCTAAGGAACAACAGAGTCATTAGATATGTCACTCTTTGGAGAGTCTTAAGTAGGTAAGGGTTACAGAACATATATCTCTGCATTGCAAAGAGGTATTCATATGGATATAATACTACCATTACTCATCAAATAAGAAGGGGGCCTTTAAAGCCTAAATTTAAAAAAATTTGAAGACTGTCCTTTGAAAAACAAATTTTAAAATTATAAAGAATGCACGGAGCAGAAAGAAAAAAAAAACTTGGCTTGTGTAACATGAGTGCACTTTTATGTTTGTATCCGACATTATCCTAATCATTCAAATATATTGTTACCTTTAGGCATTTCATTAGATGCTTTTTTGGATAATATCCAATTTTAGGCAATGGAACCACCACAATGGGAATAAAAGAAAAGAATGAGTTGCATTTTTAATCTTCAAGAAGAGTATTAGAACAAATATCATAAAGAGAGACAATTATTTTTAAGACATTTCTGTAAGTCTAGTAAAAAAAAACTTATATACAAATGTGCAAGAGGGAAAAAATGGATCTTATGGAATATTGCTTAGGAAAAGTAACCAAACTTCAAATAGCATTATGTAATTGCATTTATATTATAGTGGTATTGATTGATGGTTTTATTTTGCTAAAATAAAGAATTACACCAATGGGAAGATACAGATAAACATTATACCCTGTGAACGATGCAGATGAAATACACTAGAAATGATAACACACATGGCTAAGTATAAATAACTATCTTTCTTTAGACTATAATTTTTAAAAATTTTTAAGTAATCCTAAGTACAAGCTATGAGGACCTTAATCTATACGCCTTGATCTTTCGGAAAGTATACATTTCAGTATTTGCATGTTCCTTGTCAGAATTGTGCATTAATATACTGAGGAGTCAGCTTCTCAGTCTTCTGAAAAGAATATTACTATAAATGTTAGCAAGCTAACTTGATTGCCTTTTTATGCTTTTCATAGGTTAGCTTGAATAGCCTCATAACGTCAGTTGTCGTTTAGAACATGGTGTTATTTGGAGAGAATGTGATCTCCCTTTCCCTGTTGGCACCTGCAGGCCAGACGTCCACCACCAAAGGGATGAGGAACTGTGAGGCGATTAAACAATAAATGTGAAGTCAGCCTCCTCGCTTTTACTCAGAATTGGACTAATTCCATCAAACAGATTGGGGCAAACACCCATGAAAGCCAAAACAGGAGGCAACAATTCCAAAGAAAAGGTTCTGTAAAATTCTGGGCATGTGCTCTGGGCCACAGGCCAAGGGTGAATTTCCTAATAGTTTATGTGAACGTACACCCTCTTTGATTCTTAATGTAGAGTGATTGCCTCAGTCGTCCCCTCATCTCATCTCATCTGTTCACAGACAAAATAGAAAATGCTTTTTTGCTTTTCTCAAATTGGTGATCCAAACCCAAGTTAAGTATGAAAGGTTCCACATAGTAAACCAGAACTCTATGTCATCCTAGACATACTAATCATGTGCCTTCCAAATGTGGAACCTCTGAGCAACCTCTGAGAAATCTGTTTTACTCCGTCTTTAATCTGTCAGAATTAACTACATTGTCTTACTATTATTCCTCTTATATTTGCGGGTGAAAATTTGTGCTTTGATGGAAATCTATGCATTGTGTGTAGCACACCCTCCCAGGTTACCTCGTTCTGATTTTATGGGAACTATTTTTATAGCTTTGTAATTTGTATGTAATTTGTATGATAGCAATGCAAAATCATTCTTTTCTATAGGCAGAGAAGTGATCTGTTCTGTTCTGTAGAGGGATACCCTGTGGGGGAAAAAAACACTAATAAAAACTTTAAAGTGTGTTCCACTTTACATTTTTTTGAGAGTCATGATTTTATCCTTAAAAAATATATGTGTGTCTTTCTGTTCATGTGGACTCCATCATGGTTGGGTATCTCTCATGGCGGGACATACTTTGCCTGGTGGTGCCCATTTTATGCAGCTAAGCTCACCAGGACTGCCACAAGTAGAATGAAAGGGTGTTTAGTATCCAATACATATTTCATTACTTTACATAGTCTTCAACCCTTTTATGGAAGACTAGACATCACTATAAAGTTTCGTTAATCGTCTGTTACAGGAGGTTACTGAGTTAGTCAAGGGGGAAAAAAAAGGCTGATAGCTTATAACTCTCAATATAAAGGAAATGACATGAACAAACTGCAAGAGGTCAGAACGCACAAAGTCACAATAAGAGCATCGGATTAATTGGGAATTCTGATGAAAGGGCTAGGAGCCCTGGAAAACTGAGATGTCAGAAAAATACCAGGAAAATAGTTCGAGGAGGAAGACATGGTCACGTTATCTGGTTGTATTCCAGCCTTTGACATAAAACTTCTCATTGTTATTGTATTTGAATGTTAGAAATGGTGAGTGACTTTAGTTTTCTTTTTATACTTTTATATGTAAAAATCCTGTCATGACAATTACCGAGGGAGCTAATATACTGTGTGTCCTTTTGGCTCCTCGGATTTTCTACTAGTGGTGGTTTACAATGAAATACATGTGTATTTAGTTAATATATGAACTACATCACCCAATAATGTTGACAGTAGTCGATTAGGAGGCTCATGCACAAATTGCTAATTATATCCATCTACGTTGACTAATGTACATTTTCTACATTTTTCCTTATTAAATTTCTCAAGTAATAATTATTGTCCAAGCTATTGTCCTTTAGTAGTTCCGAATTTTCTTAGCTGTGTAATATCTGTATAGTGACCCTACAGGGTAGCATACGGACTTTGCAGAATGCTGTTCTCAGAAATGACAAATGAAAATGCATAGTGCCGACGGTGTAGACTTGAGCATGCCATGGCCAGTGTGCTCCCTCTCTCTGTCTCCCTTTATTTAAGGGACTCTGCCCCAGGGATGCCACTCAGAGTAGGGGCAGTCAAAATTGCTTCTTCTTCCTTTGGTCGAAACATCTTAGGAAAATTGAGAACCCAACAGAGCTCAAAGGAAGAGCACCCAGAGGGTTGCACAACTTTCTCATTTTCAGTTTTCTTTTCCTTTGTTATGGACCTTTAAAGACGAAGATTTGTTGTAGTTTAAAGAGAAAGGGTTTCAAAGAAAAGCACAACATTTGTGAAATGATAAATGTTATGTTTATACTTTGTTAGTGAGCTTCCTGAAAGTGCGTACAGCTTTGTGGCAGAGTAAAGAATATTGGGTAAATAATATTCCCTGCAGAGTGAAAGTTGCGCGTAGAGGGAAATCACGCAGAGGAACTGTAGAACCCCTACATCACAAGAAATGCTTTTCGGCCAGGAAGTCTCCCTCTGAACTTACACATAGGTCGGAAGGACACAAAACACTTTTTTACTGATAATGACTGAAGTTGAAATAACTTTCAGGTGATGTCTGAACCAAAATTATAAATTGTATCATAATTCAAAGTTTCGATTCAATCTGGCCATCCTCCTTCCAGAACACAGCATCCTTCTGATGTGATAAACCAAAATGGAATGCAGTGTTGACACAGCTTTCTGGTGAAATAATGCATTTTTTTTTTCAGAGAACTACCTTACATAAATAGGCTAAAAAAAATCAAATCAAATTTGACAAAACTATTTATTCAACAAGTATGTGCTACAAATCTACTATGTGTAGGCATGATTCTGGGGGCTGGGAAGACAATTAGAGCTGGTATCTGCTCCCACTGAGCAGCACTGTATTGGAGAAGACAGGCTGTAAATATATAGACAAAGGTATACACAATGTATTTTTAAAGAGTGGCAAGTGTTCAGAAGAAAAGGAGAGAGAGTAGTTTTAGGGAAGGAATAAGTAGAAAAAATTGAGAAATGGGGGCCCATTTGGCTAAACAGAAAGGGTGACATTTGAACAAAGATCTGGATGATGAGAAGGATTTAAGTACATGAAGATCTAGGGTCGGAGCATTCAGGCAGAAGCAATAAGACATACAAAGATTCTGGGACTACAATGAGTTTATATATTTTGGTGGGTGGCCTGAACATCAGCAATACTGTGGAAGAGAGAAGTCAAAATGAGGTCAGAGCTGGTTTGTCAGGTAAAGGCATAAACTGCCAAACATGCAAATAAAACAAAGGAAATGGTTCAAAAATATGGAATTTGTCTAAACGAATCTCCCGCCTTTTCCCAAAAATCATTCCTAACAAAACTAGGAGGCAGACGTCTTCAAAATGTGTGTTTATCTCCATGTGCTGGTTGATGGCAGGTGTCGGCTGGGCTGGGCCAAGGGGCATCTAGATCGCTGGTAAGTGCTCTTTCCGGGGGTGTCTGTGGGGATGTTTCCAGAGGAGGTCAACGTCTGAATCACTAGACTGAGTAAAGAAGATCTACCAATGTGAGGGGAGGCCTCATCCAAACTGTTACCCAAAGGGCAACAGTTCCTGTCTTACCTGAAAGATGAGGTTTATAAAAGGGAGACAGAAAGCGTTGTGTCGCAAAGAGATTTTAAAAGGTTTATTTAGAAAAAGAATATACCTCCAAGAACAAGAGGCGGGCTGACTCAAGGGGGACTCGCGGTGTTCTTGTCTCCCCTTCCTCTTAGATCCTCGCTTAGTGGTGGGTTTTCGGTTGATTGGTGGCTCGTGTCCCGGGAACGCTTAGTCGTGTTTAGTCCCTTTAAGCACGTCCTCACCCGTGGCGTCCACACAGAAAACCCGCACGAGGGGCCTAAGCCACCACGATGGTGATTATAACACAGCGAACTCTGGTTTGTGTCTGGGTCGGCTCCTTCCGCTACCGCACAGCTGTGGCTGTGGGGTCTTAGCCGGCTTCTTGCTGGCGCTCATTTAGAGGCAGCGAGGCCCCTCTGTGCTGGAGGCGGGCACAGCGCCATCTCCCAGACCCTCCCCCTCCCCTCCACCCGTCTGCCCGGTGCCCCCACTTATCTAACTACCTAACAAAACCGTTGATGGCCTGACTGGAACAAAAAGGCAACGGAGGGGTGAATTCTCTATCTTTATTTTTGAGCTGGAACATCTATGTTCTCTTGCCCTCTGGCATTGGAGTTCCTGGTTCTTGGTCTTTGGAATCTGGGACTTCCACCAGCAGCTCCCTTGTTTCTCACGTCTTTCTTTAGACTTGGACCTAATTATGTCACCATTTTTTCTGGTTCTCCAGCCTGCAGATAGCAAGATCATGGCTTATCTCAGCCTCCATAGTCATGTAAGCAAATTCTTGTAATAAATCCCCCCTTATCCATCTATCTATAGATCTATCTATTTATCCATCTATCTATAGATCTATTTATCCATCTATGTCAATATCCTACTGGTTCTGTTCCCTGGAGAACCCTAGTACAATATATGTAAATAATATTTGAAAACAACAGAGCCTACACTGAATTCCACATCACTACATAGAGTCAGGAAAAATTAAGTAAATAAGTAAAAATAAGAAAAATACAGCAGAGTCCTAATGGTGGATATATGAGTAGTATCACCTGCAGAAGCAAGAGTTTTGACCCCGAGAGAGAGGAAATGTTGAGATGTGGTCTGAGAGCCAGTGGACCAGAGTGCTAACTACTAAGGGATCTAAAGACTTCATGTGGTAAGTGTGTTCACAGACACAATAGTGTTTAGAAGACACTACTTTTGAGGGAGAGGAGAGAAACTTGGAAGAGTAAGGCAGCACTTAGAGGCTTGATGGTGAAAAACAAAAGGAGAATAAATCAGAACATGAAAAGTAAGTGTCCCATCACAAAATCAGTAGATTCACCAAAACATCTCAATCAAAAAAATGGTGTCATGTATTTAAGAAACTGCATTGAACTACCAATGAGAAAGGGTATCTAGAATGTTGACCTCTCTTTAAAAATACTTGTAATTGTTGATCCAGGAAAGCAAAATAGCACAAATCAAAATGAATGGGAAAGGGCAGGCATCAACCATAGAAAGATACAATAAGAGTAAAACAGGAGATAATACTAATGAGCTACTAAAAACACTACTCAAAATCCAGCCCCAAAGGGGAGGACATTTATAACATGGTACTTCAAAATTAATTAATTATAATTAAATAAACAATCAAAGATATGACAGGACATTGCAAGTCAGAAATTTAAAAACTTAGACTAGAAATATACAGAGTTATGAAATCAGAGTAGATAGCACTGAGGAAAAAATTACATAAGAAGACAAAATTATCACTAAGAGAAAATCTAAGCCAAAATATACCAAGGGAACCATCTTTCATGAGGCGGAGGAAAACATTTTAGGGAGATGGAAACCTCAGTTGTGGTGATGGTTACAAGACCATATACAATTGCCAAAAGTTTTCAAAAGTGTACACTTAATTATATACACATGTATATAAATATATGTATACAATACAATAAAGAAAAAAACAAATTTTTTAATCTTTCACTTTCAGATTGCATACAGTAGATTGTCCGTTTCCACCACCTCCACAAAAATTAGTAAGGAAAGACAGATAAAGTATACAAATTATGTTTCACCATATATGAAATCTGTGGTGAACAGGGTTCTTCCCAGGTGACTGCTGGCCGTTTTCTCCCCTAGGAAGTATTTGTTGATTGTCAGCATGAGCTGAGGTACCAGTTTGCCCCCAGTAAAGGGGCCAAAGCTGTGGGAGAGAGAATCAGCGGTGTTTCATTGGACCCTTGTGGTGAATTGAAAACGGAAGGAAACTTAAATGCCACTCTGGGCTTCCTTATTTTCTGGTTGATTTCCAGGGCAGTCTGATCTCATAAGTCGGCATGAAATCTTTTTAGCTTTACAGTGTTTGAGAGACAGACTATGAGGAGGTGGCTGCCTCAAACACATTAGCAGGCAGCCCCTTGAGACTTCTGCCACTGTTTTAAGCCAGGGGTAAAGGATAAGAGATTAAGAATTTGCTCAGGGGAAGACCTGGGCTTCATGGTCTCTCAGGGCTCTGCAGATCCAGAGCCAGCCTGTTCTCAAGCAAAAACCCAACAGGGTCACATTCAAGGAAAGGGAATAAATCCAAAGTACAGTAAGTCTTACCAGACTAGAAGTCTAGCCGAGTCTTGGCTCCATGCCCAACCGACTGGGGCAATCAGCTATCCCCTAGTGGAGAAAAGATAACGTCTGAAGGAGGCTTGGTAATGTTGTGATACAAAATGTCAAGTAACCATTAAAAACAAAATCATTGGACCTACAAAAAGTCCAGAAAATATGGCTAATAATCAAGATAAAAATAAATACGTCCACAGATGATTCAGACTTTCAAGTCATCCAAGACTTTAAAATATTGATTAATAATATAATTTTTTTCTAAAAAAATGAATCATTGGTAACAAATGATGGAACCAGAAGAGAAAAACCATGCCCAGCTGTCTTTCAGTGTCCTTCTGGCACCTTCTATGCGCAGAGCCTGACATCGTGCCAGTTTGCAAAGGAGAATAGTTACAAGGCCCACTTCAAGCACAGCAAAGCAGGACAAAGAAAGCCAAGAGGAGCCAAGAGGCAATAAACTGATCAGGGGCAGAGTAAGTGATGCTGAACACTGCATGCATTGTTCATATTTCTTATTGTGAGAAGAACAATGAGTGTAGGTGTGGAGAATTTGGGTGAGCATTTTCTTTATTTTTATTACAATGACCAAATAGATCATTTTCTTAAAAGCACAGATTTTTCTAAAGTACCCATCTTCAAGCAACAGAAATAAATTTAAATTAGCTTAAGCAAAATGAAAGAATTAATCAATAAAAATCATTTTGTGAACTCACATAACAAAATTTCACGAAGGACGAGAGTAGAATTTGTCAAATGGGTGATTATCATAGAAACGTGTGTCTCTCATCTATTATGCTCTCTTCTTTATCTATATACATAATTTGTATTTTCTTAGAATTGTCAAATGAAACACCACCTGGATACTGGCAATAACAGACACGTGTTCATCCTTAGATCTACTTCTCTCAAAAGTGCAATTTAAAATATCCAAAAAGAAGACTTTGGTGTGACGTGTCAAATTACCGGTAGACTCTACTAGCGCCAAAGAAATAGAATATCATGAGAGATGCAGGCTAGGTGGCAAGGCAGCATGAATACCCCTTGGACACCTGGCCGTGAGAAAGGATGGACACGGTCACTCAGGAAAACTTACGAGCCAGTTAGCCACGTACATTCTGGGCCTACTAGGAACACTGTATAGAATAACTCTATCAATGTGTAATTGAAGATAATATCAAACTCACTATACAACAAACTGTCAAGTCCTTAAAACTAAACTTGGGAAGACATAGGCAGGACATAGAAGAAAATTTTAATTTTACTAAGGAATATAGTAAAAAGTAGATTTCCCTTTGAGAATATCACAGCTTCTGCATCCTTTGGAATGGGACACACATGCATGCACACACACACGTGCACGCACACACACACACCAAACGAGATGTGGTATTTCAGAACGTGACCAGATAACATTTAGAGACTGAAGTTCATTTAAAGAAATGGAGAAGTTAAATACTCCCAACGCTGACTAAAGCGTTCATTAAAAATTTACTTTTGAGAACCTGGTTGAAAGAAAATCTAGAGTCCAGCAATGATGTGAAGGCCAAATATTATACAATTAGTTAAGCCAGCGTTCACTTCAAGGGCATCTGACAATCTCTAGGGCCTGTAACCTGAGGCCTGGGAGTGGCATAAGAGGGAGAGACTGGGAGCAGATCACGAAAGGCGGTTAGTGAAGAGACCCCACACAGATCTGGGACTATTAAAGAGCGAGTCTGTCAGTCGTCAGAGAAACAAGTACAGGAGACTATTACGTATGGATCCAGAATTCCAGAAGGGAAGTGAATAGACAGAATAGTAGAAAGGCAACTTTGGAATTACAATGAATGCAAAACTTCCAGAACGGAAGAAGAGTCAGAAAATGAATGACTTCCAAGCATTTAAATGAACAAAAAGATAAACAAAACAAGAATTCTGCACTTAAACACCTTGTCATGAAACTGCACAACAATAAAGACAAACCAACCCACCAACCAAACAAACAAACAAAAAACAAGCACTGGAAGAGCCAGGGAAAAGGCAGAGTGCCTGTAATGAAACAAAGGATGCTTTAGCTGGTGCGGCTCAGCACAGGCGTGCGATCGTGCACGTAAAAGAGACTTGGAAAAATGGCTCTCAGAGAGGAGAAGGCAATTATTTTAAAGGTTTTATGGCTCCACTTTCTTTTTAATACTTACAATGACCCAAAAGGGATTCTGCCAAGGCTAGATGGGTGGAGGGGAATTTATGGAATCAGGAAACTGCTCAGAGAGCCTTCTCAGCCGTTCCTGGAAGAGGCTGTGCGTTGACCTGTGACACTGGCATCTTCGTAGCTGCTAACTCAGAGGTCTCCGCCCTTTGCCCTTCCTCTTTCCTGCAGGGATAGACACTCTTCTTTTCCTTCCATTTTGGAAATGAACTTCTTACCCAAGTATTATAAACTAGCTTACAAATGAGAAACCAAGAATCAAAGAGCTCCTCTGACCATACAGTCTGTCTTTAGAGGAGAGTTACTTAAGAAGAAAAAAAGGGTTAAGCTTAAAATAACAAAGTATATGAATTCCACTGGTGAAAACCAGTACTTGGACAATTGTGACATGTGCTTCCAGAGGAGGATTGCCTGATGATGGTTTCTGCAGTTTGCCCTAAAGCTGAAAAGAACTCTTGGTCGTAAATGTATTTTTCTTAGGTAGCATTTCCAGCCCCCGAGAGGCAATTGCTAAGAATTCCTTGCAGGTGTCTCAGAGATTACAATAAAGACACACAAGACTGCTGCTCTTAAGGAGTTGACAAAAGATGGCTAGAAAAATAATACTGGATACACCAGAAACTAATGCAATATTGTAAATCAAGTATACGTCAATTAAAAAATAGAGTTTAAAAAAGTAATACTGGAAAATGCTATCCTGCTTTGTGTGTGAACTCTGACATGTTAAATGTATCACACATACCTGTACAGTAATGATTAATGGAGATTATGCTAATAACCCTAGACCTAAATCTAAGCCTGGGGGTGGATAATTTACAGAAAACATTTCTTTACCAAAGAATGATCTGCTGAAGAAATTAAATGCCTTGATAATG
This sequence comes from Camelus bactrianus, assembly GCF_048773025.1. Taxonomy (NCBI): domain Eukaryota; kingdom Metazoa; phylum Chordata; class Mammalia; order Artiodactyla; family Camelidae; genus Camelus; species Camelus bactrianus. The sequence continues at coordinate 8,105,094 of NC_133561.1, read as the reverse complement.
TCTCAAGAAGCATGCTAGATTTTATTTCTGTGCTCTAGCATTGGACAATGTGATTATAAAAACATTTATGAAACATCATTTATGCTAACATACTAACATAACAATAATATGAGTCATTCTTTTTTTAACGTGATGAATTTTCCTTCAGAATTTGACTGAAATAATTTAATGGAAGTTTGAAAACAGGACTTTCACATGATAAAAAAAAATCTAAATAGTATTAAAAAGCATGAAAAACTTATTTTTTCAGAATTGTATTTTGCTTTATGGTCCACATGATAAAAAAATCTAAAGACTATTAAAAAGCAAGAAAATTTTATTTTTTCAGAATTGTATATTACTTTATGGTCAACAAGTGTTTGTCAGACAATGTATCAATAAGACAAACAAGTGAACAAGTAAATAAATATAGGCAGAGTAATCATACATATTATAGGTAATATTTGTTGAACACTGGTTCTAGAACTGAATAATATTCAAGAGCTCAGAAAAGGCAGGAGGTTCAGACATTTAACGGCTCTAATATTCTTCCTTGCTGTTTAAAAAAATATATTTCCTCTGGTTTCTTTACTTTTTGGTCCTTTTTCCTGCCTCCCCATCTCTGAGTGGGCATCAGCCTAGACCTCTGGGCTTTCCTTAAAAGGATCCACATTAATTACTTCTCATCAGCATTCATCATGGTGACAGCTCCTGTTAGCAGTGCTGTTTATTTTGTTCTCACCTTTTCTGCTGGGCTGTCAAACGGAGGAATTTTATGGTTCTTGAGGGAACAATCCTTCTCTATGACCAGCTGCTTTGAGAAAAAAAAAACAAGTGTTTTCTTCAGTGTTGTACTGGCTTTGGTAATTCCTTGTAAATGAAATGGCACAAATGTAGCAATTAATAGTCTCCTTTAATTGAGTTCATTTATAACAGAGCAGAGTTAAACCAACCAAAAATCCATTGAACAAAATCCTGAACTTAAACAGTATTTCAAGTGCTTTTCAAAGATGAGAAAACTTACATTGTCTTCTAAGGATCATATTCGTATATTGCTTGACCTAAACTTTAACTATTTGTGTTTAACTAAATATTTAAAGTAAAATTAATTTATTTAATTTATTATTTCAAGCTGAACCCTTTTTTTTTCTTTCTAAATAAATTTTTCTCTAAAGACAGACTGTATGGTTATTTTAAAAGAACTGTTTGATTCTTGGTTTCTCATTTGTAAGCTAGTTTATAATACTTGGGTAAGAAGTTCATTTCCAAAATGGAAGGAAAAGAAGAGTGTCTATCCCTGCAGGAAAGAGGAAGGGCAAAGGGCGGAGACCTCTGAGTTAGCAGCTACGAAGATGCCAGTGTCACAGGTCAACGCACAGCCTCTTCCAGGAACGGCTGAGAAGGCTCTCTGAGCAGTTTCCTGATTCCATAAATTCCCCTCCACCCATCTAGCCTTGGCAGAATCCCTTTTGGGTCATTGTAAGTATTAAAAAGAAAGTGGAGCCATAAAACCTTTAAAATAATTGCCTTATCCTCTCTGAGAGCCGTATTTCCTAATTTCTTTTACACATATGAGCACACACCTGTATGTGGTGTGTGTGGGGGGGGGTGCAAAAGGATGAAAGGATTATCCTTTAATATGTGTAGTTGATATCTCTATTCTCTTTTCCCATGAACTATCTGTTAATATCCTTTGATTAATTTTTCTTCTTTTGATATTGGTTATTTTTTTAAATGTTGGTCTTAAAAAACATTGTCAAGGGCCTATGATTTGCAAGCCAATATTTCAGAAACAAAGAATAAAAAGAATGCATTTTTTGCACTGGTGATATTTATAATTTTTAGGAATGCTACAATTACTTCTTTCCAGTTTGATATTTGATATTTAAATATTGTCAATACTAGTTTTAGAGAAAATTTTTTGTATCTTTATATAGTCAAATAAACAAAAACTTTTCAAACTGTTTTCAGAGAAAATCTTTTTGGCTTTCATTTGAGAGATTGTTGTGATTTTTATCTAATTATTTAATTTGGTATTCTGATTAGAATAAGAAAGTGCAAGTTATGCTTTATAGACATTGCATTATTATTACATCATTGTGATATGGCTTAACATTGATTATACATTCAGAAAAAAATAACTTTGGAATTAAGGCAAGAACCACATGTGTGAATCAAGCACAACACCCTGACCCAGTTCTTAGTAAAAAGCTCTTTCTTGTAGATGATGGGTGATATTGCTGCACACGAGCCAGCCACTGCCTGGAGGATACCCTCTGGATAGCTCCATTCTTCCTTGAATCAATATAACAAATCATATTAGTTACAGCAAATCAACTTATAAGTGATAAATGGCTCCAAGCATTGAAATATGTTTATAAAAAATTTTCAAATTTAGGTAATTGTCATACAGCAAAAGTCTAGGTTTGAGATTATTCATATTTATGCTAGATTTCAGAAATGTCCAGAGAGTGCAAGCCTACAATGCTACATGTAGAACAGAGCAGCCTCAGGGGAAAGAGACAGGACAGAGAGGTTGAAGGTGCACAGTTAACTTTTAGGAGTCTGGGAGACTAAAAGTATGGAATAGAATTCTCCAAATGGCGCTCTCTAGCTTTTGAGTTGGTGGGATAGTTGGAAGTGGAAGAACAGCAACAAAAATATGTAATCACACACACACACACACACACACACACACACACACAAGAAAGAGTTAAATGTGTTGAATTTAAAACCATGAAATAGTAAGTACAGAAGTCATTACCTGCAGCTTTGAACATCCCACGCAGTAGTTGGGTGGGCAAGGACATTGGGAATTGGTGGTTTCAATGTGATGCGTGATGGCATTACATAATAGTCATCTCAGCTCACAAATCAGAGTACTACAAACAGTAATATCTTGGTGGGATACTAGGTAAAGCTATTATTTTTTGCATGGGGAGCAATAGAAAAACAGACACACCTTCATACACAAGAAGCAGAGCAGGAAAGGTAGAAAATGACAGGTAACGTAACAGAGCTGAAAGGACCAATTTGAGGCGCACACAGGAACACTCACAGATACTCAAATGTGAACTTGAAGACATTCAACGAGGATCACTGTGTACTGCTGAAGAAATAACATTTCACAGCTATGGAAGACTATTGTTTTGTTGTGCTTTGTTTTGATACATGCTAGACCTTTCTTTTCTTTCTTTTTTTTTAAATTGAAGTACAGGTGATGTACAACATTATATAAGTTACAGGTGTACAAAATAGTGATTCACAATTTTTAAAGGTTATACTTCATTTACAGTTATTATAAAATATTGGTTATATTCCCTGTTGCTTATTTATTTTATACACAATAATTTGTACCGCTTACCCCTTCCTTATTCTTGCCCTGCCCCTCCTCCATCTCCTCTCTAGTAACCACAGGTTTGTTTTCTATATCTGTGAGTCTGCTTTTTTGTTATATTGACTAGTTTGCTGTATTTTTTAGATACCACATATAAGTGATATCACAGAATAATTTTCTTTCTCTGTCTGAGTTATTTTATTTAGCATAATATCTCCCAAGGCAATCCATGTTGCTGCAAATGGCAAAAATTTCATTCCTTTTTTCTGACTGAGTAGTAGTCCATTGTATGTATATATACCACATCTTCTTTTCAAATGTGTTTTGTGTCTTAAAAAAATAAATCACATTGACAGTCAGCACTCTAATATGATACTGGACAAAATCCTGGCTCAAGGACTCAACTGGTTTTATAAGCATATCTCTGTGGTAGAGATATATCCTTTGAGCTCTTACAGCTCATTTTATTAAAGCTTAAATTATATAACCTGATTTTTTCCAATGTTACACTAAACTCCTGAAATTCTGTACTATAGTAGTCAATATTGCAGTTAATTTGAAATGTACTTGAAAGTAGAGAACTTGTGTATCTTTTTTTAAGTGCATGCCCAGTGCATGTCATGTAGTAGGAACCTAATAAATATTGGTTGAAAATTTATCTTCAGTAAATAAAGTCCTTGCCAAATGACACAAATTCTTTGAAAATTACATTTTCCCTTCTACATTGGTCTTCTGGCTTAGCTATAATTCAGTCAATTTTGCTGAATCAGAACAGTCCAAAGCTAGAAAAAGATCAATTTTGTGAACCCATGAGGTTGACTGGAGTCTAGACAGTTCTCCAAAAAATGTTCTATTTTGAGATGCCTTCTAATATCCATCTTCACTCTCCGTGGTAACATACTGCTTTCCCTCAAATTTTTTCTTTTAGAGTGTCTAGCTTTTAAAACCCAATTTTGCTTGACAAGTTGACATGCCTTTATAAGCTATTTCTACTAGCAGCTCTTGGATTTCGTAGTGACCTTAATTACTAAACGATTTCATGTATCTTTACAAGAAAAAATAAGACGATAAAAAATTAAGGATGCTAGAACTATTCAAAGAAGTTGGTCCTGGACACAAAATGGGTGAAAACTCTCTCCTGATTTTGCTTCCCATAAAAGAGATTCAGTGAGCAATTTAGTCAAACACACATTTAGTAACAGGTTAATGACTGGTAAATTCTATCAGAACAGTTAAACTGATTTGCATATATAGACACCATCAATAATTGAATGTCTTTAGATTTTTAAAATAAATTGAATAGGACTCATCTGAATAAACAGAGTTGACATTATATGCCTTCAACAGGATTTACACAACTATTAAGAGAAAACTCTCATTAGCAGTTTCATTAAGAAACAAAGAAACCAAAAACAATTTTGAAAAGTTTGCTTCAAAGATCTTAAGAGAGAAAAGAAAAACTTGAGCATAATTGTCTCATACCAGGTTCAGGAAATGATACTTTGAAGTTTTTTTAGACCAGTTAAATAAAGATATTGTTATATACACATGAATTTACAGGCATAATAGAGAGAATTGGATATAAGAGGAATTTGGTACCAATGATAAATATATGGTATGCTTAATTTTTGAAAAAGAGAGCGCCAAATAATATTTCATTCTACCAAGTGGTTTTGACTGATATCATGAACTCCCTGGAGAACGTCTTTATTTTGAATTTTCACCTGAATATCTCTGTAAAACATTTCTGGATCCCATACGTTCTATTTACAGTTCTCTGTATGTAGCCTCATCCTGTGTTTGTCTCACATGAAATAATTTTCTGTTTGGAAAAATACGCTGCAGAAAGTAGAAAGAAAAAAAAATCACTACCTTGTGTGCTACAATGGCTGTTCTATATGAGCCATAACTCAACAAGGAATGAAAACCATTTTAGAGGGTTTGTGTTTCAGGAATTTTTCTTAGGAAATAATCAGGTAAATATCTGAAAGATGTAGACAGATCTAACACAAAAACTGTATGTTAGGAACCAAAGTCTTGTTAAATACATGTGTCAGTAAGTGTCTGTTAGATATTTGATTTTAAATACCACTGAGAAAAATCTGATTCTAGCTTTCCACGTATCACTGACAAAGGAGTGGAATAACTATGATAGATATTTATTTATATATCAAACAAATATTAAATAATTTAAAACTTGTGGCCGTAGAGGGATAAATTAGGAGTTTGGGATTGGCAGATACAAACTACTGTATACAAATAGGCAAGCAAGGTCCCACTGTACAGCGCAGGGAAGGATATTCAATAGCTTGAATAAGCCATAATGAAAAAGAGCATATATATTTAACCGAGTCACTATGCTGTACACTAGAAACTAACACAACATTGCAAATCAACTATACTTTTTAAAAAGTCTAGAAAACTCAGTTCTCAAAAGAAAGAAAAAAATAATAATTTAAAACGTGTTGTGTGCCAGTACTGCTCATTTTACAAGTTTTAGATCATTTAACCTTCATAGACAATTTATAACCCTCATAAGGTAGATGAAATTACTAGCATTATTTTACAGACAAGGATATTGTGGTTGAAAAAGGAAGAATAACTTATCCTGGGTCCTACTGCTAGAAATTGCTAGAAAGTGGAAAAGTCTTGTCTCAGACTATTTGTCTCAATGTCGACAGTGTACCAACTTGCCAGGAACTAGTGTAAGTGCATCACAGGTACCCTCAGGGAAATAGCAGAGCAAGAAGGATGAATTGGAATATGGGAGAGTATTTTATTCTAGTCACCCAATTCCTTTACATCTCTGTATCTTACAGATATCTAACTTCATTAACCCCCATGCCCCACTCTCTTCCGTCCTACACTGGTATATACTAAGAGTTTTGTGGTTTTAAAAAAAAATTACCATATGATCCAGCTATTCCACTTCTGAGTATTTTTTCAAGGAATAAGAAATCACTAATTCTAAAAGATATATATACCCCTAAGTTCACTGCAGCATTATTTGTAATTAGTTATTTTTTTTAGGGTCACCAGGACCATTGCATCCTTTCTTTCCCTAGTAAATAAGTTTCTAGGAAATCGATTCCTAGCAATAAAGCTGGAGTTTACGTAGGAAAAGTCACTTCCCATGTGGATCGTCACAATGAAAAGAGATTAGAGCTGAATACATTTTAGTACCAACATACTCTGGGACGTTTAGTTTTCATGTACTTTTTTAAATCAAGAGATACAACCAAAACTGCAGACTACTTCATATTACTCAGAAAAGAAATCTATTCCTGAACATTTCTAGAGAGAAAAGAAATAGAGGCTTCTTCAGGGGAGCTGTTCTAGATGTTAAACACATATCTGCAAAAATAGTAGAGAGTTTGCTCTGTATGTTTACCAGCCTCCAATACATTGTCAGTAAGGAGGATTCTTAAAGCAGACACACATTTAAGAAGTGAGGATAAGGAAATCCATAGGCCTGTTTAGGGAAAACAGCAGTCCTGAAGAGTCCTTTCATCATTCGCAGATGTAGAAACAGGAAAAATAACACAAAAAATCAGAATGGGGATTATGGTGTGAACCTACGACAGAAAGAAAGGAAAGTGCAACTGTCATACTCTCAATACGCAACTGCTGTATTTTGAAATAGATTTAAAATTGAACACAGAATAAATATTAGAAAGAATCTGCTTTTCATAGTATGAAATTTGAGAGAATGGATTGTATGAAAAAAGAAAGGGCAAGAGCTAACAAAAAGACAGCTGAATTTAAAGGAAGACTGAGACTCAAAAATAAAAATTAAAAAAAAAACAAGGTAAGGACATATTTTAAAAAGCTAAAAATACTTTTGGAATGCATCTTATATTATTAGAAGTTTAGATCAGAGACTGAACTACAGAAAAAAAATCATTGTGATGTAAAAGATACAATGAACACACAGAATTTAGAGAAAAAAGTAAATAGATTAAAAGAACCAGTGAAATGACAGAAACACATATCAGAAATGGAGATGCAGTAAACCATTATTTATATTATTATTTATATTACTGATTAAAAAGGAGGACCAAGGAAAATGGAATTGAAGATGTTTAGATACAACAGAAAAAGAATCTTGAGCTGAAGAAATTCTATACTGCACGATTTGAAATGCTCTGTTGTCCACCAAGAAAAACCAAGTAATAGTCGAATATACACTCCCACATAAAATCATTGTAGTGTAAATTCTGACAGGTGTGTGTTTGTGTGTGTGTGTGTGTGTGTTTTGTTTGTTTTCTGATGATGCAAGTGCCTGACTTAAGCTTTGACTGTCAAAGCGTTCACTTCGAAGAGAACTAACTATCTGGAGTAAACACGCAGCCAGTCGAAGGAATAGGTGAAGAGCCAGGCAAACCCCACCCTAAGGCTCCTTGGTTTCGAGATCACTGTTGCTTTGGATTTCTGACCATTTGCGCTGCTTGCTTTTCTCTTCCCACGCTTTAAATTCCTACTCTTATATTTTAAATTCACCAATAAAGAGTGAACCCTAGTAAAACCCTAGGCCCCCAACTTTGACCCCAATTAAAGCAGGACCCCAGGCTCTTTCTTGCCGTTTCTCCTTCTCTCTTTCTCACCTCCAACCTTGTCTCTTTCAAAATTCCCTGACGGTTATTGCTGAAGGCATTCTGCAGCCGTAATAAGAACCACAAGGGCCAGTCCAGTCGCAAGCATTCCCATTGGTAGACTGAGACCAGCACAAAATAGACATTTTCACATTTTGTGATAACGCTGCTTAGGCCACAAATACCAGAATTACTCTAAAACTAAACAATTGTCCAGTGTGGAACAGTCCGAGATGGCTAAACTTCAGGATCAAATGTTGGTTAAGAAGGATGTCCTTAGAGCTGAAAAATTCATCTTTTATGTCCCTTTTCATGCCCCCAAGCCAATTTAATACGATGTTTAGCAATGCCAGGTTCCTACCTAAAAAGTAACATTTTCTCATAGAAATGGTAACAAATGTGTTTGTCCTAAATAAATTAGAAAAAGAAATCGGTTCGCATGTAAAAAGAAAAAAAGGAGCCCCACAGATTCTCCCCAGGATCCCCATGAGGCAAGACCTGCGTGGGCCCCCTGGGAAGCAACCCACAGTGCTGGGAAGCTGGGTGTCTACCTGGGGCGCTTTCCTTCTCACTGGAAAAAAGAATAGGCCTAATGGGGTCCTCTCGGTGTGGCTCTGTGCCAGCCTGGGGCTGGGGGTGGGGGTGAGACCTGGGTGGTCAGAAGGTGGCCGGTCCGCTTACCCTTCTGATACAGTCCTTCCCAGCCTCTGTGCTCCAGTGGGGAGCTTCACTCTCACCGCCCTATTCCAGAATTTCCACAGCGGTGTCTTCTCTGTGGATAGTGGTTAACTGGTCTTCTTGTGCGGGAGACTGATGTCAGGGTCGAACTACGTTGCCATCTTGAGAACGTCATCCTTTAGAAGATAACGTACTCTAAAAATTTCATTTTCACACTAAAGGTAAGATATGGCAACACCCACAGCAGAATAAGTGGAAATAATACTGCTTTTCAAATAATAAGATGAGGCTTCCAGTTCCTAGTTTACCATTTACTTACTGCAGGGGCTTTGGGAAAGCCACTGAGTTCTCCGAGCCCGGCTGTTCTCACGGGTAAGTGAGGGGTGATAATTGCCGGCCTCTCTATAGCCCGCTGCTGTTTTGCTCATGACGACAATAATGGACACTGAAGTAGCCTGAGAAGACATAAAGGCTATTCAGTCTTGTCATGACTATATTTACCAATAAAAACATCCGCTGGACCTGGCTTTCACTCCTGTCATATAATGCTCAAATAATACATGGAGTAATTGGGGATAGTAAGACGGGAGAAGAGGGATGTAATTCATTGTATTAACATTGAGCAGCTGCATCTTTATAGCCATCTGAAGAATATGAAGAAATTGTTCACTGGGGGTCTGTCTGCTCATGGGTAATATTTTTTTCTTCTTGAGGTAAGCATTTAAATGATACTACTTAATCTTAAGTACTAAAGTGTTCTATATACACATTTCTGGTCTCTTAACAAAATGTGTGCTTAAATTCTGGTTGGGTAACTGATGGATTGGGGGTTGACTCAGGGATTTAGACACAGTCATGATGTAATAGTCAAACCAATACACCTATCTGGGTACAATCATAATCAGTGAGAGCATTTAGCCATTATTATAAGCAATGAATGCCTCAAAAACACCATTATATTTTTTAATCTCCAAAATGTGGGTCTTTGATCATACACACCGCATCCATGTGTTTTACTTGACGGCATTAGTCATTTATCTTTTATCACGCAGAGAAACAGCATTGTTGACATTTGTAACACAAAATACGGAGCAGCTGCTTCAACAGATCTCTTATTTGTCAAATATGGCAGTCCATGCGCAGGAAGGCTATGTTCCAAGAGAAGGCACAGGCCAAAAACATAAGCTTAAAATATAGAATTAAATTAGATACAAGAGGAGATCTTTAGCTGGGAATGCCAACTCTACAACATACATGCTTCTGTCAGTAAATATACACAAAAACAACGTTTTCACACATTTCCTTTGAGAACATTACTTACTTGAAGTCTTGGGGGCTGTGTCTATAATGCAATAGGTATATAACGCTCTGCTGCGTAATTTGTAAATTGCTGTTTGAACTGGTGTTCTATCTTTAAATATTCTCTTTCTCATTTCCAATCTCAGCAAATTGATACAAACTGGCAAGTTCATTGTATCTGAGTTTGAAACTGCAGTAAATCCTTCATCTTGTATAATTTACTAATATGTAATGTTAGATGATTAAGCAAGCTTACTTTGGGAGTCTCCTTAAACAATAAGTACTTGAAAAGAAAATTATCAATTTTAGTTCCAAACTACTACTAGAAGGAGTTATATATTTAATATATAATTCTAAATATTGGAGGGATATATATATATGGAAAGTGCTCTTTTACATTATATATATTACATTATTATATAACTTTATATTACATTACAATTACATATTACATTATATATATAATATATAATAAAATCCCCACTTATATTTCAGATTTAATTTGTTGTAATAATTTGTTTTTCAGTTATTATTGATATGTTGATTAATTGCACAGAACTATGACAATTATGGGTTTTTTGGGCAATTGGCAGATTTATAAGATCTAGCATGTAGACCTTTTCCTCTAACCCTTGGAGCTTGGTCTTGTTGTCAAGACTGTGAAAGGTCTAGGATTCTGTTCTCCTTGCAAGCTAACAAGTTAGTCTAGCTGTCCTCTATGGCTCTTTCCTATATAAACATACTTGGAAATCTAGTTTGGAACAAAAGCTATGGGTGCTTCCACTCATAAGATGTACAAAAGTATTAGGCCCATGAAGAATTATCTTCCAACACACAGCCTTCATCTTCTATGTACGAAAAGTTTAGTCCACTTATCTATTCAGGACATTTGGACTAGTCATTGGTGTCCACCAGCTATGGCTGCAGTGCTATGTAGTAACAATCATTTGAAATGCAACACCTTAAAGTATCAAACTCTTAAAATATCAGTGTCTTAAACAGCAAGAAGCACGTACTTCTAGCTCCTGGGCCTCCTGCTGCACTTCGGCTGATCCAGGCTGGCTTGGCGGCACGGCTGTTTCAGGCTGTTGAGCCAGCTGAGCTTGCCCCAGGTTTCTGTTGAGTTCTTCTGCACGTGTCTCAGTCTGAGTCCCAGTCTGAAGCAGCAGCCATCGCCAGGAAGATGTTCATTTCATCACTGATGGCCAGAACCCAGATGCAAGCCAAAATCCTTTTGCTAGGGTGCACTTTGATCCTTTGCTCACATAATGTTCTCTCTCGTTTTATTATCCAAAGCAAGTCACATGGCTGAGCCCAGAGTCTCCTGGACAGGAAAATATACTTTTCTCCAAAAGGGAGGAGAAGTGGAGAAGCTATTTGTTGAACAATACCCTAATCGATCCCAATGTTTAAATTTTTTTTTCTAAATGTCAGTGATTACAAATTAACTTTTTCATCTGCTGAATATCCATGGCAAAAATAGAAATATTCAGACAAATACTGATAATACTTGCTGACAGCTTGATTTAAGGGCCAATCATGCTCAGGATAATATATTAAAAGACAATGCAGTAATATTTCAGTCTCTCTCTGTTCATAAAGAGAGAATGTGTTCACAAAGCCAGGACATAAAACACGCTCATAATTGCTCCACAGTATCTTGAAAGGCATCGCATATATTTTGTTACTATGCAGAAATGGAGAAAAATAATAACAAGAACAGCAACTAAACTGTGCATGATCTTGCAATTTTAAAGTATCTTATGTCTGTGAGTTCACAGGGTGCCCCAAGCAACAACGTAGATGGGAAGATTTGTAATAGCCCGCATTTTTCAAGTGAGGATGCTAAGGTTTCAGAGGTTAAGTTATTTAGCAGGACCACACAGTGCAGACCTGGGAGTCAGCCACTTATCTCCAGAACCATGCTGAGTAATTACTGTTAAAAATTTAGCACCACATCACTAATTAAAACTTTTGTATTATATTAAAGCCATATATTTAACTTTAAGGCACTTTATCGATCTTGTTTGTTGAGTTTAGAATTAGTATTCCTTTTAAAAAAATCTGTAACTCAGAATATGACCTTATGCTGATTTATTAGTGTTTCATATAAGTCAAATGACTTATAGGTATTTTTTATCTTCATGTAGCTTTCATTGTCACTGTTCACTATCTTTATTTATTTATTTTAATATGGCATTCAATCTCTTTGTAAATTCAATCTAAGAGAGATGCTTTCACAAAGAGAGATTGTGTGGAAATATGAACTTCAGAAACGTCCATGCAAATGGGTTTTAAACTCTGTAATAATGCCAAATGCTTTTAGCTTAACCTTAACCACGTACAGTCTCCTGGAATCCCTAACATCCTGCCATGCATGAGCACCTTAAACTTCAAACCTCTTTTCGGTCATAACATATCACAAAACAAGAATTTATTCAGTGAAGTTTTGTGCAGCAGAGCTTTTAAATGTACGCAGCATTGTAAAATACAATGTAAATGCTTATCTATCTGTGTACATATAATTCAGATTATATTTCAGAATAGCTTTCTCTCAGTGAAGGGTGGAAAACACTACATATTTCATCAAGAGAGCTTCAGTTTTCCTCTCAATGTTCATTGTGATAAATTTATGCTCTAACCTGCCTCCTCTTTTTTTTTTTTTTTTTTTTGGCATGTTGGGGAGGGTGGTTATAGCTGCGGTCCAATCTTTATTTTTCTCTGTTTTGCATTTTAAAGTGCTTCATTAGGTTTAAAGATTTTTTACTAAGTTTTATTAAACTCATTAAGCTGAGAGAGGAAGTGTCACTTTACACACAAAGAACAAGAGACTTAGAGAAACTACACTGGCAGACCAAAAAGCCTATTACCATTACTGTTCACGTGATAGTTTTAGATTTTATTTTTCCACTGAAAGAGAAATTAAAATCACAGATGCAGGGTTTACTAAATAATTTGTCAAAATGCTGTGTTTGATCAATTTGGTCAAGTACATTTATATTCAGAGCTCTGTATCAAAAACTAAAATATACCATTACCATAATGCAAAGATAATATGTACAAGATTTAGACAAAGATCAATTATACTTACTGAAAAGAGTAAGACAAAACTTTGTCTAGTGAATGGTAAGAATTTCTATGTTACATTGTTAAGAAATACTAAGTTCTATATGGAGTGATCCAATGTTTATAAAATAGAAAGGAAACAATCCTTTATTTGTATATACGCATGCGCACATCCCTGTGTGCTTGTGTTCCTGAGCATGAAGAGCGTTGCCACTTTAGAGTGGCCAAAGATGGAGAGGAAGAAGCTTGTCAAAAGCTCCAACAAGGCAAAAAGGTATCAGAACCGGAAGGAAGAAGTAAAATTGTCTCTATTGACAGGGGACGTGATTTGACATCCAGAAGCTGGATTAATTTTAACCGAAAATACTATCAAACTATTTTGAAGGAATACACATCAAATATGTGTATGGCAAAGATTACAAGTTGCAACAGATAAAAATGTTTGATTGAGTTCTGGACATGTAGCCAAAGCTAGCCTTGGACTTTCGTCATCTTAATGTAGTGTCTGCAATAAATTATTACTTCTTAAAAAAAAAAAGAGAGTCACATCACTTCTTATCTTCTGCATACAGCACATATTCAAACATCTTGTTAAATAATGAGGTCTGTTAAATATAGCCAGGCGTGTTATCTCACAAGGTTTATTAGCCTTTCAAGTACAACCTGATCCCAACTATTAGTCACTTTAGGAAATAACAGCCCCGTTGTTTTCTCAGACTGATCAAGATGTTCATTCAAATTGTCAGCTAGGATAGATATCATAAGAAATCAATTTGAGCTGTAAAAATACAGTCTCATGGTAGCACTGGTCCAGGATGTCACTTACTTCATTTCTAATTCTGCAATATCGACACGATATAGCTTGGCATTTGAAACTCTATACAAAATTTATATCAAGGAAATACTGGAACTTAGAGTTTTTCGGAAAACCTAGATTTCAGATATGTTTCTGCTTCCTCAGTAGCATATAACTACTCATTTCAGTTAACTGATTTTGAACCCAATTGTCACATCAACAGAATTAAGTGATCTCATTAAATTAAGTTACTTCTAGCTCTGTAAAGTTATAATTTCTTTAATATTTATGCTTTTATTGAACTTCAATTTTTCAATTATAAAATAACAATATTATAAAAGTTTTTGTATAAATTTCACTGAGTGTAAGAAATAAATTGATATTGTATTTCTGGAGGCCAAATTTTCCCATATATCTGGAAACTCATTAATGTCTTCATGCCTTTGGATCTAGCTATTCTCTTTCTACAAATTCATTATAAGGAAATAATTAGGAATGCATGGAAAGTTTGCTCAACAAGAATTTTTACTGCATGTTATATACTATAATAGAAAAGGAGAGATAATATAAGGCATTTAACTGATAGTATATCACACAGTCATTTTACAGGATGCTCTTAAGCCTAGAAACATAGACTAAACTTGTGTTTAAAAACACTGTTAATTAAAACAAATAATATACTCTCTTTTTCCTTTTCAGGTGAAGTAGTTCTAAATTCAAAGCCCTAAATATAATTGTTAGTTTGAAAGAAGTACGATAAATGTACTATGTCTCTAAAAATAAGGAAACATGGCAGAAATAGGGTAAACTATGAAATATGCTATCTGGAAGTTACCCGATAAAACATTTAGCAATTGTTTTCACAATTTGATTTTTAAGTAATATCTTCCCCATTACTCCATGATTTATTTCCATTACCTGATTCTCAGATCACACACTGCATGTGTTTTCCCCCGCCATCCACACTAATTTGGACTTTGCAGTGCCAACCTCTTAACTTAACAAGCTCCTTTTAAGTGCTTTTAAGCTAGGAAATTCCATAAGATTGCAGATTAGTCACACAGCTTCTGCAACCCACTCAAAGGCTGTTCTATATAATTCTCATGATTTTTATGTGAAATTTAAAAAAAAAACGCAGAAATTTTATCTTTTGTAAAGAGTGACTTTATCCCAGATCCCAGACCCATTCTGTTCCACAAATATTGATCATCATTACATTCAAGGTGTGTAAGGGAAATATTGTCAGTAATCAGCTTCTCACTCCTAACTCAAACTAATTTCACCGAGGTATCAGTTGAAGTAGTTGATGAATGAAAACTGATGAAAGAGAAAATGAGAGAGAGTGGAAAGGTGAAGGAAATCAGAGAAGATATTATCAACCAAAAAAAGAAGTAAATTTCCAAGACTGAATGTCATGCAGCTGAACATCTGAATATTGTAAAAGATTTTCAGGTGCACAGCACACCAAGGCAGAAAGATTGCTACGAAATTTTGGAACACTGGAGAGAAAGACTTACAGGTGGAAAGAGAGAGACAGAGAGAAAGAGAGAGAGAGACTATCCCCAGGTTCTAAGCTTCTGGGAACCCCATCAATCCTGTATAATCAAGAGTGACAATAAAGGTATACAATGTGCTTATTCAAATTTCATCAGAAAAAAATTCAACTTTGGTCAAATATATGCAGATTAAGGAGAATTCTTTGTATTTGATATAAACTGACCAGATGGAAGTTATTCTTGAACAAACTGATATGGTGTACACAGTGGGAGGGTCAGCAAAACTTGTACCTGTGAAGCAGGACTTCCAGACACAAATTACTAGAAAAATATTATCTTAAATTATTAATAGAAATACATGGCGGGTTAACTGAGTTTTGGGGGGTATGTGTGTGGCTGTACTTGTGTATTCATATATACGCCTAACTGTTCTGAAACCCGTATCATTATGAGATAATATGATTTCATTAATTCTTGCAAATCATTTGGTGATCTTTACAGAGTCCTACATTACATAACTCTTCCCAATATCATCAAATGTAAAGTAAAACTGTGAAGATTTAATAGTTGGCCTCAAGTTAAAATTTTAAATTATTTGTCCTGGTTTAATTTATCGGACATGATGTCCATTTAAGCAAGGAGTGTTTCTTGTTTAAGTAATTAGTTGAGCTTGAGTCCTAGTTTAAGTCTTCACCTATGTATTCAGGAGCAATACTGAATTGTATTATTCTGGCTATGTGGGAAACACTATGCGGAGTCCTTGGTTATTATTCTGTGTTATATTTTGTATTTATTCCATTCATGTGTGAGCGTCCTAAATACTTTCCTATCCTACATAGTAGAGATTATCTTCGCTAAGCTTAGAGCCTGTTCACAAACTTGATCCAAAGCATTTCAAGGCCCTAAAGGCTGATAGATCCCTTAGATGAAAGGAGTCTGGTCCATGAACCAGGCTTGCGGGCCACCTGTGGGACTGCTTCCCACTGACCAAGGACATCCAATGACATTGTTTCCTGAACAAAAAATAAACTTCCATGTACTCAGTTGAAATTATTGCCAATATTATAACAAAATGCCAATATATTGACATAACTAATATATTCCTTATCAAGGTTTTAACACTTCTTTGATTGAGACACATTATTTGACAAAATGTCAGTTTAAACAAAAAGTAAATGTTGTAGACCTATCAAATAGTGTCTGTTACTATAAAATGGTGAATTTTAAATCCATATTGTCTAGACTCTTCAAGTCTGCAGTTCTGATAGATGCTTTCAGGGGATATTTTGAGCAGCAAAAATATTTTACTAGTAAAGACTATTCTCACTCAAGTAAAAAACACACACTTCTTACCACTTTTTTTTCAGTTATAAATACACCTCCACATTAAGTTATAATATGAATGAGCAAAAGTGATGACCTCTATATGCTTAACAAACTATTTTAAAAGAATATAGTGTTTTGAAAGTTATTTAAAAACACCAAAATTGTGTATCCACAATTTGGAATTCAGTTCTGCTTCATTGTTTCGTTATTTCAACCAGTATTAGTTGCCACTTCATTTACCCTAATTCTGTTTTCCTCTTATTCCTATTAGAATTCCCTTTGAAGTTTCCTGGTCATTGCAACACAGCCCTAGGTTTTGCCCTCTGTGTAGCCAGCAGTGATGCAGATGTCAATACTCCAGGCTGTGAAACATCACAGTTTCATTAGCTTGAAAAAGGTGATTTACTTAGCTTGCCTCCTAGCAACTCTGAATGTTCAAAAGCTGCTAGAAATCTGCAAAACCACATTGAACCTTTAAATATTTTTACCTCCATAGGGTCAAAAAGGAGCTTCCTCATACCATATTTCAAGCTTTTATAAAGAAGTATTGGCTATTAGAAGATGATAAAAAATAGCAAAAGGGATTCTTTAATATCTGTAGTTAGAGTTATGAAAATGTTTTGGTCCTATGGGTTTATTTAAAAATCAATTCAGTGTCATCAATAAACTTCCATCCAGTTTTTGGTATAACATTGTGCTTGGCTTAAAAAAATAACAAGCAATATGTATCAAATGAAAATGGGCAATCTACTTTCTCTGGTTCCCTTTAAAAGCAAGTTATTTAACAGGAATTTAGAAAAAAAAGTAAACTTAGGAAACAGAAAACTTCCTAAGTAAGTAACATAAAAATATTTTTCATTTCCACTTATCATTTAAATAAGATAGATACACAATCTTAATGGGGGAATTTTGAGTTTTCACTAAGTTTTGTGAAGACAGAGGCATATATATTTATGATGCCTCTGGGAAAACAAGTTCAACCTTTTTTGGGTAGATGGAATTCTTTTGAAAATAAACTGTCATGAAATTTTTATTCATTTAGAAATTCTTGCACATTCTGATAATGTACCAAATTATTGATGTGTATAGTGTAAAAATTTGACAAGGGAGAAATATGATTCAAGCCCTTCTTAAATTCTTTTGTTTCCTGGTAACTTTTCTCTCTTACACTCAGTCTGTTCATGCCCATGAGAATGGATGGTCTGAAGCTTGTTACATTCATAACCAAGTCAAGAATCACCTAAAATACACTTTAATAATAATGATAATACAATTCTTCCAAATCCAACCCTGTCTTTTAACAACACTGATTTTGGACCAACACTTCCATCCTCCTTAGGACCACTCTCGATGTATCCATAGGCGCCCACTTATATTTTAATGAGTTCCCTGAGACTCTTAATTTTATTATGTTTTGTTTCAAAATCTTACTACTGTATGTAGTTAAACCAGCAATGTTTGTGTTTATGGTCTCACTTCCTCAAATCTCTGATTTCCTTTTTCTCCTTCATGTGCCTTCATCTTTCCCACAAGTTCGAGCTCCTTAGCGCAGTATGTGCACGTGGATGACCATGTACTTTCTGGTCTAAAGTACAACTTTGCAATAGTAATTTCACCATGATCCCTCTTCTACTTAAGGGAGCCATCCCACTCCTTCTTAAGGAGTTCTTAAGAGCTAAGTGTTCCTCTTGGTACTCTATTTTCAGTGTCTTTCTCAAAAGGCTGAGAGGCAGGGAGGCTGTGCCAAGGAAGCCGAAGACCAGGGAAGACATTAACATTGCTACAAAGTAATGAGAGCTGACGTACGTTGGAAGATGTGCAGATACTCTCATATGTTTCATCCCACGTCCTGCTCCGGCTCTGCATTTCTCTGGGATGTATTTCAAAGCTTCTGCAAATCTTCATCGAACACTTCTGACAGCACATGTGAAGATACTAGGAGGCGAGTTTAGACTCATCACTAGCCCAGAAAACATAGTCAAGCTTCGTTAAAAAGACACTATGCTTTCCGACCTTTCCTTTCTCATCATCCATTCTCTCCTTAAGTAACGACGAATCCCATCAGGTTATGCAGTGGACATTCTATAGCTAAGATGATTAGTATGACAGTCTTTGTCAGAGCGGCTCTCCAATGGCCATGCTCTACTGAGCAACCTCTCCTTTTACCTACTGCTTTGCAGGAAGAAACCAGTTTTTTTTTTCCCCTTTTTAAAAATTATTTGTCACCAATTCTTTGTTCTATAGCTTCTCTTTATACATTTGTTCAGAGTGACATCTGTGACACAGTTTGATGACTCACACTTGTTCTGTAATATTTCGTCTGTGCCTCCGGCTCTATACCAGTCATTGTGTGTGACATCTGATACCTATTTCCAACTCAGGTTGAGCTAAAGATCTACATATCATGATACCCCTTAGATAATTTCACTTGAAAGTTTCCTTAGAGTTTAACTTCAAGATGCTTAAAACTAAACTCCTCATCATTTTTGCCAGGTTTACTTCTGCTGCCATTGATGGAATACACCACTTCTGATCAGACAGTCATGGACACTACGCTAAGTGAAGCAAGTCAGTTACAAAAGGACCGATAGTGTGTAATTCCACTCGTATGAAGAATCTAATGTCCTCACATCACAGAAGCAGAAGCGGCTGGTGGTGGGGGAAGGGGGAATTAATGTTTAATAAATTAGGCTTCTAGTTTTATAAAGTGACAAAGTTCCAGAGATCTGTTGCATGAAGGTGCGAATATACTTAACACTACTGAAGTGCACACTTTAAAATAGTTGGGAGTAAACTAAATGTTTTATGTATTTTACCACAATAAAAATTTTAGTAAGTGAGTGGATAATTTAGAACTAAATGATTAAAAATAGAAGACACTCACATTTACACATATATTTTATCTGTCCAGACATTTAGAAGTCAGTCTAGAAGCCATAATCCTGACCTCATTTGAATACTTGAATTTTGGGTAAATGTAAGGGATTCTTAGGCACTGGGCCTATGTTCATAGAAACACTTTTCAATTAATAAGAAAACCACGCGTTAATTTCCTAGTGACTTTCCTTCCGTTACTACAGTAGGCTAAATAATAGCTTAGAAGAATGTCAAGTCCTAATTCCTGTAAATGTTACCCTAATTTGAAAATGGGATTTCACAGACGTGATTACAGGAGGAATTTTGAGATTATCCTCGTCAGCCTGGTGAACTCTGTTAATTTATTCATTTTGGGGGGAGGTAATTAGGTTTATTTATTTATGTTTTTAAAGGGAGTGCTGGGGATTGAACCCAGGACCTTGTGCATGCCAAGCATGCACTCTACCACTGAGCTACACCCTCCCCCTCTAGCCAGGTGAACTCTAAATGGGATCACATGGGTCCTTCTCAGAGCACTTCAGGGGACTTGACTACCCACTCAGAGGAGAAGACAGTGTGAAGTCGGAGGCAGAGAAAGGAGTGATGTTTCCAGGAGCTAAAACTGCCAGCAGCCACCAAGCGCTCAAAGGAACAAGGAACGTATTCTCCCCAAGAGCCTCTGCAGGGAGTGTGGCCCTACCAGCTTCTTGATTTTAGCTTGATTTCTTACTTTCAGACTTCAGAAAGGGGAGAAAATAAATTTAAATGGTTTTAATCTCCCAATTTGTGGTAATTTGTTACAGAAGCTACAGGAAAAATAATATTGTTACTCACTTCATATGAATATGAATTGTGCTTTGAATACAAACAAACAAGTAAAAGCCATGGAATGAATGAGTACAGAAGAGCTGGAAAGAAAGAAATTAAGAATAAGGGCCCAAGGGCATGGTTAGTATCTGAGAAAGTAATTTGATCATAGTATTAAGTATGCAGTAATCTGCATATGGCTAAAGGAAAATTAACTTGCAGGGTTCTCATACTGTCGTGCATAAACACTCAATTATCATTTTAAAAAACACAGGTGCAACAAATGAAGTAATTGAAGAGGATGGATAATTATTAATACACTTAAAAATTTTGCTAAAATTATTGCTATGAACCTAACGACATGATTCACTTATGGTCTCTAAAATTTTCTTGAAATAGAGATCATGAATAAAGTGGCTAAAAAGGATATATATAAAAATACAAATGGTATACCATATTGCAATTTTTTAAAGAAATTGACAGTGAAGCTACAATGCCTCTGATTAAATCCCAGTTCTAGTATTTACCAGCTCTGTGAACTTGGGTGAATTATTCTACCTTTCTGTGCCTTGGTTTATTCAATCTGTAAGCCAGTGATAAAAATAGACTTCTCGGGGTTTCTCTGTGAATTAAATGGGTTACTACTTGCAGAGTACTTAGAACTATGCCAGGCATTTAGTTTGTTATAAATGTCTGTTACTCATACAGCAGTCTATTTATCACCCAGGGTATTAGCTAAATTTATGATTTTTAAGACACAAGTGATTTTAAGAAACTTTACCAACTTTATACAGGTCTCAGTTCAGACTGTTATAACAAAAATATCGCAGACTGTGTGGTTTAAAAAGCAAACACTTATTTCTCACTGATCTGGAGGCTGGAAGGTCCAAGACCAAGGCACAGGCGGATTCAGTCTAATGAGCGTCTGCATACTGGTGCACAGAGAACTGACTTCGCCTTGTGTCTTCACATGGAAGAAGGGGCGAGGGAGTGCTGTGGGGGCCTCTTTCATAAGGGCACTAATCCCATTCATGGGGGCACCACCTGCAAGACCTAATCACTTTCCAAAGGCCACACTGCCAAACACCATCACACTGTGGACTGGGTTTCAACATATGAATTTGGTGGAATACAAACATTCAGTCAATAGCAATTAAAAAAAAACCCTACTAGTTTTGGAAAACTGAAAGAAAAAAACAATAAAACCATATTAAAGCTACTTATCAGGAATAACATGTTTCAAAATGTTAGCATAGAAAAGAAATATTGAAAGAGGAAGTTGCCTGATCAGGTCGTGGTGGTAAACTACAGATGAATTACGACTCTTGGATTCCCCTTTCTTTAGAATCCACATAGTCAACTTTGCTCTTGTTGAGACATTCTTTCTTTGTAAACAGCAATGCCACTGAAAAGGCTACAGCCTTCTCTTGCATTGATTTTGGAAATTTTTTTAATTAAAATTTCTTAAAAGACACAAATCTGCTATGTGTTGATTTTAGCAATTCGTCTTTTTGAAAGGCAGATGATTTCTACATTTTAGGTACACTTTTCTGTAATCCCTGTATTCATGACTAACATAAATTTTCAGGAATTTAATTTATTTTACAAAGCAAGTTAACCCAATGAATCATTCATTATATTTTCTTTCTATTCCATCTCACTCTTCTGTCCTCATGGGACAACAGACATTATGATTTTTAGCAACTGCTGTATTGGCAGACTTAATTGTGGCTTTGTGATGGGAAGTGCCAAATACATCTAATTGTGTACAGGAACTCTTGCCAGTGGAAGGAGTCATTAATTTTTAAATCTCTGTGAACACACTATGTTCATCAATGTTTTAAAAAAGTGTTTACTCTTCCAAAATCAAAGTGTTTGGAGCAAAGGTGAAAATTAAAAACTTTCAAGCAATGAGAAACACATGTATTTCTTGTTCCCAGGATATATATTTGCCTTCCTCAACTATATGGCATTTGCTTTATGTGGAATGTCCTCTCACACCCTGTTGATTAAGGTCCTACTCATATTTCAAGGCTCAGCTGGCAACCACCATCACCATCAATATTTTCCAACCACTTTCACCCAAATAGAGCTCTATTATTTGAATCGTTTTGCAAATGAAGCCATAGAAATTTAAAAATTGAAAACTTCCAACTTTAAACACAAGTAGATACAATATGAGAGAAGCCTAGGTCGTAGAGGAAGTGAGTAGCTTCCATGTGGCAAGAAAATTTCAGCACACAAAAAAATGAGAGTTCTTGGCTGCAATTTATTATTAAAATAATAGTTTTTGTGTCATATGTTTGTGTTCTTAGGGGTCCATGGTGGTGGTGAATGACCAGGACTTAGCTTCCCACATGATACTTCAACCTGATTTCAGCTAGAGAGCAGGATTTGCATTAATTCGTATTCTTTGCATGTGTTTCAGCTAGAAAAAAAGGGTCTTATTGTTAAAATAAATAATTAAATAAACTACTACATTAAAACTTTGCCCTTTTCCATGTACTCTTCACAATGTGTTGCTGTCTACCTATTGTCTATATATCCATCCATCCATCCATCCGTATGAGTACATAAGAAGGAACATGTTTCTGCTCACACAATTTTGACTATATTGTCTTCAAAGGGGATGACAATGCCTTATATCATCTCCTTATATCATAACAGCCTGGAATAAGCTATGTATTCAGTACAATTTCTGATACTGATGATAATGAGAGTAATGAAGTCAGCTGAAGTGGAAACAGTATGTAAATTTTATATGTATCAACAGTTTGACATAACTGACATCAACAGTAATTAATGAAATTAATGATTCATTAGATGAAAGCAAATATCAGAGAAACATGTCTTTATAAAGCAGGGTACAATGAGCATATGCTTAGCCATACTTAAGGTGGTTTAGGATCACTTATATAAATAACATTCCATCCAGTATACCTTGTCAGCTTTAATTTATAACTCTAGGAATTAAACATAATGATAATGAAAAATTAACTGTATGGCTATTGAAATAACATAGAGTCAAATTTATAAGGTGTTCCTTTGAAAATGTACATATGTAACTTGGCATTGTCTATAGTGAAGGGACTAAGACTGACAACATCTGACATCAGATTTCTGTTTCTGTCTCAGCTAACATTGCAGAGGAGTAGGCAGTTGTCCAAGGATTTGGGGTCACTGTTTCATTTCTCGTCACATGGCTTTTCTATCTGGATTCATGGCTCTTCCAGTCCTACGTAATTTTTGTATCCCAGCAAGTAAGGATGAGAGAAAAGTACAAGGGCAAGTCAACCATGTTTCTGTTAAGAGAATACTGGGCCAGCTTCAGGGATGTGCCACTGAGGCACGTTCCAAAGACCCCACACTTCGAAGAGCCTCATGTTTGGGTTAATTCCCTATTGTCACAATCCTAAAATTCTTAATAATTTTTAAAAGGCCCCCATGTCTTCATTTTGCATGGAACCCTGCAAATTTGCAATTGGCCCTAATAGATTGACCCAGACATTACTTCTTTTCATCTATTTGCCAGGATTTGGTCATACGACCACAACTTGTCCCAAGAAATGCTAAAGCATGTAATATCTTGCTGGTAGCCAATGCCAGCTAAAACTCAGGATTTCTAATACTAAAAGAAGGAAAGAATGTTGCTGCAAATGGTATTATTTCATTCTTTTTTTTAACTGCTGAGTAATATTGTCACATCTTTATTCAGTCATCTGTCGATGACACTTAGGTTACTTCCATGTCTTGGCTATTATAAATAGTGCTGCTATGAACATTGGGGTGCGTGTGTCTTTTCCAATTAAAGCTTTCATCTTTTCTGGATAGATTATCATACTAAATGAAGTAAGTCAGACAGAGAAAGACAAATATTGTATGATATCACTTATATGTGGAATCTAAAAAATATTACAAATGAGCTTCTTTATGAAACAGAAGCAGACTCACAGACATAGAAAACAAACTAATGTTACCAAAGGGGAAGTCGGCGGGGAGGAATAAATTAGGAGTATGGGATTAACAGATGCACAGTACCATATATAAAATACATAAACAACAGGACTTCCTGTATAGCACAAGGAACTATATTCAATATAATATAATAATATAATAAACTATAATAGATGTATTGTAATAACCTATAATATAATAGTAATAAACTATAATAGAAAAGAATTGAAATATATATATACACATATATATGTGTAACTGAATCACTTTGAAGTACACCTGAAACTAACACAATATTGTAAACCAACTATATATACTTCAATTTAAAAAAGATGGAAAGAGTGAATATTACCTTTATCTAGTGAACTCAATTACACTGTCTGAATTTTCCTTTGTGTCATTCCCAGAACCCAGCAATAGGACAGGCACATGGTTGATGTTTAGTATTTTTTGCTGTTGTTGAATAAATGAATATGTGGATCAATAACTGAATCAACAGAACAGAAACCAATTTAAATCTTTCAGTTTTAGGGAGATGCATGCCACCAAAGCCATTAAGAAAATGAGACTGGCCTGATCTGGTCATATTAACATTAGATAAACATTTCCAAAGATCAGAAAATACTTCCAAAATTTTTGGCTCATGATCAGCAAAAGTAGATGAGTCGTAGTCCTGTGGAGTTGTATTTTCATAACTATAAATCATATTTGATCAAACCATATGTTACAGAGGTTTAAAATCTCCTTTTCTCTAATCACTCGGTGTGATCCATCACTCCTGGAAAAAAGAGGTCTGCATTTAGACACATTCGGTGTCATCATTTTCTTTCTGTAACCACCTTCACTAAAAGTAACACATTCTTTAAAAAGAGGCTTAGAACAATTGCATGTGTTGCTTGGTACCCAAATGATAGGCTGATGCTTGTGAAAGTGACACGAATTCAAAAATTATAGCAATATAGAGTCAGTAGAAAGCCAAACGAGCCTATGTGCCAAGATAATCACTATGTTTTATATGCTAGTACAACAGTGTAAGGTAGCTAATGGTCATTTTGATTACTTGGTATACCTGTAAAAAAGCTTCATCAAAAGAATTACAGCAAAATAGTAAGGACATAAAAGGGTA
Source organism: Camelus bactrianus (assembly GCF_048773025.1). Classification (NCBI taxonomy): domain Eukaryota; kingdom Metazoa; phylum Chordata; class Mammalia; order Artiodactyla; family Camelidae; genus Camelus; species Camelus bactrianus. The sequence goes on along the minus strand of NC_133561.1, from coordinate 8,079,782 downwards.
TAAAGTTCACCTTTCATATAAAAAACTGGTTCCTGCTAAATTACTGAATAGATGAAGAATTTCCATATTATTTCTGGTAAATTATAAATTTTGTGCCCATTACTATAAAAATACATTCGAGTAGTTAGATATTCAATTGGAGGATACATTGGAGAAAAAGTAATGTATAGGATGTGTTACTGTATTAGAATGAAAGCTGAACAAAAAATTTAAAAGATCTAAGACGGAATGACTCAAAAAAGAGATACTCATCTCTCTCTTATGTAATGTGTAGGACGGGTATGTAGGCTCTGCTTAGAATATTCATTTCAGGAATAGTTGGAGGTTCAGTCGTCCTTGAAACATGATTTTCCAGGTAGCTCCATTCATGGCCACTCACAGGCAGGAAGGAATGTATGAATAAGCCCAGGTTAAATTTAAGTAAGTGGGAGGGAGTTGTCAGTACGATCTCCCTTTACATTTTATTGGTGAGAATTTGGACGCATAACCATACTTACTTACCTACGAGAGAGGCAAGGAAATGTGATCTAACTGGAAAGCTTTGTGCCTAGGGTAAAGAAGAAGATAAATTTGAGGGAATAAACAAGTATTGTAACAGTGCTTTGCAGGATACATTATTTAAGAGTTGAGATTTTTACTTGGAAGTGATTCATACTTATGAAACTTCTAGTAACATACATATTCTAACACTCTGTTTAAGAGTTCACTCTGGTGGCTGGGTGGAGGATGGATTGAAAAAGTATCAAGGGGAACAATGGAAGAAGGTGAATTGTGGACTTCCGTCAATATAGCACATTGAGTGATTTGGAGGGGAAAAAAAGCTCTCTAATAAACACTTTAAACTGACAAATTAAATAAACAACTATTCAACTATCCTTTTAAGCGGAGCTACCAAGTCAAAAAGCAGGAGATATTGCCAGAGCCCCCAAATTAAGCAGAAACTGAAAAGCAGAGGATGCTATCAACCTTGGGATGATAGAGGAAGTGTGGGCAAAGTCTTAAAGACTTTTCCAACTTCCAGTCAGAGAAATAGCCAACCGTATTAGAAATAAGGGTTTACTAGCATATTTTTGCTATAAAAAGTGAGTCTTTTTACATCTCACTAAAATCTCCACTTACGATTTATTTAGAAGCATTTTAAACATTTATTATTCTTATTTTTATAATAGTTTTTATGTTAATTATCCTGAATCTCTTAAATACCAGGTATATAACATATGTGTATATATGTAGAGTATAATCACTCTATAGAAAAATTTTACGTATTTTTCTCTCATTTTAATAATTTGGAGTGGATATATTTTAAAGAATCTGCCCAAATTACTATAAAAGAGCAAACAAATTATATTTCAAAATCATCTATGTAGCTGGGGGAGAGTATAGCTCAGTGGTAGAGCATATGCCTAGCATACATGAGGTCCTGGGTTCAATCCCCAGTACCTCCTTTACATAAATAAATAAACCTAATTACCATCCTGCCAAAAGGAAACAAACAATATCAAATCATCAAGGCAGGAGATACTTCTTTAAATATTTCTGTGTAAAAGGATTAACTTGATTTCAGTTTTCTGTAGTATACAATTAATTTTAAAATATATTACTGCAGACATTTTCAGTGTTACAGTCTTCATTTTTGCTACAGATCCATTTTATGGGCTCATTTTTTTCTGATTTATTTTTTCTTGGACTTTTGAAGACCCTTTCGGGACTGCTTTACGACCATAATAATGTTGATTGGCGGAAGAGACAAGTCAGACACCCGTGGTGAGATCACTGTGTTACCTCGAAACCTTTGTGTTCACTATACCCCCAGAACAGGGCTTTACTCATTGTAAGTACTAAGTAGATATTTACTTAATCAAGGATTATGTAGTGTAGCTATTATGTGGTGGTTATACTGTATAATCATAGAATGAAACAGTACTTTCAGTCATTAAATGGTTAGTCTGATTGCCAGCCCATGAGATCATTTCAAGTGTGGAATTTTTGCTTTGGATTGAATTTCACTTATATGCACTAACTGACCGCACTTGGCTGCATGTTCTCAATATCAAATGATTTGACACAGGTATTCTAATTCATCAGCCATTCATCTGCATTAAAATAGCTAATGTTGCCTTCGTGTAAAAGGAATGAAGATATTTGTAAAAATTTTCAGCTAAGACATATTTACCAAATATTGGGACAGTATGGGTGATTGAATTATAATTTGTATTTTTATATCCAGGAAAGCCTGGAGATAGAAATATAACTGATGACATAGACAGAGAAGAGGCAGGTGGACTGTCAATGACTGGGCGTGACAAAGGGTAACTCTCAGGCTTTAAACCCTCAGATGGTTGCACTTGGTATTGCCAAATACCACAAGCTTAACATCTTTGACTCTGTGGTTTCAATTTATAAACACCTTATCTATGGCCAGAGGGAAAAATGCCTATTTCCTCAAGGATTATGACTCCAATTAAATGAGCCCAGTACCAAATCAGAATGAGATTTTTATCAGAATTTCTCTAAGGTTGATTTATTTAATATGTTCAGTTGGCACATTGATTTGGGAGACCTATGTGTAGTTTCTTAAAATCTTAAGCCAAGTTTATTACTGAAAAGTTGTATTTTCTACTGTTTCCAAAACATCCAACTTTCCTTCCAGTTGAATTCCTAGATACTGTAACCCCTACTTTAGCAAATATAGTTTTATTTTGTTTTCACATTGTTTCAAATGATTTATTTTCTTCAAGTAGATAAATTTTGGTCTGCTTAAACTGAAGAAACCTACAATATCCTTCATAAAAAAAGAAGGGGGCTCATTTACAAAAAGGGACATTTATGATTAGAAGGAAGTATATGGTCCTGGTTCCTTCCAAAATATTTCTTCATATATTGACAAGAATCATAAAAAAGAGAGGGAAATTAATTTTCTTGTATTATTTATATCAGTTGGAGAAGACCATCAGCTATTTCAGTGTTTTTTGTTTTGTTTTGTTTTTTTGAGATGACAGGGATCATTTGAATGCTGATGTGACTTGATAGAAAATCAGCTTGAGATTCCAGGGATAGGAATGCAAGTCAAACTAATGATAGTTATCAAAATAGCAAGAGCAATAAGAGATGCTCCTAGAAAAAAAACAGTATTCTCAATAAATTATTGAATTTTCAGAATTTTAAGTTTCATTGAATTGACTAAGCTAAATTAACTCCTAGTTTAGAGACCTATTTTAGAAGTATCAAAAAAACAAATCAAATGCCCTATCTTTTAAAACATGATTTTACATACATATTTTTCAACTTTTTGCTCTAAATAAGATTTTGACAGTGAAGTTATTTGTATTAGAATCCCTAAAATTCTTACAGCAAAAATGAGCACAAGTGTTTGCATATAGGCAAATTCAGGAAAAATGAAATGTTTGTGAGCTGCATACTTTCTTCATACATTGACAAACACATGTTGCCCTAAATTAGATTATATTGTCTGTTGCTTGGTGGACATGACTTAATAGCTAGCAATCAGTGAGAAATAGAAATATAAAAATAGGTGTTGATCATTGATCCTCTAAATCTGTATAGCGCTTAGGGTTTGCCTGGTAGGTTTATTTATACTGCATTCATGTTACCTTAGACACAAGATTCTGAGAAAGACATTCGTATCACTTGTCCATTTTCAGAGGAAAAGCAGATTCAGATATATAAAGGACTCACTGACAGTGTTAGCAAGAGAGTTAGAACTAAGATGATTTGATCCTACCTGATAGGACTCTTGTGCCAACACACCCAGGCACAAGAAATCTTGGGAGCGATCCCCAAACATGTACTTCCTTACCTGCGTCTATAGGAGCTTCTCATAAGCCACACAGGGCAGAGCTGAGCAATACAGTAAGTAGCATTGCTGGCATTTTCCTTAAGTTCCAGGAATGATTGTTGTTCTGGGTCCACTGGTGACCACGTGTGTTGATCAGGTGCTTTCTGGGTCTCAGTGGCTCTGGACAGCTGGGCCTCCAATATGATTCTGAAAAAAAATCTAGTGGCAAACCTGACTTACAGCAAATGTCTCTTGAAATGTATTGTCTGGGTTTGACAAGCTTGGTCATTCTGTGGATGATTGATTTTGGATGATATATTCTGGTTTTATTTAATTACTCAGGTGTACTGTGAAGGTATGTGTTTTATAATGATTTAGAACTCAATTTCATAAGCGAGTCTTGTTTCACCATAAATCTTTGCATGTAATGAGATTAAATACAGAAATATGACGGTTCATTTAAAGCTCAGCAGTGCAATGAAAAAAGGACGGATTCATTCCAGAAAAGTTTGTGCTGGAATCTTGGTCTTTTAACTTTTTGGTCTCTGATCTTGGGGAATTTGACAACCCACTCTGAGCCTCTGTTTGTTTTTGTTTTTCCCACCAAGAAAATGGGAATAATAATCTATAACCTAGCGTTCTCAGAATTAAATAAATAGACTATCTGCTATGATACCAGAAGGATGGTGTTTAATAACTGTGTATATTTTCAATTAAATTACCTACAATAGTGAAAGTAAAAAAAAGAAAATCAGGTGAATAAAGAAAGAAAATCAGCTAAGATACTGGGTGGAAAAATTATGCCATACTTCTGGTAGATCAAATGAGTACTTGTCTGGACTATCTGTCCTTAAAATGCTTTGGAATTGAAAACAAGCAGCTCAAGAATCCAGAATGTCTGTGTGATGTTTTTGTCATCAGTCATGTTTTTTTATCCATGTCATGGGTTCCTTTCTCTGTGCCCTGGGAAATGACTTCATGACCTCAGCAGGGAAGCTGGGCTGAGTAATGCATTTGTCTAAATTGCAAGAAATGTGTATGAACTATTTAGACAAGAGCTGACTGATAAATATCATAACCACACTTTACAGATACATCCATACATCTAAATAAGAATGCAATTGAAATTCATAGATAAAAAAAGTATTAATTTTATACCTAATATTACACCATGGTAATATGGGAATTTTATTTTATTTTATTTTATTTTTAATATGGGGATTTTAAACCAGAAATTTGAACTAAAGCTAGTTTATATTGAAAGTATTTGCTATTCAAAATATATCTTTGTAATAGCAGTTTCTCTGAGAGGTAAATAAATGTCTTTTTACATTTGGTTAGTTATTTGATCATTTATTTTATGCCAACACATACTTTGTGAATTCCTGAAACGTTATCTTATTGACATTGGTAAGGTGTTGGAATAACTAGGCTTTGAGTACCTGGAATGAGAATGACTGCGCAGAGTACGCTGCTCATTGGTCATCAGAATGTAGTAAGAGAATGACAAAGCACTTTACTAAGGAAATGAAGGGTTTACTTTATGACACACTTATAATCACACTGACTTTTCAGTTTGTTTGACAAAATGTTCTGATATTTAGTTGGGAAGTAAGTTTATGTGTTTATTTTAATAATGATGGTGTCTCTAGAAATGGTTTATAAGTAAAGATAACCAATAAGGCACTGCCAGTACACTGTAAACCATAAAAATACAACTGAAGGCTAAACTTTCTACCTAGTTCGGTTTTCCCCAAAGGTTCTTGAAAGGGACCTTCAAATGTTTCCATTAAAACAACTTGGTGAATTCTCCCCAGGTTCTAACAAGCTATATCAAAATGGAGCTCATTTCATGGAAAAAAGGAATCCCACAGCACTTCTTTTTAATAACTGTTCAGCTACAAAATTTTATTGGTATCTTTTTATGTTCCCTCTAGAGGATGTAATGCACAAAAGCATTGCCACGGAACATATAAAATTACAAATGAAATTTATTGTAAAAAGTAGAATGTCTTCTAGACGGGTGTCAGTATTTATTTCATTCATAAACCAAAACTGCAGTATAATATATTCATTGTCAGCAAGTTCATGTGTGTAAATTGCCATCCAATGTTATTGACTGATATAAGACAGATATTGAAAAGACAATTTAAATTTACTCTTCCAAACATAAACTGTTCCACAAAAGCACTGTAAAAACTCCTTCAAGATTTTGGGTTGTGCTTGACATTTATGGTTAACTACATAATTTGGTCGTGTCATAATCCACGGTGTTTGGCAATTTGGCATTAAACGCCTGCAGAGCGGACTGGATCCTCACCACCTCACTAGTAGACAGCTTGAGTCTGTGACGAAGCAAGCAAGAGAAAAGATCTAGACGACGCTGGCCGGGTGGGGAGAGTTTATTTACACGGTCTCTTATCTCCAGAAGTTGCAAAAGTGCTGAGTCCTGGGATCCCTGAGTGTAGGGGTAGTCCAGCTGCAGGATCAGGTCCCGGATTGCCTCCGGATCAAAGTGCATGCTGTAGCCAAACACTTGAATGTTGTTGATTTTCATGTAGCCCAGGTTCCGGGAAGGGTCAATGAACTCCAGAGGTTCGTAGTAAATGCTCTCGTTGCCATTGGGGCCGCTGGACTTGATGCGACTCCTCAGATAGATGTGCACGGTCTCAAAAAACGTCTTCCATTTGTTCCCCAGAGTCAGAGACCAGTTGTAACACTGCAGGGGGAGGTCCAGCTTAGTCCGCTCCCAGTCGGGAAAGCTGTTTTCACTCACAGGCATGAACCAGCTCTCAGAGTGGCTGCCTCCAAAGGGATTGACGTACACAGCCAACACCGGCTCCAAGGTGCTGTTCTTCGTTAAGCAGATCTGCAAGGAGAGCCCCAGGATCATGTGGACCAGGCTGGACTTGTACTTGTTGCTCTTCAAGGTCAGCAGCATCCGCTTCCGCCAGGAGGGGTCGAACCAGCTGTTGAGGCGCATGTCGTTGCTGATGAAAATGGCGTGGACCTCTATGCGACGGTCCGTCTTCTGCAACAGGTACTTCATCTCCAGGTCCTGCAGGTCGGTCTCGAAGCCGATGTAGTGATCCGTGGACTCGGCCACCTCGGGCTTGCAGAGCCCCTGGCTCAGCATGTAGCCCGTGTTGCAGGCGCCGCAGCGGGTGCGGTTGTCGGGGGCGCAGCTGAGGCAGGCGGCCGCGTCGCCCACCGTGCAGGGCAGGAAGGAGGTGCAGACCACCTGGTCGTTGGGACACGTGCACGAGTGCGTCTCCTCTGAAAAGCTGCCCAGGAGGCCGTTCTCGTTGCAGTAAAGAAAAGACTGGATGCGAGTGAGCCAGTAGGTTGAGGTTCTAGAAATACAAAACAGAAGGAACCCTTATAAATACAAAGACATTATGTGTGTGTGTGTGTCCTGCACGCAAGTCATCTTAGGTCTGAAGCTTCCCTATGAGTTTTTTAGCTCCTTTCCAGCTATTCGAGACAGAAAATCCATATAGTTCATGGCTGAAAAAAATTATAGGGGGAAGGAAGTAGTTCAATGGTAGAGCTTATACTTAGTATGCACAGAGTCCTGGGTTCAATCCCCAGTACCTCTATTTAAAAAAAAAAAAAAGGTTTAAGAAAAGTTAAAAATAAATAAAGGAAAAATCATAAATATGTACCTTTATAATATTTATGTATATATACTTATATATTTTTTTTTCATCCATCACTGCACAAGTTTAGATATAGATACAGTTGATTTGAACTGGAAATCCCTTCTGAAGAGATGGTGTGCCATCTCACTAGTGTACTTGGAAGCTGATTGTGAATATAATCGGGTTGGTTATTGTTTGGAAATGAGAGCCAACAACAGGAAATAAAAGTGATTTATCATCAAATACCGAGAGCAAAATTAGCGTATAAATGACGATTGTTCATTCATTCACTCTTAGCTTCCTAGAGCACTGATATTGCAAGAAGCCTAAATAGAAAGTAATATAAAAATGAAAGAAAAAGAAGCAACTCTAAGTTGTCAGTCAATGGATTTATATCCTAGGGTTTCATCAACATTGAAAGCACAAGTACCCACTGAGAGGGAAAATATTATTAAAACATGTTTGATTTTTATCTTTACAGGCTGCTCAAGAAAATTGTTGAAAATATCTCATTAAAACCAACGGCAAGTTCTTTTAATAAGAGTTAAGTGTGTTAGTTGAATGTGTTTGATTTGCATCATTAAGATTTTTTTCTTATTTATATCCAGGAATCAGGCTAATACGATGTGAATTTAAGATCTTACTTTTCTTGTTTTCCCACATTATTCAGACTCTGTTAGTGTGTTTAAAATCTCAGTAAAATAAAGAAGGAAAAGTGTGTGACTGGGTGATCAGATAATTCTTTGTGTTTATCTTGCAGCTTTCTCATAGTAGCTGCATGGCAGTGGACAAGTTGAGTGGCCTAAGACAGTAACATCTTCCACACTGAGTTCTTGTGAGAAATAGGCTCACAGTGTAGGATGTGTGTAGACTATTGTACAGTGCATGTGTCAGAGCAGACACTCAAAAATTGTGTCTGTTCTGGGTATTCTGATGCCTTTCCAATGTTCATTATTCAGTATACCTCAGATTTTTTGCAAATTGTATATATTGTATATATTGTACTCCAATCCTTTAGACTTACTATACTGCTGCCATTTTAAAGAATTTGTATGTGATGAATCCCGGTAAAATGCAGGTATTAATCTGTGTAAATAATCAGTAAAAGCAATGGATTGAGACATTCAGAACAATATTTGAGCTACATACATTATATATTCATTTTTGGTCCCTGTCCATCCTCCCCTTACAATGTAACACTTTTAAAGTAAGCTCTTCTTCCCTGTTATCCCAAATAAATTAAGTAACTCCTTTTTTCCCCTCTTAGAACATTTACTTATTTGTCGTCGTAGTGTCCTTCTCCACTTAAAGTGTTATGTTGTGTACTATACGCCATCTATCCTGTTAAACATAATACCCAGCTTTCTAGAATCCTCATGCTTGGTTTATTGCTTTGTATCCACCACCTAGCAGAATTCCAGGAGATTACAGTCCTCTAATATTTAATGAATATTAGATCAAATGCACAGATGAATTAAAGGAACATTTTTGCAATAAGCATATCCTGAAGTGAAATTTAAAGCCTTAAACTGCAGGTTTAACACAGTTGTGAAGACCTAGCTCCCGAGCTGCAGGAAGTGGAGTTACACCACATACATTTTGACATTTTCACAATTAAATCTATATAAAAATCTGTATAAATCTGTATATTAAAAAAAAAGAAAAACCTTTCTTTTTCAGATTCCCTAAATGTAACTGTTTTCTCTAGACCCAGAAGGAAAGGAAAACCCAACCCAACCCTGAAACATGAAACATTTTCCTCTTAATTATGGCCCACACTGAAAAACACTGACTGGGAAAGCACACCTATTAAATTCATTTCTAATGTTCTCAAGATACTTTTAAAATAAGTTCTCAGAAAACCTCTCCCAGAAGGTGGCCCAAGGGTCGTGAAGGAGCAATGATGTGAGGCGGTCTGGCACTCGGGGAAGCACACATCTCTCTCTGGGTAGCCCTCCTCCTCTCCTCTGCTTCCTTGTTTCCTTGACACAGAATAAATGTGCAAAAAGCTCCCTTTTCTAGTTTAGGAAATAGCTTGATTCATTATTTCTGTATTCAGGCTCAGAATATAAAAATTATTATTGATTTGCTATCTGCAGTTACTGATATATTTATTTTATCAGTTTTCTCTCCATCAATTAATCTCACTCCATCATGCCTTCTTTCTTTCTCTCTCTCCCCCTTCCTTTTCCTTCCTTCCTTCCTTATGCGCCTCTCTCCCTTTCTCCCCTCTTTCTCTCTTTATTTCTGTAGTTCTATTTATATCTATCTATTATAAAGCATAGAAAATATATATCCTATATGGATTATATTTTCTTCCCTGGAACAAAAGCATAAATTACCTGAGCCAATTCGTCTCTCACTGTAAGCTCTCATCATGTTTCTAAATCATAAGGACAAACAAAAAGGGAGATAAATAGACCTAAGGCTAAAGGCAGAGCTCACAAACTAGGGCACTGTAGAAAGACTCATGTGGACACTTTAGAAAAGCAATGCCTTTTCCAGCTTTCAGTCTCTTCCAGTCCTTTTCACGTCCCCGCAGATGCATTACTGAAGGAACACGTTCTGGCTTCATGGGTTTCAGCTTGTCATGCATGAATATTGGTAACTCTGCTCACTGTCAAAGCCCCCGGTCCCTGGGATGGAAGAGTTGGCGTGTGGACTCTCCTCCTTGCTGCTTCTTGTCTGTTCTCCCCTCTTACTACCTTTTGACTATTTTACTGCATTTCATGAGTAGGGAATAGACTTTTAAAGGAACAAAATTCAATCATCAGCCTTTTCTTTACTCCTTGAAAAACCTTGGCTAAGGCAATAGTCAAAAGTAGAAAAATGGAACAAATTTCAGGATTGTGGATTTTTCACTTACCCCAAAGATCATGTAGGGTTTTTTTTTTTTCCTGATAAAGTAAAATGTAAATGCTTCTAAAAATTTTTTAAAACAATTTTTGAAATGTCTTCAATATTAAAATTAGGTGGTAGCAAGTATTTTTTTAACTCTGTTTCCTTTTATACCCAAACATTAAAACAAAATAATGCGACATTTTTTATTCTCATATATGACTTCTATTCACATAAACTATTTGAGGCCTGCAGGGCTATGAGAGAGGAGGCTATGTTGAAAGATGAACTCCTGGCAGGCAGGCCTTTTGTTGCTTTTTATCAAATCGGTGGCCTTGTTCCTGACGCCTACTTAGTAGCACTTCAATAAATATTTACTAAACAAAGGAGGTAGTAAAGGAAGGGAGAAAGGAGGGAGAGAAGGAGTAAGGAGGGAGGGAGGGAGAGAAAAAATTAAAGTGAAAGAACTATATGGATAATAGAAGAACAGAAGAAAGAAATTAAGGGAGGACAGTGCTGAAAAAGCCATTGACGTGGTCGTGGCAATGATATGGGGCACCTCAGGGGGTTCAGGAACCCCCCCACCTATCAGGAAGTCAGTTTGCATTTTGAAGACAATTTCTAAAAAAAAAGCTTTTAGGGGACAGCGTTACAAAAAGGAAAATACCTTCTGGAGTTAAGTTAAACTTTTAGAAAAAAATATCCTTAGCCAAAAAACCTATAGCATGTTTATAGTTCAGAAATCAGGTGGTGTACAAATTTGAGAAGATTAGATGTACATTTAGTTCAGTTGTCTCTGTTCAACCGTAGCATTCTCTATGTATTTAAAGCCTGCTGTTCTCCATAGGACACACACTATGTGTCAAAAGAGACTGGGACTATGAATATGGGATTTCTGGGTCAGGCTTTATTACCCTGTGACCTGGGGTAAGTCACTTAGCCTTTTAACTTGGAGGGAAAGTTTTAGGAATCAAGGAAATTGGTTCAGATTTTGATTCTGCGTGACCCTGGGGAATATGCCTCGCTTTGTGAACCTTAAGGGTTCACCTTGCTGATCCGTTGTTGAGACGAAATGATGTTAACATACAAACCTCACCATCACAGGGTCTCAAACATGGTAGCTGCTCATAATGAAACAATATGAATGAAATGCTTATCTCTACAGTGTTCCTGTTATTAAGACTACCCACTAAGACACGGTCTTGTCCTCGTAGTCTTGAGTGATGTTAAGTGGCACTGGTGAAACAGCTTCCTGGGTCCCCTCCCAGACATACTGTAAGAAGCCCGAGGAGCAGCGCCCAGGAAGCTCATTTTAAAATATTCAGTCTCACAAAAAAAAAGAGCCAGTCTTGTCAAAGGACTGCATGTGCAGAGGACTTGAGGTAGGAAAGGTCTTCTTTTAAGGAGATACACAAAAGGCAGTGCTGCTGGATTGAAGACAGTATCAGTGTAATAATAGACGGTGCAGTAAGTAGTGGCCAGATCACGCAGGGTCTTGTTTAGCTTTTAAATTTATTTTATGTGCAGTAAAGAATGGTAAAGAGATTTAGGCAGAAGTCGATGTATGTATTTAGCAACTGTCTTTCTCTTTGTATTATACCAACAGTATTTCAAAAATCAGGTCCAGCTGTTGTGCTTTTAATATGTTTTTTCAGTGCCAAATATAAAACACGCAGTTCCAGACAACTGTTGTGTACACAGAGGCTGCAAGTTTCCTATGTATGGAAATTAACAACCCAAACAGCTATTACGGGCTCTTGACATACCAGCTCGCCATCAACATATAAAAATATGTCCAGAGAAGACAGGGAAAAGTTCACACTTCTGTAGGGAGAGGACAGGACCAGACAACTTGGAATTAACATGCACCTGGGGCCTTGTGGTCACCCTGGAGGCTGAACGTGCAAACCCTACAATAGAACATTTCAGCATGCACATGCACAGAAGGGTAAACCAAACACTAAAGCCAACCTTAATAAATGAATTCTACTGTCACAGTAGTAGTAACTATTCAGTGACTTCTCTCAGATCATGGGTCAGCCACTTCATACTCTTTATTTTTAATTCTTCACAGTAGATTTTTAAAGTTGAATCCCATTTTAAAATTTGAAAAACACCGAGACTCACAGTTGCAATGATTTTTTGTTACATATCTACTACATACGACAACGAAGACAGACTCAGAGAAGCAAATCTAATTTTTTTTTTTTAACATGTGTTGTAGAGTGAGGAAAATTGCTTAACAAATGACTTTAGGAAAAATATCTATTTATTGCCATGCTGGACCACATCAAACCAAAACAACTCTTAATTGTGATATAAAGTTGAGGTTCTTGAGTGACAGTCCACTGTACTGGCTTCAATCACCTTTTGGGAGCTCAACTATCAACTTTGAATCTTGTTTCCCTTAACTCATATGTAAAATGGGCATAAAACATAGGTGGTTGTAAGAATTTAGGCACAACTGCAGAAAAAAAAAAAAACCCAAAAACCTTAAACCAGTGCCCATGCACAGAATAAATGGTAAATAAATGTAAATTCTTATTATCACTGGTATGACGAATTGTTACCTTTTAAAGAAACAGCATTGCACGCAGTCTTTTTACAAATTTTTTTACCTCCAGAAAATGGAAAATGTCATTTTATCTTCAACAATTCATGCATTAGATGCATAATATCACAATGAACCTCTGCATTTCACCTTTATCAAATAGACTTAGTTATCGGTACCATGATCAAGACTATATCTAAAACTCCATATAGTGGGGGGAGAGTACAGCTCAGTGGTAGAGTGCGTGCTTAGCCTGCACGAGGTCCTGAGTTCGATCTCCAGAAGCTCCCTTTAAAAAAGAACCTAATTGCCCACCCACCAAATAATTTTTTAAAAAACCCTATACGTATGGCTTTTGTGATAGTTTGGAAACTCTCAAAAAGCTGCAAAAAACAATATTTTTCAAATTTGGGGCATATATTCTGATGCAGGACAGTTTACACTGAGGTATAAGAACATATGTTGATACGAAAACAATTACCTCCTCTCACAGTTAAATCTTCTCTGAGCACCGATCATCTTATTTCAAAGGTCCCTTATTTCAACCTCCTTTTTTTTTTGCTCTCCAAATCTGTGCAATGTGGATCTGAATTTTAAAATCTAAACAATACCACTTCCATCTATTTTTTAAGTTAAACATTACTCATTTCATTCATTATTCAATTCAGCCTTCATAGCTCCGTTCTTCTCAGACCCTAATACTTTAAACCAAATAAGAATTTGGGATTAAGTGCCCACAGCCATTTAAACGATCATAAACTGATTATTAGCTCAGTCACAGACAGATAACACCAAACAATAGTCTGTCACTTGCTCTCTTCCTGCTCTGGGGCTCTGTCCACCTCTGCTTCGGCAGTGTGACCTGGGGCTCACGTTGACAGTTCAGACACACGACAGTCTTACTCTTGGAAATAGTATCACACCTCGAGAAAAAGAATATCGTTGTCAAAGGTCCCTTGGCTATGAGTCTCCCAAAGAAACATTGTGTATAGATACACACCTATAAACCTACAGACACTTACATACAGAGGCACGTTTTAATTTATGAACTTGAATTTAAGTATCTACTGGAAATTTTGGTTTGCAGGAAGATGATGAAAAAAGTGAGAGAAGCAGTAGGAGATGTAGGTGATATTTTAAAGATCATATGAGCTGAGATTTTATCAAGTGCACAGTATCATTATGGGAATTATTTCATTTAACCCTCACAATTCTCACTACTCCTCGAAGTAAGGACCTTTGTTATTGCCATCTATATTTAAGGACATGATTTGTAAAAAGCTTAAATGATTAGAACTTGTAGAAGGTCAAAGCTAGTAAGTGAGCTAGTAAGTGAGAACTGAAGGGACCTGGTCTGCATTGCTCCCAGCAGTTTCGGGGGTATGACACCAAAATCACAGACAGTAAGACTAAAAAGTATCACGTGGACAACATCAATCCAAAAAGTCCAACAAATCTGCAGTTCATTAGGCTGAAGGGTGTAGCAGAAAAATCTGCTGACCTCTTATACAGCAGTGACTGAAACATTCTGTCCACCTCTGTGCTGCATTTGGTACTATAATTTAAGAAAAATCGATAGATACGTCTTTCTTCTACTTATAACATTTGAAAAGAAACAAGTCGACATTCCGGGTGTGCAGTGTGAGGCACATGAAGAACACAATTACCTTATTGTACATAAAGGGGATATATTACAAAAACAAAAAGAATCCACATTTAATTTTCCAACAAAAACTACCAAAACCTGAAATAGTTTGCTCACTAAATCATGTTAGATATTAAGTGAAAAGGACTTGAAAAGTGTTTATTATGTGCATGTTCAGTCTATGAAGTAGTCAGTGTAATTGAGGAATATTGACACAAATGCAGTTATTTTGCAAATACGGGAAAATCAAGTCTTTCCTATGCACTTTTATAACACCCTAGTTTTCACCCACCGTAATATTCATTACACCAAGTCATTATTATCCAATTATCTGTATCCCTCATTACATTACACATGCTGTGAGGAAAAAGATATATTTGTTTACTTTACCATTTTATTATCATAAGCTCCCTAAATCAGTTTACAGTGTTTATGCTTAAGTTTTCCCATTACAAACTCCCAAAACTTTATTAGTCTTAAAATATGTGCATGATGGATCCAAATTTGAAAATCTAAACAATACAGAATTTTTAAAAATAAAATATTTATAAAGAGAATATTTTACTTTATCTTTCACAGATCTGTTCATCTCTGACTTTCAAGTTTTAAACTAAATAGAAATTTGACATGGATGAGTAAGTTAATGGACAAAAAAGAGAAAAAGCTAAAAAAGGAAATTCGATGCTAAATTGTTAACATCCTTGGTTATATTTATTTATTTATGATATTTCATTTTGGTTTTCTTGATATCTAGTGAGTGAGAAACATTTTCCAATATTACCCTGTTTTCATTTCTGTTTTTCTTTAAAGTATGTTTCATGACCAATTTCCCATCAATTAATTAACTGCATCGTGTCATAAAAAACAATAAAATGTTCTTGTTGGACACTGGAAACAAATTAAATAATTGAATCAAATTTTAATGCTATTTATATCTGAAGCATATTTTTCAATTAAATAAAGAAAATATGATTTGTCCAAGTCTGATGCCCATCTAATCACATAACCAGGAACACAATTAGGGCATAAACTGTGTATGATATGCATTTGTGTGATAAACATCTCTCTACATTGAATGTCTCTAAACTTTTTTATTCTTTCTTAATACAATCATCATTTTTATCTACAATGATGGGTATCAACTCATCCCTTCCTGTCTCAGCTAAAATAAGACCTAGTTTCTGAAGGTCCTGCACCTGCTCTTTTTGTCATTTTATCACATTTATGTACTTCTAAGCTAATCTTAAAATTGATCTATTTCTTACTGCATGATACGCAATATCTCTCATATAAAATATATTTTTTGCCTAACTTTGTAAGCCTGTTACAGACAGTACATAGCGTTCAGCACTCTATTATAATCTATTCTCCATGGGCTCTCCTGTTCTCCTCCCTAAATATGGCATGCTCAATTTCAACGCAGTGAATTTTCTTGTTACAGAATTGAACGTCCTTTCTCCTCTGCTTAGCCAGTTCAAGACGCAAACTGAGTCATTTGTACTCTCTACAGTTTTTTCTTAACAATCTAACTTACAACAGCTTAATTCTTTGAATGGGTATATGATTTATCGACCTTACTGTATTTGTAATTAAGCCATGTACAACCACTTGTTATCATTTTATAGATTCTTATCTCATTATTTCAACTAAAATATACCATTCAGTATAATGTCTGCAATTTTTGCATGTTTGTTCTCTTAGTTGGAGTATAAGCTCTTCAGGAAGAAGAGAACGAGTGTCATTTCACTGGAACCCCTAGAGGCCAGCAGAGCCTCTGCCCATGCAACCCCTCACGCAACCCCTCACGCAACCCCTCTAGACAAAGCCACTTAACCAGAATTGAATTATGGGTTTATGTTTGTGGGAAAATGTCAGAGGGAATACTTTTAAAAACTCCTCAGCACAAAATGCTGAATAATTCTGGCACAGTATTTTTGAATGTACTTATGATCTGGGAAAAAAAGACGGAGTAAGTTTCAGAGGCTGAAATTGAAGCAAAAGAACAAATATGCAGGAAGATGTGGGTGTTTCGGTGGCCATCTAGGGTGGAGGAAACAGAGTCCAGTACACGTGGAAGGCAAGAAGCTGAACTGGAGACCCGCTACATGAAGCTGGAAAGACAGACACTACGCACTCAGTCAGCTTAAAGACAAAACAATCTGACGAGTGAGCAAACAAAAAGTCTGGAAAAGGGAGGGAGCAAAATGAGTGTCTGACCTGGCCTCACTGTTAGCAGAAAATACATATTCTACAAATTTGAAAGCACCAATGAAAATGATTTATTTTAAAGTGCTCCAAAATTGTTTTATTGTGGCAAAATGAAACATCTATATTTTCTAACGCACATTTTTACATTTTGTAAAGGACTTGAAGGATCAATATAGATGAAATTATTTTGACCATGAATTTCACAATTGAAAACAGAGAAAAGAGGAACCAGGGTACCAAGACTGAAAAACATGCAAGAAGCAGAATCTTAACAGCATCAACTAAAGAAATGGGAATTATTTGCTCTACACTGGAATTTGACACAACATTGTAAAATGATTATAACTCAATAAAAAATGTTAAAAAAAAAAGGAAAGAAATTGGAATTATTTGTTATCAAGGTCAATTATTAGGAGCATATTTAAATAATTTCAACATAAAGTAAAATATGAGAAAGGCACCAGGGGTTATCAAAGAAATCTTAAAAAAAAGAAAGAAATAATAACCATAACTTGATGCAGGTGATGGTGATGATTTCAATTTAAACCTCATTAAAGGTAAAACAGCAGATTAGCAAAGCTGAGAAGAAAACTGGTGAATTAAAGAAAAACGAGAAAATGATACCGAATTATACACCACAGACAGGAAAAGAGATTGTAAATAGAAAATATATCAAGAGGATAATATTAGAAAAACTGACAAATATCTAATCAGAGTTCCAGGGGCACAGAATAGAGAAAGTAGATGAAATTCCATATAAAATGATAAGAAGTGAGAATTTTCCAAAATTGATACAGTACATAAATCTTGAGATTCACGAAGCACAACAAATTCCGAAAAGAGTAAGTAAATAAAAATACACACCTATTCACATAATCCTTAACCCATGGTTCTTGTTATATACAACAAAGGTTTATTATAAATAACAAAAATGATAGGTGACGAAATGTAAAAAATAAATTTAAAAGACATTAAAGTGTAAGTAAATCATTCATAGTATCACACGTAGGAAGATTCATTAGGAAAGATATCAGTTCTCCACAAATGTATTTCTACATTTAATACCATTCTAATGAAAATTCCTACAGCTTTTCTTTTTTTAAATTGAAAATCTGTAATACCAGAGTAGCTTGTCTTCAATTAACCCTCCCAATAATAATAATTTATAAAATTTGAACAAAATGGAAAACAACTAGTTACAGAAGTTAGAGAATGTCCAAAACAGTCAAAAGCTAAGTGAGTTTTTAACCTTAAGGAAGGGACCACTGCCAAGTGAGAGGCTGAGCGTTGCAGTCGTGTGGGTTTGCTCTAAGGGCACTCCCCAGTCTGGGCAGCGTGGAGAGGATGAAACTCAATCAGTAACCACACTGCCAATGGGCATTTAGGATGTTTGCACGTCTTGGCTATTGTATACATTGTTGCTATGAACACTGGGGTGCATGGATCTTTCTGAATAAGAGTTCCCTCTGGATAAATGCCCATCAAACATCTTCTGTATAGCGCAGGGAACTATGTTTAATATCTTGTAGTAACCTATAATGAAAAAAGAACATGAAAACAAATATATGCATTTATATGTATGACTGAAACATTATGCTGCACACCAGAAACTGACACATTGCAACTGACAATACTTCAATTAAAAAAAAAAAAAAAGAAAGAAACCACACTGCACACTCATAAGGCTTCGTGTGTAAAGAATAGAAATGAGGAGCTACCAGAGAAGACGTAAACTGAGGGAAATAATTCTGGAAGAAGAAAACAAAGAAGAGAGAGAATCCTGAATAAATGCCCTTCCAATCCATGACTTACTCCCCACCTCTGCATTTGTGAGGCAGACGTTGAGGAGTCAATCAGAAAGCAAAAGCTGAAAGACTGGAAATGCTTAGTAGAGACTGTATTTCTCGCCTATCACAGAGAAGACAGTGTTTGCAATTTAGATATCTCCAAGGTAGAGTGGCTTGGTAAATATCTCTGGCTTTACACTCAAATATCAGAAAAGCCACGTCTTTGTAGTAAAGATTGTCACAAGACCACAGATTAGCCCGAAACTAAGTGTTGAACTAAACCAGACTCACTGTAATAAAATGTTAAACCAAATATCTACAGAGACCATGTAATCAACAAATAATAAAACTGCCTGCCAAATTAAAAATCAACATTAGTCCAATAAAGTAGCACACTTCAGAGTCAATAAAAAATATCATCTACATAATCTAATAATACATAATTACGAGAATTGTGAACAGGCAAGTAAATGTAATTCACAGCAAAGAGACAAAGCTATTGATAGAGACAGATCCCGAGATGGCCTACATTATTAGTATTCACTGACAAATATTGACCTGAAACAAATAGACTGCCATGTATTTCTCCAGTCAAGCTGAGTTTGTTCAAGATCATCAGAGAGTTGCAATTTGTGGTCTGCCACCATGGCAAGCCAGCGCAGGTCTCCCACACAACAGGGGAAGGAGAACAATTTCATAGAGGGGAAGAGGGAGCTGGGAGCACTACAGGAAACAAAGAGTCCATGACTTTCCATTGGCCAAGTCCCTGCCAGGGAAGAAGAGGAGCCTCTTCTTCCTTTTGAACTCTTACTGTCCAGGGCCTGACAGATCCTCCCAACTCTATTTAACTGAGGTTTCTATTATTGTTTTTTTTTTTTTTTAACCTATTAGTGATTTTCAGGTTTAAAAAAAAAAAAAAAAAGAAAGAAGGATTTGTCCAAAGAAGACCTGACCTATAAAAATGACTTAAAAATTCTGCACACTGAAGAAAAACAGAAATTGGATCAAGAGAAAGGAAGAAAGAGCACAGACGATGAAAAATATGTAAATAAACATAAAGAATGATTGTAACGTTGAGGAAGGGAGAATTATGGGTGCTCGTTAATTTTTACTTTATATTTTTATGGATTTCTAGTTGTCTGCAATGAACATGTAATTGCTTGTAAAATTAGAAAGTAATAAAAAAGAAAACAATAAATCTCATTAAGAATAAAAAAGAAGTACATGCATATTTTCTTCTCTTAATTTCTGTAAAAGATAACTTGATGCTTAAGGCAAAATTTATAAAATTGCACTGTGAGGTTTAACATACCTAGAATATGTGATAACCATAGCAAAAGGACATGGTACTATAATGATGGAAAGTTCTTACATTTTACATGAAGTGGTAAAAAATTGATTCTCAGCAAGTTAACTAATCCTAGAGTAGTCATTAAAAAAATACAAATAAATGTATATCTAAATATCCAGGAATTACAATGGGATATTAAAATGTTTAATTAAGGGAAAACAAGAGAAAGAGAAACAAAGAAATGACAAAAATATAAACTATAAAAAACAGATGACAATATAATAGATAAAAGCCCTATTATTTCACTTACCGCTTGTATATATATAAACTAAACATCCTTATCAAAAAGTAGAGATTATCAGACTGGATTATGATACAAGATCCAATCATATACTTTTTATAAGAGCAGCACTTTGAAAACACACAGATAAACTGAAAGAAAAACTGTGAAGGAAAACACAGAATGCACATCCTAATGATGAGAAACCTGTGCGACTACACTGATATCAGACAAAGCAGACTACAAGGCAAGGAATACCGCCGTAGATAAAGAGACGCCTTTTTCTTCAGTGTTGAAGAATATATTCATTAGGAGAATAAAAGAATCCTAACTGCATGATGCAATAGCAGAGTTTCAGGCGCACAGGGGAGGGAGGTAACAAAGCAAAACACCTAAAAGAATGAAAAGAAAAAAAAATATTATAAACAATAAGTGGAGATTTAGCACAACCTCTCCATAGCTGATAGATAAATTAGAAAAAAGACAAATTAGAAAAAAAAGATAAAATAGATAAATTAGAAAAAGGGTTAGGATACAGGAGTTTTGAACAGCATTATCATTCATCATCCAGCACAGAGAATTACTAACAAAAAGTACAAAATATATTATGCATACTGCTTTGCAACTGCAGACAAAATCTTTGCCAATACAGACTAAACCTGTGCTGTAAAATGACTGTCAAGAAACTTTCAAAGTTGGCTCTTACACATTATATCATCTGATCAAATGAAATTAAATTCGATGTCAATCTCTAAAAGATATCTGTGAAGGCTTCAAATATTTGGAAATGTATCATCACTCGTAAATAAACTTAGATGACTAATTTCGACTAAGTTTTAAACACAATTACATTAAAATTTAAGTTTCCCTTTCACATAACTATACAAAATATAACAGCTATATAATTGAGACCACAAGTAAATTAGAATCTTTAGAATTTTTTTGCATCTCCATATTACTATCTAGTTTATGATATTTTACTTTTGGGGTAACCCTTCTCTGACCATAGCCGCTTATTTTTTTAAACTCATTTTACATGCTGCCACTCTGAAGCATTTTCTGAATTACCTAGAAAGGGTTAGGCATAACCTCTGTAATCAAGCTGCAATTTCTCCTATTAAAATAAAAATGAGTCCTCTATTTCTTTGCCTATCTCTCTTGTCAAAGTCTAAAACTCTAATCTCTTCATTTGTGAGTTCTTAGTAACTGTAAATGTTAGGCACTGCCTGTGACTCCCAGTGACACCAAGTGGGAGAAGGAATGAGAGCGACGGGGTGAGCATGTGCCCCTCTTATTTTGCCCAGTGAGCACACAGACAGGAATCAGGCTGCTCACATACGCACATTTTCTGCATGCTGTGTGATCTACTGAATAGCAGTGAGATGGATTATAAACCAAGCCTTACATAGACTATAGGGAGAATTACATAGAATATTAAGTGTATAGCTCCATAGGTGAGTGGAAGAAGCTCTGTACTAGGACTCAAAATTCGCAGGATATAATCTCACTCCTACACTTAGAAATACGGACACCCATCTACTATCAAAAGTGATGACGGACACTAAGGATCACTCTCTCCTTATCTTCTCGTCCATCAACACTTCTGCTCTCATTTCTTGGTGACTCCAATATCCAGTCAGAAATTCCATCTAACACCTTGGTCTCTCTGCTCCCTGCCATTCTCATAGTCAACAACTTCGAGTATCTTCAACATCTGCCTCCCACTTATGTTTTTATTCTCACCTTTCTCCATGTTGGATTCTGTCACCTCTGTTCTTAACAAAAATTTTGCAAATATTTTCAGTTCCCTGCTTTTGCTTGTCAAGACGCTGACCCTGATTAAATCCAAATCTCGTCTTACTCCATGGCTACATATCAACAGCTGAACACACAAGCATCCTAACTGGCCTCACTTTAAATTCGTAATCCCAACCTCAAAAGGTGCTTCAGGGCTGCCTGTTAATCCCAGTATACTACCCCAGTCATTTTGGACTCTTTATCTAAAGGGTGAATATTTTGCACATGATTATTTCTTTTTAAATGGACATAATTTCTCACTCCCATATGCTGGCTTTACTTCTGATCTAACTGAGAAAATACAATGATCAGAAGCTAATTTCTTTATTATTTTATCAGTAAAACTACTAGCTTACCTGCATTTAAATCCATATGTATATTCTAAATTTCCACTGATTTTTCCCCAAAAGGTCAACCATCTACTGGGTGCTGAATCCCATTTTCCAATGCCTATTAAGAATTTTGCTCCTGTAAAAATCATTTTTTCTTAATCACTGCAGTACCTCTGTCTAAATTACAATACATAACTTGGGAGTACTTATTTAAAAAGTTCCTTAATTTAACCTCTTATTTAGGATATCATCCAATTTTTCTGCTGTCTTTTTAGCAAAATTCATCAAAAGTTTTGTCAGTTCCCACTCTCTCCACTTTATCTTTCTTAATTCAACTCTAAAACCTCCCCTCTCCAATATTCCATGAAGATGGCTCTGCTCTACCTTTGGATGGTATTGCCAAAATTAGCTGTAAATTAGCTCTATTTAATTGGCTTAAAGGAAAATAAGTGCTCTTGTAAATTCTCAGAAGTACAGTAAAAACTAACCGAAATGAATTTCAGATTCATGTGATCTAGGAAATATTTAGTGTTAAGTTAATATTTGATATTAAAGTCAGTTTAAATGTGTTGGTTTAATCAACATAGACATGTCTTTAGAGTCATCAACATTAAGTATAATACTTTTATTGTACCTAGGCTTACCAGAACTCAAGTGAGTTCACATTATCTCTGCTACAAAATTTGTCAGCGAGAAAAATGGGGGATGATGGCTGACTTGGTTCAATGTCTCATAAAGTTTCCATGGGTTATCTAAACATAATTGTTGGAAACAAGTGAATTAAATAGAAATAAATGGAGTAAGAGCTTTTAGGTGAATTCTTTAAGCATAATTACGTTTATGGTATGTCTATTTAAAAATAGTTTCTCCAGATTCTTGGTAACTTGAAACTTTTGAGTTTTGCTAAATTAAGTTAAATAATGGAAGTTTATTAAATATCTAGGTCATTCCCAAATAAAGTAAGACACTGAAACATTCATTACTGAGCATAGGCTTCCATTTACAGAAAAATTAAAGATATTTAGGATTAGTAATAAATATATTTGATGCCACACCGAGACATATTCTGTAAGAAAGTACACGTTTTCAAAATTTTGTATAGTACTTATAAGTTTGCCATTCTATAGAATGCTAATGCAAAAGACAGTTTATAATTGCTTATTTTTTTGTTTTCACTAGAAATTAAGGTTTTAAAGGTTAAGAATTCTAATTAAAATAGTTAATTAAACCACTAAAATTAATAAGAAAAACATCTTTATATGCAGGGGAAAAAAGAAGGTATAAGGACAAATGGAAATGCATTTTGTTAAAGGAAAAGAAAGGTTAATTTTGTCCTAAAGAGAGGCTAAAAAGAGCAAGAAAAAGAGAAAGGACAAAGTTTGAACCTAAAAAAGGAAGTTATAGAAGGTTTGTGAAAAAGGAACACTGGGAAAGAGTTTAATATGTGGTCAGGATTGGATAATTTAAAATAAATTTAATTGAGTAAATACATTTTAATATTAAAGCTAAGGTGGTATAAAATTAGAATTTGGTTTTCTCTGTTAAAAGAGCAAGATTTCTTGGGATATTTATCTGCTTTTGATAACAGATTGTAAAGTTTCTCTATAATTTATTGAAACTTTCTGTATTTGCCTTTGAAATCTTTTATTGTCATTTTGGTTAAGTGAAGAGTATTTTTTCCAGTGGTCTATAAACCTATTTGACCAAGTGTTTTAAAACCTTTTTGATATCTTTGATGAACTTCATCAAGTCAAATTCTAAATAAAGTTCTTCTGACCTCTAGCTAACTTAGGGACTTTTTAAAATAACATATTTAATTAATCTTTATTTCCTTACTTTTATACTTTACACTTATAAATACGTAAGGAAAAAATCCTAGAAAATATTTTTAACAGAACAGTATATAATGAATTAAAAGTGGACTTTTAAAAAATTTTTTCTCATTTTTATTGGGGCCACTGGGGAGGAGGGCTCTCCCTGTACATGGCCCTGAAGGTCCTGGGGGTGGCCAGGTATGTCCAGCATGTGACCATCTGAAACATCTCAAAGAGAGATTTTAAACTAATCAGGCTTATTTGGTATGTTAATATGTGGGAAGCATCATCAAATGAGTGGTGATAAACCTTCTTAGGTTGTATTGCATGGATAAATGTTATTAATAGAAACATTTTAGAAACTATTAGAAATTTCTAAAATTTGGATATGTCTTGGTATAATGTTCTCAGTCATAATTCTAGTTATTATTTTAAAAAGTTATGTCACAGAAATAACCAACTTTCTTTGACAGTTGCATTGTAAACAGACATTTAAGTGTGCCATTTTAAGTCTTGTCATTTACAAGACAGTTATTGCTTTACCCTGATGCTTTTGCAAAAATCTTCATCTTCTATAAGATTCACGGAAACTACTGTTTGAAAAGTATAGGTTTCTGATAACTTTCTGATCTTGCCACTGAACTGGGTAATAAATTTAAAAATTCTAATGGAAAATCTGATGGTTTCATTAAACTATTAACAGAAAATCGAGATCAACAAGGATTAGTTACATAAGGTTGGATGATATAGTTTATGACTTTTTGTCTGAAATATTACTAGCTTTTAATCTTTGTTTTCCAAAGACAAGAAAACATTTCCCCTTAAGCTAATTATGACTTACAGCAGTATGATAAATTACACCTTTGTAAACAGAATTGAAACATCTATCTTTTCTCTCTACCTGATCCCTCCAGAATTGAAAACATTGGTTATATTACTGTGGCTTTGACTATAATGTCATATTTAAGAATAAGCATAGAATCAGATATATCACCTTATAAACTAAAGTGGACTTTACAGAGCCATAAAGCCCTTTGGAAAAATAACTGGGTTTTTTTTGTTTGTTTGTTCATAGGGTTCCCAGAAGTCTTATCAGGTGAATAATAGGCCATTTCCTGGCAGGTGCAGGAACCTCAAGATAGTTTGTAAACCTTGAGAAGGCTTTTAAAAACTCA
This sequence comes from Camelus bactrianus, assembly GCF_048773025.1. Classification (NCBI taxonomy): domain Eukaryota; kingdom Metazoa; phylum Chordata; class Mammalia; order Artiodactyla; family Camelidae; genus Camelus; species Camelus bactrianus. The sequence continues at coordinate 8,054,627 of NC_133561.1, read as the reverse complement.
ATCTGATATTCCTTATGAAAATTTCCAGTAAAGGCAATTTAAAAGAGCCTATGTGATCAATTACACTTATGTAAATAATCAGGCTGACTTTACTGAAACCACTCACTTTGCAAACAAATTAGGCTGCATTTTAGTAGAAAATTTGGCTTTATTTGGTAGAAATAAGGATAATTTTAGAGAGGAAAATTATGCTTCAATGGATATTAAGTTCCAGTATTGTTAATCGTATTTGAGCTTCAGTATTTCCTGCCTAAGACTCACTTCCAAGATGGATCCTTGTTACTCTGTTCCATTATTATAAAGTTTAATTATGAAAACGAGAGTCTAAGCTTATTTCTGAAGCTTATCATAGCAATCTATCTTTGACTAAAGATCAGATGTCCCACGACCTGCAACCAGGAGATTATGCACACCAGAAAAGACATCATTTAAAGGATGCTCTCCAAACCTAGTGGAAGAACTCTTATCAGGTACTCTTAAATAGCTCATGCACAGCAAAACTGAAGGGAACCGATTCTTAGATTTGTAGTCACTTAAAAAAGACCCTGCACCAGCCTGTTAACCTCAAACTCACCCAAAAACAATGCTCAGAGTACACTCTGTGGTCCATTGTGTCTGCATGGCCCAGTAAACACTTACTTACTAAATATTTAGTTTCCAATCTCCCTGAGGATTGTCTTCCTCCTCTTTGAAGTCCCAAATCACTATCCCCAACATCCGCTTTTTAGCTGAGGATGGTATTGAAGATGAGGGTTTGGGCCATTTTAGTCTGTTACTGTTTTCCTGGGTCTCTCTCTTCTATACATGTTACTAAACTTCTATTTGATTTTCTGTGAATCTGTCTCATGTCAATTTAATCCCTAGACCAGTCACAAGAACCTAGAAGGGTAGAGAAAATTTTCTTCTTCCCCAACTAATGAAAGCTAATTAAAAGTCTCTTGCTCTCATTCCATGATAACTAAATTTTATGATAGTAATTTGGTTTCTCATATATGTTTCCTATAAGAACAAACACCTCAGTTTCTGTCTGGAACTATAACGAAGAGATATTCAGGTTACAAAGATCTTCCATGAAAGAAAAAAGAACAATAGCAACAAAGTGGATTCAGGGCTAAAACAAACTCGCTTCTGATTCTGGAAGTTAAATTATTACGTAAACATGAAACCAAGCAGGACACTGTGAGGCTCTCCACAAAAGCCTTTCCATGTGGCCTGGTTTCTTATTTATAGGAAAAAGGTTTTCAGCTTCCTAGACCTTCCCTGAGTTCCAAAGGGCACATTCAAACGTGTCCTAGTTTAGGGAAGAGAGGGAATGCAGAAACAAAGGAAAAGTAGTCAAGAAACAATAGTGCAGCCAGAGGGCAGGATCCTGGTTCCTCCTGGGGCACTTGCATAACAATCAGATACACAGGTCTGAGTTCTTCTGCAGGAATTAAGGCCCCACGCAGGTGGAAGATGGTAACTTCAGGCTGATCACAACAGGACCCCAAACTGGTCGGAACCAGAAGGCTGATGTTTGAGTCTCCTAGAACTCCACCCCCTTGCCTCACTACCAACCTGTTAGGGGAAGGCCCCACACCCTGAAGATCTCCCACCAGATTTTGCATTTTTGTAGGATAAACCTGTTGGAAAATGAATCCGAGCAAACTGTTTTCATTCAGCATTTAACACAGGAAAGGTAATTAATACGGACTTTATGATAATCACATCCTTATCTAAATGCAGTAGTTTATTCAAGATTTCTTCCCATTCTCTTTTTACTTTACTGAGGATTTAAATTTCAAATAATAAAAGGTCATTGACTGAACTGCTGTTGAAATCATTGAGCATTTCTATGTATGAGCATGTTATGTATGAATTCCTTGACTCCAGCACCACAGAAGCCAAGCAGAATACTGTATCTATATACTTCACAATGCTTTTTGGTTTTGCACTGAAAAGTTTCAGAGGATCCATTTACAGTTTTAGACTGTGAAGCGAAATCTATAAACCAATAAATACATAATGGAGTTTTTAATCCAATGTATGCTCTTCCTCTTCCAGGGAACCAAAAGTTTCCTTTTAGAGTCTTCCTAACAAGTGTTTGGAATCTTACAAGAAATGTTTTTTTCTCCCTTTGGTTCATTCCCACATGTATCACTCCTGTAAACGGTCTGAAGTACAACCTCTTGCTATTTGTCTAAATTGAAAGAAACTTGTCATCATGTATCAATGCCTTAAGTTGTTTTGGTGAGAATTGTGCTGGAGCATTATATTTCCCAGGGAAGAACCTCAGATTAAATCAAACCTACAATGTTCACTTCAGTATTCAAAGCATAGTTTTTCATGTTAAAAGAAAATAACAGAGTGTGTTTTCTTCAGAAAAACATTAAAAACGACTGTGTCAAATTCTTCTGCTGCTTCTCATATTCCTACCCATCCTTTCATTCCCCCCGCCTTCTTCTTCTTCTTAAAATGACTTTAAACACCTTGGGAAGATGCCTTAGATTATCCTGTTTTTATCTAGAGAGGATACAGGTTGAGGTGGCACAGGCTGTGCCTACGTACATAGAGTCCCAAATCAGCCGATCAGTTCCTCTGCTAAAAAGTCAGCCCATCTAAAATATATGTGGAAAGCAGCCACAACAACAACCACAACAACAAACCAAATATCTCTCAAAGAATTGTGATAATTAATGAAGTTAACAAAATATTTTACTTTTAAGGGTACACATTTGGTATGTTTTTATACGTTAATTCATTTTCTGACCTGGAATTCCAGAAGAGTAGAGTTGATTAAGACCCAGTCAGAATCAAGTAGAAACACTTTCTCACTTACAAACAGGGTATACGTATTATAGGGCACATTTTTAAAATTATATTGCTAATACAATGGAACAGCAATGGCGGAAATCTGGAATGGGACCTGTGCAGACCCTGGTTTGGGGACTTAAAAATCCAAGTTATTTGAAGACACTGTTAATCTCTCTGGGAATCAGCTTTTTTGCATTTAGAGCACAGACTAGGTTGCACTAGACTATTTTTAAGTTTCTCTTCAGCTTGAGTATTCTGTTTTCTACCTGAAGTCTCAATAATTCTATGTTTTTACACTAACAATACTTAACACAATACCCCTCAAAATGTCAGTCACTATACATTAGTCTGTAGTAACTATAAAAAGTCTGTTCATCGGAGCCGAGTAGTATGTTCCAAAGGGAAACAATCATCTTCTGTTCTCCATAACTATTTTAGAAATAAGTTTGCCACACTGTGTGTGCATGTATTTATACTCATATTGGTCTCTCCTGAACTCACTGTGATTCCACTAACACTCAAGAAGAATCATACTGCTTCTCAGATCAAAATCGTCCAAACATCTCATTTAGCGTAGGTAGAAGTCCTTAGTGGGACCTCTAGGATCCTGCAGAATCATGCCCCTCCACCACTCTCACAGCTCCCCAGGACCTCTCTCCAACTCTCTCACTCCACACCACCTTCACCGGCTCCCTCACTTTCTCTTGAAAACCGCAAGATGGCTCCTGTCTCTGGGCATTTACGTTTGTGAGTTCCTATTCCTGGAACTCCCTGGATCATCTGTCTGGATGGCTTCCTCCTGAGTCTCCTTCAAATCCCTAAACTCATCATTTTCTCAGTTGAGTGTTTTCATAGATCTCCTGTTTAATATTGCTGGCTACCCCAGCCCTCCCCATCACCCCTTCTCTGCTTCATTTTCCTTCTAGCTCTAATATTTCATTCTGCTTTAAATGTCTTTCTTCACCAGACTGTTGAGTTCAGTGAAGGTGGGAATCTTTATCTCACTTGTTTATGGTTGTATTCCCAGAAACACTATCTGGCTCATGGTACGCCCTCAATAAATTATGCTGAAGAGTGAATGGATTCATTTAGAAAATTTGTAAAGTGAGAAGCATATTTAGTAGACACAAGTAAGTAGAGTCTGTTCAATTTACAGAAGGTTCTCTTAGACATAGTACGCTTCTCAGCAAAGCAGAAACATATTGACGTGAAAATTATTACCCATTCCTTCTCCCTTTTGTTCTTGACCCTAGAATATTTCAACCACGGACACTCCCCTCCATTTCATTTTCTTTTATCAAACACTGGGATATTTGAAATAAAATTTTTAGTGGGGGAAATTTTTTAGAATAAAGCAAATGTGAAGCACAAAGGGAAAGATCGACCCTTGAAGATATTTCTCCCCAAACACTGACAAATATTTCTAGATCCCAGCTTCTTATAACATGTCTGGATAGTATCCAGCTGCTTTTCCCCTAAAAAGTAAATGGATATCACTCTCATCCAATAGTGAAAAATCTCTTGCTCTGTCATCCACGTTGGAGTTCATTGTTTTCCACAGCTTCTTACAAAGAATAATGTGGGAAAGAAACATCTATGTGTTTGCATGATCTTAGCCCTAGAAATCAAAGTTAAACAAATAAAACATTAATAACTTAGGAATCCCCGTCCCTCGTGCTCAGTGCTTTTTGGACAGAGAGATGTGGACAGTCTCTGAGACTAAGAGAGAAGCCCCGAATGGTCATAGTCAGTGATCACTGTGGGAAAACAATGTGATGTGATTTCTTATTAAAGCTTTACCACTTCAGATTATTTTAATGGCTCTAATTACACATAAAATATGGTGGACGAAATTGGTTTTCGAAACACATTCTATGTAGCTTTCTATTTGGTTTCCTTACACATTAATAGGAGAATGAGATGTCAAGTAAATGCATGTTTCTCTGAGGAATCCTCTGAGAAAGAAAGCAAAGTTACGAGAAAGAGAGGTCATTACAGGGTTTTGTGGTGCGTCTGAACTTTGCTAATCCATTCACTCGATCCTTAGTCTTTTCATTCCCTACCACGAAAGGTAATCATCATTCACTGTCTCCTCTATAGCGTCAGATCAGAGGAAAAATGAAGTTGTCCCCTAAAGCAGCGTACAGTGCTGCTTTTACTGGTCATTTTTATCTACACGATGCTATGTTACAATAGATTCTGGCAGCCTTAAATCTCTCCTCAGAGTAAATGCCACGTTGTTCCTGACAAATACTAATTGAATGTATCTGCCTTTCACAAATATAGTTAAAAGCTACCATTAATAGCTGAAAATTGATTGAAGTAGACAACAGCTGCTTTTGGAAGCAAAGACTCCAACGAGTAATGTGTTATTCTGGCAAGTGGGAATACACACATTTCAGACGTGCTATGGCCTGTCACACACACAAGAAAATTAGCTCTCAAAGTGGTATGTCAACATTAATTTTCATAGTTTTGTAATATCTCTAATCATAACCAATGGGGTTAGACAAAAACACCTGCTGTCCTTTCTGTTATTTGTTTGACAAATTGAAGTCAGAGGAGCATGACTACCATATAACTGGATACCCACCCTGGGGTAAGTGTCCTCATATATTCTTGCAATGTCAGTGGCTTGTGTTAATATTCTAAAGGGATTAAACAATTTCAGAGGAACCCATTTTCCATTACCTTTCTTAATAGATTTTCTGATTCAAAAACAGAGTGAGAGAAATGTGTGTTTTTATTTACAGAGTAGTTTACCTGAAGAGACATTGAAGGGATGAGTTGAAGCTATCAAAGTACTTGGTTATTTGCACCTGAAATATTTTTTGTTTCTATCATGTTCTCTTTTTGTTCAATGAATTTGAATGTCTTGTGTTCTGGACATTTCTGCACACCGACTCCTGTTTTTCAATAGGACTGTAAAAAAATAGTGCTTTGGGTATAGGAACATCATCATCCTCACAGTTACTCTTCAACTTAAAAAGATTATTACTTCTTTAAATCAAGTTATAGTTGGTGAAAAGGAGCAACTGCCACTATTCAGTATTTAAACTACTACTCTATGCAAAATATACTTGACCTTCTCAACATAATGTCTTTGCAGAATAGGGAACTAAAAGAACTAAATCCTTTTGTAATCCAGTTGTTCAGCATTACAGCTAACTGTCTCATTGTTATTCAGGATAAATTAATCTAAGAAGAAACATCTTGTTAAAGGCTTTATAGTTGTAGTGTCAATCTTTAAACATTTTTGCTTAACAAATTTCTACAAACATCTTGCAATAGTACAAACCAAAATGTGCACATAACAATACATACAGTTTAATGTATAACGTTCCCACTCTGCAAATAATTGTTTAAAGTCTGAAAAGACCTAAGGAGCCTACATTCAATTTCTATTAATTTTTCATAACTTTTTAAATATAAAGTTTTCAAATGCACACAAACAGTAGAGAATTTCCCAGGTATACATTAGCCAGCCTCAACAACTACCATTTCATCTTGCATGTTTTATCTACTCCCCTTCCATTTTTATGGGGAGGGGTGGTTTGGAAGACTTTAAAGCAAATCTCAGATCTCATGTCATTCTACTCAAATATTCTATATGTGATTCTATATGCATCTCAAAATTTAAAATGTTAGAAGGATAGTAACTTACATAATCACCATTGCCATTTTCACATAACGAAATTAACCATGATTCATCAACACGGACTAGTATCCAAGCCACATTTCAAATTTCCCTGAAAGTCTAAAATTAATTCTTTTTAATTCTTAAAAAAAAAAAAAAAAGGATCCAAAAAGGCTATATTCTTAGGTAGTTAGGCAGCTTAAATCTTTTTCTGTCTTTTCTTCTTTGTTTCTCCCGATGGCACTGGCTTTTTTGGAAATAAGACCAAGTTTTGTAAAATATCCCACTCGATGGATTTGAGTGATGAATTCCTCAGGGCACTCTTTAACTTGCTCCCTTGTCCCTAATTAATTACCTGTAGACAAAAGTTGGCATCAAAAATGTGATCAGATCCAAGTGTACTGTGTTTTGGGCCAGAGGGTATAAAGACATTTTATAAGTGAATCTGAATATTTACTATTTTTATGTTTTAATATTGTGCCCTCAGATGATACACACACACACACACACACACACACACTCACACTCACATAGTATAAACAGCTCAGTTCAGCTTCCACACCATGCTCTGTGATTGTCTCAAAAAAAATTTCATTAAGAAATGGCCTGAACAGTGAAATTAAGCCAAAAAACCCAGATCATTCTGTCTAACCCTAGATTTCTGGTTCCGCCTGTGCAAATAAAAATAAAATGTGATACAGTAAAAATTACAGCGGGAACTAGGTTAAGAAATGGGTTTACAATAGACACAACCCTTCCTGGCTGGCGGCGGGGTAGGGGCGGGTCTTCACGTGGCCTCTAAGCAGGAAGAGCAAGGGATGTCGCATTGATTGAATAAGCGGCTGTTTCAGGCACTTCACCAAACACATTCATAGAACGCTCACTACTCCAAGGTAAATGCTATTAACACTGCTTTTTTCCAGAGCAGATTACTGAGACTCAGGGGCTGAATAACCTTCCTAAGGTCAGACAGGTAACGAGTTAAGTGCAAAGTAGGGACAGAGCAAAGGCCTTTCTACTCCCTAAGCGCAACCCTAGGAGTAGACTGATGACTAAAATGATGGGAGAAACCCCTGTCCAAAAGGCACTATTGTACTGCTTGTAATTCTTTTATTATAAAATGCATTCCCTTGCATCCAGGAAAAAAAAAAAAAAAGCCTGTAATTCAAATGAGGTAATTAGGAAAATATAATACCAAGGCTGCCTATTATAATAGAAAGTACTTGGTTGTAGTCTCAGCTTAACTACAAACTAATACTTAGTTTTCCTTTAATTTTAGCTTCAAAAGAATTACTTTGTGCATAACATGGTCATTGATTATTGTTATTAGCTAGTGTTTTATTTTAACTTTGTAATAGATGAGTATTTTTGTGAGGGCTTAGCTTTGCCTTCGTGGCTAATACCAGCTGCCTTCTATGTTTCACGTACTTTTCTAAACACTTTAGCTTTATTAACTCATTTAAGACTCAACACGAACCTGAGATAGGTACTACTATCTTCCCCATTTTGCAGATGAGGAAAGTGAATTACAATAAGGAGTGAAGTCATTTTGAACATGAACACTGAAACGGCTGGGCTGGGATTTAAACAGGCGATATGACACTCTTCTGCACTGCTTAATCCCACTTTTCCGTAAAACTAAAAAGCTTCTTTTTAAAGGCGCAGTAAAAGGTAATGGCATTTTCTTCAGGTAATTAAAAGATCAGTCAATTCTAAAAGACCTGTCTGTACATGAAAGTGGAAAGTGTAGTTAGTACTGAGGAAGAAGAGACAGGGACAAACTTTCTAGCAGCTAGAGAAAACCTAAATTATAACCAAATTCACTCATTTGTTCATTCAAGAAACACTTATTGAGCTGAGATTTTTTTTTTTAATTTCTGACATATTCATCAGTTCAAAGCTGCTTCCAAAAGGCTGTCTCATGTCTTTCTGATTTGCTTACCTGTGTTTCTACACATAGCTATATTTCTACATTAATAAAAACAGCTAAAATCTGAACTTTCAGAATCTGTTGAACTTGTGTTTGACATAAGAAGAGAAACAAAAGAGAACTGCTGTTTATACTTTTCTGGTTTGTTGCTAAACAAAGAACATAAAACTCAGATTCATTTCTGTTCTACCATTATGAGAATTACTATAAAAATTTACATTTTTTACATGTCAGTAGTTTCTAAATTTTAAGGTGTTACTTTAGGCTAACCATTTTTTGTCTTCCCTCTCTTTTGTTTTTTAACCATTTATGATCCAAAAAGTTTACTTACACTGAACGCTGATGTCTGTAGTTCAGGTAACTGGCTTGTGCTTTGTTAAGGCATGTTACTGGGGGGAATTATGAGAGAGACAGAGAAAGCACCAATGACAAGATTTAACTGTAGTTTATTTTGATCAATTAATGACTTACATACATCTTTTTGTGTAATAGAACTTTCTAGATGGAAGTCTCAGCATCTGGAATTAGTACCATTTGAGACATTGTGCTGCCTATGAACCCCTCAACTGTGGACCCCCTGCAGCTGGCTCCTCAGCACTGGAGTGGTCAGGGCCAGTGCCATCGGTGTCCACTGATCCTCAGAGAGCAGCCTTGTCATTGGTTGTTAGCCTTGTTTGCTAGCCTTGTCATTTCACAATAAACTAAGGAGTCAGTTTGTGACTCCACTGTAGTGGGACAAAATTTGCCACCCCAAAATGTTTCTCTGGCATGCAGATTATTTTGAGCTGAAAACAACAGAGGCCCAAAAGACTCAGAAAGAAACTTTGACCTTCCCCCAACTGCCTAAAAGAATTTATTTACATAGTGGGCCCATTCCCAGGATAAAGCTATTAATAGAGCCACATTTGCAAGAAATATGGACTAGGCCTTGTGAAGGAAACTCCAGCAGGGCCTAGAGATCAGAGTCCACTGTGTGTCACGTTGTCAAGGCTCAGCATTTATCTACCAAACATTTGCTTTTCCATCTTCCTGTCAATTGTCTCCCTCCCATTTGAAGTCCCAAACCCTCACATCCTCTTCTGTCTTGAGCTGAAGATGGTATTTAAGGTGAGGGTCTCAGTCATTCTGGCACGTTACTCATTTTTCCTGGGTCTTTCCAACGTATACATTTTATTAACCTCTTGTTTGATTTTCTCCTGTTAATCCGTTTTATGTCAATTTAATTCTTAGACCAGCCAGTAGAACCTAGAAGGGTAGAGGAAAGTTTCTTCCTTTTCAGCACCATCAAATCTCACAAGTAAATATCTCATTGCTGCCTTTCCTTATCTCTTTCCTTCAAATTGCTAGATCAGGGATATTTTTATTTTTTAATTTATTTTATCTTTTAGGGAAAGGAGGTTAACTCCTTTCTCTGGTCATTACAAAGGTATATTTAAAAAAAAAAAACAAAGGCTAGCGATAAGAAGCTAGAGATTCTGAATTCTAACAATACAGAATTCTGAAGAGCCCCGTTCTTTCTCTCTCTCTAGTATTATTGTTCCTTTGTTGCAATCTTATTGCACTGCAGTCAATGCAAGATGAAATATTTGAAAGTAAAATTTTACCATTCCATGAAAAGGGTCTAGACAATATTTTGTTACCTGGGACATGTGTATTAGAAAATACAACATATGAAAAAAGAACACACTTGGTTTATCAACTAGAACACATAAATGTGTCATTATGATTAATGTTTCCTTATAATGGCAAGCATATACATAAAATTTTACAAACCTAGTTTTTATTAAGTGCAGAATTTGCCTAAAACTAGTTATACACAAAAAATACCTGTTAGAGATAACATTTGAATTATATACATACAGTGCCCACTGATAATGCATTTCTCAGTCCATAGACTAAAAAAAAAAAAAAACCGATTAAATTAAACTATGACATATCATACAGAATTGAAAATAAATTAGGGAAAATGCAAACAAGAAGTACTATAACACAATATGTTAATATGTTGTCAACCAAGATGAGAATGGCATGAAATAAAATTATGGAATGATGAATAGGTCAGGCAAATTTGCAAATCAGAAGAAAAGGTCTTGAAATACAACCTCCTTCTGAATCTGACACACAATGTTCTGGGCTGGAACTGTAGTCTGCTTTGCTAAAGGCAGACTGTGACCAGCATTATCTCCAAGAATATAATAAAATGTGTTTCACTATTTGGGGTTACAAAGAGGATGAAAATGGTATATTAACATTAAAGATAAAACCAAAATAAAACAAAACAAAAATGAACTGCAGCCTTGTAGAACCAAAAGCACGGAACAAGGTAAGTTGTACAAATAAAAGGATAAAGCACACATTCAGGGAACCTAAAGACAGACAGTATACAGAGTGTTAAACAGCAAAGCTGGATGAATATCCAATGATGCTTAAAATCAATGTGCACAGATAATGCTACTGAAACGGCTCTTTGTATACATTTATTTATAAAAGGCAATAATATTTCTGTAAATAAATGCTAAACTTTTTATTACCTTGTTCCCCTGCTTTGGAATGTGTTAAAATGCAGACAAAACCTGAATTAGTTTACTTATGGAAAACTTGCATAAGCATAAATGTGAAAGTTTAGCCAGTAAGTACTTATTAAGTTCTAATTATGTGTCTGGCATCATTTTGGATAATATTAAGTGAGGAAACTGAGAAAGGGAGTATTAAAAAAATAAATAGGAGACTTTTTCTTTGTGAATTCCAAGTGCCTATTACGCTAGAAATGCATAAACATATGTAATAAATATACGATGGAAACAAAAAGCAAATTACAAGTTATGCTAATAAGTGTGATGGGAGTTATAAAAATACAAACCATGTGGATGGAAAAAAACAAAAGAGACCTGTTATGTGGACCAAGGATTGCAGAATGAATATACTATGGACAAATGGAGGGAAACACTAGGACGATACTGTTGTGGAGAATAATATGTTACATGGCATAGGACACAGTGGAGAGTCATTACCAACTTTCCTCCAAATGCCTGTGGGTTTTTAGAGTCTCATTATCAACTTGAACTCAGCATGTCTAATACTGAGTTCTCCTATTTTTTAAATATTATTTTCTGACAGTGGATCCAATGTTCATTCATATACTCAAGACATGACATGGTCTTGAATTCATTCGTTTATTTGTTCATTTACATATTGATTCATTCATACACTCTCTGGTTAGAGGTATAGATGTTATACTGAGATGGATAATGCCCCCCCCAAATTTCATGTCCACCCAAAACCTCAGAATGTGGTGTTATTTGGAAATAAGGTCTTTGTAAATGTAATGAGTTCATCTTAGAGGAGTTCAAGCTGGATTAGGGTAGACTCTGGATCCAAGCACTGGTATCCTTACAGAAGAGGAGGTGGTACAAGGACACAGACTCACAGAGGAAGAAGGCACGTGACCACAGAGTAGCGACTGGAGTGGGGCGGCTACGGGCCAAGGGACACCGAGAACTGTTGAAAGCACCAGAAGCCCGCAGGGGCAAGGAGGGGCTTTTCCCCAGAGCTTCAGAGGGAGTTTGGCTTTGTCAATACCTTCATTTCGGATTTCTAGCCTCCAGAATGTTGTAGGAAGAAGTGCCTGCTTGTGTTTAAGCCCCTCCGTTTGCGGTAATTTAGGAAACTAACACAGTTACAGGTAAAGACAGAGGTAGGTAGGGCTTAGTCGGTGCCCGGCACTGAGGTTGTGAAGATGAGTGAATCTGAGGCCATGCTCTTCAGAAGCTAAGAGTCCCATGCAGAAAATCTGGCCATGCACTTTGAATTCTCCCGCTGTGGGAACAGACTCACCATGAATCCTGAGCTCCTCAGAACATTCTTGCTGAATGCGCCAGGCGGCAAGCTTATCTGTCTCCTGAGACCGAGCAGTTTCTAAAGCTGGTCACACAGGCAGCCAACGCGGGCAAGGCGACCACAGCCCAACGGTGGTGACTGTGGCATAACCAGGCACCTCCCAGGGCAGGGGGACTGGCTTGTTTACTGATTATTACGGTACTTGGTTTTTTCTCAGAAGGTGCTGGGCCCTTGGTGCCGGGCTTCTCAGCTGGGATGAAAGTCCATCACAGATAACGCATCCGTCTTGCCCACCCCTTCATCCCGTGTGCACTGGAGGTGAGCGGAGCTGATGTAAACTATGCTAATGTGCTCTGCGCAGTGAGTCATAAGGTCCTTTGTCTCTGACTCAGGAGAGGCTTGTCTTCTATCGACACCCGTGAAAGGTAACAGGCTCACAGGTTAGCGGGCAAGGAGGTAAAGAATCTCAGAATCCTGCACACTTCCTGACACTTCCTTCTTATACAGTTATTTACTAAATTTTATTGTTTCATCATTTTCAGTGTCTCTTAGCTCTACTCATGATGCCACCAAATCTATTAATTATATTATTAAAAATATTGTTAAAAATTGTTTTCTAATTGAACATCCATATCACTCAGCAGGAGAGAAAAAAAACAAGTGAGTCCTCATTGCCAAGCTCCCAGTGCAGCATCCCAGGCCCTGTGTCTGTTCAAATGCAGTGCTTGAAATTTGTACCTTACTATCCATCCCTAAACACTCCCTTCAAATTATCAGCTATTAGCTAAATAGGCTTACTTCCACCCCTTTGTTTAGGTAACTGCATCAAACTTTGCTTAAGTCCTGGTTTTACATTAATGGACAAACCCAGTAGAGATTCTCTAAGCTGCCTTCAGCTACCCTAACCCTTGGTGATTCTGAAGTCACTTAAAGTATCTCTATACTTTTATATAGTCTATGCCCTAAGTGAGCTGCCAAATGGTGCTAAGCTTTTGAGGGCTAATGACAATATCGTACGGTTTTATTTTCGGAGCCCAGCAGAATGTATAACATATAGAAGCTTCTCAGGAAATAATGATTTACATTGAAAATAACATGAAACATGAAAATGAAACACAGTGGTATTTAACGATGCCATTCCAATTTCAACAGTTTAAAAGCTGTTTTAGAAAGCTCATTGGTTTATGCTGGGTGTCTAAAAAATAGTTTTGAACACGAAGCTTTGCATGTAACACTATAGGTATAAAAACTAATTTGACACTATTTCATAGCTTATCAGAGGAGGCAGAGATGTGCAAAACTGATGTAAGAAGAAGAACAAAGAAAGAAGAAAATTGTCGTCTCAGGCAATTAGTGTACATTACCATCAATTCAACTCTGGGCCTTTCAGGAAAGCCAAAATTAGTGTTTATATTTAACTGGAATCTTTACAGATATACGACTCAAACTCTTGAACATCATGAGAAAATATATTCTATTGAGTGTCATGAAGGTGACTAAGAAAATTAATTAGATCAGCATTCACAGTGTACCATGAGTCAGAGAATCATGGAAATTAGTGCAGGATAGGACCTTGGAGATCACCTTGTCCAACCCCTTCATTTGGCAGATGAGAAAATTGAAACTAGATTGGGAAGGATAATTTCCCAAGGTCGCACAGATAATTAGTAGCAGAACAAGACCGCGAACATAAGTATTCAGACTCTAAACTAGGGCCCTTTGAACTGAATAAAGGTCATGCTGTCCCAAAGCATTAACAAATAAAATAAAGATCTCCACCATCAAGCACATTCTGAAGAAGTAAAAGTAAAGAGCTATCAATATATATGTAATATAAAATGTCATAGAAACATATGTAGATCAGCACATAAATCTGTTCGCTTTTAAACTTTTTAAAATATATATTTGTTCTTCTTAAAGAATGTGCTGTACATTTCCTTGTAACAATTATTAACATGAGGCCTTTGTTGATAATGATGAAGGCAAAAGCAGTGAGAATGAGATAGCTATTCAGAATATGTAATTGATTTTCTGCACAGTTCATTTGATTGTATCTTTAAAAATGTGCTGCATTTCTAGAACTGAATCTAACACATGAAAATTAAAATCACAGTGGGAATGGTATGGCAGAAATGACTTGTTTTCTTAATATTCATTCTTCCTTTCTTCGCGTAGAAATACACTTTTTATCTGAGTATGTAATCCCTCAGCCAGAGGTCATCTTCCCTAACCGTTCTTGCAGCTAAAGTGACCTAAGAATAAGCTCTGGTCTCTGGGTTGTAACAGGGGTGAGACGTTCAACTTCTGGGTCATGCTTTGGAAGGAACGTATGGGCTCTTTCCTATCTCTCCCTCACTGCTGCTGGAATGGAGTCACTACGGTGATAGCTGAAACAGACATGCTGTCCGCTGAGATGAGAGCTGAGTGTGGAAGACGGCAGAGCAGCAGCCAGAGGACCCTGGCTCTCTAGTCTCTAACATCATGACACCATCATACCAGACTTCAGAGTCCTACGCGGTTACTTACATAAGCGGGAAAGATACTTCTGGCCTGTGTCATCTTTGAGTCTTTCTCTTCACAGCATTTTATCATATATCCTACCCAATACAAACAACTTTGATTCGACTGGGGAATTGAAAAGTTTACATGAACAGACAATTTTACCTGCAGACTATTAGACAAAATTAGATTGAATACCGAGCCTTTGCTTGACTTCAAGCTGACAGTAATTCTTCCATCGTAAGAAGAATTTGAAAATATAATCATCCATTTAATGATTCATTGCACAGAAATATTGATTTAAAATTAAAAAATAATGATTTTATTCAATTATATTTCTGCACTTTCCATGAGGTCACCTTGAATTTAGAGGAACAGCTACTGTAGCACAGGGAGGTCAAGTCCACATTCTTCCTCCCACCAGTCTGCACTGACTGCCTCTCCTCTGTGCTTTTCTGGGTAACCAAGAAATATATTCTGTTAACATACCTGTACCATAGGACTTACCATCCGGTGTTATAATTGTTCATTTACTTATCTTTACTTTCCACTGAAGGCAGGACACTTCATTATTAGCTCTTTTTAACTCCCAGCCTACAGACAATGTTCAGTGTCTGCATTGGCTGTGTCCTTTCCCCAGACCTACATGGCCAAACTCTTTCTCATCTTTCATGTCTTTGCTCAAATCTTACCTTTTCAGAGACTCTTCTGTGAAAAATAGCACTCATCTCCACAATCAATCATATCAATTTACCTGTTTATTTTCTCTACAGATTTCAATCTTATCTGAAATTATCTTCTGCATCTATTTGTAGACTGTTTATTACCTGTCTTCCCCCTTGCAGCCTTATGGAATGTACATTGCCATAAGAGAAAGCCTGCTGGGATTCAACAACCTGGAACACAGACACATTTTCTACTGTCACTGGATTTACAGGACAGGGAAGAAAACAAACATTTAACACATAATTACAAGGATAATCATTAAGAGAGTTGATGTGGCTCTTATGAAAACAAAGTATTGAATTTAATCAGAAACAGAACTCATTTATCTCTTAAAAGTATGAAACATAAGCTCACAGAATTTCATTATTGTACACAATATGAGATTAAACTGCAAATGTGCATAAATGAGTAACTTGCAGTATGATGAGTCTTTTCAAATAAACTGTGATCTAAATTGATACTTGAAAAAATCTTTTTATATGCATTTGTTTTTCTTTCCTCAACTAAAGGGGTCATAATACATTTGAATAGCTATTCCGTCTTTTGTTTTTGAAACTGGATAACATTAATTCATTTTATGTTTACCTGCCTAGGTAAAGAATACTTAGTGAAAATACATGTAGTCAATAATTTAATTTGAAGTATTAAAGTATTAAAAAACATATTTAGTTATTCATTCATATGGAGTGCAAAAGATTGGGTTATTTAAAACATTTTGTAAAATACAAGATCAATCTTCTTCTAAGTGATACAATTAAATGTTAGTTCTGCCAAGATGCATTCGGTTTTCATCCTGTCTTCTTTCCTTTTTATAATGCTGAACATATAGATTGTCTCAAGCTATACAATCTGGTTTTGTTTCTCCCAAAATTGTTTGACTAAATAACAAGGTACTATAGCATAGCCAAGCTGTCCAATAAGACTAACCATCACAGTGTATAGATTAGATGATACATGTAAAAGATAAACACGTGGTAAGTCCCCAAGAAGTAGTTAGCTCTTTTCCTAGACTTTAAAATGGCTTTTAACTATGTTATTTCATAATTTAATAACTTAATTTGTTTATTCTTCAAACAGTTGTCAAGGGGCTAGTATATGTTACATAACTGACAATTCAATTCTATCTGCCACAGATTATTTTTTGAAGCTCCTAATTGATAAATCAGCTTGTCTGTATCAAATGGACAAGAGTTGGTTAATGGATACAGGTTATCATTATCTACTTATTTCACAGAATTTAAATACCAACTTGTGTCCAGAATGAAATTTCTTAGAAGAGAATTCTGCCCCACATCTGCCAAAACAGGATACAAAGCCATGTTCAACACATGCTATTTGCTAATAAAATAGGTTCCCAATATTAACTCTCATTTGATACTTGCCATGGCTTACCAATTCGACAAATGAATATTGGAATGGCTTTACCTATACCTGAAGGAGCAGATAATCAGGACAAAGATTAAACTATGCAAACCAATTTTCTGATATACGTGGGGCAGAGTGACAGCGCATAAAGCACTTACATACAGCCAGCGTTCGGCAAACCCTTGCTGAATCTACTCATTTATCAAGGCTTGACTTATACCAGATCAAAGAAGCTCTTTCTGTCGATACCAATTCTACAAAAAAAAAGTGCAAGATACAAAATATCGTAAAAACTCTCTAAATGTGTCTGATTAGTATCTCACAGGAACAAACACTTAAAAATTCTGATTCGACTGGGTAAGTCTACCATGTTTATGCAGGGGAGTCAAACAGAATTTCTACTAGGCTTCCATTTATACATAGTTTAATTTCTGTCAAAACAAAAACAAATCAAATTCAACTTTGTTTGATCATCTCATTTACACAAAGCCACTCCATCGTTGTCTGTTAGGTAAGCTCAAGGTAAGGCACAGAAGTGTGAGAAGGTTAATAATAAACCCTTCTCCTTCATTCTTTTTATTCTGACTGATGGTTTCCTCTCTTTATAAACCAATTCTAAAATTTATCCAGCTCAGCCAGTAATTAACAACAGAAGTATCTTTTTGAAGTGAAATGATAGTAATTTTATTGTCTCTTAGATCAAGAGTACACAGAGAGACATATTTTTTTGTCATCTACATGCAAATAAGCATTGAACTATAATTTGAGTTTGTAGTGCTGTATTATTTACCAGTTCTGGGGATACTTGTAATTCATGCAGTAGATAATCAGAGCATCACATTCTTTTAAGTACTGTTAAAAAAGAACAGGGGCAGTCTCCGAACACTAAGGACAGTAAGCCAAGCTGTGTTTAGAGCAGCAAGCCTGATATGAAGCAGGAGAATGCTACTGACATGATGAAGACATTTAAACTGTAGATGATGTTATGAAACAAAAGGTGGTTTGTAGCTGCCTATTTAGCAGTCTTTCTCATTCCTCTAGCATTTTCTCCCAAAAGTCACAGAGGATCTATAGCAAAGTGGTCACATTTAACTCCATACACTGTAATGAATAACATAGGGAATGCTATTTGCACATTATACATATAAAATCAAGGTAGAATAAGAGGTAAACAGTGATGGTTAGTATGTGAATCAGGCAGCCAGTCCTAATTTTAAAACATGGTGCACAAAATTCCGTTCTTTAGAGAAAAGTCCTTTGTGAAAGACATCTCTTTTGGAAGCATGGATTTATCTTCTGCATTTCTGAATAGGAATCTCAAAGCAATTGTGCTCAAGCATAGGAGTTGTCAAGCAAGGGAAAATGGTGCCGGAGCAAGTGTGTCTTCAGCAAAGGATTCTAGAAGCACGTCCAGATATCAATTCTGCTCTGCCATCAAGGTTTCTGTCTGATTTTAGACATGTTACTTTATCTAATTCACAGGTTTGTCTGAGCAAATAAAAGAGCTGACTCAGATCTTTGAGCTGTTTGTGTGTGTGTGTGTGTGTGTGTGTGTGACTTTTTCCTTAAAAACCATAAAAAAACATATTTCTGCAAACCTTCCCAGGCTTGTTGCCTGGCCTTCAGGCTACCCTTTGAGCCATCAAGAGTCTAAACTCTTTGCTCTCTTTCTTCAAAACATTTGTGACTCTCTCTTGTAAAAATAATTAGTTAACCTACACTGAAGATTTATGAGATGATTCTGAGGTTAGCTAGAAATGTAAAAATCTTCTCATTGAAAAACCCCTTAAATAGTAATAATAAAACAGAAGACATCATCTACTTCATCGCATTCAACCACTGAGACTATTTTAAGTCAGTAAATTATCTTCAACTCAGACGCCAAGCTAGAAGCCCACGCCTTTCTCATGCTTCTGATTCGCACATCCCCACACAACCATTGATCACCAAAGTCTGTCTATTCTATACCTTAAATGCGTCTCTTACGTATCCCCTTACTCGATGAAAATCTTTACTGTTTTTTGCTTGGGTATCCCCTGACCCTAATTTCAATCTCTTTTATCTATCTTTTACACTATCACCAAAGTGCACTACCTGATAAGTATATATGGTGGTACCACCGTCCTGCTCAGATGGCTCCACACTGTGGGCTTATAAAGCCCTCCATGACCTTGCCCCACCTCCAGGTTCACTTTTATTTACCTTCTTTCTTCTTGAATTTTATGAGTTGGAAACTTTAAACTACAGTATACCTGGGCACTGCTGGATTGAGTGCTCTGCATTGCTTATTTACAACTGCCTTTGCAGAGGTTAGTCATTTGCAGTAGATATAATAGTACCTACAACACAGAATTGTGAGGATGACTAAAAAAAGTATGCGAAGTGCACAACAAATGTTTGAACTGCTCATCACAGCCAATGTGTTAAGACAAAAAGAAAGTCTGTTAACTGCCTGCATCAATTGTTGACAGTGTCTAGTGTGAAATCCATGAAGTACTCAGGACCTACATGTGAAATCTGCCAAAAGCTAATACTCATAGATTCCTGAACACACTAGCAGTGTCCATGCTTCTGGACATTGTATAGGATGCTCCTTCTGACTAGAACCACCTAAAGATGGGTGATTTATCTGGCAAGTGCCTAATTAATCACTCTTTACATTTGACAGATATATATAACTCCATCGTGAAAATTGCATTAGCTTAATTTTACCTAGGTTAACAGCACCCTTCTGTTATGCAATGTACTGTGTCAAGTTGTGTCATGAAGGACTGTGTGACCTCAGCCATTTGAATTATATTAAGTTGGGTTGTAGAGGAATGTGTTTGAATACATCTGCATTGGATTGCATTTTAAGTCGTTTGTATCACATTTTCTTTTATCCAGTTGTAGCCCAAACCCTGACTATTCATCTTACTTCTCCCATTTCTTAGCAAAATGTTTAGCACAAAGTAGGTATTTAATGTGATTTACTGAATTAAAAACAGAACATAATAAACATATATTTACTCAGAGTTTATTCTCTGACACTCCTTTCTTCAAGAAGTGAAGCTTAATTCTCTCCTCCTTGAGTGTGGGTTAGATCTGCATATAACAGATAGAAAAATGAAGTGACTTTAACATCTGAGAAAAAGTCATAAAAAAGCTTTGTGTTTCCTTCTTGCTCTCTCAGATCACTAACTCTGGGGGAAGTGAGCTAACATATTAGGAGGATATTCAATAAGCACTTTGACAGGCCCACCTGCCAAGGAATTAAGAATTCCTTTGAATGGACTTGTCAGTGAGCCATCTGGAAAGGGCAGCCTCCAGCCCCAGTCAAGCCTTCGGATGACTGCAGGCCATCCTTTAATTTTACAAGAGACTAAGAAAAAAACACCCAACTAAGATACTCCCCAAATTATGACTCACAGAAATTATAAATATTTAATGTTTAAGCTGCTAAATTTTAATTTGTTCTGCTGCCACAGATAATTAACATTTTATAGTTTATAGTAAGACTAGAAACATATTCTCTAAGAAAGCATGAGATTTTGCTTAGGTGGGGGTTTATATTTATTCACTTAAAAATATAATGTAAGACAGCTTATTACACAGAGCTAAAGTAATAAATTTGACAAATATTTACCAAAAAAACTACTACGTCTTATTGAAAAAAAATGTGTATGGCTCAGAAGCCCCACTACTGAGGATACATGACAGAGGAACTCTCAGAGGCAAAACAGGAAGCTGCATGTTCACTGCGGCATAGTGTGTGGTGGTGTGGGGGAGAGACTGGGTGCAAATAATTCAGGAACGTGTGCAAAGTATGGTGGGTGCAAAGTATAAAATACTATGCAACAATCAGAAGCCAAAAACTACAAGCACAGGAAAATTCACGACCTTAACAACATGTTTGATAAAAAAAAAAGGTAAGAAACAAAATGTATAATACAATTAATGCAAATTAAACATGCATACTTGAACATCATCCTATTTTACAATGATATATCCACATTTAAAGACATATATCAAGTCCAACAGAGTGGGCATCCCTCAGAACGGAAGTGAGGGCAAAGGATTAAAGAAAAATATAATACATATATACATAAAGTGAGACAAGGTCTTGGCATAGAAGGAAAATTACAACTATGGGCTGTGTGAATGCTTAACTCAAATCTCTGTACCTACGTTCCATCAAAATTAGACTGAACAGATCAAACAAAACAAACAAAAACCAGTTACACTGTTTCTTGTAGTTTGGAATTAAGAATACAACAGCGAAAAAGAGTCACAGTCTCATTGTGGATTTAATTCTCAATAAATAAGTGAAACAATAAACAAACAGAAAATATTGAATAAGCTCACGCACTATGAAAAGATTAGGAGTGTGACGTGTTAGACTGTAAGGCACACAGGCTACCATTGGAAGGGAGCCTTGCAAAGCCTCTCTGTGGAGGTGATATTTGAACTGAGAGCCGAATGATTAGAATTCACTGTCTTTGCAAAGCTGAGCAAAGAATATGTATTCCAGGTAGAGTGCAGATACTTTGGCTCTGCATGAAGGGGATAACGAAGATCAGTGGGGCTGCAGTGTAATGAGTTAGTGGAGAGTGATGAACCCGGGGCCAGATCAAGCAGGATTATGTTAGTCTTAGGAGGCAGATTTGGATTACAGCCTTAAAGTGAAATAGAAAGCAAGCAAGAAAAAAATGTGTGTGTTTTTACAAAGAAAAGCATCCTGACTGCTGTGTGGAGAGTGAGTTTAAAGAAAGATGAAGGCAGAAGTGGAAGGAGGTAGAGGCGTTGTGATACCACAGCTATTGCTGTAGCTTCAGGATGATGTGATGGTCACTAAGGCAGTGGTGGGAGCAGTTGGGCTAGAAACACCTGGACAAATGGATTCTAGATACTTAGAAGAAAGCTAACAAGACTTGTTGCTGGATGGCCTATGTAATATGAAGGAGACAGCGAAAACATGGATGACTCTTATGTTTTTTATTTGAGCCATTAAGTGGATGGGGACACTGTAGTACAGATGGGAAATATGTAAGCATATGTTTAAAATAGTCTTGTGAGTGTTCGGTCAGTTACCTTAAATGAGACACTTGAAGCATGAACATTATTGAGAATTAACTGTAAAAAGAAAAAATGAGTATCACTTAAAGCTGCCTCTGATAACCTGAATAGAGTTCTCAGAAAATTTATAATAGACAGACATCCCCTTCCCCAGAGTTATAATACATAGGATTAAGATTACCAGTGCCGGGTCCCATCGGCTCTGCCTCTTACTAGCTCTTGGACATCAGATATGACAATTACCTCTCTCTGAATCCACCTCCTCCCATGGCCATGGGAATAATAACAGTACCTTCCCCACAATGATTACACAAGCTTAGACATGAAGAGTTCTTTGCACAGTGTTTGGTCCACAGAAATCCCTCAATAATGTGTCTCTCAGAAACAACACATCAAACCTAAATCAGATCATGTTCCCTCTCCCAAAAGATTTATTTTTCTGGGTGAAATTGGTATAATGGTCACCTTCTTTGTTCCAGAAAGCAAGTTAAAGTTTGAGGACAACTATTGAGCCAATTAAGAAATGGTCCTTGCCATTTGGGCGCTACTATCTAACAAGAAAGAAAGAGGTTCATCAAACAATCACAAAAATCAATATAACATGATATTTGTGAAAGGTGAAAAAGTACAGGTAGATTGTACTACAGGGGCAGGGAAAGGGACTGAGAGGGAACGTGCCTAAGGAACAGTATGTGCAAAGACTCTGTGCTGGGCATGTGTGTCTGAGGAAGGGTGGCTGGTGGCGATTAAAAACAGTGTGGTCCGGAAGAGGCTCCAGACACAGGTAGGAGTGATACAAACCAAGCAGGCAAGAGCAGGTACTCTGATTTTATCCCAGAGCAAATGGGTGGGAATGGAATTACATGATCTGCTTTATAAAATGAGAACATATATTTTAGCCCACGCTTGTTGTAATGCTCACAAATTAAATCGAGGAGTAATGGCGAAGTGACAACATCCAGGATCACTGGTCCTGGAGGGCTGGAGCATGAGCCTTTAGGCAGGACATCAACCCTCTGGAGGAAGCTAGGAAAAAGCCAGGCACGGGATGTGTCCCAGGTCCTCTTTACTGCAAGTTTAGTGATGTGGGTCATCTACTTTAATCCTCATGGAATTCAGGGAAGATCTGACATCTAGAGTAGTAAATGGATATACTTCAAGTAACATCAAAAGTAGCTGCTAAGGCCTAGTCTGATCAGATTCTGGCCTTGCTGAAATTTAAATCTTTGTAAGAAACTGACGTGGACTTTCTTCAATTAATCTCCACAAGGCATTCTAGGATTTGTCACTAGACATGCATCTGGGAATTAATCCATAAGAGGTGCTATGAAAAGTTCTCAATTTAAATTGAGCGTCAGTAATGCTGCCATTATGGAATATTTAAATAAAATGTCTTTAAATGATAAATGTTTTGCTTAAGTCTCTCCATAGAGCGCTTTTATGGAAATGCTTCTGGGAATGTTCCCTGTTCCAATCAAGCTCTGGTATTTTTTTCATTTGTTGGTCAAATTTGGGCTTCTTTAGTTTTAGTGCTATGAAGATGACACTTAGTTTCCAGAGGTTTTGGAAATGTGTTATTTATAATGTGGTGGTTGCACTTAATTGAGGTGTGCTTATGAATGTGCTTATGATTGGGCAACAGAAACCACTTTTGGAAATTAAGGGAATATTGTAGGAGTAACCAGAAATCATGATTGTATGCTTCATATTCCATGGAGAGAGCAATTGCCACGCCAATTACAAATATGTTTGCATTTAATGTCATGACCAATGATATTTGCATCTAACACTTTGATTTTAGATTACAGCCTCAGGATAAACAAGAACATCAAAGCATTCATCTCAAATTGTGATTTTTGGAAAGGAATAGATTATAAATTATAAATAAATAAATAAATGCTTCTGCTGTAGTTTACATTCTTCACTTCATTTGAATATTTTAGAATGTTTACAATATATTAAGCGGAAAAGGTAAGATAAAATGCAGTATACACCTTCACAGTTTACTTTGTTAAAATGTCTGTGTATTTCTCTAATTTGGTTATCTCTATACAAATATATAAATGTATAAAAAAAAAACCTACATTACTATAATAGCTAACTTCCTGCAGAACAAAATTAACATGAAATGAACTAAAAATTAAGTCTAGAAATAATGACAGTTAAGATAGACATGCACACACATGTATGCATGTGTGTGTG
Organism: Camelus bactrianus; assembly: GCF_048773025.1. Taxonomy (NCBI): domain Eukaryota; kingdom Metazoa; phylum Chordata; class Mammalia; order Artiodactyla; family Camelidae; genus Camelus; species Camelus bactrianus. Next base: position 8,030,583 of record NC_133561.1, on the reverse strand, counting down.
TACATCTTTGATTCATTTAATTACAATAAGAGGCACAGCCTTAGGTTCCTGTCTTTTTAATGATAAAGAAAATATTCTAAGACAGAGATTCTAGTAGAGTACAATCTTATTAAAAAATATTATTATCTGAAATCTCCAGAATATTATATTACTACCATTTTTTTTTCATTTCCTTTAATTTTGCTTAAATTTTTAAAAATGCAACTCAATGTAGTTGATTTAAAGGAAGTTTTGAAAGTTGATTTAATTAGCAATGTACCCAAAGGTCCAACAAGAACTGTTTAACAAAAATCACCATCTTCTGGACATATATTCAGCCACCATGACTTGTCAACTCAGCTCGTGTCAGATAGATTCCTTCTCTTCTCTTCCCATTGGCAATGCACTAGTCGCAGGCTTTATCTAACACATTACTGGGATATACTCCTAACATTTCTTCCCATCTTCCCTCTTTGAACAATCTTATTCATCAAAATACTTAACTCCATAAAATAATGCTTCAATCATACTTGTCATCATTGAAATTTGAATTAACATGCGCTTACAATTTCAGGATACTTACTAATTCTGCTCTATCATCTAATTCATTTTTACACACATTTTTCAAATAATCTACATGAATCCTGTAATTTGAGGAGAATACTTATTCCTACCTCAATTTTTACTCATGAATCAATTTAAACAGACCTGTCCAAAATACTAGTAGGAAGCAAACTGAAGTCCAGAAGAACAGTGAAAGAGATGTATATGGGTTAATGATGGCCATCAATTATTGAGCACTACTATATGTCAAGCATTTATTAAGCAGTTTAATTTAAAAGAGCACTTGATTAAATCAACTCCAAATTTAAGTTGAGTATATAATCATATTAAATGCTTATTAGTGGCTGGGATATAGTAAATACTCAATAAAATTTAGATGTTCTAAATCCTCACAATATCTAGATGAGTAGGTGTTAACGTTTCCCCAGTCAGTATTCTGAGATCTCTTCTCCCATGAAGACAGCAAAACTGTCTTTGACTAATGAGGTAAAGAAGAAGTTACTGTGTAAGTCAAGAATCAAAACATTAAATTATTGAATTTTCAGTTCAAACATTAAACAAGAAATATCAGGATGCACCTGTGAGTCAGAAACAGTTTTGGTGGCCTACCCCAGAGAAGAAAATGGAAAGGAAACCCAGAGAACTCAGATGCTGGTCACTTTTCATGCTTTGTCCCCTGTGTTGAGCCAGAATATAGGTGGCACTGGTGGGGGCCTGTAATGGAACCCCTGTCAAGCTTTGGGACCAGTGCTCAGGGAGGCAGCAGTCTCTCTGCACACTTGCAGAACTCTGGCTGTGTGTAGCCTTGCAAAGATAGCAGCAACAGAGAGGAAGATGGGCCTCTGAAAGACTGACAGAACGGCAGAACAGCCAATTCCTTCCTTGGGTCCAGAGGATCAGGGGAAGGACAAAATAAATGAATAACCTGAGCGCAGGATGAAGAAGATGCAGAGGGGACTGTGTGTAGATTTGTCAGACCAGAGTCTCAGTCTGAATCATATACGCCTTCAAGGGAGCAGCAGGGACAGGCCAACAGAGCTGGAGTTCCACAAAAAGGCCATTCATAACTGAGTGGAATTTAGAAACCCTGTGCTGAGACAGGCTGGGACCTGGGACCTGGCACCCTTGACTGCAGGGTTTGCACCTGGACAAACATCTCCTGGAGCAGCAGAACACAAAGAAACTAAGAGGGACTGAAAATAACTGCAAGCACGCACAGTTGGGGCAAATTATGAACCACAAGATACAAAAGAGCTAAAAGCCAAATGCCACTTCTGAGGTGCCTAGAACAAAAGCAGGCGACTACATGTGATCTCTGCACACACACCACCAAGGGGGTGGGCAGACCACCTAAGCCATCCATCCAGCCCAACCCACAGATTCGCCCCTACTCTCACCTCATGAAGGAACCAGCCTGCCCCACCTCGGGGAGTGAACAAGGGAACCTGTTACTTGTTGTCACTTCCTTGAGTCCCAATAAAGCCTTGCCTTAATTTCTCTCTGGCCTCTTATCAATTTCTATTAATTAAAGAGTCCAAGGACCTTGATTAGTTATAATGTTAGGTTTAGAGTCAATGAATCAGTGAAGACAGGGGGAAAAATCCTAAAGAGATAAACTTATAACTGAGTGCGATGAAAATACAGACCAGAGGTGAACATTAGATTTAGAAAGAATATACCTACCATGCCTAGATGAAATTTCTGCATTAAATAAAAGAGATCGATGAATGTCAAAAGATTGCATTACAGAAAAAAATGATACTCTTTTTTTTTTCACATAAGAGGATGTAACTAGCAAAGTCATGTGATGTCCTATTTTATTTATATTTTAAATGTGAAGCAAATCATACCAAATCTTCTCATAGGAAGCATCATCAGAAGGAAAGGTGGATAGGCTGACTTGAAGAAAACAGTAAACATTTTCAAGTCACTGTAAAAAAATGAGAGAAAATGCTAATTGATTGCGAAGTGATATCTAGAGTTCTGCTAAGCCAGATCTGCCACCATGCCATGCTTTAAATAAGTCCACACAGTTAATGTTTTTCCCAGGAAATGGACAGATAATGTTATCTATGTCTTTTTTATACCCAAGATTCTATCTATTGTAACTATGTATTCAGTGTTTATTATGTTCAACAGAAGGGTTACACAAAAAGTAAAACACAATCCATGTCTCTGAGGAGCTCACTATTGGAAAGACAGATACATAAGCAAATAAATGTAATAAAAAATTTATAAGTCTTAATTGAAGAATGCTGAGCATGAAAAGGCAATTCTTAACTTGCTGGAAAGGTGGTTAAGGAAAATTTTCAGGAACGGAGGTAATATTTCAACTGAGTCTCAAAAGATATGTAGAAATTTACCAAGCAAATAAGGAGAAGAAATAGGGTTTAAGATATTAGGAAAAGAGTATCCAACTTGGGCTAACTCGAATATTTTATATTTTGTTCTACATGGCCAAAGCATTTCTCTACTTCAGTTTTATTTCTTTTGAATGTTGTTTGTATTGATGTAACCCTATATAAGCATTTTCACTAATTTTGAAAACCATATTGATTTGCACTTTAAAATGCACTTGTATGGTAAAATAGGGACCCTTATATTGTATATTGTATTGTAAATTAAAGACTCTTATAGAGATTAAACGTTATAAAATCTACTCTTATATATGATACTACTATCAATACTATAGGTTTATTGTTGGCAATGAGGCCACCTGCTATGAAAAAGTAATTTATCTGGGATGTCTGGTTACTTAGCTATACTGTATAAAAATGTGCCAGACATGGGACTATATTTCTGCTTATAAACCTACTACTAACTATTGGTCTTACCACACTCACAAAAGTTAATTTTAGATTAAACAAGGGGTTAATTTTTTTACTAAACCCAGAAATTTTAGGGCCAAACATAATTTAGTTTTGCTATTTTGTCATCATCACAACAAACATTTCACAAAATGAAATGCTGAAATTAAAGCCGAAGGGTATGTTTTCAAACTTGGTGAGATGAAGTGAACTGTATTTCAAAACACTTCAACGTTGAGTTAGTCACACAATTCAGGGATAACAAAATTAGCATTCCATGGATTCATTCATCAGAAAGTACTGGTTGCCTCTTTACCCACATACTGTAAAGCTATTCATACCAGCAGCTTAAAACCCTTAAGTTTGCCAAGTTTCACAGGTGCCTCCTGCAGAGAATGCCTCTGTAGTCTTCCACTCCTCCCCTGTAAAAGACAAATCGCTATTCACAAGAGGGGGAAACTTACAAACAGAGAGGCTATTTTTTAAAATCTTTGAAGCCAATTCAATTTGGGACTTGAGCAGTTGTACCTCCTCTTAACAACAGGTGCAGAGTGATACACTGGCTCTCTTATAAATACTCTTGAAAGGATCCCTTTGCTCTAGCATTTTAATGCCGTGTCGCTTTAAATGAGGCCAGCTTTTCACAAGTCTCCTAATTTAAATTCAGCAACTCTTCCATACTGTACCTAATTTATTTCACTAATGAAAATATCAAATGCCAATTGGTTTGTGTCTCCTGTGCAAATTTTGCTATTAAGATATTAATATATTTTATAGATTGGATGCTTCTTACATAAAAAACATCCCATTTCTTTATCTATACTCAATTGCTATACCTCTTGGCTATTTTCTAGTAATAAAGATGATTTTATGCCTGGAATTTAAATGCACATCTTTTTGATGGAGACTGGAATTTGGAGGTGATTGTCTGAAGTAGAGAGACAACTGGATAGACAAAGGCTATTCTAGACTTATCATCACCACTTTCTAACAGTATCATCTTTTGAATATTATTTAATACTTTAATCTTCATTTTCCCTATCTGTAAAACAGAACAATACATCCTGCCTTGCACATTTCAAGGAGTTAATGGGAGGATTGAATATAATATCAGTCATGAAAAACGTACATATGTAAGTTTTAAAAATGTAAGAAATAAATATAAAAAGTGAGTATAAAAGTGGAAAATCAAATATGAAACATTAAAAAAGACTCTTCTCCCAGAGAAAATTTTGGAGAAAATCTTTTCAATCTTTTGGTTGACAAAGATTTCTTACAACTTGAAAGCACTAGTTATAGAAGAAAATAGTTGATGAATTAGATTTCAACAACATTTAAAAAAATCTACTCTTCAAAGGACACCATTAAGAAGATGAAATGGCAAAACACAGGCTGCGTAACTATGTTCGCAAGTGCTATACCTGAGAAAATATTTGTATCAGAATGTGCAAAGAACCAGTACAATCAATAATAAAAAAATAAAATGCTCGATTAAAAAATGAACAAAATATTTAAACATACATTTCACAGAAAATGACGTATGAATAGTCAATAAGCATCTAAAATGATACTTGACATAATTTATTATGGGGAAAGAAACATGTTGTTAGCAGCATTCTAGTTGAGAAACCAGAAAGCTGAGAATTTAAACCTGGCTGGAGTAAACAGAGCTAAGAAATATTTTAATTTTTACATAGTTGGCTTTGGGAAAGAAAAGACAGAATTCACCTTACTGTTTTTTTAGAAAATCTCTTTTAACATGTATACATTGACCTTTGTTTTCATGGAAGACGCCACCTGAAAAACTGCAATGACATTGTACACAAATTTGAGTTGGGTTTTGGTTTTTGTTTTAATACTGTTTAACCGTCAGTAGTTTCTGAGAGGACAGCCTCTCAAAAATACTTTTGGACTTGGGAAAATGAAACTTACAAATGGAAATTTTTAAACATGGAATTGAAGTATGAAGACAATTTAGCTATTAAAAATGTTCACTTTTTGTTTCAGGAATATATTTTATTAGGAAAAGAACATGAAAACGAATATACGTATGTATATGCATGACTGGGACATTGTGCTGTACACCAGAAATTGACACATTGTAACTGACTGTGCTTCAATTTTAAAAAAATGACCTTGCTATACTAAAGAGATCTGAGATAAAAGGAAAGACTGGACATATGTCTGAATAACTATTACCAACAAAGGTTTCCTCAAAGTCCGGAAGTAATTTTATTTTACCTTTTGGAGCTTTAGAATTTTGGCTTGAGAGATCTAAGGTTTCTGAGCAAAGAATAGAGGGAGAAAGGCTAGATATCCATTCTTTTGTTTAAATTAAAGATGATTTGCAAAAAAATTGTTTAATAAAAAGCTGAAAACATTTTCAAACCTGAAAATCTCACGGAATTATACATCAGCAAGGAGTGGGAGAGGATGAACGACTGTGTCTTTGTAAAGGTCGTTGGCTTCTGAAGCTCGGCAAGACTCCACGTCAAGACTGCATCAAGCATCCTGGGTTGCTGTTGCTCTAGACCCTATGTCCACTCAGTTCAATTTAATTAAGTGATGATAACAGGTAATAAAACAGAGGAAGCCAGATGAAGAAAATGTGATGCTCCCCAACATCGAAAAAAGGGAAATTGGCTCAGCAATGGACCACTCAGAAGTCATATTTCAGCTGCTGTCTGAGGGATGGATTCCCAAATCACCAAAATATACAAGGAACTCTTACATTTCAATAGCAAAAAAAAATTAAATAACTCAATTGTAAAATGGGGAAAGAACCTGAAAAGACATGTAACCAAAGAAAATATTCAAATGGTTAACAGGTACGTGAAAAGGTACTCAACATCACTAATCATCTGAGAAATACGTATCAAAACCATCATCACTTGTCAGGGTATCTATTACTGAAAAGACCAGAGACAATAAATATTGGCAAGGATGTGGAAGAAAGGGAACCCCTGCACGCTGCTGGTGGGAATGTAAACTGGTACAGCCACTATGGAAAACAGTATGGAGATTCCTCAAGAAATTAAAAACAGAACTAACATATGATCCAACAAATCTACTTCTTGGCATTTTTCCAAAAGAAAGAAAATTATCCCAAAGGGATTGCTGTACTTCAATATTTATTGCAGCATTATTCACAATAGCCAAGTTATGGAAAGAACTTAAGTCTCTGTTGACAACTGAACATGTAAACAAAATTTCACATATATATGTAATGGAATATTATTCAGCCTAAAAAAAGGAAATCCTGTCATTTGCAATATGGGTAAACCTGGAGGGTTATTTACAGTGAAATAAGCTGGACAGAGTAAGAGAAATACTGTAAGGTATCAATTTGCCTGTTTATTTCTTCTCTCGCCTCATTAAAACATTAACTCCAAGGTTCCAGGGAATCAATCAATCAATCAATCAATCAATTTTATTTTGGAGGCCTATGCACCTTCTGTGCCTATAAATGACATTACATATTTATTTGTTGAATGAAAAAAATGAATGGTTATAAGGTCTAAGTAACATTAATTTTTAATTTTTTCTTCTTTCATAGTTAAGCTTTTTAAAAATAATATATTTTACTTTAAGTCCAGAATTTATGTTCCAATAGATATTGTTATGAAGTATTCATTTTCTTAACGCTTTCTCTAGAATTTAGAATCTAGAATTCCCCTTTGGATTTTCTTTCATCCAACAATTATCTAGGGGTGGATTGCTTAATTTCCAGTTAGGTAAGAATTTCGTTAAAAAAAAAAAACCTGCACTTCAAAAATTTCACTTAAAAATATTTAACCCTACTAGATTACTATTTTTAAATGGCCTAATAAATCTCTACTTTCAAAATGTTTTCAGATCAGGATATTAATGTGACCTTATAATAAATGTGTTTGTATGCGCTTTCCTAAACACGTGCCCTGGATTGCTACAGTTATAAGCCAAATTGTTACGTATACTTGAGTGTATTTCTAGACTTTATAGTATTTTCTACACTAATTGACTACTGTAGAGTCACAACCGCCATCACCACCATCAGTACCATTATCATAAAGAGATTTTTTGAGTGATTTTAATAAATGCTGGGAATTTACATATAAAAGCCAGTTTAATTCTCATAATACTTCTCTAAAGTAGGTACTATTATTACTCACACATACAGTTCAGAAACTGGGAAAAAGAGAGTGAAAGTTATTTGTAGTGGTTATTCATGGTAGTCAGGACACTTTCAAAACACCACCCCATTCCTTCAGAATAGATTTTAATACCCAGTGATGCCTGTCTACTAGCATTAACACCCTTTAAAATATTACTTATCACTCTTGCTTACTTGTTTTTTCCAGATAAATTTTGAGTCATGATGCATTAAATTGCATAATATTAATTTGAGGGGAAAATATTACCTTTATAAATAGTTTATTTTTTCCATTCAGAAACATGACTAAGCACTTCATTTATTCACAGTGTCCCTTAATATCCTATATAGTTTTGTTTTAGCTCATTTCCTTGGTTGTATTATACATTTTGACATTCTGGTGAATGTAGTCTTCTTTTCTATTACATTTTCTTACTGGCTTTGCTCATTTATTAAAAGGCTACTGATTTTTATTTAATCGTTTTGCAACTAGCAACTTCACTCATTTTCTTAGGGATATTGTGTAGGTTTGGTTTTGTTTTCTACTCCAGTTGATTCCCTGGAGCCTTTCCAGATACATAATAACGCCTTCTACAACTAATAATCATGCCCTTTAAAAAAATGTTAATATCTTTATTTTTACTAATTCCATATTCAAGTTTTATTTTACTAGCAGAACTTCCTAAACAATAGTAGCATTATTTACTAAAAGCAATAGTGAATATTCTTTTCTTGATCTTAAAAGTAATAAGGAAAACTTTCTTAATTTTAGGAAAAAGCTTATATACCTTCTTAAATTAATTACTCTATTAACCTCTTGATTTAATAAGTAATAGGTTCAGATGAAACAATTGGAGATGATAATATCTGAAGCGCTGCATAATGTAATGGCTTTATTTTTCTCTTATACAGGAAATCACTCGACTAGGCCTAGCGTTCTTAAGACACCGTTTTTCCTCTCAAAACACTGTTGTATTGATCTACCTTGCTTCAGTATTTCAGGGCTGTACGTTCCATTTTTCTTTCATGTTCACTTGGTTACATTTCCAGTGAAGAAAAATAAAAACTCTTTTGCTGTCACAGGCTAGGAAAAAAACAAAACAAAAAACGAGCTAGGAGCCGGCTTCCCTCTCGCGGTGACAGCCCGGCGTGCTGCCTTGGCTTCCCACGGATAAACTTCATGGAGTCCTGACAAGGGGCTCTGCTCCCCTGGTTCGCTCTAGCGGAAGAACGACGGGAATTCAAGAAGACAAACGGTGATCCAGGAAGAGCCTCGAGCTGTGGCTGCCTTCGGTTACCTCCATCCAGAGACAAAGAAGGCTTATCTCCGAGGGACAAATGCTGTGTTTGCCCTTCTTGCAGACAGCCGTGAGAGGAAGATGCCACCGTGCACGCTTTTGTCCTTCCTTTTACGTCCATGCACTCAAACAGTTGGTTTTTAAAATGTGCCAAATCTTGATGAACTGGGAAAAACTGAAACGGACTAGCTAAAAATGATTGACGTTAACTCTGAAACTACTACACGGCGCCGTCCTTCTTTATCAGTTTTGCTTAGCGCTCTGTCCTTTTTTCATGGGGATCCAAGTCTGATAAGAAACATAGTGCCTCTCCCCGCCACCCCTTTCTCCTTCACAGGCAATTTTCTCCTTATGGAAATTCCATGCTCTTCATGTACCTTTCTTCTTCTCCCCCCATAAATTACATCTCCCCTTTATTTATTTACAGTTATGGATTAGTTTCTTAAGGTTTTCTTCTAATAAACCAATTCGGTTTTCTCTAACAGTCCACTGCCTTTCTCTTAGTTTGAAATTTAATTGCATTTTGTAATCCTCCAAAACCTTTCTTATTTTCCGAGTATTCCAATTCATGACTTCATGCTTTTGCATAGATTCAATATCCTCTCAAATTCCTTAGCAACGAGGGATGAGCAGGAGCTGAAAACCCCATTTTAACAAACATGGTAAACCTGGGAAGCACCAGGGTGTAGGGATTAAGAACCCAAACTGTAGACAGATACTGCCTGAGTTTGGAACGTAGCTCTGCCATCACTAGTTGAGTAATCTTGTGAATTACACTAGTTGAGTCATCTGGGGCAAACTGTTTAGATTATCTAAACTTCAGTTTCCTCAATTGTAATTTTAGGGTAATAACACTACCTATACTGTGTAACATTGTATTAAACGAGCAAAAACAGGTAAAGCACTTAGAAGAGTTCCACTCATAATTTGTGCTTAATGCAAGTTAGCAAATTATGACAGTTCTCTTCAGCAAGTCAACCCCCAGATCATCACCCTCTGTCATGCTGTTTCTGTGGCTCTGCATTAAAGGCTAATGGTAGGTTCCACTGAGCATCTCCTCTGCTTGCTACCTATGTCACTATTTCACTTGATGTGGTAAATTGTAAACTGGTGAGCTTTACCTTCACTCCAGTTTCTTTCCTACAGTGTATCTTTCAAAAATCTCTCCACATTCCTTCCTATTGAATGGATGATTCCATAACTTTAGTTAGTGATATTTTGTTCACTTCACCAGGAATTTTGATGACATTATGAAACAAAAAGTCATGTATTTAGATCACAATCATGTTGTTTCCTCTTTACGTCTTCAATATATAGTACAGGATGTGGTTTGTGTGTGTATGTGTATGTAGGGTAATATGAGAACACATATATGAACACACATATATATCCCTTAAAACTGGTAGGCGTTCATTATATCCTTACTATTTTGTTTTTGGATTTGTTTATATAAAGCTAACTTTTCTGCTTGTACGAACTAATTTCACTTCAGCTCAATAAAAGATACTACTGCAGACTTGATCTTTTGTGTTTCCTTTTAGAACCCTACATGAAGTCTTCCTGCTGGGTTTAATAGAACAACCACAACAAACTGACCTTCATTTTCTCCTGTGTTCTTTTGACACATCAGTGTTCTTTTGTGTTGCTCTATTTGCTGCTGTCTGAAGTGCATCTGGATTCTGAGATAGGGGATTTTGATTTTAACTGGCATTGATTTTTGAAATTAATTCACACACTTTATAACTTGTAGTGGCTGCCTCAAATGAAGAGCTTCAAAGGCTTTTTGTTTGTTAGTTCGTTTTCTTTCCCAGTGTAAGGGATTTAAGTTGGGGTATATCTTTCCTAGTATTAATTTTTCCATTCTTGATTCATAAAGCCATTTGCTTTTAGAAAATAGATTATTTTAATGCTCGAAGAACTCTGAGTTTTGGTCACATACCATTTTAATTACTTGCTAAATATGTGCATCCCTTTGTGTGTTACATAAACACAGATACATACATATACATCTAATAAATACATGTAATGAAATAATGATGAAAGGAAGTAAGGAAAGCTATTTTTTTTGTCCTCAGTTTGAAGATTATAAAATACACTAAGTTTAAAGATTACTCACCACCTCTACAAGGTGTTACCAAACTAATGGGAAGGAGTTTAGGACAAATACTCTTATCTATACATTTATGAGTGACAGTTTTGATATAACCTATCTTATCTACACACACTGAAGCTTCTATATTTATACTCTACATGTATAAAACCTGACTTTCATATAATATGAGAAAATGCTTTGAGTGTCATTCCTTTTTTATGCATATACTATCATCTTTTTTACTGAACAAGACATTTGAAATTCTATTCTGCTTTCAGTTAGTCAGAGCACACCAACATCATGATGTTTACTTCTGACTTTAACATTTTAATGGGGGAGGATTCAGGAGGAAAGTTTCATGGATAACATAATAATTCTGATTTATAAGATGGGCTTCTCATTTGAGATAACAGAATCATCACAGCATCCCAATAGTGGGTGATGTTCAGATTCTTACCTATTTTGGCGAGTGAACATATATATATCACTTACATAAATAAAAATGTTTAGTAGTGATTCAAATGTGACTCATTCTCAACCTTGATTTAAATATATGTAAAAATTGAAAGTGCATCTATTGTAAGAATTTTATGTTCAATAATATTATAAGATTTGGGGAGAAACACTAGTGTCTTGAAATCTGTACTGATTCTCACTTTGTGGCCCATATGTGGTTAATAATTGATGGTTAATATGATGTCAACAAATAATCAGTTTATTTCTTTGTAACATTTTTTTCTCTGAGATGTAACTTCATGTATATCATACACTAACCATCATAGGAAGGGTTGATTTTAATGTAACCCTCCATCTCATGCAAAATATTGGGATGAAAATCGCAGAGGTTCAAGATGATAAAAAACAAATGTGACAAAATGTATTTTAGGAAACAAATCAGCATTTAATTTGTAGTACCATATCAGGTTATTCCTTTGTAGAGATGAGGTAGTGAAGTCTTTCTGAGAACATAATTAAAATAATTATTTGCCAACAACTGGTCCCCAGCACTCAGAAACCATCTAAGAAACTGAGAAAACAAAGATCTTCTAAAATCATTTTCAGCTCAAGGTGACTGTCAAATATTTCATGGTGATTGGGGTGAGTGCATTATAACTGCAGACAATTCTAGAAACTGTAAATATTGGATTAAAAATGGTGGTAAGGTGTTTTCCGAGTGTATACTTTGAGAAGTTAACAGGCATTTTAGGGAGTAAAAATGTTTGTTTGTTCTGGAAAATCTCTTTTTAAACAAATATATTTTTTCTATTTGTAGCACATTATAGAATATTTGGCATGCAAATTTACACTGTAGATGTCCAAGCAAAGTTTATAGTAATTATAGTCTTCAAATTTACTTGACATAGATCTTTAAAAAAAAAGTATGTGTGTACTTATTTTAGAAAACAAATATTAATATCTCACAAGATGCAAGTTATTTAGTGGAACACAATGTAGGATTATCATCCACTTCTTAGGAAGAGAAAATGAGGACTGAGAACAGAGACTCCCAGCGCCCTCTGTGGCACAAACTTATGGACAATGTCAAAGAAGGAACTGATTCTCATTGTTTAAACAAACTAATACTTCAAATAGCGCTGGGAAAAGGGGTCTTAATCTTGCACGTTATAAACTCTATTTCCAAGAGTCTATGAAGAAGACTTGCTTTCTTTCAAGAAAGTTAACTTATGTGTTAAGGTAGTTCCCTGGAGCTGTCTATATTGTTACTGTTTCCAAATCTGACTATTTAAGCCAGTGACTCCAACAGGAAATGTATCTGGGAGTGACATGCAATCTTTCTAGGAAGACTGCTTTAATGCCATGAAGATGTAGTAGCAGGTATGGAAATGATATTTGCGCAGTTAACATACCAAAAAAAAAAAAAAAAGAAAGTAATAAATCTCTCTAATTTGGATCTATGTTAGGATATATTTTATACTCAAGACTGTTCCCCTTAGTTCTTGGCTTCCTTTTCCTCAAGTCAGAGAATAAACAAACTTACAGGAAGGATAAAGCAATACTGTAAGATTTTTACTGAAAACATGTAATGAACTGATAACCTCTCATTCTGTACTATTTTCAGACACATGCAAATAAACACATATACATAAGTCCACATAATTTCCAAAAGGAGCAGGGCCTTTTGACTCTGTTAACATTATTGAAAGGAGAGCCTCTACAGTTTGAATTTGGACCACTTTCCTGTATACATTGTGGGCTGCAGACAGCACACTCTAGACAAAATTTCAAGGTGACAAGCTCTTTGATTGCTCCATATGAGCTTCTATCCATGACAAAGAGCAACACAATGATCCCACATATTTTTATTTTAATATTTTTGCTCTGCTTAAAATGCCTTAAAATGAAGACTTCTATGGCATGTAATTTACTTAAAAATCACAAACAGCTTGTTACACCTAAGTATGAACTTGCTTTAAAAGAATTATTCTCAAATGAGGTTCCACGTGAGCGCCTGTGCCCCTTCTCAAACACAACGATGCCACCGGCAAGGACGGGCCGAATGAGACCGGCCCGGAGAGCCGGAGGGGGGCCGGGCGGGCCGCCGGGAAAGTCTGCGCTTTCTTCCCAGCGGACAGCGATGGCAGGCGCGGCAGCGGAGCCGCCTGACGCTGCAGGAGGACCAGCCGGCCGCTGGGCGGTGCCGGGAGGAGCCGGCCTTCAGCGACGCCGAGGAAGACGAGGGCGCGCTGCTGCGGTGTCTGCGGGGCCCACGGGGTCAAGTACAGAAGGCTTAGGTGGCTCAAGTGGAGAATGAAGCAAAAGATAATTTTCCACCTCTAAAGAAGCCGGCTTGGCTGGATGGAGAAGATGAAGAGGAGGAGATGGTTGACATGATGAACAATCGTTTTCAGAAAGATGGGATGAAAAATGCTGCTGAAAGTAAACTTTCAGAAGACGAGCTACAAAAGAGACTGAAAGAAGAATTCCAGCATGCCATGGGGGGAGTACCTGCCTGGGCAGAGACCAACAGACGGAAAACATCTCCAGATGATGAAAGTGAAGAGGATGAAGATGACTTGTTGCAAAGGACTGGGAATTTCCTGTCCACATCAGTCACTCTTCCTAAAGGAATCTTGAAGATGAAGAACTGCCAACACGCTAATGCTGAACGTCCCACCACTGTTCGGATCTCGTCTGTGCCGTTCCATCCCCGTGCACAGGTTGTGATGGTCACTGGACTGGATAACGCTGTATCGCTCTTCCAGGTTGATGGAAAAACAAATCCTAAAATTCAGAGCACCTATTTGGAAAAGTTTCCAATCTTTAAGGCTTGTTTCAGTGCTAATGGAGAAGACGTTTTAGCCACAAGCACTCACAGCGAAGTTTTTTTATGTCTATGATATGCTGGCTGAGAAGCTAATTCCTGTGCATCAAGTAAGAGGTTTGAAGGAGAAGATAGTGCGGAGCTTCGAAGTCTCCCCAGATGCGTCTTCTTGCTTATTAATGGTGTTGCTGGGTATTTTCACTTGTTGTCAATGAAGACTAAAGAACTATTTGGTAGCATGAAAACTAATGGAAGGATTGCAGCATCCACATTCTCTTCAGACAGTAAGAAAGTCTATGTCTCTTCAGGGGATGGGGAAGTCTATGTTTGGGATGTGAACTCTACGAAGTGCCTTAACAGATTTGTTGATGACAGTTTATATGGATTAAGCGTTGCCACATCTAGGAATGGACAGTATGTGGCTTGTGGTTCCAATTGTGGAGTGGTAAACATACACAGTGAAGATTCTTGTCTCTAAGAAACAAACCCAAAGCCGAAAAAAGCTACAATGAACTTGGTTACAGGTGTTACTTCTCTGACCTTCAATCCTACTACAGAAATCTTGGCAATTGCTTCAGAAAAAATGAAAGAACAGTCAGATTGGTCCACCTTCCTTCCTGTACAGTATTTTCAAGCTTCCCAGTTGTTAAAAAGAAGAATATTTCTCTTGTTCTATACCATGGATTTTTCTCCCAGAAGTGGATATTTTGCCTTGGGGAATGAAAAGGGCAAATCCCTGATGTATAAGTTGCATCATTACTCAGACTTTTAAAGAGATTATTTGAAATCGACTTGAGCCGCAAGAGAAGCCCGTCCTCATAAATCTCAGATACTCTCCTGAATGCGTGATAACATATGCATGATGATGTGTTGAGCCAGCTATGCATATTTAAGTTAAGAGAAGTGTTTTAATAAACCCATAGCAACTTCTGTTTAAAAAAAAAAGAATTATTTTCAGCTAATATCCATTAAGATCTAATAAACTGAAAAATCACAAAATGAGTTCTGAGCTGAAAGTCAAAGTAAGAGCATTATAGTTAGAAGATAAGGTCATCTCAGAGCCATGGGAGCGGAAACACAGGTCACCCCAAGACCCAGGTGAAAGGAAGGAGCATGAAAGAAAGGACAAGTTTGCCTATTTGGAAATTTGTCTGGAAGTGGCCCAGTACCAAGAAGGGTGTGGCACACCCACTAATTTTTTTTTTTTCTTTTTCTTCTCTCCTTGAAAATTCATCTTGCTGGCTCCCTTGAGTCAGAATCCAATCAAATAAGAATTATTCTCTACAAGCAATTATGTGTTCCTTATGGCACTTATGCCATTATCTTTACGGCAAATTTCATTTCGACTATGAAACACATGAAAACACATTTTGCAGAAAATTCACTAACATAATTAGAATGAGCATGTGCATCAAAATAGTGTTTTTTCTGTTTTGTAAATGTTAAATAATAACTATTTAAGCACGTTTCCTGTGCTGGGTACTTTATAATTGCTCTCTCTTGTTTGTTTTTTTTTTTTTTTTCTCTCACATTTCTCAATAACCCATCGAAGATATCTAAATATTAAACCCTTTAAATTTACTGACTCATTATTACTTAGCATAAGCCTGTGAGTCATCACAGAGCAGTTGAAACACAAAAAATAATTTAAAAATTCTGTAATACAGAAATGTAAGGAAAATTAATATCCTGCCTTCCCCCCGCAAGTTTCATATAAAATTGCTCTCAGCAAATTCCCTTGTATTAATATATAAATGCCATTTTTAATTAAATCACAAATTCGGCAATATTAAAGGATTTGGAGGCCACAGAGTAAGGTCTTTTTATTAGCTGGGATGCAAGTTTGGCTGCAGCAACATAAGCCAAATAATATTGGCTTAGAAAAACTGCAATTTCATCTTCTCTCAAATAAGAATACAGATATAAACCATCGAGGAGTGATATGCTAATTTCAAAGAGACGAGGCTTTACTAATCTAACATGGTTTTTCATGTCATAATTTTTATTTCTAGCCATCACATTTGCATTTTAGCCAGGGAGAAGATGAGAAAGTAGATGGTGTGCATTCTTTTTTCTTTAAGGGTGCAATTGAGAAGTTTCAGGCATTCCTTCCACTTACATTCATTTGATATTCATCCTAGGTTCATGGGAGGTGGGGAGGCGTGATGCAGCATGTGCAGGGGCTGCATTAGGAAGGAAAGAGAAGTAAAGGAAGAAGGGATGTAACCTCTAATAAAGCCCCACAGTTTGTCTTCCAGGTCTGCTAGAAGGGGTTGAAATTGACTTACAGGAGCATTCTCAAAGGAGTGGTCCACCAACCCTTTGGTGTGGGTGAGTGGTCAGTGAGGAAAGGAAGCAAGATCCCGTAAGTTCTCACAGGGGTGGCAAAAATTTTCTGTAAGAGCCAGACGGCAAATATTGTAGGATTTCAGGACCACACAGTCTCTCCATGGCGACTGAATGCCATAATGGTATATATAAAAAAAAAGGCATAACTTTTTTATTTACGCACATTGAAATATGAATTCCATACAGTCTTCATCAATCAAAAATATTATTCTACATTTGATTTTTTTCAACACTATAAGGAACAGCCTTTCCTCATGGGCTGATGCAAAAACAGGTAAGGGCTGGATTGGACCATATGCCAGTGTCTAACTCTTGTTACAGAGCATGTATGGGAAGCACATGACATAGTTCCCAGATACAGAATAACGTAGCGCTAAACTCATTCTTCTCTGTGACTTTAGAGAAGTGACTTCATCCTATCTCACTTTCCAATATTAATAAACAAGAAATAACTTCATAAAAATATTTTAATCAGTGTTTAGTGGTACAGCCTGCATGTACTGCCTCAGAAGAACCAACTGTGCAGATCTGCTCAACTCCACGTGCAGGGACAACACCTTGGTAGCTTGAAGTTGACCATGGTGGAAATACTTACACTACAAAAGTTGATAAGGTGTGTTCCCCCTCTAGAAAGTTGGTTGTTAAGCCTTTACCAATAGACTTTTTTTTTTTACATTTTTTTATTGAGTTAAAGTCATTTTACAATGTTGTTACCAATGGACTTTTAAATGGAATATTGCTATGGACCCTTGACTGCTCTGTGAATAAGACATGATTTACATAGTTGAGATACTTTCTAGGAATTATACATGAATACTTTTTAATAATTCCTATAATTATCGTCCTCTTGTAAAATGAATATGTCATGGTTAATAATCTCAAAAATTTTAGACTAGCAACAAAAGTTGACTGCCTCCAAGAAGCCAGATTATCACAGGCTTTAGAATTTACTTCAATAAGAAAAAGGATTTTGATCTCATGTGAATTCATGAGAGGGACAACAGCAGTGCAGACTTGGTGAGATTGATCTGAGGGCCATGCTTTGTAAAAAAGAAGAATTACATTTTACTTTATCAAGAAAAACTTCAGCCCACCCACCATCATACAGGAAGTGTCAAGAAATAATCTTAGTGGAGGTGTACTTTGCAGGTCTTATTTTGTTTGTTTTTCCTTATTTTTCCAGATCTTTGAATATTAGATATTGAAAGTAAGTTCTTGGGGTGGATAAATTCAAGAGAAAAGCTGAAAAACAATCCACAAAGGCAGAGCAAAAACCAGAATCTCTGACAGAAGTGAATCACTGACATTGCTTATCCAGGTTCCTCTTTCAAAAATTTCTGAAAAGGTACACCACACATTTCCAGCCTCCTTCCCACTGTATTCCACTAACAGCCTCTAGTACATATCTTTTTGTTTCCCTAATGTAATTTTATATTATCATATTAAAGGGGAAAAAATAAAAGCAAAATAGAAACAAAATCTCACATTCCTGGTAAAAGAACTGTGTGATGGGAAGAAAATCCAAATTCAGTAAAATCTTTCATCCAGCAAGAAGTCTGTACTTTTTTGTTGTGTGTGATAAGTAATAGACAACATAGGAATTAAGCTAAATCAAAAAAAAAAAAAAAAAAAAAAGAAAGTAAAGAAAAGCCTTTCGCTATCTTTGATGTATTTAATTTAGAAAGTTTTGAAAAACATTTATGTCTATCATTTATTGAATTCTGTTCCAAATAATACATCTTTATGCTATGCTGCCTGTTTATTTATTCTGTACACACCCAACTTGGATTGTTTCCTGCTTTTTTTTTTTAATCTCGCACTCTAATGACACATTTGAATGTTTAAGTTTTATTTATTTTTACTAGAAATTATGTGTCTCTCATGATATATTTTACCCCACTCTTTGGGCATTTATAGTTTCCATTTCTCCTGTCACCCCTTAAACATGTTCTCAGATTCTGTCTACATATTTGCATGGTATTATACTCAGATCTCATGATTTCACATGCACTGATAACTGCCGTCTTACTCGCTCAGATCTCCCCTGAGCTTCAGCCATATATATCCAACTCTAGTCGTACCTGTTTAAAAGAAACCCTCTAGTCAACAAGTTTATAAGCAAATGTATCAATTTGCTTCCATCCCATTGTCTTGAATTTCCTATTTCGTTGAGGGTAGAAACACTGACTTCAGTAGTTTATAACTGTATTTAACTCATGCACATGGAGCATAAAGTTCACTATAACTAGGTAACAATGTCTTTCTCCAGCCGTAATTCCCTGTTAGGGAATATTCCCTGGAAGTATGCAGATAGAAACATAAAAAATATCTCATGCATGAAATGAATAAGAAAACTTACAGGATGCGTAAAATAACAAAGCTTAGCAGCAGCGCTTAGAGAGCAATCTAGAACAGTGAATGCCTGTATTAAAAAAGATGAAAGCTATCAAATCAATAACGTACCTTTTCTCTCTACGAAACTAGAAAAAGAAAATTACAGTAAACACAAAGCAAATAGGAAATAGTGATTACAGTGGAAAGAATCAAATAAAACAGGAAAATAACAAAGGAATATCAAGAAAACGAAAAGTTAGTGTTTTGAAAGGAAAAAAAAAATTGACAAACTTTTAGCTAGACTGACCAGACAGACAGGCAGACAGACAGACAGATGGGGAGAAGAGATAGACAAGAAAGTGAAAAGACACTCCAGAGACTGGAAAGAGATATTTATATATCACACAACTGATAAGGAAATGGCATCCAAATATATAAATTACTCTTACAACTCAATAATGCAAATAAAAAGCAAATTAAAAATGAGGGAAGAAAATTCAAATAGATATTTCTCCAAAGAAGATACTGAATGGACAATAAGCACACGGAGAGATGTTCAGCATCATTAGTCACTAGCGAAATGTAAACAAAAAAAACACACGAAGATAATTCACATCCACTTGGATGACTATAATCAAGAGGTCAGATAATAACAAGTGTTGGTGAGGATGCGGAGTAACTGGAGTTGTCACTCATGGCTGGTGGAAATATAAAACGCTACAGCCATTTTGGAAACAGTTTGGCAGTTCCTCAAAATACTAGGTATAGGATTATCTTCTGATAGTCAATTCCACTCTTAGGTATATATCCAACAAAGCTGAAAACATATGCCCACATTTAAAAACCACACATGAATCTTCACAGCAGCAATATTCAGACCAGCCAAAAAGTGGAAACATGAGTATCCATCAAATAACTGATTGATAAGCAAAATGTGATTACTGATACATGCTACAACATGGGTGAGTGTTAACACATGTGTTCCCATTGTACGATTAACTCTGGAAAATAGCAATTAATTATTCTGAGGCTAAAGCCAACATGTTGTTTTCAAATGATTTCTAATAACATAAACAACACTGTGCTATGTATATTACCACACCTATATTCAGAAAAGCAACAGAGCTGTCAAAACTTTGTCCTCAGTTGTCTACATTGCTACAAATGTCTTACCTTTGTCTTGGCAGGCTGATGACGGGCTGTTTATGACACCTCTTGCTAAGGCTAAAGAGCTTGTGCACAATTTTCTGTGCCTTTAGGAAAAGTTGCTTCATGCTGTTCTCCAGTTGCTCATAGCGGCGCTGAAAATTAGAATCCATTGTCCACAAATGCATTATGGTAGATGTGTTGAGGAAATAATTCATGGGTAGCCTTTTCATAAAGAACTTGAATTCATCTGAAAAAAATTGTCAACATTGAACATTTTAATAATAAAACAATTAGTTTCCCTTTATCCCAAAACACATTTAGTACATTAATGTTAAAAAACGAATACAACCTATTACTTTGTGTGTAGCAAGTGAATAGCAAGATGGGATTCTTTTTTATGCTTATGTTTGTTTTCTTTTTTGTCCTCCTTAAAATAGGACATTCATGGAAAAAGATAATTTAAAATAAGTGTGCTAAAGCAAATAGTTTGGGCAAAAAGTTTGAGTTGAACTTAATTTTTCCATCTTCTCCTTTTGATGGTATTTAAATTTGATGGTATTGAAGTTTCTTCTATAGGTAGTGGTCACTAATCTAGCCTTTATTTCTAGCACTAGTATTAACAATCTGTTCCAAGTATTGTTTATTAAATAAATATTTTCAGATATTATCATTAAATCAGTATTATATATATATATATATAAAATCATTACAAAATGATTATACTATTGCTTAAAGAAAAAGAGAAAGCTTTTATAATGGAATATAATATTCAGCTATGTACTCTAGCTGTTTCCTTAGTAACTAAACATATTCCAATGTCAAGACATAATAGTTTAAAACCTAAATGTGCACTAAAGAGAAAAAAAATTAAAATTGAATTTTATTGAAAGCTTCAATATTCACTTTTGTTTTCAAGTCAATAATTATAATGTCTAACTAATGAACTCATTTACAAAACAGAAACAGACTCACAGACATAGTAAACAATTTTATGGTTACTGGGGGGAAAGGGGGTGAGGAGGGATAAATTGGGAGTTTGAGATTTGCAAATATTAACTACTATATACAAAAATATATAAAAAACAAAATTTTTTCTGTATAACACAGGGAAATATATTCAATATCTTATAGTAGCCTATAATGAAAAAGAATATGAAAACGAGTATATGTATGTATATGTATGACTGAAACATTATGCTGTTAACCAGAAGTTGACACATTACAATTGAGTATACTTCAGTAAAAAAAATTATAATTATCATGTCTACAATTGTCTTCTTTTCAAACGTCTGATTAGCCAACAGTAGGAACAAAAGTTGACACTGAAATAAGATAAATAATTTTCTGAAAAGTCTATTAATTATCTAAACATAAAAGATAGTTGTTACAAGAGCAAAAAGATACAATCAACCCAACTGTCCATCAGTGATTTACCAAGTGTGGTGTTTACATAAAACAGAATGTTATTGGGCCATAAAAATGAATGAAGTTCTGATATGTGCTTCAATACGGAGGAACTCTGAAATATTTGGTAAGTGAAATAAACCAGACAGAAAAGGGAAAATATTGTATAATTCCTCTAATACGAAATATCTAGAATAGTCAAGTTCACTGAGACAGGAAATAGATTAGAATTTACCAGGGGATGGGGGAAGAGCAGATGGAAGCTTTTGCATAATAGCTACCGAATTCCTGTTTGGGGTGATAAAAACTTTTTGGTAGAAAGACAGTGGTGATGGTTGCACAACCAACACTGTGAGTGTAACTAGTGTCATTGGATTGTACAGTTCAAATAGCAAATTTTATTCTATATATATTTTACCACAAAAAATAATTTTTAAAGATGGTACAGCCTTTTTTCTCCATCCCTCTTTTTCTTCTGAAGTAAATACTATGAACATGGATTCAAAACAAACTTTTAATTTTTTTGTATTTTTTCAAAAGATTTATTTTATTTTGTTTTAGAGATTTGTTTCGAATACTGTGTCACACCATTCCAATGTCCTAGGTGGCTTTGTTTCCACACCACACCTTAACACAGCACAAGATTTGGAAGACATTTTCAATGGCTAAAGACTGTTATTTGGCAAAAGAGACAAACCACATTTTAGTTACCGTTCTTTCCATTAAAATGCTATATGGCATGCGTTAAACTTCTGTCTCTCTGTATCACAATTTTCACCTTTATAAATGAGATAGAAAGTTCTAGATAATTACCTCATTTAACTTTAAAATTCTATAATGTTATGAACAGTTGTTTTAAATTATCATTTAGCTAGTCTAAAACATCCACTTCAAAAATAGCTGTTTTCAAATGGCCAGTTACGGGTGTTATTATTTAACTGAACTTAGACAAGGCGTGTTAACACCTATTCTTTATAGGTAGACACTGTCTCTAATGCAGTGTTTGAAAAACTCTGAATTATCATTCACATTTCTTAAAATATGTCATTCACATTGGAAAAATAAACTACATTAAAACATATACATATTGAGAGCAATTAATTCATATTTATTTTGTAAATTAGTTATTTCAATAATCAGATCCAAACTCTTTCATCAATTTGATAGAAAATGCAACCTTTAAACAATTAACAGAATTTTATATTCATGAATATTGAAGTTGATATTTCTTCTAGCGCTAAAAAATACAGACCTCTAGCATCTTTTGGATGTTGAAGATACGGACTTTTACCAGGAGAACAAGGGGGAAAAATAGGACTTTTTATAACAAAAAAAAATGGGAAAAAGTTTTTTAGGATATATCCACTTGTTATGCTTAAAATAATTTTTTAAGTAAGCAGGGTATAAATAAGAGGTGCATTTTAAAATTCCAATTTCACAGTACCTTACATTCTGTTTGGTCCCATATGTCTCTTTTGAGAAATTCTCTCCTTTGAATAAAAGACTTGGTACATGGAAATTGGAAAGCATACCTTGGATTATTCACAGAGCAGATGCCACTACTTTGAAAACTAATCATTCATTTCACTGCCACATTTTACTTGAACACTTTGATAAGCCTTTATTGTTCCATGAGTATGCATATTTTAATTATTTTCATTGTTTGTTATGGTAGTATTCTGAATGTTTCTAAATCAGTAAATTTTATTCAAGTTAAAGAATATGTTAATTTATTTAGTTTCACCAATGTGTATGTGATAGTGTATGCCAGCTGAAAACCGTCACTATGTAATTTCTATGAAACAGTTTTAACGTGACACTTGAATGATTACTTCATTATGAAGTTATCAGGAGTCACCACTGACAGTCATCCAAACTCTTTAATGGACACTTGTTGTGCACAGAACACACAGATGTTTTCAGTCTATGAATGGATGGATAAACCTTTCATCTTATTTTTTAAAAAAATGAAAAATGGCATTAAATATTTTGAAATGTTAAAAGAACATCTTAGTATCTGAAATTCATTCTACTCAGAAGTCAATAGAATGTCCTAAAATATTCCTGTGCATATCTTTTCTTCCATTTTTTGGCAATTAGTAAAATTCATACTCATAGACTATAAAAATGAAATTTGAATGATACTTTAGAATTATTATGTAAGTCTAGAGATTTATAAAACTATGAAGAGAAAATACAATGATTAAGGGATACCAGATAACATTTTACCCTATAGCAATTTCCAAACCCGGGTAGAAGATAAGGTACTATTGCTTTTCAAAAGGCAAGTAAACAATGACTAATCATGCTTTGGTGGGGGGGGGGTGTAAATTTATAAAAGAAAACTAATTAGTATCTTTAAAAATAACCCAGAAGAACTAAATTTAGTATCTGTATTATTAGAGAGAGATTAATCTGGAAATTCCTGTCTGTGAAGTATGTATCAACTAGGTGCTTTTGCTCAGCATAGTTTTGACGACTATAGAGAAGCAAACAAACAAAACAACAACAACAATGATACTAATGGTAATAAACATCCTGTGTGCTGGCAAGAATTTAGTCAGTCAGTCTTCTTAACAAAACAAATTCACAAGAGGGGAAGAATAATACAAAGGGAAATAAATTCATGATGCTAATGAATTCTGTGGAGGCAAAGAAAATTAGGGTAGGTGACATCTTTCCATAAATGATGGAAGACTAGCTTGGCACCATGTTAACTCTCTAGACTACCACTACTCCTCCATGAAAAATGAAGTCTTTTCTAAAAATAGCTGAACAAAGTTTGTTGTTTTTTTCCTCTCCTTTAACAGAAACTCTAGTTAACACTTGATCTCTAATTGGCTAATTTTGAAATTAATTCGGTCTCTCTCTGTTAACAAGAGTTCTTACTCTGGCAGGAACTCAATTTTAAGTGCTTTAAATATTAACTCAATCCCCCCAATAATCCTTCATGTAAATTTTACTGGAGCAGTTATGCGTGTAGAATGCAGATGATTTTTAGTTTCATAACTCTAATGTCAGCAAAAAACTTTTATTAATGCTACCGCATTTACATATTGATCTTATGTATTTATATATTTATGCTCTTCGTTCTCATGCTTCGAAGTTGAATTAAATACGTAAGAGTGGAGAACTGAACATTTTTAGGGTATAAAAGAACCAGCCATAATACACATACCCTGATTTGTGTTTCTTCCTTTATTGATGAGCATGAAAAGCACTGACAGATGTATTGATTATGCATTTTCATATATTCAGAGTCTCTGTTCAGAGCCGCTTTGGAATGTATTTTCAAAGGTGTTCTAAAGCATTGTAAATTTTATAGAGCTTTGTGAGCATATAATTTACTTCCTCAGTAGTGTAGAAAAGCAATCAGATATTTTTGTCTTATTGAGAAATGATTTCTTGGGTTATAAAACCAGCAAAATACAGAAAACAGAAGCTGCTTCCATTACAAAGTAGGATTATAGGTAGGGAGGATTCAGGGAGAAAACTTGTGCTTTTATCGTTTTTCTCAACTCATATAAATGTGTTATTTTACTAAAATTTGAAAAATACTGTGAATCAGTATAAAACATAGTCCAAAAATACTATTAAATTATGAGTACACAATGTATATATCTCAACGTTTCAGACATTTAAGTAAAATGCTATCGTTTAATTACTTGTTAATATAAAAGTAAAAGCCTACTGGTTTGCACTTCACGTATCAGTTAACATATTGCCACAATCAAAGTATCCTTTCAGTAGAAATGACAAGGCAATATGGATAATAATTTTAAGTGTTATGAAAGCATAGTGGTAGTTTTACTGCAGTAACAAAATATTGTACAATATATAGCAAAATATGTAAAGAACACAGACACAGAGCATCTCTAAAGGAAAGGACGCAATAGGCAAAAAAACGGTGTCAGATATATATGAAGAATCCATGCACACATTTGCTTTTAAACAGAAAGAATAATCATTTCTCATTCTGTGATACTACCGATCTAGTACCTTCAGACTCACGTCACCTGCTTATGTTTGTAAATCTAGGATTTCCTGAAATAATACACGTGAATAACACATTCTCGTGACACGTATTTTCTGTAATCTATAAGTTAATAAGACAAATATTACTTCCTCATACTGAATGCAATACCAGGGCGTTATCTATACGTGAACA
The DNA here is from genome assembly GCF_048773025.1 of Camelus bactrianus. Classification (NCBI taxonomy): domain Eukaryota; kingdom Metazoa; phylum Chordata; class Mammalia; order Artiodactyla; family Camelidae; genus Camelus; species Camelus bactrianus. Next base: position 8,005,024 of record NC_133561.1, on the reverse strand, counting down.
CATGGCAAATATCGTCTGTTTCTGTGGCTGGATTTTCATTTATTAGTTTGTCTATCTGTTTAGTCTATAGTAGGTTTATACCTATACTAAATACCACCTTCCAAGTTGATGAATAATATCACACTATATCTACCACTGAACTTCAAAGTTATTGCCCAGCCAGAACAGCTTCTAATAAAGCTATTTCTTATTTCTTGAGAACCACAATTTCCAAGAAGATAGTATGTGTTCTTCATCTTCTTCTGATTTTCAATGGCACAGATTTGCCTTGCAAATAAATTAATTGCAGACCTTGACATTACAGAAATGCAGGCCTTAAGTAGGTAAGATACAGAACTGAGAAACAAGCGGAATGTGAGTGAGGAGAAGGGCTGACGGGAAAGGTAGAGACAGAGAAAATTTAGTCAGTCAGTGTCCTGAATGGTTACCAAGGGCTGAAATGACAGTCTGACCTTTCAGGGAATACAATTAGTAGGCAAGTTTCGACCCACTCCATAATTCTGACTAGAATTGGTTGATTTTTAACTTTTACAGATTTTTTTCCCCCTCAAACATTTCTAAGGGACTATTTGAATGATCTGTATTTAAATTTTTTTCAACTTCTAGAGTAAATCACAAATACGACTTTGGCCACACATCAATGCAAGTCTATTCAAACCAGTCTATCAGCCACGGGCACTGAGTTTATACTGAAATTGACAGAGGACTATAATGCTGCATGAAGTAAGCAGCAAGCCTGTTCAAAAGCTTGGGAGCTGGCCAATTTTATGAGGCTACAAAGTGAGAGGTACACGAGGGCATAAATCAGAAACAGAACCTAACTCCTTAGAAGCTGCCTAGAGATAGGTTGGGCTTTTTCTGACCCTTTTTCCTTTCTCTGAAAGATACATCGTATTTCTACATTAAAGTAGGCAAGACAATTCATCTGTCCTTAATTTGATTGCTCTGTTTACAAACCCCCTTCAAATGCGTGAGAACTTACCTAAGTAGAGATTTATCTCTATCACTGACTATGGTTATCTCCAAGTTATAGTTTGTTGCTAGAACTATAACTAACTCTAACTAGAGAATGGGCAAGACCCAGGTCTTCACTTTCCCAAAGCCCTTGCAGCTATGGAGTGGATGCATCATCTAAGCTAGAGGAATCACGTGTACCCACCCAGAGTTTGGATCTTAAGCTGTTGATGCAATAAGAGGATGCCTAGAGCAATTCTCTCAAGGGGTACTAGTATGCTTATCGCAGTAGAAGCAGTGTTTAGCACAGTCCCCCAGTGTTCACTGCAGTTAATGGTGATGATGACCTCACTAAATAAGTCTTATGCAAGATTTTTTGCTTTATCCCTACTATGTAGCACAAGAGTATGCTTCCCCAGCTTTCCTGATGCTTCCTTATGCTACCCAATATCCTTTAATAGGTTCCTTATCAGGTTAGGTCAGCTAGAGCCTGGTTTTCTCACTTGCAGCCAAGACCCTGGGCTGATAAAGGTACTGGTATCAGAAGTGGTTTGGAACAGTTGCCATGGACAATAAGGATACTATGTACTTGGTTTCCTGAACTAGTTGGAAAAAAAACTTTTTAAATCCATACAGCATGAAGGGTGGAAGTTTGACAGCAGAAATGCTACCTGTGTTCTGCTAGAGCGAAGAGCTTGTTGTATGAAATGGCGTTTGTGTCTACATAGAACGGATGAGGAACATCAAAACTTCAAAGACAGAGGGTGAGTTGGTTACTTTATATTAAGATGGCTTGCTTAAAGAGCTCAAAATCTTACACTTCTTTTTTCTTAAAGCACAGAATGAGTACTGAAGACTTTCAAAGACTGTGCTAAAGGGATCTTTTATCTCTTGCAGCTGTGGGGCTTCAAAACAAACTTTGATCCCAAGATTGAATTTAACTTCCTGCCAGATCTGTTGTGTTACAGTTAGAAAAGGACACTGGAAAGGGGTGAGAGCCTGGAAACTGGCAGATAGGGATGTGGGAGGATTGAGGTTAACTCAGAATAATCCAAAGCACTAATGCTTGCTTTCCCTGTCGCCAAGAAACAGCAACTTCTGCAAGCCTAGTCCTGTCCTGTTTTCAGTCATTGCGACAATCTTAATCAAAGGAATGGCCTTTATTAGGAAACCAGGGTTCATCCTGCCCCGCTTTCATCACCCATCACATCTCAGGGAAGTTTATTGAAACTATTCTAATTTTCCAATGGTTATCAAGAACTTGCTGATTTTTATTGGAGAAAGAACATTAAATGAATTGGTTAAAAAGAATGCCTGCCAGCACTTCTGATGAGCATTGTATTCTATAGAATGGGGACACCAGTTACTGTGAAAATCTGTGTGAAATCAGATGGGCTCTCTGATTTCAATTAGGATACAATTGTCCACCTGCGACTGACTTACTAGCAGCTATTAACCATTAGAGGCACAGTTGACATGGGTATTGTAGTAGACAACAGGTCCAGGGTGTTACTCAAAAAAAGGTCTAACCTGCAGGAATTTTAGAGTTTACTAGTAAGGTCATAGTCCATTAGGACTTAAATATGGGGCCAGTGCTGTGAGGTCCTATTTGATATGTATAATTGAAAAAAAAAAAAAATTAAGTCTGCAACAAAGGCTGGACTTGAGTCTTCACGCGAGAAGAGTGCTGTCCCTCGTCCTGAGTGATTTCAAAGACTCAGAGCTCCTGCACCTCAGCTTAGGCAGAACAAATCTCCCTTTTGCTTTGTAAATTAATTCCTTGAGCTCCTGAATACTACCATATTCCATAAATCAGAGAGTGGCCTTATAGAAATAAGATAGCAAATTGGGTTTTCCTTGCATCCTCAAATCAGGTCCAGTGAGACCCTAACCCATGCCATGTGTATTTTCCCAGTCCCTGACCAAAGAATTACAATAGAAGAGCATCGGCTCCCTAACCTATTAAGAACTTAACCTATTTAGTAAAATCTATAAAGGTAAGTGGGATAAAATAAAGCTTCCTTCTCCTACTAAAAGACTAGATTCAAAGTGATATTGCTTGTTTTTTATGCTTGACACAGTTGCAGGAATTAGAAATCTGTTCAACATTGAAAATTTTGAGAGTAGTCATCATATTCCATCCCTAATTAACTCACAGGTTGGCGATCGTTTAATCATAGAGTAACTCTAATTAAAACTGCTATTCCAGATGTGGTGGCGTGACTCCCAGCACTAGGAACAAAGTTTCTTCTCTGGTACAAACTCTTTTCTCCATCATTGCAAACAGGGAACACTGGAAGCAATTTTCTTTCGTATGTCACACACAATAGTGAAACATTTCTATTTTACTCAAGGGTCAAATCATTTCTCAGCCTCTGTGCTACGATTTACTTCACAGGAATGCAGACCATCTCATCACGTCATGGGACATATTTGGTTAATGGCATCATACTGAAAAGACACGGAAAACACAAGTAGCAGGTATCCTGGCTCCTGGCCCATACCTTAGCTATGTGCAAGGACTGCAAGTAAATTTTATGGAAATTCAAGCATCTGATGCCTGAGTGAAATTTCTGAGAGTCCAGTGGTTCTGAACACATTAGGATATCTCCTCCAAAACAGAGAACAAGAAACTGCTTCTCCAACTCCCCTCAATAACAGAGATGTACAGATCTTGGACGTGGCATCAAATGAATTATCTGGCAGCATTACTGATAATGATGACTTCAGTGATCTGTATTGGGATGTCAGATGCATCGAGTGCCAATTCTTTTGCTCCTTTATATCCTTAAGCAATTGCTCTTGCTGTGTGATTTAGGGATTGTTCCCGGCACAGCCTCTGAGCCAGAATCTCCAATCCTCCTGCTGATTCTGTGAGCTATCCAATCTGATGTCTGTACATAAATTCCTTTTCTGCTGCAGTCAGATTCTATTCTTGCAAGAATGCTGACTGATACAGCCAGTGGAGGCCTCAAATGTAATTAGAGTCTGGAGTTCAACAAGAGTGTAACAGATAGTTATTGAGTGTCTGCTGTGTGCCAATCACTGTGCTAGCTAACTGCTAAAACTACATTAATAATAATTTTTGCAGCTATAATAATGGTACTTTCTTCATAGGTTCCCTGTGTAGATTAAATTAGATAATTATCATGAAACTCATAAAATGCTTTTTACATAATTAGTGATAAATAAACGCTAGCTATTATTTTTCTTTTTATAATTTACTCCGTGTTTCTTTGTGTGCTGTGCTGAGCACTTTAAGTGGGTTATCTCATTTAATCCTTACAGCAGTCCTAGGAGATGGGTAACTATTATACTCTGTGTTTCACTGAGGAGGGAGAGCACCTTAGCAAGGTTCAGCCAATTGTTCAAAGTGATGGTTATTAATTAGAGCCCAGAACAAAAGAAGTCTGAAAAAAGCATGGCTCCTGCCTTAATAAGCATAAACTCCTCTGAAAGTTGACAGAAAGATAAAATTATTACTTCCTACATTTAAAGACTGCTTTTTTTTGGTAGACTTTTCAAAAATATTATCACATCCAATCTCATAACCCTGTAGTAGGGTGGGCTCATTTTATTGAGATGTGATGTGAAACAATTTTGAATTAAGGGATCATTGCACAGAGCCATCTATGAGAGAAAGATTAGAAAAATAGTGGTCTCAAAGAAGTATTAAAAGAAGGGAGATCATTTATATTTCTCTAATGGGCAGGACTATGTTTTATTTTTCTTTGTATTTTCCCTTTTCAAAAGCCGAAAACAGTACATTATACATGATGTGAATTAAGTGTATACTTCTTGAATGACTTAACAAATTGACAAGATCCAGAAAGAAACAGTTGCAACTAAATATAAACATATATAGAATAATTCATTTGGAAAAGCAGAGTCGGAGTTTAGTCATGTAAAATATGAAGCTGTAAGTGACCCACGTGGGAAAATAAAGTTGAAATAAGATGTGTATACAGTTCTAGGCCTTAATGTTACTATGGAAAAATGGATTTCAGGTTGAAAGCAGCAGTAAGACATTTAAAAAATAGATAAATTTCTTAATTTATGAATGAGAAACTGGTAAATGGGGTTCAAGTGGTGAAGTTACAGTGTATGTAAATTTCAGAGTATTGATAAATAATCAAAATATCCTGCAATGATCCATGGTCATTGGTCGCAACATAATAAAAGCTATATATGACAAACCTACAGCCAGCATAGCACTCAACGGTGAAAAACTCAAAAGCTTCCCATTAAAATCTGGGACAAGACAAGGATGCCCACCATCACCACTCCTATTCAACATAGTCTTGGAAGTCCTAGCCACAGCAATCAGGCAAGAGAGAGAAATAAAAGGGATCCAAATTGGAAAAGAAGAGGTAAAAGTGTCACTATATGCCAACGACATGTTACTATATATAGAAAATCCTGAAAGGTCCACACAAAAACTACTAGAGCTGATCGAAGAATTCAGCAAGGTAGCAGGTTACAAGATTAACGTTCAAAAATCAGTTGCATTTCTTTACACTAACGATGAATTAACAGAAAAAGAAAGTAAAGAAACAATCCCCTTTAAAATAGCACCCAAAGTAATAAAATATCTGGGAATAAATCTAACCAAGGAGGTGAAAGAATTATACACAGAAAACTATAAACCACTGATGAAGGAAATTAAAGAAAACTTTAAAAAATGGGAAGATATCCCATGCACTTGGATTGGAGGAATCAATATTGTTAAAATGGTCACACTGCCCAAGGCGATCTACAGATTTAATGCAATCCCTATCAAATTACCCAGGACATGTTTCACAGAACTAGAACAAATCATAATAAAATTTATATGGATCATTGGTTATAAACAAAGCTGAAAGTATGTATTCATGATCGCATAAGGAAAATTTACATTTGGTATCTTTTAAACATCAAGCACTCTCCTAGGTACTTAATTGTCTTAATTCTAAATAGTAAGGACATGGTATTAAAATGACACCTATGACTTAGAGATGTTGACTAGATTTCACCAGGCATGAAACCTTGTAAGTAACACCTAGGGAAAAACTGCTGAATACACAAGCAGTATCTACCGTGAGATCAAATTCATGTGAGACCACGTACCCACCATCAGTCAGAGAATCCAGGGCTAGGGTGGTGCTGGCGAGAAGAGAATTTACTTCATTTTCTTCAAATAGCAAGTGATACTCAACGGATGTACCTTTTCTCTTGAAACAGAAAAGGCACGCCTGGGACCACCCTCCCCTTGTGCACCAACTGTCAGTTTTTACAATAGTTTTAATTTCTTTTCAGCAATGAAAATGGAAGCCAAAGAAGTTTAGTGATTTCCCTATGAACACAAGGTCTACAGAAAAGTTGAATTAGTAATTCAACTAAGAGCTTTCACCCATAATCTGTCTTTTACACTATGTTACTATTTTAGATATCAGAAATACACATGAAAATATACAATAAGTATTAGAATAATTTTAATTGACATATTATTTAATTGTTAGAAACTATTTCCAAACAAGACAGTATTTAAAACTATGTAAGTAAAATCACCATTTCCTATGGTAAAATTGGCTTATTTATAATTAAGTACAAGCAAAGAGGACATTAAGTTATTCTGGTATAGTTTATTCCAAGTAGAGTTCCAACAGTAGTTAGGACTCTCCATACACTATCAAAAAATCATCACAGTCATTTGACAGAACCAACACAGTTCCTACACAGAAGTAACAGGGAAAATGTATCAAGAGAAAGAAGCCGTCTCCACCAGCCACACAGAACGTCTCTACACACAGCTCGGCAGGATGGGAAACCACGCGGTTATTTGCCTCTGTGATAATCAATTGAAATCTGCCTTTTTTTTTTTCCTTTTTCACAGAAGTTGCACATATAATTGAAGAAGCTACTAGAAGAAAAACATGTCTAAATGTTCAACAAACCAGAGTCAGTGCCTATGGTAACAACCTATATAAACCTATAAATATGCATGTACATCAATACATTCTAATATATATTAACTCCGTCCTCAGATACTTACATATTAGCTTATATGTAGAATTAAGAAATGTTATGGTCTCTATTTTATCATGGCATGATTAAAACTAGTTCCTTTTATTTCTTTTTTGGTGAAGGCTTTCTTCCTCTGCATTGAATTAACCAGATTCACTGGTGGTGTGTTCCTCCAATACATTTTTCATAATATTACTCAAGTTTGTCGGGAACTTGACTATTTTGAATTAAGACAATGCGTGATGCTTCCAACTGTTCATGCCTAGTCTATCTATTCCAAATGGAAACATCTGGGACTGTGACATTTATACTTTACACACTGCTGGCAGTTGTGCTCAGTTGTTTGTGATGAACTTGGCACCAGCATCACCAGACCAAGGCTGAGAACGCGTTCTCCAAATCCTCTTACTTGGACGGTTCCAGGTTGGAGCTTGTCAGTGAGAGAAATGTGCGAGATGCAGAAGGTGGCCATGAAATGGAAGCCGTTACTCTCAGTTTATGACAGTGAACATGTGACAGACACATACATTTCTTTCCAAAATTCATTGACATGGTGGCTTCTACACCGGGACCAGGTTCCACAGAAAAGGCAGCTTGCCCAGAAGCAGTAACTTCCAAATTCCTTTCCACGGGCTCCCACTTCACAGTGGCCAGACACATGCAGACTCTTGGATCCGTCACAGGCTCTGGCTTTTCCACCCATCCCAGGGCTTTGCTACTTAATTCTCTGCCTATCCCCTTCAGCCCCTCACTTCCCAAGTTCCTGCCTCATGCAAACACTATTTCCCATTTCAAGCCTATTTATTCCCATAATACTTTTTGGGGCTTCATTTTCCTAAGCTCAGAGGAAGAAGGCAGGTGAAGCGGCTGTGGCTGGCTTCCCCCCACATCCACTGTCCTCTTACAGAATGTAGATTTCACTGTCCACAGCAATGGGTCCAAATATAAAACTCTATGAGGCTCTGGTGGATATGTGACAACATGCTGGCCAAAGTGACAAAAGCAACAATGTGTGTTTGTGTGTATGTGTGCGTGGTGGGGGACTTTGTGTGGGTAAAGGTTTGCTTTTCAGATCTAGGCACTTGCCCTCTCCCTTCTCAGCCTTTCCTCCTGAGTGAAATGCAGACCGGAAGCAGGGGCAGCTGTATGTCACCATGAGGAAAAACACCAGCAACAGAGAGACTGTGGTCTTCAGCTCCTTCACCGCCTGAGGCAGCCCTGGCACTACTGCCTCACTCCTGTAATATGCAGATCACTGTAACTGAGGATGGAAAAGGAAGAGTGGGGAATGCAGGTCTTCAGAGCAATAGTTCCTAAATGTCTTATCTCAAGAGCCCCTCATATTCTTAGAAATTACTGAAGACCTCAAAGAGCTTTTGTTTCTGTGGGATGTTTTATGGGCATTCACCATATTAAATTTAATATCTATGTATTATTTCATGTAAAATAACAGTAACTAACCCTTTACATATAAGCAACAGATGTCAATGAAAGTACCTGTATTTTCTAAAGCAAAAGATACTATTTTGGGAGAGACTGGCACTGTTTCACATTGGTACAAACCTCTTTAATGTCTGTATTAAGAGAAAACATCTGATTCTTGTATCTGCTACTGCACTCAGTTTACTGCAATATCACAGACCACGTAGTTTCCAGACACCTCCACTGTACAATCATAAGAGAATGAAATTGAAAAAAAAAAAAGGAATGACATCTCAAAATATTATAACAAAGGCCTTGATCTCACGGACCTTCTAAAAGTATCTCAGAGACCACCAGGTTTCCCCTGATGACACTTTGAGAAACCCCGTTCTAAAGACTACAATATAAACTGCAATATCCGAAGTTTAAATATTAAGTAGCAAACGCCCATAATATGTAGTTAATATAAAGATAGCTATGTTTTTTATAGGTAATAATGTACATTAATACTATAATAAAAAATAATAATAATCAGGATAAATTTCATAGTACGAGGCAACATCACCTTCTGTGTGCTTATCAGCAGAAGATGGTGAGCTACTTATTTGAAGGAAAGGGGATTCGGAATATTCATTCCCCAAGAATTGAACATGCAATGTTTCATTTTTCAAATCATCTCCACATAAACATCAACAGTAAAAATCCTATGTGAGTTTGAACTTAACAGCTGCTGTACGCTTTCAATCATCTCGCCCTTTCTCATCATAGATCATCTTGGAATTTCACGGGGCAGAGAGACAAAATTGAAACAGTTAGCATTTGATTTTTTCCCCCCTGAAATGTGCTGCCAAATTTCAAAATTGAAGCATCATATTTATCTGATCTGCTGCAGTGGTGAGTTGCTATGATCAGAGCTCTGAAAATCACCATTACTATTCTTAGCGGAGGACTCTGAGAGCCAGTCATAAAAGATATAAATGATACCATATGGCCTGAGAGCCTGATGCTTTTGCAGACGCCTGGCACTGTGTATAAGAAAAGTGGTCTCATAATAAAATCATGGCGACATTACTTCTTTCTCACAACAATATTTTCAACAGTAATCTAAGCAATAAAAATAATAGCAGGTCTAACACCACTGGCAATATTAAATTGAAAAAGCAAATTGCAAACCTACTGCAATTGTTATCAGAGGGATTGATCTAGAATAGAACCAATATTTCAAGCTCCCAAATAAATGTTCAATAATGGGATGCTTCACTATCATGCAAACATTATGATAGTGATTTACCAAAGATAGATGGCTTAAAAATATCTTGCAGGCTTTCACAGGCTGGGGCGAAACACAAAGAACTACAATGAAAGTACACTTCTTTTTCTGTTCCATTGGATTTTGGTTGTTCACAACACATTACTTAGCTCATCCTAAAAAAAACTAGACTCCCAATTTCAAAGGATGATTCTTTGTATTGGAAACCATGGAAACATTAAACCTCAGCCAGACATGTTGTTGCACAAATGCACTCAATATAATTGTTCAAGAAAAGTTTAGAAAAGATCCTTTATATATTAAAAATTACAGTTTTCTTTTTCCTAATGCGTATTAAGGAAACATCAAAAAAGACTGCTATGAAATTTTACCTTTACACGACGCTGAACATATAAACAGAAATTTATCTCTGTATTTATTTATCATCAACATCTACCTATCTATCTATAATCTATCTCTGACATGTCTTGTAACTGTCAGGAGAGGTGACATTTTGCTGCTGTAACAAACCATCCCCCAAATCCTAGATGATTAAACCAACAACAGTGTATTTCTTGCTCACATTCATGCCCCATGGATCACTGGTGGGCTCTGCTGGATCCCAGACTCACCGAACCTCTGCCATCTTCTAAGTGCACACCCTGGAACACAGAGCCTTCCTGGTCTTCACAATACGGGAAGAGAAAGTGACAGGTATTTTTGTTTTTATTTTCATTGTTTTTTGCCTTAGCCCATAAATGACACCATTTACTTGCACTTATTCTTTATTTGTCAGAATCTGCCACATGATACTATGTAACTGCAAGAGGACTAGAAAAAATAAGGGAGCAAATGGACTATCTGGTGAGCATTTCTCTCTCTGCAGCTGCTCTCCCACTCAGCAAATACCCCTTTCCCCTCTTCTTCCCGCATGCAGAATCTGCCCTGCCCTCTGCCAGGGGCGATGACCCAAATATCTCACCACCGTGCCAGGTGCAAAGACCAAGTGATCGTGAATCAAGTTCAGACAGGGCTCCCATTTGTCTGCATGACAACAAACTAAAAAGATGAGTTATCTGCCTCCCAGACGTAAGATAAATGGTGTACGTGGGGGAAATGACTACAGCAAACATTACTACCCGTGGAGAGTATGAATATGAGGCACCGAGAAGTTCCTGTCAGCAGCCACCCCGGAACCCGTCAGGGCAGATCCTAAGGGCTCCTCACCCCAGAAGTGCAGAGAGTTTCTTGACTGGCCTGGTTTTACTTTCTGAGAGGGTCTTCCTTTCATGATTCCTCTTTATCAATAACTGTACCCACAGATCTTTCCAGAGATAGTTCTTAGATCTGCTACATTTCTTCACATTCTTGCCTTTCTGCCTCTCTTAGATGTAAAAGGCACTGACTGCCTGGAAGCTGTCAAGATTCTAAAGGAAGGCCACAGCCTTATTCTGATCTTTCACGAACATGTGTCCCTCAGGCTTTCTGTTTCTTAACTTTTTAGTGCTTGGAGTCAAGAGGCAGTTAGCTCTTTTAAGTCTGGAGGCCTGAAAAGTTTGTACTTTTTTTCCCCCCATTCATGTCCCAAAGAGAGCTTGTCCCTGTCAATGTCCCAAAGAGAGCTCATTTGTTTCTGTATCACATGGCCAAACACAGCCGTTAGCTTTCAGCACAGACCACGAAGGCTCTGCTTTTTATCCTCTTTCACTAGAGCTGTAATTGCACGAGGCAAGTGGCATTGCTTGCCAGTCACTGCAGATGACAGCACGATCAAAGGATAACATGGGGCGACATCTTTCTTGCTACCTATCAATTAGCCAGTGGGCCAATATCACCTTTGTTTTCTGTTTGTTTCTCACGGAAGTATCTCACCACTATCGTGCAGCTCCCGTAGTATTCAGGGGAGACAAGGTTACAGAGTGACAACAAATCCAGACACAATGTAATATATGTGTCTTTGTAATTATTTTAAGACTCAGTGTGAAACTATAATTTTGAAAAAATAATTCGTAACTCTTTAATGCATAATGCTAATGAAAATATTACAAATTACCAAATAACTGCAAAACAGGGAAAACAGTAAGTATTGGTAATAAATTCCACAAGCCTGTATTTGTAATCCTAAAATCTAAGAAGCTCTAAAAACCAAACAAGAATTTATAGTTAATCTGACAACCAAGCCTTATTTTACCTACATTCTCTCGGAAAAGAAATCTTTCCGGAAGCAACATGAGGCAAGTCCCAGACAAGCTGAAATGTTACATAGTAGGCAATATTTGTGTCACATGATCATTCTAAAAGGTGAAGTATTATAAATTCTGTAACACATATTTCCAAAAGTTTTGCATATAGTACTATGGACTTGTAATTCCTATATCATGCAGGTTAGCAGGTTAGCATGTATGACCACTAGTACATAGTACTTTTTGGCACACATTATGTCTCTCCATTTTTAGTATATTTAGATTTGTGACTTTTTTGTGACCAACATTCAATATGTGTTTATGTTTCTTTCTGATGTGTATGTTTTGGTTGTGACTGTTAGTGTTATAACCGTCTGGATTATAAAGCTGTTTATTCAGCGTAGTTGTCTTTTGTATACCCTGACTGTAATATCCCACTTTGCAAGTACTCATTTTTGTCGATCAGAATTCCAATACTTATTATAATTTACAGTATCTAGGAAAGAGTAGAGGAAACACCTAAGGAATTAGGTAAAAATATGGATGTCAAAACTCTGAACACTGGTTCTGTATCTTCCTTGCTTACTGATGCAGATTAATCACATCTGAGAACATCTATGACTGTTTGGCCAGCACTGTGATAGAGATTGAATTTCATCTTCCTCCCAGCCCCGTCCCATTACTCATATCCGTATCTATACATGTATTGGCAACCGCTGTGGAGATAAAAGAAAACAGACTTGCTAAAAAAGGAATATTCAACAAATTGGGTGAGTTAAATGATGAAACAATATCTGAGTAATAACAAAGTCACGGGAAATTAAAGAACTATATGGAAGGTAATATATTTAAATTCAGGAGGTTTTACTTTGTACAAAATTATGTGAAATATTTCCCAGAACGAAATTCGGTTACCAGCTTCACAGGAGTAACAGTAGATGCTATACAGAGCAGACATCGGTGGAATTAGATCAGGCCCACCTTTCTCCTTTCTTTTATTACAATGTCAGCAAAATATTTAAAATGTCTCAGCAAACTCTTCCCTTCCCCACTTTGATAAGTAGATTTGCCAGGTGCAGCACTAGCAGGAGGCTTATAATGTATTTAAGTTTGAAAATGAGGCAATTATATTTCCAAGTTCTGATTGGCTATATTTTAATTTCAGAAGTATGAGATGCGCTGATTTAGCTGGTGGCTTTCTGGAGTAACCTCGTACCTTTGCACCTGTTCATTTTATTAAAACAGAAACACCTTGTCAGGGGTGAGAAGAGGATATTGGTCACAGAAGCCAGGACAGCTTGGTCCCTCTGCTCTAACTATTGATTACATTTCTTGACAGTCACATGGGAAGTTAATGACTAGTCGGCAATTAACACCCTTGCGAAATAATAAGGAAAACATAATTATATTGAGAACTCCCAGAGACTCTTTGTAATCTTAAATGTCATATTCCCAAGCCTCTGAATAGCAATGGCAACCCAGCTTCGGCTTTTCTTTTCATCTACTTTCTGCAACCCAGGTCCTGTCCCTGACAAGACGTGGTAATTATTAATACTCTATTTTCTTTTAAATTATTTAAAAGAATCCTGAATTTTCATCCTTCTAATTAAAAATTCCCCAAGGAATGGTTCAGTGAAAACAAGAGAAAATTTACTTTGCATATAAAACGAATCATCCTTCTAGAAAAAAAAAGAGCTGCTTGAGAAAGACTCAGGATGCCTTAGCTAATATTAGTTTGTAATCTTGTTAAATTGCATCGCTGCCTTCCCCACTACAGCATGGTGGTTCAGTGAAGAGGTTCTAACGCCAGGCCATCTAGGCTTCAGTTCCCGCACTGCCCTCCAGAAGCCATGTGACCTTGAAGAAGGTTGTTTATCTTATCTGTGACACATCTGTCCTATAAAGGGGAGTAATGTGGGATTTGTGATATGTATTGTTATTAATTTCATCCTGAACTGTAGGTATTCTTGTTCAGGAACAGATTTCTTACGAAATACCTGGCAACCGATAATAATGTGGCTGCTTCCCTCCGCCCCGGTCCTCACTTCTGGGGTGACAGGATGAAAGATAATACAAATATTTCCCCCACAAGTACTCTGATACCCTTGCAGATCAGGAGCCAGGAAACTTTGCTTTTTCTGCGTAGAAAGAGAAAGAAGACAGCTGCCCCCTCCCTACCTAAAAGGGTCTCCTTGGAAACTAACAGGCCTGAATCTGAACTTCAGCTCTTTGGAATGCGCATACAGTTTCTCCAGGAACCAGATGGTCTTCTGTGCTGCAAATTTTACTCTATTGTCTCACCACCTAGGGTGTCTCCAGATTCTGAATCTTCACCCCTAGTTGAAAAGTACAGACCTTGCGAGACAGTGGCTAGTGCCTTTCTAGCACTTTGGGGCGTAAGTAAGGAAATGAGTGTGGGCTGTAACTAGCTGGCCCTCTTGGGGTGATAAAAGAGGTTTTATTATCCTTTCAGATCAGAGCAATTAGCGTCTGCATTAGGGAAGCAAATCTAATCCTTTTGGCCTGTGAACATATTTTTAGGAGACTAAGAATTGTTGCAGGACAGGTAAGAAATCCAGCGAAGTTAGACAGTCTCACAAGTCACCTGAGAGGATTTGTGCGGTTTAAATGAGTTAGCACATGAAATTACTTAACAAATCAAGTATAATTAGCTACTCAAAATGACCAAAAAAAAAAAAAAGTCTAACTCCAACTGATTTTTCAGTGAGTTTAGAAGTCAAGGTATTAGCTATCTTATTTAAATATGAGAAAATCTTTATTTAACACAGTTATTTAGTACAAAACTCCTTTCTCTATTAATTTTAAAATAAGAAAAATTCATAGAAAGCAACAAAAATAGTACAGAGAAAACCCTGTGTACCTTTTATTCAATGTTCCCTAATGATGACATTTCGTGTCAATAGAGCACAGTATCAAAAGCAGGACACTGACATTGATACAACGCATGTGGATAGTTCTGTGTTCGTTTGTTATAAAAGTTATTATATTAGTTACCACCACAATCAAGATACAGAACGATTCGCTTACTGCAGAGAAATTCCTGCTTCTTCCACTCTATGGTCAATGGATTTCTCTTCCTCTGACCATCCTTAAGCCCTGGCAAACACTAACCAATTTCTTAATCTCTATTTTTTTTTTCATTTTGAAAATGGTATACTAATGGAATTAGATCATATGTGAGCTATTGAAAGTGTTTTTGTTTTTTTTTTCATTCAGCATAACTCCCCTGAGATCTACCCAGGTTATCGTTGTACCAATGCAAGTGCTCACTCTCTGTTGTTGCTCAGTAGAATTCCATGGTGTGAATGCACTGCAGTTTGTGTAACCAGTCGCCTAATGAGGGACAGTATCGTCATTTACAGTTCTCTTCTAATACAAGTAAAGTGAACCACTTACATTTCATGGAATTACTGACGATACGTGAAGGGTTGACTTTGCCCTGTTACTTTTGTTTTTCATTCCTTGTTTTTACTTTGTTTTCCTTCTTCTTCCTTTCTGGGCATTGTGTGAACATTTTTTAGGATTTTATTTTAATTTAGCTACGATATTTGAAAGCATCTCTTTGTATAGGCCTGTATTGCATCACATGGACATAACTGGTAACAGTGGACTAGTGTGGAGATTTTTTTCAGTTTGAACAGAGTGTAGAAGTATCACCTCCTCTTTAAGAACTTTTACTCTTTTTATAACATAATCTTCTTACTTTCTCCTTGTACATGGAGAACCACATCAGACAATATTATAAATTTTTGTCTATCAAACACAGTTTTAAAAACCCAAGAGGTAAAGGAAATTCTACTGTGTGTACTTTTATTTCTAATGTTTTTCTTGTTCTTTCTTCCTTCTTAATGTTCTGATTATTTCTTTTATGATTTCCTTTCCGTTTGGAGAAATTTCTTTAGCTATCATTTTGTGTAGCCGTGTTGGTGACAAATTATCTTAATTTTCTTTCATCTGAGAATGGCTTGCAATTCCTTAATTCCTGAAGGATATTTATTTTTTTCCTGGATATTGAATCCGGGTTAACATTTCTTTTCTACCAACTCTTGAAAAATGTCCTGCCAACTCCTCTGGCCTCCATAGTTTTCAGTAGAAGTCATTCAGTTTATTCCCCCTTAGGTAAGGTGTTATTTCTCTCCCATTGTTTTCAAGATATTCAATTTGCCTCTAGTTTTCAGAAGTTTGACTATGATGTGCTCAGTTTGGATTTCTTTGTGTCCATTCTGTTTGGGGTTTTTATCAACTTCTTGATCTTATAGAGTTATGCCTTTGCCAAATCAGGTAAATTTTAAGGTATTATGTCTTAGAATAATTTTTACCCTCTCCTTCTTGCTTTCCTTGCAGAACTCCAACGACAAGAAAGTAAGATTTTTTGTTAAGAGTACCACAGTTTCCCAGAGCTCTGTTTAGCTTTTATTTTATTTTTTAAGTCTACTTTGTGTTGTTCAGATTCGGTCATTTATATTGTTCTATCTCCCAGTCTTCTATATAGTGTTGTTGAACTTATCAATTGTTTTGTTTTAGTTATTCTATTTTTTTACTTCTAAAATTCCCATGAGGTCTTCTCTTTATAACTTATTTCTTTGCTGAGTGTATAACAAAAAATTTACCCTTGCCAAAAAAGACGCCTGGTCTCTGCTCTCAGTTTCCAGGAGGTAATCCCTGTCACGCCTATTCGGAGTGCCTTTTTCGCTTGGGGGCCTTGGGTATGTCAAATAGTCTACAGTGTTATTTAGGGAGGGGCTGGGGCACCAGAAAGATCGACAATGTTATGTACTGTGGGCTCTGGGTCACATAGCATCAGTCGACCTGGGGACTGAGATTAACTACATAGGCAATCAGTTACTCAACTGTGCCAATGGGATGGAACCCCAGTAAAACAGAGGGAACTCCCTCTGAGGAGAGTCCCTGGCTGGCAATACACCATGCATAGTGTCACAAACCAATGCCAGGAAAGTAACCTATCCTGACTGCAGGGAGAGGGCAAAAGACGACCCAAGTTTGGCAATTCCTTGGAGTCTGTCCTGTGTACTTATTTCCATGCTGACCAAAATGTATCTTTTTCTTGTAATAAAGTGTAACCATGAGTATAGTAGCTTTTAGTGACATTTGTAAATCTGTGAATTATCTAAAGTGAGGGTGGTTTTGGGGGGAATTTTCAGACTTGCAATTGGTGTCAAAAATTAAGGCAGTCTTGTGAGAAATGTGTTGCCTCAACCTTAGCAGTTGGCTTAAAATCATGTTGATTTTTTATTCATTTATTTCAAGCATACTCATAATTGCTCATTGAAACATCTTTGCAAAGGCTCCTTTAAAATCCTTGTCAGATTAATCTGTAGTGTCTTGCTGTTGGTATCTATGAATTGTCTTTCCTCATTCAAGTTGAGATTTTCCTGGTACTTTCTATGATAAGTAGTTTCAACTGAAACATGAGCCTTTGGGGTATCAGGTGAGGAACCACTGGGTCTTATTTAAATGTGATTTAGAAGGTCACTTCTGACACTGCTCAAGGAGGGAAGAAGGGCATTACTTTATTAATGCCAGGTCAAAGTCAAAGTCCAAGATTCACTCTTGTCATACATTGAACCCCCTGGGAAAAAAGAACTTTTCATTACTGCTGGCAGGGGAAGGGAGCTCAGCTTTCCCATGACACCTCTGCTGATAAAGTTCTGGTAGGAGAGGATGGGTGCTTCACTGCTGCTCTGCATCCCCTCCTCTGACCCTGCAGGGCTTTGGTCTTGTTGCTCCCTTAGTGGTAAAGTCCTGACTTTCCCCTAAGCATCTTCTGGCACCAGGGAGGTGAGGGTAATCACTACCACTCAGCAGCACTGAAAGTCCAGGCTCCCTTCTTGGGCTTTTATGACACCAGCTCACAAAGGGGCTTGGATAACTTCATCACAGCCTGGTGAAGGCAGAAATCTAGGCTCTCAACTTGACCTTTGTTGGCAGGGGTAGAATAAGGATTCCACGTTTTTCTGGGGCATTTGGCAGGAGTAAGGCATTTGGTGTCTAAAAGTTTCTCTCTTTCCAGGTTGTCCCTTTTCTGGTCCTTTTGCCTAAAGAGAGCAGCCTTTTCTTGGGGTTTCC
Source organism: Camelus bactrianus (assembly GCF_048773025.1). Taxonomy (NCBI): domain Eukaryota; kingdom Metazoa; phylum Chordata; class Mammalia; order Artiodactyla; family Camelidae; genus Camelus; species Camelus bactrianus. The sequence goes on along the minus strand of NC_133561.1, from coordinate 7,987,105 downwards.
TTTGTCCCCACCCATTGATGTTTTCATGTTTCTGGAGATTCCATCATCCAATTATTTGACAAGTAAGGTCATAAAAAAAGGAAAAAAGAAAATGAGAAAAGGAAACAGCAACAACAAACAGATAGGACTTAGGGCTGTGTTGTTCCTCCCTGTGATCTCTAGCCTGTCTGCCATCTTTTATGCATCTTTTAGAGTCTCATGATTGTTTCACACATAGTGCCCAGAGTTTAGCTGAACTCTGTGTTTTAGAAAGAGGAAGAGAAAAAAGTACTGTAAATCTTTCAATAGTTTTCTTCATTAATTACCTAAAACCCACACTTACAGAAAAAAAAAAAGAAAGAAAAACCTGAATCTCTGAGATATTGCCTTATTTGTAAATTTCACATTGGTAGAAAGCTGACTGAGCTGGTGCAGCAAAATCTCTCCACTCGATTCCAGGGTGTTTTAATGAAAGAGATGAAAGTACCAAATGAATGGAAATACTGTACACATCACTCTCTCCTGTACTTTTCTTACTATCTTGAGTTTATATTATGCCATCTATTCAATTACAATACTCAGATCCAAAGATTGGGACCCAAAAATGTAGCTGTAAAAAATACGTACATAATGGAGTTAATTCAGGCTATCCAATGAGAAATATCTGGTCTATCAATGAAAGAAATACCCTTTAAAAACATATGTAAATGTAAAATTATTTCAAATACATTTGAGGAACACCTACTCTTTTGGAAGACTCAGGCCAAAAAAATATGTGTATAAAGTACTATAATGAAGGCCACATTTTCTGCAACAGTAGATGATTAAATTTTGGGGCTGTGGCCAAACGTGCAGCGACCATAAACGGCCCTTTCTGGTGCTGCCACAGCATTCATTCACCCTGTTATCTTCACAAGCACTATCCTGAGTTCCTTTCAGAGACACAAACTATGTTTCATATTTTAACCTCTAGTGCCTCACATCTCCATAAACAAATTACATAATTACAACGAGTTTACTTAATAAAAAAAATGTCTGGGCAGAATTTTACATTATATTAGCAGTATAATTTCTGTAAATTCAGAAATAGTGCTTGGTAAAGTGGGATGGTAATAGAAAAAGATATATATATATATATATTTTAAATATCAAATTCCCCTGACTTAGGTTTCAATGTGCCTAGGAAACTAAGATTCTGTATTTTTGAAGGAGTCCTCAGATGAGCCTAGGGTCTGATCACAGGTTTGGCTCTAAATAGGTAAGTTTCTTCATTTTACAGATAATCAATCAGTATTAAGTTGTATTCTCAACAACTCATGCAGTTGGTAAAAAGCATAGACAGTTTTAAGACTCAGATTCAAGTGTTCTTCAGACACAGGGCTTTCAAACTCCTGGGTGAAGTCTTGAGTGGGGAAAAAAATTTTTGCCCCTCCCCTATCCCAAATGATCCTGTATTTCTTCTATTGGAGAGCATACAAATTCTTGCCTTTCAAAATCCAGAATATCATTTTAATCACGAAAGAAAGCAAATTATAAGGAGACATATAATGTGGGAAAAAAACAGAGTGGCTTTTTTCTAACAAAATAATTATTATATTGAGCTTACTGAGATTTAAAAAATCACTCTACACAATCAACTTTGTGTTCAATAGGGTATGATCTCTGTATTTATAAATGACCTTGGTCATTATCTAACTACATTAAAATATATTTTGCTCTCCACAAAGCTGTTCTCACTAAAAAGAAATAGGATGGAATTTTTCAAGTGTTATCTTTAGGGGAAAATAATTTTTAAATGCAAGTAGAAAAAATGTTAGGCATTATGAACTAGTGATCTATAAGCAAAGAGATAGTGAAGATACTTTTAAGTTCTACTGGATTGGAGATCAGAGCTAAGAATATTTAATTGCGTGTAAAAAACAGGCTTGCTAATTTCTAGTATGCAACCTCCCTGACTTGATAGTGAGAAGTTATCAGTCATCAATCATTTAATTCCAATGAAGAAACGTATTTCTCTACAGCAGTGGTTCTCTTGTCAAGCTTTGGTACACACGAGCATCATCTGGGTATTTGACAAGCCCATTCCAGATTGCATCTCATAACCAATAAAGCCATATACCTAGGGATGAAATGCAAGCATCCATATTAAGCGATCCCGGGAGTTGCAAATGAAGCAAAGTTTGGGAACAAGTGTTTCTTTACATTTATGTTAAATACATTATTTGAAAATTAAAAAAAAAAATTTGAAGATACAAGTATATATAACATTTTAGTTAAGCCAAATGCTCCAGTCAATGTTTATCAAACTTCAGTATTAAAAAAATTTGAGCTCAAAATGACTTAATTTTTCACTAATCAAGTTATTACCCATTGTTGTTATAAACCTGTTCTGAAGCTGAATTTCAGAAATGTCTCTGAATGCTCTTATCAGCAGACCTACTATTCAAATGTTCACAGGAAATATTTGTAAAGCAAGGTTTTAGAAAGCAAAGAAGCATTTTTTCAAATTTATGCTTGAAAACAAGGCTTTAGCATATTAAAAGCAAATTGTAAATGGAAATAATCCTTAAACTGCTCAGCTTCATGTTTGATTTCAAATAATAGCTTTAGAACAAATCCATCTCCCTCTTTTCAAAAAAAAAATCTATATAGTGCTGATTAGCATATTGAATCACTAAGAAACATGAAAATGTTGTTACTTAAATGAGAAACATTAAAATGATGTTCCTTAAACAAGACTTAGTTGAAAAGTAAACAGTTATCCCATCTGGTATGTATTCTTTGCATGAGTATCCACCACGGTGTTTCATTTGCTATCCGTCTGCAGGAAGGTTTCTTTTGTCAGGAAGGGGTGTTCGAGCCTGCTGTAGAAGATCCCAGACAGCATTAGCATCATCTTCCAAAAGGAAGGGAAGACTTTTAATTATGAGAACTATTAACTTTGCTGGAGGTTCTGTAGGACCCTAGAAACATGGCCCTAAAGATAAGGAAAAGGTGAAACGGAACCAGTAGTAAATTTTCTACAAGATTAAAGAAAAAATTAATGAAATAGTCTAAGAAAAATAAATAAGTGTCCATTTCTAAAAGCCAGTCTGAGTAAAAGAAGCTAGGTTTGGCTCATGTGAAGAAGAACTGAAGCAAGATGATTATAACAGCCAAAAGCCAAGATTTTCAATGTGCTGCTATAATTTTGGAGTTTCTTGTTCAATATTCTGCTTAAATTTTTTTAAAGTTTTATTTTCATTTGATGAATGATAAAGCAACCGTTGTCCCCCTCAAAAAATACCTGCTTTATTCTGAAGTCAGCTTTACAATATTTGTACAGAGAGTAAAGATGAATGAGTCCCTGATAGACCCAAAGTTCTCAATCTTAATGTGCTTTAAGTTTAAACTGTTTCGAATCTGTGAATCTCTTTAGTCTTCCTGGAAACCCTGAGTGGGCTGATTTATGACTGATGTAAGATGACCTGATGGGCGTTCTTGGAGGAAAATTATCAACATGGGGGAGAAAGGGATAGATTATAACATAAGATAAATTTGGGAACATACAATAGTATTTCGAAAAAGAGTAAAAGGATATTTGAAAAGAGACAAGAGGTCACATGTGACACCCGAGCTGAAATTTCTGCAACTTAGTCTCGTAAGACAGAAAGAAGCAGATTCAAAAGGTGTTATGCAAGCTTACCCAATGCTTTTACATTTTCAAGTATATGAGTTTCCAAGAGTTTGTAAGAACCCCAACTACAAAGAGAAGTAGCAATCTTATTTACTATTTTGGTGATTGTATTTGGTGATTACTGTGTAGTGTTTATTTTGGTGGATGGAAAAATGAGCAAGCAGCCTCTCCCCAAACACCGAATCTGCTGGAGTTTCGACCTTGGACTTCTCAGCGTCTGGAACTATGAGAAATAAAATTCATTTGTTCCTCAGCCACCCAGTTTATGATACTTTTGTTACAGCAGCCCAAATGGACTAAATGCTCGTTGCTCAGAGCATTTATTTTGAGGAAAATTGCACTTATAAATTCTTTCTCTGACTCTTTGAGATGGAAATCTTCTCCCAACCTCCAGACAGTTTTACAACTCAGGCATGTCTTTCTCAAGGACCTGGGAACCATCCCTTTGGATTATAATCATTATGGAAGATGGAGCCCCTCTCTCTCACTCTCCGTGGGACAGAAGCCTAACTATAATCAATTAACAAACACCGATGGCCTATCAGCATCGACTGACCTCTCACCTGATGCATCCCCCAGTACTTTTCCACTAGCTCACCCCAGTGTTTAAAAATTCTCCCACCTTTCGTTAAAGCAGAATTGAGGACTGTCTCTCTCTCTCCTATTGTAATAAAATCTTCCTTGCCATTTTAACTTATCTGCTGCAATTTTTTCTTGAGCTGATTAACCTCGATTATTGGTGTGTATTCTAAACACCATCATAGGTGTTATTTTGGTGGAGAGACAGAAGGAGATTACAAACAAAGAGGAGGAGGAGAAGAAGGAATGTGACCACAGACGCAGAGATGGGAGTGATTCAGACATAGTCAAGAAGGGCAGGCAGCAACCGGAACCTGGGAGAAGCAAGGAGGTATTCGCCCCCAGAGGGAATGTGGTCCCCCTCAACACCTTGACTTTGTACTTCTGGCCTCCGGAACTGTGAGAGAACTAATTTCTGTTGTTTTAAGACACTAAGTGTGGTAATTTGTTACAGCAGCCCCAGGACATTAATAGACTTGATCAGAAAATATTCTTATTTAAGTGTATCCTTTTAAAAATTGTAATAATTAAACTATTGTAAAAATGTTAATTCCATTTGAAACATTTTGGACAGAGATCACTCTGATTAAAACAATGCCACAAGAGTACCATATGTTGACAACTGTGCAATGTTTTCATAAAGAAAAGCAATAATAAATGAAAGCAATCATATTATTTTGTTTTAGCAGAAAACGTAAAGTGTTTTTTTTTCCCTAAGTTCTATTGTTAAAATGATAGAATTGAGATAAGCCACTTAAGCACCTGCTTTTAAGGAGAATGATGTTTAAATAGGTTAATTCAGCCGGAGCCCTGTAGATACTAATGAAATTCACCAATTTAGGATAAACAGTTTCAGTATGGATTTTTGATAAGAAAACAGCTGCTCATCTAGAAGTAGTAGCTCAAGTCTGAAGGCCATGAGATTTGTCTGCTCTGGATGATACGATATGCAAGGAACAGATGGTTAGCATAAATAATTCAAAATTGCTCTCCGGTAAAAACAACATGTGGAACTATGTTTACAAGGTTACTTGGAACTTGAGGCGTGCAAACTTTCTATTTCCATTCCCAGCTTGCTTTCAACACGCAGTTTAAAAACAAAACACAAGTTTTAATCATCTAAGTGTTAGTCCCCTAAAATCAACATAGGCAGTGGCAGGACATGCATAGTGTAAGAGCGTTATATGCAGAATCACAATGAAATGTACCTAGACCTCCAACGTACATTTTGCTGAGGCTAAAATAAGGCTCACCTCACACGCAGGGAAGTGAACATGTAAAGCTAATATCAACGTTTACAACAATCAATGATAAATAAATGAAACTAACTTTTACGTAGCATTTTATAATTTACAAATTTTTTTCTATATAGTTCATCTACTTTTTTTGACTTTATACATAAAAATCTGAAATCACTCCATCAATTAAGAAAATAAAATAACAGCCTTATAGTTTTATAATCCCACTCGATACTTAAATTTTATGGTAAAGGTTTTAGACATCTCTTGTTAATTACCCTACTTTTTCTACCTCTTCTTGATAAAAGATTTAAAAATTGACAAATTTATTTCCTCTTCCTTCAGATTTTCCTATGTATCATATGTGTGAAGACCTCCTTTTTTCTCCTGTCTCACGGAAGGATATTTACATATACCTAGGCCCGTGTTCATTCATTCATGGTCCCAAATCCTTATAACATAATTTATAATTCCCTTCCTTTTGGCTAATTAATAGTTTTCCTCTTCATTGTTGCATTCCCTTTGGTGTGAAGAAACGGGCCTTGCGACTTTTCTAACCAACATTGTTAACCAGACTCTGTATTTTCCTCAATCCTCCACTTCAAGGTTCTTTCTCTTTTCATAGTCAAAGTTCTTGGGGGGAAAAAGGGCATTTGTTGTTTCAACTTTCTTTCCAATCAATTATTTTTAAGTTCAGCTACACACCACTAATACCTAGGAATTTGGCAAATGTTCTCAGTCCATGTTTATTTCACATCAAGTAACTGTTGTTGACAGTTGCCAAGAAGATGTAAGAGTGAGTCTTCTGCTCCAGACTCTGTGGAGGCTCTCACATGTCCCCTGGCAACTCTTCTGGACCACTTTCTAATCAAGATGTATAAATGTCACAGTTTCTAACCCTATAAAGCAGACATCACCATCCATCACTAATATATTATTCTGACCCTGGCTTCCAAGTTTCAGACACACTTCCTTGATCAGGAGATGCTCGTCCTTCAAGACACTACAATCCTACTTGCCCATCAATAGCACAAGAGTACCCTGACCTCTGCGATCAGCCTGCCCTCATCAGTCACAGCGATGCCACCAGCTGAGGCAGGTAGATGTAGCCTTCTTATATGTGCTATAAATCAATCAAATTGCCCAACACCCGATAGCTATTCAGCTATTGTGAGATTTAGTAACTTTCTGGATGGTTTATACGAGCTTTGAAGGGAACTGGAATGACAGCCTACATCTTTCCTCCCAAAATGTTTAAACATGTATTTATATCCCACAGTCAATACTTATAATAAGTTTCCTGAGTCAGAAATTCAACAGAGAAGCGCCCATCCAGGTATTGATAGTGAGCTGGTAAAGGAAGTGATCGATAAACACAGTCAGGAGCTCAGGTACGTCACCTATCACTCCTTCCTCTTCCCACAGTGGTTGGCGACAGTACATGGTAGTTCATTTTTTTAATTTGTTTATTTCCATTCTGGTGATGTCTAATCCTGAGGAGAATTTTCAGGGAAAAAAAAAATTACACTTTACATTTCAGAATTAATCATTAAATTTTAGCCCTCAGTCTGCCTAGGGCCATGCTTAACTCATTTAAAGGGAGCCATCCGTGAATGGAGTCTAACCACTGGGAAAGTGACCAGGGCACGCTCAACTGCGATTCTCTTTCAAAGGAACACAAGCAGGGTTAGGCCTAGAATAGGGCCATTGTCATAATCGACAGAACTATAAATTATATGTTATCTAACAGGCAGTTCATTGCTCATCCTGTTATATATCCATTTTCTTCTCTCTTATTCCGTTATTTCTGGGGGTGCAATGGAGTTAAGAATAATCCTGAAATCCCACATTATCCACCACAAAGGCTGAGCATGAGGAAGAGGAAGACAAATGCCCCAGGTCTGGTAAACCAGAACATTACACCCCCACTCACACCCCTTTGACTAGGTCAGAGTTATTAATAGTCATTAGTTCAGAGTTACTCACATGGCGCACATCAGAGCTATAACACCTCAATCCATCACTTTTTCTGTAACACTGGAAAAAATATTCTTTGTCTCTTAGGCTAAGCCAGTAGGAGAAAGTTAAGTTGATGCTGGTAGTCATCTCTGTCAAAAATTGGAGGAAAATTGGCCAAGAGGAAAGTTAAAGTGACAGGTTCCTGATAATTGCAATCTACTCGTCTGCTCCAAGTACCTTTTGCCGAAAATGAAAATCTAGCCACATTCCTTCCCTTTAACAAAATCGGCTTCATTTAAGCATACAATGCAATATTTTTAATATAAAAAAACTTTCATCATGACAAATAACTAAAATGCCAGCTTCATTTCTACATTTTATCTTCTATTTTATAAACTTGCCATCTCTGATCATGACAGGAGTTGCCCTGGCTAAGCCCTATTTATCCTTCTAGGTTTAGCCGAGTGTTCACTTCCCCCAGAAGCTCTTCCTCACGCTTCTCATCCACACAAGAAGCTTTATTTTAATCCTGTCCACCAACATCACACAGGGTCTACCTGTGTCCTATTTACATGGCACCCCTTGTTAACATGTTTCTTCCCAGACAGCTTTTGAGTTCTGGAAGGACAGAGTCTTCATCATTTTATATCTCTTCTGCCCATTCAGCACCTGTTCCTCAATAAACAGCCACTGTCTGTGATCATGCCGCAGTCTCCCTGCGCCCACTGCCTGGCTCCAAACACTATTTTTGCATCTTGAGATAATTTTAGACTTGGAATGAATTTCGAATTGGACTGGAAGAGAGTATGCAGAACATGAACTCAGGCATCACAGGGTTCGTATGTGCGTCTCCACCCAGAGAGAGCACAGTGTAAAAATGGGGGACAAGTGTTGAATCACCTCCCTAGGCATTTAGACTTTTGGGGAACATTTACTTTAATATATCGGTCTTAGCAAATTAGACATGTCTACTGAGGCACTGACATAGTTCCCAAAGCTAAATACCTACAAATTTTGATCAATTTGTTGTCAAACAATGGAAGAAAAGGGTGATTAATGGTGAGGGTGATTTGCCCAGCAAAGAGAACCACTGATACGATGCATTAACAGATCTACTTAGGTATTGCAATGGTAAATATGGCAGCCGCGATTTGTACCAGTCATCTTCCTATGGGGTTAATGATCCCTGAACTGTGTCACTGCATTGACTTGTGTTCAGTCTTCTGGGATTTTGTGTGGGGATGATCTCTGCAAAATTCCATTACTCAAATTTATGTATCATTCTCTCTCTTGAAGAGTATTATCAGGCTAGACTTTATTGTTGACGTGAGATGACGTTACAACTCCCATGTTATACAAGGATATAATACTTTTAAATGCAGTATAATTCATTAAAGAAAATATATATTTATTCAAGAATGATTTTTTTGAATATCTGTCTGTTCTCTAATGGAATATGGGTGGAGTTAGGATGAAAAGAGAACAAATAACATTTTTAAAAGACACATCTTACAAATGTATTTCTCTTTTTAAAAAATCTATTTCTGAATAAAATAATGCCATTTGCTGCAACATGGATGGACCTGGAGATCATTATTCTAAGTTAAGTAAGCCAGAAAGAGAAAGAAAAATACCATAAGATAGCACATATATGTGGAATTAAGAAAAAAAAAAAGACACAAATGAACTTATTTACAAAACAGAAACAGACTCACAGACATAGAAAACAAACATCGTTACAGGGGAAGGGGTGGGAAGGGATAAACTGGGAGTGCAAGATTTGCAGATGCTAACTACTATACATAAAACAGATAAACAACAAGTTTATATTGTATAGCACAGGGAACAGTATCTTGCAGTAACTATAATAAAAAAGAAAATGAAAAGGAATGTATGTACATATACGTATGACCGAAACATTATGTTGTACACCAGAAACTGACACAACATTGCAAATTGACTATACTTCAATAAAAAAATCTATTTCTAACAGTTTCAACTAACTAGATTCCTCTGTAGCTCTCCACCCTCCTGGGAAGGGTCTTCACGTTCTAAAATGTTATCATCAAAGCTAGCTTGGAATTTAAAAATGTTGAGAAGTTCAAGCATTGTTTTAAAGATTGTTGAACAGATGCAGTTGTTCCTAAGAGAATTTCTTGATGGTAAATACCTTGTATTTCATCTGAGGACTTCAAAATATAAGTATGCATTTTAGCAGAAAGTAAGACATCAGGAAAGAAAGAAAAATTATCGAGGATGGAAAGTAAGGATATGTTGGCACTTTATCTGGTGCTGCTCTTACTGCACAATTTGAAATATATTTCAAACTGAAACAGAGGTGAACATTTTTCACAGAAATAAGAATACCTAATCAGAAGTAGCATAATACATTGGAAATCGGCATTTATAATATACATTTGGAGGGCATTTAAATAGAATTTCAAATTACATTATATGACTGTACTCTTTTAAAAAAAATTTAAATGCTAAATTCTTGGATACACAGAGATCATTTCAGATTTGGCATCAATTTGAAATCAAATGTGAATTAATTAAAACAAATTGGTATTGAATAAAAGCTAACTGAATTTTATCTTGATGAACGAGACCCCATCAAGACTTAAAATAGTCAGGACAAACTTTCCAGATAAGTAAGATTCCAGCAGATTTGTCTTATTCTGGGCAGAGTAGGTTATACCTGGAGTGTCTGTAAAACAAACTTTAAAAGGAAAATTGAAAATAGATAATGAATGTCATAATGCAGAAATCCGAAGTCACATAATAGAAGGACAAGTTGAGTAACGAGGGATATTTGGCCTGTAAAAAGAAGCCTCTATGGCAATAAATTATTTCACTTCAGATACTTTCAAAACTAAACGGAAGAGATACTACAAGTTGAACTGATGCGAGGAAGAGAAGTCCAGGAGGTATATAGGTGGGGCTTAAGGAATAAAAACAAATATGTAATTCTATCTAAAAATTTGAGTGACTGCAGTCAGAGAGCATAACGAACCTGATCACCACAGGAAGCTTTTCCAGCCATGTTCAGAGGGCTATAGAAGGGAACTGCAAATACTGAATGGGGAGGACACACCATTTGATCTCTAATGTTTTTATCTAACATTGGAAGACTGGGATACCACGAGGAGGCTTCAGAGTCTGTCTGTCAAATAACCCAAACTATCGTCTGTCGCACAGCCTGGGTTTTCCCTTGCATTAATTTCTCTAATCTAAAATCCCCACAGTCGAAGATTCATTGAGAGTAACAAGTAACCCCTCTTAGCAATGAAAATAATTCTGACATGTAAGAACTACGGGTTATTGGACATCAAGCGTGGATTGGTTCAGGTTGGTCGCTTTCCTTCCTCCACCCGCACACAGCTGCAGCTGGTGAGCCCAGGTTTCTCAGGGGGAGTGTGACAGCCTTTATGGCTCCTCACCGGTAGCCAGTAACTTTTTGGGGATGTCCTTCCCCGTGGATGAATAATACATTCCTACAGCATTAAAATCAGGATTGGCCATATCACTTCCTTTGGCCAATGAAATGTGAACCTAAACGAGGTAGGCCACTTCTGAGCAGAAGCTCTAGAAGCCGAGGCACATTCCCCTCAGTCCCTTCTTGCCTGCTATGACTGCGGGAGGTGCTCCCCTGTTCAAGGGAGGGACTGTTCTGCCAGCCTGGGTCTCTGGTGAGAAAGGAGCAGGGGGCATCTGACTCCCGACTCGCCGTGCACAGGCAGGGCACCGGCTAAAGAAATGTGCTCCGTAGCGGGGCGCTAAGCTTCTGAGGTCATTTGCTACCTTGCTCCTTCCGGCTGATATGAGCAACTGGAGTTGGCTAAAAGGTTACTCTGGGCATTATGCATTTTCAGAAGCAGGCTATGTCCCTGGGTGGGGAGAATAAACAATGGGGTCAAAGTTGGGGTATTGGTTATGTAGGAACCCAAGGAAAGTCATTTACAAAAAGCCTAGTGTGAGCTTATTATAATTCCAGACGTGTTTAGGGCCTGCAGCCAAGAAAAGGATACATCCCTTCTCTCCCACTTTTATACATGTCACTTCATGACCCTTTGCTTCTGAACCCAGAAAGAAGGTTAACACACTATGACATCATGTAATTTTATTATGAGTTCCATAAGTCTTAAGGATTTAAAGGAAGCATGGAATGCTACGATAGTATTTTCCCATAGGAAAGCTTTATTTTAAGACAAATGGTAATTAGACACCTAGCACAGAATAAGACAACAAGACAACAAAATATAACCAAATATATCTGTACTTAGGGGATAATTCACCCATTGCCTACAGCAAGACCATTCATGGCCTAAAATAATCATGCAAGTGAGCAGTTTTTGAATGAGGGCTTATTGCTTTACTCAATGGGTTTATATGTAGAAACACAGAAATCATGGGATGTTATTTTAGATATACCAAAAATGAAGTGTAAAAGAGCCACGGAATTACTAAAATCAACACGGAACTCCTCACAAATCCCAGGGAAACCCTAGTGTGGTTTATAGCAGGGCTCTCCTATTTGCCCTGTTCTGCTAAAATGAACAAACAGTCAAGAATTAAAAAGAAACCATAAAATGCATAATGACATGTAGCCACCACTCTAGTATCATACAGACTGATTTCATTATGCATTTGTCAAAACCCACAGAATGTACAACACCAAGAGTAAACCCTAATGTAAACTATGGACTTTGGTTGATAATAATGTGCCCATGTTGGCTCATCGATTGAACCAAAGATGCCACACTGATGAGGGATGTTGAGGGTAGGGGAGTTTATGTGTGTGGGTGGGGAGGGCTATGTGGGGACTCTGTTATTTTCTGCTCCATTCTGCTGTAAACCTGAAACTGCTCTAAAAAAATAAAATCTATCACACACACACAAAAATAAGCAACCATAAAAGACAATTTTAGTCCATGATGCAATCAGAACCCAAAAGAGTTCAAGGAGTGCAACCATGGCAGAATTATCCAGACAAAGTGAAGTTCAGCATTTACTTCAAAAAAAAGTCTGTGTGTGCGTGTGTGAGCGAGAGATCAAGACAGAGAGGATGTGACTTCCCAGCAGATTATGCAGAACATACTTGGAAAATTTTGCTCACAACTCAGTATGTAGGAACCGTGGAGGCACAGTTGCCAAAAAGTTAATGGATGCTTAGTGTGGAATAAAGGAGGTAATGGTCTTATTTTATTTTACATGAATAAAACCACATTTATAGCACTGTGTTCTGTTCAGTGCTGAATTCCACTGACAAACCGAGATCATCCCAAAAGGATTATAAAAATGGTTAATGGTTTAGAAACAGAGGATAATCTAAGCGAGCTGGAATATTAAATTTGCTAGCACGGATACACAAGACGGATGTGATAGCTGTGAGCAAACACCTGAAGGCTGCCCCATGGAAGAGAGAGCGGACGTCTGCGCCAGGAAAGAGAGGGAGACTGAGTCTACCGGCCAGAAGTCAAAGTTGTACACACTTTAGCACACCGCGACATCATGCTATTTTTGCAGAAAAGTGAGAAGTAAGTAAAATTTCAAACTAAATAAGAATAATCTTATAATTAGATCCACTCAAACACATACCCTTCAGCTTCATGATGCACTGGACTCCCCATCACTGGAACTGGAAGTTATGTATTTAACAGTTAACAGTATGAAGCCAAAGATTCTTCACAAGGTAGAAGATTTGATAAACCGACCAGCCAAGTACCCGTCAGTTTTCAAGAGCTGACGCGTGTCTTTCTACTTCAGTGGTGTTTGGGGAAATTAATCCTGTTATCCTATGTGTGTTATAGCGCACAGCCAGTGCGACACATCTGGTCAACCTTCCTAGGCGGCTACCTGCTCAGAGTTCACACAACACAGCTACCTGACAATCTGACATAACACCACATATTTGTTTGGCTGCCAATTAACTTCAAGATCTTTCCACTAACACTTTGTCAACTCCCAAACGAAGCACTGACTTTCGCCATTAGAAGGGTTATTTCTTTTTCACAGCTAGCTGTTAAGATCATACTAGGAAGATAACAAAAATCAAATGAGACTCTCAGTGACAGGCCATTTAGCCACATGGCAGATGCTACGTGCATGCGATAGGTGTCGCCGTGAAAGGACGGAGGAAGCCGAAAGGACACTGGTGAGGCCAAAGGAAATGTATTTTTTTTTTTGCGAAAAAGATTTCCTAATTGTTATGACTCACCTGGGCTATGTTCCACAAAGTGCAGTTGTCATTGTACATAAAATCTTGAATTATTGATTTCATTACTTGAATAATAACAAAAAAATTGATTTTTTTAGAAAAAGTCAGCAGTTCAGAAGTACTGTTGTTAGTATTAACAGCCTAAATTACTGCATTTAAAGTTAGAATCTTGCTGAAACGTAGACGGCAAATATTAACAGTGACGGAAGGTGTCCTATATGGAGTTCAGCTCAATCTAAATAAAAACACCATCTCTTTTGGCTCTAGAGCTTTCTATCATTCCATAATGAAATAAGCAAATGACAAAATAGGAAACTCACTGTCAGCATTTAGAAGTTCTTAAAATATAAAGAATTAGTTATCAATATCATAATTCACATAAATACAGATAACACACAAAAAAGACATCACTTCATGTATCTAAATTTATGCAATGCCTACATGTGTATTCAGTTTTGATTGTAAGAGCCTTATTGTGCCCTCTAGATCATAGCAAGCAACTCTCTAAGTTAATCCAAGTTATGACATACAGGTGAGGAATTCCTTCATGTTGTAATAGCACGTGTTCATGAAAAAGCTTGGTATATAATGCAAGAACCATGTACTGTTGTCTGAGCTGGAGTTCTTGCTCTGCCACATATTAGATGTGTCAGACAACTGACTTAACATGTGTTAGATCTGGCTTTCTTATCTGCTAAATAAAAACAAAATACAATCGTAATATTAGTACTCTGCAGGATGTTGTTAACAAATAAAGGGCATAAGGTCTAAAATATATCTAAATGATCCATATACTTCCTATTAGGCCCACTGAATAATGGACTCGGAAAATATAGCAAATATCATGATTTCTTGGAGAAAGTGATCCAACTACACGTCTCAGAATGCTGCATTTTAATTAGATAAATACATCATAACACCAGTCTCCGTGTTTCTCTTGCCATCAATGACACAGAAGGCATAATCTTCTCATAAGCAAGTCAGCAGAGGCTAAGTTTTCCCAGCATAACAAACATCACTACAATACTGGTAGATTTCAACAACAAAGACATTTCTTGCTCACGTCACACGCCCACTCGGGTGGCTGGGGCTCCACTGCCCACTGTCCTATTTCACTGACACAAGCCATCGGAGCCTGCTCTCAAACTGTGCCCGGTCCTCAAAGGCTTCCTGGGGACAATGACAAGCATCGTTTCCTCTCGCATTTCCTTTCTCAAAACAAGTCACGTGGCCGTATCTCAGGGTGCTGCCAGGTCAGTTTCCTGAAGGATGAGACCCAGCTCTCTTTGCTGAAGAGCGTGACCAACAACTTTATATTATCTATCAATTGCATTAAGCGATGTGGAAATTTTGCTATACACTTTACATATCTAATTTGAAAGACTTTATGACTAAATAAAAATTTCCTATGATATGCCTTGACTTTATGTTAATTCCTAACGCTTCATAATTAGGTTATCTGCATGAATCCGAAAGCCCAGCTTAAAATTCATATATTGTTAAATATATATATATTTAACATACTTAAATATATATCAGTGAAATAACCGACAGAAAATTTTGTGTAAAAGACATCAAAATTAACTCTGCACTCACATGAAGAGTTCACCCATTTTCCTTAGCAAAATGATGAAAGTTAGTAATAAGATATTCTCTGAAAAATGAATGAATCTACTCATTAAGTTTGTCATAAGGGATAGTGTCTAAAAATTAAATTTATACAACAATGGTATAGTTAACATACAAAATACTGAGCATGCTATGTTAGAATATTTTTAACAAAACCTACGTGACCATTATGAGGTAATTATAGAAAGTATGAATGCCCTGAGTGCTGAGAGCCTTTGTCATAGCTTCCCAGAATTTATAGTTGAAATGAATAATATCAAAATGACCCAAAAGTCATTAGAAAAGTCATCACATATATTCCTATAAAATCAATCACACAGTAAGTAGCAAGTAAAATTTTTCACAATACTTAGAATTATTATTAATCTCTGTTTACTGCAGTCTATATTTATGAGAAAGCAAACAATAAAACACTTAATGGAGTCACCGTTTATTTTATTTTTATGATACCGAATCAAAGCCTTGAATGATCTATTTCAGACTACACTGGATAGTTGACCAAATTATGAGTTCTAATAAATACAGACTATGATAGTTTTCAAACAAACACATCATATATTGAGAGAGAATTCTTCACAACAAATAGATTAAACTGATGGAAAAAGCATTAGATTCAGGGGTTCTGATGTGTTTACATAGACAATCATATTACTGCGAGGAGAAATATGTGACTGTTGTTTATGCTATTATTCAGATTTGAGTGCTAGAATTGACCGAAGAAATAAATCCTTAGTAAAAGAGAACACAATACAACATAGAGGTAAGGTATTTTGGTTTCTTAGAATGTTTTTAGAATATGCCTACTGAAAAGATGAATGGTGCAGCAGATCCTGCGACATTCCAAGAGGCAGTTAATGAGGTAGGCTGAACCCAAACCTGGGGCATGTCTTTGCCAAACATATATCTTCTTGTCTCATTCATCAGTCAATCAATGCATCTTGTGACATATAATGTGTCTACTAAACATGGCGCCCTCTACTAGTTCCTGTGTAATGATAAAAAGAAATATGATGTTCTCTGCCCTCAAGAAACATCAAAACCCTTTTCAGATAGTTGGGATGATGGCACTGATCTAGGTATGCGAATACATCAGGCAAAACTGGAACAGGTAGAAGGCATTTGGCAGGAAGCCTTCTGGGATCTAAACCAGGAATTGCTACATAAAACACCTGCCTGGCATTCTACAGCCATCTTATTTCAGATGACGTTTAAAAAATTAATTGAAGTACAGAATACAACTTGGTTATAGCAAAGGTGATATTCATAATATATTAAGTGTGACAGAGCTAGACATTGATGAATCAGAGCAGAAACACTGACCAATCAGAACAAACAGCAGTGAAAAACCAGATTGATTTTATTCGATCACTCCTGAAGCTGAACAGGGAGAGTCTCTGGTGCTGAGGATCTCTATAAACAATGTACAGCCAATGACCAGATTATCACAATAAATTCAGTTACTAGAGTTTTACATCTAGTCCCTTTAATTCAAATAATATAACTGAATGACAAATGAGGTAGCTGAAGTTTTAAGAGATTAAGTGGTCACAAAGCTTGTTACTGGTAAAGCCTGTTTATGTGACATTCAGCTATTTCATTTGAGCATAATTATGGGTCAGTGGGTTGAATGTGCCAAAGTTCACTTAACAGCCTATGCATCTCCTTTCCCAGCTAAAACTGTGGAACTTCAGAGAGCCAGAGCAAAACATACATTTCCATCCAAGATTATATGGTTAGAATATGATGTCTTTACTTGCTTGTGTCTGAAAAGCCAATGGTGGCTGACATAATGGCTGTTCACAAGCATTCTGGATCCTCTTTTAGGAATCTGGTAAAATGGCATTTCTCTGTTTGCTGTGAAATGAGACTTGGCCATAAACTGTGAGCACAGGTAGTGTGAGCTGCTTTCCAGCCGTTCACACTGATTCCCAGCAATTCACATAAGAGCCAGTGATGATTTACTGCACTCTTTCCACTGCCTCCATGACCAAACCACTCCAGATGGTGACACTTCCATCAGGAGTGGGGACAATGCAGTCCAAAGCCACCAGCTACCCTGTGTGGACATGCAGTGTGAGCGAGAAATGAATTTTGTTTTTATCTGAGGTCTTAAGGGTGTTTATTGTTGCCCTGTTACCGAGCTGATTTTGACTTACACAGAAATGGGAGCCAAAATGGAGGTGACCAGTGTGCTGAAGACAGCAAAAGCCTATAGTTGTGACACGGACTTAGTGGACTGTAGATGTGCCCAGGACACTTTATCAGAGGCTGGAATGATGACCACCACATGAAGCAGTGGGGGAAATGCTGGGAAAACTGTTTCCTGTGGTAACTGAGGATGAAGACCATGTACCCAATAAATGCAAAGTGCCAGGGAAGATGCCGGAAAACAGAACGCGAGTTCTGATGCTGACTGCTTCTGGTAAAGTACAGCAAAGCATCACCCTCTGTCACAGCGACACACAGCTCCAGGTGGAGGCTGCACTGTTCACCCAAGTCCTGCAGGGAGGAGACAAGGAAGACTCTCCAGCCAACTCACCAGGGACAGTGGTGTGAGGAAAACAAGTAACAAATATAATGTCATCCTCTAAAGAAAGTGTTTGTGCATTTCTGTAGCATTACTTAGATTTTGTGTCTGATATACCACTTTGAACTTGGAAGAGAATTAGTGCATCTGAAAGCAGAAATAAAAGAGAATAAATAGAGAAACAATGAATCAGGTGGAAATGAAAGAGACAACCACTTCCCAACTCTCAATATTAAAGTAATTGATTTAGAGACAATGCAAAGTAAAAGTCTGCTTCGTGGCATGGATAAGATCTGGGGTCTGGTTTTCATGGTTTTTTTTTTTTTTTCAAGACCACAGAATGAATTAATTTGTCTCAGGGAGTTTGTCCAACAAAAGGTGTGGGACCCAGTAACTAGTCTCAACTGGACAAGGCACAAGTAAAGGATTCTAACACAATCCCATGATTCAAGTGAGGGAGAGAGGACGGGAAATAAGGTGGAAAAGAAATGAAAAAACAAACATGGAGAATAAATCTAGAAAAAACGTGTGTGTGTGACTACTTATCCATGGAAATGACTGACCTCCAATGGATAAAAGACCAGTACATCTGTACGTGAGCTGTAATGCCAGAGAAACCATGACTTCTGGCTAAAACGCATGTAAAGTTCAAGATTTAAAATGCCCTTTGATTCCAAATGTTTGGTTAGAAAGCAGACTGAGAAAGCTATTCCTCAGGCACATTCTCCAATTCTCACCTCAAAGGTGGCTGTGGAGGATGACGGAATAGAGCCAACACACGTTATGTCGGAGTCTGTAAACAGGAGACAAGAGAGCTCCTTCCAGAGAGGAAAACTGAGGACAAATCAAGTAGTGCTTTCCATCCCCAGGTTCTGGGCCTTCCGAATGTCTTTGCGATGGAATTTCATAACCGCCACAAACTTAAGTTTGCTCTGTGTCTCTTGTTTTCCCCTTTCTGGCTGGACGTGCTTACTGCAGTCATCCTGACTTATTTTACCTTGGTGCATGATATATCTGGGATAAATAACTTACTTTTTGATTTATAGCTCTCTGTAATAAAAGAAACCACCTCTGGATGGGAGTAAGAGATTGCCAAATCTCACACCACTCAGCTGGATTTAGCAATAAATGGGATTTTGTTCTCTCTCTCTCGGGGATGGGTGAGAGTGTTCTGCATCTGAGAAGAGGAGGAAATGGAATATCTGCAATCAGAACAGTGAGGCATGGCCACATCACAACTTTTCACAAATATTCAGGATCTCTCTTAAGGAAAAAGCCCTCTTTGATATAGGCAAGAATAATTTGTTTCAGCCAATGAAATTTTAGCACGTGTATCATGTGCCACCTTGTGGCTAAGCTTTAAGACTTGGCGCATGCATATCCTGCCATGTTTTTGTTTTGTTTTGTTTTTCCTTTCTGCCATGGTGACCACTATTCCACATGGGGGCTGCTCGGTTAGCCTGAGTTCTGGGATTAGGAGAGAGAGCACAATCCTGATCAAACTTGCAACGGTCAAGTGAGGAAGAAATAAACTTTGACGTTATAATCCAAAGATGTTTTCGTGTTCTTCATTTCTGCAGCACTACTAGCCTGTCCTGAGGTGACAGATCATCTCAAATTGGCTTGGCAATGAAGGAAATTTATCGACTCCTAGAACTGAAACTCTAAAGGCAAGGCAAGCTTGAAGCAGGAGTGATGCAACAGCTCACGACGTAACCAAAAGACTGTATTTTCTACCTTGCATGGTTCAAGCAACTGCTGTGGTTGCCAGATGGCTCTCAGAAGTGCTTCTAACTATGGCATTCTCTCATATCTAAAAAGAAAAATGAATAGCACTTCCTATAGCTATTGTGGAAAAACAGGGAATCTGTTGTCTCCCCTAGATACTCCTAGCAAATGTATTTCTGAGTCTCACTGACAATTTTTATTGTCTTGAACGGATCTCTGTAGCCAGGGGAATGGAGTCTTGTGATTTGTGTGCATTAATCAGAGAGCATTTCTGGATCTCAGAATAAGCTCAGTCCCATACACTGTGCGATACTGAGAATGGAACTGGGGGTTCCTCAAAGAAAATTCAGGATGCTTTAGTGTCAAGGAGAGAGACAGAAAACTGAGAGGGAACAGTAGGATTTTATTAAAGCTATAATAATGTAAAGCGGGCTGCTAAAATTCAAATGTTTTATTCAGCTATGTATATTTTGCCTGGAAAATATCCTGTTCCTGTAAACTGACAGTTAAATATCATCTGAGGGAGAAACTGTTTTTGAGAAAGAAAATTAAGAATAGTTTACAAAAAAATAATGAGAAGAAATACTTTTTTTTAAGTTTGTAGATAAAGTTAACTCAACTTTTATAGTACATTTTGCCATTACAACATTAGAAAGTTCATCTATTTTCAGATTAAATGTCAGAGGGACAATGTTCCCTAAAAATAACACCCAGATGGTTTTCATTACCAGGCGGCCTCCACCTGCCATTCTTGGTTCATCAAATGAGTATCCTCACGTTTAACAGGACACAATCCTGATAAAGATCTATGTTGACAGCACACAATACACCTTAGCTTTCCTAGACACCCAGTGATAACACCATTTTTTCCAAAGAATAAAGAAGTCATGTCAAAAAATTTCTAAAAGATTTGTGCTTTATGAAAAATCATGCCCTTTATTTTTTCTTAAGATTATTTATGACTTGTATCATCATATTGCATAGTTATAGCTTAAATAGTTAAGCTTCTTATTCATCCAGAGTAGAGCTGCGGATAATTCAGAATATCATGAGAAAGATACCATATTTCTATCTATTTAGCTGTTCTTAATTTTTCTGGCAATTATGGTAAATGGTTGCATAATCGAAATTAAAATAAATTTTGGTTTTAATGGTTTGGACATATCTGTAAAACTACAAGAACTTCTAGTTTTTTCATTAGGTTCGAATTCTTGACTGAGATCTGGGTAGAAGCTGTTTCTAAGTAATTGGCAACAAAATTGTTTTTATCAAATCAAATACAACACATAATCCAGCTTTTGTTTGGCACTGCTTCTCTGAAGTACATGCAAGTTTATTTTTTGTCTGCCTCCTTTTTTCTCTATATATCTTTATCGTATGTTTTTATCGTATATTTTTCTTTCACTATAATCAGTACCATATATGGCATCATTGTTTCCCATTAAATAACAACATTCATTTGTTTTTGAAAATGTAAAAGTCGAGATTGGAGAGATTTGTTTAAATATAGTTCTTTCAACTAGGACTTCTCTCAGAGGGCAAGATACGAAAATAGAAATACATTCTATTTTGAACATTTCTGACACTTTCATTTGCAGGCTGTAAAAGGTATATTTTCCAGGCCTTTTTTTTTTTTTAACAGAACAAAATGAATCATATGGAATCAAATATAAATATGGCTTAGCTTTCTACGCTAATCTGATCCACTGATTTTACTCTCAGTGATAAAAGAAAACACACACAACAGAAAGATATTTGCAAACAAGTTATCCTGCCCCAATAAAATTCACACTATATTGTTTCTTTCTGTGCAGCAACTGGTATTCATGTTCTGTATCATTACTACGTGTGTTGTAATTCACGTACTTCCACACTTACGTTGTTATTTGTGTTCAAGGAAGAATTTCCTAAATGTAGATGCATATTGCATTTGGATAAATAGCTGATCCAAACTGATTTTTCTTCTGCTTCAATAAAAATCACTTTTATGTATGTTAATTATTTGCATTAAAAATTTCTCAAGTTAATTTGAATTAAATGTTTGAAAGGAATCTAAAACGCCACCCCAATTTGTAGTGTCTATTTAGAGTACACCTGGACTTGAATTTTAGGTGTGTAGATACATATACACAGTTAACTACGGATTGTACTTAAAATTCAAGGAAACTTCTTGAATTCAAGGGAACTGCTTACACACAGTATCACTGCTTTCCCAATCATTCGGAAAATGTAATAAGCTGGTGCACTTCCTTGCAATCAAGATACTTAGGATAAAGTCTATCAACTGAAAGGTGCCTGTGGGTGGTGAGAACAATTTAGAAATCTTTTCCCAGTGCAGTATCTGCCTCATTACTTCTTATATTTTGTTTATCTCTATGAGGCAAAGAAGTTTTTTCCTCAAAAAAACCACTGTTTTCAAAACTATTAAATGTGCCCATCCACATGTTTCACTCGTTTTGAAAGGAGTCCAGTAAAAACAGAATATTTCATCAGTTGTTTAGTTCCAAGGGTGGATAAGCAAATATGATTTTACTAAAGATCTAATATACTCACAAAAAGTTTGGGTTCATTCTTTAACTATCCACTGAAATTGAAAAAAAAAAACTCAGTATGATCTATGACGGATCATAAAATTTATAGCACAGTAGGATCAGTCCTCCAATTAAATATGAATCGGCTAAACACACTAGATACCAATGGGAACAGACAATTAAACGTAAAAGTTTACATTATTAGAAACAGTTTCAGAGATGCCATGAAAGAAAATAGATGTATCCTGTAAATCACTGTTTTCCCATTATTAACACAACTGAAGCAGTATGGTAAGAGTCTGGTTTTTAACAGCTTTTAGGCTTAACCTAAGATGGGCAGCCAAAATATGAGTTAAGATTAAAAAGTCTGATTTTATTAGTAGTACTGGCTCTTAACCAGTAGTTCAAAATCTCTGGCAGCTGAATATTTCTGATTATTTGTTGCCAAATTCACTATAATTTTAGGCATATAACATGTAGTAAGCCTTATTTAATTACTTATTTGAACTGAAGTATAGTCAATGTGTCCATTTCTGGTGCACAGCACAATGTCCCAGACATGCATGTATATACATATATTCCTTTTCATATTCTTTTCATTAAAGGTTATTATAAGATATTGAATATAGTTCCCTGGGCTCTACAAAAGAAATTTTTTTAACCTATTGTTATATATAGTGGCTAACATTTGCAAATCTCAAACTCCCAAATTTATCCCTTCCCACTCCCTTTCCCTGGTAACCATAAGATTGTTTACTATGTCTGCAAGTCTGTTTCTGTTTTGTAGATGAGTTCATTATTGCCCTCTTTTTTTTTTTCCTACAAAACATTGATTAAGGAAATTAAAGATGACTTAAAGAAGTGGAAATATATGTCATGCTGTTGAATTGGAAAAGTCAACGTTGTTAAAATGGCCATACTGCCCAAGGCAATCTACAGATTTAATGCAACCCCTATCAAACTCCCCATGACGTTTTTCACAGAACTAGAACAAACAATCCTAAATTTTATGTGGAATCCCAAAAGACCCAGAATTATCTAAGCAATATTGAAGAAAAAGAACAAAGTTGGAGGAATAACCCTCCCAGACTTCAGACAACACTGTAATAAACTTTAAAAACATTGATTCATTCAATTATTCTGAGATCATGTTCTTCAGATTATTCAGATGTCAACATTCTTGTTCTCATTTTAAAGTTTTTTAATTAAATTATGATATAAATACAGTAAAATGCACATGCTATAAGCGTAAATCCAGAGGATTTTCAGAAACCCAATACAGTGTTGTAGCTCGCCTTGAGATCAAAGAATCAGGAGTTTATAACACCAAAGAAGATTCCCAGACCCTCATCCATCACATCAGTCCTTGCCTCAGTAAATGCACCATAGCCCTGATTTGGAATAGCATACCGCAACTTTGCCTGTTTTTTACTTAATATAAGTGAAATCACTGTGTGTGTGCGTGTGTGTGTGTGTGTAGATATGTATTTGAATCTAGCTTCGTTTGTTCAATATGATATTAGAGAGGTTTATTCATATCATTCTGGATAAATAACTTATTCCCTTAGCTTTATAGAATTCCATCATGTAAATATGCCACAATTTTTTGCTCTTTCTTTGTGGATGTGCATTTGGTAGTTCCTACTTTCATAGTATTAAGAATAATGTTACTCTGAATATTCTTGTACATTTTTCAATATCTGTTTTTGCAAAGATGTACATATTTCTTTGGCTTTCTATCTAGGGATGAAATTGGTGGGTCATAGGATATGATAACATTTGCCGTTGGTAGCTGTTGCCAAATATTTTTTCCAAAGAGAAATTAATTACACACCTAGCATTATTATGTGAAACTTCTAGTTGTTTTAAATTCTCACTTCACTTATTTTCTTGCTCTTTCCTTCTTTCTCTCATTCCCTTCCTCCCCTCCTTCCTTACTTTTTTCTCTTCTTTTTAATTTTAGCCTTTCTGGTAAATGTGTAGTGGTATCACATGATTGCTTTATGACTTTGCCTCTTTCTGATGACTAACGCTACTGAACAGTTCATCATGTGATCATTATTCACTTGAAGTTCCTCTTTTTCAATGTGGTGAAATATTCTGACCATTTCTTTATTGTTTTATCTGCATTTTTCTTATTTGATTAGAAGGAATTCTATAGATCGTCTGCAGAGCAGTTCTTTGTTTGACAAACGTATTGCAAGTACACTCTCCCTTTCTGTAGAGTGCCTTCTACCTGCTGTCTTTTGATTATAGAAGTTTTAAGTCTTGCTGTATTCAGATTTATTTTTTGTCTTTTACATTTAGTATTTGGAATTCTGTTCATGACATTTTTCCTTATTCAGGAAGATCTTCTCCTATACTTTCCTCTAAAGCTTTCACATTTCTTTTTATCTCTTTGTATTTAGATCAGAAATCAATCTGGGTTTGAATTTTTCGGTGTGACAAGCAAAGACTCATTTTCTTTACATATAGACATCCAAGTGTCCCAGCACCATTTACGGGAAATACTGTTTTCCTTCCCTCTGCACCGTAGAGCCACTTTAAGCATAAATCAGGAGATCATTTTCTGTACACTCTTCTCTTCCATTGGAGAGTATGTCTATTCTTAATTTCTCATCATTTGTGAGCTTTAAGTATCTTATCCCAGATTTACCCTACTTAAGATGGTCTTGGCTATATTAGGTCTACTGTATTTCTATATAAATTCTAGAATAAGCTTGCCAATTCTGGTGTGGGAGAAGAATTATAAGATGTTTTATTAGAAATGTGCTGAATAGATCATTTGGGGAAAACCTGACATCATTACCTTTTGAGTCTTCAATCCATGAACATGATACGGCCCTTAACTTAGGTCTCCCATTTTTTCCTCAATTATATTTTATCTTTTTCAGTGTAGAAATATTTTATATCTCTAAAACATGCATTTTTGTTAGATTTATTTCAACATATTTGATATTTTTGTGCTACTTTTACATACGGTGTCTTAATAAATAATTTTCCATCTCCTTTTCTGTCAAGTTTGGTAAATTTACTTTCGGAGAAATGTGTCTATTTCACCCAAATTGGTAAAATTATTGCTGTAAAGTTCTTCATAATGTCCTCATATAATTTTTACGATTTCTGTAGTATCTCTATTGATGCATCCTTTCACATTCCTGACATTACAACTTTGTATATTTTTTTATTTTTTTCCTGATTACTTTTGGTAATTATTAGATATGTTAATCTTTTCAGAGAACCAGCATTTGACTCTGGATTTTCTCTATCTGCCAAATGCTTTCAATCACATTAACTTCTGCTGTTGTCTTTGTTCCTCCTCTCAAATTAAAGGGAATATTATTCGTTTTTGAAATATTTACAGTAAAGGCTTAAATCCTTGATTTCCAGACTTCCTTTTCTAAATTATGCCTTAAGGCCACGACTTTCCCCCCAAACAGTTTTTGACCTGCATTACATAAGTTCTGATTTGCCCTGTTTTCTTTACTGTTCAGCTCAACATATTTTCTTTTTTAAATCATTTTCTTCATTGACTTAAATTTTGACTTAAATTCTTTTTCACAGATTATTGAGAAGCCTAGCATTTAAGCTTCATACAGATGAAGTCTGCCTGTTGATCCTCTAGTGACTGATTTCAGCTGGATTCCAGTGTGGTCAGAAAACATATTCTAAACGATTTCAAACTCTTGGAGTTTGTTCAGGCTTACACTACGACCCAGCATATGGCAAAACTGGGTAGATATTTCATGAGCACTGGAAAAATATGAACTCTGCATTTTTGTTGTTGGAGTGTTCTGTTTATTTTATTTTAGTCAAATCTGTTCACTTCCTTTTCAAATTCAATAAACCTTCACTGATAGTCAGTTTGTTTGTTCTTTCATCCGTCGAAGAAGTATGTTAAAGCCTCACACTATGATCCTATGTGTCTTTTGTTCCTTTTAGTTCTGACAGTTTTTCTTCACTGGGGCTTGCTTTTGGGGACTGAGCAAGAGGGCCGCAACACTCCCCTCTGCTTCACTAAACTTTAAACAGGCTTCTTCCTGACTTCCCTTTCCTTCAGAAAACTTGCAATTGTAAAGTATTTCTCTGTCCCTTAAAGACGTAAATCTTCTACAAAACCAGAAATGTCTTTCTCAAGGATCTGGGAGTCAACCTTTTGGCTTGTAATCATCAAAGGAAAATGAGAGGGCACACTCAGCTCCCAGGCTCTGTGGAAAACTAGGAGACCAACTTCAACAAGGGACAATTAGCAACTACAGACGGGCTAAGCTCGTTGCCACCCTGCCCGTTTATGTCCTCTAGTATTTTTCCATGAGCTAATCTCAGTGGTTTAAAAATCCTCGTGCCCTTTGTATCAGAGGGGTTGAGTTCAATCGTCCTTCCTTATTGTAAGCCTCTCTCCTTTATTTCAATAGTCTTGAGTAGTCTTATTTGCCTGTCTAGCTGGTGTGATGCAAGTTTTATTTTGCTGTTCATATACACTAACAATTATGATGTACAAACCTGTTGGATTGACTATTTTATTATTAGGAAATAGTTTTCTAATTTCAATGTATCTTGCTTTCAAATTTACTGTAGATTTTTTGTCTAGTAATCACATCTTTTTCCACCACTTAACCTCAGCGTATCCATGCCCATAGCATGTCTCCAGTGAACAGCAAATAGTCTCCTTATTTAACTTATTTCTGTTATTAATTACCAATCTTATGGTATTAGTCTTTTATTTAGACTATTAAATGCAATAAGAAAAAAGAATATTTAATATAATAACCATTACAGCGGGATCATATCTGACCCAACGCAATTTACCGAAAAGACAGTCCAAATCTTTCTCTTCCCACTGCCTTGATCTACTTGACCCAGGTGATATTTCTTCTGTTTTATATTTTATTGTCCTATTATGGAGTAATTAAGTAATTTGTATTTTATTGTACTGTATTGATTTTAATTAAATATTTTTTATTTTAGTAGATATCCCAGAGACTATAATATATATTTATCTCTAATGCAAATTACATCGCTTAGCACATCCTACACAATGCCAGGACCTTGAAATACTTAGAATATTAACTACTTCCTTTCACCACCCATGATTACACTATTGTGTTATATTGGGATCCTACATATATTTTGTTTCCACATCACATCATAACTAATATTTTATACAGTTGGTATTCACTTATACCTACACATATTTGTCATTTCTAGTATTCCTCCTCCCCTTTACATTTCCATGTTTTAATGTAGCATTTCTTGTCTGAACACATCTTTATTTTCACGTCCACTTTTTAAAATATTGTGGAGCGGTACCTAATTTTAGATTAACTGTTATTTTCTTTCAGCACTTCAAGGATGTCAAAATCTGGTTTTGTTAAGTCAGGCTTATCATTGGTCCAATGAAAGTACTGTCTTTCTTATTTTTCTCTAGTTAGAATACGTTTTTCTGTCTTTTTTCCAACTGTTTTACAACGCTATGCCTCTCAGCGGTTTTCTTTGTCCTTCTCTTTCTTTGTGTTTGTTGTGCTCTTTGAATCTGTAGGTTGAAACTGTATGTTTTCAGTTTTAAAACCTTTGTATCCACTACATCTTTCCATGTGGTTTACACGATTTTCCCTCCATTTTTCCCGTGTCTCAAATTTTAAAATATGTTAGACTTTTATGTGTGTCTCACTTGCTTGTCATCCCTTTATCCAGCATTTGTTTTCCTCACTGCTTCTGTCTGTCTGTTCTGTTAACTTGTCTTCCTGTTCCCTCACCATTTATCCACTGTGCCAAGACTCCTAGTAAAACAGAGCTTCGAGCTATTAATTTCAGATACTGCGTTCTCTATGTTTTACAATGTCCTTTAGTCCAGTTTCAGAGGTTTCCAGTCTCTGGTGAGCTTTTCAATATCAGCATCTACTTTATCCTTCCTTTCCTCTGATTTTTTTGACATTTGAATAATCATTATCTGAAAATCGTTCTAACTAAGTTCAGTATCTGGATCGTCTTACATCTGCTACCTGGTTTCTTTTCTCCTTGGTATTGGCCGTGAGGTTTTGTCTGCTCACATACGTTGTAAATTAGAATTTTATGTCCATCATGTATAAAAAGAATGGCAGAGGTTTTAGAAAATGTTTTCCTCCTCAAGAGGTCACCCTCTTCATATTTAACAGACACCAAAGAGAACTGGTCTTTTTAGGATCACCGCCTTAGGATGAGGATTTGAGCTGTATGTATCAGGGCTGGATTGTAATTGCACAGAACTCAGTCTACCTCTGATTCTCCCCTTTTCTTAGGGTGCAGCCCTTCAGAACTTTCAGTTAAGGACCTCCAGCATTTGCTACTTCAGGCCTGTAACCCTGCAGAAGACTCCATTCTATCATTCAGAGGCTTATAGTTTATCTCGTTAGTCATCTGCCACAGGTTAAGACAAATGTCATAAAGAGGAGACTGGTCGTATATTAAAAACTCCTTAAGCCTCCAATTTCTCATGTCAATCTACCGTGACTGCAAAATTGTCTTCTGATCCCTCTGTCCTGGAACAGCAGCCTTTTCCGGGGGCTAATCCTAGCTTCCCAGCCTTGAGCTCTGTCCTGATTGACAAATGTGCCTCAGGGAAGAGCAGCTGCAGAAACACTGCGTCACTGCTTTGTTCTCTCGAGGGTTTTCCATCCTTGCTTGTTTTATTTTCAAGCTTCTCCCTCTAGAGAGTTTTGATCTCCTAAGCACCTGAAAATCTGTGGTAAACTTCATTCTGTTTGCACAGACTGTGGAATAGTTCTTTGGCATCAAGCACCATCTGAAATTCAGCAAATATCCTGTGGTAAAACTAGATGTCTTTAGGCCCACTGAGTTTTGTCACGCTCGTCCCCACAACCACTAGAAGCTTTGTGGCTTTTTCTTTCTCCTATTAGCTGCTCTCAGCCTGAGGAGGCGGAGAGCCCTCAGCCTCTGTTTACAGAATTAAATACATTAATGAATAAAAAGAAAGAAAGGAAAGGAAGGAAGGAAGGAAGAAAGAAAGAAAGAAAGAAAGAAAGAGAGAGAGAGAGAGAGAGAAAGAAGGAGAGAGAGAGAGGGAGGGAGGGAGAGAGGAAGGAAGGAAGGAAGGAAGGAAAAGCTATGAATTCCTAGTTTACATCTCATGCCAGGAATTTTAGTCCATTTAGTTGGTGTTGCTTTTATGAACTATTATGTCTTTAAAAATACAATTTTAAAAATCATTCAACTTTCTAGTTACTATTAACAGAAATATTAGCTTACTTCTTTCTACTACATTTCACCTGGAAATAAAAGCTCCAGTGTTCATTTGGTGATTTTTAAAATATCCCTTCCAAGCGAAATAACAGGGGTAGCTTTCCTGCGTGAGTTCCACAAATCCGGGGCTCATAAGATTCCCTGGTTTACACTGTGATATGTAGACAGAAGTTTCTATGTTTTTTTCTTTAAGTTTGACCCTCAGAAGACAACTATACTTTGTAATTTAAGAGTGCTGTATTTCATAATTATTTTTAATTATCAGATGCTTCTACTTAAAAATAAAATATTAGCTACCTAATACATTACTTCTGGGTATTCTATTGGGAAAATTAGAAAGACAAAATTTGAGATTAGAAATTCATTCCAACAGTGTCAAGGAGATAAGGATTTTTGATTCTAGAAAGTTTTTCCTATTTATATAAATAGAAATATTACTAAAATTGAGGAGCATTATTTAGTAGGCATTATTCTGATCGAAATAATCTTTAAAAAAACTAAATCTATGAACTTATCCTAAATTTATTTACCTATCCTTTTATTTTATAATTTGATGGTGTACTGTGCAAAAGGGTGAGGGTTGAAACCATCAATTATGTTTTTTTCTTGTCTGATGTTAGCTGTGGGCTTGTCATATATGGCCTTTATTATGTTGAGATATGTTCCTTCTCTGCCTAAATTGAGTGTTTTTATTGTGAACGTATGTTGAATTTTATTGTCACTTTTTAAGTGTGTTTGGTTAAATGAATCACTGGAAAAATTATAACATTCAAGCATATAAATCTGTTCTCTTGGCAATTAGCACCTCTTACTTCTTTGAAAGTTAGTCATGATCAACACTTTTGACTAAATGCTACATAATTATATTTACCACATTCTGGGGGTTTTATTATTGCATTATCATGAATTATTGTATATGCTGTTATCAATATTTTAATTTCATGTTGAGGTATCCTTAATCTTTTCTTAAAGTTCAATGCTTCTTGAAATGAAGGGCATTACAGGTTATGTAGTCGAAAAGAAACAGTATTGAAAACACATATATGCACTCACAAAAACTCAGAAATGAGAACAACAAAACCCACAGCATCATTGAATCCAAACTGATCTAAATTTGATTCAAAAAGAAGTAGTTATATGAAAGTGCACATTCATAAGATTCAGCTTAATGTAAAGAAAAAATAATTTCTCTCTGTATCTTGCCTCATCAGTGGAACTCAGAGGCCATGAGAATAGTCCAGAAAGGCATCAGAGGTATCAGCTGGTAATGTCTGTACTGAGAAAGATAAGGACTTCCTTGTTATAACTGACTAATAAGTCAGCTTGAGAGCAGCCTAAGTTCCAGAGAGAGAGATACACAAAGTACCATATGTGCTTTTGGTAAAACACTGGATAGGAGGGGGACCAAGACGGCAGAGTAGGAGGACGTGGCACTCACCTCCCCGACAAGCACATTAAATGTATCTACGTACGGAACAATTCTCATAGAAACTAACTGGAAACTGGCAGAAGATCTCCTATACAATCAAAGATGTGAGAAAGACCCCCATATAGCCAGGTAGAAAGGGAAAAAAAAAGGCATCAGGTCAGGACAGGCCCTCCAGGAGGGATCTGTAAGGAAGAGAAGGTCCACATGGGCAGATCCTTGCCCTTTAGAGCGGTCTTGCCTGCTGGGATGTCCACTGAGACAGCTAGAAGGGCTGGAGAAACCGAGACTCTGCTCGCAGAGTGCGTACTTGCTGGCTTGCTAATAATCAGAGCGGAGAGAGACTTGCATTGGCAGCTGCTGCCTCACTGTGCTTCCCAATATGAAGGGGCGGATGCCCTTGCTCACTCCACACCACAGCTTGGTGAGAGGTCAGGGCAAAGATTTGGTCTAGCTTCCCAGAGACAGACCACAGCTCTGGGGGTGTGATCCAGGCAGAAATGCAGAGACCAGTGTCAGCACACACGTGGGGGTGCGGGGCGAGCTGGGCAGATGCTGACAGTCTGCGCACAGGGCGATGTCCTAAGAATACCCAGTAGCTAAGCACTGACTCTTGGGTGGTCAAGCCCTAGGCAGGAGTAAGGGTGCCTCAGCTCTGCCAACTCTGCTCCACAGCTTAACACCAGATCTGGGGTGAACAGGTCCTGGGAAAGGTAGGCCACAGAGGCAGCCCAAGTCCCAGGTGATAGCACAGCCATGTCAATTCCTGCAGCCAACACCCCAAACCCCCAACCCCCCAGCCTCAGCCTAGTCCCTAGTCCTCACCACAACACTGCACTAGATCTGGGACAAACACAATGGAGGAAAGGACATGACCTCAGGCTGTTTCTGAGCAGAACCATGGATGCTTACACTGGTTGCTCATAAGTCTCTGTGACCATACAGGCTTCATTTGCTTCAGCAATCACCCCCTTTGGTGCAGGGAATGCACTCAAGGGCAATGGAGCCTGAATGGACCCAACCCTCAGGGCTTCTCACCAGCGTGGACGTAGACCCACCCCTGATGGGGCAGTGACAGCCACGGAGCAAAGAGGAGGCCCCGCCTCACATCCAGTGCAGACTCTAAACACCACAGCACCCATCACATCCCCTATCAAGGTGATAACAGCCATCACACTCTGAGGAAAGATATGCCATACCAAAACCAGCCCTTGAACTAAAAATATTGGACACAATCTACACAGGGACATTCCTACATTAAAACACTCCTCCAAGACCACAGTAGACCACTGTTTCCCTTAAATTTACAGAGATAGAGAAGGTTAAGTAGAACGATAAAGCAGAGGAACTACTCCTAACTAAAAGAACGAGAGAAATTCCCTGAAAGAACAAAGAGTGAAGCAGACCTCACCCGTCTGCTAGACCACAAGTTCAAAAAGGAAGTAATAAAAAGACTAAAGGAATTAAGAAAGATCATCAGTAGAAATGTAGATCACTGTAACAAAGGACTAGAAACTATGAAGATGAACCAATCAAAATTGCACAATTCAATTGTCAACATAAAAGTCAATCTAGAAGCAATGAGTATCAGACTAAATGACACAGAAAAATGAATAAGTGGTCTGGAAGGCAGAATAATGGAAATCATCCAATCAGAACAGCAGACAGAAAGATACATTTTTTTAAAAAATGAAAGTGATATATGAGATATATGGGGTAATATAAAGCATTCCAGCCTAATCATAATAGGGGTCCCAGAAGCAGGAGAGAGAGAAAAGGGAACTGAAAGTGTTTTTGAAAAAATTATGGCTAAAAAATTCTCAAACCTAAAGAAGAAAACAGATATTTAGGTACAGGAAGCACAGAAGGTCCCAAACAAGATGAACCCAAACAGACCCACACCAAGACATACCATAATTAAAACAGCGAAAGTTAAAGAGAAGATTTTGAAAGGCAGCAAAAGAAAAATAAGGAACCAATGACACAGGAACCTTCATAAGGCTATTAGCTAATTTCTCTAAGGAAACTGTGCAGGCCAGAATGGAGTGGCATGATGTACTGAAAGTCCTGAAAGGGAAACACTTGCAACTTAGGATCCTCTACCCAGCAAGAGTATCATTTAGAATAGAGGAAAGAATATTTTAGACAAGCAAAAATTAAAGAATTTAAAATTTAAAAATTAAGAATTTACATTAAAGAACACTAAACCTACCCTAAAGGAAATATTGAAGGGTCTTATCTAAATAAAAAAGAAGGAGGAATCTACTGAAAAGAGAAAATCACAGTAGGAAAACCAAATATATAAAAGGATTGAAGATCACTTAAATAAGCCAGTGCATAGATTTTAAAACAATCAAAAAATCTGTAAAAGCAACCATAACTACATTTAACAGCAAAAGGATAAGCATGAAATTCTAAAATAAGACATCAAAATCACAAAATATGGAGGAGGGGAGCGTAAACATGTAGATCTTTCAGAAAGTGTTTGGACTTGTATGACTATCAGTTTAAAGCAAATAGATATAATTATGGGTCAACATACTTAAACTCCTCGGTAACCACAAATCAAAAACAAATAATAGATTCACAAAAACCAAAAAGAATGAAATTCAAGCATAATACAAAAGAAAGCTATCAAACCACAAAAGGAAAAAGAAAAAGAAGAAATGAACAAGAGAAGAATTACAATATGAACCTTTCCAGACTTTAGACTACACTACAAAGCTACAGTAATCAAACAGCATAGTACTGGCACAAAAACAGACATATAGATCAATGGAACAGAATAGAGAACCCAGAAATAAACCCACACATGTAGGGTTAATTAATCTATGACAAAGGAGACAGAAATACATAATGGAAAAAAGAGTCTATTCAACAAGTGATGTTGGGAAAGCTGGACAGCCACATAGAAATCGATGAAAATAGAACACTCCTTCACACCATATGCAAAAATAAGCTCCAAATGGTTGAACAACCTGAATATAAGACATGACATTATAAAACTCCTAGAAGAGAACTTAGGCAAAACATTCTGGGACATAAATCATAGCAATAGTTTCTTAGATTAGTCTCCCAAGGTAAAAAGAAAACATAATAAATAAAAGCAAAACTAAATGGTACACAATCGAACTTAAAAGCTTTTGCACAGCAAAGGAAAATATCAACAAAATGAAAAGACAACCTACAGAATGGGAGAATATATTTTCAAGTTATGCAACCCATAAGGGTTTAATATCTAAAGTATATAAACAGCTAATACAATGCAATATCAAAAAAAAGCAACCCAATCAAAAAACAGGCAGAAGACCTAACAAAACATCTCTCTAAAGAAGACATAACGCTGTTCAAAAGGAACATGAAAAGATGCTCAGCATCACTAATTATTAGAGAAATACAAATCAAATTCAATAAAAATACTGAATAGCCAGTAATAAAAGCAATACACATGTCCATTTGAAACAATAATAAGAATAAATTGAATAAATTCATTCCAAGTACGTAAGAATTTCTTCCAAAAGAGTAAAATACTCTTTCAGTATAGCGATTTTTGAGGAAAAGTTTAAAAGGGTTACATTAAAATACATGTCTTACCTGATTCCTCAAAGTCAATGTTGTAGGCTTTCCAGGTTTCAGTTATTCGAAGAAGATTCTCTTCCATGGCTTGAATGTCCATGGAGGGGCAGTTGCATTCTGGAAATTTGGGACCACAATGACACCAGCAGTCATTGTCCTTGCAGATAAATTCTCCCTCTGAATTACAAGCAATGTAGCTCAAAGCTGCTTGTACAAAACGCTCCTGAAGGTAGTCTGGAAGGAGTACTTGCAGCCCTTCAAGAACAGACAAAGAACAATAAGTTCACTTTGATAAAGAAAAGAGTATAATACCTATGTACAATATTCAAATTATTTGACATAATTGATCAGAATTTTTGGCTGTTTTATACAATGTAGATAGAACCTAATTCCCTACACGTTAGAAAAGAGATGTAGACATTCATTTCCCACCACTTGATTTCAAATAGTTTTCAATATTTTCATTTTACCCTCAGACTATGAGCTCACACCTACATAAATATCATAATACAAAGGGTTGGGATATAGGCAAAAGAATTCTGCAGTGTTGCTGTAATGTTTTTCTCATGCCATTAACAACATAACTTTGTATCAGCCTATTTTCCATACGATCACTTCGACTGACTACAAGGAAACTATCAGATAGACTGACTTAGTCATTTCACAGCCTTAGTGATACAGTATATTGCTTTTCTACCTGCAAATTTAGTCCAGTTGCTAACTCAAGAAAATATCAAAAATGAAAGTAAGCCTATAAAATTAGTATTTGGGATTTCTACTAGTTTTACATTTTAGTATTTCTTGCTACTTAGAAAAATCTAGTCAAAAGACTAAATATTCAAACTAATCAGTAGGTAAAAATAAATGTAAAAGTAAGGGAAAATTGGGTAAATATCTAATTGCTGTTTACTACAAAATTTGAGTTTTACAACTTTTACATGTTTCCTTTATAACAAAAACAATCATTTTTTGACATGACCATTATCTATCAGGTTAATTTAATAAAATTCATGAATTAGCATTTAAGAAAAAAATCTACTTTGTAAATATCTTAACAATTATACTTATCTCATCCTTTCAGATTAATTCTCCCATAGATTGGTCAAGAAAAGTACTCTTAGCACTTATATGTTTACTTTATTATTCATATTTTATTTCACCTCAAATAAATATTGAATGCCTTCTATTTGGAAGAGAATTTTTAGGTAAAGTACAACTATGAAGATGGCTGAGACATTTCCTTGCCCTAAAAGTACTTGCAATTTATTAAAGAAAATAAAAGAAGTAATTTAATATAATAGAGGTATATAATATTCTACAATCACACTTAATACCTACTAGAGTTGAGCAACATGTGTTGCCCTAAGTATAATTAATTGGCAAAGCAATTACATTAGGCTCATGAGATTAATAAAACTTTTCAAAAAAAAGGTGGACTAGAACATTATTTGACACATGGTTAGTTTTCAATATTAGGAGAGGTATTTTGTGGCATAAGATAATATATTAACATCACGCACAAGTGAACTATGGAATACACTTTTGAAAATAGCAAGTATTAGTATTGTTTCAATGTACATGAACGATAAGAAGGCAATGAGTGAGTTGCTTAGAAAAATAAATGTTATTGGGGTTCCTATATCAGGGTTAAGTGTATGTAATTAATTCACTCGTATTAAAATGATGTTTAACCTTGCAGGATATTCTGAGTGGTTCTTTATTTGGAAGTAGAAAATATAAAGGGAAAAGATTAGTTTAGACAGAGACTAAAAATATCTAAACTAAGGAAATGGTGAAAAAGCAACAGGTGACAGGAGTGGGACTCTACTAGACAGGACTTCATTTGATGGAAGGCAGGTGAACTATGACAAATGAGTCTTTAGACAAGTACAGTGACAAAGCTATAAATATTCTTAAATGTCTAGTCTTGTGGGTCACCAAATTACTGCATATACTTCAGAAATATCTAGTGACTTCTTCTGAAAATACCCCTATTTAATGTTAAAAACAGGCTAAGTTGGGGGGAGGGGGAATGTATAGCTCAGTGGTAGAGAGCATGCCTAGCATGCATGAGGTCCTGGGTTCAATTTCCAGTATTTCCACTAAAAAAATAAAGAAGCCTAATTACCTCCCCCTATCAAACAAACAAACAAACAAACAAAAAGAAACCAGACTAAGTCAGAGTTTCTGTTAATGAGACTCAGGAAGCAGCGTTTACTTATTAAAACATCTCCGTTAACAGTATGCAGTGTGTGTGGACCAGATATATGGAACTCACTGATTATCTCAACCTCAGTTTTACTAAAAAAAAAAAAAAATAAGAATTTATGTAACATTTAAAATGTCATAAACCAAATAACTGCATTACAATTTTCAATTTGTAAAAATCAGAGTGTCTTTGCAGAAATAGTGAAGGCCGGAAAAGTAATTTAGGGAGAAATAACTGGTGGCAAGAAATGATGAGTTCAGTTTTAGACATGCAAGGATTTCTGTTGTCTTAACTCTGCTTCTATCTATCCACCTATCTATCTACTTATTTCTTAAAAAAAAAAAAGAATGGAAACTGACACTTTGTAAAACCACACTAAAAAATAACAATGTTTTCTGGAAAGAAGCCTAGGGACAGACCACTCCAAATTTCGTAATGTTATAGCTAGACCAGTAACGTGAGCAATAATTGATGCCAAGAGAGAAAGCTTCGATTGCCTTGCCAGACAGCTCAGAGGGACTGAGGGCTGTCCTATAGGTATTTTTAATGTAGAGAAACAACAGAGTTGAAGTACTGATAAGACTGTTATTAGAGAAGTACTCGGTGCTGAGACAAGGCTAGGCGAGCTGAGTTCAAAGACGCCTAGGGGTCACCATGAAAGTGAGCACGTGAGACAGGTCAAGGTTACAAGCTGAAAGCCACAGAGTAAAATATGGATGTGTCCAGTATTGGAGGACTATTTTTTTTAACTAATCTTTTCACTAGCGACAACTAGAAAATCTAGAGAATATATTAAAAATAATCTATTTAAAGGGATCTAAAAGCCACTGAAAGTGAGGACGTTTGAAGCTACCCTGGCAAGAAGAGAATCTGTGGGGAGTGAACCAAACATTGGAACATAGCTTTTGTCTCAGAGTTTTGCCCAGTTAGCAAAGCACAAATTGAAGTTTTGAACCAACCATAATAAAGATAGAAAATTCTCCAGAATCTGTTGGAATCAAGAAGGGCTATATACCCAAAAAGTAATTAAACAAACAAACAAAAATTAGCTTTACCAGGTCTAAAGCATACTTTCAAATGGCTCAATTAAAAATAGATTGAGGTACTATCGGAAACAAAAGTACATCTTCTCTGGAGAAAGAAAACATAATCAAGAACCTTAAACTATTTGTACAAATTTTCATGCACAGCATCAGAATTCAGTAAAAAAAATAATGAGTATGTAAATAAGCAAGAACTATATAGCGTCCCCAAAATGTGAAGTATAAATTAATTTCAATTGCCTGATCAAAAATTATATGACAAAACAGAGAATTTTGACAGAGAACTGGAAATTATAAATTATAACCAAGTGGAAATTCTGCAAATAAAATTAGATAAATTAGAGTTATGAAGTAACTGATGGATTTAACAGCAGACTAGACACAGCTAAAGAGATAAATAGCAAACTGGAATACATCAGAAAAGAATTATTGAACACAGAATAATAAAATCACAAGAGGATATAAAATACAGAAAACAGCAGAAAAGATATATGGGATATGACTGAAAGGTATAAAAATACACTTAGTTGGAACTCCAGAATGAGAGGAGAAATGGAAAGTAGCAATATTTGTTGAATAAATATTTTAAAAATTTAAGAAATTGTTGAGAGATCAATTGTAATTTCCATCTCACAAATATAGGTTCTAGCACAACAAATAACAAAGTGACAATGACCAGCTGACCAGTGCTCCTCAGTGCTGCTTCGCTCATGTGCTACCTAACGCAGTGCGTAAAACTAAGGGCTGCCCTGAACATGATAAAGTTCCCGTCTAAAACTGTTATCATATATTAAGTAGACCAGAAGTAAGTCATCTGTTGCCTTATACATGTTTACATTTTTAAAGATATTACATCATGTATCTAAATGTACCAGTGGAATCTAATCTTTGCAATTTGGCATCCAATATCATCTTTTAAACACAATAAATGAGCAAACTGTGTGTTTGTGTGTGTGTGTGTGTGTGTGTGTGTGTGAGTATTCTATTCTTGAAGTCACTGCTTCATTTCACTGTCCCTACATATTTTCTTCTATTACCAGGAATATTAATAGACTGCATTTCTATCTAAATTAGAAAACAACATTTCAGTGACTTTAAATCTAAAACTGACAGTGATCAATTGGATAGCATTTAAAGTTTAAAATGTTTAAGCACTTTTTCTATAATTTTTATACAATTCAAAATGAATGAAATTCATTTATTATTTAGGGTAAATTTAAATAACCCAATGCTGTTACACTTTCCAAGACTGAAAATTTGAGGAAAAAATGGAATAATTTCTAAAACTTTTAAGCATTTTTATATAAAACTGAATAATATAAACACAGGTTGAATTAAGTAATTTAAAAAGGTGGACTAAAGAAGAATGAAAAATCACCCTTTGATCAGCCAACTTAATACAGACAATGTCTCACCACAAATGCACTTCTGAACTTGTTCAACTAGTACCTGTTTAAAATGTGTGGATTCATAAGCTTTCCCTGCTGGTATAAATGACTAATACACACACCCACAACAATCTGGGATATAGTATACATCTGTTAAAATTATTACTTAAAAAAATCCTCTATTGAATTATCTCACAAAATATAGGAATAGAATGAAGATAATAAATCACCACCATTATCACATAATCTATCTTTATAATGGAAATAATGCAAATATAAATATTTTATTAATATATTTTCAGGTACACATTTGTCAGAAGAAAAACATAGCCTTAACTATCATATTAGATTGTATTTTAAAATGTCAACAGTTCACATTATAATATGTATAAATATGGTTACAATTTTAATCAGAATCTATAAGGAAAAAAAGTCAAAGATCTGGCAGACCTCAGGATAAATTGCTACTTACTGACACAATGATTACTGTATAAAAGAAAAATATTATTACAATCAATTTTCAATTGTTACAGATTTCTCAATTTAAGAAGTGTAGTGAAGTTTAACATTTCATTCATCTGGTCTCGACTGTTTATATTAGTTCAAAATAAGGATTAGCCTTTTATAAGAATTTTAACAGCCTAGTGCTGCACATACAGCTTATTTTAAAAAGAAGAAAGAAATCACAACTGGATAACTGTCATCTAGGCTCATAGAGAATTAATGAAATTTTACCAACATACCTTGCAACTGAATCTTATTCTCAGGACTCTGAACCAGAACAGAACTGACAGAATCCAGGTTGTCATAGTTACTGCAGCCAAGGGGACCCGTCCGTGTTTCTGTTACCTGAAGACCAAAACATCAACTTTATTATATACACCAGGCTTTACTTTGTTCTTTCGATTCAATATAGTTGTCACACACTGATATTATACATGTGACCACAAACATTACTAAAAGGTCTAGGATCTGATACACACCACCAACACACACACCCAAGCACAGAGGAGACAAATAACTCCCTTTATCTTCAATTTGATTTCCTTCCCTTTGGCCAGGCATCAATCTTCAGAAAAAATAATGGAAGCCCTCTTTGGTCAACAACATCATTCATATAAGGTCACTAATTTCACCTAAGATATGACAGAGCATGCTCCTTTAGGCAGAGAGCAAGTTTTGACTCATATGAGAATTGTTTTGTGTTTGTTCATTTTTCCTCAATAAATCAAAGCCACCTGCCAAGCTACTGTCTAAAGACTGATTTTATTATTTTATTCCTCTACTTAAAAATCTATAACTCCCCCTTCTTTCATGGTGCTACCAATGTCTAAACTCATCTGCTTGGCTTCCATCTGTCCCCTTCTCCCCAGCAGGCAGGCTGCCTGTGGTCCAGGTGGACTTTGTTCATTCTATACCTTTGCTTATACAACGCTCTTCCCATCCCACCGTTCTCCCCTTTGCCTAATTGATTTTCCCTGTCCTCAACATTAACCTCATGTTCAAATGCCCAACAAAATAGTCCTTAATGATTTCCATTTATATTACTTAGCCATTTCCAGAAAGTTATAGTTTGCAGTGCCCAGTTATAGCACTTAATTATGGAATCACATATTGCAGACTGATTTTTTTTCCCGCCACAGGTGCCTTGAGATGGATAGTATCAGGAGTTGAAGAGGCGTTTAATCGATTAGGTCAGACCAGAAATTTATCCTGAGGATTTTTTTTTTTTTATAAAATCAAACATATCTTCAAGCAGAGGAGTGTTGTAATCATTTTTATGTTTTAAAAAGATATTCTCAAGAACCAGAATGGTTTGTAAAATTGTTCAGACCATTTCATTTCACTGTTCACAGCCCCACAGTGCCTTCCCCTCTCACTCCAGTAAAAGACAGGGCCATTTCTAGGACTAAAAAGATGCCGTATTTTCCCGGCTCCCTGTTCCCTCTCTGAACTCACCGCTCCCCATTTCTTCATTTACTCCACCCCAAGCGCACTGGCTCCTTGGCTGTTCCCCAAACATACTAGTTATTCTGTCTCACGAGTTTTGACTTGCTGTTCCTGTATCTGGAACGCTCTTCCTCAAAACGTTTCTAAGCTCACTCCATCACTTTCTTCAAGTTTTGGTTCAAATGTCACTCTCTCCAGACTACTTGGACTAACCTATTTTAAATGAATATACCTTCCCACGTTTCCCTCTTTCAACCATTATTTCCTTGGCTCCTTGCTTTGTTCTACCTTTTCCAGGATGGTTATCAGCTTCTAACACGCTATATAATTTACTCATTTATCGTGATTATTATTGACACTTCTCATTAGAATGCAAGCTCCACCAAGTGCAGGGAACGCTGCCCATCTGTTCACTGAAGTAGTCACAGCACATATTATGTTCTTGTATAAGCCCAGGGGTATCAAGACAAAGACAAGAGGACGGTGTGAGGGGGAATCAAAACCAAGAAAGCCACTAGGCCATTACTGAGGTGATGAAGGCCTGAATGGAGCAGTGGCAATATGATTTACACAAAGAAGATGGATTTTGCGAAACAGAACCGGCAAGATTATGAAACCCTGGAAGTGTGCATGATGGAGGGAGGGAAAGGCAACGGGAGTTTCTAGCATAAGTGGTGGCATTAAAACACGGGCCAAAGAAGCTGCACTGAAGGGCATGTAAGGACGCCTAGTCTTGAGCACTCGGCATTGAATCCCACTTGGTTGGAAATAGCCAGCAGAAGAAGTGACAATGCAGATCTAATTCTCAGACGTTACATCAAAGATGGGATTATTACTCTGGGCATCAAAAACTTACAGGTGACAATCAAAAACAGGGCAATGGACAGGTCAGCTCAGATGCACTGGGCGACTGCATAATTTGTATCAGGACAACACATTTTCAAAACAACAAGTCCCTTAGAGTGACCAAGACTGACTATGAGCACATAGCAACAATTGGGACAATGGCTTACTATTTCTGTAACACCCCCGCGACTTTGTGCACGCCTCTACCACTGTCCTCCAACGGTGACACGGAACATCCCTTATTTTGTTTAGGAAAACAATTTCTGATGTTGATATGTGTCACACAAATGTACGTGCATGTATATGTATACTTAATATTTAAATAGAAATGAGTAATGACAAACGAGTAAAAGGAAGATTAAAGGCATCAAAGGAAATATTTAGAGTGTAAGATAATTTTCATCTTCATTTTGACCGATCAAGGAGCTTAACTATTGCCCCATGACATACACCAGTGCATACACACCAAATTAATGTAAACTAATGCCAATATTTATCATTTTAAGAAAGTTTTTAAATAAAAGTGGCTTAAAGCACACACTCATTGACATATGTGATCTTAGAAACTGGTATGCAATATCCTAAACATTTAACTGTATAAAGAGGATAAATGTTACGATATTATTTTAATCTTGTTACAGACAGTCCCTTATATTCAGTTACTGTGTTCTTGAGACTACAATCAGAGATATAAGTAATAGTGTTATAAATTCAGAGAGAGTTTGAGTGTCTCTATCTCTGTATCTGTAGATCATTTTATTCCCTCACCTTTCACTGTATACAATAAGAAAAATATAGTATATCCTACTGATAATTTAATTTTGTTCTTTATCATTCACAACTGACTCATTGCCTGATTTAACGTAAAATTCAATGATGCAAACCTATTTTTCCAACTGTATTATATTTTAGGAACTCTACATGTCAGCACTAATAAATGTGTTTATACTTATTTTTTCAATACTAATGAAAGGAATAAAAATGAAAACAAGTACTAAAAGCTAATTTATCATATAAACATTTCTAAAGAGATGTTAACTCTACCAAAAATGAATTACGTAGTTGTACCACAAATGGCTTGAACTTTTGTTCCTCTTATGATAGATGAACATCTGATTTAGGGGTCTCCATATACAATATAACAAAAGAAGAGTTATTCAATAACTGAACATAAAAATGATTAAGACTGAAAACAATCTAGGGCTGACAGCACTCAGTGTTTTGAGAAATGACATATAGAATGGGAAAAATGTTTTTATTAATGTTTTCATTTTTCTCTTAGTGAGAGGATCTTGAAATAAGGGAACATAGTTTTTAGGTTACAAAATGATGTCCTTTCTGGAGTGTTACATTGATTCATGGTTTTATCTGAATGTCACGAGGAAAATTAATGTGCTTGAGGGGCTGGGAATTTGAAGGAGGGTGTGGAGTGAACATGGATGGAAGTTATGGTTTGACCAGATGTGGAATGTAAAATCGAAACTTTTCAAAATGTATTTAGCACAAATTTGTCTTCAAAGTAGAACACACTCTTCTCTAATTGATAACTTATGTGAATTGCGTTTAAATATATTGTTAAAAATCAGAGAGGGTATAAAAGTATAGCGAAATGGCAAAAAAAAAAAAAAAAAAGCCTGTGTTTTCATTTCAGCTTTTCCTATATGCTTGCTATATTGTTTCATTAAACTACTGTCCATTATTTTTACAGTTGGAGAATTTTACAGAGAATAAAGGAAAAATAAATAAACCCCCTAATTCAAAGAGTTGACTTGGAAGTAATTATGTAAACAAATAGTATAAATTTAAGTTTATTTAGGTTAAAATAAAATGAGTATAGGTAAGTCAGTTGGAAATAAAATCTGTTATTTTCTATCAAATTTCCTGAGTTTTACACATTCTTAAGGAGATATCATGCCACAGCAAAGCACTGAAGCTATAAAAGTAATTCAGCAAGAATTAATTGAAGAAAAACTATCTCAAGCAAAAAAAAGAAGAAAGAAAATAATAAAAACAGTGGGACAAAAAAGAGTAAACAAACAAAAACACACCACATTCCTAAATGAAAGCTGTACTGGCAGAGAATTTGTCATCTTAAAATTAAGGCATTTGCAGATACTAACTACTGTATATAAAAGATAAACAACAACGTTTACTGTGTAGCACAATGAAATATACTGAATATCTCGTAGTAACCTATAATGAAAAAGAATATAACAATGAATATATGTATGTATATGTATGACTGACTTATCACGCTATACACCAGAAACTGACACAACACTGTAAACTGACTATACTTCAATTTAAAAAAATAAAATAAAATAAAAATCAAGATATTATGTATTTAAAATATTTCCAGGCAAAAAATAATAATGTCATATAATTTGAAGAAAATAGACTTAAATGACAATGCTCAGGTCACCATCATAACACTACCACTTACTAGAGAGGAACCAGGATGGTGGTCATTCTCTGTGAATACATGGAATGGTGAGAGGGTGTAAGGGGGACTTCCCGCGTTCTGGTAGGGTTCTATTTTTTATATAGATAATGTGGGCCCAAATGTGTTCCAATCTCAACACTATGGCTGTGTAACTTTTTCTATGTATGTTACGTATCAGTAAAATGTTTACCATTAAAAATTGGCTAATATTTATTCTCCACATGAATTATATCAGGGCCAGCACCACGTCATCTCTGTCTACATCTATATAGATCTATCTATTCATCTATCTGTCAGCTGTCTATCCATCAGTCATCTACCTACACCACAATACTAGGTTGAATTTTTGCACATGTATCCTTTCAAATTTATTATTCTAACACGATTTTGCAAAAAGAAAGTGCTAAAAGCTGACACTGAATGATTAAGAAAAACAAACGACTTATTTTTAGATTATTAATATA
This sequence comes from Camelus bactrianus, assembly GCF_048773025.1. Classification (NCBI taxonomy): domain Eukaryota; kingdom Metazoa; phylum Chordata; class Mammalia; order Artiodactyla; family Camelidae; genus Camelus; species Camelus bactrianus. The sequence goes on along the minus strand of NC_133561.1, from coordinate 7,942,458 downwards.
ATAGCTTGCTTAATCAGATCAAATCCCCTTTTAATCATCTTAAAATATCATATTTATTTTGTTTTCTTTCAAGGCTACAATTATGCCTATTCTATAATTGCAGATATATAAATGATACATCAATCTTATTTTTACTTTGTAGATACTCATAATCCCCCCAAATACAATTATCTCTGAGAAAAAGAAATCAGCCTTTTCCTAATAAACTCATCTATAGGTAACAATAAAAAAGTATGCTTACATAAGCAAACTATTTAAATATTCAATTTTTCCTAATGGTAATTAATTTTAGGTTCACTTTGGCTAAAAGGTTTTGAAATATTTTGCAAATCAATCATTGTATTTGATATTAAAAAGATAAGAGTTTACTGAATTTCCATAATTAATATTCCAAACAATATAAAAATATATTTGAAAAAAGTTTCTTCTGTACAGCACAGGGAACTATATTCAATATCTTGTAATAACCTTTAATGAAAAAGAATATAAAAACAAATATAATCTATGTATATGTAGGAATGGGACGTTGTGCTGCACACCAGAAATTGACACATTGTAACTGTCTGCACTTCAACAGGATAGATAGGTAGATAGATAGATAGATAGACAGACAGACAGATAGACAGAGATACAGATATATTCCAAACAGAAACCCTAATGATGATAATGGTGTCAGAAAAAGACCCCATAGGTCTGCCTGGAAAGCTTTGTGACAGCAATGACATTTTAAACAAGAGGAGAAAATTATTTAAAGGAGTAAATATCCTAAGAATTAGAAAATTAAAACCCTTAAGACATTTTAGTATCATTTCTTTTTCTTACCATAAAGTTTTCTTTATGCTTCATTATGGCACTTGTAAAATTTCTTTAAAATCATCTGTTTACCTTGTCTTTTTTACTTATTTAATTGGAAACGTCATATTCACAATTACACATGGCACCTGGCATATGGTATAAATTCAATAACTGAACCAAATTGGTGGATACATATTTTAATTTTAGTTAGAAATTTTTACTTAAAAGTACTTTATTTAATATTTTTGAGAACCACTTGAAGAAAATGGAGCAGTGCCAGCATATATAAATTTCAGAGCTCTCAGGAGTCAGAAATCATCCAGCCTCACCAGCTCATTACACAAATGAGGTACCTGGAACCTAGGGAGGGCGCAGCAGAGCTAGCTCCACATCAAATAAGTGAAACAAGAGCTGGAACTGGGTCCTGAGCCGCCTGACTTACAGGTCATATGCCCATTCCAAACATCAGATTGGCTTTCCAAGCTCTATACTTCGGTTTTTGAAACTTTGCTTGCCTTAATCAATCTGGTTCAATCTCTCTCTCTGTCCTCCCTCTGTCTCTGTCTCTGTTTCTCTCTCTCGAAATAAAATTACAATAAACCACAATTTAATTGATCCAGACTGATGTACGAGTCAATGAGAATGATGTAGTCTCTTGGGTCATTCTCATGAACGATAAATATTGCTATGAATGTGCTGGTTAATATAACTTTGAATGAAGGCCAAATCAGTTAGCTTTTATTCTAAGTACTAATTTATTAATGCTTTGAAATATAACCGCTATAAACTATAATTACTCCAAACCAGACTTGTAAAAAGTAACATACAAGTGTTTATTAGTTTCTACTCTGTCATAAAACAGTTTGCTTGTTTATGTTCCTGCACGTATAGACTCTTTCATCATTGCATGTGGTTAAAGCTATTAAACTAGCAAAAAGCTTTAGAAATGTTGATAATAAAGAATATGTAATTTGTACATATAACTATGTGAAATTTTATATACAGTATAATATAGTATCATTAATATGTGATATTATAGCATATATGATACTTAGACATAATTTTATTGAGTAACTATATAAATTTTAGATACACTAATATATGTTATACTTAAGTATGCATGATATTGTATCATAAGATACTGATTACATATGATATCATATATGATAATTCATAATAAATTGTACATAATTAGAAATTAAATACATAGATGATGTTTCTTTCAAATGTAAATATTGAGTTAAAAGGTATTGTTATCATTTTTTTCTCTGACAGTTATTAATTTTCATTTCAAAATTTTACCAAGCACCTAATGTCAAAAGGCTAGTCAACACAGTTCCAGTTCCTTATGTGCTGCAATATTTCTGGGGCTTAATATTCAATTAGAAATTAATTTTCAAACTTTGTTAATTATAATAAGCATACAAACAGAAAATATTCATATTAGAATACATATATTTGAGTGGCAAAGACTTAATTTTTTTAAATTATTTTTATCACTTACAGTAAATGTAAGATAAGTGCAAATTTACATATAAAATGTTGCATGTCCTCAAGAGAAAAATACAAGAGGGTATCAATGCTAATTCTCTTGCATCCCTACACAACAATACACAGTATACTCAGGGCATTATTCATGATTAACATCATGATTTAAAATATATCTGACATTGTCACTGTTTCTTGAACCTGCTCCAACAATATAATGGAAGTTTAAAATAGTACATGATATATAATCGATGCTCAGAGGACTCATACCTTCACATGAAAAGCATAATCAGACAGGAATCAAACTTAAGTTCAATGTAAAGGCGCAGATACCATTGCTGAGTTATTTATCTATGCAAATGACTTTATATTAAAAATGATTTCCCCTAGTTATATCCCCCATAATTTCAATAGATAACATACTTTTAGCTATCAGAATCATTCATTTTTAGGACTGTATTTTGAAAAGCAATCTAGAGTTTCTTCGATGGGAAGAGACTTGAAACATGAGAACGAAGTGTATACGCATAAACAGTATTGTTACGTATTATATCCGTGAAACACGTAGAACATAAATAATATAGCCATAAATCGTAAGGAATGAGAAACAATGCAGATAAAATATAAGATGTGAAATAAACTATTAAGTTTTGAGGAGACTTATATAAAAGACAGGACAGACATTTAATTGAGGGACAAACCAGATTACGTCTTCTCGGAGAGCAACTGCCTCAGTGCAGTTCCCACTTGTACCCGCTGCCGTGAGCCCAGGCCCAGCTACTCTGGCAGACCTGTTTTTCACACCCTATCAGTTATCATCAATCAAAACGATACACATGTACACGACTCACGAACACCCACACGTAAACCTGTTGAGAAAGGCTGTGTGTGCCCTCTGAGCACACGTGAAAATAAAAAGTTTGCACAGGAGGCCAGAAAAGCGTGTTCTCAGGCTCTCAGAGTGTCCGTTGCATGTGACACAGAATAAGGTGAACTGGACACAATTTAGTCAGCACAAGATTGCCACACACCATCAGGACGCCTTTATGCATAAAACATGGTTACCATGGAATTTAAATGTGTGGTACTTGGTTGGTCTTGGAGAGGCCAAACCTATAAGCTCACTCCTACAGATATGTGATTTTGATTTATTTTTTAAATAACACAAAGGTTAAAATCACAGCAACTGCAAGAAACTCTGTAACAAAAAAAAAAAAAAAACAAAACAAAGCTTTCATTAGATTTCTAACTACGTGCATACACATTTAGAAAACTGATATTTTTCTAGAAGCTACACTTGTGATAGCTTTAACTGGTGATGGTACATAAGCGGTAACCTTGTACCTCATTACATGAAGTCTAAAGGGATATTGTTATTACACCACAGTGGGCTAAGAGCTTTCTGATGTATTTAATATTAATATGAACAAAATAAAGCTTCCCTGACAAAGGGCAGCTACAAGCAACAAACACAGATTGCAATCCGGTTCAGGGCTGCGGCACGCCGTCTGCACCCCGGCAAGAGTTATCACGCCACCACCGCACTCGTTAGTGCCACCGCGGGCCTGAAGGCCACTTCCCCCAGACCTGAAAAATTACATTTTAGGGAACTCAGGCGCCAGGGGTTCTTTTCTGTTGCTCAATAGAAAAAATAGATGTAACATGAGACAGCGTTTGTTACATTTATCTTAGAAATGAAAGTCAACAGAAGAGGTAAAACATTAAGAATGATTTTATTTTCTTTGTTGTTCATTCTAGGAATTGCGATCTCATTGCCTTTTAGCTATTAAAGCTACTTAAAATTATCATGAACTTTAAAACGCAATGACAATTTCAAAATACAAATACTAATTTTTTGGAGTTTGTGTAAATCATCATATAAAATTAATAGTGTTCTGTAATCATTTTCAACAACGATGCTGTCAGCTATCCTATGTAAGTGAAAATTCAAAACTAGGAGTTACACAAAAAGCTACATTTAATTTAACAAAATCATTGAAGAAACGGACTGAGAAGAGTCTCCAGCCCATATTGCCTCTCCCTTGGAGACTGATCTGTAATTGCAAAGAACATGCACGGGCTGTTTCCTGTGGTTTTTCTTATTCATTTCCCAAATAATTTCCGTACATCTTGATCCAAACACTCCAAGTGATTCCTCTCTCTTGATGTGTTTTCTCTCTTCTTTGCTGGACTAAGCAAAGAAGCAGTTGGACTGAATATACCAAAGATGTTTATAGACTCTAACCTACAGCTGGGAAAATGCCCCTAAGTTCACAAATGAAATCTGCTGCCAGGACAAGGGAGCAAAGGGTAACATTCACTTACAAACCCCTGTCGTATCATTGATTTTATCGGTATCTTTCTAAACCTACCCCATGTGCCCAATTGGTACTCACCCGGAGTCTCAGCCAAGCCATTAACTGCGAGCTGATGCTCCAGGTGAGACAGACACTTACACACGGAATGATCTATTTTGCTTCCTTTGGACAAAGTAGCTAAAAATATGCAGATGCAAATGTCAAGTGCTGGAGGCAAAGCACCCATCACCATATTAGAGGTCGGTGGCAGCTGAATTAAGGGTGCTGCCAGTCCATCATGGCTGGAAGTGCACACAAAGCTCACCGCGGGACAATCTGTCACTGTCAGAACGCCAGCCACAAAACCCTCTGCTACACTAGGATCCTGAAGCAGGGCATAGCCTATAGAATAGGCTTATTTTGTGTCCCAAATTTAATAAAATGATTTTTCATTGTATTATTTTTAATTTTCTCCTTCAATGTAGCAGTCAGTCGGTGCATGATAGCATTTCCCATAGCTCCCACTACTTCATTTCAAAAAATACTGTCACCAAAAATTTTTAATTACTCCTCTGAAATTCCATATTTACTATTACTGTTCTGAATTACTTATTAAAACATTTCTTATTGCTTCTGATTAGAAATGTAAAACTTTCTATTAGGGTCTTTTGAAGTTTCAGCAGTATTGAATATTTCTGAATTCCTTAAGCATATCCAAAGCTTTTGACTTCAGTTATCTTATTATAATAGGACAACTAATGCCTGTGTGCAGACTCGCTAAACTTTCATACAGAGAATGTTATACTCTCACATTTGTCACCCAATTAAACAGGTGCCCAGAGAACTGATAAGCACACCAGACTAAAACTCAGCAGACTGGGGCGTAATTAGAGAGACAGAGTGGATTTCTTGTTTCAACTGGCCATTACAAACCTATTCTGCTGTCATTTCTCTTTTTTCCAAAAAATAAATTGGCTTTGCTCACAAAGAAAAAAAAAGGATGAGTCCAAATTCTTTATGAACTGATTATCACTAAAAGTCAGCACTAAGATGATTTCAAATGAATAAGAAAAGAATTGTATAAGAGAAAGTGGAATGCTATAATCCACATAAATTACATATGTGTTATTAAAGTTCTAAGAACCAGAAAAAAAGCAATAATTGGACAAATATGTCAGCAATACTGTAATCATATCCTTCAGTGCTGCTCTCCCCCATTTTTAGTTGAAGCATAGACTGAGGATTATAGTTAAGATACTTCTTTATCATAAAAAATTAATGGAAGTATTAATTGGAAAGGACAAAAAGCCAGTCATTTTTAAAGTATGTGTTTGTGTATTACCCAGAATAAATTTAGAAGTAAAATAATAAAAATCCAAAGCGCACTCTCACTGCAATCTTTATCTTCCTCTTCTATTACTTTGTCCCAAATCCTTATCTCCATTCTATTATTTCTTCCTGACTATTTATTTCCTTCAGAAATCATGGTGTCAAAGGGAAAGGGACCTCTGGACCTCGGTGGTACCTCTGGGACTTCACGGAGCTTCGCTGGCAGAAAGCATTCCTGAACGCAGCCTCAAAACCACAGGCAACGGAGTCACCCCGGTTCCGAGGCTCCTGGCGCAGGAACTCTGAACCTCTGGGGGTGCTCTTTAGACGTATAACCTGGTGACCTTGCGCCTCACGAAACACTAAAACCCACCACGTTCGTAAAGAAAATATTCGTATTACGCTTAGCCCTGTTGTTCTGATAAAATTTTCAAGCACAGAGAATGAAGCTATCGGGTTGCCAGAAAAGGGGAAAAAAGACTGCAGATGGGGAATCGGTTTCTCTTTCCAGCTTTGTCACTTGCGACCTGTGTTACTTCAAGTATGAAGTTGTCGAACCTTCACAACATCTTTCTCATAGATGACGATAACACTATGCCTGCATTACCTAGGGGAAAATAAATTATATATAACACCCAGTATATTACATATTACTATATATTATACATATTATATGTAATATATGATGAAATAGTTAAGGTCTATACAAATACAGATTCTTGTTATATAAAACAGGAACTAAATACTCCAGAGTGTACCTCTGATGTACTATTCAAGTGTCTGTTAACAATGTGGCAAAGTTCCTAAATGTCAGAATTGTATTTTCCCTTGCTGACAGATCTGATAGTTGAACTACCTAGATAACTACCCATAGGAATTGCATTGGATATACAAGAATACTCATATATAAGACTTTCTAAGAAAGGTATAAGACATCCAAAGATAGATAGATAGATAGATAGACAGATAGATAGATAGATAGATGTATATATAATACTTTCATCTTTTCCAGCTTCTTCCCCCATGCCTTACACTGGCTAGTATGCAATAATGTAAATTCTAATTTCCCAGACCCGTATGTGTCTCTCCTGCTCCTACACGAGTTAAGCCCTTTACCTACTCTTCCATTATTTACTGCAATAACATCCTGAACTAGGTATGGGTCATTAGCCTTTTCTAATCTAATAAGCTCTCCAGTATAGTTTCTGAGTTAACATGTTGATAAATTTCCCATACAACAACGGAAACAACAAAATTACTGACATGTCAAAAGATGGCTACAGAACCCCAGATGGCTTCTTGCTTTCTTCACATATTTTTCTAACTACCTTGAAGTAGTTCCACAAGCAACTAGCTGGTGCAATCACTGCTCTATTTTGATTTCTGTTAGTGGTTTGTGTGTCTTTTACAACTGCCTGGCTAGGCTCACACTGAGCGCAGGCTCCTGGCTGGGCGGTGGACTCAGGTCTGCTCTACAAGAGTTCATTCCAGGCCCCAGGCTAAAGAGACAGTGATTTTCTGGAGAAAGTCTCTCACAGGACAATGATGGAAGCACAAGAACAGACACTTAACCACAAGGATACATGTCAAGCCTGTGTGTCCTGTCCACTAACATTCCATGGGCCAAAATCACGTGACCAAGGCCAACATTCAAGGAGCAGAAAAATGTTCCCCACGTATCATCAGAGAAACTACAAACTCATTTGGCAAAGGGTATGCTAAAGTCCTGGGTAAAGAACTAGGGGAAGAAACAACTCAACTTACGTTATTATAACCTTGGTAAACACTGTTCTTCACAAATCAGTCACAGTTATTCAAAGACACTGAAACTCTCCACAATTCTTTAGCATGCCACAGTCCTTCACATTTTAAAGCCTTTGTCTTCTGCCTGAACTTTCCTCTCCACGATATTCCCATGCTATTTATCCTTCAAGACCTGGATCAGATATTTTTGAGCATTCGTATCAACTCTTTCAGACAAGAATCAATGAGTGTCCTTGGAGTAAATTTATTTTTGCAATGTTGTCTTTCTCTGTCCAGATATCTACCTCATGAGACTAAATACTTCAAGGCTAAAAATCATATCATTTTTATTTATTTAGACCTAATACCTAGTAGTGTTGTGTACATCACAGAAACTAAATAAACCTTCACCAAATAAGCCAGTTAATTGGATAATTTGTAACCTTACACTGATATAGGGCACTGAACATTACATCTAGCAATTACAGGATCATATATTATGTACATGTTTTGCTTTAATTTATAAATCTATTAATTCAACTAATAGAAATTAAGTGTTTTAACTAATCATATTAAAATAAAAAGTTAACTGTTAGATGCTTCAAATTTAAAAACTAGCAACTGACTTCTATCAAAATAAGTATCAAGAAAAGTGAAATGTTTTAAAGTAAGTAAAAACTGTATGTATTAATTAAAAAATAAAAGAAATAATTTAAAAATTTTGCTCCCTTTTAGATCATTAATTTTCTCCTGGCATGATTCCATTTTCGATGAGATTTTTCAAACTTTATCTTGGACCAAAGGTGAACTTGTTTGAGAGTTTGAACGAAATTCCTTTAGCCATTTTTGAGTTATGTGAAGGTGAGAGTACATTCTTCATGCATGTAACTAAAATAGGCTCCAACCTTTTCTACTTACATAAGTCACAAGTGACTAATGCTATATATCTTAAACTTGACAGGATTATTATATTTCTCCAAGAAACCTCTAAATTTAAAAGAAAATATCTAATCATTCTGAAGATGACAAAAATTTCCATTTATGTGCCCAAAGATTGCTAATAGAAGACTGTAGTTTAAAAGTAAAGAAAATACAATTAAAGTCAACTCGGATTTCTGTCTAGTTTAGATAGAAAAAGAATACACGACAAATATCAAATTAGTGTAGCATTTCAGGGCAGAAATGTTAGGAAGTTAATGCACTTTAAAGTGCACTTTAGAATGTAAAAGTAATTTAACCTCAGCCTTTTACAGTCCAGCTGGAGGGAAATGCAGTGATCTGAAATATAAATTCTTTGCCCAGAACATTCTCTAGTGAGTTTCAATCACTTAAACTCTGAGCTCCTCTTAAGCAGTGTGAATGCGGAAAATATCCATTATCAAGTGGCATAGAGTAAATTTGGTATTATAGATCACATTGCAAATTCCTTTTTAAACCTAGCTTAGTCTTCTTTAATTCCCTGGGCCAAAAATGTTAAAGTTTGAAGGTGGAAGAATAGCATATTAAGTGTTTAGAATGTTAAAGGAAAAAATGCAATATGTTTCCTTAACGTTACATTTATATCAATGACATGCTGTAGTTTTGCATCAGCTGTCCTCCAGCTTACTGACATGGTTTCAGATGCCTATTCATTTCCCTTCCAATTTCCGCCAATTGGATCAGCCTGTCCTTTATATCCTTACTTAAGTCAATGATGAAATGGTTCAACAGGAAAGGGTCAGAGGCACCGCATCACTCGATTCTAGAGACTCCTCTCCATGGGGCATTAGACGGAACAGGAAATAAGAAATCCTCCAAGTGCCGAACAACTTTATGGTTTTGGTTCAGGAAGATATTGTGGAGAATTTATCTTGAGAGTGTGCGCAGGCTGCATGAGAAAGGTAATAAGATGAAGTCAGGGAGAATAGCAGGGAAAGCTTTACAGTAGGAAGTGGCTCAGCCAGATTCCTATCATGACTGGAAAGGAAAGAACGGAAACCAGAGAAATCTGCAGAATTCACTGGCTGATTCAGTACAGAGAACAAAGAGAGAGACCAGCACACAAAGGATTCATTGGGAATCATTTAGAATTTGATTAAAAATTGCTATAAACAGAGGAAAACATTTAGGTGACGGCAAGAGTTAGAGGGGACGGTGGGTTCTCAGGCACGATGGCTGCTACTTTGCTTTCAGAGCTGGTTTTATCCTCCAGGATGGTCTCTGGACTGCCTGGAAGAACTGCGGGAAGCCCCCAGGTCTCACTTCCATCTGACGTGTCTTCACGGTGTTCCCATCGGGCCCCTGCAACTGGTCTGGGTTCTGCGATGTTGTCAGTTTGCTGCCCGGTGGCACTGTCTGAAAACGTCAGTCACAAGAACAGGTGGAAGAAGCCTGGGATGTACTTTAGTTAGACTACACGAAGCAAATGGGAAAAACCAGTGTGAGAATCAAACCATTGTTGATATCCGCACCAGTCCCTGGGTGTAAGTCATTTCAGAGACTTCTAGTTTTATACGTATGTAGGCACTGACTACAATATTTGATAGTAAAAAAAAAAAAGAAAAAGAAAAATGGAGATAGGAATTCCAGTACATATTTAGGAGTCATCAACATAGTGTCAATTGTTGATAAAACACAAAATACATAAAACAGATGGCTTTCTTTGACATGAGGTCTTATATGCCAATACTTCTTCTAATAAAAATGCATCTCAAATGCACAATTATTCATTAGCAATGCCCTCCTTACATTGAGTTAAACTGATAGAAACTGCTATATAGGTCATTTATTCTCTTATACCATACTTCATACCTTTAACTTTTCTATAAAACTACAAATATTTAAGTTTTTGTTCACGTAAGAAAAGGTTTATTTTGAAGATGATCTTTCCTAGGGTTTCTCATTTTCTCAACCAGCTAAAAATTGCTATAATTTAAGAGGGAGGGTGTCAAATTTTCTCTTATCTCCTTTAGTCATAAAAAACAATTGCTTTGTTATAAAGATAAAAGGCAAGTCAAGAACAACTAGATCTAATAATCTCATTATCCATTATGAATGATAACAAACTAGGCAAAATTTGAACTTGACCTCATATGAAAAGAAGGTTGTCTAGATTTGCAACCTCTAAAATTCTGCTTATTCCCTGAAATTTGGAAAGGAGAATTTTGGAATAGTCTACAAAGCACTGTTTCCCAACAGCCTGAATGATTTGGAGTGGAAATACATAAATTCATCAGAAAGTCCCAGATTCCCTCTCACGTTTAGTGAGTTTTCATAAATTCCAATTAATGGACTCGCATTGTCGCTTAGTTCTAATCAGTCATCTGCCTGCATCTACTCCTTGATTGGTTTCCCTCTTTAATAATCAACTTCTTTTGAAAAGGGTAAGGGGATGCTGACTTAGTTCTTCTCTTTTTCAAATTGTTTTTCACTATTAGAATTTGTTTCTGGGTCCTCTGTTTATCTGCTTCACCTTGTATTTGTCATCATGGCCATGGTTAATAAAGCTAACATTCATATAGCATTTAATATGTGCTGGCTCTGTTCTAAGTGCCTTAAAAATATTAACTCTTCAAACATGCCTGACAGCCAGACAACCCATAAGTGCTATTATTATCTCCCTTTTACAGATGATTAACTGATAGAGAGGATAGTTCACTTGAGCAGGATCACACAGTCAGTACACAGTGGAACTGGGACTCCAGCCAGGGGTGTGTGACCCCAGAATCTGAGCTCTTCCTTGCTCTATTCTTTTGACTTTTTCTGACATTATGGGACATACTGAAACAGGGAGCATGTACAAACATATAGATAAAAGGCAAATAAGAGGCTATTTCTCTTTCAATTATTTAACTCTATCCCCAGGCATTCAATAGAGAAAACTGAAAGAAACATATAATGTCTAACAATGATGGGTTATCATTTGTTGACAGGTAGACGAACCAAATTTAAAACAATATGGAAGAGGTCAAATGTAAACTTCTTTCTCTGTCATTTACCTTAATATGATATTTGTTATCTTTTTAAAAAAAAATATGGAGACAGTAACATGATCAGTGGTTGCCAGTGCAGGAGGAGGAAAGGGATGAATTAGCTGAGCACAGCTAATTTTTGGGGAAGTGAAAATATTGGTGTATGATACCATGACAGTAGATACAGGTCATTATACATTCATCCAAACCCATAGAATGTCCAACACCAAAAGTGAACCGTAATGTAAGCTGTGGACTTTGGGTCATGATGTCTCAACGAAGGTTCACCAGTTGTAACAAATGTAACACCTGCTGGGGGATGTTGATATTAGAAGAGGTGATGCACTTGTGGAGACAGGGAGTATATGAGAAACAGCTGTTCCTCTTAATTTCATTGTAAACCTAAAACTTCTCTAAAAATATATCATTAATTAAAAATAAATAAATTAAAAAACCCAGGATAGTTCATAAACCATGCATACACATTCGCATCCCAACTAACAGATTCTTACTTTACTTCCCAGAGCTGTTATGAAACGTAAGAAAATCAATGTAGGTTTTCTTTGAATTCAGACACTAATGATTAATAAAAAGATACTTTTGAAAAAATTGAATTCCTACTCACTCAATGGATGAGAGAACACAAGTCTATACAAAAGTAATCAGCTATACGGTATAAAGGATTCAACAGAGAGACAGTCTACCTTGTTAGGAAGACAATTTTTCTTTTCTTCTCAGTACCTTTATTACTGGCACCTGTCTTTCACAAATTCAACAAAATACATTCAACAAGGATTCGTTTAGTGTCAGTCACCAAGTACAGTACTGCCTGCGTTCCATGCTTAGTGCTGCAAGCATTTCAAAGATGAAGAGATTCTACCAAAGAGTTGTACGTGTTAGTTTTCACTGATGGGATTTCCTCCTTTCGCTGGGCTGTGATCTTGATGCTCTGAAGTTCAGGAAATGGAACGTACAGGGTCATTACGAAGGAAAAGAACAATTGTGTGTTCTTATTTAAAAATAAAAATATTTCCAAAAGAGGTTTTGAGTTTTCTTTCTGCTTGTTAGAAGAGCTGTTATTCTGCTACTCGAAGACAGAAGATACATGAGGATGTTAAAAGATGAAAGCCTACTGGGGGTTCCCGTGAAAACTCTCAAATCTCTTTCAGCATCCGTGCTATAGGTGCAGCCACTTACCCAATTCTAGCAATCAGAAACTCCGAGGTTGCTGCAGTTTCTGATTGCTAGAACATCATCAATGTTGCTCGCGCTGGGTTAGGTTCATTTAATTCCAGTTAGCACTTACTGAGCTCCTATCTTGTACTGAGCTCTGGGTTGGAGAGATCAGAAGATAAATAAGCTACTTCTTGGAATATAACATGAGCTCAATAACTATATATTAAATAATTACAGCTAACACTTTATAGCACTTTTACATGCTGGGCATTGTTCTAAGAGCCTTTCAAATATTAACTCATTTGACCTTCATAACGAATCTACATGATCCTCACTCTAGGGACAATGAACTTAAGTCAAGGAGAAGTTGAGTGCATCATTGTATCTAGGTGTCATGGCTCAGGATCAGTGGAGCTGGGATCTACGCTCAGGCATTCGGGTTCAAGAATTCATATTGTTCAGTGTTTGTAAAAAAGAGTGAGTGAGTGGCTTATTGAATGAATTTATACATTTTTTTAAAGGACTAAATGAATGATACTGAATAGGGCGACATTTGAGACATGAGTAAACTGAATCAGTTTAAAATCGTGTAGGAAAAAAGTCCAATACGAAAGAAACACATGAGCAGTGAAATTAATTTTAAAACCTAGGAATTCACTGTTGAAAATCTTGGTGGGTCATGAAAAAAAAAAAAAACCTGAAAAACCAACAAAATTATTTCTGACCAGGTTTTGTGCATATTCTCCAAGGCCAGTACGTTTCTGAAGAGATCTGTAACTATGTGCATTTTAGTCTTAAATCGGGGGTTGCCAAAGTCAAAAAAGTTTCCGATAATTTGTTAAATTCTTCCACACATTATGATCCTTGCTGATTCCACGCTCCCATTTTGATTTTATCATTATTTTAACCCTGATTCTTGCCATTTACTTTTCTATAAATACAACAAGCAATGCATACAATTCTGTTCAATTAAAATTGTGTTATAACTTGAAAAACACCCTACCTGTTTTCTGGTTATAAATAGAATTGAATAGAATTCTCCATATTATAAGTAGAATTGAAATTTCAATTAATGTAATTTGTCCATTATTCCTAACTGCCCAGCAAAAGGCATCCTCTATATTCACAGTGGGCATATTTTGTAAATGCATCAATATATATATATATACATATTTTTTTGCTGTTTCTTTCCTTCCTTTCCTTCTTCTCCTTCATTCCCAAAGATTGCTTTACTGATATTGTTAGAAAAGAGTCTAGATTTTGACTTACTATCTAGACCTAGAAAAGTATGTTTTTCTCCCTAGCATTTGGTTGAAAGTCTTTATAACTGAAAAGGTTTTAAGATTAGGGAAGTCCATGCACTTAGAGTTAATTAATTTACGACAAAGGAGGCTAGAATATACAATGGAGAAAAGACAGTCTCTTCAATAAATGGTGCTGGGAAAACTGGAGAGCTACTTACGAAAGAATGAAATTAGAACATTCTCTAACAGCATTTACAAAAATGACTTGAAATGGATTAAAGACCTAAATATAGGACTGTATATGTAAAGCTCCAAGAGGAAAACATAAGCAGAACACTCTTTGTCATAAATCAAAGCAATATTTTTTTCAAACCAGCTCCTACAGTAATAAAAACAAAAGCAAATATAAACAAATGGGACCTAATTAAACTTAAAAGCTTTTGCACAGCTAAGGATACCATCAACAAAACAAAAAGACAACCTACAGAATGGGAGAAAATATTTGCAAATGATGCAACTGACAAGGAACTCATTCCTAAAATATACAAAGAGCATACAGCTTTATATATATATAAAAGCAACACAATTTAAAAAAAAAATGGGCAGAAGACCTAAATAGACATCTCTCCAAAGAAGACATCTAGATGGCCAACAGGCACATGAAGAGATGCTCAGCATCACTAATTGTAAGAGAAACTACAATGAGGTATCGCCTCACACCAGTCAGGATGAACATCAATAAAAAGTATACAAATAATAAATGCTGGAGAGGGTGTGCAAAAAAAGGAACTCTCCTACACTGTTGATAGGAATGTAAACTGCTGCAGCCACTATAGAAGACAGTACAGAGGTTCCCTAAAAAACCAAAATAGACCTATCATATGATCTAGCAATCCCACTCCTGGGCATATATCCAGAGAAAACTATAATTGGAAAAGATATTTGCACCCTAATATTTACAGCAGCACTATTTATGGTAACCAAGACATGAAAATAAACTAAATGTCCATTGACAGATGACTGAATAAAGAAGTTGTGGTATATATATACAATAGAATACTACTCAGCCATAAACAAAAATAAAATAATGTCATTTGCAGCAACATGAATGGACCTGGAGAGCATCATTCTACGTGAAGCAAGCCAGAAAGAGAAAGAAAAATACCATGTGATATCACTTACATCTGGAATCTAAAAAAAAAAAGTGAACTTACTTACAAAACAGAAACAGATTCACAGACATAGAGAGCAAACATATAGTTACCAGGAGCAAAGGGGGTGGGAAGGGATAAATTAGGAGTTCAAAATTTGCAGATACTAATTACTATACGTAAAATAGATAAACAACAAGATTCTACTGTAAAGCACAGGGAACTATATTCAATATCTTGTAGTAACCTATAATGAAAATGAATACATGTATGTATATGTATGACTAAAAACATTATGCTGTGCACCAGAAACTGACACATTATAAACTGACTATATTTCAATAAAGAATGTAAAAAAAATTGAAAAAATTTAATTCATATTAGCATCAAAAAAATATTAGAAATAAATTTTACAAAATAAGTTCAGACTTGTACTCCTGTTGAAATCTTGTTGAAAGAAATTGGGACTCAGAATTGTCAAATCAGCAATAAAAAGGACAAGTAAGCACCCTCATACTTCTTTATATCAAAAATTACCACACAGCCATCATAATTAAGACACTGTGTGGTTCTGGCAAAAGGATAAACATATAGATCCATGAAATAGAATTGAGAGTCTTGAAATAAACCCATACATCTATGATCAACTAATTTTTAACTAGGATGCCAAGACCATTCAATAGGGAAAAAGCAGTTTTCAAATCATGGTGCTGGAACAACTGGATAGCCACATAAAAAGAATGAAGTTGGACTCTTACCTCAGAAAAAATACAAGTAAATTTTTTAGACCTTGGGTTTTACAAAGGATTTTTAGATATAAAGTCAAAAGGACAAGCAACAAAAGAAAAAAGAATAGATAAACTGGATTCACTGAAAATTAAGAAATTTTTGTGCTTCAAAGAACATCACCAAGAAAGTGAAAAGACCACCTAGAGAGTGAGGGGAAATATTTGCAAATTATGTAACTAATACGGGAATTGTATCTAGAATACATCGAGAGCTCTTACAACTCATTGTAAAAAAGAAAACATCCAATTAAGAAATGGGCAAAGGATCCAAGTAGACATTTCTATAAGGAAGATACCCAAATGACCAGTAGACACATGAAAGATGCTCAGTGCTGTCATCTGGAAAATGCAAATCAAATCCACAAAGAGGTGTCACTTCACACACACTATTATGGCTAGAATCAAAGAGTCAGATAATAAGTACTGGCAAGGTAGTGTAGAAATCAGAATTCTCACACATTATTGTAAAATGGTGCAGCAGCTTTGAAAACAGTCTAGAAGTTCCTTAGTTAGTGCTACAACATGAATTAGCAATTTGGCTCCTAGGTATATATACAAGATAAATCCAAACGTACGTCCACACAAAAACTCAGACACAAATGTTTATAGCAACATTAGTAATAACAGTAAAAAAGTGAAAACAACCCAAATGTCCATCAGTTATTTGAATGGGTAAACCACATCTTATATTCATATAATGGAATATTATTCAGCCATAAAAAGGAAACAAAGTACTAAATTGTGCAACAACTTAGATGAATCTTGAAAACAGTATGCCACGTGAAAGAGGATAGTTACAAAAGACTACATATTATATAATACTATTCATATGAAAATTCAGGATAGGGGCATCTACAGAGACAGAAATAGATTAGTGGTTACTTAGAGCTGAATTCAGATGGGTGGATGATAGGGGAATTATAGCAGAAGTGTTTTGGGTTTTTTTAAGGTGATGAAATGTTTTAATTTTACTGTGACAATGTTTGTACGTATCTGTGACTATACTAAAAAACTCTGAATTGGACACTTTAAATGTGTAAATTCCATGTTATATGAATTATATCTCAATAAAGCTATTTTTTAAATGAACATTAAATGTCAGTTCACATCAGCTCATACCACATGGAATTATAATATAGTTGTAGCTTTTCAATTGGACACACTTAATTGGGACGTTCAGTTACTGCCTGTATTTCCAAAATGTGACCATAGTAGAAATATTCATACACTCCTTTGAAAACAAAAATACATAAGAAATAAAGGTTCTTTTTGTGAAATGAACAAAATATTTGACCTAGCCTTATGAAAATTATTTCTATTTTTCCTTTCTACTGTACTTTTAAATGTTTTTTAACTTTTGCAGGAATATTAATATGTACACATTGATTTTTATTTCTATATTCTTGGGAAATTTGGGTTTTGTAGATCAGGTTGGCTTGATTAGATGGAGGGAAACTGGAATATTGGAGAGGATCAGTTAAGGTTTCAGGGTTCCCTTAATAAATACTGCCGGTTAAACACATACACACGTGTGCATGCACACGCACACACACACACACACACACACACACACAGACAGGAGGGAAGGGCATATATATATATATATATATCCTCTAGGTGGTTTTTATATCTATCTTGCTTTTCTGGTAATACTTGCCAGAGTAACCAGTCTATTCAATACTGGTGTGCAAGCATCACGGGTTTAGTGAAACAGAAGAACCCTCTACGGAGGACATCACTTGACACCTGCTCTTTTATACTCCTCTGGAAACTGCGAGTTTAATTTATATGTGGGAAGAAGTGGAGTTCAAGAGTCTTGATTTAAAGCATTGCTCTTGAGAGTCTTTGTTCCAGATCATTGTTTCTCACACTCTAACTCGGGGTTCTGGAAGAAAGACATGATCTCTGACACAATGCTATTGAGCCTTGCCTCCCATCTCTAAATAAAGGTTAAATGACAAAGATTTGCATAAATTCAGCAATCTAATATCAACAGCTGTATTGAAACAAAATAAAACCAAGACAGTCTTGTTTTCCTGGTGAAGGCAGGGTGACTGTGATCGACGTGTATTATATTGTTGAAAATGCCATCTAATTGCTTTTTATAAAGGAGGTAACTTACTAGGCAATAAAACAGACTTACTATATAGCAATATAGTAACAGTAATCACAATGTATAGAGAGTTACTTTGGAAATCTTGAGGCACTGGTTATATTCAATCTAAGAAAGATGCCCTGGATGTTACTAAGAGGAGAAACTGCAGTTTACGTTGCCTAATATCTCACTGACAGAAATTATCCAGGGTACCCCTGATGCCCTCTCTTTGCCCAGCTCCCTCCCACATTCAGTATCTTCCATCAAGGATAAAAAAACCACGTGATTAGTGATATTGAAGGATGGGATTATACATTCTCTGCTCCTTCTGAAATACTCTTGGCTAGATCTCACAGAGAAGGTGTCATCTTGTCATTTTCTCTTGGGTTCAGCTTCTAAGAGCAGACTCTGCCCTGAGGGAGAGTGCTAGTTATTTAATTTAATCGAGAGTGAACTGTTTAGAACATTTAGCACTTTTACATGATATCTTGAAATGGAGTTTATACTTTAACTTCAGTCGTGGTGGTTTCTACGAGAGCTTCTGATCTGGCTCTAAAGTCTTTAAGGCAAGGGGGCTAAAGGTATACAATGTTGGAGCTCCTGGACTTCAACAGGAATAATGCTAGAAATGTAACAGGGAACAAAATAAAAACCTAAAGTGTCTTAATATCCCCAGGAAGTCTCTATGACCTTATACGAGAAAAGAAGCTAATGTAATCCAATACAGTGTTTTGAACAAATTTACATAGTTAGCAAGGGATACAGAGAAATAGGAATGAAATAGCAGAGGCTAAAATAGACTCCCAATTCTAGGTAGGATGTAGAAAATCACTAGAGACCACCATTCTCACCCTAACACCGAAAGTAAGTCAGGTAAACTCAAATTCAAAGGGTTTGTTTGTTTGTTTGTTTGTTTAACTATAAGAGTACAGCGGATGCTGTAACTGAACTAAAATTTAGAAAATGATTAGCTCTTTCTGGGAGGAAAGGAACAGGATACCCTCAGCTCGGGCAGAGAGGGAGGAGGATAAATCTGTCTTTGATAAGGTAAAGGGAAACTAGGAAGAATGTTTAATGGCTGTGTCAGTGCTGATAAGATGGATTAAAATACTTGGAAGCACCGAACTGAGCACACGCCCGCCCAGTAAACTGCTGCCATCAGCCCTCACGGAGCGCATGGGTACAGCGCACGGGAGGCCAGGTGCAGAACAGCAGAGCTGAAAGAAATCCTCCCTGAGGCGCCCCCCACGCACAAGGCTGTGGGAGAAACCGGCAGGGCGCTGCGGCTCTCAGCACGTACAGGACACAGCGTGGGAAGAAGAGCTGGAAAGACGCCCCTGGAGCATTTCAGGCTCTCACCGAGCGCCAGGCGCTCCCAGATGCTAGGGACGGGGTAGCAAGGAGGGCAGTGGCCCCTCAGTGTGGAGAAGGCCAGGCAAGACTGGGAAGCCGAGACAGTTCTGCCGGATCCCAAGAGATCCCCCGTGATTCAGAACGCTGGCAGTTGGGTTGTAAAGAATGCGGTAATCTCTGAATCTCACTCTTGACCAGATCTGAAGCCCTTCTAAGAGGAAACTACGGATGCTGTCTTCATACTGTTTTAAGCCAGATGTTAATAAATTGAATTGAATTTTCAAGAAAGCACAATCCCAGATTAGGCTGATTTGGCCACACATAATGAAAGTCTAACAAGGAAGGGGCGTGCTTATTTTCAGAGGAAACATTATTTATTTCAGTGTCTTCTGTTTTACAGACAATGTTTGGCAGTAACAATAATATGTAAAAAAGCAAGAAAGTGTGAACTCAGTGGGCAAGGCAGGCAATAGTCAAGGGAAGCTGACTCAGAAATTGTATTGGTGTTAACTTCTTTCATTCCTGATACCCTATTTCTGATGCTCCTGAATTTGTTTATTCATCATTTTGATTCCTAATAATTCTAGCTAAATGTTTACCAGTTTTATTGAGACACTAAAAAAATCCATGAAGATAAATTAGCAGTTGGTTCTATTTTTTCTCTATTGTTTTTGTTTTCTGTTTTGTATTCTATTTCTGTTGATTTCCATTTTATTTTACTTTTCTTTTTCCTGATTACCTTGGGTTTAATTGCTCCTCTTTATCTCTAGTTTATTAAGGGGAAATATTTGGTCATTTTTTATCACTTTTTTTTTCAGAATAAAAACATTGTTTGCTGCAAAATCTCCCTCCAGAAATCTGACAGATTTTGATGTATTTTTCATGATTATATTTAGATCAAAATAATTTCTAATGAACTTTTTGCTTTCTTCTCTGAGCCATGGGCTATTTAAAAATGTGTTATTTAGTTTTTAAATATTTGAGGATTTTCTGGATATCTTTGTATTATTAATACTTTGCTTGGCTTGAATGATAGTGTTGTTTGAATCTACTACCCCCTTGCTGGTTTCCTGCCTACTTGTTCTGCTAAAGATTGAGAGAAGGCTCTGACTATGATTACGGATTTCTCTATTACATTCTTCTCTCCTATCATTTTTGTTTCACATATTTTGAAGCTCTGCTACTTAGGTATATCCACATTTAGGATTTTTATTTCCTCTGGATTAATTGACCAGTGTTATCATTGTGAAATGACTTTTAAATTTCAAGTGATTTTCTTATAGGCAACATACAGTTGGATCTTGCTCTAAAAATAAAATTCTGTGTGAAAATGTGCCTTTTAATAGGAAAGTTTGGACTATTTTTCTTTATTTTTCTTTTTTTATTGATGTATAGTTTATAATGTGCCTATTTCTGTAGTCTATTCATATTTAATATGACTATTCATGTTATTAGATTTAAGTTTCTCTACTTGAAGTTGCTTCCTATTTCCCTGTTATTTCTTCCTTTTTTCTTATTTTTAACTTCCTTTGAATTAATTTTTAAGATAATTCTACTATATCACCTTTTTTTGTCCTATTCGCTCTAACTCTTTACTGTTATTTTAGTGGGTGCTTCAAGGTTCATAGTATAGACCCTGATCAGTCTACCTTTAAGTTATAGTATTTCACTGATAATACAAGAACCTTAAGCCTTTATACAGTTAACCCATGAATAGCAGGGGGGTTTAGGACATCAGCCCTTCATACAGTAGAAAATACAAGGATAACTCATTGTTGACCCCCCTGTCTCCATGGTTCCTCTGATTCCTTAGATCTACACCAATGAATTCAACCAATCATGGGGCGTGTAGTACTGCAGCATTACTGTTAAAAAAAAAAAAAAGTTGTTTATAAGTAGAACCTGCAGTTCAAACCCATGTTGTTCAAGGGTCAACTTTTCTTCCAATACACTTCTGATCTTTATGCTATTGTTGGCACAATGTTTATCTCTATATATGCTATAAATCTCATAATATACTGATTGTGGTTTTGTTTAAAGAATTAATTATCTTTTAAACAGAATAGCCAAGACACGGCAGCCACCTAAATGTCCACTGACAGATGAGTGAATAAAGGACTTGTGGTATATATATTATACAATGGAATACTACTCAGCCATAAAAAGAATAAAATAATGCTATTTGCATCAACATGGATGGCCCTAGGGATCATCATTCTAAGTGAAGTAAACCAGAAAGAGAAAGAAAAATACCGTATGGTATCACTTATATGCAGAATCAAAAAAAAAAGATCAAAAGAGGTCACTGTGAACTCATCTACAAAACAGTAATAGACTTGCAGACATTATAAACAATCTTACAGTTATGCAGGAAAGAGTGTGGGAGTATTGAGATTTGCAAATGTTAGCCACTATATATAAAAATAGATTCAAAAAATTTCTTCTGTATAGCGCAGGGAACTATATTCAATATCTTATAGTAATCTATAATGAAAAAGAATATGGAAATGAATATATGTATGTATATGTATGACTGGGACATTGTGCTATACACCAGAAATTGACACATTGTAACTGACTGTACTTCAATTTTTAAAAATAATAAAAATATTTTTTTAATTTTTAAAAATTAAAGAGTCCTTCCTGAAAATAAAACTAATATATGAAAGCAAACTTCTAATTATTACGAATGTTTTACATGTAAATTGTCTTATGTTGGGTTTTCTTAAAGGAAGTTCTTTTGAACATACAGAAGTAAAATAAAAAATTAATTGTAAAGTTTTGCTACTTTTATTCCCCCAAGTCAAATAATTTGCATATCAAAAATGTTTCTTGGAAAATTACTGTCAGGCCTAATTGCAGAAATAGCTTTTGAAATTTTAATTCAAGATATTTTTATAATTGTAGAAATAGAAATGTAGCTCTAAATTCGTGGAGCCTCTTCTGAACATCACCTTCAACACGTAAGTACACTATACATCACTAAAAGATCATTTGAAGATGGACTTTTTAGCTGGAATATTGACCTCTAAGTTAATTTTATTGTATTGGTTTTGTGTTTTTCCTAAATTTGTTGGAAAAAAAATTCTAAACACCATAATTTTAAAAGTCTTTCTAATAATTTTTTCTACATTAGAAAAATGACAGAAATATAGTAAATACTTTTTTTTTAGAAAAATAATAACTTAGCTCTTTGAAGTTTTTTATAGTTTCTGAAAGAGAATTTAATTTTATTCTCTGCATGCGATCAGACTTTTAAAATGCAGAGTATTAAGGAAATTTTTAAAAATGCATATGCCACATCAGACAGTAGATTAAATTTCCTCAAAATGTATGTTTTAATTTTTCATTATTGTCAATCACACAGTATTAAAGTTTAATATTAAAACTGTTTCAAAATAAACCTGAATATGTGAGTGTGATCTTTTAGATAACTTGAGTCAATTGAATTGAATCTTCTGAAAATAATGGACCACTCTAGATATTATAATTGACATGTTATTGTATTAATAATTATATTGAGAAATAATATTTGACATAAATGCCATTAATTGGAATATAGCAGTTAGTTAAGCTACGTGGGCATTTGAGCCATTCTTTTTTTGTTTACAGATGTGTTAATGAACTGCAATCTACATTTACATCCATAATTATAAGAGATAAAAACAACAATTTGTTCTATTCCATTTTCTAGAAACTGGCTCATAGTTAACCGTATTTGTCCAACTCTTGTGTTTTTGCAAGAATTAGCATGATAATTAGCAGCTATGATTTTGCAGATTTAATTATATTTTTGCTGTTATCTGATAATGATCTTATTTGACTTTATTTTTTAGTAATACTCTGTCTCCTAAATTCTGTGAATCAATGGACATCATCATACCTTTGTTCAAGAAATGAAATGTCCACTATGTGGCACTTGAAACACAACGTGTATTATCTCATCAAAGAAATTGTGGCTCTTGCTATCCTTAGTGCAAATCTTTAAAAGCAATGCGTTGAACCCTCAGAGGTTTAGTAAAGATGTGAATCTCTTGGTTTCAAATATACTAAAAAGCACTTTGCATTGAATTTAGTCAAGTATAAAGGCTTTCAGTCGCTGAATGCCCTTGGATTCTGCTTACACATCCACTACCCTCGTCCCTTTTATCCTGTTAACTTACATCAAGCAATTATAGTTTTATAATTGAGGTGAGACATCTTTTATCTGTGTAGCGACACATTTGGTAACTAGTGAAAATAAAAGATACTCGTCCCAGGAAAATGCTCAGGCGCATAAAAGTGTCCATGAAATTCAAGGACCCTGTAGATCTGCTCAAGTCTTTCCCTAGAGCTCACACAATAACCCAGACTGCGGCTGACCCTGGGCCAGATAATTACTAGTCACTTCAAATTGTAACTGCTTCGGTGAGAACTCTATCCAGGTCCAAATTTAATCCAGAAAGTTCCGATCACCCACCCCTCTTTCCCAGTCCCCATTACCCACCACCCCCACCCACCCCTACGTTCCCTGTGTACCTGTGATTACATTCTTAGCCATCTCGCTGATAGCGACATATACCTTATTTCCTTCTCTCCTGGGTTACAGCACAAAATATGTGTCTTTGTCTTTACCACCCATCTCTGTGTCATTCCCATGCTGTCCTCCGTTTCCTCTTCCTGATGTAAGTCCCATTTTCCTTCCTGTTCCCAGCCACTCTACACACCCTTTAAAACGTTTCCATTACATGTTCTAGAACTTCCAAGATGAATGGATAATGAGTATTGTCTGGTGAGGCTGTTCACTCTCTCACATTCCAGGTTACTCCTTTCTTTTCCCCAGAGCTGTTCTTGGATCACTCAGTTACAAAAGTCACTTTTCCTTTGGGGCTGGCTTATTTATACCACCCAGTTAGATTATAAGCTTCAGGAAGCCTTATCCTCACACGGTGTATCATCTGGGTCTGCGAACAACGCCTGCGTACAAGTCTGCCCACTAAAACAGGTGCCTTTTAGGATACATAACTTCTCTTGTGGAAGAAAAAAGCATGCATAAATATTCCTTAAGTTTTGACATGAACTGTGAATGAATATTTTTGACTTAGTGTGAGTACAAAAACTCTATTGTGTAATTCTACTTGGTGCTGAGCAAAAAAAATCAATAGCTGTATAATAAACACACGTACAACAGTGATGTCTTCTATTAGAAAATACACTTGAACTTACTGTTTATATCACTGAAATTGATTTCTGAAAAAGCCTATTTCTTCTCAGCAACCTCAAGCTAAGTACCTACAACACAATCCTACCTTACAATATTTTTAAATTAACTACAACATCTGGCTACATTTTTATCTCTACAGCATGAATACTATTTATGCACTTGATTATTCAATATAAGTTTTACAGTCTGAAGTCAACTAACTATAATCATATAACGTATATCTACAGATGTCTTTCTCAACCTCAATACCAGCAATATTGAAGATAGGCGGTCATGGTGTGTATAACCCTTAAGCTAAAGATATTTCCATGTCACCTTTTATTCTCTCTAGTACAATCTTGGACAAAAGATATACCTTGGGCTAATTTTTCTTAACATTCTCAACATATCGACATATTAACTTTTAATTAACTGAAAAAAAAGGTACACGCACACTAATTTTACCTCTTAAGGCAATAAAATTATACATTTAATGACTGCTTTATACATTAATTATGAAATGTTACCTTTGAAAAACTGAGAAATGTTCTTTATGTTTTATTTTGCTCTTGTTAACTTAGTCCAGAATCACACTATCACACTGGGCCAATTCTTTGGTCTGTTAGTTTTGCAATGGCCATTGGCCAAACACAATAACATGTTGATCTAAATTGCCAAAGAAATATGTCAAAACATCTATTGTTTTGGAAAGCACTGCTACTCTCTTTCTCTCCCTTCATTTCTTTTGAAAATTAAAGGTACCTTATTCTCCCTTTGTCTCAGTTTTGTCAAAGTCAACCTTAGCTGAGTCAGGGGCAAAGGACTGTGGTGAACACATGGGGTTTATCTACTAATTTTAGATTATGGTGTAGCCTGACTTCTTGAAACTTATAAACAAATATTTGTACTTCTTAACTGTGTCTTAAAAACATTGAGGGAAAATACTCCTTCAACCAGACTTCTTAATGATCTTTGTGGCACTGACCCAGTTCGAGCTTAATAAAGCCCCTTCTTAGGATAATGTTTTAAATGCACACAATAAAATATGAAGCTTTACAAAAGAAATCAGTTCTATTAAAACAAAGTTTCATCCATACACACTTTGTGAGGAAGTCTGCGTACCCCAGGATAAACGTACACAACTCAAGTGCCTTTCAATTAACCTTCTGACATGAAAACACTTTGACCCAGTTATCAAGTTAACCAAGTTCCATGAAAAAAGACACAGTTTCATCTTAAACAGAATGCATAACTCAAAGCAAAAGGAAATATGAAATTATTTCTTAGGACACAGTGGCTAAAGTCAGTGAGACATGAAAATATATAGAAAAGCATTTCAGAGGCAGAAACACAGTGGTGTGACCTAATTTGAGGGTAGAGATACTCATACCTTTATGGCAGTGGATGCGATCTGAATGTGGTGAAGTCTTCGAAGGGTGCTGTCCCTGTCGATGAAATAGGAAGCCGCCAGCTGATGAAGCGTCTCCAGGGTAACTGAAGAGCTGTTGGTGCTGGGATCACTTCCTTCAGACCGTTTGCTCAGCTTCCGCTTGTCCACAAAAATGGTGAGCGACTCCTCTCCTGTATTGATAATATTGTACATTATTCCACTTCCCTCTAAAAAAATCAATTCTTCAACTACCTGCAGGTGAGGAAGCCTAGATTACAGCCATAATGAAACAAAAGAGGGAGAAACAACAAACGGGCAGGGAATTTCACTTTTTTGTCATTCACCAATATTTCCCACGTACCTTAGACAAGCACCCGGGATTTTCATGGCTGTTAATACATATTTAGTAAATACCAAATAGCAAGCTTTTGCAGAACATTTCCTGTCGATTTTATTGATTTTCTCATATAGTTTCACAAACCTAACACTCAGGTGGCCCCACAGCAAATTAAGATCAGAAAATACGTAAAACAAACTCAGAATTTACTACAGATCAGCATGGCAAGCGGAAACATGACCAAACATATTACAAAACATTAGCTGTTTTCAATCGTATCTTTAAAATGGAGAGAAAACATAGATATGCATAGTTATATAAATATATGTGTTAAATTCAGAGGTTTGATAAACATGGGCATTGTATTAAAATATTGTGTGTTATTATTATGCTCCATAGGAATCCCTAACCCCCATGGAAGCTTTAGGTACTTGACAATGGAACCTGTAAGGTGAAATTTAAAGCATATCACAATTAGGCTGCAGTTTTCAATGTTCAAATGTTGACAAAAAAGTGTCGATGCCATTTCAGTTTAACATTAAGAACACACCGTCCTCAGACTTCCACATTCTTGGGGACTCTTCCAGCATATAATTGTCAGACTTGAAGCTTGCTCTCGTTCTTTCGGAAACCCATCTGTTCAGGTGGCATGATGCCCACGTACAAACTGGCAAGCCAGTTTTATAAAAGATCAAATAAGATTTTCTAGTAGAAGAGTTTGCATTTCTTCTCCAAAGTAAAAGGAATACCAATTTTAAAATGACATAGCTTAGGTGACCATCCCATCCTAAGTGACAGTTCACACTTCTCTGAAAGAGATCAGGTAAATTGATATTGGAAATAAGGTGTCAAAATGTTATTTTGGAAAGGCACATTCTCAGCTTGTATTTGGACCTCAACATACATTCTGGAAATCAAGCAGACTAACTGGAAGAGCTGAAGGGAAAAAAAGATCTCAGAACTATGAATGAATGGGTCAGATGATCAACAGCATTAGGTCATGTGCATGATAAACAGCTCTCGGTTGGGAACATCTGAAAGCAAAAAGGGAACATATATGTAAAATACTATAGAAAAGTAAGAAAAAAGTCTGCAGCAATGATTTATCCCCCAAGAAGAGGATGGAGTAGTGTGGAAATCTGAGTGAACGTATCTCTGAAAGATCGTTGAATGTGAGAATGATTTACCCGAGTGCCAAGTTGTGACACAGTCCCCAGACATCCTGCACCTGGGTCAGAAAGAATGAGAGTCTAAGAACCCATAAAGCAGTCAGGGCTATGGTCTGAATGCTCGTGCACCCCAAAATTCCTATGTCATAGTTCTGTCCTTCTGAGATGACAGTATTAGGAGATGTGACCTGCAGCAGGTGCCTGGGTGATGAGGGCAGAGCTCTCAGGGGTAGAATTAGCACCTCTGTAAAGATAAGAGACTCCTTACCCCTTCTGCCATGTGAAGAGACAAGGAAAAATCTGTGACCTGGAAGAGAGCCCTCACCCAGCCATGCTGGCATTCTGATCTCAGACTTCCAGGCTCCAGAATTATGAGCAACACATTTCTGCCCTTCAGAAGCTGCCTCGTCTGTAGTCGTTTGCTCTAACAGCCTGAGCAGACTAAGACAGCAAAAGATGTATCTTATTAGGTAAGGTTAAAAACAAAACGACAAAGATATCTGGATACAGGAAAAGAAAAAGGAAGCAGAGTTAATGATTTCTTCAGGCTAAATTTATTAAAAGAGAAAATGAAATAAGCTCAATTGTGCTAAAGACTAAAACGTGCAAATTTGCTTTAATCGCAGCATTTTTTATAAAGCAGAAAATACGTAAGATACAGTTTAAAATATACATACACTGTTAATGTTAGGAGATGCCGACACACATTTCCTAGACCTGGACATATCCAGTGAGGTAAACAGAGGTCACAATGAGATCTATACCACCTAGTTAAAAAGGTAGATCTTATAAGTAAATAGTCAACTTTATATTAATAAAAAGGGAATGAAAACTTCTTTTCTAGAGTACACAGAACATTCAGAAAAATTGGCCATATATTCTACTTTAAAATCCTCAGTAAATTAAAAAAATCTGAAGGAAAAAAGCATATCCCTTGACAAAGGCATCTCTTTGACCAAACTCTAGACAGGCTCCTGTGAGCCTATTTTGACCAGACTCCTTCCATGGGCATGTTCTCAAGAGCCCAGTTTTAGGAATAATCCTGTGAAGTGACTTTAGCAAGAATCCCCTACCTTGGACCTCTGGTCATCCTTAATATCTGACCAAATTCCTCTTCCCCCACCGTCTCCCTGATGACGCCTGATCACCCTGGTCTGCCTTCAGCAAGAATCCTGCTAGGTCTCATTAACAAGTTCCTTAGTGTCCTCTTTTTTTTTTTAGATTCCACAGGGAATTATATTCTATGTCTTGTAGTAACTTATGGCAAAAAAGAATATGAAAAAGAATATATGTATTTTCACGTATGAATGAAGCATTATGCTGTACACCAGAAATTGACACAGCATTGTAAACTGACTATACTTCAATAATATATATCTATGTAAAACAAATTACCCTACCTTCTTCGTAATTTTCCTTCCACTGACCCCCCCTACCCTGTTCATTGTCTATAAATCCCCATTTTTCCTGGTTCTGCTCAGAACTGAACTCAATCTCTCTCCCCTACTGTAAAATTTCATTGTGGTAGTCCCCCTGAATAAAGTCTGCCTTATTGTTTTTTAACAAATGTCAGAATAATGATTTCTTTAGCACACTTTCTGACTGCAATATAATAAAAATTAAAAATTGATACAAAATAAAAAAAGACATTTCACATGGAAAATATTTCTATTATATAACTCTTGAATAATAGGATAAATGAAAGCAAAATGACAAACTTCCTAAAAACACTTGAGGAAAATATTACATAATACAATGTAAGGGACACAGCTAAAGCCATGCTCAAATAAATACCCTTTTTTTTCATATTTTTAAAACTGAAGTATAGTTGAACTTATTTATGAAATAGAAACAGACTGACAGACATAGAAATCAAATAAATATTCATAGCATTAAATACGTACTTTATGTAGGTTATGAAAATACTTGAAGTAACTATGTAACTCTAAAACCAAAAAAAGTGACAAAAAAAAAGCTTTACCTTCTAGAAATTAAAAAGAAGTAACTAAGAAGATGAAAGCTAGTGCTAATGGTTAAAAAAAAAGTATAAGAGTAGAAAAAAACAAATAAATAAAAAAACAGCTCCTTTGAAGAGGAGAAAAACCAGAAAAACACACCAACAACTAGTCAATCTACTTTTTTAATAGAGATAGAAAATTATACAATTAAATAACAAAGTAAACTAAATGGATATTTTAAAATAAATATTATTTTGTAAAACTTTTGCAAATAAGCTTAAGTGTCACAGAACACCTCCACCAAAAAAAAGAAAAAGAAAAAGAAAAGGAAAGAAAAAAATCAATAGGCTTAAATGGCTTCACAGGGGGGTTTTGCCAAAACCCTAAAGATCAAAAAGTCTGATATCTCTTAAAATGTTCCCAGAGGATATGAAATGAAAGAAAACTTTAGTTAATTGTAATAAATTGACTATAACATCGAACAATTATCTGGAAAAGATTATACACACATAACAATAACAATAAACATTAATGCAATTTAGTATTATTGATGCAAAATCATAAATAAAGCAATAGTAAACAGTATCCCACAGTAAGTTTTAAAAAGATATATCTGATAACCAAATAGGATAATTCTAGGAGTGCAAGGGTGGTTCAATACTAGGAAACCATTAATATAATTCAGCATATTAACACATCTAAAAAGAAAAACTTTGATCGCCAGTAATGCCTAAAAATGTGCCTGATAAATACTTGTACCTATTGCCGATTACTTTTCAGTAAGTTAGGAGTCAGTGGAAAATTCCTTAAAAGGACAAGATATATCTAATTTTCAACCTAAAAGCCACTATCTTATTTAATGGAAAACCCAGAAGGCATTTCCATTAAAATCAGAGCCAGACAAATAAATTGGTACTACTTTTTGACACACTAATAAACACATTTAAATGCAAATATAGACAAGAGTACCTGCGATTAGAGTAACAGCGTTAAAAACAAAAAAACACTTGGAACTCTTTGCAAATAGCATGATTATTTATCTGAAAAACTCAAGAAAGTCAATGGACAAACTACTACACAAGTAACAGAACTTAGTAACATTGAAGAAAGTAATAAAAAAATTAACTCAGTAGACTGACATATACAAAAAATAATTTGTTAGAAGTTATGATGGATTAGGGCATAACATTTAAAATACCAAGAAAAAGGCAAAACATACTGCAAAACCACTCCTGAAAATAACAAAAAGACTGATAAATGGCATGGTACTTTCCTCTGAACAGGAATATTACAAGTTAAAGTGTATCATCAGCTTTCCTTAAGTTAATTTATAAGTTTAATGCAATCTTATTAAAGAACCAACATGTCAGTTTTCATTTGTTTCATAGACCTAGTGATGATAGTTATAAATTTTCTAGGGAAAAAATAATCAAAGGAAAGTCAACAGAAAGAAAACTTTCCAAAAGAATAGGAAAGAGTGAGATGCCTTAATATACATGAAAATGTATATAATTAAAATGAATGCATATTGTAAAATGTATATAATTGAAACAGTGTAGTATAGAAGCATAAATAGACTACTGGAAGAGAAAAAAATTTTTTAAACAAGTATATATTAAAATTTAGTACATGATAAGGATAGACTATTAATTTAATGGGGAATAGTGGACTTTCTAATAAATGACATCATGACACTGGAATAGCCATTTGCAAAATAAAGGATATAATTGTATCTGAGAAGATATTCCAAACAAATTGGAGACGTGAATATTTAATAAAATGAAACCAATGGACTAGAAAAAAATGAGTGAAAATGCAGGAATGGGAAGAGTATTCCTAACTATGACTAAAAGTCCAAAAATAATTAAATAAAAGATAGATGCATTTGACAATATAAAAAGATATTTGTTTTTTCTAGCACAAAACACCCTAAGTAAATTTTGTGTTGGGGAGAGATGTTTGCAACGTACATAATGGACAAATGGCTAATACAGCTAACATTCCAAAGGCTCCTAAAAATCAAGGAAAAAAATGATGTAAGATTCAGGCAGGAAAAAAAAAATAGGAAAAGAATGTTGAGATAAGGAGAGTAAAATGGCCCATATAAATTTGAAAAGATATTCAATTGATGCCAATAGTATGAGAAATGCAAATTTAAAATATGTTAATACATCACATCGCTATTATGGAATTTGCCAAAATTCAAAAGTTGGACAAAGTTGGCAAGCTTGTTGGCAAACTGGAAGGAAACAGCCCTCTGATATATTGCTGCTCGACTGCAAATGCTACAACTATGGAGAGAAATTTGGCCATAGTTAGTGATAACTGACTCCACAGTACTACTTTTAAGAATCTATCCCAAAGAAACAGTGGCTCAAATATGCAAAAGGTTTCTAATTGTGGCATTTTTCTAATATGTACAATAACACAACTGCCCAGTCAATAAGAATAAACTACGTTACATACATACAGTAAAATATTGTGCAGCCAAAGAAAATAGTGAGGATTATTTCTGCACACAAATACGATCAAAGCAATGATTGCACAAAGTGGGATTTTTTTTTTATAAGAGGATGATACAAATATATTGAAGGACTTCTTTTTATTTGGAAAAAACAAAAACACTGGAAGAATTAACCAATATCTTAGATCATTATTTACCTGAAAGGAAAAGGAGAGATCAGAATGGAGGGAGCACTTTTGGAAGGAAAACTTCTCTGAATATACCTTCTTACAGCTTTTTAAACACTGGAAAGATTTTTTTTAAGATTTTGTTTCATTATAAAAATCTATCAAATCAAATAGAAAAAAGACAACAATCCCTAATAATTACAAATGGAAGCCAATGTTACTAATTGTTTATTGTTTGGAAAAGTAATTATTTTAAGTGACTTAATGAGACAGGAAGAGGGCAGGGCACAGCCATTCAAGGAATGCTACAGCAATTAACATCAAAATGGTGAAAGATTCCACCCTCAGGAGGCCTTGAGGCTCAAGATGGTGGGAGATTTAACTTCTAGTAGACCTTGAGCTCATTATACGCCCATTGTAATATATTAACATGGTGAATAACATGCCTACAGGCACCATGGCCGTCCCAAGGCTAGCCACAAAAGGTCAAAGAGTGGGAAATGGCCAACTTCCTGGGAATCCCAGCCCCTTCCCCAGGCTAGATAGACTGGTCCTTCCACTTTTTGCATATGAAGCCACTGAGCCCAGAACAACTGGCAACATGGTGCCTCGCAGCTGCCTCTCTCTCTCTCTCTCTCCATTGGGGAAACAGCCCACATTCTCTCAATGGAGTGTGTACCTACTTTCAATTTGAGCACCCAACGCCTACACATTGTGGCCTTTCTCTTGCCTTTCAATGTATCTCTCTAAATAAATCTACCTTTACTCAACTGGGGCTCGCTCTTGAAATCCTTCCTGCACGAAGCCAAGGACCCACACTTGGCGGGGCACGTCCCGGGGCTCAACCGAAGCCTGGCCCTCCTCACGCCCCACATCTGTTTTCCCTGCATCATTAAGAACACAGTTTTTTGATGGGGGGGAGGAAAAATAATGCTGTAAATCTTAATATACTTTTACTAATTTCACTGTTTTTTATTTTTTAATTTGAAGGATGTATGATATTGGAGAGAGGAAGGCATGAGTTTTGGAGTCAGGTCCATGTGAGGGCCTATCGGCTCTCGCCCGCGGTCCCTCTGCCTGCTGGCTCTAGGACTTGGGTAAAGTCACACGTACTCTAGCATTTCCATCTCTAACAACAGACACGATATCCCACTCTCAACTGTTTGAGAAGATTAAACAATACAATTCCTCTATAGAGCCAGGCAGAGCACGTATAACGTGTACAATAAATGCTGATTTCCTCTTCTTTCCTTTTTTTTAGGGCCCCACAGTAAATGACAGGTTTTTAACTTTTCATAAGTTAGAATTTCACAGATATTAAATTTTACCACAGGAACCTGGGCTTAGTCAAAATTGTTTTCTAGTAGAACATGTAATCAACATATATGGGATTATTAAAGACAGTAGTTGGTTATTCTTTTCAATAACCAGATAAAGAGACACCATTCATACATTGCTGGTGGTTCTTCTCCACAGTGGAACATTACTCCATGTAGGCAACAGCTTTTGCTGCAGTGATGTGTGTGAGGCAGCTTAAATCTGCAGTTTAATGATCATAATTGTTCTTTCATGAATGCTTTGTTTTAAGCCCTTATTTCCAAGAGACCAGACAACTAGGTGATGTAAGCTGGCTAGCCTGCGCTAAATTTCAAGTTTTGTAAATCACAGAGTGTTAAATAGCTAAGATATTTTGACAATGCCACTCAACCTAGGTGGAAAATAAGCCTATTTCTTTCCTCCAAATGATCTATTTTTTAAAATTACACACAACTACTATGCTTTCATGATTTTCATATCTTC
The DNA here is from genome assembly GCF_048773025.1 of Camelus bactrianus. Lineage (NCBI taxonomy): Eukaryota > Metazoa > Chordata > Mammalia > Artiodactyla > Camelidae > Camelus > Camelus bactrianus. The sequence goes on along the minus strand of NC_133561.1, from coordinate 7,908,582 downwards.
ATCTCCTTTGAGAATTTTACAATCTGTCTCAAGAAAGAAGAATGCATTCTCAACTTTAATTGCAAATCTCTCTCAAGTATTCAGTTACACAAGTTCACCAGACTCCTATGAAAAGAAAAAAAATACAATATTCAGATTTGAAAATGGAGGTATTATTCAATCAACTAAAAAAATTGGTGTTCAAATGTCATCTTTATTCATATTTTTTAAACCAAATGAAGCTCATAAGCATGACATGAGTGCCAAAGGACATCCACAAATTTTGTAAAAACTAAATGTGATTTTGAAATGATTCAACATTCTGAGCCCATCAGAAAGTGAAAAGGATTAATGATTGTAGATATAAAAAGATGTGATTATTTCACAAAGAAATCATGCAGCTGTGCCTTTTACAACTAAAATGCTGTGGTAGTTTATGGACATTAAAAGCACACAGAGAAGGATGCTTTCATAGAGAATGAGAGACAGAGGACAATAAAACAACAACAAAAAAATCAGGACTTTAATGTTACCCTATGATTAATTCATAGGGTAGGATTAGGTACCCTTGATATGTTGTGGAACTCACAATTAGGTATTTTTCTGTCCTGGTTTTCAAGTCCTCTAGAGTAGGTCCAGGACAAACAAAATTAAAGAACTTTCATATTATTATGTTTCTACTTGGATTTTCTCAATTTGCATTCTCATGTAGACAGTCATAGAGGATGGAGGTAATGCTTTAGAAATGTTAGAACGAAAAACAATGGATAACAGAATGAGTAAAAGAATCCTGCGGATAAATCAGTAAGATGATGTGGCAGATTGTTCTCTGTAATTTTTTTTTAAATCATGGATGCAACATAACACGGATGAATGGTCCATTGTCAGGAAAACAGTGAACGATCCCTTTTAACCTGGATTGAAGATGAAAATGTTTAGGAATACATTCAAGCCATGTATGCCATGATTCAGTGCAAGTTTTGAGAGGCATCAGAAAGTTATACTGTTTTTTTGGTTTCTTTATTTTTGCTTTTGCTCTTCAGCAGGAGGACACTATGCTCCACAGATGGCCTTCCTAATCTTGATTCCCTGAATGAACAGCAGAATCACAGGGGATCCACCATCAAAACATATAATATTAGGGAGGCACAACCATTATAGTCATGATGCACTGAGATTTGAGGTTATTTCTTTTTTTAACTGCAATGAAGCTAACTCTTGGATGTTGCCTGTATTTTATTTATTTTATCACTGCTGCTGCCCTTGGGCTAGTACAGACTATACCTTTCCATCCAGCAAAAGAACATGCATTTATGGCAAATGTCTTTCTGGTCCCTGTACCTCCTTATGCCTGAAGACCTTATTGTGAATATCTGCTCTGCTCTTGTGTCAGTTTTACTTATCAAAAACTGCTATTTGTATAGAAATCCTTTGCACAGAAATAACCAGTGCAAACATAGCATAAGAATAATTATGGATTTTACTTCTGATGTATCCTTTCAGCTCAAAAATGTTACCCTATTTTTGGTAATAACAGACGACATTATTCCTTGTGCTAAGTTTTTACCATATTTTAAGTATCATTGTCCTTTTGAAATTTTATTTCACTTTTCACAGCGTTGACTTTCCTTTCACTACTAATGATCATTCTTCCCTAGCTTAATGTGCTAAAAAGGTGTGTATCCTGACAATATGTATCTTTCCACTTATACAGTGGTGTAGAAAAAAGGCAATGTCTTAGAATCACATAGAAGAAAAGAAAATCCTAGAAAAACAGACCTCTGACCAGGAGCAGAGCCAAATATATAAAGGTAGTAAAAAACAGACATGTTGGCTTAACACCAATTGGCATCTGCAAGATATTATGGGAAGGAAATAACCAGCCCATACGGCTTTGACAAAGAAACATGATACGCTTTGCAAAGCACTCCAAAGGAAAGCAACTGATCTTATGATTATTAACAGTCCCCTCCACCCAAAAAGTAAGTCTGAAAAATCTCTGAACAAAATTACCCAGTTACGGTAGTCTGCATAGAACAATGACATGAAGAAAGGGGAACTGGAAACATGTAGTTCCAAGGTTAGATGGAACCGGACATACTGTGAATGAAATGCAATTAAGTTACTTCCATTTTGGAGCAATTACAAACAACGCTATAATGAACACTTTGTTCTGTATTGGTACAGACTCCTGCTAGTATTTTGGTAAGCTTAATTCTCAGAAGTGAGATTTCTAGAACAGTTAAATACACTCTAAATTTACATAGATACGCTAAATAGTGCTGTTCAAACTTAATGTGCAGATAAATCACCTGGAGATCTTGCTAACATGTAGATTCTGATTCATTCACCGGGGATGGATTTGGAGATTCTGCATTTCCAACAAGCTCCAAAGGGATGCTGACGTTGTTGGACCATGGTCACACTCCAGTAATGAGGCTCTGAACCACAGCAAAACGTATTACCAATCTAGATGTCTGTCTGTGTCAGTGACCTACAGGTTCCTTTAAAGTAGGTCCTGAATCTTTGCGCTTTTATAGGTAACTCAGCACGTATTTTTCAAACAAATGGGCAGGTGACTTATCTCTATCTTATCAAAGGGCCATAAGGAACAAGAAAAAAACATAAGCAAATTTATGAAATTCTAAAACGTAGCATTTATCTTTGGACTGAGTTCTCGGGAATGCCATTATTAAGATCTATGGACACAGCAATTTCAATTTCATTTTCTTCGTTGTTATCTTAATTATTATTTTTATACATGGGTTCAAATCATTTTAATAGATAACTGCCTTAGTAAACCACTAAAAGTTAAACAGCCATATTACTTTAATTTCAAAGTTTTTATTTTATTTAGCAGAGAAACATGAGGGAGAGGAATAGAGAGACAGAAAGAGAGAGACAGAGACAAAGAGATGAATTGACATAATTAATCTTAAGTGGTATGAGTATGAGTAAATATTTAGTTTTAAATCCTAGTATAGTGGTCTTTTTTCCCCATCTGGGACATTATTTTAATAATTCCCTGGGATTAAAAAAGCTTCTGAAAAGAGTTCTTTTCTTTCTTTCAGTTCTTTTTTCTTAAATAGAATATGCATTCTAATAGAGGAAATAGTTGCATGTATTTGCAAGTAATTATTCATATTTGCTTAGGAAATAAATTACATATATTTTGGCAGGTGAATTTCTTATTATGTTGCAGTTAAACTAAAGCAAAAGGCAGTTGTACTTCCTAAGAAGAGACCAAGTGAAATAAGAATGACAGCTGTTAATCGATTTTGGAAGGTGATGCATGACAAAGACTTTAAAACTGTCTGTGCATACTATATATGTAAATTGCATAGCGAAAACTGAGAATTGAGTGTTTTTGAAATTAAGTGAGGATATTTGGATTTCCTATACTTATGAGGATCCAAGAACATAGGAAAAAAATCTAAATATTCTACCATATTGAGATATACACATGAAAATATATCATAAAACTTTTGAGCTAAACAAAATGACCTTGCAGGCATAGTTATACACTATGCAGTCACCAAGATAGTATTCGTTAATATTAAATAATTATCCTAGTAAGGTAGTATTACTCTGGACCTCAAGCATGCATTTTTTTCAATCCAACAATGAAGAATATATTTTCTGTATTTAACAAAATTAAATATCTGACAAAATACCTAAGTTGAGCAATATGATAACCACAGACACATTCTCATAAGAATGTGCAGGAGAAAATTGCCATGAATGAACATGCAAGTGAAAAAAAATATTGTTAACTATTCTGCTTACAATTTAATGATGGCTTTTAAAACGCTGCACATTCAAAACCAGTGGTCAAAAATGGAACTGTTTTTATGAGGCTCAGAAGGAAACATATTCTTTACAGTTGTAAATGAACAAATCTAAATATATTTGCTCCTAGAATGAATTTTGTTCAAAAAAAAAAAACCCTCTCTATTAGGAAAAGAATACTTTGGAGGGAAGGTGTTCTGCTTAAGCAGTCCTCTCTCTAGGTCCACAATCCTGACTCCACCCACAGAGGTGCAGTGAGTTAACAGAGAGGCTAAATATAGGACAGGGACCAGCATGAGTAACCCAGGCTCTGCTCTTCCTCCTCTTTAGGATGTGCTATCAGGAGAGCAGAGCGCCCCCTTCCGTCTAAAGAGAGCCAGGTCTCACCCAGCAGGTCCTACATTCTCACATGACTGTGGGTGGCTCAGGCCTTTGACTGTGACTGGTTGGACAAGTCTGTGCAATTCTGGATATGAGGATGAGGTCATATTTTAAATTATTATAAATATTTTGTTATAAACTTCTTATAAATGTTTAAATGATTTTTTTTTTTTTAATTTTCCTCTCCCTTAGTCTTTTTGTATTGATCCCAAACCCTGATCTGGTACTTTTTATAGCAGGCATCCTCCCTCTCTTTGGTAAGTCCAACAATTTTGAGGTTTTTTTTTTTTTTTTTTTTTTTAATTTCCATCCATTCTTTTTTTTATATTTCTAAATTCAGTACACAGATACACTTTATTTCAGTGTTTGTCATATATTGTATTATAATGAAATATATTATAAAAACAGTCATGAAATATATTCCATAGCTAGGAATCAATATATCCCAGGAGTGCAATCTTTTTCAAGATTGATTCCTCAAATTGAATAGCTTATTTTAGATTTTTAAACAGTGATGGAGTTGAGATAGCATTAGCCCAAATAGAAGCAAGCTAAATTACTATATTGATAAATAGTCTGGAAACTATAAGATGAAATAAATGGGGAAAATGATGTATACTGAAGAAGGTTTTTTATAATTTATTTTTCCCTATAGGAAGATAATTCAATCACTGGCTTTATCTATCATAAAATATCCTATTAAAGGCTTCAAAGATGCTATCCCATGTTTTATGTCTAAGTCAATAATATGATGTACTAAATAACTCTTGGGGGAAAAAAAGACATTTTTCATTTCTTTCCTCTTCATCACTTTAATACTGGTAGAGAGTATTTTACACTCAACTTGTTTTGAAAAATGTTTCAATTTAGTTGAAGATCTAGTTACTTAGAAAACATCTACTTACAAAATAACTAGCTTTTTATTAGAAATGTTTGCCTCCATACATGACATCCTCAATGTGTTAATATTAGAGTTGTCCTCAGTCTTGGTCAATTAAGGTCAGACAGACCGAATATTTGCTCAAGTTTTAAAGAAATGGAGTAATACAATTACATGTTCAGTCAGGTAAAACATACCAGGCTAAAATATACTTACAGCAACAAAAAAGGTTTAGTGTAATTTTAATAGTAATAATTTTTAAACTCCCTGAAATCAACCTAGTATATATTTTAATTGCAAATAGTTTATATCCTTAAGCTACTTAGATAATTTCATGCATTTTAGCAGAATTATTAACATCACCCAAAGGGGAGATTCCTGAAGGAAAACTAAGTAACATTTAAAGAAAAAAGAATTCCAATAGAGAACACCAGGAACACAAAATCCAAGAAATAGTCAGAGATCAGAAGGCAAGTGAGGGTGGCCATCTTATTCGTTCCTCCTCACCATTTAAGAAAGTGACTGAACAAGACTTTTTTTTTTAACATTTTAGAAGCTTTTTAAATTTTTTTATTTTTTATGTATAGTCAGCTTATAGTGTATTAATTTCTGGGTGTATAGCATAGCATTTCAGTTATATATATATATATATATATATATATATATATATATATATATATATACACACACACATACATATATTCCTTTTCATATTCTTTTTCATTATACGTTACTAAAAGGTATTGAATATAATTCCCTGTGCTATACAGTAGAACCTTGTTGTTTATCTGTTTTATATATGGTAGTTGGTATCTGCAAATCCTGAACTCCCAATTTCTCCTTCCACCCCCCTCCTTCTCCTCTAGGAACCATAAGTTTGTTTTCTGTGTCTGTGAGTCTGTTTCTGTTTTGTAAATAAGCTTCATCTGTGTCTTTTTTAGATTCCATATATAAGCGATATCATACAGTATTTTTCTTTCTCTTTCTGGCTTACTTCACTTAGTATGACAATCTTCAGGTCCATCCATGTTGCTGCAAATAGGATTATTTCATTCTTTTTGTGGCTGCATAGTATTCCATTGTATAAATATACCACAACTTCTTTATCCAGTCATTTGCCTATGGACATTTAGATTGCTTCCACATCTTCATTGTAAATAGTGCTGCTATGAAAATTTACTCCAGTTATTTAAAAGTCTTTTGCGTGTATCTAATTCAAAAAGATACATGCACAAGACTTTTAAATAAATGAATTAATTTTGAGAGAGCATATTGTCACCATTCAATAATTAAACTGAAGAAGTGATTTACCACAAAGGCTTTAAACAAAAATGTATAAAACAAAAACTATCTCAAGACAACCATGTGGCGTCCATAATGCCAAAACAATGAAACAAATCAATAATTCAACATAATTTTCCTACTACGGAACAAAAATGTCCTGGAGAATCATCTGTACTTTCTGACCTCTTCTGCCTCACCCCTGGCCCCCACCGTCCCTTTCTTCCTTTATTACTTGAAGAATATATTTTATGTTCTGAAGTTCTTCTGGGTACTCTGCACTGCTGATACAGTGGTAGTGAAACCTAGTATGTGTTTCAAGACCACTGACCTTTCTAAAAGGAGATGTGATAAAAATAATTTAATTTTCACTTTTGCTTCAGGTTTTATTGCATTAATAACCATTGTCATTACTAAGCCAAACAGACAGAGCTCTCCCAGCGTCAGTTGTCACAATTACAGGGATATTTTGTCACTGTTTTGCCATTCACACTGCTGTAATGCCAAGAGCAATAGCAGAAATGCACTGCGTGTTTATGCCGAGGACACGTTCCCACGCTTACACTGATCTTCCCGTGATGCCGTCACACAGGTGTTACTCTCTCCCTTTCCATGAAAAGAAACTAAAACTTGGTGAAGTTACAACAGTTTTTAAAGTCTCGCAATTATTTTAAAGGAGTCAAGATTCAACAGCAACTTTGATTTCTTTATCTTATTAGTTTAGCATTGTTCATTTTCGGAGGAAGGTAACAGAGAGTGTGTATTCATGGCTAGTCTTTTCTGTCTGCCTGGACCCCCAACATCTTCCACCTTTAATTCCTTAACGTTACATGGCAGACTTGTTTCTTTGGTGTGTACAGGGATCTGCTGCTCCATTTCCACCCTCTCCAGACCCACCCACCTGCTCTCACTTTTGCCCTGATTCTCTCCAATTTTGAATCTATTTGTTTAACTGACCCGTTTTGCACCTCTGGATTTGCTTCTCCCATTCAGTCTTCTTCCTGAATTAGATCTCAGTTATCCTCTGTATATATCATCATGTTGACATCTATCTCGTGGACTGAGTTGCCTCAGCCTCCTAGCAAAGTGGGGCTCCACTCATTTATCCATTTAACAGATATTTCACGAGAACCTATCGTGTGCCAAGTACGATTACAACCATGGGGTAAAGTGGTAACAAATACAGGAAAGGTTCTTGTTTTCAAGAAAATATGCAAGATTGGCAGATAATAAACCAGGAAACAAGTAAATAAAAGATTTTCACATCATAACAAATACTAAGAAGGCTGCATAGTCAGATTTTGAAATAGTAGAGAATATTAGTGATCTTTGGGCACCACTGCTGGCAAGGTGGCCTGGAAAGGACTCTCTGAGAAACTAACATTTGAGCAGAAAAAAGGTGAAGTTTTATTCTGGCTGAAAAATAGAGCAAGATGAATGAGGAGGGAGAAAAGATGAGGTCTGAGATGAAAGCCAGCGGCAGGTCATTCACGTGGCACCTTATAAACCACAGCAAGACATTTGGATTTTAAGTGGCTAATTTTGATTGAAACAGGGAATGCTTTGACACAATTCAAGTTTTAAAAGACCTTACAACTTGGTGGTGGGTGCATATTCTGGGAGAACCATGATGGTGACGTGGTGTAGGGACTGTTGGGTGGAAGACAGGAATGTGTTTGATATGGGACATGTTCTGGAGGGATAAACTGACATGACTTGGTGACAGACAGGACTGGCAGGTAAAGGCGAAAAAGGACACATCCTGTAAGACTGGGAAATGAAGAGCAGGTGGCCTTTTATGCCACCTCACCACTGGTGTGAACCAGCCTACCTTCCGTAAACTTACTGAGAAGCTGGCAAGGGAGCAGGGAGTCACTGTTTTCACGGCTTTCCCATCCGATTTCATCCAGTGCTCTTTCTTAGAGGAAAGAGTACCATCCATTTTTAAATGGAGTGTCTGGACATTCTTTAAAGTCCTACCCAAAATTAAATGTATGGAATTCTGGGATATTTTTAAGTTTTAGGAAATGTCATATCCTTCCTATTACACATCACCTCCCCCCAAATCATTTCAGTGTTTTCAAAAGGCTGACCTGTACATCGCATGATCAAACACGCGTTTACTATTAAACCACACTGAGGAGACGTGACGTTATTAGTCTCTATTTTCACCTTATACATCTTAATTGATATTTGTTTCTGTTTTCATATCATTTATCAACCACAGGCAGAAATGTTAAAAGAGCTCTCTAAATGTAATTTTAGAATTTCAACGTTTACTTCAGGACCTTTCCTCCTCTCAATCACCAGAAGTCCCACGTGTGATTTGATTGCTCATTAATCAATTTTTAAACAAAATTTGCCCCATTACCTTGCATTATAGAGTGTAATAACTGTCTATATTTAATTCATGCTATTAGATTGTAAACTGCTTTCAGGCAGAAACTAAATGATAATCGTCTACCTCACCACTGTGAACACCATCCAAGATATTTAGTAATAACTCAATAAATGTGTCGAATAAGTTAATGAATGAAATTCAGGATTATTCAAACTGCAGCTATGTGGATTAATCAACACCTTTCCTCGAGTGACACAGGTTTATGCACAAGCACACACAGGCACAAATATTTTCAAAGAGTCGTACCTCCCAGAGTAGCAGATAGCAAGAAATGTGTCCCATATTTCTTGATAAGGTTTTCTGTGATTTGCTGAAGGGTAGGCCGACGTCCCAAAAGTCTTATGTTGCGGAAGAATTCAGGGGCAAGAGGCAGAGGGGAGCCAAGGAAATTTCTTCTCTCAACTGCAAGGTTATTTACTTTCCAGCGGCCAAACTCCCTGAAAAGCAAATTTATTTTTATTCATAAATACATAATCTATCTGAATGTTTTCGTTTGAAAAGTTCACTTGGTAGCTTAGCTGGGGTCACTACATGACAATGATTCTGGCTTGTAATAATACTTCCTGTGCGATGAGCAGGAGAAGCAATGTTTGTATATCATTTATGTAACTGGAGGAACTATTCTGAAACCAAGTCACGGAGAGGAAAAATAAACCACTTCAACAGCCTCCACTGATCTTGTTTCCCAAAGAAAGATATAGTCATAAAAAATGATTTCATTATGTACGGAATATTAACATAGAATTATTTTTTTAAAAAGGAAACTAAGGTAATCTTTTATCATTTTCCAATGGAAATTGGAAAAAGAACAGATTTATTTTCATCACTCTAATGATTCCTTTCTTCATGCAGGGTACAGCGGGAACTTGTAAGACCTCAAGGATATTAAGGAGCTGCGGCAGAATTTTTAAAAATATGATCAAAAGATAAATGGTTTTTTTATAATAACTATTGTTTACCACATATTTTGAAACCGAAATTTAACTTCATGAGCAATTTTTCAAGAATGCAAAATGACGTTATGGGTGGATTTCGTCAAATTAGAGAAATGGCAAATATGGTTATAAAAGACTTATACCGTAAAATAATTGCACATTTATATTGAGTTAAAGTCAACCTAACCACACTTTAGAAAATAACTATGGTGAACTGGATTGCCTGATATCAACTCTACAGATTTTTTTTCTGAGCAGTGGTCTGATAAAAATCTCAAATACCCTCCACAGGGAAGAATTTCCCTCTCCTAGACTTCTCCTAGGTGTGTTATTTAACTTTGTAAGTACTTAGCAAATAAAATGTTGATTAAATATTGTACAAATGTGTGCCATATTTATATTGTTGCCTCCAAAAAATGCCTGCAAGACAGTACCAAAACGTGCCTGATACACACCTGTGAAGCAGATCCCAAATGGAATTCACATTCTAGAGAACGTTTTAAAAATAAACAAAATTAACTTATTTAAACATGCGAAATAAAATTTTTTTAAAATTCAGATTGCGATCGGTGCTGAGACAGCCTGCTGGGGTAGGCGGTAGGGCGGGGGACAGTAGGACCTTATTTTATTTTAAGTGACCAGAAAGGGGAAGTCGGGCGAGCTGGTGTTTGATACATAGGCCATTGCTAACAGAAAAATAAAAGAGCCTAGTGGTGGGGAGGCACGGAAAAGATTTACACAGAATGATGAGGAACAGTAAAGACGTCCAGGACCAAAAGGCATGTTCCTGACAGAGTCTCTGAGCATGAATAATTCGGGCCCGCGGCGCACAGTTGGCGGCCAAACAATCCATCCAGTCTTTTGGAAGCTAATTGTAAGGTAAGATTCACCGAAGAGTTGGGGTAAGGCTTTGGCCTGAAAATAAGTCCGCTTGGTGTTTCCTTCATTGAGAAGCTCTTGCTCTGGCCTCTGTAAATCTGCTGATCCAGTTTTCAAGAGCACTGTTCTCAAACCTCAGCACCCATTAGAGTCACCTGGAAACTACCCCCCCCCCCCACCGAGTTCCTGACTCATTAGAACAATGGAGGAGGAGGTCAAGAATTCGCATGTTTTAACCAGCAGTGCTAATCCTGCTAGTCAGGGGACTCACTTTGAAGAACACGGATTAGATAATTCGGTATTTAGATTTTAAACTTTACTCAAAGCGCTCCCTTTTCAGTAAGTGTAGGGCTACACTGGATTACAGATTACTGGATTTATTACTTCCTGTTTCCTCAGAAGAGAGTAAAAATGACTCTGTTATCTTTCCAAACCTGATTAACATCAGTGACTTTGGTTATGTCTTTCCATCCTATAGAAATTTACCTGAATTTATGTGTGTGTGTGTGACACATATGTAGAATACATATGTAAATATATATTCAGAATTGTGAAGGAGAGCATTTAAAGTAAAATATTTAAGTTTTAGCATTTTGTGATGTAAAGTATAAAGTACTATAATGCTTCCAAGAAGTTATCTATTAAACCGTAGTCTACATAATAGTTGCTCATTAATTTTAAAACTTTACCCTGCAACATTTACTTTTTTATTTGCTGAAAAAACTTTATAATTTCATTAAGGGAGAGTAAGATAGCTTGAACCTAAAATTGTGGTGTAAATTTTTCAATGGTTTAAATTACCAAAATTTATAAACTCACACATATATATTCATAAATTAAGATGTGAATTGCTAAGTGAATTAACTGGATTTCAAATAACCAGGAAGACTGTTTCAATGGTGATATTTTACAACCCATATAAACTCCTTCTTAATTGCAAAGTATTCCTTGCTAGAAGACTGTGTGTAAAATACATATTGAAATAGTGCGATTCTAGCCTCTCTTTTTTTAACAATTAATAAATACATAATACCAACCTGTGATCTATTCTGACTTGAAATATTTGCAACTTTCTTTTGTTTGCTCCTCTTAAATTTGACAAAGAATAGATGCCATAAGAAAGAGCTATGACAAATCATGTTCCAGAAATCAGCTTATAACATTAATGTAACGAGAACATTTATTAATGGTTTACAATTTATTGTCACATCTACCAGAAATCTTGCTAGTCATATAGATGAGTGGAAGAAAACCTCTGAACTTCAGGGTTCAAAAATTATACTACGCGAAATACACGCAAGAATAAACTGCAATTTAAAGGTGTTACAACATTTTTATGTGCAAAAATACAAGGGTTCCAGTAGCTTATTTGGCATAACCCCTCTGATATAAGTGTTCCTTGATATAAGTGTTCCTAATCTAACTCACTTGGAACATGTTTCCTCTTCCCTTAGATTCACACACCTCACAAGGCTACAAAGAACTTAAGACTATGGACAGCCTTCCAGGGAGCTGGCCTCAGCTGGCAGCTGCTTTTTATTACCTGCCAGTTAACCTCGATTAAGTTTATGGGCTCGATTCACCTTCTACATTTCAGTGGGACAAAACACTCTGCCATCCCATCTTATTAATTGATTCCCTCTGTCATGCAACACAAAAGGGAAGGACAAACTCTTTGAGAGTATCACCAAACTAAGACTAAAACTAAACTAATGAACCAATCAAAAATCCCAATGAATGAATAAATGGATTTAAAAACACAGTATTGTTAGCATCCACCACAAATTGTTCTCTTCATTTTAAGAGCTTTATCTAAAATTCTTCTCCTAGTTTTTTTTTTCATATAAAGGGTGAAGTATAATATTACACTTTCTACTGTGTACTTCCGAAAAGTGTAATTGATGTAGAAAATGTAAATGTTGGTTTGAGACCTGAGATCTCTCATTTTCGCTCACATTTGGTTGGTATTATAATGACATAGGATCAGTGTTATAATCTCTACACGTTTGGTGAAAATCTAGCTAGAAAGTACCGAAATAATCCTAAAAAGTGGTGATAAGAGCCCTTTGAGTGAAGGAAATCATCTCTGGACAGTTAAGCATCACATTGCGAGCAGCAGGTGTAGATAAAAGACTAGATGTCTCTCCTACCTGGACCCAGAAGACCACATTTATTGGTGTTCTTTAAAGTCAATGTGACCATGGGGCTTACCTGGACCACTGAAGTGTGAGCACGTGTGGTTAGCCTGGCACCTTGATCAACAAAGATGATTGGAATCTCCATCCCCCAGCCCCGCCCCTGCAGGGATGAAAAAGGGCCTGGACTACAAAGAGGTCCTGTCATGTCATGTCGAGCTACTAAGATGGCAGAGTGAGTAGTTGGTTTGCTTGCTTTCTAGCAATATAATCTCATCTATCAGGACTGACGTGGAGTTTTTTGATTTGGGGGCAACTTGAGAAGACAATAAGGAGCGAATGGGTGTACATAAATTAGAAACTTATGGGCACAGGGTTTTGTTTTCTGTTTTTTGTTTTTTTTTCCTGAAGAATAGATTCACTTCAGTTGGAACTGGACCACACAGTCATCACATTTTGGGAAAAACAGAGCAATGGAGCGCAGAATTGAATTGAAAACATGCTATCGGGTATGATTACCATAATGAGAGCGTTTTACCTACAGGCATCTAAGGATTCCATCCCGATGCATTCTGTTTATATTAACTAAGAACGTTGCTGCATCTAACTAAATGCTGTATTCTACCTGAAGCCTTCACAGAACATAAACATCTTCTCAGCATAACCTTTGGAGGTCTTTAAAGGAAGTCGGCACTGTTGTTAGGGTTTAATGTAACTCGGCCCCTTTAGAAGCCCCACTATTTTGTAGAACACGCAAATGGACTGCAGCCAGTTCAGCCGAAACATTACTTTGAAAATGTTTTTGTTGGCTCTAAGGCATCTCCATTAGTTGATTAGAGCTATATGTTTGCTGCTAAAAATTCTGACTTGCAAGCATCATTTACTGTGTGTGCCCACATGTTTACTTTTCTACAACAATATTTATTATAATTTTCTCCCTACCCAGCTCATTTAAAAAAAGGTTGGAAAACCAGAATGACATCAACAAATTCCATTTAAATAATGGTTACATCATGGCCACACTGCCATTGACCTTTCTTTTTAGCATTTAAGCTCTCTGTGAATACATAATGGTACTCAGTGTATTTAAAATATATTAACCACCGTGATTTCTTTAAAATTACACATGTATTATTTGGTTCGTAAAAAATACAGAATCTGTTGTCATTGCTATTAGCTATTTTGGACTCAATACCAAAAGGAAAGGCAGCAAAAAAATACTGAGAAAATCATATAATGCACTTGCTGAAAAGACTTATCTTTAGATAACTGCTCATTTAGGCTAAATAAAGTTGTCTGTCTAAAGCCCTAAAAGCTATTATTACATTACTTTTCACAATACTACATTTGTTGGCTTACAATTTTAATTCTGTCAATATTCACTAGCACTGGCAGACACAACGGAATATTAAAACAAAATGTATTACCCAAGCACTAATCTGCGAGCAAATCCAGCATGAGAATTATAAACTGACTTGCCAATCTTCCGTAGCAATAACCTTCTAATTAAATCTGTTAAGTCATACTGATCTTAAGAAATACCACTAATAATCAATGCTAGTTCCCCATAATTCAATATATATACAATGGGCTCTTTTCACGTTCTTTCTCTAGAGCTTCCACGTCTCATAAATGATGCTGTTTTCCATTTGGCCAGTAAGAGGGAAATGTTCCTAATGGCCTGAATGGCTGTAGTTTTGAAGCCAGTTTTTTAAAAAGCAGCTGAATGCTGAGCCGTTGGCAGGGTGGAGAATTCACTCTCTTTCACTCCTGCCCCTTCATACATCAATACATTTTTAAAATTTCAACAGTAGCAGGGTTTTTAAAGTTTGGGAGGTACTTTTGGATGAAGCTAGGAATTTAGCAGAATGAAGCTACGCAAAACAATACTGGCAGAAAGGCACAATCACCATTAGGACTTAGGTGAAGTGTTTCCATGAAGGATTTTTGAGAAACACCGTTCATGACTATTGTGTTTTGAATGAGCTGCCAAACTCAAAGTAGACCAGAAAAGCCAAATTAACATGATTGCAACAAAACATTGCCCATCCCAGTAAAGCAGTAAGAATTCACTGGTGCTGTAACCATTTGACTGTAATATTACATCAAATAAGATGGGGGTGAGGTTACTGAGAACTTTTTTAAAGAATGACTTGGCTTGTGGCTACTAATGTATAACTCTAATTCTTAACCTATGTTACATTTTTAGCGCTGCGAACTAACTGAAAATGATTTAACTTTATCTTACATAGTTTTAAACCATTTTCTGTAGTTTAATAGAGTTTTATTCAGATTTTAAGGGAACTTGCACGGAATTCCGTTATCACAGTCACGGCCATCATTCCCAAAGGTAATTCTTTCAAATTCTTTCTCTCAAATGGTACCACATGTTTATCCTCATGCAGATATTATATAAGACAGAGATTCATGATCCAGGCTTTAAGTGAAGCCGCGCCTTTCAAGAGGTGTTAGCTAAAGGTTCGATGTAAAAATACACATACATGCTGTCAAGGAGTGACTTTCTAAGTTGAAGAGAGAGAGAATTCTGTAGCAAGCAAAAGCTTTTTTATTTTTTTCCCTAAATTTCTAAAGTATAGTATAACATCTGTTCCAACTCATCACAATTACTCCTCAATCACATTCATATAATTATACAGATTTGGTAATTATTGATCAGGGCAGACAAGCTAAGAGACAGACACAACTGAGCTAAAAGAAAATGTCTACTCTGATTCTCTCTGAAAAAAGCCATAAACAAATATGAATATCTTCTTAAATTTATAATTATAAAAGTAATTATCTTGTTAATAAGGCAAAATCATTTACATTTCTTACATAAATTTAAATATTTTAGGGAGGTAGTGTTACTTTTTCAAAGGAGAATGGATTTAGGGGTCAGAGAGCTAAAAGTTTCAAATCTCATCTTGACCAGATCAGTTCACAAAATTCAAAGCTCTATAAATTTTGGCAAGTTCTTAATCTCACTGATGTAAAGTCATTTCATTTATTAGCATATGTTTAATAATACTGACTATAGAGTTTTTAAAAGAAGTAAAATTTGTAACAGTTAACTAAAATGGTGCTGGGAGCATTGTTTACTTCATGGTAAATTTTGGTGCGTGTACTCTTATGAAATCATTGATTTTTGTTCCAGAATGTCAGTATAGATAGATAAATTGATTGATTGATCGATTGGTCAAGGTAATAAACCTTAGTGAAATTAACGAGTAAAATTTTTAAAAGAATTATTTATTTATTTTTTGGAGGTGTAATTAGTTTTTTGGTCTTTTTAAAAAAATTTTTAATGGAGTTCCTGGGGATTGAACCCAGGACCTCATACATGTTATGCACACACTCTACCAATGAGCTACACCCTCTAACTCCAAACGAATTTTTAAAATAAAACCACACTCAAACAATCTGCAAATTGTCTTTCTTGGCCCAGACACAAAACAATGTTAAATAATAACTCATCAGAAGGAATAAACGCCCAGAGAACAGTTACCTGCTAACGAAAAATTAATCTGTGTTTTGATAATCTCTTTAAACATTTAAGCAATAATTTCACTGAGACTTCTTTATGATGATATGATCTCTCCCTTAAACATTGACTCAGACATTCATAAACCGTGAATTATGACAAGGTGGCAGACCAATTAAAGATCTGAACTTGCAATAAACTGAAACTTTTTATATACTTCTTCATTTCAAGTAACATCAGGTGAGAAAGGCAAGATCAAGAATTTTTTAGAGTAATTAAGTATTTAGAGACAGAGAATACAAGGTGTTCATCTTTCAATGAAAATCTTCCAGAATAAAAATTATTTTATTTTTATTTAGTGAACTATATATTTTTTCTGAAATAAGTTTTAAAATATCTTAAAGAAAACTCCTCTTAAATGTTATGATTTTTCCCGTATAGTTAAAGAAAATACAAATGGGTTGTAGTAGGTTATATAGTTTAAGATACATATAATTTATTTCACTTGTATTAACTTCATGTCTTTCCACATGCGGTAGAGAGGCTGCATTTGGTGTTTTATGACAAAATAAATTTTCAGAAAAAATGTATAATCTTAATTTTATAAGGTATAAATTACTCATTCCCCAAATTACAACCTTTCAGTGTGAATCAGGCTTGAGTTGTCAGAATAACACCTTACACACCCAAAAAGCTTGTGAAACATAAACTGGTGATGTTATCCACAGAATCTATGGATTACAAACTGAAATCTATTATCTAACAGGCATGTGGTCCTCCTGTCTTCTATGATTGGGATTCATATAAAATAAATTTGTTAAATTTATCACCCACTACATACACCCTTCAAAGACATCACTAACACGTGGGGAAATTGTCATATCTGCTCCACCAACTCTGTCTCCCACTAATTCAAGGCCTCTTGTAGTATGTCTTCCTAACACAGTATCCTTTTCCCTCCTAGTACTTAATATATTTATTTGTGTGGTTATTTGATTAACGTCTGCCTCTTCCATTATACAGTAAGTTCCCCTTAGGCATATCTTATGCCTTCTTTTCATATATTCTTAAGACCCAGATACATGACCCACAGTTGTCACTCAATAAACACAACTGCATCAACAAAGGAGTGGATGTTATCTGAGCTAAAATGAAATAACCACCTAAGTAAGAAAAGTGACCGAGTTGCTGACTTGGGAGCACACACTCTGGCTAAAGTTCACAGAAAACCAAGCTCACCGTAGAATGCCTTTCTCAGCTGGGCTCCTTGAGTGTTCAAGTGACTGGGGGTGGTTAGGAGTTAACTATTTGCTTCAAATTGAGAATCACTAAGGACTGCGTGAAAACCTACTTCTACTAAAAGCCAAAACATATACTTGAATATTGAGAAAAAAGCTCCCATCGTCCGTGAGTGCAGTGAAACCTGCAGTGGTGCTCATGACCTCCATTAGCTAATGCACTTCCGGGCGAGGAGTCCTGCTCTCAGTTATAAGAGCATCTTCAATCTTTCCATCTGTGTCAGCCTGAAGACACAGGAAAGACACTGACTTGTACAAACGCAATTCCCATCCTGCTAGGGGAAAAATAAGTATATAATATATACTTTGACTAGTACTCTCCTAAAACCATTAAAAGGTCACTTTTTTTTTACCCTGTAACAGGTAATATGTTTAAAGTTTGACCAGCAAAAAGCAAAATTTTCTTATTAATCATTTAAAATTTTGATCATCAAACAACTTTTACCTCAACATGAAATCTGAAATGATAGTTTCAGACTTGTGTTTAAAGCAATTAATCTATGAGGCTTAAACTATTGCACTGTGAGGTGTATGTGCTCTTCTTATTGCCTTTTGGTAAATGAGAGAATTTTGGTGCACATATTTCTCTAAGGATGTAAACCCAGGAATAGTTTGAATTCAAGGAGTTTGACACCACAATTAATCGCTTTTACTTCTTCATAGATTACCAGCAGTTTTGTTTTAAAGGTAGCTTTTCATAGTAATGCATGATACCTTTTTATCTGTGTGTAAAAAAGAGGGAAAAAGAGGGGAAAATAGAGAAAGAGGATTAGTGGGATAGAAAGGAGATGACAAAATAAATTTTCAGAAAAATACATAATCTTAATTTTACAAGGTATAAATTACTCATTCCCCAAATTACAACCTTTCAGTTTGAATCAGGCTTGAGTTGTCAGAATAACACCTTACACACAAAAAAAGCTTGTGAAACATAAACTGGTGATGTTACCTTTTCTGGCTGCTATCCTCAGAATCTATGGATTACAAACTGAAACCTGTTATCTAACAGGCACTTAGTCCTCCTGTCTTCATAGATTTTTTCCTCAAAAAAATCTATCAGTCAAATGGGAAGGAATGTAAGAATTACTGATGGAGGTTAACGTAAGTGTAACAGAAGCAAAATGCTGGCTACAGATGAACCCTTTATTGTCCTGACTAAACAGTCATCCAAGAAACAGAGAATAGAAATAACTGTAGGTGGAAAGAGCTAAAGAACTCTTGGATTAATTCACATTTCTTGGAAGAGGGTGGTAGAATTGTGAGAACAAAATGATGAAAGAGGTTATTTATGGTCATTGCTTTCCTAAGTGACATAGTGTAGTACGAAGAATAAAAGTCTCAGAGGGACAAATACAGATGGTGAGAAAGGAAATGGATTCTTACATGAGATCACCCCACAGTGGTGCGGGAATCCAAGGATGAAATTGGGAAGGTGATGGGAAAATCTGTTATCCCAAACAACCACTAAGCTGAATGCTGCCAAGATGACTTGAAGGCATAAGAAGGATTCCAGAGAGGAATGAAGTCCTGTAGATCCACAGGGAAGCTTAGACTCCAGGATAAAAGGTGAAAACCACTGAGCACAGAGGGAGACATCCCACCATGAGAAAAGGAACGTTATTCTACAAAGGGTATTTAATGCAACTGCTTGTAGTGAAAAATAGGCATGTAGAAAAAAATAAATTCATAAATACAACCTGCTGATTTCTTTTTTAAAATGATGTCTTCTCCTCCAAGTTTGCCTTAAAAAATCAGGTTGCTGGAGTACTTAATACAGAACAGCTACCTTTGAGAAACTCTACCCCCAAACTGGAACTATCTCAAAAGAAAGATTAATCACAACAGAAAGAACCAATTAGGTGTGCAGCTTAACTAGTATGCAAAGTAAACAAACAAGTGATATTCAATTAACGTGCTAACAGACCTAGAGGACGAACAACTGGGTAGGATTCGGGGGAAAACTATTAAAAGAGAAAAGGCTTTAAAAAAAAAAAAACAGAAGAAATGACATAAAGATGTACCTGTGATGACAATGAAAGACAGTACTTTGATAAACGTAACAACTGCTGGAAACATCTTTGGAAGCTTCCATTATTACTTCCTTATTGACAAGGAAAAGGAAGTGAATCAGCAGGTCTAAAATACTGACGAACCTAAAAACAGGAAGAGTCACTCTACGTGACCAAAAAAGGAGAAAATAAAAAGGCAGTGTAGTTTTCCACACTGCCACCAGAGGGCGCGCGAATCAGCCCATCTCTGAGTGCCGGCCTGGCCTGGAGAAGGGGGAGGTTTCAGTGAATTTAACTTGGAGCTTAAAAGACTTCCGTTGGATCACCCTTCAAGATGCACCCCCTCTAGGGAGAAATGAACATATCAAATTCTCTCACTATTGTGTCTTGAATTAACACTGTGCTGCTTATAA
The DNA here is from genome assembly GCF_048773025.1 of Camelus bactrianus. Lineage (NCBI taxonomy): Eukaryota > Metazoa > Chordata > Mammalia > Artiodactyla > Camelidae > Camelus > Camelus bactrianus. The sequence goes on along the minus strand of NC_133561.1, from coordinate 7,888,721 downwards.
AAGAAAAAAAAAGTTGAATCAAGAAGTTGAGAATTTCTCCTGCTTTATTGAGGGTTTCCATTATTTTTTTCCTGTTGTTTAAATGTTCATAATTGTAAACTATTTCATGATATGTGTTTTTAAATCTTCCTCAAATAATTCTAATGTGTCTCTTATCTCAGTTTTCATCTATTCAGATTTTTTAATTCCCAGTTGAGGTTTTCCTGGTTCTTGGTATGACAACTGATTTCTCATGAAAAGCTAGATATTTGATATATTGTGTTATAAGACACTGGGCCTTATTTAAATCATCTCGTACAGCTGGCTTCTCCTGATACCACCTATATGGTGGGAGCGCTGCTTCACTGTTCATGGGTGCAAGCAGACATCCACCTCCACTGTCACCCAAGGGAAGGAGTGGCTCCCAGAGCGGGGCGGTGAGAGGGGCGGGGGGCGGGGCTGGGGGTGGGAGTCCATCTCGGCACTAGGATCTGCTAATCCCACCCTTGCTGTGAGGAGCAGCGGTCCCAGCTGCCGATACTCCTCGTACTGCTAGTCAGGCTGCTGCTCCCCCCCTGGTTTCTGCTGGCACCACGCTGGAGGGGCGAGAACTTGCTTCCTTTCTGCTGGGTTGTGGTCAGCCTTCTTACCTATTTGGCCGTCTCTGGCACCACACGTAGATTTCACCGACCGGGGGGGGGGGGGTCTTGTCACTCCCCAGCAGGGATGAAGAGTTCAGGCTCCCACTCCCCTGGACTTCCCCGGCACCCCTTGCTCCGGGAGTTGGGTCCCTGATTACAGCCTGGAGAGGGTCAAAGTCTAGGACTCACTCGTCTTGGCTGACACGGGAGCGATGAGGACAGAGGGGCTTCCTCTAAGTGTTTGGGATATGCAGCCACTACTAGCTAAGATTTTTCTATCTTGCTGGTCAACTCCTTTCCTGCTTGTCTGGCTAGAGAGCAGGATCTTACTGAGCTATTTTTTCTTTTTTTTCTGTCTACATCCATTGGTGTTTCTGGTTTACTGGCTTCTTTCATTCCAAAACTGCAATATGGGAGGCAAAAAACAAACCTAGGAACTTATCACCTGCGAATGCTTGGGTTTCAATGTCTCCAGCCAGTCCACCTTCCTCCCTGCAACTCGTAAAGTCTCCTTAGTTTTGCTTTATGTCTAATATCTGGGTTTTTTAAGTTGTGCTCAGTGAGAGAAATCAAGAAAACTACATCTACATTTTCCTTGAAGCAAGACGGCTATAACAATGCTAATGTTTTTAAATGACTTTTTATTTATTGTATAATGGATAGTAAAAATATAATTGCATTTGTAAATACAAAACCCTGCTAAGAGGCCAATAATCCTGTTAAAAGGCAAGGAGGAATTACTAAACTTTTAATACAGGTGGCTGTGAAAATGGTGAGTTAAAAGACCTTTCAAGTGTACACACCCTTCTCAAGATCTGTGGACATAAAACAAAGAGAAATGTGTATACAACATGTAAAAGGCTTTTAGAATTTTTGAAATATATAAAAATATAAAAGTGGTAAATGAGGAAACAAAGTCAGGTGGAAAAACTATCCCTTTGTAATTACATGGACAATTTCATTTAGTAAAAGTATAATTGGAGTAATCTGAGGGAGAGTTACGTGTTCATGTAAAGGTAGGGGTTTTGTAAGGATCTATAGAATGGTCACACGGCTATGTAGAAAATGCTATTTGTTAAGGTTAAAATGGGAACACAAAACCAAGCATTTTCCAACAAAATTTATAATTTAATTATGTAAAATATTGATATAAAACCACATTTCTCCCTCTATATCTGTAGAGGAATGGTTTGTATATCTGTATCTCTCTATTTCCTATGTTGACAGTGGTTTTGGTGATAAATTTGTTAGACGCAATTTGGGTTTTTTTTATAATGTAAAGTTATAAAGATTATCAAACACCTTATAAGGAAAATGAATCTCACATTGTGAAAAAGAAATAAAGTCAATAAAAAAAAAAAAATACAAAACTAGTTACAACAGCCAGAACAGAAAAAAAATACTGTATGAGACTTAGTAATAATATATAATACATGGTTTAGTTATTTATTTCTCACATTTTAAATATTCCTCATGCCTCCCAGAGATAGGAATCCTCTTGTTGCTTGCTCAGGCCATAAATGTGAGAAACAGGCAAGAATTTCAGGACTACAGAGTTCCTCTAAATAAGAACACTTTTTAATAGTTAAATGCTGAACATATTCAAAGACAACGTAAATATGTTCTTAGAATGCAGAATATATTCAGCTCCTCTCTGCTGAATATTATTTTAAGTGTTTATTAGAAAGCAAAATTGAGGATGCATATAAAATATTTTTGAACATGTAGACTTTTACTAGTCTTTGCTTCAATAAACCAACTTCAGAGAAATATAAATTTAAAATTTTAACATCTAAAATAAATGTCGTATTACCATCAAAATAGGGTGGGGGGGGGACCCCAAGGCATTACTGTGTACTGGTGGAGGACGTAATGATAACACTAATCATTAGATAACATCTTTTAATTTTCCCAGTTTAAGTATTAGCAGCAGATGGAACTGAAGTTTTTAAGTTTAATAAGAAGATTGTGCCAAGAAGATCCCCAGAAAATAATTAAAATTGAATTTTGGAGAAACATTAATATTTTGATGTCCATAGAAATGTAAGTGAAATTGTATAATTACTCTTCTGATGATAATTTAACAAAAACGTTTCATAGGAAGGAAATAATTCAGGTGCGGTTAAGGTGACTGTGGTATTGAAGGTGGTAAAGCCGATATATTCTAATCGGAGGCAGCCACTAGGTGATACGAAGATAAATAGGAAATACAGGCTGGAGAGGAAAGGGGTAAGAAAATACACATTACTGTTAAGAAATCAGGTTGAATAGTTATGTGATTATTAAATTGACAATGAAAAGAAATGAGCTTTAATGCCAAAAAGCAGTCATTTATTTCATTTATAAAGTTTAAAATAAAATTGAAATTAAGTATTTGAACAAGTGGCCTTCCTCATTCTGGGTGGAGACTGAATAACTATTTTATAAATTGGGTATTAGGATTCTTCTGAAAGAATCAGGTCAGTTAAAAGTCAGTAAAGCCAGAAGCCCAGATGGCACTGAATTCACCCAACTAAAATGCATGCTCCTGGATTTGGCTTATTGTCATTATTCAGTTATTCATGTGACACATGTGAAAATCTGGCAAAGTGGAAAATCGCCAGTGACTTGCCCCATCGGTGGAAGATGACTCCATTCTCCTAACTACAGACTCAGACACAATAAGTATCTTCTCTTTTCCCCTGGGTATTTTAAAAAGCAAGTGACTCTACAACAACAACAACAAAAAAAAACTAGCAATCAAAAGAAAATTATAGGTAATGCAATTTTCCCACAAGTTAGGAATTCAAGTAGCCATTTGCATAAAAGTTAACAAGTAGTCATCTAATAGAGAAGTAACACTCTGTATTGAATAAACTGATAAAGAAAAAGTTGAAAAAAAGAAACCTGCACAGAGGAAGAATTCTCTACTCATACATTTTTGCACTACATTGTTGAATGACCTTGAGTAAATCATGCTATCACTCAGATTCTTAATTTTCTATGCTATAAAACCCAGCACATGTGAGTGTCTTTTTTTTTTTATATTTCTGATTTCCTGCTTTAAATTTATATAATTCTGGAGGAAAAAAATTTCCACATTTAAATGTCTCAAGATTACGTTCATCTCTAGATAGCCAGTACGTCAGTCATGTTATTTTACGAGGACTTACGTACTAAAACATTTCCTGTACCATCATATCATATGTACCTAACTTAACAATCAAACGTTGCTTGTTTGCTTGTTTACTTTTCTGGCAATATTCGACTGATCCTCTGTGAAAACAATAACTACAATCGAGACGGATACCTGAATTTGTCATTGTTGTCATTGCTGTTGTTTTCAGATTATCACTGTCTTATTTCTTTTTAAATTTTTTTGCTTTTTATAAAAGTTTTAAAGGTGACTTTCCACTTACATTATTACAAAATATTGGCTACCTTCACCACGTTGTACAAAACATCCTTGAGCCTGTCTTACACCCAGTAGCGAGTGACACCCTCCCGCCCACTGGTAACCGCTAGTTCGTTCTCTGTCTGTGAGTCTGCTTCTTTTCTGTTATATTCACTAGATTGTTGTAATTTTTTTTAGATTCCACATGTAAGTGACACCATACAGTATTTGTCTTTCTCTGTCTGACTTATTTCACTTCGCAAACACCTTCCGAGTCCAGGGGATACCTGACTCTAAATAAGCCACTTTGGAGGCCACGGAAACGTTCTGGTTGTGAGAAAAGTGTGGCCAAGAATCAAAATGACAGGAATGAAAAGAAACAGAGAGGAAACAGAAAGATGTGTTTTTCATTATTGATCTGCAGTATGACCTAGTGAAAAATATAAATTACCTCTTCAAAAACGATAGAATTCTTTTTGGATTAAAGCCGAAGCTGGTGATGGAGGAGCTGGACTGTTTTAGAACAAATGGCCATGACCTGGATCTAGCGGATCAATTTGTAGCATAACAGACTTCTGTGTAATCCCTCTGGGTTTCTGTGCCAGAGCTCACTTGTCTTAGCAAGAGAATCAAGATTCACTGTACAATGGTACAGCTAGGCACAAGACTGAGATAGAGAGACCAGGTCAGGAACAATGGCTTATATAAATGCCGTCTCTCAGAGGTAGACGGGATAATGCCTCTGCATTAAATTCATCAAATTTTAGGCTGTTTAAATAAAAGACACTCTTATATAATAATATATTACCCTGATCTTTATTACTGCTCAAATTTTATAGCCTTGCTTAACAGTAAAAATGATAGTTGACAGTACGGATTTCCCCAACAATGAACGTTGTAGGGTCCTGAGAAACACAGAGTGCAAAGTACCGTGTGTCCTGTCTAGTGCACTTGTCGCTTTATGGATCTGGAAACCAAGCCCTAATGAGGCTTGGGTAAGTGACATGGTTACAGTCAAGGAGTAATAGTTAAGAATATGAATTACAAATTAAAATACATCATGGGTATTAAAACATGTTTAGGATTTTTTAAATTAAATGCATTGTGGTAAACTGAACCTCATATTTAAAGCATCTGTAAATTGTCTCTGAAAATGAGAATGTTATTAGTCAAATTTCAGAGAGGTCTGAGCTGTGTCAAAGTGAGTATGTTATGTGTTCACCTCCCTCTGGATACTCAAATAGCCTTCTACATAGATGCACTTAAAATGCTGATGTATAAAAAGAAATATCATGTATTAATTTAAACTAGTTATTATCATAGTATTACAATATTTGCTCCTGCAATTCAAAGTCTATTTTTTTGTAATTAAAATATTTAGTCATCAGTAATGCTAAGCATGGCTCATCTCTACCAAAAAAAATTCTGTGTCTAGAAACAGCTTCCTTTTTTCCTTTGCTTTACAGCTGTGCTTTAAAGTAGTAACAGAAAAACAATTAAAAATAATGAACAAAGTTTCCAGTGACAGCAGAATGATAGATTGTCTCTACCATGAAAATAATTAAATATGCCAGACTAAAATAAATCTCTTAAAATTGTTGAACTGACAAGAAAATTAGAATTCTTCAGAAGTAAAAATCTGGAAAAGCCAAAACATATAAATGTTAGAAAGTAGAAATAAGAAAATATTTAAACCTGAACAATGCTATATGTCAACAACTACTGGACACAGCTGAAGTAGTTCTAAGCATGAAATTGTTAACTTCAAATGCTTACATTAGAAACCCCCAAAATACTGAAAAGATGTTAGATGTACACTGTGATAGAAAAAACAGTATAACAAATCAAAGTAGGAAAGAAAAAAGGAGACAAAAAAAGAGAACAAAGTAATAACAGAAAAATACAACATGGAGCATCAATAAAGACAAAAGTTGTATCTTTGACATCGGCAACAAAGCAAAATGGATAAACTGGGCTACACAAAAATTAAAACATTGCTCATTAAAGAATACAATCAACAAAGTGAAAGGTAACCTATAGAATGAGAGATAATATTTGAAAATCACGTATCTTGTAAGAGGTTAATATCCATAATACATAAAGAACTCCTATAACTCAACAAAAACAAAAAGAATAAGCAACTCAACTACAAAATGGGCAAGGGACTTGAATAGACATTTGTCCTTAGAAGATAAACAAATGGCCAAGAAAAGTATGAAAAGATGCTTGACATCACTAATCACTAGCAACATGCAATCAAACCCATAATGAGATATCACCTCTTAACTATTAAGATGCTTACTAAGGAGGGATGGAAGGATGGAAGGAAGGAAGGAAGGAAGAAAGGGAGAGAGAGAGAAAGGGAGAGAGAGAGGAGAGAGAGAGAAAAGAAAAGAAAGAAAGAAAGAGAAAGAAGGAAGGAAGGAAGAAGGAGGGAGAGAGGTAATGAGGCCGGAAAGAAAGGAAAGAAGGAAAGGAGGAAGGGAAGGAGGGAGGAAGAAAATAAGTACTGCAGAAGATGTGAAAAAATCAGCCCCTTTGACCTGTGCGCACTGTTGGTGGGGATATTCAGCCAGCAGCCATTGTGGAAAACAGAATAATAGTTCCTTTTAAAAATTAAAAATAGAAATACAATATGATTCAGCAATTTTATTTCTGGGTATACACCCCTAAAACTTGAAAGCTAAAGCTCAAAGAAATATTTGCACACTCATGTTCACAGCAGCAACAGTTAAAAGGGGAAAGTAACCCAAGTGCCCATGGACAGATGAGGGGATAACGTGGTATAAACACGCCACGGAGTATTATTCAGCCTTAAAATGGAAGAATATTCTAACACATTCTACAACATGGCTGAACCTTGACATTCTGCTGCGAAATACTCCAGTCACAAAAGATATGATTCCACTTATCTGAGGTACTGGCCGTAGTCAAATTCATAGAGAGAAAGGAGACAGGTATTTGCCAGGGGCTGGTGCAGGGAGCAACGGAGAGTTGCTGTTTAATGGATGTAGAGTTTCAGCTTTACAAGGTAGAACAATTTCTGGAGATGGACGGTGGCGATGGTTGAGCAATAACATAAATGCACTTAGTACCACTGAACAGTACATTTAAAAACGGCCAAGATGGTAAATTTTATGTTATGTGTGTTTTACAACTATTTAGAAAAAAATAAATTCCTCTTTAAAAAAGAAGGATCCACATAAACATATTCACATATGTGATATATTTTTTACGGTTAAACAAAAAAATCTTTTTGTGGAGAAAGTTTCAAATGACTGGTATGAGTGGTATTAAATTCATTGTTTAAGATTTTTAAAATTACAATAGTTTGTTTCATTATACAATACAAATCAGGGTCTTTACGATTCATTACCGAGTCTTTGGACTTTTTTTTTTTTTAATTGTGGTACTGGGGATTGAATCCAGGACCTCGTGCATGCTAAGCATGTGCTCTACCACCGAGGTATACCCATCACCCAAGATTTTTATTTCATAAATTTTATTCTGTGTTTTGCTCTATATTGCACCACAGAATTCAGTATATAAGGAAAGAAATTTTTAAAATGGGATCTTGTTGCCAAAGAATTATTTGAAGGGAATTACTCTGATTTTATGGTCCTTTAATACTTTCTAGATTGCCTCTATAAAGGTGGAGTTACCCCATGTTCCTTAAAAAAATAATTGTACCTCCTGTAAGATCTGTCACTTTCATTATAATTTGCCAATCTGAAAACATTATTGTTTGTTAACCCTCGTTGTGAAAGTAAAATTCAAATCTCAAAATTAATTTTCAGGATAAAAATGAAATATACTCCTGAAATTAATCTCCTGCATTTTATTTTAATCTTCTAGTACAGTAGTTCTGAAACTGTGCCCAGTTTTACAGAAGTCCCTCCAGGGGCAGCCGCCAGAAGCCATGGAGTGGGTAATGCAGCCAACCTCCAGTTGTCTGTATATTCTCTCTTATTTGTTTCATTTAGTTTTTAGTATATTGAGACTCACTTTTTTTTTTTAAGAAAATTGCTGTTCTAAGTGACTGTACTATTTAAAATAACAAAACGCAAAAGCCCACAATAGGAAGGGTTAATAAGGAAGAAGATGATATATTGAATGCAAAGAATTTACAGTTGATTGCACAAGAATTTTTTTATTGCCTCTTGGCTTTTGATTTAGGCAAGAAAAACTCTAACAGCTCATATCCATGTTTACAGAAGCATAGAGGCTTTCTGAGACCATTAATCTGTAATCATGACAGTAATTTGAGTGCTAGTCCACTAAGATGAAATTAAAATACATGTTTGGTGGTGTTTTCAATGCTGATACACTTTTATACATGCTTAAAAATGACTTCAATACCATTCTGACATGTCTTATCAACCAAAAATATTGGGGGAAGAAATATGACGGGATGTATAAAATACCTAGCAGTGTCTGGCATATATTTACTAAGGGCAGTCCTCGAAAAGCCAAGACCACCGTCCATTATGGCCATTTAAAATCAGTATCAGTAGCTTGCCATGTTTGAATACTCATAACCTGTTCCTTTGTTACTGTTTCCTCAGCCTTCTTCCCCTCCTCCAGCTTCTCTAACTCAATAATCACAGAACAATCCTCTTTGACAAGACCTGAAGCCTCCACCTTCTAACCCAAAGCTTCTAATTGCTCATCCTCAACCATAGTCAACCATATGAGTCACAGTTACTCATCCTTACTCGTTCCCTCTCCAGGTCATTCAAAATACACAAGGTGAGAGTAGATGAATTGACTAGCCCGTGATGCGCTGTAAAATGGCTGTTTCATTTTCAACAGGAAGGGTATCATTCAGGTCAATAGACATGGAATGAATACCTGCTCAGGTATGTATCTCCTTAACCATGGGCAGGATTCCATAATTTAGGGAAGGAACGAACTAACCACGCTCCATCTCCCTCACGTCTCACTCACTTGGTAAGCGAGTTCTTCACGCTGGAGCCTGACCTAAAACCCTCATACCTTTCATTTCCAAACCCAAGCATTTTCTATTTCTCTGTGCTTTCTTCTTGATTCGAGGACTCAGAATTGTAGCAAGGGTGCCGATGAGCTAAAACAGTAAGTCCAAGGGTCTCACGTGTTAGTTTTCAGTATCATATATTTTTGTGACTTGAAAAGGTAGGCCATTTATTTTAATCTTGATTATCAGGGAAGGCTTCATGGAAGACAGAGGATTTAAACTTTACCTTGAAAACTGACAAGAATGTTCATATATGAAAAATGTGAGAAAAGCATTCAAGGTTAAGGGAAAGACTCTATCCACAGACATAGATAATGAAAGTGCACGGACTGTCAGTGGAACAGAGATTAATTCTAGGTGACTGAAGGGTAGACGGTAAGGAGGTAAATAATAAAATTTGGGAGGAAAAACACAAAAACAGTGTTTGGCAGCAGAGTCCAATGATTAAGAGTTTGAAGCCAAAAAGCATAGGACTAAAATAGAAATAATGATACTTGTTTTGAGGATTCAAAGAGTAATGTTAATGAGTTAATCACAGAATCTGGAAAATCGTATTAACCGAATGTCGCTATTAATTTTACTGTTATCTTGAGTATATGTATAGAATAAAGATTGCTTTTATTCTGTGAGAAAGCCTAAATCATCATAGTTTTATTTTTAAAAAGAAACAAAGCTTTCCTCATATAAAAAGAAGTTTATTTGATCTTTTAGGTAAAATAAAGATACAAAAAACTGGTGACACTGAGCAGATGAGAGAGAGAAGTTGGAACTAAAGAGAGAAGAGGGATAAAACAAATGTAAAGTCTATTCCCATGGGTCATAAAGCATTTATAAAGATGGAAAACATCAAAACGTACAAGGACGGTGCCAGGAGAATGAACGCTCACATGCCTAGAGGCATGTCGATCACCTTTTCTGAATATAAATTCAAAGCATATGTTCTCTTAATTGGGCAGAATATTTCAAAATCAAGGCCGTCCAGAAAAATCCAGTCATGATAATGATTTCGAAGGTCACCTTGTAAATGAAAACATTTAATGATGAAAGCGTTTTTATGTTTAAGTAACTAACCACATTTGAAGCAGTGCCAAGACTTAATAGAAAATGATGATCATTTATGAATTGGGTAATTGCAAAGCTGAATGTAATAATAATCCCCAAAATTCCTACATAGTTGAAAATGGGCTATAATCTAGAGACATTGTAAAAGGGAGTTACATGCATTTCAAAGCGCTAAGTAAACCCTGGAATGGTATCAAAGCATGAAGACAAGTCTAAATAGCGAATTTCTAACAATACGTTTATATGCTCCCCAGAAGCATTTGAAAAAAAAAAAGTATCCATTTACCCCACCCTAGAGTGTTGAAATAAATAATGTAGCTTTTCCTAAGTTCAAAATACCTTAGTTGTAGATCCAGTTATACTTAAGTTGTCTGTGTGTCTCTAATTAGGAAATGAAATAGACCTTAAGAAGTGTTTTCAGTATTTCTCAGGTTTCCTTCTGAAAAGATGCTTTCCAAAGTTACTAGGAGATGTGAGAGGTACAAAGGTTTGGAAAAAAGAGCAAGATAAAATTTCCTAAATTAAAGTTCTAAAATATTGACCCCCAAATCTTATATTAAACCTCATTTTATATCATCAGAGAATAGGAGATAGCTAAGGATATGAGTGACACTTGGGGGAAATGTCACATCATATGTGAAGGGCTATTTCTCTCATAGCCTCTAACATTTAATTGGAAATCTTTGCCAACTTGTGAATATACTAACCTATCCTGGGAATATATGGCTTATTGCTTGAGCGAAACTGTCATTCTATTCGATGTGAGTTTAAAACATTCATTTCAGAGTCACCAATGTACCCCTGCAATAATTAATATTGTTATCCATTACAAACTTCACACTGCATACTGATTTTTAATCTACAAATTGCTTTTAACACATATATTGTCATGTTAAGATGGGGACCGCAGATTACAAATGACGTACAATAGTTTGAAGGAAATAAGTAAGTAAATGACACAAATACACACTAAGAAAGGTGAGATTCTGGCCCAGACTCATCCAACCTTGACGGACTCTTACTGCTTGAATTTTATGCCTCTGTTATGTAGATACTTCGTAAACTAAATCTATAAAACACTTTTCAAGTCATATTATCAAATTCAGAAAAACTACAGCTAAGTCCTTGAATGTCTAGGCTGACCTTTCTTCCATCAAATGTAATTTTATAAAATAAAATAAAGCTGGAAGAGCTGTTAAGAGCCACCTAGTCCACTTATGGGACTATAACCTATAATGGGAGACTTGTACATATAGAACACTGGGCTAGACATTTTGACATTTAAAAATATATATTTTAAAACCTTGATCTCCATCAGGGATCAAACTGCATCAAAAATATACTTTTTTAATGGAGAATAAAATACCTAAGAAATACACACACAAATAATACTCTGTGGACATGCAGGGAAAGGTATAATTAATGGTAACCAAGAAAGTAAGTTACATTTGAAGGTATTAAAAGATTATTAATATTTCAGTAAATGAGAAATGAGGAAAGATTATTCTGGGAAGGAGGGAACAGTACAGACATCGGGAACTTCCTTTCACCGGTTTTCTCCCTTGATTAATGGGAACAAGACTCAGAAAAGCATAGTGAAGATCAGGAAAGGTAATGGACACCAAGCTCATGTCATACTTGAAATAATGTAAATGTTATCAGTGCCACTCATGTTGCCGTTATAGTTGGAGACTACAGTGGGCAGTTGCCACAAGTATTCTTGGAAAAGACATTTTACAGTGAAGTGTAATAAAATGTCATTTTATAGAGAATGATCAAATATGACATGACTTAGGAATAGAGTTTACTACAAATTGACTGGAAAAAAAAAGAGAGATGACTATGGGATATGATTTGAAACAGTTTCAGAAAGGTCAATTCGGGCCAGATCATGAAGGCTCTTAATAAAATGCTATCAAATTTGAAATTTTTTCTAGACTAAACCTTATGCTTAGGCCTTTGAGAAAGGAAGTAAAAAGATTCAATTTATGTTTTAATAACGCATCATTTCACATTAGCATGCTTATCAATTAACATGGCATACATGTTTTAGCTCATATTACTAATTTGATAACTTTGAAAGGTAGTGCACATAATATTTTGTGTTATTTGTAGATAAAGAAATGGAGACTTGAGATAATAACTGGTTTCCATCTCATTAGCTCATAGTTGGTGGAGCCAAGACTTAACCCAGTCCTCTAACCTCAGGTCTAAGCTTTCTGCACAATTTATTCATTCATTCATTTAGCTTATTTCTGGAGGAACTCCTATACATATAGGCATTACAACAGCGGGTAATGCAGATGCAGCCCCTGCCATCAAGCACTTTATAGCCTAGCAGTAGAGATACAAATATTTAAGCTCTGATCTATAGTATAATAAGTGATATTTGAATTTTAGAAATAGATGCATCTTTGGGAACAAAAATGAAGAATAATAATCTGGAGTAGGGAGTCAGGGAAGATTTCTGGGAGAAATAAAATCTGGGATAGTCAGAATACTGCCCCTACTTCCAAACGTCCACAGTCTACTCTCCCAAAACTGTAAGTAGGTTATGTGGCAAAGGGGAAATCAGATTGCTACTCAGCTAACTTTAAGATAGAGAGGTTATCCTGAATTAACTGGGAGGGGGCCCAAAGTAATTAAAAGGATCATTAAAAATAGAGGAGAGAATCAGAGAGATGGCAGCATAAGAAAGACTCGGCCTGACCATGTGGGCTTAAGATGGAGGAATATGGCCACATAGCAAGGGATGCTGGTGCCCTCTCGAAACAAGACAAGGAAATTCATTTCCTTCTAGAACCTTTAAAATAAATGTAGCACTACTGGCACCTTCATCTTAGTAGGAGACCCATGTTGGACTTCTGGCCCCCCGATCTACAAGATAATACATTTGTGTGGTGTTAAGCTATCAAGTTTACAGTAATTTGTTATAGCAGCAATAGAAGACTATTACAAATCCCTGTAGTGAGACCTTCAATGTACTAATAAGAATCACGGCATTTCTATGATGAATCAAACTAGCTCACTGTAACTTAGAGAGTAAGAACCTGAATATCTTGAGAAACTGGAGAAGAGTGAGGAGAGCTCGTGTGTAAAGAACTTTTTTTATCACCCACAGTTTTGTCTTTCCTTGGCCACTATTACCAGAGACCTGCTTGTAGGTCTGGAGCCCAAGAATGATTTGCAGACACCTGTAAGCCATGTATCTGCTCAAGTCCAAGCTGAGCTTAAAGGTCTGAAGAAAAAGCAAAGGTGCTATAATGGAGTAAAGAGTCTTGGAGGACATCAAAAGGGAATTTTTCGATTATTTCTTGTACAAGCTGGCTGTTGCAATTAGCACGCAATCACTTCAGCCCCTTTAAAAAGTTCTTCTAACCTTCAAAGCTAGAAGAGATGCAAAATGGAGAAAATGTTTTACCAGTAGAAGGAAACTCATGTGCAGGAACCAGAGCTGAGAGTATGTTGATTATTATTCTTGTTTTTATTAATATTATTGGAAGTGAAAAGAGGAAAAGAAAATGTAGTTGCAAAAATAGAATGTAAAATTGCAAGGGGTAAAATGAAAATTTAAAACTTATAAGCAGAGAAGCAGCAAAATGTTTGTATTTAGGAAGGTAACACTAGTGTTAAAGATTTAGGAGTCGAGAGTGAAAGGGAAGGGTAATCAAGCATTAGCGAGAAGTTGACCGTGAAAGAAGGTCTAAAGACTGTGAAGAAATGAAACACAGGGCCCCTGCCTCCAGCCCAATAGGTATTCTAGCGCTAAAACAATCACATATAATTATAGTAAAATCTGAAGGAACATCACCATGCAAAAAACAGAAGAAGAATGAATGAACTTAAGGTAAGATTCCAGAAAGGCTATAAGGACAGTCTTGAGAAAAAGTGATGTTTGAGCTGAAGATGAGTCAAGCTTCTTCAGGAGAAGTGTGAATGAGGAGACATAGTCTCATAGAAAAGAGCACGGGCATGCGGCTTAATACAAGATTGATGTGTTGACCAATGTGCAGATGGCTAGAGTTAGTATTTCCAGTGGAGAACAGCTCTAGGTCAAGACGAAGTCAAGAATGTGACCAAGAAAATGGTTGTTCAAGTAAACTGGAGATGAATGTCACCACACTTGAAAATGAAAAGCAGTTAAAGACTAGTATACGATGTATGTGGCCCAAATGGATGTTTAAATTAGCCCAAGATAACAGTCAAGACCTAATGGTGATACAGTCTTGAGTAAATGTCATGAAATGACCTCTCGGCCAATATCTTATGAAGAGGGGGCAGGGGTAAGATGGTCTGATGGTTTAAGCTTTAAAACAGCAGATGACTTTATTCAAGGGCAGTGGAGATGCTGACAGCGAGGGAGTAATCATATGGGAGTGGTGCAGGGAAGTGAATTTAAGGAAGGGTTTGTGAGAATCAGCTTCTCCTCCTTGATTTGGCGGCAGGGGAGAGCGCTCCAGCGGTGTGCTAGGTGTGCATTATATCCCTAGAGGGTAAAGAAGCTACTGTGTGGGATGTTTATTTACTATGAAGTCAGATGTTCTGGAAGGCAGGGGGAAAATGCCAGGTAGGGAGCAGATCGAAGGGAAGTTGCTTCAGGAAAGAAGTAACACACTAACACCTGAGAGAACAGCACAGGATACAGACAGTCAGCCGTCTCTACCCAGGGGTCCTGCATTCCTGGATTCAACCAACCACAGATTTTAAATGCTTGGGGGGAAAAAATCCAGAAAGATTCAAAAAGCAAACTTTGAATTTGCTTGAACAGCAGATTTACATAGCAGCTATTTACATAGCATTTATACTGTATTTACAACTATTTACAAAGCATGTACATTGTATTAGGTATTATAAGTAATCCAGAGATGATTTAAAGTACACAAGAAGACGTGCACAGGTTATATGGAAATATTGTGCCGTTTTATAAAGGGACTTGAGCATCCAGATTTTGGTGTCCACAAGGAGTCCTGGAACCAGGCCGCAGTGGATACCTGGAGACGGCTGTGGTGAGCAGCTTGTGTTCTGGCAGCACTAAGCCACAATGGCTCTGGTGACCACATGAAGGATGAATGCAGAATCTAGAAATCATAGGATGGAAAATTTTCTAGGGCCTATTTTAATAGGCCAAATAAAAGATAATGAGTAACATCATGTTGCAGCAGGAATAAAGAAAGAAATAAGAGAATCAGTAAGTATTTGAATCTGTAAGATTTGGCCACTATAACCTGAGGGTACAAAAGGGAAAGGGGAAAAAAATTCTGATGCTACTATTCTAAGAAATTAGAAAGCGGATGGTGCTGATACAGAGACACACAAGATAATGAGCGAGTTTTGGAACACAGGGTGTTCATTTTTTCATTTACAAGCCTGAGGCACTAGGGACATCTCAGAGGAGGTGAGATCTACCATATCATCTGTAATTTTGTTCTGGAGCTCAGGGATGAATCTGTACTCTCCAAAATCATTGACACACAGCTATAGTTATAGTCATTTTAATCATTTCTTGAGCACTTAAGTTTCAGGAAATGTTCTGAGCAGTGGGGACACGGGTGAGAAAAAAAAGAGACAAGGTCCCTAAACAAGGTCGTTTCAGATAGAAGAGCGATCATGTTCGTAAATCCTGACAAACTCAGCATTATAAAGCTTAAGAATTGCAGTGTGGGATCACTAAAATCTGAATTCCATTGTATTTTTAGGCAAAAACATATTAATGATAATATTCACCCTGAATGTAAGTTCTGAAAGAATTGCTGGGCTTATGCTAAATACATTCTGAATTCACCAATTTAAGCATTCTTTTGTGCTCAATATAAGCAAAAAAAGGGGGTCAATATAGAAAAATTGTTCATTGTTAATGGTTCGATTGTCTTTTATTTTGCTAAAATCTTGCCTTTCAAAAAGCAACTGCTCTCCACAGCAGCCCATCTAAGGATCTTTAGCTGAAGCAGGGCACGTAGTAATTCTTGCTAAATTTTAGACTGAAAAATGGATGTGGCTAGCATTATACCTTTCCCAGTCTCAAACATCACCAGGGTCAGTCAGCTGTCCTCAGTTTTTCTCACTTGTCTCAAACTTCCACAGAGCTCCCGCATTGTCCACAAATGGTCTCGCTTCCAATTTTATAGCAGAAATCGGGGACATTAGGGAAAAAGCCTCTCATATTCCTTACCTCCATTTTTCCAGCTGTCTGCAAACGTTCCCACTGAGTCCCTTCTGCCCACCTGCCTCAGAGAAAGTGGCAATGTCCTTTTACTTTGTACCCTGTATGAGCTCTAACTCCTGTCCCATCCTCAAGTCCTTTGTTCCATCAACGACCTGCTCCTGAATGTTCACTTGCGCTCTCTCTGCCACTCATTAGTTTCTTAGTTCATTAGAAAGTCACTTTGAAAAAAAATCACATTGAACCATTGCCATTTTCCAAATACAGCACACGCCTTCGTACAGCCATGCCTTTCCCCATTTCATTCCCCTCCCTGACATCCCTCTTCCTTACTTTTGCAGGTTTAAATCATACCTACCTTGTAACATTTTGACCTTAATTCCTCCTCAGTAAAATCTTTATTGTTCTCAATGGACAAAATCTTTGGCCCTGTTTTGTTCTTGCTACAATTGATTGATATCTCTATTTCTGTTACTTGTGTCATAAAATAACTTATGTGTTACATTTGGTCTCCCTCCTCCATGCAGGCAGAGTTCATGTGTAAGCAAAAATCAGTTCTGAGCACGAAGGCTGGAATTTAAATGCTCAATATATTTTTGAAACAATGAATGAAAATACTATTCAAATAAAGAAAGCAAAGAAGATACACCTTCCCACTTTCTTTATATTGGTAAAAAATTCAACAAGAGAACGTCTGCTCAGATTGATTATCTTAAGCTGGACCTTAAAGCTAGACTTCTTGGATTTTACAATCAATACAGTAATACCTGTCTTTGCATCTCTTCCTAAGAATCTTTCTTCATTTTTAGCTGAGCTCCCATCTCCATTCTAATATTTAATATTTTAATATAAATATTTAATATTTTCAGTACTTTGGGATATATAATTCCACGGTTTGATAGTTTTGTTTCTATGAAGATCTTATTAAACTCAGTATTTTTTGACTTGTTCCAATCTGCCCTTCACTTGCTTAGAAGAATGAGGCTGGAGAAACAATTTATCTCAAGTATTTTATAATCCCATCAAGTTTTTTTTTTTAAATATTGTATATTGTTATGAACTGTCCATGCAATTCAATCTTCCAAACTGCTTCTCAGGGTAAAGCACCCATGGAATAAAGGTTCTCCTTGTGTCTGGTGCTAAATGCGGCAGTAAAGAAAAATTTTTTAATTATTATAATTTCTCCCTCCTCTCTTTATTCTCTTGCATAAAAGAATAAAGATAAAGAGTATGTCAGGGTTAAACCTTTTGGAGAGATGCTTCACCCAATTGATCCTTGAATTATGAAACTGGAAATTCCGACTGGTTCCTCTTTCCTAAAATGATCAGCGAGCCATATGTTTCATTGTATCTTTCACTCATTTGATTAGGTGAACAGGTTTCATTATTTTACCTTATTGAATGAGTGAAAGCTTATTACCAGGAAGAACAAAACATTCTTTTGGTGAGCATATAGTAATAATTATGATGGTGATGATGATGATTAATTCTCGTCCTTTCTATGGCCCTGCTCTTGCTTGTCCCTCTGACTTTTTCTGGCTGGATAATCACAATCAGAACTTAAGGACATTCCTTGCCTGTGACTGGCTCGAATATGACACCTCCATTTAAATCCACCCTTTAGGACCTACACTCATGCACCTGGCTTCAGACCGTCTTCCTGACGCTAGGAACACCATGTATTTCCTAAATCTTTCTTCATCTCTTCATGGCTCTGTCCTTCTCTAGCACATCTTTTCCCCTCCACTCCCCTCATCTTGGGTTTTAACACAACTTCAAATTCCACTATCATCGTTCCTATCCCAAGACTGCTTTGTCTTTTTTTTTTTTTTAAACGTATCTCCTTCCCTTACCAGAGGATTAAGCACCTCCTTAACAGACACTCTATTGTATTTCTCTTTGTATATCTGACACTGAGCACTGGCCCAAGCACTTAGATGATGCCCTGAAAATAAATGGATAAATGAAAAATAAAGATGGTTAGAAAACAAAATAAATAATAGAATTTCCACAGTTCACTGTTTAAATCTTGCTCCTTGTGACCTTCCTGGGTATGTATGTTTTTATTGCCAAATTAAAGTTGAGCTTATAACAAGTCAACCTTTAAGGTAAAAGCTAAATGTTTAGAAAAATAATGAAAGATCTTAGTGTTTTCCATGATGTGTCAGGAGCAAAGCTGGACTTCTTAGTTAGACAACATGACCTCCCAATCCTGTGACTCAAAATACTGACGAACAGGGGTAGGTCCGCAATCACAGAAGAATAAATCAAAGGTAATATCCACCATAAACTCAATAACCAACGACACGTATCACAGGTGGAAGGAAATCATTACCGTTATATTATTCCCCTCAACTTGAACAAAACAATCATGTTCTGAGTTAAGCTAAAAAAACAAACAAACAAAACAAAACCTCTCAAAATACCTTCTCAACACATTTCCATTAACTATTTATAAATTATATATAAAATAAAATTCCAAGGGAGAATTAGATTTCCGTATATTTTGAAAATCTTACAAAATGGTAGAATCAAGTATGTGTAATGAATGCTATCTTAAACATTAAAATTAGGCAAAGATTATTCTTGATTAAGAAACAATAAAAATTTTCCAATTCCACTGGTTTGATATTTTAACTGACTAAACTAATTAGGATATTATTTATTCATTACCATTTTTCATGAATTGTTCTTTCATTATCTTTGGAAACATTATGATGTCAAAAGATGCCCTAAATGCATTTTTATATGAAAATAATTATGCAGCCTATTTTCACCTGAAGTTGATAGAACTATTAATATTTAAACACAGTTGCTTTTTCTATGGTGGTATGAAAACTTCACACCATTTGGAAAAGTTGTTACTTGCCATCGTGTTTAGTAGATTTTGTTTTAAAAACGTATGTTGTTTTCATGTTACATAGAGGGAACATGTAAGATGTACAGGGATTAGGTGGGTTTTCTCTGAAATTAATAAAACAGTGTTTTTAAAAGCTATTAACTACAAATATATAAAGTCAACTACTCTTTAAATCAAAGACATTTCATATAATGCATCTAGAGAGTGGGGAATTTGAAAACTTCATGCAGATACAGTAGTTGACCCTGAAAATTTGCTCTGGACCTTACCCAGTTCTGGGGTGAAGGGAGTGGGAGAAAGTCCTAGTAGGTTTGGGCAAATGTGAAGAGGATCAGTTCTCTGTCCTTAAACATGATCCAGGAAAGATGGCAAGGTTAGGGAAGCCCTTTGCTCTCGGCTTTGCCTGGGAACAAAATAGCAGCCTGTGTTTAAGCAGATATACCTAAGAGTGCTCCACAGAGATTAGAATGTTTCTCATTCATGTTAGAGCAGCATGGATGTGACTAAGTAAGCAGACAGACCTGAAGAAAGAGGAGTGACTTCCTAAAGGCTGAGAAAGGGAAATACCATAGAGTGACTTCTATCAACTGAATATGGTGGTAAAGACATTTCAGCAGGTGCCAGTGTGAATCAACGATGATCCCAATAACCAGAAATAGTCCTCCCCATCTTCTGCCTCTAGGTGCTATGTCAACCTTCCCAACCCATTTCAGAGGAGGAAAGTAGGAATCCTGAATTAATTGAGTTTAAATTTCTGCTATCTAGCCAAATGGAAACTCCTGTTGAAATGTAAATCTGATAAAAATAAAGTTACATTCCTCTTCTGCAGTTGTGTGGCTGTTAGCTGTGTAATCACTGTCATCACCACCATGTCCTGAGTGCTCATTTTGTTTCAAACAGTAATTAATTGCTTCAAATTAATCATCTCACTTAATCTGATGAACTCCTTTAAAATGCAGGTGATGTAACTCACACCTTTTTATATAAGCAAAGATCAGGATTAAGAAACTTGACCAAGTCATACTTTGAGGATCCAAGATCTTTACTAGGATAGTATTAATTCAAAACATAAACAGTTTCTTATTTAACATATTAATTAGCTCTAGGAGTTTAGATCAGCTACCAACAGAAGTACATAGATACACAGATGGGCTGTCATATGATACTGCCAACTCTTTTAGATATCTGTGCTGGTCAGTGAGAACTGAATAAGGAGCAAAGGTAAGGAGGAAAACCACTTTTCCACCACAAATTTTTATCTAAAATTGGATTTTATTATTATTATCATCATTTTTCTGGTTAGCATAAAAACTAGATAGAAAACAGAAAGGCTATTAGGTCCTTTGTTCACAGTCTCAAAGAAGGTTGGGGATTAAAATGATGACTTGATCTTAAAATGTAATTAACATGTTTAGCAGCCAGACGGGAGCCATGGAGATGCATGTTAAGAACCATAACATTTACAAAAGGAGGGGAAAAAAAAAAACCACTTCTGTCTATTGCAAGTCTTCTCGTGAGGAATGGAGTATGATGGAGTAGTTTAACTTATTTTAGTCTGATGAGATTTACCCAACTGAGTGAATAAAATAATAATACATGATTTAATATTTAACAGATAGCAAAACTTCATGTACTTCAGGGAAATGCTTAAAGGAAAATGGCACGTTTATACAAGGATTTTTTTCCATCTGTATGATGACTGGTTATTTAACTGTTCTTTGTGGTTGAGTATTATAACTCATGTCACTGAGATTACACAAAAAAGCAAGACAAACATGGCAGCATGACAGAATCATGAGACAGCTGCATAATTACTGCAAATGAAAGCCTTCAGTTACATGTAAGAAGTTGTAAGAGAAAATCCCTCTGCAGTTTCCCAGCTTGAGTGTATAATAGTACGAAGTGATAAATTCTTAGCCTTTTTCGGAAAAGTATGTCGACAGTTTTAATAACCTGAATTCTAAATAAACAAATGAATAAAGCATGCTTAAAGGAAGGCAAATATACTATTAGAAGAGCATGCTTCTGGTATTATAGATAGGAACTCTGGACAAACAATAAATAATAAATAAATACAAATGACTGTTTCATGACTATTCATACATTAGGAATGGTTGAAATGGTTTTCAGCTGGTTTCACAATGCAAACAGTGGACGAAACATGTGGAAGAAATTGCTTGATCTAATCAAACGTGGTTTTTTATTATAACGCAAGCCACCAATTTGGTTTGGTAAGCAGCAAGGAAAAAAGATCATTTTTCAGTTGAGGGTATTGCTCAGTGGTAGAGTGCCTACTTAGCATGCCTGAGGTCCTAAGTTCAGTCCCAAGTACTGCCACTGAAATATAAATAAATAAATCTAATTACTTCCCCACAAAAAAACAAAGACTATAGTCTGTGATCTATAGTTATAAAATTTGAGTGATGTCTCAAGACTAAAAAGCAGAAAGAAAAAGACTTACAAGGAGGAGTTAAACATGAATAGGGTGAAAAGTAACATGGCAGGTTCCAAAATTATACTCTGTATAATTTGGGGTGATTGAGACCACAGGAGCCAACAACTTCGCCCCAAGCCACTTAACACATTCTTTTCCCCTGAGAAGGTACTGAACGTCATCAGTAACAACCAAGAAGCTATCCTGGGGGGAAAGACTTAGCTTTGATAAATCACCAAAAAGTGCAGTACTTCATTCTGTTTCCAGAATATGATGACAAATACTGCTCTTGAAACATTTGCCAAAGTTTGATAAGTGTTCCTCTTGATTTATTTTTTTTGGGGAAAAAAAAAACTTGTGTAAATTACCTCATCAATAATATTTATTGCTACTAATTATCAAATATGTCTAAAATACCATTTGTAATATTTTAAATAATAGATATCAATGTTTATATAATTAGCCATATAAAAATACTTTATAACCACAAAGCAGTTATTAACGTGATGATATTTTGTCATAAGTTTAGTGAAATAAATTACCTCTAACTAACTGGAACTAGAAGAGACACAAAGAAGCATTAAAAAATAGCAATATTGATGGCTTTTTTTAAATTGCAGTATGTTGTAATCAATAGGGTAGCCAGAGGGAAAAAGATTCAAAAACATGGGGAGTTTAATAAACAAAAATCTAATAACAAACTGTTTTTAGAGGATGGAAAGAAAAGGCTATCACATTAATCAATTTATGGGTTTTTTTTTCAGTGTACTTGAATTTTAAAATAAAATAATTAAAAATTAAATAAAAAGTACATTGATAGGACAAATATAAGAAAGTCACAAACCTCTAGCATGTTTGTGTGAAAGACTGATAGCCATAGAGAAGTTTATGTTAAATACTGAAAGAAATAAAAAATAAATGTTAAAGTCACTTTGAGTAATAAAGAGATAGATATTGCTTTGGATGTGGTTCCAACTTCCTTAAAAAATGATATTTAAATTGTTTGTTGGTTTTAAAGGGAATAAACTACACAAAAGTAAAATTATGGTGAGCAAGGATTTAGCTACTTTAAATTCCAGATCTCAAATATTATTGCTACTCTGCTGACAAATCGACTAACAGAATAAAACTACAATCACCAAACACTGAGAAATAATGTTCCAAAGGGGTGAAGAAGAAACTTACACTGACCTCTAGAGACTGGGGTGGTGCTAGGAAGCAGATATTCAAATTTCATACTGGAGACTTTGATACCAAGTCCATGCAAATGTTTAATCAGAATCATAAACTAATAGTTGATGTGTAAGAAGGGAGCATTCCTTAGGTGCTGATGTAAAGACTAGGCCACCCACGAAAGTCATCCTGAATTACCTGATAATCCTCAAATAATCTGGCATACGAATCGACTCAGAAGCCAGTTACATAACATGCCTGTGTAACCACAGACTCAAAAAAAATTAGTCCTTTTGCCGAGTCCCTTTGAAATTGTGTTTGTTACTTGTCTTCCCCCTGCCCAGGTCCAAAAGTACTTTTATCATATCTTGTTTATACTACTAAAATGGATCCTATTATTCAAACATTTAAAAAGCCAATATAAACTAAACTATTTTGTAAAACTCAACCCTGTATGAGTCAAAAAAACTCATTGAAAACAATGAACTCTTCTCCATTACTAATTGTCAGGGAAATTAAAAAAAGCAAACCCAAAAAACCACAATGAGATATCCCCTCACACCTGTTAGGATGGCTTTTATCTAAAAGACAAGAGATAACAAATGTTGGTGAGGATGGAGAGAAAAAAGACCCCTTATACACCATTGGTGGGAATGCAAATTGGTGCAGCCACTATGGACAACAGTTTAGTGGTTCCTCAAAACATTGGAAATTGGACTCCCATACATATGATCCAGCAATCCTGCTCCTGGCTATGTATCTGAAGGAATTGAAACCAATATCTCAAAGTGATATCCCATGTTCATTGAAGAGTTATTCACAATAGCCAAGATACGAAGACAACCTAGGGATCTGTCAACAGATGAGTGGATAAAGAACTTCTGGTGTGTATACACAAGGCAGTATTATTCAGCCATGAGAAAGAAGGAAATCCTGCCATTTGTGACATCGTGAATGAATCCTGAAAGCATTATGAGATGAGTCAGACAGAGAAAGACAAATACTGCATGATATCACTTACATGTGGAATCTAAAAAAAACTAAACCTGTAAAAACAGAGAACAGAATGGTAGTTATCAGGGGTGGGGTTTGAAGAGGAGCTGGAGAGATGTTTAAGAGTATAAACTTACAACTAGTAGATAAATAAGTTCTGGAGATCTAAAGCATAAGAAAGTGAGTAGAGTCAACAATGTTGCATCATAAGCTTCAAAACTGCTAACAGACTAAATCTTAACTGTTCTCAACAAAAAAGAAATGATAACTATATGACATCATAAAGGTGTTAACTAATGCTATCAAAAGGAACATATACGTCAAAAAAGAAATACATGAATGTACATATGTGAGTGTGTCTCTCTGTGTGGATTTGCACGGTGCCATCTGTCCTTTATCTCTTAGTTCTTTTACTACTGGAAGGTGGGAGGAAGTATGGCAGATGAGTGTCAAAGGGCAAACTGCCCCAACTAAAGGGAGCTGTCATCGAGAGAACTTGAAGGTCATTGCCAAAGAACTCATATTTGGCTGAACTGCTGTGCTGTATGGTAACCACCTACTCATTATTCTTATTACATGTTGATCACTGTATCTGTCCACTCTGACCACCTCCCACAGTATGCTCGAAGTGTGGATTTAAATCTAACCAGCTCTCCTTCAACAGTGTGCTCTCATCATTGGGAAGAGTAACCAAGCTTGAACTTGTAGCTTTCAGCATTCAGTGATGTCTTCTGGTAGAACGCCACCAGGAAAACAGTCCTTCTGGAAGCAATAGACCCCTTCTGTTGGCCCTGTCCTGCTTACATATTTCACATTTCCTTTCTGGCAATCCCTGACTGATTGGAAATAGTCACGTTTCTACATGCATCACAGACAAGGCACGCTTTCACAGTGATAAGTCAGTCTACTATGATTTATCCAAGGGTAGTTCATAACAATGAACCAGAGGATGCTTTAAAATAGAATATATGCTTCTCAATTTATCAAGACACTGAATTAAGACTCTCATCAATCTGGGTATGTTTCATTGTGAGGGGTTCTCCAGTGATTTGTTCCATTTTTATTTTTTAATCCATCCGTATACCTATGCATTCATTTTCTTACACAGAATCTATTTCACACCTTCTTTGCACATAAAACTGTATAAAAAAACTTGATACAAAGATGAAAAAAAACTGTTCTTTTCCTTAACTTGTTCTAAGTATATTTATTGATAATCATAATATCAATTATTAGCAAATATTAGCTGTTACCAAATGTTATTTTCAACATTTCTGGATGCTTGTTATAATCCTGACAGCACTAATTGATTTGTATAAACATTCTCATTTAACTCATAACAGCTAAGGTAGACTTTTTTCCCCTGTAATTTTTTGATGAGAAAACCAAAGGATAAAAAAATTTTTAACTATCCCTAAATACACAGCTATTACAGAGTGAACCTATGACTCAAGAACATTTAATATTCTGAAGCCTTTCTCTTAAAGTAAGTAGGGTGACCAAGTTTGTTAATGACTCAGCTTAGCGGACAGTTGTGTGGTGGGTGGCCAAATCCTAATTTCTTAAAATATCAAAAGAGTGACAGAACCAAAATAAAGATAAGTGTGGTTGCTGGGGGGAGGGGAGTAGGAAGGGATAAACTGGGAATTCGAGATTTGCAGATACTGACTGGTATATATGAAATAGATAAACAAGTTTATACTGTATAGCACAGGGAAATATATTCAATATCTTGTAGTAGCTTACAGTGAAAAAGAATATGAAAATGAATACATGTATCTCCATGTATGACTGAAGCATTGTGCTGTACACCAGAAATTGACACAACATTGTCAAGTGACTATATCTCAATAAAAAAGATAGTTAATAGCATAAAGGCAGCATATGCACATTTTAACAGAGTTGAACTAAATACTCATTTCTAATGATCAAACTATAGCATCACATTTTAAGGCATTTTTTTCACTATTTTTACTATGTTTATGAAATGCTTATAGGGTTGAAAATGTATATAAATTACAGCTTCAAGATTATTTTCTAATGTAGGAATTACCTTAACAATATCCACAGCAACTGAGCATCAATGTCTATTCAAAACAATTCCTTGGAAAAGGAGATTGATTCCTCATAACAGAGCCTGATCTATATTGTGTGATCTTTCTGAAATCTATCCCTCTTCTTTCTAACTTCAACTCACTAATCCCAGTTCTGTCCTTTGAAGAACATATAATTCATTTACTTATGGATTCCACTGTGCAGCCTGCAGATACTTGTAAGTCTCCATAAAGAACGCAATGAGATTCTCACTTCCAGAATAATTCCTTAGTTTAGCAGCACTGTATTATAAAAAGCACAATATTATTATTAGGGAACACTTGTCCTCTCCCCCCACTTCCCCTCACATGCACACATAAGAACACCTAGGTCTTTAATTAATTAAGCAAATAATAAAAATGAAAATTTAAAAAATTAAAATTCTAGAAGCTTCAGGTTAGGTCCCTACAAGGGCACCATACTAACAGGGCAGAGTGGCATAAGTAACTTGATTCTGTCCTCTGGTTTCACTTTCCCTTTGAATTTCTTGTTTTCAAAGGCTCCTGGCCAAGTAGTTTTGAAGAGTTGGACTCTTCCCTCTTTAAACCTATAGTCAAAAATACACGAGTTTTTTTTTTTTTAATTTCCTCTTTCACAATTTAGAGAAAATCTGTATCTTTTCAAGCCTTTCCTAAAGG
Organism: Camelus bactrianus; assembly: GCF_048773025.1. Lineage (NCBI taxonomy): Eukaryota > Metazoa > Chordata > Mammalia > Artiodactyla > Camelidae > Camelus > Camelus bactrianus. The sequence continues at coordinate 7,862,321 of NC_133561.1, read as the reverse complement.
ATGCCATTGTGAAAGCTTCTAATTCCATCATAGTCTGTGGGTTCTATTGTATTTTATATATGATTTGGGGGGAATAGAACCAGAGTATATTTTCTCTTATTTATTGGAGATACATGACTCTTCTACTCTTGAATAATGTCACATTCTACCTACCACATATTATCATAGAGAGGAAAATGCCCTGAAAATTGATCATGGCCCTTTCTGCACTTTATGTTTGAGCAAATTAATCTCTCAGGTAAACGTTATTTCATTTAGGTGGTGATTTTTCTGGAAAATGGAACGTATGAAATAAAGGTCTCTAAATTCCTATGACTATTGCATAAGAATGTTAAAACGCAAATATCAGCAGCCCTTAAATATGAAGGTGATAGCTAATCTCATATGGGCAGGCTCAGGAAATTTCTTGAGATAGGACTATCCGGAAAGAAGAAATAGCAGTTTCTACCAAAAGAAGGAAGCATCAAAAACAAGAGAAGTGACCTCTTGGAAGGGACTTCCTGTGACCAATGGGCTTGATGAGTTTTGAAATTTTAGACCCAGTTTGATGATAGCTCCTCCTTTATATTCTAATTTCTCCCTAATGTTTCTTTTGACTTCGGTAAGTTTCCAGGAAAATTTAGTTAACCATAATTATCACTTAGTATTAGGGAAAGAAGGGAAGACTGGGTGAAGGATTTGGGCAAAATGGAGCAGAAAGATCTGAATCAAAATTGGCAGGTCATGATAAGATACCTGGAAGAGAAACCAGGAACAGGAGTCCATGGAATGAACTGAAGATCCACAACCAGCACCACTAAACACGTATCTTAGGATATTTCATCAATGGTGGAAGCCACAGTTAAAGTGTTTCACTATTTCCTTCAAAGGATGAGTAATTCCAGAAAAAGAGGATTTTTAGGAATTCCCAAAGTTATAAATAATAGGCTAGTATTAAAGATACTTATAAGGCATTTATTATACACTAAAACTTCATTAATTCATTCATTAAAAATTACCTAACATAATAGTTTCTTAATAATACATAAATGCTTATGTATTGAATGGTGTGAACCACAGACTGTTGAAGAAGGCATTTTAGGCTGGATGGATACTCAGCACAAGAGGATAGAACATGCTTCTTTGTTCCAAAGCTTGTATAAAATCTTTTTCCCCCAAAAAAAGGTTAGGAAATTTCAAAGAATGTGTGGCTGATTCAAGGTTTATTATAAATCTGAATCGAAATTCCCGAATATTTTCAAAGTAAACTCAAGATATTCTCAGGAAAATGATTTCAACAGATTAAAAAATATATAATGTTATCAATGGGGAATCTTCATTATGGATGAGATTTAAAAATCCTTACAGAGCCAGTGCCCCTAAACTTGTCTAGTTCGTCTGTATCATGTACTTTGACAATTAAAGGTTTTTCCCTTTGATATTCCAGTCGCAAACTCTAGGAACAGTGGGAGCTGAAACCTTCTTTTCCTCTCAGATGTGATACCTTGTAAGTAACAGAACTACACTGTGATCCCAGGAGTACGAGGACTCTGTGATAATGAAGTAATCCTATCACTGTAGGAAGTCCGGCATTTTAGAATCCAGCTGTATGATATATATTCAGGCAAATGGCTTAATTTCTGCTTCCCAACATTATAAACAAATGATGACTGTTAAGATTCCATCAAGCTACAGTAGTCCCTGATTCCATAATTATTTTCCCTAGTGGTTTGAATTGAAACTTCTGCAACCTCAGTAGTACACAGATGCATAACGGGTCTACTGAATGCTGCATCTGCTGTCGTAGCCATGGGTTAACTGGGAGGTCCATAAAAGTTATACTGAGATGCTTCTGATGCTATGAAGGGGCTCCAAGCAAAACTTACACCCCCACTTTCTTTAAGCAATAAACTTGGAATGGTCACCCAGTTTTTTGTTCACTCTTTTATAATAAATTATGTTAGGTGTTGAACACTTGAATGGATCCTGGAAGAAAGCCACAGAGATCAACACTAACATCAAGGGAACTAAAACAGCACAAGGAAAAATCCAAAGCTCCAGCTACTACACTGACATGAAAATACTATTCTCTACTCCAGAAAATGTAAATCTTACCAAGGCCTATGTGTATTTAATGAGAATGTTAGCATAAGATAAATATCACCGTGTATATTATTTACAAAGAGAACTTAGTTTGTAGAAAGATAAGTTCCTGCAAATATGAGTGTAAATTAAAGCTAGCATAGACAAGACTCACATGTAACAAGTTCTAACAAAAAGTGCTTTCTCTACAGCACATTCACAAAGTGAGTAATAAATAAAGTTCCACTAAATTGAAAAAGATTCTTTTTCTTCCTCCCTTCCTTCCTTCCTTTTTCTTTCTGCATCTCTCCACCTCTTCAATCTTTCCTTCATTTTTTGTAACTGTTTTTACCTAGAAAAACACCCACAAAGAGCACAATGAATATTTGATGAAATGACTTTAGAATTTCATGAATGCCAGCAAAAAGCAAGAGTTACATGTATTATTAAGTTATGCTAATAATAACAGCAGGCACTTTGGAAGGAGAGGAAGTTCTAACTGAGAGATCAGTCTCCGTGGACCATATGTTTAATGCTGAAGACTGTATGCCTATGTGCTAGATTTCCAGATGCTCAAAAAGAAGCCAAGATTCCCTCTGCCGCCCACACTCACTCTTATCCTAGAAAAAAGAAACTAACCTGAGTAGTGCCCTCCAGTTTCCTTTGCCTGTCAGCTTGCTAGTGTGTGTTGTCTTCTGTTGACCTTGAACCTATCGAAGGTCATGCTCAGATTTTTTTCAATTATCTCTTTTTAACTATGATAGTATCTACTTCTGGTCATAATTCCACATGAAATAGATCCTGTCACACGAAAAATTTTTTCTTGCCTAGTTTTGACTCCATTTCTTCAGTTCTGCAGTGACAGTTCCAAGTGGAATCACTCCATTTTGTTCACATAATAAGCCCTTCATCCAAGAATTCAAATATAACAAAACCGAGAAACTTGGCCTGATGTCTAGGGGAAACTATTGTGAGTTTAAGTTAGCAATATTACTGATTTAAGCAATTGAGGCAGCCTCCAAGGAGCCAGAAAACTTCAGAATATAGTAGGAACAACTTTCCTTTTGCTGTGATAGCTGAGGCTAGTCGAAAACTAGAAAGAACAGAATGTCTAAGACTAGCTCCTGAGGTAACGTGTTCCTTTGTTTAGTTTTGAAAAGTTAAAGACGACTAGAGAAAATGCAGCAACACGGGTGGACCTAGAAAATATTATACTTAGTGAAGTAAGTCAGACAGAGAAAGACAAATGGTATATAATATCACTTATATGCAGAATCTAAACATCATACAAATGAATCCATATACAAAACAGAAACAGACTCACAGGCAGAGAAAACAAACTTATGCTACCAAAGGGGAGAAGGAAGGAGGGAGGTACAAATTAGTATGGGATTAAGAGATGCGCCCTACATAAAATAGGTAAGCAACAAGGATTTACTATATAGCATGGGAATTATATTCAATAGCTGGCAATAACCTGTAACAGAGTATCATCGGAAGAAAATAGCTGAGCCACTCTGCTGTACACTTGAAACTCACATAGCATCTGTCAATCAACTATACTTCAATGAAAGTATTAAAACAATTTTTAAAGATTACTAGAGGAAGTTAAGGACTCTATAACTTGGATATTGAGAGAAGTATACATTTTCGGTATGTTGACTGTATGACTGAGGAGGCAAATTTTAAGTCTACGGAAAGTTAAGGCTTGCTTATCCTTCCAGCTCTCAATGTCCAGAAGAGAAAATAACGTATTTCTCATACGTTAACATAAACGTTTATACCAGCACTGCCACTAGTTGTGATATTACGCACATATATGGCGTTAACATATTTTCAGGACCAGAATATGTGAAGAAAACAAAAGATACACAGCAACACATAAGGGATGTTAAATTGGAACACGCTGAGTAGATTGCAAACACGTACTTGTTTTTCTGTATCAGTTTACAGTGCGTCTGCCATGGTGTTACCTTTTCCAGGTGAGCTCTGTCTTGCTTACCTGTTCTCTCTGGTAGGCATTATCCAAGAGCTCTGTGGAAATAATGACAGTTCCTCAATTTTAATGCAATTTAGACTTAGAAATGGTCGGTAGGGAGCTAAGGAGAATGGCTTTGTAGAGGAACCTCCGTTTCCCAAAGGCTAAAGGGCACTCAGCGATGTATTCTGGCCGATAAAAGGGAACAGGTCTTGTTAATAGTTCCAAGGTGTGACAGCTGATTAAAGCAGGCAAATTGTGCAAGCAAGAACACATAAGGAGATTTGTCCATTTTTTCCCATCTGTTTTCATCTATGAGGCTGGGTATAGCTGATCTTGAATGAAAAGAAAAATGAAGATTTTTCTTCAGCCTTCAGTGCTTAGATGAGGCAGCATGCCCGTCACCCTGAAAGAATGCTCCGCCACAAACCAATCTGCCTCCCCCTCCTTAGGACAGTGGCCTTTCAAAAGCTTCCTAAAAATGGTTAATCTGCTTTGTCCCTGCTGCTCTTAAAGCTTCACAGGACACTTTGTAAAGCCTCAGCTGCACTGCGGATCGCCCTGCAGTGTCATTAAAACGGAGAGTATCTCGGGAAAAGGATTGTAATCCTAGACTATTGAAAAAAAAAAAAAAACCCACAAAATCAAATTCTTTCCTTTCTATCTGGTAGAAACTCTGATTCCACTGAGGACTCCCACCTAACTTTCAACAATATTTGTACAACTTGTACCAAAATCACATCTCAAGTCATTGTGCTCGTGGCCTAGGAGAAAACCAGAAGGTAGCTTGGGAATCTAAGCTGAAGTGCAAAAGACAGTCAGGCAAAGAAACGGATGGTGTTAAGGAGTAAATGGACACCTGTGAGCAGGAGTTCCTCTTTTTCCAGCCCAACAGCAGAAACGATGGAAATGTTTCCTGTGTGATGATTTCACGCGAGCTGTTCACGCAGTGTTGGACCCTGTCTATGGCCTGTCTGCCAACCTCTCCCCCACACTTTTATAAAAATATGAATATTAACCAAATCCTTTCTCTGATAATACACTTCAATTAGGCCTTTGCTCGGTCAGCCCGTAAGTACACTTTCAGTTCTCCATTTCTCGCCCTCAGCGGTGAGTATGTTTTACTTAGCTGAGGTATGTGTTAGATCAACACTTACAGACACTGTTGGTGATATTTTGTGTATCTGTGTGAATTTAAGACAGCAAAGGACACTGAGTTAAACCAGACTTCTATGTCCACTGTTCCAGCGCCTTAGGTGTCTAATGACAAAAATTCTAGTGAAATTGGACTGACTAGACTTATTCGCCATTCCTGAGTACTAAAGAGAAGTAGAAATGGCCATTTCTGTCACCACCTTTAAAAAAATGACTCATTGTGTTATTTTACATATCAGTTCTGTATCCCGTGAGGAAATCAAAGATCAATAAAATCTTTGGATAAGAAAAACTTTAAATTCAATCTATAATGGGAGTCGTGGCTGGCCTCTCAGTTAAGCTGCATGTATTGTGAATGCTGACGGGGAGAGGACTCGTGGACTTGAAAAGCTTATCAATCAAGAATGAGGAAATTGGAGGACACGCCCCAGGAGACATCTGTCAAACCACCTCAGGTTTCAGACAGTCCTTCTCTGTGCTGTCCACCCAAGAGCCAAGATTCTCCATTCCATAATCAAGTATTTGAGAATTCTGCCCCAAAATAAAGTCCTTGAAGACACCACTTTTTGTTTTAGCTCAAAACACTGCCTTTTTGCTATGCCTTTATGTGGACTGGGTTCTCTCTCCCTGGACTTTTAACATGTCCCTAGAATTCAGTGGGAAATAGTCTAAGAGCTCTGAGTATGAACAACTTACACCAACCTTTCTAACATATCAGTTGGCCAATCAAGACTAAGTATTCCTGACAAGCATGTTCCAAAAATAGAAGACAGAGATTCAGTGTCCATACTGGGTACAACCATTTAAGCTCTTATTCGCTCCTTCACACAAGGCTCCTAGACTAGGGCCCTCCTTGGGCAGGAGATAACCAAATCTCTTGTGCCCTCTCAAAAATGTGAATGTGGGGTGCCACGGCAGTGCTCCTTTCAACGCCAATACTGGACCCTCTGTTCATCTCCTACAGTTACTCTCTAACAGAAGGCTGAGTGGACTGCGTTCTGACTTAAGGACTCCAAGTGAGTAGATCCTGACAACGTAGGCTTCTGATACTCGCTTGTTAGTTCAAAAATTATTTTTGATATGTCCAGCTCTAGGAGATAAACCAGTTAACAGGAAAGATCAGAATCCCTGCTCTCATGCAGTTTACACACTATTGAGTAAAAATTATATTTAAGACGTTAGGGGCAGAGGGACATGTCAGCACTTTTATCTGCTAAAGCCGAGAGATGGGCTCCAGCAGCGTAAGGTGCAGTCTGTGGTCCAGGAATCTGGAACTTAGAAGATCAACTGCCATCACGGTCCACATGGAGGCAATCAGCCACTGGTTATTTCTGCTCTTCACTTTGATAAGTTTAGCAAACACCACATCCTTTTTCATGTCAATTGATGGAGGACACTTGCATAACCTAATGCGACAACTTACACACAAACTAAATCTTAGTAGAAGAGATAATGGATCCTTGTTATAATATTTGTCATATTTGATTGGTGCAAAATCTCTCACAGCCCGATCACACATGATAGTCGATGACATTTAACACACTTTATATACCCATTATGTTTCTTTTGCACAAGGTCTTTAAGCTATATTTTTCTGCAAATTCCTTGGTATAAAACACTCCAAATCAATGTTATGTTCATTGTATAATTAATGCCACCCAGTCCATAAGCACATATAATGTAAAATATCTGGTGGCAACAATGACAAAATAATCTATGAATAAACTGCATATACACATTCACAGAATTTATCACTCTGGATTTCAAAGAATTGTCTTTTGACCTGGTCTTACAAGATAACATTATTTTAAGATGGCAATGGAGATAGGAAAAAGAGACAGACACAGCAAAGGTACGGAGCTGGAAAAAAAAAATACACAGAAATACCAACATAAATATACTGTTACAAACACATACATGTGGGCCATTGTCAGCAAGTAATATTAACCCTTTCCATTTTCTGCATTGTATTAGTTTGCTATTTCTACCATAACAAATTACCACAAACTTAGTGGCTTAAAACAAGAGATATTTATTTTCTTTAAGTTTCACCAGTCAGAAGTCGAAAATGGGTCTCACCTGGTAAAGTCAAACTGTTAGCAGGGCTGCCTGCTTCCCAGAAGTCAGATCAGAGGGTGCATTTCTGTGCTCTCTGCAGTTTCTAAAGGCTGCAAAATGTTTCTCTAAACCAGATTAAACTGAGTTTGAATCTGAATTCTGCTACTTTCTGTGGCATCTTGGGGAAGTCACTTAACCTCTCCAAGCTTCAGTTTACTCAAATACAAAATGGGAAGATAACATGCATTTTGCAAAAGTACTGTAGAGTACGACTTATAATGAAAATAAAGTGATTATTTAAATATCTGGTCTATAATATTTTTACTTCATTGTCATCATTACAATGAGAAGAGAAGAAGGAGGAAGGAGAAGAGGAGGGGGAGGAAATGGAAGAAAAAGAAGAAAAAAAGCACTATTATTATTATTATCATTATCATTATTCTTGTTATATTTGTCACTCAATTTATTAAAGGTGATAAAGTTAAGGAAATGGATGAAATTGCCAAGGGGGAGAGTTTCCACTGTCAGTCAACAACTGCCTTTATAAGTCCTTTAATTCCCTTTATACAGCCAAAGGATAACATAATGAAATTATTTCCACTCAAAAATGAAATGGGAAGAATAATACTCAGATATCATACTGGAGGGCAGATTTCTCCTTATTAATATCCAGAGGCATAAGCTTTTCCTCCCAGACTTGCTCATAAATCCATATTGCCTATGAGACTGTCTTCCTAGCTGTTTTTTAATCCAAGTACAGTCAGTTACAATGTGTCAATTTCTGGTGCACAGCACAATGTCCTGGTCATACATATACATACATATACTTATTTTCATATTCTTTTTCATTAAAGGTTATTACAAGATAGTCAACATAGTTCCCTGTGCTCTACACTAAGCATTTTAATGTAATAATTGAATTATAAGAGAAGGACAAAGTATACTGTAGCAATGATATACCATATTATGAGTAGATCTTGTGTTCATGAGCAAATACACAGATAATACGCATCAACAGAGAATTGTTAGAGCAGATACGTGGTGAAGGCATTGTGTTCACCAAGATCAAACGTGATGCCCTTCAATCTCAATTGTGAAGAACCTTCAGCCATTACTGAATTAAGAGAATGCTCTGAAAATATAATTGGAGAGTAACTATTGTCTTTGAGCATTTTCTGTTTGACATTGTGCCAATTGTTTTGTGTACATTAACCTTATTTCTCTTATGAGTTTGTCACCTTATTATTACCAATTTTGAGCTGAGGAAACTGAGAGACAGAGAAGATACATAAAAACTCTAAGGTCACATAGCTGAAAGGTGTTAAGCTTGATGATTAACTCAAGGCAACTTGACACAAAAAAGGTGACCCAGCTACTATTGCTAAATTGATCCCCAACAGTACCATCTCAAAACCTTTTGAGTACAAATACAAGCAGTAAAGATGTGATCGTCTGCTAACTGCTATGGTCTGAATATTTATGTCTCCCCAAAATTCGTATGTTGAAACCTAGGGCCCAGTGTGATGATACTGGGAGGCAATTATGTCATGACAGCTAAGCTCTCATGAATGGGATCTGTGTCCTTATCAAAGAGGCCCCTTCTGCAATGTGACAGACAAGAAGTCTGCAATCTGGAAGAGGCCCTCCCCCAACCATTCTGGCACCCTGATCTCAGACTTCCAACCTCCAGAACCGTTAGAAAAAATTTTCTGCTGTTTGTAAGCCACTCAATCTGTAGCATTTCATTACAGCAGTCTGAACAGATGAAGACGGCTGTGATCTTCAGTTCATGTTTTTTTACTCAGTATTTTTTTCAATCATTTGTAACAAAAATGAAATTCAGCAATCACACTCCTTGCAATTTGCCCAAAGGAGTTGAAAATATATGTCCACACAAAAATCTGTGTAGATTGCTTATAGCAGCTTCAGTCAGAACTGTCAAAACTTGGAAGCAACCAAGATACCCCTCAGTAGATGAATGGATAAATAAACTGTGGTATATCTAGACAATGGGATGTTACTCAGTGCTAAAAAGAAATGAGCTATCAAGCCATAAAAAGACATGCAGAAAACGTAAATGCATGTTGCTAAGTGAAAGAAGCCAATCTGTATAAAGACTACATAAAGTATGATTCCAACTATATGACATTCTGAAGGGAAAAAAAACCAACGGAGACAGTAAAAAGATCAGAAGTTGCAGGAGTAGGGGTGGGAAGAGACCAACAGACAGAGCACAGAGAATTTTAGGACTGTAAAAATACTCTGCATGATTATTATAATGATGGATATAAATTATTATACATTTATCCAAACCCATAGAATGGACAACACCAATAGTGAACCTTAAGGTAAACTACGGACTTTGGGAGATGATGATGTATCAATGTAGGTTCATCCTTGGGAAACAAAGGTACCACTCTGGTGGTGATGTTCATAATGGGGGAAGCTGTGCATGTGTGGGAGCAGAGGGTTTATGGGAAATATCTGTATCTCCCTCTCAATTTTGTTGTAAACCTAAAACTTCTCTGAAAAAAACAGAATCTTAAAAAGATGAATTTCATCATCATGACATTCTTAGGGAATGCTTTTTTTGGGGGGAGGGGGGTAATCTCGATTTCCTCTCCTATTCATCTTGAAAAATGTAATGAGAATGAGACCACAAAGGAAAGAATGTGTAAAATCAAATGTTCACTGATGATCAATCATACACGAACCTCTTAGCTATGAAGTAGTTGAAAAGTTTAGCATAATAAATAACCCAGCTCAATAATGATAGTAATAGGCATAGTATTAAATTATTACCAGTCATAGGATAAAGTTCAAATATTTGAACAATTTAGCATTATTATAACCTATATGCCATCAGTGACCTATGGGAGTAGAAATTTAGAAGGGACTATTATGACAGGGTGATAAAGAGCACTAATTTGAAGTAGAAGCAGTGAGCACTGTGTGAATTATATAATTGGCTTTAATATAATTGTATTGAATATACATTACATACATGGTCATAAAAATTGTCACAAGTGATTAATGATTCTCTAAATCATGGTATGAATTTCAGATCATATTATTGAGTCCATTAGCCCACAAAGTATTTTACTCATGATCTTTGTTCCTTTGGATGAAGATTCAATGTCATATTCACTTTGCAGATTGTAAACATTTGGACTCACAGATCTGGAAGGGCCCTCGGTAAGTCTGCTTCTCTCTCCACCTCTCACTGACCAGTTGTGTACTTCAATCATTCCAGAAAAAGACACTTAGATCTTCTCTGGAGAAGGGATTCAAGATTTCCAAGTCCAGAGCGTTCAAACTTTACAAACTCAAAAAATGCCAATTCATCCATGAAACGAAACAATCGTTTACAGCCCAGAATAGGAGTGAAACCAAGAACTGGAGTCAGGAAGACGGATTTAGGGAATCTTAAATTATTTCCTCCTCCTGCCTCCCCTCCTTTCTTTTCAGTCTTCAAAGCCATTTTTGTTTGGAGACACAATATAATTAGTTGTGTTAGTAACTTATATATAGCTTTTTTCATTTATACTGTATATTGATTAAAATAGAAAGTGTTAATTTAGAATTAGAAAACATGAAAAAATTATGCAAATTTTGCAAGTTCCGAAGCTTATTCATAAAACAAGGTAACCTAATTTGAAAAATCTGTCATGAATTGAATTAAGTTACTAAGTCAAGCACAGAATATCTTACCCTGAGAAAAACCAATAATCTTTAAAACATGTGGAACAGTTTATCATCTGTCCCCTTAAAACAGTAAAAAAACGGAAGGACAATCTATTAATTTAAGTGAAACAACATTTTTTTCTTTAAAACATTCACTGAAAATCATTTCCAAGTATCTTCCAGTTCTAAAATTAATCTAAACATTGAAATATTTAAGAAATAGTATCTTTCCTGGAAATGGTCAGCATCAGTAATGGCAGAAATATCCAGTTTATTTTTTTAAATGTCCATATTTTAATACATTGCAATTACGTTACATGGTCTACATAGAGAAATATTAGATAAAATGGAAAACGATCACATTTCAGAGTATCAGGCATTAGAACCATAAGCAGGTAAGAAAATGTGGCCTTTCTAGCAGCTCAATCATCTTAATATACTTTCAAAGGTAAGAACAGATATTCATACACTGGCAAGAATAACCATCAACTGCACTGACATGATTAGACATAAAACAATTTTTGTATAGGCCACTCAAGGGAATAACCTAGAGAGAAAAAAAAAAAAAACGGCAAAGGTAGTATCTCAACTGAAGTAGGTGAATATTGTCAACATATGTAAGAAAAATGTGCATAATTATTCATATGTGTCATATCATGGGCATAAGAAAACACTGGGGAGCACCTCAAAGCAATGGCTATAGAATGTTCAACTGACTGATGTCAGGGATTCAGTTGGTTACATGCAACAAATCCTGATAATAATGTATTTCTTTTCGTCATTAATATCTTTAATACTATCATCTATGAATCCCAAATAACGTCACTGTGTGACAGCCTGAGGGCGCAGGTGTTGCTGTGCTTAATCACAACCAAAGAACGCTCATCACTTGTCAGTATCTATCTAAAAGAACTGATCGGTTTGAATTTGAAAATTCTAGCCCATTTCTCTTAATTTGGACATTTTTACAGGCTGCTTCCTCTCCCTCGAGGTCCCCTTTTTAAATGTGCCCCCTTTTCTGCCTGACAAACTCCTCTTCATTACTGAGAACTCAGGTTAGAGTTCCCTCTCCCGAGCAGCGATCTCTGAAATGCCAAAGACTAGGTCATTCTCTCTCCTTGGTTAACCTGAAACTTTGTGCAAACTGCCTTCGCGCTTATCGGAGCGTTTATCACACGGTGTTAGGATTGGCTTGGATGTCTTCCGCAGAAGAATGTAAATAGCCTGGGATAGAAACTGTCTTACATTTTTATTGTCGCATTATCAGTAACAAGCACACAGAGGGCTCTCAATAAATGAATATGATTCAAGGAAGGATTTTTGACAATTAATCAGAAATAAGAATAGTATATGTAAGGGAAGAAAATACTTAGCTATATGTAAGCCACTAACCCCTCCCCAAGCAAAGGCAGTAAGAATTATCATTATAATAGCTAGGATCTCTATGTGTCAAAGCTTTTAGACACTATATTTTTAACCCTCACACCATCACGAAGGTCAGAATTTTATATCTAAGAAGACAGAGTTCTTAAAGGACTAAGTAATTTGTCCAGGATCTTGAATCTGGTGGCCTGAATCCACCGTTAGTCACTATGTTACACTTTTTTTGGCTTCCAATGTGCTCAGTGCTTCCACCTGTTCGTTTATTTAAAAGAACAGACGGAGTACCCATTATGGGTATACACACGTATTGAAATTATAAGTTTTCCTATGCCATGCAAGCATGGGAAGGGAAAATATACAAACAAGGGTGCAGAGATGACACGTAGCAGAAATGGAGACCCACACTGAAAGCCTCTATATCATCTAGAGGTGGCTGGAATGAATGCTGTATTTTCAAAAAATAAGAAATTACATGCAGCACAATAGCTTCCCAAGAGTAGAGAAAAATTAATTTTCCAACTTGTCAGATCCTCCCCCAGTTTGGCTTTTTCTTAATTCACGTATTTGTTAGACATTCTTCCAGCTCCTTGAAAGAATTTTAATGAAAGCCAAGGTTTAAATTCAGCATTTTGAAAGGCATGGGAATCTGCATATAGAACTCTATTAAAGCAGCCCACTCTTTATTGCATTTGCAAAGATTTTTAGTTAAAATCTAATTGACAAAAAAAGGGTCATTTTCCATTTAGTCAATTTAAGCCTCTGCTTTATACCATTTTAGGTCATGTGTGTGTGTGTGTGTGTGTGTGTGTGTGTGTGTGTGTGTGTGTGTGTGTGTGTGTGTGTGTGTCTAACCTCAAATTCAACCCCTGCCAACAGGGCGGAAACCAATCAAAATCAACAAAATAGTTTCTAGAGGCAGAATATGGAAACGTCTCAAGAAAGGACTGGTTGATAATTTGCCATTAATGATAAAAATAAAACCTATTCATGTCTGTACCTCCTACTAGTCTATGAATTTCAGGAAAGAACCACGTCTTATACACCTTTCATTTCGAGTCCCAATATTGGCACACAACAGGCATTCAACACAAAATTGCTGAAAAGTAACTGCCCACATACTTACTTCACCCTAAATCAATCATTTTCAGAAAACGGCAAAAAGAAGGGTGAATTTCTCATTCTACTTGACAATGCCAGAAAGGTTATTCTTACATTTTTTCCCTCGTAACCTTAGGATCACTGAAGGCTTGTGTTCATGACCTGCAAGGTGACCACCAGACGCCCAAAGCAGAGCTTGCTTAATGCTTTTTTCTTTTGCTTAGAGCTTTCTGATTATGATGCGGGAGGTACGTTTCTGAGGAAAAATGTTCCCTTTATCTTTTACATTATATGGCCAAGTAACTAGATCACAAACAAAGCAAAAAATGAGGTCATGAATGGAAGCTTTCTACAAAAGACAGAAATGCAGTCAAAAAGAGGAGGAGTTGAAACAGAAATCTTTTAACAAAGAAAACAGAGTGGACCAAACTGGAAATTTAACCTAGGGGCACACACACAACACTACCATCACCACTCTGCTTTTTACACAACTTTCAATAAAATTCAAACAGGGAAAACAAGCTTACAACAGGTAAGTAAACTACAAGGAGCCCTTCAGGAAGACTGAGCTCAGAGAGGGAGGAAATGGCTGCTCGCAGACCCACAATTTAGAAAGTGGGAGAAAATTCAGGCTTTTTGTTTGAATTGAGACATTATTGCCTTAGTCTTTTTTGACCTCAAGACCTCATAAATGTTTGGGTCATACGCTTCCAGCTCTGTAAATTGAGTAGAGGGCTCTGTCTCTGTGACTCTACCCAGTAAATACTGTCCGATCAATCTCAAAGCATTCTGCTAGGACCTCAGAAAACTGGAGAAGAAGCTGATCATCTCCAGATAAGTCAGCTCTGTGGCCAGGGTCCTTGACATGAAATAAATAAAAACCTCACAAGTCTTTTTTTCCACCCTATCTGTGTCAGTGACTGTATGTCCAAAATTCTCCTGACACATTCTAAATGGTTGTCTAAGAAATCCTGGGAGCTGCCTTCCTAATGCGTCCACAGATTATTGCTCTGTTAATAGTGTCTCCATTAATGCTCCATAATTTACGACCTGAATCACCCTGCCAATATACTAAGCAGTTGTGTGTCTCCCAAAGGGTCTACCATTTTGACCTGCACGCAGAGGGGTACTATCCGATTGTTGGTCTATGCTTGGCTTCTGCCTTTAAATTCTCCAAGTTTAGTCTGTTTATGAGTATTCAAGAGTAGGAGACACACCTCTTTGGAATCATTTTCACCTTATCTAACAGCTACTTAGAATGACACATGCTTCAATCCAGTGATCATCCACTCCCTACCTGCTTCAGAAGAAGACATTTATTTAAACCACATAACGAACTGTTTTTCAAAAAATACATTACACCATTATTAATTTTATTCCCATTATATAGTAAGGCACATTAAACAAATAATAAGGAATGTATAGGTTGAGTCCATAAAATATAATAGCTGGGTTTATGTAGGTACAATTTTTCCATGAAGTGAAATGCTGAAAGGCGAGTGCAAAAATAATCACAAATTCAACACCTTAAGCTGTCTACGAAGAGATAATAGGCATGGCTATTGAATGACAACTGATTCCAGAGAATGACTGTAACCATTAGTCTAGGTTTTGAGCTGGTTTCAATTTCTCCATTTTTAAAAAGCAAACCAAACAGTATTTTCCCTTCTTAGGCTCATGAGCCACTTACTTCACCTACTTTTAATTTCTTAATTGTTGAATAGTTTGCAGAGGTTACAGATGGGATAAGAGTAGGGTGCGGGTCAGCAGGGAAGCGAGGAAGGGCAAACGGGAGGATTAACAAAGATAATTTTCTGGAATGTCCTTGGGTGAACTACGCAAAATCCACAGGATGGAGGGAGAGTTCTAGAGAGTGGAAGGGTTAGGTTTAAGGATATCAATCTGTCTACCCTGGTTGAGAATGTGATTTCTACTGGGGTCATTCAGGGGATACAGAGGCTCGAGGCCAGAGAGACTACTGTCCATTTCTTACTTGGTTCATTGTCATCAGACTGTGAAACAGCATGGTTCTGAAGGTCATTGACACTGGGTGTCGGGCTTTATCTTCTTCACATACATAATCCACAGGGGCACGGGAAGCATCTTCCACACACGTCAGGAAGGGCACCTCTTAATTTGAAACATAAGGACTTCATGTTTTAGGAATATGTGTCTGCCCATCTGCATAATCAGAGAACAGGGAAAGAAACGGCCTGGGCCTAGATATGCTTTACTGGAGGTTGAATTTCTCCTAAATCGTGTAACCATCATGGAAGCCAGAGTTGTTCCCCTGCGCGGCCAACAGTAAAGCTTCTTCGGTGCAGCTCTTGCTCTGCCATGACTTAGAGCAGGGCTAAGGGGGGCCATCAGGGAAAAAGAAAAGGAGACTATAAGGAAAAGATGGAGGCCAGAATTAAAATCAGAAGTTGACTTGGAAACCATGAGGTTTTCAGATGAAATGGGAAAAATAATGAAACCATACCCCTAATCAGAAGTGCCGTGTTCATCAAGCAGTGGCGTTTATTGGGTCACTGGAACACAGGGCTAACGCAGAGGAGGAGGTGCAAGGGCATCATGAGTCTTGTTTCACACTCTGTAGAGCTCCTTTGATGTGGCGCCACTGCTACGTTCTAGTGGCAAAATGTCCAGCAACAGCGTATTTCTTAGCTACAGGTCACTGGTGGACTAAATGTTGGTGGGCTGGATCCCCAGAAAGGCTCCTAAAAAGCACAACACGCTGGCAATGCCCCCTTTGTCCTCCTCACTTCCCTATTCCTGATGCCTGGAATAATATCATAGCAACCAGGGCTCCAGCAACACAAAGGATGATCAAATGACTTTGAGCAATGGACACCACCTACTAGAATGGTAGAGTCAAAGGACAAAGGGAACTAAACTAGCAGCCCTGGACTGCTGGCTTTCTCAAGAGAGAGAAAAATGAATCTCCAGTTTTTCAAACCACTGTGAAGTTAGGTTTTCTTTTAATGTAGCTATGAATTACCGGTCATTCTTGACATTTTAGAAAAAAGGCAACCTTTGGGCCCTTATCCACAAACGACATGGTGTACAGGCACCTGGTGATCACCGGCTAGCACTCATCCTGGTCTCCACCACCACTGAAAGGGCTCCCTAGAAAAACCCTATCCAGTTGAAGGCCTGCCTCTTTTGACATTCAGTCTGTACTACAGCTCAACGCAGACGAAGAAAGCTACTTAGAGAATAAAAATCTTTCTTAGTTGAGAAAAAGAGAGAGAGGAGAAGTGTTTCACATTTATTTCTTTTTCTCATCAGATTTCAGATTTTTAGCCCAAGCGACTGGATATACCCTGCAGACCAACTGACACTGGAAACATTGCCAATATATGACAAGCCATTATGACAGTTACTTCGCTTACAATTTGTAAATACTTATCACTTCTGCAATACTTTCTTTTACA
Organism: Camelus bactrianus; assembly: GCF_048773025.1. Classification (NCBI taxonomy): domain Eukaryota; kingdom Metazoa; phylum Chordata; class Mammalia; order Artiodactyla; family Camelidae; genus Camelus; species Camelus bactrianus. The sequence continues at coordinate 7,845,467 of NC_133561.1, read as the reverse complement.
AATAGATATTGTCAATAATGTATGAATATTCATATTCATAAGAATGAAATTCTGACAAAGCAATATTTGAAGAAAACTACCTTTATACTATAAAGGTACTTTGTGGCACTTCCAAAATAAACACATATTGAACACTAGTAAGATATATTACTGTCTGACTATAAAAAACATGCAATTTTGAAGAAGAATATGCCTTTCACCTCATTGAACATAGCATAATCATTTCAGGTTTTTCAACCTGTTAAGCATATTTTACAAAAAAATTAAAAATCACAAGAATAAATTCTCCATTAATTTCTAGCTAATTGTGTGCTGGCAGAGAGTCACACAGCTTGGCTGACAAGTTTTAAGATGGATCAGGAGTCTCTTATGATACGGATAAGAGCTTAACAAAAACACTCTTTCAAAAACGCATTTATTGTACTGATCTAATTTTCACCATTTCTCAGATGAACATATCAGTATAAGTGAATTACTGATAAAAAGTGAAACTTACTTATCTCTAATATATTAATACAGTTGAAGGTTCTCTAGACTAGAGTGATTTGAATATACTTTGAATGAGTTAGATATAAAGGTTCCTGAACATTCCGCATTTTTCAAAGAAAAATTCCTATCTTTATACATATTAAATACACAACTTAACTTTTTTTTTTTTTTGCAGTCAATCAATAGTGTACGCTCAATAATAAAAAACCATTGTACCTTGCTCCAAATTTCAGGGATGATTTATCAGACTAACTGAAAAAGTGAAAAGAAATATTTATGTCAAAAAAAAAATGTATCCCCTGTCGAAAACATTAAAGTTTAGATGATCAGAGCTTTTATATAATATGGTTCATGTATCATTTTGGCTAAAGACAATTTGATTTAGATAGACCTTCAAAAGTGTAGCTAAACACTATTCTTAGGATTCAGTAAACATTAATCTGCTTGGGTGATTCTCTTCCATTGGGAGAAGCTTCGGAATTCACGGGAGCATTAAGTCTTGAGTGTCAAATGGGAAGGAGTGAATACTTGAGGTCTACAGATGCTAAACAGTCTGCTCAGAGAGGGATGGTCTCTCACAGAAACTGCTGTCTTGTGAAAAAAATGTCCACAACGTCCCTCCTGAGAAAATAGTGGCTGATCAAGGTGTTACATATAATCAAATGGTTAAACTCAGTGATTTAACAATATATAGACTGAAGCTTTTACACACACAAAAAAGGTCTACTAAATCTACCCTTCTACTAGTAAAAGGAAAGGTAATCCAGTTATTTTTTAAAAGTTAAAATACGTTTTTATGCAATGTCTCAAAGCTTCTTAAACTAATTTATAACCTGTGTCCCATTTAACACATCATTTTTTTAAATTGTCGTATACCTAATCTACAATGTTGTATACGTACAGCATAGTGATTTAGTTATACACATATAGATTCTTTTTCATTCTAGTTTATTACAAGATATTGAATGTAACACACCATTCTTTTATCCTGTCTTATTCTGTAATCTCTCTGCACCCCTCCTCCACCGTGCAGCAACAAAACCCATTCCCTCATTACATGTGTGCTAAGATATAAACATCATGATTTTCTCTCAAGGGTAAGTACACTGAAACAATATTCTAATCTTTTTCCTCTTTCCTTTTTCCTTCTCTCTTTCTTTCTCTTTCTATTGCCATTTGAAACTAGGAAAGTTAGAAGTCTGCATATAGAACATTTTCTGGGTCATCCAGATCTCAGAGCAGACACATGGGTGGTTTTTACTTTAAAAAGTTGCATTATCTTTGCTGTCTGTGAACAACCAAACATTTTTTTAAAAACCTTCATTTACTAAATATTTTAACTAAAATGATATATGCAGGCTCTTCACCAGAGAACATGTTTTGTTTTAAACCTATTCCACGTTTTACACATTGTGGGCTTTTTATAATAAGATACATTGCTTATCAAACTCGGAAAGAAGGACAGCAACGTAAGAATATAAATTGCCTGTAATTGGCAATACAGAATTCACAGAGTGAAGAGGCAAAAGGTTACTGTATTTCAGTATTCTCTGGCATGATGTAAAACGTGGCCATGATAATACTGTAAGCCAAAAATTCATCACTCATGCCGCCCTGACTAATAAAACTATGGTTTTTGACAGTAGGATAACGCCAGAAGTGTTTAAGCAACATCGCTTCACGTTAAATGATACAATTTGGTTTGATTAAAATTTGACAATGATACCTTATGCAAAACTAAACTCTGATTTTAAGCAGTTATAACTGAAACATGAATATTACAAAAATAATACAAATGAAATTGGCTATCAAAAATGTTTTATTCTCCTTGTTTGATGCATATGTACTTATATATATATATGTGGATCTCCACTCTAAGATCCTTTAAATAATTTTGTCTCTTCAGTGTGCTAACGAGTTTACCTTCTTGCTCTTAGTTGGTTTTTCTAGAATGCAAATTTAACCATATCATTCTTTCCTCCAAAAGCTCATAACAAAATCCAAATTTCTTAACACGCAAGTCACTTAAAGGCTTGATCCTGACCTACTGATCCAGTCTCGTTTCTATAGAAGACGTTTAGCAACATCCGACACCTGACGGTTTCAGCTGGAAGAGGGGGTGCCTCTGGCTTCTCTGGATAGAGGCCACCGGTGTTGCTAAACACCCTGCAGAGCGCATTCAGCCCCATGACAAAGAATCATCCAGCCCGAAACGTCACAGTGAAGAGGTTCAGAAAGCCTGCGTCAGGGCAAAAATCGCATCCTTTATGTTGAAATGCGCAAAACCTCGCAGAGGGTCTGACTCCTTAAGGGTGTTTCATAAATTCATACTAAATGAATGTACATAAAGATATATAGTCTTTGTCCTGTAAAAATTAAATACTAACATGGACTGTTTGATCAATTTTGAAAAAATTAATGTTCGTAACTTGTTCCCTCCTCTGTCTTAAGCACACACTATTTCCTTGGCTTGGATATCCTGCCTGCCCTTGTACATTTCTAATATTCTACCAGATGTTTTTCTTGCACGTTTAAAATATATCTCAAACATGCCCACTCCTCTCTACCTTTATTGCCACCATCTCCTTCAAGTCATAGCTACTTCTCATTCTAAAAAGTCTTCCAAGTGTGTTTCTCTGTTTAGTACCCCTTCCATCCACATGTATATAGAAGTCAGTGATCACCTAAAAAAAAATATTAACCATACTGCTCCTCTGCTTAACATGTGGCCGTTTTTTTCCATTTCACTTAAAGTAATAATAATAATAAAACCATAACTAGACATTCAAGATTCCACATATTCTTGTTTCTCCTTATTTCTGGCTTGTCTATTTCAGGTGCATCAATATTAGCCTTTCCAAATTCTTTAGATTTTGTGAACAAGAAATTGGAACTTCTCAGAATTACTCAGGCATCCTCCAAAATCATAAATAATTATCTAGTATTCTTCACATCTCCAGTTTATTATTATGAAAATGTAAAATGTTTACTTAATAGAAAGGAAATGTTAAGCTTAGCAGTATTTACAAAGAACTATAATCTATAATAAATATCAAACAATGGAAAACTCCAATGAACAGTACTGGGTAGCATTTGAATAACTTATCATTCAGATCGTCTAGTAGATGAACAACAACACACAGAGTTACTTACAAAATTGCCAAATTAGGGGTTTATTTTGCTTCCAAAACTCGACATCTCCTGGAACACATAGAATTTGTATATGCTATATGTGTTAACTTCTTTTTAAAAAATAATTTAACTTAATTTATTTTATTTGGGGGGAATCCTTGATTTTTTTTTAATTTTTTAATTTTATTTGTATTTTTTAAATGGAGGTACTGGGGATTGAACCCAGGACCTCGTGCATGCTAAGCATGCACTCTACCACTGAGCTATACTCACCCACCCTGTACATTAACTTCTTAACATGTATTTTATTTGCAAGAAGAACTCACCTTTAGCCATGGACAAAGCCACAAACACACAGTATAACATGGTCATAGTTACAACCATGACTGACAATGGATTGTGACTACTTCTTTTCTACCTGCTACTGTCCTGGTTCCCCAAAATATGGACCTTCACTGTCGACTCGATATGTTGGCATTTCTTGCTTAGTTCTGTGAATTTTTCTTACTTTTTGATTTCCCCACTGATGGTTCTCAGGGCTGCAATTCAGAAAAACATTTAAATTTCCCAAGAAACACGGGGAAGGAATTTGAAACACTAAGCCATGAAATTCATGGTCACAAAGTTGTTCCCACAGTTCGGGGACTTTTCATGTGCTACTCCCTCTGCCTGGAATGCCCTTCCCTTCAACCTGCAGGGGATTCATCTGAGTCATTCGTCAGGTCACAGGTCATTTTTTCAATGAGGACGTGCAGGGCTGCCTTTCCAAGTCAGGTCCCTAGTCATAAGCATTTTTCTCTGTCGGTCCATCTACTGTCTATGTGTGTCTCATCAAAATATAAAGCTATATATTATATTTACTTATGTGTTTACTCTTTCAAATCTGTTTAATAGGTGACAGCCATTCAACATATTAGCCAGAAAGAATCATCCCCATTCAAGCTTTGATTTCCAAAAACAAGAACCTAATTTAAGAAATTACTCTCCATGTCAAAAGATAATGGTTTAAATAAATCCATAGGGCCCACAGCAAGGAAACAAGTAGTCTCTTCAGTCGGGAAAAAGGAAAAACATACGGGTGACGGAATCCACAACTAAACAATACACAATCTCAGGACTGTAACGGTTTATTCTTACTGATGGGACTGTTTCTCCAGGTCCTTCTGGCTGTCAGAGCTGCAGGCTTTTAGAGGGCTTTTCACCTGCAGATGTGCATTAAACAGAACACATAAATATTTATGTTCTATAAAATCTATATAAATCAAGAGTAAGAAAAATGGTCAAAGAAATTTAAGAAGGCAACAATTTTGGCCCTTTCAACAAAACTGGGATAACATAGCACATTATAACCACACAGGTAGGGAAATATTTTAAAATGAGAAAAGTGCTTGTACTTAGAAGGAGGACAGGAGATAGCTGAATTCCTTCCATTCCCAAAAGTGGATTTCTTTTTATAATTCCATTGATAGTTTTAATCTTGCTTTGAAATTCATGTGAGCTATTTGGCATTTAAGATTTCACACTAATATAAGGCAATATGTGTGTATACCTTTGAGTTATTAAAAATATTTTTATGCTTTATGTCTCTTCCACTGAGTTTCAGCTAAAACATTTTTCAGGACTTACAGACTGTCAACAGTCAGTTAGGTTTCAAGGACACACAGATGAATAAAACACAGGCCCTTTCCTCAAGGGTCATACAGTGTGTATGTCAGGGGGTGGAGGAGTTAGATAGGAAAATAAATAACATATATCATTTCTTTAGATCGATTTTTAACTTATTCCAGCATGATTGTTGTCCAATGCTATCATCTTCTACAATAGCATTTCAAAGGATGCATTATTTTCCATTGTAAATGTACGATTAATATGACCAGTCCCCTAAAATAGAACATCCATTTCTTTCTATTTTGTGTGTTATCCTGCAATGTTCTGATTAAACTAAGATACTCATCCCAGGATTTCTGTATCTCTCTGGACCTCTGGAGCTAGATCAGGTTAGGGAATATAGACTTCATTTTTATACAATAATTAGGTAATAAAGTGATAGAATCAAGGTTGAAGTTGATGAATTAAATTATTTGAAAGGGTATAAAGCAATATGAGAGCATAAAGATTGCAGAAAGGGTGACAATGCTCTCTCTCCTTTCCAGCACAAAGAAGAGGTCCTGTGAGCACACAGCAAGACTAGCAGCAGCCTACCAGCCAGGAAGGGAGGTCTCATGCAAAACTGTCCACCCTGCAGCCCAGATCTGAGACCTCCAGCTTCCAGAACTGTGAGGAGACAAGCGTCTGTTACTTAAATTACCCAGTCGTCTGTGGTGTTTTGTTACGGTGGCATGAGCTGACTCATAGTCTCCCCTTGGAATGGAAACTAGTAAACACAACCTTAAGCTAACAGGACTCTTGCTAGGGGACACGCATATATGGTGTAATATAACAGCGTATCAGAGGAAGCCTTAGCTGATTCTGGGAATTCAGAGAAATCCTATTTTCTGTAGGATACTATGTGTAAGCAAAATCTCAAATGATGAGTAAGAATTAACCAGAAGCCAAAAGTAAGGAAGAGATCTCTCATCAGAAGAAACAGCCTAAGCAGAAGCATGGATCTTCTCAGAAAACCCAAAGTGGTTAGTATTGGTAAAAAGCAGAATTCCAAAAAAGCCTCTGAGATTTCCTCTTTCTTCTTTTGATTCCAGAAAGAACTGTTAACAGGATGGGGTATCAGTGCTTGGATTAGGTTACTAATCTGTCAACTTTGAATTCAGCAAAAGTGAGATTATCTGGGTCTCTACCTGAGCTAATCAGGGAAGCCCTTAACAGAACTGGGGGCCTTCACAAAGAAAGAGAGATTGAGGAGTGAGAGGGCGTGTGGACGAGGCCACTTGGTGGGGATGTGAGACGAGTCTGAAGGAGCTGAGAGTAGCCTTGGCCAACAGCCAGCAAAAGAATGGAGACCTCAGTCCTACAACTGCAAGGAACTGACTACTGTCAGCAATCCTGTGAGCTTGAAAGAGGACCTTGAGCTCCAGAAAGGAATGCAGAGCCCAACCAACACCTTGATTTCCATCTCATGATAAACTGAGTGGAGGGATGCAGCTCACCCAAGTCCAGATTCCTGACCCAAAGAAATAGCAAGTGTGTGTTGTTTTCAGTTGGTAACTTTGTGGTAACTTGTTAGGCAGCAACATGAACCTAATACATTATTAGAGACAATAAAATGTGACACTAGCAAAGGCAAGCTACAAGAGAGACAGACAGGATTTTTGTGAATCTCCTGAGGCCTTTTAAGGAGCTTTGACTTCAGTATGTGGCTTGTGAAGATCCTCTGAGGGACTGTAAGTAGGACACAATGGGTCAGATTTCCTTTGTGCAAGGCTTCCCCGGCTGCAGTACAGAGGGGAGATGTGAGGGGGTTACTGCTGACCATGTGAGAGGCTCCTGTGAATCCCTGGCACATGGACAAGGAGACCTCAACTAGAGGAGTAACAACAAGAATGAAGGAAAGTGAACGCATTAAACAAAAGTAAGAAGTAAAGAGACAAGACACGGAGATCTTTTGAATTTCATGGATGAAGGGAAGAAAATTGTCTGGAATGACTCCCAGATTTCTACCATGGATGTCCAAGTGAATGGTGGGCTACAATCTTTAATGGGAACACAAGAGAAGGTACAGATATGGCTTGGCAGATGGGAAGAAATAATGAATCAGATTTTGGAAGCACAGTGTTTGGGTGTCTACAGAACAGAACGTGACGGAAAAACAATGTCTCAAATCTGTTGTATGTTTTGTGGAAAATGTAATTCACAACCTCCTTCTCGGAAGAAATTAGCATTTCTGATAAAACGTTCCATCAATTTCAAGATAAACCTTCAATGGTATTCAGACTGATTCTGGGAAACTAATCTCCGTCCCACTCAGCTGTCAATCAAGAGTCTAATGATCTAAGCCATTGTTTGTTTTGCTTTGTTTCTGTTTTAAATTTCTAAGGAGTATTATGACTCTTTTTTCCCTATAGGTACCTCTAGCAAGCATAAGTCTGAACTGGCCAGTTTCAGAAGTCTGCCCTTGCTTTGACTTTGAAATAATACTTGAAGGTATGCTTCTATCTAAATGTTTCGAACATTTTATTTTAGAAAATATAAATGAATCTATCTGGTAAGAAGTTAGTTATACCAGGCTACATATCATGGAACATATTAGACCAAGGAATACAGATGGTGGGGCCCAGGAAGGAGACAGAAATGTGACAACCAAAAGGCTAAGAACTAAAGGAACACAGAACAGTCATGCTCTGTGAAAATATGGATCAAAATGTAACTATTTTGTTTTGTGACAGTTGTAATGGTAAACTCTAACACATATTAAATACATAATATATTATAATACTTGCAAAACTGCCTTTGTTAATGTGTTATAGTAAAGCTTAAAAACTGAAATTTGGCTACCAACCCACTGAATCTAAAAAAAAGAGACTGAAAGGAGAGAGAAAGGAAGGAATGAGAAACAAAGAGATCGTGTAGAGTATTAATTTTCCTGCAGACAGAATCGCCCTAAAAGATCTGGCTGAAGACTCTATGGACTGATGGGAGTCAAAGTTGGCCTGGAGTCCGCTGGCCAGCAGCACCTTCGCCTCAGTTAAAATCAAAACTGACGTGGGAGAATGCGTAGGTTATTTCACCCAAATCAAAGCTGCCCTGTGAGACACTAAATCACTGATGCTGAGAAGGACATTAGCCCCACGGTAGAAACTGAGGCTGCCTCCCCTCCATGAAATCGGAGGTGACTACTCTGTTGGAGGCGCTGGTGATGCTCTGGAAAAGGCTATGTGTGCATCCATCCATCCATTCATCCACATGTCCACTGATGGACACATTGATTTCATTGCCTTCTATGTTTTTACTTTGCTAGGTGCTAAGGGTGCAGGGATCCCTGCCCTCAGGAAGCTTACATTTTTTTTCAGTGAAGAGGAGTATTCAACAAAGATTATAAAACTAATATTTCTAGTGAAAATATCATAAATGACACAAATAGGACAGTCAGAAAGAGAAAGGGACGATATATAGAGACTGTCAAAATCTTAAAGGTGAAGGAAATCTTTGAAGAGATTTGGGTTGACTTGTGAAGAACAGAAGGAAAATAACTACGAAAAAAGGAATAAAGGCTTTCCAATGAATGAGGCATGAAGGATCATAGCCAGTGTGTCTTTCAACAGGTACACACAAAAAGACCTTGTCCAGAGACGCTGTGCATAAGATGGGAAACGACCAGATAAAATGATTGGAAATTTACTGTTGGTTGGTATTTGAGGCCAAGTCAGCTTTCTCATTTACAGAAGTATCCGCATTATTGATAAAACAAGAGATATACAACTGAGTTACACTGATACTGAAAAACATTTCGTTGTCATGTTATAGCGGTGGTAACCTCAAGGTCAGAGTTCAGTGTCATAGAGTAATCTTTATAGAACTGTGACAGAATGAATGATAATATATTATTATCATGGTAGAAATAGCTGTTATCAACACTGCAACAGCAGAACACCAGGTAAAGTCAATCGAACGTTTGACATTTCAAACAAGAGAGCACCCCTGGAACCAGAGGTGAATGAAGGCACCTGTATTAACCAGCCTTCAACCTTCACTTGACCTTCAGCTGCTGTTATCTAGGGCTGCACACCACAGATGTGTGTGAACCAGTGTGACTGCTACGTTATCCTGTAATAACCCTCTCATTTACCAATTGTTTATCAGGTAATGTCAGTTTCTAAAGCAGAAATCACACTGAAACGGACTGTTGGAAAGAGCAGATAATTCTACATGCCGTTGAAACTACTCCAGAGCATAGATTTCCATCCAAACAATTTTTTGGTGAAGCCCAAATGTAAATCAGTAGGAAAAAACAATAAATATTGCACAAATATTTCACAGACCAAGCTCTGCTGTAATGCAATTAAAAATCTAAATGAAATATTAGATAATAAATCCCAGGACCCCATCTAAAGAACACTGTAAGTAAGAGGAGTACTCTAAAACGCCAGGGAAGTGCAGAAAATACTGGGACGTTCACTAATATGACCCACAGTAGTTATATCTGAGAAGAAAATTCAAATGATCTCCTGCTTGGACACACTGGAGAGGGATTTATCGAACTCAACAGTGATTATTGGTTAAAAAAATACTGAATAAAATAAAAATTGATGGATAATTCTTTAAGGTGACTTACAAATGCATTTACCAACAATCTTCACTATTCGCGGATTTTGTATGTGATTTGCCTGCTGGCTAAAATGTATTTGGAATTTGTAACCTTAAAATTAACACTCGGGGCCTTTTTGCAGTCATTCCGGGACATCCACATGCGCAGAGCAGGGAAAAATTTGAGTTGTGCAAAGGTGGGCATTCCGCTGGGGGCCAACAAGGCGCTGCTCCGCCTTCTTGTTTCAGCTCAACTGCAGGGAGGACCGCAGGCTGCAGACAGCAGAGGGCAGCGGGCAGCGCAGCGCACAGGGTTTGAATTCCAACTCCAGAACCACTCGTGTGACCGTCTTAGGCAAGCGGCTTAACCTTTGTTTACTCTTTTGTAACATAAAGCAAATATAATCTATCAGGAGGCGTTGTTTCAGGTTTTAAGATGATAACCGATGTGAGACAGGTCTACACTCACACGAAACACACACCCAAACGCATATAGTGCCCCTGGGTGCCACAGTTCACCACAGGCATAGCTCATTCTGTTGAGCTTTGCTCTGTTGTGCTTCGCAGATGGTGCATTTTACAAACTGAAGGCTTGTGGCAGCCCTGGGTTGAGCAAGTCTACCAGCGCTGTTTTCCTACAGCATCTGTTCACTTTCTGTATTTGCGTCACATTTCTTTATCATCTCACCAGGCCCTGTGATGCTAGCCACACTGGACTTTGCAGTGGTTCCACGCACACCAGATATTTGCCCCCCTTATAGATATGGAAACTGTCTCCTATTACTCTGATAGTCCTATTCCTCCTTGCTTTCCTGGAGAAGTTCTAGCTGCTCTTTTGTCTCAGGTAAACTTAATGTCTTTGTTTTGTCAAATCACTCTCAGTCAGAATTACCTGGCCCGTCTCCTCTTTGCTTATGCTATTCTACACGTAACAGTGTTTTCATCCTCTTTCTGTCACGTTGTAACTTGCATATGTGCGTCTCTTCTCCATTACATTTTGTCTTGTTTTAGAGCTTCACCTGTGTCTTACACATGTGTGTACTCCCATTCATCTCTTCATTAACAAACAACTATTGAGAACCCACTATGTGCTAGCCACTGATCTTGGCCACGGGAATATAGTTGCACGAAAGTCAGACTGAGACACTTCCTTTGTGGATCTTACATTCTGGACAGACAGGCAAGGTAAAATTTATTTTGTTATTGTATTTCTTATTTATAGTGCATCTTGAGATAAATGCTAGGAAGGAAAAAAAAAACACAGTAAAATAACTTGAAAATAAAAAGTAACTGAGAAATCCAATTTGGACAGAGCAGCCAAGAAATGATTTATTTTTTCTGAGAAAGTGGCATTTCAGTGCTGACTTGAAAGGTGAGAATGAGAAAGCCCTGAGAAAAGCCAGGGAAATGTATTCTGGATCAGATACACAAATGAAAAGACTGGAACAGGATGCTTGGAGGCCGAGGTAGTTAGCCGACAATAAGGAGGTGAAGACGGTCATTAATAAAGCTTAGAGAGATGGGAAGAAGACATCTGTGGGTTATGGGAAGGGATTTAGAATTTGTTCCAAAAGCAACAGAAAAAAAAAAACAAAACACTGAATAGTTTTACTATTCAAAGAATTGATGTAATCTGATTTACACTCCTGAGAAGTCATTCTGGCTCCTCTGAGGCGAATTTACTGAGCCTGGTTAGATGCCTCTAACAATAGTCCAGGGCAAATACTGTGATATCTTAGACCGAAGCTGAGGTATGGGATGGAGTAAAATGGATGAATTAGAGATGTCAAACCGTTTGTTAATGGATTGAATATGGTTAATGAGGGGAAAGAAGGTATTGGAAATAATCCACAGGTTTTGAAATTGAGCAAGCAGCTGAATGATGGTAAAGAAATGAGAGCAGGCAGAATTTCGGGAAGAATATCAAGAGCTCCATTTTCAACATATTAATTTTGAGACAGTCATTTCATTTCCAAAAGAAGATGTCAAAAAGTAGATGGATATTAGAATCAGGATGGTCTTCTAAAGAGAGATCTGAACTGAAGAAACACCTTGCATGTCTACATCAGTAAATACTTATACTTAATACTATGGGTGGGATTGGATAAGATTCCTTAGAAAGACATTTCAGTTTCAGAGGAAAAAATGTACAAAGACAGAGACTTGAGGCAAGAAAACATTTAAATGGGGAGCATTAGATCAGTTATGATCAATAAAAACATCTCCAACCCAACATGAATTAAGAAGATTTATTAAGTAACATATAAGTCAATCTAGAGGTCGAATGGGCTTCAGAGTTTGTGGGTTCACCACCTCCATGATAGTGACAACTCCTAAAGGGAGCTGTTATTCCCAATTTTCTTACTTTACAGACAACTAAATTTATCACCATCAAGAAAAAAAACCATTTGCTCAAGTTTATATAATTAGGAAATAAAGAATTAAAGTCAAGGCTCATTTCTATCCTACCAGTCTACCTCTCACAATAATGTATGTACTTCATGTTCCTAATTATGATATTATACACCTATGAAGTTAGGATGGTAAATCCAGTTATCCTATTTTTTTAATCAATGAGAAATATGAACCTCAGAAATATTTGATAATCTGTTCAGAATCACACTGATAAGAGGTAGAGTCATGGCTGGAGTTCATCTCAACTCCCACCTCATAGCAGGTTCCCTGTCTAGCTATGCTCCCATTTATAAAAGAAGCTTTACATTTTTTTCAATTATCTGTTTTCTTAAATTTATTGTTTAAAAAGTTTTGCATGTTGGCCCTAGGTTCTCATTTTGGCAATACTTTGTTTCCCTGGCCTTTTTCTCCACCAAAAATGCATTAGTGACATGCACGAAGTTCTCAGCGTCTGAGTCAGCACGGACTTTCAGGGACCCCAGACCACTGGCATTCCTATTTACCGAGCTTCAGGAGCAGTAATCATATTATTTTTATTACAGGATATGACTCTCATGTACTATCTTCAAGGGAAATAAAGGTGAAAAATATAAGCATGTATTTATGTTTTATTTCTATTTTTATACATTGCTATCTCTAACTTTACTGGCTCTTTAAAATTTTAATTGGTTACATGCATGTATACCAACGACCTTGAGTTTTCTTTTTAGCCACCTTCATTTTGGCCTCAATCATATGAAAATATTCATAACTTTCTACCAGAGATTCATTAAATATCAAATAATAATAATGTAAATGAATGGCAGTGAATAGCACATTTTTCATTAAATCCATCATCTAATTCTCATTCATCTTTGAACCCAATTTTATCCAACACACACTAATATCTTGGAGGTCCTAGGTGTATGGATCAGTACTTATTTCCAAGACTATTTCAATATTCTTTTCCTTTTCATACAGATAATACGTGGGAATTAACTTCTTCAGATTTTATATGGCAATTTCCATGTTAGAAAGTTTTATATTAAGCTTGAATCCTCTGGGTAAAGCTTATGATGTGTAAATTTGAAAGTACAAAGGCATGAATAAGCAGTAGTGGCAGAAAATTACAGGTACACAGACCAAACATAGGTACACGTATTGTGTAAGACCATTTATACCTTGCAGAGAAGATGTGACAATTCATTTTCCGTTAATGTTAACTATTTTGTCTTAAAACAGAATATTTCTTGACTTCAGGACGTCTCAAATTTGCATTGCAATGAAACTTCCAGTTCCATTTGCCCTTTTCGTTGAGATAAATACAAAAGCAGAAAGAAAGAAAGAAAAAGATCTATATACATACTTCTAAAGAATCTTGAGTCATTTTGTTGTTGTTTTTCTATTTTCAAGCCTCCTGAATTTTCCTGATTAGTTCATACTTAGAAATCCCGTCACATCTTTCCTTGTCTACAAAACTAGGATTTACATGCTCTGTCCTAATACACCATCACCAGTGAAAACATTGTTTGGGTTCTCATTGCATATTCATCTCCTGAGAAAATGAGAAATGTAGACTCACTTAAGAAGTCCTAGCAAACTCATACTTCAGCTTCGTACTGTGATATGTTTTTTCAAAAAAAAAGCCCAAACTATAAATTTCTACAGTAGATCACACTGAGCCAGGTTTTATTTACTTAGAGGGGAGCGTGGCATTATTTTTTTTTTAATCTTCCTGAGAAAAGGACAGCCCACCTCTGGCAAATGCTGAAGCCAAGCACATGTTTATTAAACTTTTTGTCCTTTCAGAACATGCCGTTCAAAGTTGTCCTTTATCTGATCATTCAAATGCCCTTTTAATGAATTTCACCTGCTTTCAAATATTAAAAGATGCCCTATTGTCATGTATTTCCTTTGATCAAATGAGCGGCCACTGAATTGGCCAAAGCACAGTTCCACCAGGTCCATCCAGGCTGTGAGATCCAAATGAATGTGGCTAAGGAGGTTCAGGCTGTGTCAGCAAAGCACACAACCCAATCCGGGCAGAGCAAACGCCACGGCCCTTCCAGCTCCCGGCAGTCATGTAGACACAGCCTCGCTCTGAATTTCCTCAAGTGCTTTCACCACTTCAGTTTGGCAAGTTGACAGCCCAGCATAGATACGGTATTGATTTGTGTCTTCTCAGCGGTGCAGGTGGAACAGGCATATGAAAGGAGGCTCTTGAAATTAGCACACTGGCACGCATCCATTCCTGGACGTTTTTTTCCCCCCTCTATTCATCTCATTTTGACCAGGAAAATATCTAACTGGGTGCTTTGTATTCACAAAGTAATTCCCTTGGTTGGTTTTTTTTTTTTTTGGTGTTTTTTTTTTTAAATTTTTTAGTGGAATACTGGATTCAGGAGAGCCTCGATATCTTGTTCTAATATTAAAATAACAATAAAACCTGACCTGATTAATCAAAGGCATGATTTGCCACCTTACAATTGCAATAATATGACATTTGTAATTATGAGTGCACACACAGAAGGATGAAAGCATCATGGCTCACTTGATGGAAGCACCATGATTAAATTCCAATATTATATTTTTCTTGTAAAATCATGGTAATCTGTGTATTTGATCCCTCTTAGCAAGAACTATTGACTAAGTTCTGATGGTTGCCCCACTCCCAAAAATTTGCTAGAAAATAATTATCTACGTTTCAATTATGTCAGATTCATATCTGCTGGTACTTTTAGCACATATTTTACAGTATTAGAGAGTAAATCATCTTTTCGTTAGTGAGGAAAATAAAGCATGAAGAGTGACGTAAATTTAAATCATAAACCCTGGCACTAAGTCCTAGCTCTGCCATTTTACAATCTATTTAACTTGGAAAAGTTACTATTTCCAAATTTTATTTTTCTTGACCTATATACTGAAAATATGAACACTGACTTCAAAGGCTTATGTGACATCTAATATTTGTGAAAAGCATTTCTTAAAGTATTAAGTAATAAACAGATATTAACTATTATTGATTCTTATAGGCAAGTATTTTCACATTCTCCCAAGTTTTACATTTAAACCATCATATCTATGGATTATTAAGTGATTATTAGTTGTCATTATAAGCATTTTATGTGTATTAATTCATTCAATAATTAGAATAATCTCAGGAGAGAGCTAGTATAATTCTAGTTTTACAAATGAGGAAATAAAGGCACAGAGTAGTTAAGTAACATCACATATCTAGTAAATAACGGGGCTAAGTTTCACATGTCAGGCTACCTACATCCAGAGTCTTGTTTTAACCTAATCATTACCAACTTTAATGCCTTGCCATTAAATATTAATTTGCAAAACAAAACTACATTTCCTAAAATGAAAAACTTCATTTGCATTGCTTCTCCTATATTTTGGATGATCAAAATAAAATAAAGCCTAAAACTGAGGCCCTTTGTTACTGAGTAACTCCAAGGCTCCAGGAAGTATTGTAATTGTAATTGGAGTTTCGACACACAATCGTTGCTACTATGAGGTTCAAGAAATTTCTTTTTTAAAGTAGGGCTGTGATATTTGGAGTAGAATGTATACATTTCACATAGCAAATGTTTAAATATTTGTGTCGTGATAATTAAATAATGTTCAGAGGGAGGCTGAGGACAGAGAAGGAAGCACAACAGAAATCATCTACATCACTGGGAAACAGCAATACGAATAGTTCTCTTCTGTTATTTTGGATAAGTAAACCTCAGATGATGAAAATCATTTGTATACAGCTAATCTTTTCCATATGTGGGCAAAGATGACTGAGTTAAGCATGCGTTTACAAGGGAATAAGTTTCCTTTAGGTTATTAAAAGAATAATTGGTTTAAAGGCAGCATTATAACTGCTCCTACCCTTAAATGGATACACAGTGCATCGGGGTACTGGTTTGATGGCCTCTAACTTTCTGATAATTTAAACTCTTGGTTCTCATATTATCAATGCTAGAACTTTCCTTGTGGAAGAGCCCAAGAGTATTGGTATCCTTAACCAGTTTATGGGAATACAGAGGTCAGGGACTCACTTTAAACACATGTAGCCACTTCAGCTCTAAAAAGTTCACCGAATTAGTATGTGAAAAGATACAATATCACATTGCTCCACATTATTTTACTGAGGGAAGACTCTTGGCCTCAATGTCCTTTTGCATTGTTTTACCATTACTTTCTTTTTTCTTGACCTTTTATTTTTGAACATTTTATCAGAAGTGGGACCATGTCAATGCAGCCACCAAAACTGGATCCAAAAAGAACTTACTGCTTTAAGTTTTATGAAATAAGAAGAAAACTTTATTTCTGCAAAAGGAAATTCTAGGACAAATGAATTATATTTATCTTCCAGGAAAATCAAACATTAAATGTCATTTCTTATTTTAAACAATGAAAATGGAAAACTCCAATTTATATCAATGTAATTAAATGTGTTTCGCTATTGTAAAGTTTTAATGGGCTCTAGTGAAATATTTCTGGAGAGGAATTTCACATATCTACCACAATGAGAAAACCATCACTATTTTATGTTTCCCAACTTTTACCTTCAGGGATTTAGTCTACAGAAATAATGAGATACTTTGCACAAAAGTAAGTGTAAAAATAATAGGGCTTTTAGTTATCCAGGCACTAATCTAAGCTTTTTCTGGTGCTCTCTTACTTTATCCATCCCTCAACTCTATGAATTTGATTCTGTTAACCATAGCCTTTAATTATAAGCAACCTGAAGCTTAACACAATCTAAGTAACTCACTTATATCATAGCACTATTTCCTGGAGCACCCTGGAATAAAATTTTAAAAATGTGATTCCAAATTGCTACATCGTAATAGCTACAACTTTGTAATGGACATTTTTATCAGCTTTATTTAAAATATTTTTAAACATTTATTTTTATATATATTGTTATTGAAGTATAGTCAGTTCACAATGTTGTGTCAATTTCTTATGTACAGCATAATGCTTCAGTCATACATGAACATATATATATTCATTTCCATATTCTGTTTCACCATAAGTTACTACAAGATATTGAATATAGTTCCCTAAAAAATATTTAGAAACAAAATTAGGCACTAAGAAGAGACGGATAAAATAATGAACCATGCTTTCAGTATAAGTTATGTGGCTGCTAGTGGCTTTCAGTATAAGTTAAGTGGCTGCTACAGTGAATGCTGTAGTTCAACACTCTGTGACAGGGAAATGTCTTCAAGGGATGTTTTCCAGCAAAGAAAAAAAGTCAGATTTTAAAGTCATTCCTAGAGCAAGAATTGTTTTATATTTTAATGTCTAAATAAAGATATATAGTCAAAAATGTGAAAATGTACAGTTGAAAATATTTACAGTAATTGTATCTGGAAGAGAGATTCCTTGTGGCTTTAGTGTCACACGGATCTCCCTAGAAAGACTGACTTGCAAGGAGGCCATACCGCCCGCTGGATCAGCGCAGGGGCTCCGGAGTTAGATGCCAGGACTGACATCTCAGATCCATCCTTTGCGTATTGAAGACTAGCTGTAGAGTCACTGTGCTAACTTCTCGAAACCTCAGCTTCCTTTCCGGTAAAATAGAGCTGTTAATAGCATCCAGTTTAGAGTTTTACTAAGAATTAAATGACTATCCAAGTACTGCACATGCAACTCCTACCAGTCAACAATGGTGAGCCGTTTCTTAACTATGCCATTGGGAGAAAGTGATTTTATTATGGCTTCATCTATTCTCTAATCATGCCGTAATAAACAATTCTTTTTCTTTTAAAGCCAGAATAGAATCAGGACTTTTCATTCTGATTTCATAAAGGCCTTGCAAATACCAGCGCCACCATCAAGAAACACCACCTCTTAGCAGTTGTGGGAAGAACCAGTATTAATCTGCACAGAGGCTTCTAATAGCCACAGACCTCATTTCTTCTGATCATTGTTGTCAATGAATTGGAGAAGAAATATAATAATGTATGCTGACCAAGTTTGGATATGACACCTAGTTAAAACCAGAATTATTTTATTTGATTACTGAATCAAGAAGCAGAAATTTGAAAGGATAAAACCAAATGATGACATTTCATAAGGATAAATGCAAATTTCTGGACATAATTTCTAGAAATCAATAGTAAAAGTTAAAGAATAGAGGAACCTTGGCTTGAAAACAGTTCATGTGCCAAAGATCTGGGGATTTTCAGTTAATCAAAGCAAATAATATGACAAGCTAGCAGAAGCTAATTTAATCCTAGGCAGCATTAATAGAGTTATAGTGTGCTTATCACGGGAATTGATAAACCCACTATACTCTGCACTGTCAAAATGAATTTGGAACAGTGTTTAATTCTGGAATACTAAAATTTAGGAAGGGCGATGAGAACGAGAAACCATCATTCTTTGTTAAAGATGAGGACAGGTCTGCAATTTGAGATGAATGAGAATTCTTTTTTTTTTCTTTCTTTAATTATAGTTGATTTACAATATTATGTTAGTTTCAGGTGTGCAACAGATTGATTCAGTATTTTTATAGATTATGCTCCCAGCTAACAAAAGTCCAAGACCAGACAGCTTCACACGGGAATTCTACCAAACATATAAGATGAGCTCACAACCTATCCCTCTCAAACTGTTCCAAAAAAACTGAAGAGGAGGGGACACTCCCAAATTAATTCCACGAAACCACCATTAACCTGATACCCAAACCAGACAAAAACACTACATAGAAAAAATGAAAATTACAGGCCAGCATCTCTGTTGCATATAGTTGCAAAAAATCCTCAAAAAAATATTAGCAAACTGTATGCAAATCCTTGAAGAGAGTAGGCATGGTTGGAAAGAACTCGAGCTGCAGGACACTGTACCCTCCGTGTTGCTTTACTGGCTTCTTTTCCTCAGTGGCACTTGTTTGCTTGTCCTTGTCTCACAGTCGCTAAGCACTGAGGTGCTTCAAGGCTTAGTCTTGACCTCTGTTCTTCTCTGTCGACATTGACCTTTTTGATGACCTCATCCAGCTTCCTGGCTTTAAAATGTCATCTTTACGATGATGACTTACAAGTTTGTATCTTCAGCCTGGGTTTCTTTGCTGAACTGTATGCTGCAATACAGCAGCATACACACTCCTGGATATCTCTACTTGGAAGTCTAATAAATCTTTTTTTTTTTTTTTACCGAATTATAGTTGATTCAAAATGATGTGTTAGTTTCAGGTTTACAGCAAAGTGATTTCAGTTATATATGTATACATACATACATGTTTATATAGATTCTTTTTAGATTTTTTCCTATTATAGGTTATTAAAAAATAATGAATATAGTTCTCTGTGCTGTAGGGAAGATCCTTGTTGTTTATCTATTTTATGTATAGCAGTATGTATCTGTTAATCCCAATCTCCTGATTTATCCATTCTCCTCCTCTCTCCTTTGGTAACCCTGAGATTATTTTCTATGTCTATGAATCTGTTTCTGCTTTGTAAATAAGTTCTTTTTTAGATTCCACATATAAGTGATACCGCATATTTGTCTTTCTCTGACTTACTTCATTTAGTATGATAATCTCTAGGTCCATCCATGCTGCTGCAAAAGGCAATAATTCATTCTTTTTTATGGCTGAGTAGTATTGCCTTGTATAAATATATCACATCTTCTTTATCCAGTCATCTGTTGATGGACGTTTAGTTTGCTTCCATGTCTTGGCTATTGTAAATAGTGCTGCTGTGAACATTGGGGTGCATGCATCTTTTCAAATTAGAGTTTTCATCTTTTCTGGATGTAAGTCCAGGCCTGGGACTACTGGACCATATGGCAGCACTATTTTTAGTTTTTTAAGGAAACTTTATACTATTTTCCACAATGGCTGCACCAGTTTACATTCCCACCAACAGTGTAGAAGGGTTCTCTTTTATCCACACTATTTCTTGCATGGAAGTCTAATAAATCTTAAACTCGATAAATCCAAAATTAAATTCTTGATTATCTCTCCCAAACATAATTATTGTAACTTTCTCCTCTTCTAAGGAAATGACTTTAAAGCATTGAGTGTCATCCTTGACAATTCTCTCTCACTTTACCTCCAGTTCATCAACATCTCCCACTGTGTGCACGTACTGTCCACTTCTCACTCCAAGACTAATCCAAATCACCATCTCTCACCTGGAGAAATGCCACAGGCTGGACTCCTCACTTTGGCCTTTGCTTCACTCAAGTAAATTCTCAACACAGTGGTCAGAGCAGTACTTAAAAAAAAAGTCTGCTTACACATATATGTATGTACATTAATTATACACACATATATAATTATGTATATAATTATTAAGAGCTGACTAACTAGTAAAATAAACCATTCCCAAAGTAATCAGTGCTCCTTGATTATAAATGTGCAAATAGAGGCAGAATAAACATAACAGCATAAACCTTGAAGGAATTCATTATCTGAGTGAGTTGCCATTCAAAATGAATAGCAAATTACCTTTATTTATTAAATTCTTTCAGGTTATGTGAAAAGTTACTATATATTTCAGTATCCACAGGGGGAAAAAGTCAGTCTGTCAGTCAATTCTATTTTCTGAACTTCCTATGTTCCAGACACTGTAGGGTGCTGGGTTGAATCGTGTCCCCTAAAAATATGTGTCCAAGTCTTAAACCCAGGTAGCCATGAATGTAACCTTGAAAAAGAGATTTTGCAAATGAGATCATACTAGATTAGTAAGATTCTAATGATTGGTATCCCTACAAGAAGAGAGAAATTTGGACACAGAGACATACAAGGAAAATACCATGTGATGACAGAGGCAGAGATTGGAGTAATGCGTCTGGAAGACAAGGAACACCAAGGATTCCCAGCAGCCACCAAAAGCTGTGAAGAGATAAGTGTGTGCCCTTTCCTAGATCCTCAGAGAGACGATGGCCCTAACTGACATCTTAATTTTGGACTTCTAGCCTCCAAAACTGTGAGTCTACAGATTTATTTTGTTCTATGCCACCCATTTTGTAATAATTTGTAAGACAGTTCTAGAAAACGAAAACAAGTAGGTACTAGTGATAGAGTGGTAAGAAGCCGTAGTCATTATGCTTGGAGTCCAGTGGGAAAATCCATCAAAAATTAATAATCACCATCATGCAACTGTGCTACGACTATGCACAGGATGCTATGAGATTGTGTAGCAGGAGACAGCAGGAAAAGCTGCCCTGAAGGGAGGCATTACTTACTGATCCAACCGGGGAACTGGGTACAGAAGTAGATTCTTAGCGATCACTTCAGTGAAAAATGAATGACTGGCTTAACGTCTGGACTAGAAATAAGGCACAGTGGGGCCAGAATCACATTCTAGACAGAAGGAACACCGCGTAGCAGGCAAATTTTTGTTTAGCAGAAAATAAAGATGAAAAAATTGAACTAATATAATAAAAATGCAAGTGCTCTAATAAATATCTCTCCTATTTTAATCAGCTATAAATTTGGGTGAGTGGCCAAGACATGACACGCTTGCATGTGATAAAATCCTCACCAAAAAAAGGAAAATGAATCTAAAACTACTTAAGGTGACCACATCCTTCTATCCATTCCCTCTAGTCCCCCATTTCTTCTTCGTAGAATTCTACTTTTGAACCCAAATATCTAAATACCATATGGCTCATGAATCTAAAAAAAAAAAAAAAAAAGACTCTTTTCCTACTTCCAAGAATAGATTTTGATAAACTGACACCATTGTATTTCTTTGCAAATAACTGGTTTAGGAACCAAGGCTAAATAACTGGTGGACAAAGTGTCCAAATGACTACCATTAAGGAAAATTACACAGGACCTAATTTGGCCCAATCATAGGACATGAAGGAGAGGCTCTATTTCATGAATTGAGAGAAATATTTTCCTGTTTTCTGGGAAAATAAAATCATAAGCTTAAGTCATATTGTTTGGCACATTTGAGCATACCTTTTTCTTTGAAGCATTATAAGGCCTCGATAAATGAAAATACACATTATTAGAAGTAACATTAGTCAACTGACCATTGATTTTAAGAACATGAGAATTCTTGGCAATCTTGATATGAACAGGTTCAATGGTGTGAGCACATGGAGCCAAGCATGAACTGCGGTTCACACAAGAGAAAAATGGAAGGAGAAGAATTAAAAATAAAATGTATATAAATTTCTTCTGATGCGTTTTACTGCTCCTGAGTGCAGAGAAATGGGCAGTTGTGGGTCAAGAGAGTCTTTTGCTGTTCTGATTGTTAATTGGTAGGACCAGTAACAACATGTTTATATGCTGATGAAAATGTTCCTGCAGAGATGAAAGGAAACATCCTTAACCAGCTTTTGAAAGGAAGAGGATATGGATTACCTATTTCTAAAACTTCAGAGTGCCTCACAGGACTGCTTCAGAATAGATACCTAACAAAATGTATGTTGGATTCCATTTGTTGACGTATAATTGCCAGTCTATACTCAGTATTAGTATTTGAACTTGAATTATAAGCAGCATTTATATTATGTCAACCATACGACGATCGCAACGTATTATCATGATAGATATCTAGTCTTCAATTAAATATTAGAAAACAAAAATTATATTTCATATAAGACAATAGATTTTTAAATAGATCTTTTTAAACAGAAACTTGAAAAGATCAAGCTGATGTTTTTAAAACCTTACAGGTTTCTCAGAGAGCGGAGGATACAGAAATGTTCTTTTCAGTCACTTTTTCTTTAGGAATTAAGGCTGCCCGTGGTGATCTACAGGTAGGAAATGATTGAGTTGTGGCTACACTGTAAGTTAAATTGAATCTATTTTGCCACATTATGAGGGTCAATGATAGAGACCACACACTCCTGTCTTCATCCTTCTTCAGGCACTGAAGACAGCCAATTTTATCACTTTATACTCAATACCTGGAAACAGGACAGATACCTCTCATTAGGTTTCAGAAGCCATTCTTCAGTTCTGCAATATTTTACTGAGAATGGTAAGGTGTGCACAACCCTAATCTTTGATACAGTGCAATTTTACTTGGTTAGCACAGCACACGGTAGGAAGCTAAAAGTGGAACAAGGGATTAGATTAGCCAAACACCTTAAACTTCATAATTAAAAAGACACTTCTGGAGATTAACTTCAAAAATGATTTGCTGCCAGATGATTAATACTTCCCTTAAAAATGGGCTTTAAAATTATATTGTATCTGCATACTCTATATCATAATATAAACATGAGATTAAAGTAATAAAAAATCTTAATAAATCTTGCCAAATTATACTACTACACCCCTAATAATGGCACTAGTATAAATATAATAATATCATCTAAAATGGTCAGTTCCTTTACTGTGGGCCAGTAACTAAGTGTATAAACAGAGTTTGTGACATTTAATTCTCTTGACAAATCTGCACTGTAGATACTACTATCCCCAGTCTACTGATGGGGAAAAAAACTGAAAATTAGAAAAGTGACGTAACTTGACTAAGGTTACCCAGCTCAAATGTGGTGTAACTGGAACCCCCAGCAATCTGCTTTTCTTATCCATAATACATTATACGCCAACGTCGAGGGGGCAGGGTAAGCTTAAAAGGTTTTTCTGAAAAGGTCACTTGCGATCCTTCCCAATATAGAAGTTTCTTGAAAGAAAAAGTAAGACACATCCAACCTGTAATAGTTCACATTTCCTTTTCATTTTCACATTTTCTATATTTTTTTCAGTGAGGGTAAGAGTGAAAAATTTTAAACCTTCATCCCAGTAGAACCATATCTAGTTCTGATGCTATGTATGCTATGAATACCTGGGTACATTGTAGGAAAAGAAATCTCAATTCTCAATGCAAATAAAAGAGAAGAGAAGAGAAGAAAAATGAAAAGTAACTTGGGGATCCGAAAAAAAAAAGTAATTTAAGACTTTCTTTAACATAACTTTTGTGAATTTTCAATTGTTTGTATAGTCTTAGAAATGCTATTAATGTAATGAAATGCTTGTGTTAGATTTAATTATTTTGAGTTTTTTGCTATATTCTTATTTACTAGATTTTATTTGTTGTTATGTTAAGACTTAAGTCACAAGGATGGGAACAAATTATGTCTGAATTAAAAGTTATCCATATGAGTGGTGTTTTGTCAAGGACCTAAGGATACCTGAAAACTCTTGAATTACAATATTAGAAGAATTTTATATCTAGCACATCATTCCAATTTTGTTTTATTAGTAATATTTACTTGAACATTAACTGAGGGACTGAAAAACATTATAAATGCATTAAATATATTAAATACATTTATACATATGCATATATGTGCATGCATTTATATGTATATTCATACATGTGTATGTGTGTGTGTGTGTGTATGTGTAGCATGTGCTGAAGGACCAGTATGTTTAAGTAGAATGATTATAAAATTCTCTTAAGATCAGCATAGCAATCAGGTATTACTTATGTCAATGTAATTTATTGATTGATAATGGCCTTCTGATTTGGGTGTAGTTCTAAGAGGGACACTAAGATGGGACCATTTCTGATAGTAAAGAATGCTTTCCATGGGGAGGAGAGGGAACACAGTAGCCCATATTAATGAGCAAAAGTTAGTATTCTTTTAGATTTCTACACAAATGTACTTGTCATCACATACCTGAACAGAACCTATGATATAAAGCATATATGGAATCCATTTCTGCAGTACATACAAGGACAATGCATGGGAAGTAGCAGCGTTTTAATATATATTTATTTTTAATATAGCAATTGATATTTGAAAACTTTAGTCATATAAAATCCCATCCTTTGTGTTCCCTTCTAATTATCCAGTAAAATCATATAACTAAAGGAGGAATTCAAAATATACTTCAGATTAATTTTCTTATCTATAGCTCACATCTCAGAACTATTAAATCTAAAATCATGTTGAAAAACCTTGAGTGCATGTATTACCCTGAAAATGGGTGGTAAGATTTGCATTTGATTATGCTCAAATGGATGTTATGGCTACTTTTGTGCACTCACTGCAGAATTTCATTTTTAAGAAGCATTTTCATGTATCCACATAGCCTAAAGCTAAGCCAGGGGAAAAGGAAATAAGTAGAAAGAAAATAGTTTAAGTATTTTATTTTAAAATTTCCCTCTGCGTTGAAACTACTGTTTGGCTTGAGAAATTACTAAACAGCAAGTCTTCCATTTTTTTAAACTGAATTTCAATCCATACAAAATATTTAACATTAATTCTGTTGTATTTTGATTTTCTTATCACTTAGGTAAGTGAAATATGGTAGGTTAATTGCTCATTATAATTAGTTTTTGAGCTCGATTCAAAGAAACAAATTAAACCAGAGAACATGCACATGATTTTAAAAAGTGTCAAGTTTTTAACTGCTGTAACAGTTTATAATACTTTAAAATATTTCCCTCACTCTTTACTTATGATTATTTAGTCTTATTATTATGGAGTGTTTAATAAGCTCTCAAAACAAAATATAATTTACTTTTTTAATAAAAATGGAATTGTTAAACAGAGTAGTACAATTAAATTGTCATTATTTCCAATAACACTGATTTCAGCTGTCAGTGAGTTCCTTGTACATTTCTTCTAATTGAGAATTCTCCTTCCTACAGAGAATGACAAAAAAAGGCAAAATCTCTAAATTTATATCATTGCAAACTTCACTGGTTTCTTTAATCAGCATATTTCAAATAGTAATCTCAGGGGCTCTATTTTTCTCTTAAATTAGGTAGTTAAAATATCATAGGTCTTGGATATTGAAACTAAAACATGGCACAGAAGATTGGAAAACACAATTTAATTAAAGGCAAGAATAAGCTGTATTTTGTGTTCCATAGTTCTTTTTTCAAATAGCAATATTCTGTGTTCACTATTCATGTTTACCATTTCCACAGAAGCTATGTTTACCTAAATATTTCTTTTACACAAAGGTTTACATACTTTAAAGCAGACTCTATGGGCATTCAACTAAATTACAGGATCAAGTGGACAGGGTAATACACAGCCTAGCCCTGAAAAATCTTTTTGCTTTCTAGAAAGGAAAAGACTCCTGAATATACCAGAATTGCACCATTTCAAAGAGATGGCTTTGTAGCAATTTAGTAAACCCACTAAGGAATTCTTGTACATAGTTCTTTTAATGTACAAGATCTTGTAAAATTAAAGCATATTATGCTGCTTGTGGTAATCTTGTATATTAAGGGCTTACATTCAGGCATTTATTTATTTTTCCTATCATTTTGCCAAAAATTGTTATATGTTGCCATGAGTAAAAATGGATCAAAATCATACTTTGAACTCCTTCTTCTAAATACATGGTTTTATTAGGCAATAACTGAGAACAGATTAAGAGATGTGACCTTATCTATGTGTAATTTTTTCTAAATCCACTTGCATAATAGCAAAGTTTCTGTAAACACAATTTCAACAGAGGAAAAAGTATGTTTTTAACTATGTTTTTCACACAATTGAATTTTTATTAAAATTATTAAACAGTCATCCAACTTTTCTGATATACTGCAATTAAATATACTATTGCTTTCATGCTCCATGCTTAGTCTTTGCACCAAGAAAGCATTTAACAATTATCAAACTATCACTTATGAAATATGTATTAGATGATAGAAAAAAGAAGATGTGGTCTATATATATACAAGGGACTAGTACTCAGCCATAAAAAAGAATAAAATAATGCCATTTGCAGCAACATGGATTGTGATCATCATCTAAGTGAAGTAAGCCAGAAAAGAGAAAGAAAAATACCAAATGATATCACTTGCATGTGGAATCTAAAAAATGACACAAATGAACTTGTTTACAAAACAGAAACAGACTCACAGACATAGAAAACAAAGCTATGGTTACCGGGGGGAAAGGGAGAGTGGAGGGATAAATTAGGAGTTCAGGATTTGCAGATACTAACTACTCTACACAAAATAGATAAACAACAAATCTCTACTGTATAGCACAGGGAACTATATCCAATACCTTGCAACAGCCTATTATGAAAAGGAATACACACACACACACATACACACATACATATAACTCAATCACTACGCTGTACACCACAAATTAATACAACATTGTAAACTGACTCTACTTCAATAAAAAATAAACATTAAATCATCTAAATTTAAAAAAATATATGTATTATTTTATAATATACAATTAAGTTATATGTGATACAATACATAATTATATTAAGAAATAGAAATTCTTATATTTAATTATATCTCACCACTGCTACTGATAACTGTAGTTTTGGTTACAAAGCCTACTTTCATTAAAATTCAAACTTTGCCTCTAAAGGAAGACATTGCCTGCACTCTTCAAATCAGTTTGTCAAAAATGGTTCTTACATAAACTTCATTCATTTGTGGGGAATTCCTTTCTAGAACCCCTGAAGAGTTGATTGACTTTCTTTAGGTTGTAGGTAATAATGAAAGGAACATCATTTGTTTTCCTTCCTAATATTTATTCAAAGTCACACTATATACCCCTTGTAAACACTTTACAGATTCCTTTTCATTACAATGCATGAGAAATGCTAAAAATAAGAAGGCGTTTACGGTGCGAATGTACCAGGTAAGATGCAGAGTTCTTAATATGCATTATGTTATCCTCTTCACTAACTTAGAAGGCAAGTAATATCATTGTCATTTTATAGATGAAGAACCCAGAAGATAATAAATTCAAATGAATTGTTCAACGTCACAAAACTAGCAAATGGGCAATGCTGGGATTAAACCTACAATCAGCCTGCATCTGAAGAAAGTTACATCTCCCCCAAGTAATCATTATCAGCTCTAAGTATTTTTAAATTAAACTGAAAAAACTAGTAATATTTTAATAAGAAAAGTATACAATTTGCAATCTAAATGTATACCACACAGAGCAAAACACTGTCTCCCTCAACCGCAGCGGCCAAGGAGATAGTTCCTGGCGTAGTTCTTTATCCTGTTCCCTTTACCAGACATGGACCAGCCAGTTTGGGTTTGAATACCTCCTTCTTACTAAGCCTTCCATGACTAGGTACCTACTTATCTGCTGAATGACAATGGCCTTACGAGTCACCCTTCAACTAATTTTAATGTGACTTTTTTTTCCCTAAGTAAGTTGCATTCTTTTTCCTTAGGTTACAATTTTAAGAATATTAGAACTTATTTTACCTATCTCACCCTTGATTATTCACCACCTCCTAGGCTGGAAATAATATGTTTTGGACTTTTCCCCTCCCTTGTGCTATATCCTAATTCCTTCTACGCTGAGAATACAGTGAAACTCTCGGATCTAATTATAATTTAAATTTTGTACTCCCTGAATCAGCAAGTTTGGAACAGAATTGAGTATCTTTTTGGAGTTTGAATATAGGAATGGAATTAAGACTATAATTAATTATCCATGTGAGTAATTTAATTAAGTGAATTTAATTATTAAAATTCTCTCCACAAATTACTAAGAAAATTATCTTTCCAAAAAGCAGCAGTAAATAATATTGTAATATTTGAGTTAATAATACACATAAAATTGACTATATTTTCTGAATTGACTATATTTTTATGTATGAGATGATTTCTGCAGTCTTTATCCAAGAAAAGAAAATAAATGTATGAATCTGTCATATTTTGCTGAAACGATACCATACTACTGGATTAATATCCTGTTTGGTGATGATTTGATTTTTTTGAAGTTAAGTTTGCAAGGTTAAAGGAAGTATTTTTAAAGCTACAAAAAATAGGATTTAAGTTAATTTTGAAATATCCCTATCGGCCAAGCTGCAGTTTTTAAAAAATCACATAAATTCAAAACAACTCAATTCTAAATACAACTCTAAAGTTGTATTTGTGATACTCAACACAATGTTAGAGGACAAATTTCCTGTATTTAATGTTCCACTTAAGCTAACATTAACATTAGTTCACATCCCTGAGTACTGAGAGGCCAGGCAATTTTCTTTTGAGATGAAGAGGGTGAAGGTTCTACGTATGTTTATAAAGAGGATAAACTATTAGTTTTAAAACCTTCATTGATAACCACATCTGATTAACAGGGGGTAGATAATTTATAGTCTACTTTGAACATTTGAATTAATAGGAGTGGTGACACAGTTATGGATGGCAGACAGGATAACCTAATTTTACAGAAGGTTTACTCCTTACCGATAACTGTATCTCCTCTACTAAATATGCCGCTTAAAGAATGATAAACACACATTCTGTAGGTCTGGATCAAGTGAATCTAGAGAGGTTGGTTTCTAGCCTATTACCGCATTGAATGTCACCCATGAAACACAGTGTTAGACATAGAATGTTTCATTTTCAGATGGATGCAGTACCTTGGGCTAAAAATGAGACAAAACCCACTCAGTGTAAGTATTTCTCTAAGTATGAACCCCTGAGAATCTGCACCGGAATCCCCTAAAATATTAACTAAAAATCCACGTTTCCAGGTCGTGGGCGACACGCACAAAATCAGACTCCACAGGGTCTGGGAATCTGTATCACCATAAGTGCAAGCCATGCTTATGCAAACTGGAGCTTGAGAATTTTGTTCTCATAAAATCTTTTATTTGAGAGGATTAACTTAGTGGCTGGTTCATCAATACCTTGAGTTAAGGATATAACTCCTTTGGTTTAAAATCTCATCTTTCTATATATATATATATATATATATATATATATATATATATATATATATATATATATATATTTGTAGAAGGAGAGAGATCCAACTTATATTAACAAAGAGGCTAACTAAGCAGCATCGTTTTATTTAAAAGAACATTTCTTCCATCAATTTCCTGAAATATAGTAAGTACAAGCAGAAAAATAGTTCACATTCATCAAGAACTCACTCCTTACTAAGTACCATGTTTTATGTTTCTATTTCATTTTAATTTCACAACACTGATGAGGTAGGTACTATTACTATTGTAATAGCTGAGGAAATTAAGATGATCACATAAGTAGAATGTCGTCTTCTTCTTCTTGGTGTACCTCTGCAGCCCCATCTTCCCCCATTCTCACTTAGCCAAAAACTTACTGACTTCAAAGCTAAACTCCTCTAAGAAGACTTCACGATCTATCTCTGCCCAGCGCTTCTTCTTGGCTGTTCTCTTATAACGTGACGAGTCGCCATGGACCATCGGTGGGCAGGCTGAAGTGTTAATGTTTGTTTTTATGCCTGTTCCCGCCTGCGACTATGAATTCTTTGTGGATGGGAACTTGTCTGAATTTATCTTGTTGACGCCTTTTGAGCCTAACAGAGGGAACACCTCATCTCTAAGCTAAATTCTGAAACACTCTTAAGACATACTAGATATATGTGAATCAAGATGATTCACTTAAAATTTTTTATTAAAAACACACACTTACATGAAGAACAAGTATCTACCCCTCCAAACAAACAAACGATAAACAGAAAACATCAGTAGTGCTCTTAGAAAGCAAAGACAGAAAATAGTTCTCCCAAAATACTGGGTTTTTTGTTGTTGCTGTTGTCACTGTTACTAAAGTCCCTGATTGAAAATAGAAAGTCTTCCCAGGGGAGCTAATTTGTGATCCTATGTGACTCTTTATCAAGTTACAATAGCTTTAAGCTAGAAATGAATGTGACACTACGTGGGCATGAAACTGAAGTATATCTTTATAAAGTACAGTAAGTAGTTTTCATTTAGAATTTCCCAGGGGTTTTACAGACAGAAACATTTAAATAGGTGTGGAGTGCTCTGCTGTTCATAACCAGTCTCTTGGTAAATATCCAAACAAGAAGAACAAAAAAGAAGCACATATCACATGGCGTTTCCCCATGTTGAGTATCATGTACTAAAACTGGCAGAGGGACTGTCTTCCACCTCAGAATAAGATAACTAAAGACTCTGACTATTAAAAAAACAACAACAACAAAAAACAAAAACTCCTCTCCTGGTCTAATCTGAAATTCACTATATTAGATTCTCTGGGATCAAGAACAAAAGCCATGATTAAGTCATTCATTTTTAGCACAGTAACGCACATCTGAGGTCAGCTGTGTTCAGCTGCTCCTTGTCTTACCAGTGAAAATACTGAATCTCAGAGTTGTAAGTGGAAAGCACTGACACACATCCTAACGGCCTCGTAATCAGAGAGCAGTCTGATTACTTTCAGCGCGTTGTTCCTTACACCATCGCACACTTTCTCTCTTC
The DNA here is from genome assembly GCF_048773025.1 of Camelus bactrianus. NCBI lineage: Eukaryota > Metazoa > Chordata > Mammalia > Artiodactyla > Camelidae > Camelus > Camelus bactrianus. The sequence goes on along the minus strand of NC_133561.1, from coordinate 7,814,101 downwards.
CACCTTCTGCAGTATCTGTCCATTGACTCAGATAACAAGCATTTATCGACCACCCAGCACTGCTGACATCTAAATCCTGAAAGGTTGAGATGTAAGATACAACTGAGTGAAGTCATCTCAAATCCATGTGAGGATTTGACTAAAAACATCTGGTACGGCATAGAAAAGGGAGCCGAAAAGAGTATTTTGTCATTCTGAATTTATAACAGACCTCTAATTTATTAGGCAATGGAGATTCACAGAATTTCATATCTAAAAAGGATCTTAAAGATTATCATGAGACTGAATAATTCTAACTCATGTAGGTTAATTAGGCACATAAAGAAGCCATATTCACCTAAGTTTTAAAGAACACAAAGCAACCTCAAAATACCACCACCTATCTTCAACAACTGTTAAAACTAATAAATGAGTTTGATAAAGCTGCAGGATTCAAAATCAATACACAAAAATCTATTGCATTTTCTATACATTAATAACAAACTATCAGAAAGAGAAGTTAAGAAAACAATCCTATTTACAACTGCATCACAAAGAATAAAATATCTAGGAATAAATTTAACCAAGGAGGTGAAAGATCTATACACTGAAAACTATAAGGTACTGATGAAGGAAACTGAAGAAGATACAAATAAATGTAGAGATACTCCATGCTCATATAGTGGAAGAATTAATAGTGTTTTGCTACCCAAAAGAATCTGAAGATTCAACACAGTCGCTATCAACAAATGGTGTTGGAAAAACTGGAGAAACACATGCAACACAATAAAACTGGACCACTGTCTTACACAATACACAAAAATTAACTGAAAGTAAATTAAAGACTTGAATGTAAGACCCAAAATCATAAAACCCCTAAAAGAAAACATAGGCAGTAAGCTTCTTGGCATGGGTCTTGGAGATGATATTTTGAATTTGACACAAAAAGTAAAGGCAACAAAAGTAAGTAAAATAAGCAAGTGGGACTACATCAAACAAAAAAGCTTCTGCACAGTAAAGGAAAATATTAATAAAATGAAAAAGCAACTTATGGAATGGGAGAAAATATTTGCAAATCATATGTCTAATAAGAGGTTAATATCCAAAATATATGAATAACTCATACAGCCCAATAACAAACAAAAAACCCAATTAAAAACTGGTCAGAGGATCGCTATAGACTTTTTTTTCCAAAGAAGACACACAGATGGCCACCAGGTATATGAAAAGACACTTAATATCACTAATCATCAGAGAAATGGGAATCAAAACTACAATGAGATATATCTGGTTAGAATGACTAGTCAAAAAGACAAATAACAAATGTGAGTGAGGATGTGGAGAAAAGGGAACCCTTGCGCACTGTTGGTGGGACTATAAGTTGGTGCAATCACGACAGAAAACAGTATGAGGTATCTTAAATAACTAAAAATAGAAATACCATATGATCCAGCAATTCCACTTTTGGGTATTTATCTAGAGAAAATGAAAACACTAAAAAAGATGGACCCTATATTCACATAGAACTATTTATAATAGCCAAGACATGTGCACAACCTAAGTGTCCGTGGATGAATGGAGAAAAATTCTTGCCATCTTCAACAACATGGATGGACCTTGAGGGTATGATGCTAACTGAAATGAGTCACACAAATACTGTATAATCTTACTCACATGTGGAATCTAAAAACAAAAAACAAACAAACAACTAAAAAACAAGATAGACACAGAGAACAGATTGGTGGTTGCCCGGGGTGGGGGAGGTGGGGAGGGGGGTGCAGGGGTAAGGGATGGAGATAGTAGGCAAAGGGGGTGAAGCGAGTCGAAAAGCACAAACTTTCAGTTATAAAATTAATAAATCCTGAGACTGTAATGTACAGTATCATGACTATAGTTAATAACACTGTATTGTATTTTTGAAAGTTACTAAGACAGTGGATCTTAAAAGTTCTCATCGTTCAATAATTTGTAACTATGTGTGATGATGGATGTTAGCTAGACTCATTGTGGTGATTGTTTCACAATATACATAAATATTGATTCATTACATTCTACACCTAAAACCAATGTTATATGTCGAGTATACCTCAACTTAAAAATAAGGAATATAAGTTATATAATTTAATTTTGAAAGAATGTAAGACAACCTCAACATATTTTAGGTTTTCAAAAATGGTTGAGAGTTAGGCAAAATCAATTCTCCTGATTAGTTAATGTTGTAAATTAACTTAAAAAAATTTGTTACTGGGTACTGTGCATTAAACAATGAAAACTCTAGATATTTAAAAAACTATCCAATCCATCTAGTCAAAGAGCTATTTTACCAATCATTTTGATGTGACTGGTCACATCTCTTTTCTTCTACTTTTTAAGGATCAAGTTGTATGTAAGCACATTTTGGTCAGTATTTGAAAATGGCAGCAGTGCTTGCCAGCGCCATCTACTTCGTTCCACTGTCAGAACACTGATTTTTGTTTAACTGTCGTCCCATTTGGCACAGCCCATATGACTCAGAAACACAGATCTTACCCACAGCTGCATAAATTAACCCTGATTTGTATAAACCAGTCAAGGTAATTCTAATCTCCGTGCCAGAAATATTGGTGCAGGAAAACGGGCTTTAACCAAGCATTCTCTGGCATTTATTTTTTCATAGTTAGATGCATGACCTATGTTGGTCTCATCAGGTCTTACAAAAGACCTGATAGTTCATGATTCGGGGAAAGCTTTCATTCTCTTTTGCTGAATTTGAACGCAGAAAATTTCTGCCTCTGCTGAGGCCCTCAGTCATACTGGGGCCCAGAGGGAAGGCTGCCTGAGGACAAATCCAGCCTGTTTTGCTGGAGCACAGAGCAGAGAAACACAAGGCAAAAATCAAAACCACCAACCTGGGGCTCAACTGTGTCTTGGAGGGTGTCCAACCTGCAGGCTGCTTAATGTGTCTTTTTGTTTAAGCCAGAGTTTTTTCTGAGTGTGGTGCATGAGTTAGCAAGACCAGCATCACTTGGGAAATGGATACAAATGTAAAGTCTAGGCTCCATCCCAGACCCAATAAATCAGACCCTTGGAGCGCTGCCTATGGATGTGTGTGGGCTGAACAAGGTCTCCATGACATTCTCAAGTGCACCAAAGTCCGAGAGGCAGCAATGCGAACTACTGTTGAGTCAAGATTTCTATTAATTATAGTTAAATGTACCCAAAGTAATAAAAAAGACCAGTCACTTCTATCAAACCAAGTGTGCCAGCTATACACACATATGTAGTTGCCAAAATAATGCTATTTTTAAAAATAAAAATTTTACTGTTACCAATTATCAGTAAGTTTAATGCAAACTTCTTTAACATCACAATTTGATGTTATATTATTCATCCATACTTTTAATTAATAAAAAGTCATTTTCTTCACTGAACGAAAGAAATATACATATATTTATATACATATATACGAAATATATTTATTTCTTAGCTATTATAATATACATCTTACCTACTATAATATAGAGGGTACTTATCTTGCCTACTATAATCTTACCTAGTAAAATAAATGTACCTACTCCTGATACCTCACACAGAGCTCCTAAAATACTTGTAATCTCTTGAGCGATAGGGGTGCTAAGAGCATTTTTGGTCTAATATTTGGTCTTTGGCTCCAATTCCTGACACAGAGCTCCTAAATCCCTTGGAATGTCCTGGGTGATGGGAGCCTCTTTTGTCCTAATGAAGTGACTAGGTGTGTTCCTGGATGGGGGCTGGCCACCTGAAAGATCAAGCCATGATGAGCAGCTTGTAACTTTCAGCCCCATCCCTATCCCCCGGGGAGGGGAGCCAGTAACTGATCAAGGCTACATGATGAGGCCTCCATAAAAATCCGTAAACTAGGAGGTTCAGAGAGCTCCTGGGTTGGTTAGCAGATGCATAAGACGGCAGAATGGTACACTCTGACTCCACAAGGACAGAAGCTTCTGGGCTTGGAACCTCTCTAGACCTTGCCCTGTTCTATTTGTACCTTTTATAATAATCTAGTAAATATAAGTAACTGTTTCTCTGAGTTCTGAGGGCCACTGTAGCAAATTATCAAACCAGAGGAAGCAACCGTAGGAACTCCCATTTTTAACCAACTCAACACAAGAATGGGGAACCTGAGGATCCAATCCCTGTGACTGGCATCCAAAATGGGACAGTCCAGTGGGAATGAGCTCTTAACCTTTTGGGTCTGCATTAACTCCAGGTAGTTAGTGTCATAATTGAACTGTAGGACCCCAGTTGTTGTCCAGAAAATAGAGAATTGTTTGGTATGAAGAAAAAAAACCCTACCTATTCAGTGTCACATGTGTTGCAGGTGTGAGTAGAGGAAAAAGAACCAATTGTTTGCTTTCACTAGTCATGTTTGTTTCTTACTAGTCTAATCTGCACAATTTAAATTTACTTCTTAGTACACAAGCATCATTAGAAGAGTAACAGTTTTGAGGACAAATCCACATGGAATATTCTTGAGTAGAATCTGATGTCATGCAGGTATGTATATCTGTATGTATGACAATAAAGCATCATTTCTATAGTATATTTTTTTCTTCAAAAGGGAATTTAACTTAAAGAAACTGAAGTAATACATTTCTATATTTTAAAAATTACATAGTTGATTATAATTTCATTTGTGAAATTACAGGCCATTTAAAAATTATAGCAATATATGCAATTAATATATTCATATATTCATCAACTGGAAGACTTTGAGACACATGAACATTCAAATGTTAATGGTCTATAATAGCTCCTTCTTATTTTAAATTAAAATTAGTTACATCATCTTTATACTTAACAGCAACTATCAATTTTAGAAATCCAATTTACTTTAAAAAAAATCCTTTTAAACTCTATGTTAAAATATCTTTGAAGGCATCTCCAGAGAAGAATGCTTGCCATTAAAATCCCCCAGTCTATTCACAGAAGAGATGAAAAAGTCCTAAGTTTACATACTGATGCTGAACTTATTAGAAACAGAATCAAGCTCTGCACTCAGCAGAACAAATGTAGAGTTTAATGCTCAAGTCTGACAATCCTCTATAAAAAGCAAGTCAAATGATAAAATTTGAAACTTCTCCCCAAAAGGAAAAAGGCACTATACTCACAAAGTGATGTTGAACTTTCCTGCCATGACTTCTTTAAAAATGTGCTTACATTTAATGCTTTCAAAAAATTAGATTTTTTCTATTATTAAAATATTTTTCATAATGTTCTAAAAACACAATTTTCTGAACCAACCAATTATACCTTTAAATTATTAGAAACTTGTTGAATATTGGATTGGCCCAGGGAAACACAAGCATGAAGAAATGAACAGCCAATAATCTAACTTGGTATATGTCAAACTGTGGCTCTCTGGCTAAACAGGAAAGATTAGTAAATTTATATTCAGTTAACCCATTAAGTTCTGCTGAGTGAATCACTTGAATTCAAAAGGCAAAGCCTTAGCAGCTGCATATCCCAGGTCTGTTTCCAATTTCTCTGACAGGGTAAAAACAGAATGAATGTGATCAAAATGTCTGACAAAAACGTGCATGCAAAGAAGAGACGCCAACATCATGTTACATTAGATCAAATACAGAGGAGCCAAACGATTTCATTCTATCTTCACGGCCTAGTACAGAACAAGATTTGTAGGGACTTTCACTGAATATCACCTGAGTACATGAATGATTTAATGATTACATGAGGAATGAATCGAAATATTAATGAATCGGAGTATGAATAAGAAATAGATTTTCTAAAAGAGACGGAGAACTAAAGGGTGATTCTGTAAATAAACTAACAAGTATTGAGCTCCTTCCACATTTTGAAGCTCTTTCTTTAAATTATCTGGCTATTTGATACTAATTCTCTTTAATGTAACCCTTCTATTACTGTAAATGCCAATTTTAAATCAGCGTTTCCATCTCCATATGTAATTTGATAAATGTCTCCATGATAAAGTGAAAATTGAGTAAAGAAGTTGTTGGCTCAGAGAACAACGTGTATTTCAAGCAGAGCTTTTTAAGAGAATGAGTGAAACAGATCTGAATTCCTTTGGAATCTACAGTGTGCCAGCGTACCTACCTTGTCTCATTTAATCCTCCAAAAAGCCCTAAGTGAAAGTGATAAGCACTCCATGTAATTTCACAAATGACCACATCTGATCAGAAAAATAAAAGTGTACAAATTTTAATTGAACTCCTGACTTTCAATCCCGTAATCCATGCTCTTTAGATCAGATTACTAGCTATTCTGCAGTTTCTCTGTGGTTTTGTTATTTGCAAATAATAATCCAAATGGGAAAAAATTTCAACCCATAGCAAGCCAAAATTAACAATTTGACCCATTGAGAAAGTTACAGCTAAAGGAAGGAAAATGAATCCACTGAAGAAGTACTATGGCCCAGGCCTGATAGTCAACATAAAGCTGTATTATACTTTCAGAACAACGTTGTTTGATGGACAAATGGAACCATGCTAACAAGATGTGGTTGTTTTTTCTTAACAAAGTTGCAGATGTGCACAACTTCATAAAGCATGCTGTTATTTATAAACACACTTACTTCTTTTGCTTGGAGAAGAATAGCAGTTACTAAAAATGTTTTCATATTTGCATAGCAGCAAAAACCGAATATGGTTAGCCAATGACGAAAACATAATCTTTTGTAAAAAACAATTAATAATATTGTTACCTTAAAGGAATAAACCACTGTATCATTTTCAAGGCTCTGTCATACATATTATGTCATGCAGCCCTTCAAAAGCCCTGTGAGATTGCAAGGCAAGATAAATTATTAACCCAATTTTATGGGTGTGCAAATTAAGGCTCAGAAAGATTAAGTGTCTTACATAATAATACACATAGTTTTTATGAGGCCATTTATATATTATTAAAGTCAAGTTTCTAGATTTTCTGGTGCCTCTCTCACAATAGCAGTGATTTTACTACTGGGGATAAAGTTTTACAAATTTTCCCCAGTTTTTAAAGTAGTTTGAATCTAAAGATTTAAGCTGAATGGTTTCCATGAAATAAACACCATAAAGCCCCATAAAGGCTTTCAAAAATCCTGCACAGAAATTAGCTAGTGTATTTCTAATGCAGAAAACCAAATACGTAAATAAATGAACCAAAAAGGAAGCAACTGTTCTTAAATTTATCGAAGTGGTTAAAAAGGCCACCCATGTCCTGCATCAACAGTTCCTGAATTTTAGGATTTATAATACCTCATTTTCTTATTCTGCAGTCATAAGAAATATTTTCAAAGAACCAGCGACATGTCACATCATTTTTTAGCATGAATAATGAGCAGGTTTGAGCTCTAATGATGCTGCGGGAACACAGAGCATGCAGCTTGGAGGCTTACCATATAAATTAGTGCAGAATCACATTAGCAAGCAAGGCACAATCAGAGAAATGAATTCAAACTGAAGGAAGGGAATGGCCAGAGATAATATTCTGAAGTAAAGCAAAAACATGCAATAGTATTGCCTTACTCTTCCGTGTAAGCTTTCTGAATTCTGACAGTAGATTTGAGGATTGCATTTGCAATCATCCTTTACCACGTGCACAGGATGCAATAACTACATAAGGACAGCCAAGTAACAAAATGAATCCACATATACTCAAGGGATAAGACTGAAGCCTGGTCACCCGGATAACGTATCTTTTTCACTGTGTTATGGAGGCACACAGGATGCCTAGAAACATTGAACGACACTTGATGATTCATGGTGTTGAGGCAGCTTGCTTTTGCCCTTTTCTTCATTTTTACATCTTGAAACTTGACTCCCAAGTTATTGTCTGCTTTATAGAAAGAGCCATTCTATATAACACAGGGAATTATACTCAATATCTTGTAATAGCCTTTAATGAAAAAGAATATGAAAACAAATATATGTATGTATATGCTTGACTGGGACATTGTGCTGCACACCAGATATTGACACTTTGTAACTGACTATACTTCAATAAATACACAAATAAATAAATAAGAGCCAATGACTTTTTTAGGCTAACCCAATTAGATTTTACCAGGATTTTGTAAGGTATAAACTCCTAAGGACTGTAAAATTATTAGTTGTTAATACTATGTACATTTGCAGAAGTAAAAAATATAGAAATGGTTACCGGATGTTGGTACTGAACTCAGCTCCACCACTAATTCTTGTGCTACCAGTTCTAAGACACAACTGCTCCACTGGCTACTTTATTTCATCTTCCTGAGCAATCAACAAGAATAACATAAAAGGTTTCATAGTAATCATCCATCCATCATCACCCTTTAATATGCTATGGACCGTGTTTCATAAGCTTCACACAAATCACATTTTACTACTGTTTCTGCTAAGCCTGTATTTTCAGACCAGTGCAAGAGTCAGGACTATCTGGGTGAGTCTCCTGACAGATCAGATTTCAATCTCAAGTGATATAAAATTGAATGCATTTTCGTTTGGCTTTTCCCTCACTTATTTTTCAAGAACTTGATACAGCTTTGAGATGCACTGCAATACATGCTGTCCTGCTGTGATGTATATCCAGTTAATTTAAAATAGGCAAGCATCCTGGATGCTGAAGACAGTTTTATCATCGCGAACCAAGAGTTTCCTCCAAAAAAGCTTTAGATTCTCTCGCCCTAATTTCTGTTAGGAGGGGGGAAGAAAAGTGTTCCATGAAAACTCAACCAAAACTAAAATAATTGACTCTGCCAGATGTTTTCTAAAGTTCCAACGAAAATTACAAAACAGCCCTATGGAGGAATTAATTTAGTTACCTTTTATGGCTAATTCACTTTAATGAAAGCTCTGAAAGTGAGGGGAGAGATCAGTACAAAGTCAAAGGTTTCATTTGAACATTATTGAAGCTCTTCTTTGGGCAAATCAGATGCCAGATTACAACCGATCTTAACATATTTCAGTGTAAGATATGAGTCATGTCCCTTGATCAGAATCCCTTTGATCATTTATAGAACAAGTTTTATAGCAGCAGCGAAGCAAGTTATTGAGGAAAAAATTACACATTGCTTGAGTTTTGCCAGCAACTGTGAGGGCCACGTCCACAGAAGACAGGGGTCTTTTCAACTGGAGATCAACAGAGTACTGGTTTAGCACTTGACCTAACAGACTACCAGCCCCCTTACACTATACCTGGAATCTAAAATACTTCACTCCCCTTCATCAATAAATTACATTAGCACATCAAGTTCTCTCCCGATAGTTCAAATGTGAAGGCACTGCTATTATCCAGGTCTTTGGTAAACCCTGGCAGAAAGAAGTGATATTCAAGAAAAGAGATTCATGTGCCATGTAGCATATTCATTCAAAGCATGTAAACTCCAATTTACATAAGGTTTGATACCAGGAAATAAGGATATATAAACACTATTAGCTTAAGCTGTTAACAAAATAGGTATTTTAAATGTTATGCTTTTGGTTTTTATTAGGAACAAATGTGCATAATGAATTGAAAAATATTTGATATATGTAACAAATTTCTCTTAGAAATGGTTAATAAAACCAAAAATCAGCATCATTTGAATAACTAATAATCTTTTATTAGATGAGAATTTACTACTTTCACTGAGAGGAATTTCTAAACTAAACTAAAACTTAATCAAATAATTAAGTTAGCCCTTTATTTACTTCCATTCTTCCTCACTAGAATGTTTGTTCTGTGTTTAAGTATTTTTAAAATTTTTGCTATTTTTTTATAGATACACTTGTCTTCTTTCAATTATATTGGATATGTTATTTTTTAAATATTTCTTCATGTAATCTTGGATCAAATACATGTATTTTATTGTTGTTTAAATTTCTTAAACTGTAAAATGGAGGTGTTGAACTACATACTTCTTAGAGTCTCTTTTAGCTCTAAAAAGCTCTGATTTAAAGAGCCAAAAATACGAATTAATAGAAAAGATTGATGTTACTGATGAATTCCCAGCACAAGTGTCAGTGGAAGTTTATTTACTAGTAACTTTTCATTTTATTTGTAAAAGCAGTATACTTAAACTCTTTTATTATCACATACACTAGATCACTGGTTCTCAGATGAGGGTGATTTTACCCTCCAGAGGATATTTGTCAGTGTCTGCAGACATCTGTGGTTGTCAAAACAGTGTTGAGTAAGTGAGCAACCTCCGAGGGGCAGCCACATGAGTTAGTAGATCACAACACCACTGCTGGACGAGGCCTGACGAAATGATTTAAAAAAAAAAACCAGTGGCTCTCAGGAGCAGGGGGATTCCACCCCCGGGGGAGATTTGTCAGTGTCTCATCAAATTTTTGGTTGTGACAGCTTGGAGTAGGGGAGTTGCTACTGACATCTAGTGGGTGGAGGCCAGTGATGGAGCTTAGCATCTGACAATACACAGGACAGCCACCCAAAACAAAGAATTACCCAGCCCACATTTGCAGATACTAACAACTATATATAAAATCAGGTAAACAACAAGGTCCTACTGTATAACACGGGGAACTATATTTGAACCTTGTAATAGACCATAATGAAAAAGAATATGAAAAGGAATATATATACATTTGTACAACTGAATGGATCAGTGTTATATGTCAGAAATTAACACACAATTGCAAATCGACTATAGTTCAATTAAAAAAGAAAAAAACTACCCAGCCCAAAATATCAACACTGCAGTGCTGAGGTCAAGAAACTCTGTAGTGGATGGAAGAAGCCTTCCTGTCTTTAGTGTACTCTCTTATAGGAGAAATATAAATGTCTATAGATTTATTAACATTGTAAGTAGCATACCACACTTCAGAAAAAGAGAAAAAAACTCAATCTTTTCATTTCTAGATCTTCACCGCCTTCAAAATTACAGTCTTAATATCTTAGCTTCTTTTTTCTCAATCTAGTGTTTAAAGATTTTGTATATCTTATATATTTAAAAGAAAGAAACTTTAGAGTGTTTTTTTAAAAGTGAAACTGCCATTCTGTTTTACGAACTGATCTTTCTTTGGCAGAAGTTTCAAGTAATTTCTCTTTAAGCATTGTCTTTAAAAAAAGTTGACGTGAATATCTCACTTTGGAAAATAGAAACTGAGAATTACACTGAGTATCATGGACGCAACACATATTTACTGTGCACCTGCTGCATATGCCAGAATGATGGGAGGAACAGACCGTACGAAGAACTAGAGAAACAAAAAGGGACATGTTTCTATGAAAGGCCAAGGAAGAATAAAATGGATACATCCAGGGGAGAAAAAAAAAATCAAGCCTTTTAGGGAATAAGAGAGAATGATAGGAAATGAGTCCAAGGATGCAGGCAGGAGCAAAAATCACACAAGGCATGGAGGGCCATGTAACGGAAACCAGTAGAATGTTTTATATGGGAAAATATCAAGAAATGGTTTCTTTTGTTTTGTTTTATTTTCTTGTATCTTCCTTCCGTTCTTCCTCCCTTTTTTTTAATTGAAGTTTAGTCAGTTTACAATGTTGTGTCAATTTCTGGTGTACAGCACAGTGCTTTAGTCATACATGAATATACATACATTCATTTTCATATTTTTTTCACCATAAGTTACTATGAGATATTGAATATAGTTCCATGTGCAATACAGTATGAACTTGTTGTTTATCTGTCTTTATATACAGGGATTAGTATCTGCAAGTCTCGAACTCCCAATTTATTCCCTCCCACCCTCTTCCCTCCCTGGTAACTGTAAGTCTGTTTTCTATGTCTGTGAGTCTGTTTCTGTTTTGTAAATACTTTCATTTGTCTTTTTTTTACATTCCACATATAAGTGATATCATATGGTATTTCTCTTTCTCTTTCTGTCTTACCTCACTTAGAATGATGCTCTCCAGGTCCATCCATGATGCTGCAGACCGCATTATTTTATCCTTTTTTTTTTTTTTTTTTTTTGGTTGAGTAAGTAGTATTCCATTGTATAAATATCCCACAGCTTCTATACCCAGTTATCTGTCGATGGACATTTAGGTTGTTTCCGTGTTTTGAGTATTGTATGTAATGCTGCTAAAAACATTGGGGTGCATGTGTCTTTTCAAATTAAAGTTCCCTCTGGATATATGCACAGGAGTGGGATTGCTGGATCATATGGTAAGTCTATGAGAAAAAGCTACAACCTAGGATTCTCTATCCAGCAAGACTATCTTTCCTTCTTTAGTTCTTTTCCTTTTCCTTTCAGATTCCACTGGCTGTTGAGAAGAGAACAGACTGAAGAAGTGAGAAATGTCATCATGACCTGGACTACGTCAGCAGTGTTGGAAGTGGGGTAAGTGGCTATAATATAAAGGTTAACCTTGTAAGGTCCACTGGGGATCAGATTTGAGAGCCAAGGGAAAGAAGGCTTCCTGGGTTTCTGGCTTGAACAACTGGATAAATGGCATCGGCTGTCACTAAGAAGTAGAGACTGAGGAGCAAGTTTTGTTTGAGCAGATTAAATTTTGTTTGCTTGCTTGTTTCGGTTGCAGGAAAAAATTAAGCTTTCTGTTTTGAACATGCTGAGTTTAGGATGTCCATCATCACACATATAAATACAGCTACAGAGAAATAGCTGGGAGTCATGGGAAGGTTAGTGTTTGGGTGATAAATCTGATGCGATCAGCACATAAGACCATGAAGACAGTATTAAATTAAATGAAATCACATATAGAGGATATAAAGGTATGAAATAGAAAGATAGGACAGAAGCTAAAACATTCAAAGACCCGGAGGTCAGGAAGGGGACAAAACATCAGAAAAGGGGAATGAGAGGACCAGCCAGTTTCAGCAAGGAGACCAATAGAACACACTGTCCTGAAAGACAAGTGACGTTACGTGTCAAGAAAGAGGGTCTGATGACAGAGTCTAATGCTGCTGAGGGTAAAGTAAGGAGAGGACAGGGAACTGACCTTTGGACACAATTTTCTAATGACTTTAACAAGAGTTATTCCAGCGAAATGCCTGGGGCAGAAGTCTGGAGTGGTTACAAAAATGGAGACTTTAGGAATCAGGGTTTGTTGAATAAGTGTCTATTTTTCTCCCTACTGAAATGTGCTAAAATGACAGTAAGACTTTTTAAACGGTATAAATTTACAAAATGGAAAACCAGAGAATAAAGTCACAGCAGACCAGATATTAAAACACGTATTTGGAATTCAGAAAGCAGTTTAGAAGTGGGAGGAAGCTAAAACCTAAGTGAAGGGATAAATGTAAAGCAAATGAGTTTGCTCACAAAATCACAGGACACGTGGGAGATGGAGATGGAGCTGGAAGAAGGGACATGGTCTGTTTACACCTGATCCCACAGCCCCGGGTCACTACCCCCCTACCCCCTGCGCTGCGTACTCTCCTGATCCCCCTGCTCTGTCCAGGAAATCCGGGACCGATTCTTGGAAATAGCACTCACAAAGTTCCTGATTTTATGATTCCTGAAAACAGCAGAATTCAATGAAAAAGCCACCAACCGAGAAGAAAAAAAGTTCATAAGGATTGGGAAAGAACTGAAGGATGGGATGAGGTCTGTTTGTCATATAACTTGGTAATTAAACACCTAAATATGTAACTGATGTTAATTGTCATGTGCAATATAGATGATTATTATATAATCTTGTGGTAAAGAAGATGAAAGCAAATTATCTACTGTAAATAAAAACACAATTAACACTGTTAAACACCGCACTTGGACAAGATGCCTATGATATATAGGCACACACACATATATATATAAAACCAAAAGAGGGTTATACCCTCCTGTTACAAGTGGTCTTGCAATTAAGTTGAAGGAAGTTAAACAACTCCATAGTGAAGAATGTACTTAAATCATTTATATAAAGTGAGAGCCACACTGACCTTTACAGACTAAAAAAAATCAAATGGAATATTTCGCTTCAGCAGAGTACATTTGAAGTTCAATTCTGCTCACTGCTGAATGTGCACCAATAACCCTTTTGAAGGGCTTTCTGATAATATGCTTTGGCATTTCAACATTCAGATCCTTTGATAAGCCAATGTTCAGATCCTTTGATTTAACCAAAAAAAAAAAAAAAAAAAGACGTCTGTGTGTATACGTGTGTGTGTTTTTTTTGTTTGTTTATATTAACTCAAAAATCAAAGCGACTTAAATGTCTATCCTAGAGAATTGATAAACTGAGGCATCATATGTATATATATATATATATATATACACACACACACACACACACATACACACACACACATGCAATTTCATAAAAATGCTTAAAACAATGATGCCGCTGTTAAGAGACTGCTCAAAGATATCAGACCTTAGTGGAATACTACTCGGCCATAAAAAAGAATAAAATAATGTCATTTGCAGCAACATGGATGGACCTGGAGATTGTCATTCTAAGTGAAGTAAGCCAGAAAGAGAAAGAAAAATGCCATATGATATCGCTCACATGTGGAATCTAAAAAATAGACACAAATGAACCTATTTACAAAACAGAAACAGACTCACAGACAAAGAGAACAAACTTATGGTTACCAGGGGGTAAAAGAGGTAGGAAGGGATAAATTGGGAGGTTAAAATTTGCACCTCCTGGGGGGTGATGGAAATGTTAAGATAACTTGATTGTGGTGGTGGTTTCATAGGTGTACACATCTATCAAAATCCATCAAATTGTACATCTGAAATATGTGTAGTTTACTGTACAGAAATTATACCACAACAGAGTTGTTTTAAAAAAAAAAAAAAGATATCAGATCCTAATGCCTGGAACCTGTAAACATTACACCATAAGGAAAAAGAAATGTCTTTGCACATGTAATTAAATTAAGCATCTTGACATGGACAGGTTTTCCTGGATTATCCAGGTGGGCTGTCCTTATAAGGGAGAGGCAGATGAAAGAGAAGGCAGTGTTCCCACCAAGGCAGAGATTGGAGTGGTGTGGCCACAAACGAAGGGATGCTGGCAGCCACCAGATGCTGGAACAGCAAGGAACATATTCTCCCCTAGAGCCTCCAGACGTAGCACAACTCTGCCAACACTTTGATTTCAGTTTAGTGATACTAAATTTTGGAGGTCTGGCATCCAGTACTAAATTCCTATTGTGTTAAGCCATCAAGATGATGGGTAGTATGTTTCCAAAGCCACAATACACTACCTATATTTATCAACAAGGAAAATGTCTATGATATATTTTAATGGAGACTGTCAGCTTATAAATAATATATATCCAAAACTGCATGAAGAAGTGACTAGAAAATATATTGACAGGACTTACACATGAATGTTAAGATTTTTGGTGGTTTATAATTTTAAGTATTTTTGAATTTTTACAATGACCATGTATTACTTTTCTCATAAAAATAATGTTATTTTCATTTTTAAACAAAAATTAATAATATTTGTTTATCTGTGTATACCTCAGAATTTCCCCATTTCTAACCAAGTAGGATCAAGTGCCACAGTTGAGGTTTTCTGTACCTGAGGGTATCGAGCCCAGGGAAGTCGCATGGCTACCTGAAGCAGTTTTCTTATTTATGTAATCAGTAACGATCTGAGGCTGAATGAACCTGTTTTTCCCGTGCGTCAGTTAGGAATTGCATTTGGCTGCTACAATCAGGGACCCTAGTTCACTTACTTCAGTTTATTATCGGTTTATCTTCTCTCAAGTTAAATTTATCTGAAGAAAAGAGACAGAGGGCTGGTGTAGCAGTTCTAGAAGCCACCACACAGGTGTCTTCTGCCTTTCAACTCTGCCATTCTTAGTGCACAGCTTCCTTCCCAAGGGCAAGCGGTCCTCATAAGAGAGAGATGCTAGATCAACACTCTGGGAGAATGGAAATGGGCAAAGGGGAAAACACTTCCCACTGAACCTCTGAACTTTTAGGAGCTACACCTACTTATATCCACTTGTGCCTGACGGACCATCCCAATTTGCAGTGAGGCAGCAAAATGTAGTCTTATAGAGAGCACCGTGTTCCTAAGGCAGAAGGGAGAATGGATAATGTTTGACAACTGGAAGGGTCTTCCACACCCACAGAACCAACAACTGAAGATGTCACTGAGAAGCATTCAGATCAAGATTGAAGAGGAACCACTGCTGCGGTATTAGCTGCCAGTCATACCCCTCTAGGAAGAACATTAGATGGTAAGATCACTCTGCCTGGAACTAAAGACAATGTCTCTTTCTCTTCCTTGCCAACTATAGACTATAAACAGACTAAGCTCTTATTTTAAGTGCTTAGTTCAAAAAGCATTCAATTTGTTTCAAGGGTGGATTAAATCTGTATCTACATTTTTTAACTCCAAATTCATCTTAGTTTTGTGATAAAGGGAAACTTGCTTGCCAAGACTCAGTATAGGACCCTCCATATCGAAGACCCATAAGTCTTCAACTTGTAAACTATATAAGTTAATGGTTAATATTTGATCACTTCAATTCTATTGAATCATGAATAGAAAATAAGGCAAAATGAAACAAAAAAAAACCCACAAATGAATATTAAGCAAGCGTACTAATAAATATTTTTGGTATAAATATAATTGTTACTTTTTAAATTAAAAGATTACTTAACAAATGAATATGAGCATAAGAGAAGTGAAAATCCAAATATGAATCATATCAAAAGACCTTCAAACATCGTTCCCTTTCATGTGTTTCTATGTTTATTTTACATATTTTATTCTACTGTGTCTCAGTCATGTTCAGTATGTTCCTAAAGTTAAACCCAATTTTGGTCCCCTTCTAATGTCTTTTAAATTGACTTTTATAGCAAACAAAATACAGTCTTGATTAAATGATGATCAACTCACGCAAACTTATCAGGTGGTCTCAAGAACTATGAACCTCATCAAAGATGTATGCTTTCTTCTATGTGTATACACACACACACACATTTGCTTATATTTCCTCCACATCTGTAGTAGGGAAATATTTATACGATTATATAAAGCTAAGATATAGCTCTTAGCCCTGCTGTGAATATGCACAAATAGCTTTCTTCCTATTTTTAAGCTGCCCAATTTCCAGTTGTTACCTAATTAACAAACATCCACCTGCTGTTAATACTGCTTACATGTCCCTGGCCACTCTTTGCTCAGAAGCACCATGAGAGAAGGAACTTCGCTTTATTCCAAGAGTAACTGCTGCCCCTAGAAGACTGTTCCAAGCATCACTGCTGATAGCACATTGTGTGTGCAAAGAAATAGCTGGGGTCATTTGCACTAAGTTTCAAAAATGGAAATAAAATGTAGACACGTGCTTAATATTTGAAAGACTTGGAGCAAATGTTCGCAGACGTTCATGACTACCCATGTCCCGTTAGGTGTCTCTGATATGAATTTGCGATAGGCAGCAATGATGCAAAGGTTAACTCAGCAGTAAATATACTCCAGTCACTGTGAAGTACCTTACAGTCATTATCCCACGTAACCCAAACATCATTATAATCTATCATTTATCAATAAGGAAACTAAAGCTTAGAGAATATAAATTTGTTTTGTCTAAGATTTTACAAACTTTGATAGTCTTACTCCAGAACTGAAGTCTTTAGCCACAGGTTAACAATCTGTATTTCTGAATATGAAACACCTGTAGAGTTTTCTTCCAGAGCAAAACCATTTCGGATTATCTTTTTCTCTAGATTCATCATTGTACCTAAACCAGAGGAAATTATATGTGGGAGATTAAATAGAGGGTCTATTGATATACTTATTTCAGAAACTAAAATTGGTTTCGTGATAATCCCCATTTTCCTGTTGCTAGGAAACTGACACTTCAGGATTGTGTAAAAGCCGCTAAATTCAAGGGAACAGAAACAATTATTTGAAATACAGCGAAAAACCTGTGAAAACGAAATCACAAATTAAGTAAAACTTACTTAAAAGGTGGTTTTAATGTTATATATACCTATTTGTTGAAATTTTAAAAAGATAATTTGCTATGAGGTAAGGCTGTAAAGCAAAACTACATCATTGAATTTTATTTTCCTTTAAAAAATCGAGTACAGAATTCCAAATTTTGTGCTTTTTTTTAAACTCTAAGTATACATAATAAGGACTTTGGCAGAATTCTTCTTGAGCCCTAAGTATACTTGATCAACACAATATGCCTAATGTCTATTAACATTTATTTAAAAACGCTACTCAGCAACATATAGATATTTAACAATTAATGCTGCTCATTACTAATACAATACTCATGTTGTTACTGAAGTATTTGCCAGGAAGTTACCTGCTGAAAATTTTGATACATCTCAATCATTTTTTGTAAAAGCATATTTGGCCCTTCCGGTAGCCAGTTTTTTTTTGGGGGGGGGTTGTTTTGTTTTGTTTTGTTTAGTGCTAAGTAATTGGCCATTTTCTAAAGTTAAAGCAGAATGATTTGAGTAGCAAGCCATATAAAAATATTGAATACTCGGAAAAGACAACTTGTCCTCATTAAAAATGCAAAAGTTATTTCAATATGAGATAAGGCACCTTATATTCCTAGACTATAAAAAAGAATATGACATTTGATAATACAAAGAAGATCGAGGGAGAAATATTGAGAACTATGGATGGACCATTCTTTATAATATCTCACAAAAATAATTATTTCCTTTTAGAAAGCAAGTTAACAAGATGATAGCTATTATTCAGCTTGTTTCTGACCCAAGACAGATAAAATACATAGTGTAAAAACAGAAGTTTCTTCGCTGAATTCAGAGAATTAAGTGCACAAGCTTTGGAAGAAGCCAGAATTGCAGTCAGTCCTGCACTGGGTGTTTATTCCCAGTTAAGTAGACCCAATTCCCCACTATTTCAGTGCAGTGACTCTCCATATTAGTTCTCATTAGTCTTGACTTCACCATATCTGAAAGTCTCAATGTTATGGTTTCTCCCTTCTTCCAATGTTCATAGCAGCACTGTTTACAATAGCCAAGACATAAAAACAACCTAAATGTCCACTGACAGATGAATGTTTAAAAAAGATGTGGTATATACACAATAGACCATTACTCAGCCATAAAAAGAGTGAAATAACGCCTTTTACAGCAACATGGATGGACCCAGAGATGATCATATTAAGTCAGAGAGAGAAAGACAAATACCATATTTCACTTAGATGCGGAATCTAAAAGAAATGATACAAATAAACCTATTTACAAAACAGAAACAGGCTCGCAGACATAGAAAACAAATTTATGTTTACCAAAGGGGAAGGATAAGTTTGAGATTAGCAGATACAAACTACCCTATATAATATAAACAGTAAGGTCCTAATGTGTATTACACACACAGGGAACTATGTGCTATATTTTGAAATGACTTATAATAAAAAAGATTATATAAATGATGTATAACTGAATCACTATGCTGTATAACAGAAACTAACACAACATTGTAGATCAACTATACTTCAATAAAAAAGAAAAAAAAACTATATTAAAGTACCTCTGAGGGTTTATTTTTTCTATGAAACATTAAATTACATGACTTTCTTTTAAACATAAATCATTCTTTGTAACGTATTTGAGATCTGATATTAAAGAATGTTCATGGACAATTAGGAGTGTTCTGTATTTTCCATGTAAGTACCCATTTGTAAGCTAGAGGCTGTTTAGCTTACCTAAGAAAGAAAGTAAATCTTAAAATCAATATTCATCCTCTAGTTAAATGTCAAATATTAGAAAATTCTAATTACTTGAGTTCCTTTATGATCAAAATGGAAAACGAGAAAAACTGAATGTTTTGACAGCATTACATTTAGAGAAGTTAAAATTAAACTCAGAACTCTGAAACGAATTTTCAAAAGTAAAAGTTCAGTCACTGCATACTCACCAATTTCTTACTGAATTAACAGAGTTAAGAAAACTAAATCCAGCATTTTGATTATTTTTTGATTATTTTTGATTATTTTTGTTCCAAGGGGACAAAATACAAAACCTATAAGCATTTTAAGTTTAACTTATTGGTCAAACTTACAAAAAATCTGTTTAGTAATATTTATAATTGAGTTTAAAAATGAATAATATAAGTACCGATCCTATGAGCAGTGTATCTAAACTTATCTTTAAAAATATTTTAGTATTATGAGTAGATATTTGAAATAAAACTATACACAGAAGCATCTTGTACCAAATTTTGGTTTTTGTTTGTTTGAGGAGTAAGTAATTAGATCTTGTGCCAAATTTTGATATCTAATGCCAAGAGAACAAAGATGGTGAACGCTGCACACGTGCACACACACATTTTTGCGTGTTTTCTTTGTATGGTTCCAAATCTTAAGGAGTATGTGTACATTTACACACACACACATACACCCACACAGCCACCCACACACACACACATTTTAGGTTCCTAAGAAATAAGAAAGAGAACAGCGGTCACAAAAAACAAAAAGTTAACGCAAAATACCACTATATAAGCCAATGCCATCTACAAGAAAAAAAAATTCTTTACTTAGAAAAAAAAATATTTCTAGGTCAATATGCAAATATCATTTGAAAGCATTCTGACGTTTGAAATAAGCAGTTTCTCTTGAGAGGTTTTACAAATATCAGCTGTGTTGGTATAATCTGTTTGCAAGCAAACCAAATTTGGGGGCCGAAGTAGATTTTTATAATGAATCTATATATGAATCTTAAATAAGCTTCAATAAGTACACAGATGGCTTTGCAGGTGGTAATGTCTTAACAGCTAAGCTCCTCGAGAAGAAGCGTGTGTTAGTGTCTCGAAGGAATGATGGATACACACAGAAGTGCTAAGAATTCTCCAGTCAACTGAGTTGACCTCCTCTGTCAATCATTCGGCCACCACTATGTTTTCAATTGTCTCAACACGTCACACTCACTCAACGGTCTTTGTGTTACAGTCCCTGATTGTACATCCTGAACAGGTGTAGAAGACGTGTGGAAAAAAAGCCTGGAGATTGTCAGAGCTTGAAAGGATGCAAGATTGACTGCCCAGGGAAAAAGGAAAGTTACAGTAGTAAATGCAGTTAGATCAGAGTTCTCAGATTCCTGATCAAAGCAGGCGAAAATCAAGCAGTGTTATTCATTGGTAACCCTGGATTAACCAAACTGACCAATTTTTTATCTCAAAATTTTTTTCACATTTTGTAGATAGGGTCACAATCTCAGCCCTGGACTATTTCTAATTAACATACAAATTGTGCACATAATTTCAATAGCATGTCAAGTTTTGACAAACTTCTGTTTAGAAAAATGGCAACTTTTGCCCCACCCCCCAAATGCAGAAAATGTCATCAAAGAATCATCCTTAGCAAAAATCTTATCCGTTCAAAGTGAAACATCATAAATCCCGTCGCTTACTCAGGTAATGACGGCAATCTCATTCAAAGGTCCAGCAAAGATAGTTGAGATTTTATAGACTGCAGAGCTGGAAGGAAGATGTTAGAAAAAGATGTGCTTCCAGGGGATTTCAGTCCTTCCCCCATCTAAAGGTTTCTATTTTAGTTACCAAAAAGAGGTCAGAACAAGCTTGTTCGGTAAAACCTCTCGAGTGCAGAGGGGTTAGTGTCCTGCCTTCATGACGTTAACAGATGTTAAAGTTGCAGGATTCTCAGTATGGAAAGACTGACATAAATCTCATGTTAGTACCAGCCATTTCACTGACAACTGAGCAAACCTTTATCCTAATGCTAATTGTAATTAGAAATAAAATTATTCATACCATATTCAATAAACTGTTAATCACAAGATTTTTCACATGTATTCCCAACAATTGCTAATTTTTAAATCACAAATGTCTTATTTTGTGGGCTAGAAGCAACTGCAATGGTATAATGATGAGTCGTCTATTTATGAAAAATAGTACAGGGTACTTGAACAAGATTTTCTTCCTTATTGTTACTTGAAGGGGTATAGAGGGCAACTAGGATTTTAGGGAAACGTTGGCTTTTGGCAGATTCCTTAGTCCATCTATGACTGATGAATGTTGAAGATGTAATCTTTTTAAAACATGACACAGAAAATGGATCTATACATTATTTATTAACTTTTTTTGTAGAAATATATCACTAAATATGTGTCTGACTAAAGGAGATTCTAAGACCATAATAAAGTGAGGTAACAAGGGATGTGTCATGAAAAATAACTGATTCCCCATGATATAAACCTCACATCCATTTCCTGAAATTATTTACATCTGTGATTATGCAAATAAATATCATCATGTTCTGTTTAGACTCCACACAACATAAAGATAATGATTAGGGTTTCATAAGGCTTGAAATATCTGTCCATATTCTGTAGTCTGTAAAATTTTTTATCTTCAAAAGTTCTAATATTCTCAACTGATCCTCACATAAAACTTTCTGCATCCCCTTTATGATTCTCATGACCTGATCTGCACCATTTGATGTCTCCATACATTGTGACCATCACAACTGCCTGCGATGTTTTCACAAATTTTTTTCCTCGCTTATTTGATTTAATAACATATGAAGACCCTGAACACAAGTTTGAGTGTGTGTGGTGTGTGTGTGTGAATTTGCTGAACATAAATTTTCAGAATATATGCCTAATTTGTCTTCTTCTTTTGGCTTTTGTGTTCAAAGTAATATAGATAATTTCATATTTGGAGAAAGAAACAACCTAAATGTTTAGTTTCCTCATTGTTACCTTGACTTTCTAATTTCATCCATTTAAAGCACTGAAGAGAATAAAATCTCTTAAGGTGCTAATATAAAGATGCTCGACTGCTTTTTTTTAGTAATGGCTGCCTCAGTGTGTTTAATACTGCAAGAATTGCAATAAAAAAAATTCAGTTTTCCAATCACCAAAATAAGAACATAATGTTACCACATTATAGATGTGTCAGATTTGCTTAAATGTAATAAAATATGGAATTTCATTACAAGGCAAATGCCAGAGTCATTCAGGGAAGAAAATAGCTCTTTAAAGGACAAAACATTGAATAATATTTAAAAGTTGTTTCTAAAATTTTAGCTAACATTTATATGTCATTTATGTGCATAAAGTCTCAGATTAATCCAAAATTCCACACAATTATAATTAAATTGAATCTTCAAACACACACAGAATTAAACTCATTTTAAGAGAAAAATCACTACAATTAAAAGCACCAACTCTTTGAGTCCAAAGTAGTGAAGTCTTTTCAAAAGTAAGTGTTAATTACAATGTATGTTACTCTTGCAAACAACAGTTGTTATGCTCTTTAAAAAGCTTTTATAATTGTCTGAGAACTTTTTGTAGACCTACCGTAGCTAATACGGTACGTAAGTTTAATCCAGGCAGTACTACGCACTTGTTCAGTGTCCTCAGACAAATTAACGTCTCTGAGCTTCAGTTTCCTCCCAAGAAATATTTACTAGGTACAGTTTGTGAAAGTCAAAAGTGGTCATGAGTATGTAGTGCTTAACACAATGTCCACCAGGTCAAAGTCCCAGTTTCCACTTTTATTACTCATTTGTGTTTCTTTCATGGATTGTCTTCTACATTATTTCCTTATTCGCTATTTTTAAAACCATTTTACCCTTTCTCTCTTCCTGGCTACTCAACGAATTATCCATCTAGCACTGATTTCTAGAAAGTGCCCCTTTCCTGTCCACATTTCCCAAGGTAGCCTTGACGTCTCATCAGATAATTGGATTTAAGTCTCAGCCCTGCCACATAACAGCTGTGTGGCCTGGGGTGAATTACTCAACATTTTTACATCTCGGTCTTCTAATCTGTGCAGTGAAAATCGTAGAGGTACTTGAGAATTTGAAAATGTGAATTTGAGAATTAAATAAGACCATATGTGGAACATTTAGAACTATGCCTGCAGCCCTTAACTGTGACCAATATGATACCAATGAATGTGCACTGTTGCTCTCCTGGTTGACAAGTGATTTGCAGAATAGAGGCGGATATATTATGAACATATTAAATAATCTAGAACTGGAAAGATTATATTGCTCAGATTCTTTACAAAGCTCAGAAAAGATACCAGAAAATTAGATCCTACATTATTAAAGTATTTAAACTGTCAGAAACCACAAAAGCTAACTGTCACTGAAAAATGACACCTGCTGTAGAGGAGTTAACATGAGAAATGACACATTCAGAACATATGCTGGAAACTCACTGTATACACTCCCCGATGGGACAGGTAACTAGAGACACAGTGAAAACCAGAGCGGCTGCAGGGTTTCTAGAATTTGTAGGTGACATCCCCCTGCCACCCATAAATATCACATATCCTAAGACTAGTTTCCAGAAATAAGAGCTGAAGCCCAGTTTTGGAGGAGTGGGATGGGCAAAGAATGAATTTATCATCTTGAACCTCATTTAAAAACTAAAGAGTATGTGGAATATTTTTAGTTAAGCATGTATTTCACATTTGCAATTTTTGACTGAATTAAAATAGCTTTCAGTATTAAAGAATCTTTTTGGACATAGAAATCATTTGTAAAAACTAGTCACTTTTACAGAAGAATTTTAAATGCTAGCGTCTCATCACCCTGTTTCAGCTTACTACTTTGTGTATTGAAACAACTGTTGAAATATTAAAGTGTTTAAATCTGGTTTTTGGAAGCGGGGCCGATTTTCATGTGTGGCCCAAGCAGGCAGCAAGCTCCCACCGACCTTTCCCAGTTGAAGGGAGGGGAGGAATTTTTCCAGAGCCCAGACCCCTCACACTGTTTTTTCAGATGAGCAGTTCTTTATGTCAGTTCCAGCTCTGAGGGTCTGGAGCATGTATTCCTGTCGCCGGCGTGCCCTTGGCGCACCGAATCTAGTCATGAAAGGTTGGTTAACTTTTCTGCTTCCTACCCTTGTATGGGGCTTCCCTCTTCATTTCTGAAGGCTGAGCATTTCCTTTTCACAGCTCTATGTTTTAATTCATCGATGACAACAGCAATAACAAATTAGTCCACATTTCTGTATCTTAGGAATGGATCAGAGCCTAAGGTGGTCAAATCCACTATATTGATTTGAGTTCTCTATTTATTTAGCCTAAAGTCAGAGAAAGGGTATTGACCCAACATTATAAAAACTGAAATATATTCATATAATAGTGTAAAAGTGTCTCTCCATAAATACTATGAACTGGCAGCAGATAGATCAATTACTCTCACCATGCGAAAAATTATTGTCCCTTTACATAGTTGGCAATTTGACAAGAAAAGATATTGCCAATCCTTTTAACTGAAGTTTTACTTATACTTCATATTTATGCATCCAATACGGCGTAACTTAAACCATTTTAAAGATTAAATCATTACAAAAGAATGAAATGTTCTCTTTTGATTTTTCCTCTTTACTAATGAATTTGTCAAATTTTGACTTCACACATTACCCTCTACTCTTCCATCCCAGAAACAAAGCATACGCACACACACCTCCTGGCATTTGTGCTGGACACAAGGGCTTCACTTTTTATTATTATTATTATGGCAGCTTTTATTTCTCTTTCAAAGGAATTTTATCATTTTTATAACACTTTCACCCAATTTTGAACAATGTGAAGCTTGTGTTAACCGAGTTTCAATGCTGTTCACGACCTGTTCTTTTACAGACTTTGCATCCTGAACATTAAGTTACATTTAACTTCTTAGTTGGTGAGAGTTCCATACACAGGATTTCTTTCTTTAACTAGGTGTACGTGAGATCTTTTTTGGATTTGTTCCAACTTATGACAGATTTAAAAATATATGTCTCCTGCCTCTTTCCATAAAGGATAACTTGCAAATGTATAGAATTCTTGGGTCTTAACCTTTATCCTAATTTCTGCTGTAGATATTTCATCACTCTATTTTGAAACGTGTTGTTACATAGCCAAAGTATTGAGGCCAGAATAAAATATATTAATGGTTACTACTGTCTAGTCACTCAAAATCCCAAGCACTGCTCCTTCCTCATCTTCCATATGCATTCAGAGACATCGAGTCTCAGAAAATAACCTGATTTTGGCAAAGGAGCATTTTTAAATGGGAGGCAGGGTCTTTTGCAAAAAACAATACAGTTAGGAAGAGCAGGAGATTAAAACTGTTAGAAATACATTATTATAGGTGTTACATCCAAGCCTTTACTCCGTTTTGAGCTAATCATTGTGTAGAGTGTGGCTTTCTTTTGTATGTGGTGATTCAATTTTCCCAACACCATTTCTTGAAGACACTGCCCTTTCTTCATTATTCTAAGTATCCATTGGTGGATGAATGGATAAATAAGATTTATATATGGAAATATATGGCATATGTATGCAATGGAATACTATTCAGCCATAAAAAGAATAAAATTTTGCCATTTGCAACAACACGGATGAACCTTGAAGTCAAAAAAGACAAATATCATATGATCTCACTTATATGTAGAATCTAAAAAACAAAACAAACAAAACTACCAAGATCACAGATTCAGAAAATAGACTGGTAGTTTCCAGAGGCTGGATGGTGGGGGCAAAATGAGAGAAGGATGTCGAAAGGTATACACTTCCAGTATCACAATGGGTTAAGTCATGAGGATGTCACACACAGCATGGTGACTATAGTTAAGAATACTGTATTGCATATTTGAAAGTTGCTAAGAGAGTACATCTTAAAAGTCCTCAACACAAGAAAAAAAAGAGACAAATTTCTGTAACTATATATGGTGATGGGTGCTAACTGGACTTACTGTGGTGATTATTTTGCAACGTACACAGATGGTGACTCATTATGCTGTACACCTAAGGTTAATATAATGCTATATGCTAATTATACCTCAATTAAAAATATATGATTATAGGGACTTTAGAGGGTCGTACATGTTTTTAATTTAGATTGTCAAGGAGCCATGCAATGGCTTAAAACATTCCAACTCTGCACCACTACGAAATGGCTCATAGAAAGTTTGGTCTAGAAATTCTGTCTATCAGACTACCCCCTATTTTATATATGAGGAAAGGCAACAGCAGGTACAAGAGAAATATCTGTAAGCATCAGTCTTTTTAGAACTTAAAGATTAGGGCACGTGAAGACAATAGAGGGGCTCAGATCAAGGAAAAGTAAATCCAAAAGTTTCAAGGATGCTAGCTTTAGAAAGTCACCTTTAGAAAGGATGTTTCTTTCTAGCATCAGAAGGAAATTTCAGTATTCAGTATTGCCAATAATATGCAGAGAAGTATGCAAGATGACACGGCCTGTTTAAAAGAGCACACCTGGGAGGTGAAGAAGCCAGAGAGAGAAAACAGATGAGATTACAGGGAAGATGGATGAGATAAGGGAGGACTTCAAGGGAACTAGAATAGCAATAATAAAATAAAAATCAGATGGAAGGCAAACACAAACAGAACTGACAGTTCAAATAACTAGCAAGACGTGGAGGAAAATCCTGAGAAAGGTATCTTAGAATGGAAAGGGAAAGAAAAAAGTTTAAAATGAGGAGCAGCAAGGTGATAGCCTGAAGGTCAGAAAAAGAATATGAAACCTATGAATTAGATGCACTGTAGAACAATTTCTACATTTGGAAAATAACTAAAAACTTAGAAAAATGTCTTAATGAGTTGAAAAGAGAGCAATGCTTGTGGACTGCAATGATTTAACAACATCAAGGCAATATCAATGACTTAAAAACTTAACAGATGGCTAGCAAATACACAGATATTATCTCAAAATTAGCATAGCATAGCTCCTAAAAATAAATGAACAATGCCTTCCCATCTTCCATCAGGCTCCAGTGACCAGTTTATTTAAACAATGGAGAAATCTGACCGTGTACTTGAGCTAAGAAAGTCAGTGCCAAAATTACTCTTTTTTTTTTTTTTAAGAAGTTTGGATCTTTAACTTGCAAATAATGACAATCTCTTCTGTCACGAGTCTGAGCATCAACATACTTAACAAGGCAATTGTCCGCATTATGAAAAAGACTAACATTTCACCCCTTGCACTGGAAATATGAACTGTAAACCAAATAAAGTAGATCCTGTGAAAAGAGGCTCAGGCAATGCATACTGTGGTGTAACAGCTAAGTTGGCAAAACCTTTGCTTGACCTTAAAGAACCATACTTGCTAGAATTATTTCCAAATCAATAACCATTAGACCCAAACAATGTTGATTTGTGCCTTTCTGAAAGGTAAATGGCTCAAACAAAATTATTGCAATAAAATCTTCCTCTCTAACAGTATTCATTTCAACAGGAAGCCAATAAATCTGACTTTTATGAAAAGCCAATAAATACGAAGAGCCCAGAATTTTATTTTTAATCAGCAAAAATTTAAATGCATTGGCACATGCAACGTCAGTACTGCAAAAAGGTTCTGCAATTATATACTGATATGTATAACGTGAACTTTCAAAAATGAAGAAGCACACAGTTCTTCAATGTTATAATATAATCTGAAGACTGTAAACGTTTATACGTAACCTTTAGTTTGATATATTTATCTAAATCCAAAGGATAATTTTCAGGATTATTTCCATGGGAAGAAGTAAAGTATTCTCAGTCATCTTAATACCATCTCCTTCATAAAATTAAAATAATAAAATAGAAGTGTTGCTATGGCAACATTAATATATAATACAATTTATGTGTAATTTTATTCCATACAGTGTAGCTTCTATCATTCTACCTTCTTATAACCTTATAAGACAGCATACAATCTAATTAAACTGAATGCATTTATTAAATATAAAGACTGTAAGAATGTAATAACAGAAGTGTTTGTATTATAAATTTAAACAGAAAAAACTTCGCAGATACGTTATCTCAATTATATAAAATATACCCAGAAAAAAATACTAGATGGGAATACAGCAAAAGTTAAATCTGGTTGTCTCTGGATGGTAGGCTTATAGAATTATTGTAATTTAAATATTTATACCAAGCCTTGTTCCATAATCAAATCATTCTGTTTTCTTTATAGTTTGCATTAGTTTACAATTATCCACATAATATTAATTTATTAATCAAAAAAGAAAAAAATTGTGCTGAGGGCCATATAACATTGAATTTTGGATTAACATTTAGAGCATTATGTTGTAAGCAGGTTACTTAACTTTCTCTAACACCTGTTTTGGGGAGGGAAGTCTAAAAAAAGGTATTTCAGGATTAGTGTCAGAATCAAAAGAGACAACGAATATAAAATATCCACTTTATTGCCTGGAACCTAAGAAAATACTCTCTAAATGTTCAATTTCCTGCCATTGGGTTCTCTTGTCTTTACATTTGATCTATGTATTTGTTTACTCTTTTTTACAGCTTGAAAATGTTAGACTCTTAAAATCAAAGACTTTGTTGATTACATAGAATACATTTTCAGATGAGCTTAGAAAACACTTCGGTATCTTTCAAGTATGGGTGTGGAGTAATAGACACACTCTGA
Organism: Camelus bactrianus; assembly: GCF_048773025.1. Taxonomy (NCBI): domain Eukaryota; kingdom Metazoa; phylum Chordata; class Mammalia; order Artiodactyla; family Camelidae; genus Camelus; species Camelus bactrianus. Next base: position 7,784,877 of record NC_133561.1, on the reverse strand, counting down.
AGTAGTGTTACCCCAAGTCACATTGTGTTCTCTACTGTTTGGACAGTGTGCTTTTGTCTTTTAACATTATTAGGAAAAAAAGTTATTATATCATATTATAAAAATAATGAGTTCTCCTAAATTTCAAGTTATTTAAAATACTCTGTGTTTGTGTGTACACATTTACTATTAAAACACAGAATACTAAAAATAAGACCTATTGAAGGATTACAGGTACATGTGAAGAAATAAATCATACAAGTAAAATTAATTTAGAGTCCTCCTTTCAACAAGAATCACTCTATGACATACTACATAGAACAGTTGAATTTAAATTGCATTTATAAAATAATTTAATTATTTTTAAATGTACAGTAAAGTTTGATTTTTTTTAAAAAATCCACTTTTGAATTACTTTGTTAACCCTAATAATTATTCTCAAATTACCGAGTGTGGAAAATATTTGCATATCATTATAAAAAGAAAAGGTAAAGAAACACGCTCTCCCTTAGAGCCTTAAGCAGGAATGCGGCCTTCTAACTAACCCGTTTTACATTATCTGACTCCAGAACTGTAAGATAATAAATTGTGTTGTTTTAAGCCACTGAGTTAGCAGCAATTTTTACAGCTGTAATAGAAAGTCAATAAGCCTATTGATACCAAAGTATATTATGAATGGGAATTTTTGTGGTTTTAACACAGGAAAAGGATGCCTTCCAGTTCCATCACATCCTCTCCATTATGCCTCACAACTCAAAAACCAACCCATGCTTTCTCCTGCTAAAAATGTCTCTGTTAACCTTGTTTCACTCTCGTTTTTCTTCTTGACACTGCAGTGCTTCTTGCAAATGTTGTCTGAAATATGCTTTTACCCTCTCATTTTTTAAAACAGCTCTATTGAGGTATAACTGATATAGAAAGAACACATCATATAATTTGATTGGTTTGAACATTACACAGATACCTTTGATACCATTGCCACAAGCAAGGTAACAGACATATCCAACACCTCCCAGACTCCCCTGTGTCTTTTGGATTTTGTTTTTGTTTCTTTCTTTTGCGGTAAGAACAGTTAACGTGAAATCAGCCTTCTTAATAAATTCTGAAATGCCACTACCACATTAACAATGTTGTGCAGCCAATCTCTAGAACGTGTTCTTCTTGCATAACCAGAACTTTGCACCCACTGAATGACAACTCCTCATTCTCCCTACCAGCCAGCCCTTGGTAACCACTACTGTATTCTCTGCTTCTATGAGTTTGACCCTTTTACATGCTTCATGTAAGGGAAATCATGTGGTATCGTCCTTCTGTAACTGACTTATTTTACTGAGCATAATGTCCTCGATGCTGTCACAAGTGGTAGGACATTCTTCTTTCCTAAGGCTGAATCATATTCCATTGTGCGTATTTCTTTATTCATTTGTCAGTAGGCACATGGGTTTTTTTCTCTATCTTGGCTATTGTGAATAGTGCTGCAATGAACATACGCATGTAGATATCTCTTAGAGATCAAGATCTGAATTCTTTTGGATATATACCCAGAAGTGAGATTCCTAGGTTGGCTGGAGTTCTATTTTTAATTTTTGAGAACCATCCATACAGTTTTTTGTAACTGCTGCACCCTTTTACATTCTCACCAGCAATGTACAAGGGTTCCTTCTCCACTACCTCCTCATTACTTACCTCTTTGATATTAGCCAGCAGTCCCCCTGATGTCTATTACATTTATTATATGAAATATCAAATTATTCAAGGTATTAAACATGTTTTCCATTTTCATTCTCTATTTCTTTTAATAACATCATTACCACCACAATCATTTTGGTTAAGTTGTCAGTTGGTTCCTTTCCTTACTCCAAAAATACAAGATAAGATAAAATACAAGATTCTGCCTCTGAAACATAACACCACTGATATCTTCCCTTTATTTTTGCCACCACCTTGAAGCTGTAGATTTTAATATTTCCTCATACTTTTTAATAACAATTTGATCTCCCTAAATACATGCACTCCCTTCTAAAGCTCAATCTTTTCCAGATAAAACTTTTGGAAGCACAGTTTAAAATGCTCCATCGGATTCCCCAATGGATACTTGTTAAAATAAAAACTCACAGACAAAAGCTGTTTAAAAACTTTTTTAAAACTTATCCTAAAAATAAGAAAACATAGTGACTACTTGCTAGATGATAAATACTTCTTTAGCTACTGTACATATATTCATTCATCAGTATATATTAAGAGCCTATCATGTGGTACATAATATACTAAGTTTTTGACATACTATAGCGGTGAAACACTAGGAAAGGATCCCTACCATTCATGGAGATTTCATTCAAATGGAGGATCCAGTATTACAATGGGGAAGACAGACACAAAACAAGTAATAAGCAGTCAGTCAGGGAAGGGTGGGGCAGAGGTTTGTAATGGTACCATATTTAAGTGAACTGATCAGGAAGACTTTACAAAAAAGACAAAAATACTTCAGTGAAAAGACTTCACAGGAAGAGGTAAGAAAATGAACTATATGAGTATCTGGTCCAAGAGTATTCCCGGGGAAGGAACGGAACATGCAAAGGCCCTGAAGTAGTGTGCTTGGTATGGTCCTAGGGAAAGCAAGAAGGCAAAGATTACCAGTTCATTTAATACTCATACATCAATCAGCTGGTTTTAATTTCTATTTTGATTGAGATGGGAAAATTTTGGAGACACTGAAGCAAATGAATGACTTAATTTCCCTTCTATGTTAACAAATTTTCTGGATGCTAAGTCAAAAATACACTGAAGACATACAGATGGCCAACAGGGACATGAAAAGATGCTCAGCATCACTAATTATTCAAGAAATGCAAATTAAAACTACACTGAAGTATCACCTCACACCAGTCAGATGGCCATTATCAAAAATTATCAAATAATAAATACTGGAGAAAAAGGAACCCTCCTACAATTGTTGGTGGGAATATAAATTGGTGCAGCCACTATGGAGAACAGTATGGAGGTTCCTTAAAAAGCTAAAAACAGACTCACCATATGATCCAGCAATCCCACTCCTGGGCATATATCCAGAGAAAACTCTAATTCAAAAAGACACACGCACCCCAATGTTCATAGCATCACTATGTACAATAGCCAAGACATGGAAACAACACAAATATCCATCAACAGATGAGTGAATAAAGAAAATAGACACACACACACACACACACACACTGAAACACTACTCAGCCATAAAAAAGAATGAAATAATGTCATTTGCAGCAACATGATGGACCTAGAGATTATCACATTAAGTGAAGTAAGTTGGTCAGAGAAAGACAAATGTCATGTGGTATCACTCATATGTGGAATCTTAAAAAAATGACACAACCTTATTGACAAAACAGAGACTCATAGACATAGAAAACAAACTTATGGTCACCAGAGGGGAAAGGAGGAGGGAGGGATAAACTGGGAGTTTGGGACTGACAGGTACAAACTACTATGCACAGAATAGACCTACTATATAGCAAGGGAACTACTATATAGTTCAACAAGGTCCTACTATATAGCACAGGGAACTATATTCAATGGCTTGCAGTAACCTGTATTGAAAAAGAATATATATATATATATATATATATATATATATATATATATATCTGAATCACTATGCTGTACGCTAGAAACTAATACAACACTATAAATCAACTATACTTCAATTTTTAAAAAAGAATACACCATAAAGGGACAAGAGCAGAAACAGAAACAAGGAAGGTGCCACTGAGGCAACGCAGGTGTTGAATCACCACACAGATGGAGGGAGTGAAAAATAGCAGAACTGCCTGGATTTGTTGATAACAGGTATCCTGAACTCATCAATCATCACATACTTTTAAAAATATCATATCCCCTATTTCATGTCTTTTCATCTTTTTGTTCCATTTTCAGATCGATTACATCAGTCTTACACGTCACCAAAACAGGTGTCAACATGAGCACACAGTTACAAGGAGTAATTTAGGTAAGTACGTGTATATGGATTTCTTCAAGTTACCATCAAAATGAGACTAGGAAAGTAAATCTCCTAGAGATTTAGATGCCCCCATAGCATGTCTGCAGAGTTCTTGCTGATGTGCCTTGATCTGTTACAGCTTCCTCAGAAAATTGCTTTCTAGACAGAGAAACTAGCCTGTAACAAGTGCATACATAGTTTAATTGCCATAATTCAAACCAAGGTTTTTCAGTTCTAAATTTGGTGCTTTTTTTGCACAATATATCCCTGGATTTTAATTTTGTAGTAGCTCATAGAAGGATTTCAAATGTCAGGTTACTGGTAATGAAGAACTACTGGAGATTTTAATCAGAGGGATAACATGATCAGAACCGTGACTAGGGTGCATTCATCTCACATCTACTATGAAAGCCTCCAAAAAGAGAGACATTCATTAGACAGATGAAAGAGGATCAGGGAAGAAGCTGCAAGAGTTATCAGAGGAGCAGGAGGAGAGCCAGGTACACACATAACTATAGATGAAAAGCAAAAATGCGTTTAGACCTTAGGGTGTGGCCAAGAGCAGCATATGGTACATTGACAAGATGTCAATACCATACTGATAGCAACATGGCTTACTTCACGTCAAGCACTAGACTGAGCGCTTCCCTGACACACATTATTTAGTTGAATTATCACATAAACCCTGAAAGGTGAACACTATCATTATCTTCATTTTACAGATAATAATACAGACAATTAGAGAGTTTAAGTGACTTGTTCAAGGTTATGAGATATTGAAGTAGCCAGACCATAATTCATACCTGGGCCATGCTTTTCAATTTATGCTATTTAGCTACTCCCACACTGTCACAAAATTGAGAAGAGGTCACCAGATTTGATAATCAGACGATCGCTTTGGAATTAGACTGCAGACTGTGTCAAGAGTGAGAGGATAAAACACCAAATCTATTTTCCTCCCTACGCACAGTCCTTAAAACACGTCTTTTCAAAATTCTTATCTTATATATTAATCTATGTGTTTATCCATTTTTCGAAACATTATCTTCTGTTTCACAAATCACCCTTCACTTTTTTAAACACGAAAGTTGCTCAAAGATAGGGAAAAGAGTCAAAAGTCATGAAAAGCTGGTTTTTGGCAAAACAAACTATAAGATTTGTAAGCTCACTCATAACAAATACAAAAATGTAAACACCAAGGCATCACTTTAACCTGTAAGGTCATTGGAAGCAATATCGAGATTTTCAATGCATATAACTTTTCATCTAAGAATGCCACTAGTAAACATTTATTTTACAGTAATGTCCATTTGATATGCATTACATTACATGTGGACAAAGATATATACACAAAGATGTATTTCACTTCAGCATGGACTGCAAAGAATTTGAATGTCAACATTAGAAGAATGGTTTAATAAGTTGTGTTTTTACATGTAGTGGAAACTGTAAAACCACTACCAGAAAGAAATGATAGGTTATTTAAAGTGAAACTGTGGTTGCCTCTTATAAAAAACTGAGAGCCAGTATACTGAGATTCAAAAGTAGGAAAGAGACATACTTTCACCATATATCCATTAGCACTGATTGAATTCATATGAAATATGTTCATTTCTTTTTGGTATATATATTTAATTGTAACTAGCGAAAAATCTTATAATTAATTTTAATTTTGTCTACCTATATTTGAAAGGGTTACGTTAGCAGTGTATGTTTTCATAGTCTTAAGGACACACAATGAACAGAACAACTACAAGAGAACTGTTAGCATAAGATTCTAGATCTTTTATGTCTACAGGTACTTTCCCATAGTTTGGAAGGTTTAGGGACATTTTTAACAAAACCTGACTTCACTTTAGTCTGATCTCTCCTGCTTTCCCTTGCAACAACTGATCACCAAATAGAGATGTTTGCTTCCAATTTGGCTTTTATCAGAGGTTAGATGAATCACACAAAGAAAAGACGTTCAAACATCTGAAGTCAGTCAGTTCTGGTCCTCATTTGCCACTTTGTCAGCAGTAGGATTTAAAAGTGAGAGAAAGAAATACCAATGCTGGGATTAAGGCAGAAAACCACAGCAGAAATCTTAGCACCACCATGACTGCACAGCCTATTCCTTACTCTTAGAAACAAGATAGAACCCCAGTTATCAGAACTGAATATAGTAGTTCAAGTTGCACTAGAAAAACACAGGGGGGAAAAGGCTCAGTCCTACAGCACACTGCTATCACCATCTGCATTTCCTCCACTAAGCTGCGAGGTGTAGAAGGGGCTGAGTGTGTCTGTGCCAGATGACAGAAGTTGGAATGTCCCTACTGGGGGGAGAGGAAGACCAGCAGACATAGGGAGCTGTTTAGAACCTCACAGCTAAATGGTACAACTGAAATATATTTCAGTAGTGTACGTGAATTTCTCTTATTGAAACTTTGTGACTGCATCCATTTTAAAAGAGATGATTTCCGATTCTCAATGGCATTTAAAGATCACCAGATACAAAAGCAGCGGTGGCATACCACATTTTCTTCCTAGTGCGGAACGCTGAAGTATTGACAAAAAGCCATAATTTAGCTTTATGAAGCAAGGAACTCAATTGTTGTGGCTCTTGCTGTTGAAGCCAATCTATAAAACGAAACTGTTCAACTCCACTGTGTAATTTATAAGAAGTCCAATTAATAGTGCTATAAACTCAACTCTGTTTACTCTGTTCAAATGATAACGTTACAAGGTTTTTTTTCTCAGAAAACTGATTTCTGAGTAATATGACTGATAGAACTACAGGGTAATACATTAATTACTGAAAGTTCTCAGGAAATAGAGAATTTATGACCCAGTATGTATTATCCTTCCAGCTAGAATGTTGGTTTGAGCAGCCACGTCTAAAAGTACAGTACATTCCTGAATTCTCATAACATTATTATTTTTAAATAAAAATATTTCTGGAATTTTAATGGAGATTTTATCTAAATAATAAAATAAGCATGGCTATTATTTAATTAATTGACTTTAAATGAACTTGATGTTCTATTTACGTAGGACATACTCAAATATTTCACGTTTAAAAGATCATATCTCTTACAGAAATTATATTTTGTAAATGTTATAACTTCTTACTTTAAAATAAGTATTTTAATATAACATTAAAATGAAAAAGATTAGTATTTCATTTTCAAAAAAATCTCATGGGAAAATGAATGCACTTGTACTCACAAACTACAATAAACCACCATTTCTTTCAAGAATTTCCTGATGCATAATTATATTTCTTTTTCTGTCAGATAATGCAAATTACATGAATATTCATCTACAATATTATGCATTTTCTTCTGAAATGTCATTCAAGCATTTATCTGCATTGCTGAAAGAATTGGAAAAAAAACAAAAACAAAAATAATTTGCACATAAACCCATGAGACCTAATGGCATTCATTTTTAGTACAAAATAAGAACCAAATGATGCCATTGAAGAGACTGTACTGAAGGTAACGGGAGAATACAGTGACAAAGCAAGCTCATCCCTACAGAAATGGGAAGGATACACTGGAAATAATCAAAACTGCAACTCACAAGTATGTAAGTGCCAGCAGTTCTCTGTAAACAGAAGCCGTGTATCCAGATCTTATTACTGCTCTTATTCACACAGAAGTCAGATTATGCTCCACTAAACATGGCTTTCAGATTTAAATTACACATATCACAAGTCTTAAACACAACATTAAAGTCATGGACTTCTACGTGATGGAAACAATGGGACACCCAGTTGCCATTTAGAGATTTAGTTCTTCTATTTCCAAAATAAGATACTTTAAGAACTGTAATACGCAGCTGACAATTCATGAATCTGAAACAATCTTCTCACCTTTCTGGGCTATTCAAAATGGGTGGTATTCAGAATCTGTATCACATGCAAAAAAATGGTGAAATTCATGATTTTAATTTGTTATATTTTGACCAACTATCCATCAGAAACTTCCATCTTCCAGGGCTCCGTGAGTGTTTTAGTATTGTGAAAATGGATGAGGGAAACCTGATTTAAAGTGGAGCTGGGAAGCCATGAAGGGAGAGTTTTCACCCACCTACCCCTGTCTCGGCTTACAAGGCCAGCAGGAAGAAAGATTTCCTCGGTCCACAGAAAGACAGAACTGCCCATCACTGGCCACTGATGTAAAATTGCCACACACGGACTCTGCTTCTCCTCCAATGAGCTTTTGTTCAAAACAACTTCCTCCAAGAACCTAATAAAAGCTAGCCTCCCCTTTGTCTCCTTGGACTTGCATAAGGTATACCATAGCTCCCCTGATACTCCCTAATATAAGCCCACCTTTGCTTAATAACAATGGCCGTGGATGTTAAGGTCAACAGTGCCTACAGTTTTACAAAGAAGAAGTGTATTCGGGGCAGACACTTTTTGAATGAGATGAGAACTATCTGCTTTTGCTTGCAACTCTACTGTCAGTCGTGAAGAGGTGGGACTAAAGTGGATATTAAGGCTTCTGTCTCTACAGGACTAAACAGAGACGTGAGTCTGTTTTTATACTCCTCAGCCAAAGTCGATTTTAATCCATCTGTGGAAATCTGCTATGAGAATTAGGAAAATAACAGACCTGCCAAAGCTGAGCATTAAACTTCCAAATGTTGAAACTTATCAACTTGCAGATAATGGTCACATCTGGTACTTGGGACAGCAGCATCAGATAACTTGTTCATGTTTATTTAGGAACACAGCTAATAATGTCTGCTTTTAATTTTGTTGAAAAACACATACTTTATATGACCCATTGAATAAACATGAATAATCAAATCAAACTGTTTAAAAGGAAAAGATATAGATTAACAAGCTTTAGAAAATGCTGTTTTGTTAACAGGATCACTCCTAAGGGATTGCGAAGTTAGGGATATTGTTCCAAATCAGATGTAGACAAAGTGGAGACATTTGTATGTCTCCTATCACTACCCTGGATCCACGTCTTCATCTAGTCATTATACCACTGTAAGTCTCACAGCTGCTTTCCTTGTTTCCACTGACATTGCCTCTCTAATTCATTATCTTCATGGTGCCAAACAATCTTTTAAAAAGTAAATCGGATCAACCACTATCCTCTGGTTGTAAACTATCAGCAAACTCTCCTTGCATTTAGAGTAACACCTGAACTCAACTCTGGCACTCAAAACACCCAAGATCTAGCTTCTGGGTCTCTCTCTGAACTCATCTATCACCAGTATCTGACCCTCCAAGGTCTTCCAAGCCCTTCCTCTGAAAAACAACTCTGTGGTTTCCTCTGCCTGGGATGGTCCTTTTCTTTACAGCTTTTGTATCGCTCATGCTCATTTTTGAGATCTCAGTTCAAGTATCACATTTCAGAAATATCTCTCCTTACTGTTAATATTGCTAACACCTCCTTCCTAGCGTTCCTCTTTCAGTCTCCCAGGTTCCTTCCCTTACAGCAATGATCAGGATCCAGAACAGTGTATCCCATCTGTCAGTCTATCTCATTCCATTCACTGTCTTCTGATCTCCAATTCTCCAGTGAGTAGTTACACATTATTCTCGTAATTATTCCTTTCTATATTTGTACTCACTTATATTTACCATATAAAAACTTTACCTTTTGGTCCTGTTAATGGACACATTAAGTCTTGCCACATTTTTTTGAAAAGTGAAAAAGGGATGTGTTTACTATAAGAAGTAGAATTATGTGGAGTGAGGTGCTTTGCTAGTCTATCCAAACGCTGGCGTAGGACAGGAAGTTCTCAATTATCCACATTCCAGATTTCTGTGAAATAGAAGTCGGTTACATTGGTTAAAAGTTATAATTCATGTAAGTGCTAGAGACCACGCCAGGAACAATGTAATTGTATATGTGCTTTTGTTTTTCAAGGAAAATTTCATTTTGCCCTAAAGCAGTGGCTCTTGGGTGGGTGGGTGTGTGTGTGTGTTGTTAGTTGCTCTGGCATGACACTCCTTCCCCATCTTGGAACTGATTGAGGGTCCTAAAGAGCTTTCGTCCATGTGGGTTATAATGATCAATAATTCCTATCCTAGAGATTAAAACAGAAAATTTTAAAATACATATTTATTGATTCATTTAAATATAGAAAGATGAGTGCATCTGATATTACTGTGAATAATGTCTCAGCATTATTATGTAATTAGCTTTGACCTCCGGAAGCCCTGAGATTCGTCGTAAAGGGAAGTGTCAGATCGAGAATATTGAACAAGCATAATAAAGGACAGTAGAAAGTGAATTCCATTGCCTTGGTTTATAACACCCAAGCCTGGAAAGCTATGAAATGTGTTAAACAGTTGCAAAGTTTTTTTCAATTCGATGGGCCTCCTTCCTTAGTTTACAGAATAATGACTTTGTTATATACCCTTGACTATTTCAGATAAAGAAAATAGGATGATGTTTGTTTGTTTGTTTGGAATGGCTTTACAATTTGCATGCCACAAAAATCAATTTCCTTGTCATTTGAAAATTACTAGTCATGAACTAACAGGAGCCATTTTAAACCTCTAGCATCTACAGACAGATACCGTTTCACTCTGATGCTTGTCTGAAGACAGTGCTATAAACTACAAGCCAGAATCTGTATCTTTAACAAAAAGGAACAGCCTCAGAGACTTGGAGAACAGGTGTAAACAGGATACTTGAAACTTCTGACACTTAAAAAAGGAAACATTTGGGTAAAGGTTCTAAATAGACATTGTTCACACAACTCTCAGATCTTATCAGTGGACAATCAGAATTTTCAGAATACTTTTTTAGTAGAGAAGCATGTAGCTTCCTGAAACTGCTAACCCAAGATCCAGCAGACCAAAAAAATAATTTAATAGGAATAAATGAAGAGATGAGAAAAATTTTATTAGAGTTACTTGCTTATTATTGATTTTATTTCAATGTTCAGTCTTCTGGATACAGAAGGAAGTCACCTCTCTGTCTTCTTAAACCATCTAACCCACAACAATATCATAATTTATGCTTTTGCAAGCTAAAATAAAGCTTTTTACCATGACATCTGGTTCTCACTGACCCTTCAGAATTCAGACTCTCTCTTGCTGTCTCCTTTCTTTTCACAGCAATATATTTATTTGCAAAGGTCAGTAAAAACCTGTCCTCTTTCTTACCAGGATTTAATTCAGCAAATCAATTGTATAACCTAAACCTTACTGAAGTGTCATATTTGTAGTATAACAAGGTTTCTTGTTTAAGAAACACATGGTGGTTGTACATGTGGAACCAGTTCTCACAAAGCCTTTCCAAGAAAATTAGCCTAATTCTTGAAACCTCCAAGTCCTACAGGTGGTAAGGAGGGTTTCTTCTTGTCAGGTTAAGAACTACAAGTGAAATCCACCAGAGAAAGTCTCTTGGACTTGGTGTCTTGGTATAGGGATAGCAAACAGCCAAGGCTATTAAAAGTCCTATCCAGACAGAAAGTAAATGTGTGACCTTAATGATTGTTCAATATTGCGTGCCTCCAGTATTGCAAGCAAATTCAAGGTCTGTTTGGAAAATTAACATCCTTGCTGCACCTTTGTCAACAGTCAAGCCAAACCTAACAGGGTATAGCCTCTTTTGCAACCAAGGATCTCTCATTGAGATTTTTATGATCACCAAGTGGAGACAGGAGAGAGTGTAGGAACAAAAGATAAATGACTTTGAAATACACCAAAAATATTATACTGGGCATCTTTAGTGGAAAACGAGGCATAGTCCAAACACACCTTTCAAGGTTATTGTATTCTATGAGAACTCTGCACTTCCCATACAGAGCCTTTGAGCTTTTCACAGCTCGCAAGTTTTAGTTAACTGTCAGCAATGCAAAGGACTCTTGTTCATAGACATGCAAATAGCTTTTGTAAGGTAGGAAGACAATTAATTATCCTCTCCACCAAGGCATAAAACTAGTTATGCATCTATTTGTAAATTCATTTCAGTATTCTTGATTGAATTCTTCTTTGAACCAGTTATAATTTCTTACTAGTTTCCATTAATTGACAAGTTAAATAAATTTTTGTACCTGTTTATATTTCTATGCAAGTCATACACTTTTCATAAAACAATATTTTAACACAGGCATGGATTGAGAAATAATTTCCCTAGGTCGATATAGATAAATGGGAATTACAATATTACTGAATCAGAAGCAGCATGCTTTTTTTTTGTCTTGGTTTTGTTCTGGTGTACTTACACCAATCCTTGAGTAAACAGTTCCAGAGCTAAGGATCCCAAAATTTATACAGCCAACAGTCTTTCCTAGAAGACCAATAATCCTGCGCTCTTCTTGGATAAGCAGTACTGATACCTTATAGGATAAATTTACCCAGCCTAAATTATCATTCCCCAAAGACGAGCAAAAAGGAGGTCCAAATTTGCATCTCTTAATATTTGATTTGAATGATTTGAATGCCATTTGAATGATAAATGGCAAATATGTGAGACAAATAACAGTACTTAATAATTCTTTAAAAAAAATTTTTTGTTCTTAAGTAAAAGTGTACCTAAAAAAATTATCTGAATAATTCACCCTGTGCAATATAATAAATATAATAAATACAGTTGATTGAAACTCTTATTAAGCAAGCAGAATCATGAGACAGTGGGCTCAATTGTCTGGCTGCAAATAAGCAAATGACTTGGTATGAACTACAGACACCCAGTGCAATCTGGTGGAAGCTTTTATTGTATTATTATTATTATTATTATTATTATTATTATTATTATTATTATTATTATTATTGTATTTATTGAGCATATATTATGTGCAAGACCATGCTGGATCTACGATAAACAAGATATACTTGCTTTCAGAAAGCTGATAGTCACAGATAATTCTGTAAGATAATTAAACAATTACAAGATATATGTCTTACAAATTCTACCCTTTCAATGATGACAAATTTTCACCTGAGAACTGTGCAAAGCATTCTGTGTAATCAGTGCTGTTTAAAGTGGCTGCTTGTTTTCACAGTGTTTTTCATATTAATTTTTTTTTATTAAAAATATAGGTGAATCACTGGATTTCTTCAGCAAGATGCCAAGATGACACACTATATGTGAAAATATCTGGGCTCTGGTCCTGCTGCCTACGTAATTTATTTTACTTTTCTATGCTACATTTTGCACATCTCCAATAAACCACAGAGTTCTAAGACACAGGCGCCTCTATGCAAACATTATCCTCAGCAACGTAATTGTATTATTCCAGGAAATTCTTACCCAGGAAGGTAAGTGACAAATAACTGTCTTGTCCATTGCAAGATCCTCCTGATAGACTTATAGACTCTTCAATAGAAAGCATCAAACAGTAGTTTATTGCCCACACTCTGAGCCCCTGGCCTCAAAAATCTCCCATTGCTCTGTCCATTAGTCCTAAATTATCATATCCAGGGTCCTTATCCAATCTTAATCAAGCCTCATACTACCCACATTGACAGACCCACTTAAACAAAACTATAAAATCTCAGTAATATTCCCACTTTATCTTCTCTTCTCTGAGACCCTATTAAGTCTCTCCTGTAGAGACGCTCATTTATGAGGGTGGGTGTAAGTTTTGTCTTATCAGCAGGTCATGTTGTTAATACTTTGGAAAGGTAATACTCAACAACCTTATTATTTGTTTAAGTAATTTTTATGGTCATATTTGAAAATGTTTACTGACTTCTTGGTATACAATTTAACTGTTTAAAAATATATCAAAATATAACTGATCCATTGAATTTTACAGGAACAGACTTGTGGACAATATAATACATAGAGGTGGAGTAAATAACATTCCATGGAATTTTGTTATAATGTTTTCTTCATAAGATATACAGTGCAACTATAGAAATAACGCCAAAACAAATATTAGGGAGCTGCAATTATATAGAGGTAGTTTTGCAAAAGTATTTGCTTCACTCCTCAAGATACTACACTAAACTCAAAATGTAAGATGAGGAGATTCTAAATTAATGACCCCTAAGATCTCTGGGAAGTCCAAGAGTTATTTTAGAAACATTTTTTGATCATTGTATAATATGAGACACAACCTTTAGATTCTTTGACAAAAATTATAAAAAATAACCAAAATACTGTAATTTTATTAAAAAACAATGTAGACTAGGACCCTAAATATAATTTTAAACCATATATTCATTTGTTTAGACATTAGATGACCCTATAACAGCCTGTCTCTCTTTCCCTTCTTCTCTTGTTCTGTCTTATCACCCCTCTCTGTATATAAACTGTACTAAAATCAACACTAGTATTTTGAGGTCTACCTGTATTCATTTTTGCCCCCTAGTTGCCTAGGAATTGAGCAGGTCTTCTCTTCCTCTCTGATTTGAAATAACACCTTCTATCTACTCTGTTCAACGGTATCATTTTCAGAGGGGTGTGCGCATGTGCGTAAACACAGACGAGGAGAGGTTTGGAAGAGAGTATGTTTCTTTGCTTTGACTCTGAAATAATTCAGGGAAACAGACATAAAGATAAAAGTGAGTTACACACACTCAACCTCACCCTCTTCCTAGGAGAGAATAATGTGTCGCTCATAAGTAGGCATAACGTTCACATGAATATTATAATAAAGAAATGAAGAGTATTTCAGCTGACATTGGCTCTCTTAATATAAAGTGTTTTTATGCGGTTTGAGTTTCCAATTCTAATTTATTTTGAAGTTTAAAATAGCAAAAACAAGGCATAAGACTCCTTGATATTTAATCAAATATAAGCCATATGTCAAAAACCGGATCAAGAGTAACGTACAACATGGTAACTATTAATAATATTGTATTTCACATTTGGAGGGGGGCTCTGAGAGGGTGGATTCTGAGTCCTAATCACAAGGAAAAAAAATTGTGACTATGTACGGTGATGAACGTGGATTAGAATTATTATAGTGGTCATTTTGCAGTGTATACAAATATCAAATCATTATGCTGTACACCTAAAACTAATATAATAAACTATATATACAATCAATTAAAAATAAATCAATTATACCTCAATAAAAAAGAATCTGTTTTAAAGCAGGAGAAATACTAGTTTATTATTATTTTCTATTGTAAGATCTGTGTGTGTGTGTGTGTGTGTGTGTGTACTCTGAATGAATTAATGGTGGAAAGTTGTTGAACTGCGTGATGATCTAATTTAGGAGTATAAATGAGGCCAGAAGCAGGAAGAAGGTAACTTGAATGTAAGGTCTAAACAGTAAATGTGGAGACTGCCAAGGAAGGACTCAAGTATGGGCCTGATTCTGGTGGTGAAGATGCCAGAAAGAGAGGGAGAGAATCTCAGTCTCATGCAATATAATATAAACCTCATATCATACCAGCAATAAATCCTGTTTCTTCTAATAAGGCACCTGAGTCCATAATATGGGTAAAAACAGGACTCAAGATATTAAGTTCCTGTGTCATGGGCAAATTTTTTATTCCCATTTGAACTTCTTTCCATTGGGGAAATGAAAGGATATTCAGAATGCCTTAGTTTTTTTTTTTGTTTGTTTTTTGTTTTTTTTTTTTTTTTTTCAGAAAAATACGCTGAATCAAACTGCTTTAATCTGAAATATGCTAACATAACATCACACTTAAGAATCTTACTAGCCTATAGTTGCTCAGGCAGATGTCAAAGTCATTTCTGAAAGCTAAAATATAACGTAAAATGCATTCATTGAATGTTTCGAGTTTGATTACAGAAAGCCATTATTTGGATTCTTTATAAAATAAAAAGAAATCTATTCACATGACTTGTTAAAACTACATAATAACTAAACTATCACGGCAGCATCAACAATGAACATTTCTTTACCTTCCAACAGATTTAATTTTTTTATTTATGTATCTCAGATTATTTCAATATCATTCTCCTTCCAGGAGCAACTAGGATGATTCATCTTGAAAAATTACACATGAATTTCAGGAATTATTTCCTGGAAAAATCTGAGATCTTTATATTCAGGTATAACGTTCACTAAGTAAAATTCTTTAAATCACAGAACTATATTCAAAACAAATCCAAATATTGATCCAAAAGAAAAATATGCAGTCAGTTCTATGACATATTTACATTTAGTTTCTATATTCCATGATAATATTCTACATAATTATTAACATTATGAAATAGCTTCTGTCAAAAAAGACCAGCAAGGACTTTGCTTCAGTGAAGTCTCATAGTGAGAAATAAACTTATAGAATTTCCTGTCATACTTTTTACCAGATGAGGACTCAAGAGACATGGATGGATGATATAATTTTATACGTTTATACAAAAAGTAATCGATAGATGCTGAACTTCAGTGCTGTAATGCCAATTCATCTTCTCTCTACCCTACTCAGTTGCTTTTACCTCTATTATGTGAGCAGGATTAAGTTAACATAATGCCAAAAATAAGTAGTTTAACTCTTTAAATTAAAGGTCAACTAAAAAAAAAAAGATTTCAAAACTTTTCAGTAAGTACAAGGATTACAAGGTCACAACCTAAAAATAAGGATTTGTGAATATAATTTCAATGTCTCAAAAAGAAAAGGAATGGCCTAGATTTAATTTTACACATGCTTAGAAAGTTAGAAAAGAAAGCTAATAGGAAAATCCATTTAATTTCCTCCATAGATGGGATTGTTAACCTAATAGGTCAACGAATAAGCTGGGATTCTGTAACACATCTGAGTGCTATCTGGGGAGGTGTGCAGGAGGTTGGGGTTTGCTTGATAGATGGTATGAACCAGACTCTTTCGGGGGTAATCTGGGAACAGGGGCCTCTGGGACCCAGGGCACTCAAAGTGTTTCCCATCCCAGGACTCCTCCATCACCCCGTAGAACTCTCGAGATCCCACAAGACCAGGCTCCCTCTGGGAAGAGTCGTCTCATTAGCCCTGATTCCTCTGTCCTCAGAGCTGCCCCGGGTACTCAGCACATCCCAGACCTTCCTCTCCCAGCTCCCCCACCTAGACTTACTCCCCGCCACACACCTTGTGCGATCCAACTGTTCCTTGTTTGCATGTAACACGGTCAGAATTAATATCCTAATGGAGGGAGCTAGAGAAAAGCCTGGAAGTTAATACAGAGACACAGGTTTTATTTGAAGCCCTTGAAGTCAAACGCATCTGAGTTGAGACTTTTTCAGATTTCAGAGGGAAATAAGGTTACATAGTGTACCTCATGGAATATCTTCAGTGAAGTCTGTCATCAACCCACAATCAAATACATCAGTGTCTCTGAAATGCAACATCTGAATACTTGCATTAAGTATAATTAAATCTATAGCCTCATGTCTATCCAGGGCAGGCAGGTTTTGAAGCCACATACATTTATAGAAAATGGCTCATTTTGAGAGCTTTGGGATTTTGGTATTGTTGATAAACGGCTTTGAACATTTACAAAACTTTGATATGTTTCTAGTTGGAGGGTTTCTCCTGATGTGGTTGAGAGAGCAATCTATTTTTCCTCTTATTCGGCTACACTTTCTATTAGTCATGCAAAGGAAGATATAGGAAACTTTCCTTTCAAATGTGCACATTTGAAATAAAACAGGATGTTGTATTACAATGTTCAGGAACAGAAGATTCTTGACATGCCCATCCAATGGGTCAAAAATGTTTTTATACAACATAATGTGTATGTGCAGTCAAACTGTAATAATTCTATATAATAAAACTGGAAAAAATGTTTTTATATAACATTGAATGAGATATGGACACACACGCAGCGCTCTTGGCAGTGGGAGAGTCAATTTGTACCACGCAAAGAGCATGCAGTGTGATTTCTACAAAACTGAAGATAAATGAGATGCCTGAGAACTGTGATACGAATAAACACTAAAGAGGTAGATTTGGTACAGTGGTTAGAAGATGCAAGCTCACAAATTCTGGCTCTTCATCAGGAAGGCATGCCTAAGAGTCACATGTGTTCATCCGCTGATTCACTTATCTTGGAATGGAGTGAGTTCTTAATCATTGGAGTTGGAGATTTGCAGATACTAACTAGCATATATAAAATAGATAAACAACAAGGTCCTACTGTATAGCACAGGGAACTATATTCAATATCCTGTAGCAACCTATAATGCAAAAGAATATGAAAAGGAATCTATGTATGCACATGTATGACTGAAACATGCTGTGTACCAAATATTGATACAACAGTGTAAACTGACTCTACTTCAATTTCAAAAAATAAAGAAAAAATGGAAGGAGGAATGGGTTAATAACCACTTGACAGTAAGAAGATTATACAGGATGATTTAAATATCATTGATCTGAATAGATGAATTTTAAAGGCATTTTTAATCATTAAAGTCTGATTTTATGTTTTAAAAATTCTACCTTCTGAAAAGATAAATTCAAGAAAGTTATTATCCCTTTTATTTTTATAATAAAAATAGAAAAACATTCCTATGTGCAGCGAATTTAGTGATTACTATTAAAAAAATCACTTTTTATACAATGGATAATCTTTGAAGGATTACATTTTGTAAAGAAATACTTTATAACTTTAGATGGGTGTGTTTCTTTAAATCTAACTTTTATTACATTTTGGGCTAATAGTTGTGTGTGTCTTTAAGACAAGACAGTCAGCACACAAGGCCTCAGCCAGAGCCTTCACTAATTTCAGGCTGACAGGGAGGCAGTTTAATTAGCGAGCTGCTAATATCTATTTAAGTGAGCAGCCAAGGAAGTGTCTGCTAGAAAAAGGACACGCAAACGCATGACAAGCCATTCTTTCTGCCTCGTTCAGCTGTGTCAAAAAGGAAGAGAACAAGTATCCTGTGCGTATGTGCAAAAGAGGGAGATTATCAAAAAAAAAAAAAAACACGTAAAGTCAGACACAAAATGTAATCATATGTCAGTGAAACACACATACTGAGTTTTTGAAGTACTGGTGCCTTAATAAACTTGTACACAAATGGACTACTTCCAAAGATTGTGAAACCTCTGTTTCTTGACTATCGACAAAACATTCAGAAAAGCTTTGATAATTCTTTAATAGCAATCAAAGAGCATGAAAATGTCTCCTTTGCCTACCATCAAGGTATAAGTTTTTTCAATTAAACTAAAATGGTTTATTAATAGTTGCTTATGTTTGTTGATACAATAAATAATATACTTTTATATTGCCTTTGTTTACTGGACTATTTAGAGAAACAGGTGCAAAGAAAATTAAGACTATATGAACATCCTTTGCGTCATTTTTTTCAACCAACATTTGTTGAACATCTATGTGTTTCATACATCACTTCAATCTGAGAAGCAAATTTCATGGACAAATATTAGTAATTAATTAATGTAAGGCTCTTCTCTAGGCTGAATAAATTTCAATGGATAATTTTTACATCCTAGGGCGCATTATGGAATTATGATTCCAGCTGAAAATAATGGAGAAAATAAGCAATTTGCAGGAAAAGTAATCTCAAAAAAGTTAAAACCTGCTATTTCGATAAAAGAATGATTTAATTATAGATATTGAATAAATAAAATCTATGAAAAAACATAAATATACAGTATAAATTTCAGCCTTAACTTTGGAAAGTACAATTTCAAGGTGAGTAATCTTTTACTGTTGTTCATTTTATATGCTTGTTAAAATAAAAAATAGTATCCTAATCTTAATCTTATGACTAATATTTTAAAAGTTGGAAAAAATTTTTATATACTGCAACTAAATAGCAATTACTTTATAATAAGACAGAAAAGACATAATATATGCCATTTTAGGACCTTTTCTTACTTACATTGAGAAAAATAAGGCGAATGACTTTTTATTCATAACAGGCCTTTTAAATATGCACAATACACACACACTCAAGAATAAAAGCCAAAGGAATCCCTGAAAAAGTAGCCTCTAATTTTAAACTTTGCATTTCTGGAATAGTGCCCAATAAAAAAATGCATGTTAGCAATTCAAGGGGCCCAGAACAGTGATAACAGAGGGAAACAACACTGATGATTTTGGCAATTACAGCTGGAAGAGGACCACAGAGACAACAGCAGTGAAGAATCAGAATGCTTGGAAAGATGAAACTAGAGAGAGAGAAATAATCAAGTAAATTATTTATTTGAGTATCAGAGAAACCACAATTGTTATTTCCTCTTCTGTAAATAATTGTGTGAACTAGGAGTCCCATTCATTTTTTCCTTTTAATAGAAACAAACATGAATCCAGTATTAGACTACATATTATGTACAAATTCTATTAATTGTTACAAAGTGTGTCTTTTATTTATAATTATGAGATTATATACAATCCCCATTAAGAACTAGTTTTTTTTCTGAAAGTCGATTTTAATTCCTAAGGCCCTGAATAAATATTTCTGTTTCATTCCTGACTGAAACTTTCCCAATGTCAACGAAAGGATATTTAAAGTATGAATTCATATGCGTATCTTACTGTGAATTAGAACTGAACAACAAAAATTTTAATTGTGATTTAATCTCAAAATTAGAGAAGTATAAACAGAGTTGTCGAGTAGATGTATTCAATTAATTTAGGCTATTTATGTATAAAATCACAACCTAGAATACTCTCCTTAATTTATTACTGTGCTGTAAGGTGTGTTAACAGACTAATGGAATGATTTATAGAAAATCAACCAACTAGGAAAAACAGCACTCTTCTCACCATGGCCTCTTCAATATATCATATAAGAAATAGAAAAGAACTGGAGTGATGGGAAGAAGGGAAATTATGACAAAATTTATGTTTCAGTATGCACAAACACAAAATAATGAGAGATTCTTAGATCCTATTTAAAAAGCAGTATTTAAAAGTGGCTTTTGAAAACGACAGAAGAATGCAGATAGAAGAATTAACCACACTTGGTTTTTGTTTTAATGCTTATCTATCTGTTCTGATATTTTTCCATTTTGTTTTTGGGATTATAGGCATTGATGTTTGAACTCAAAGGATCTGTAGAGTTCTAGAACACCCTTCACTTTACAGAAGAGGATACTGAGGTCTAAGAACTTAATTAAGAAATCGGAGATAACACAGCTGGTTTGTGACAAAGACAGAAACAATTCATGTCTCCTTGCTGACATTCAAGAGAGGACAATTTCAACAGGATGAGCGTTGGCTTTGAAATCAAGCAACCCAAACTTAAAGCCAGTAGCTTGCTCTATAAATATAAAGACAAAAGAAATACAGAAATAAAATAAGGTCTATAAAATTTTTTAAATAAAATAGAAAGTAGAAAGGCTCTGCCTTCAAGGCATTCATAGTTCAGAAAAGTCAACAGGTGGTTTTAGAGCAATCTCGTCAGTTCAATGACAGATGTTCAGAGATAGGAGAGGTAAAGAAAAGCGCAACAGGCTTCTGTTTTTGTTTTCTTTATCTATAAGTTGAGAATTATTAAATTAGGGTAGTTTGGAGGATTGAATGACATACATATAAAGCATATAATATGCTTTATATGTATGAATTATATATAAATTATATAAAGCATATAATAAGCTTATAATATGACATACATATAATCACATAATGGATATACAGAATTTAGCGCCATCTTTTTCCCTTTCCTTGTCTACACTATATATAGGTTCCATAAAAACTTCTGGCTTATTTCAGTTCTTCTTTGTGATATAAAGTTGTTTTATTATAATTATTTTTAAAATAGGTGCTAAGGCTCAAAGAGTGAATACAATTCATTTTTCAACTTTACTTTTAACTTTTATTTAAATAATCCTGCTAAATTCTTATAACTTTATTGTTAATTATTTGGAAGTGGCTTTTCAAGTACCTGATATAGATCTCATCTTACTATTTTGAATGACATTTACAATTTTGACTGATCATATGAATTTAGCTCATTATAGAAAAACGTAAGGGAAAAAAATCTATAAAACTTTCCAACCAGAGCTATATTTGGAAACATTTACTTGTAGTCTTTTTATTCTGCATGTTTATACATTAAAAAAGTAACATCATAGAAATATCATGAGCCCTATTTTCTGTTTTTTGAGTTTTGAGGCTTTTTTGCATGTTTTGTTTTACTTTGTAACTGGAAGAGTAGGAAAGAATTTTTCATAGTATTAAATACCTTTGCAAATAAAATAATACTTAATGCCATTAAATCTCTTTGAATTTTCAGTTTCATGAGCAAATACTTGAATTGCTTTAAACTTAGACACCAAATAATTAGTTTTAGGGCTATGTGGTAAGAATTCAACAACCCTAAAATGTAGGACTGTATCGTGTTTGAATTCTTTTTAATAAATAAAACTTTATAAATATCCCCTGTATGTTTTTATGAAGTATGTTACGTGTTTAGCACAAAATTCTATATATTGGTACAATTTTACTGAATTCAATACTTAAATTACCTGCCTTTTCCCAACCTTACACTGCTTTTTTTATGGTCTATTTTATCCATGAAGAATAAGGATGGTAAATTAAAATTTCATAGTTATATTTTTTAAATTTCTTGTACAAGATCTAGTATAATATACTATTCATTAAACAGTATTATATGGATTTTAAGAGAATTGAATAGCTCTTTACATTTTTATGACCTTTTATGTTAGATATAATTTTGTTTTAGGTAATTTTGCTATAAGTAGCATATTCAAAAAATATTTTAATCCAATTACAATAATTATTTTTAGAGTTTGAAATACTTACATTTATTACATTAATTATATTTTTCTGCAGTCACTATTTAAAATTACATTTATCATTTCATTTAATCTTTAGGTTTTTTTTATGTTTGTTCTTACATGTAGTAGGGAAATTTAAGACATAATGCTGCTTTTTATATCCACCTGTTGTTACCCTTAAGGTTTGCAATAACATTTAAACTTATTTTTTCCAGTTCCTACTTTCAGAATTTAAATAAATATAATTTCTTAATCTCCACTTAAACTTTTCAAAGATTTTACTCAATCTTTAACATGGCCCTTCTTCTAGGTATTTATTTATAGCATCCAAGCTTCTAAATCCAGATGATTTAAACTTAATGCTAAATACTGTAACTCCAAGAATTGTATTTTAACATTTCCGTGCAGTTTCATAACCGTATTTTACACGTAACTCTATGTGCAATGGTTTTTAATGTGGATTTTATTCCTGTTGCTGAATTTATCTGCAGTAGTACCTGACCTTCACCCAATTCCTTTTTGTTTTCAAAGTGTTCTTTCCTTACCATCTCTTTTGTTTTGCAATTGTCATAGTTTCTTACAACCCACTGATAAGGCAAAATGTGCCTGTGTATATACGCTTGGGGAGGGGTCATCTCTTCCACCAAATCTTTATGATAAAGCCTTATTTCTTTCATTCTGCCATTTTTTTATTTGTTCCCTTCTTCCTTCAATAAGGATGATCTCCCCACAACATGACAGGCACACAGTCATACACTGCAAGCCCAAAGGTGCCATGACTGTTTATTGTATTTATGTCATGTGAAATAGGTCTATCAATACCAAGATGTTGCTTAGAGACAGAGCGTATGAGTCACTTTTTCCCATTCACTCTTTGGTTTGCAGGAGAGCGCAGTGGAGTGTAGAGGTTTGGGCTTCATTGTCAATGTGTGGCTGTCTTCATCTGAGGCAGGATTTACACTGGCATTAATTTCTCTGACAGTCTAAACAAAAAAGTCCATGAGAAACTCTATTTACTGCATTCTGAGCTCTTCCTTCTCCTGTTCCAAATTTACTTCTGAGAGCCCGTGTCACCGATACAAATCATCAGTGTCAGTAATCACCTTTCCTCCTAGAGTTGCCATATTTTGCAAACAAAATACATGGCAACCAGTTAAATTAGGATTTAAATAAATAACAAATGATTTTTTTGTGTGTAAGTATGTCCCACATATTGCATGAGACATACTTGCCTGGCAAAATCTCTACCTACTACACTATTTTTGGGAACTACCATCTCCAAGTGGAGTGGGAAAGAAAGAAAGCAATCGTTTATACTCTGGCTACATCCTGTAGCAGAGAGCCACATGGTTCCTATCAGGCACCAGATCTGGGGTTTCTGAGTAGAAAGGTGATGACAGTGCTGGGGCTCACGACAGTATCCAAGGTAAGCATCACCTTTGTCAAGACCATCAGGTTTGCTCTCACTTAATTATTAAAATGTTTGCTAATCATTGATTCTTGTAACCACTGAAATGTTTAGAAAACATTTCACTGAAAAGATCACATTTCTGTGTTTCTCACAAGGCTACCCAAATTTCAGAGGCACTTACTCAAAGTTAACTCTTCCCCACACACTATTTGATTATATTCGTCAAGAAATGTCCACAAATATATTTTTTCTAGGCTATCTTACCCTTTCCAAGTCATCTTTGAAATGTGATTTTTCTCAGGGAACATTACCAAGAAGACCAATAACGAACAGAGTTTATCTCAATTGTCTCCTAGTCTCACTCAAATTTTACTTTGAAAAAATATTGTTCTCACGACGCAAGCTAAGTTGCAGCAATATAACGCATCTTAACATTATTTTTAAAAGTTATGCAAAAAGTATCATTTCCCCCTGATTCACTTGCGAATGTGGTTAGCAAAGAATGATAGAAGTTAGAAAAACAACAAAAAAAAACCCCACAATTTTTATTTTCTAGCAATGTATCTGAAGATTTACATATGTGAAATGTCTCCTATATGGGAATAAAATATCACCCCCTATCTGATCTTAGAATTCCTATTCATGGTTCAAGATAATACTAGATGGGAGTTCCTGGTCCAGAGCATCTGTAATTTATTAAAAGGATGAGGATTTCCATGGCCTGGAAAAATCATGCATTTGCCTTGGGTGTACTGCCTGAGGGTGTTCCTAGAACATAATTAATTGCAATCTTAAGGCTTCAACTTCTTAAGGGGCCAAGTGTGCTCCTTGGTATGCTTCAGAGCGGGCAGGATTTCTCAAGGCATAGTGCATTTTTTAAAAGTGAGAAATGCCTGTGCTAAACCCCACCATCAATCTTTAGCTAAAAGATGGCTGAAAACCCAGCTTTTAATATTTAACCAAATAACAACTTAAGTGCCAACAAGCTCATTCTAGGCCTTCAATTCAATGATCTACTCATAAATTAATCACTTCTTAAGTCATAATGCAGCTTCAGAATAAAACCTAAAAATACTTCATAATACACTTTAATTTCAAATTTTAAATATAAGCCTTGATAGTTGACAAAAATGTATCCTATCAAGAAAAAAAAAAAAGGTACTTTTTTTTCTTCAAGCCCTGACTATGATTCTGGTGATGTTCAATTGTTATAATCGAGGTGAAAAGGAAAATATGTTGCTGGAGATGGAGATAAAATGAAGACAGACAACTGAAAGAGATTTGACCTAATTATTTTAACAGGCTTAATATGTCTTACATTCATAACTAAAGCCTTTCGGATATCATGTCAATGCAATACCTCGCATAAAGGAGCTTACAGCAGTAATAACAGGCACTAGTAGAATTTGGCTGACCACTTTTTTAAATTCTGTGGTCTTTTAAAAGGATAAATCTAGTGCCTTCATATGGAAAAATACTAATTTTCCATCTATGTGTCTCAGATATTCACCAATTCTGTAATTAGAGTAAACATTTGTGAAACATACAGTCTCTAAGAATTATTTTTAAGACAAATATTCAAAACAAAAGTAAAAGCACAACCAAAAATCAGAAAGTTATTCTAACTCTTGGATTTGAGATTCTCTAATATGTCAAAAATAAGGTCAATTTCATTGGGAAAAAACTCAGATCCATAATATCAAATGGAAAGGTGCATAGCATTCTCTGAAATTTGGGGAAATACTAGTTGGACAGATGAAATATTTCACGGGGCCAAGGCAAAAGGAATCCTCATGAGTACATTAGGTTGTCCATTCAACCAGCAACGATCATAGCATCATGAGCCAATGTTTCAAAGGTTGTATCAGAAACTGTAGTCTGACCTGGGCAGGGGGGCAAGGGGGCAAGGGGGCAGGGGGACAGGGACATCTTATTCCCTGATTTATCAAACCATTTCAAGCCACAGTGGTAAAGACACAGGAAGGTTGAGGTACAAGGCTACTGAAGGTCTTCAGGAATAGAGTCCAATGAAGACTACAGGGAATACATGAGTCTTGCAAACAAACCCCAACGCATTGCTTTCCATTACCTTTCACTGCGGTGATCCAAATAATGCCTATTTCATTCAGCCTAGAACCTCTAAAAATACGTCAAGCCATGCTGGCAACTCACAGCCGATCAACCAATAAGCCAAACCACAGCAATCTCACACAAGACAACACCTCAGACCTCTCGACAGAGATGCCCATAGGTCATGGAGACGTGCCATGGCCTCGGTCTGCTTGACGGACTGTTAAAAATCCTCTTGCAGAGTGCTGAAACGAAGACCTTCTCACAGGCTTAAATTCAAGTAGCTTCACTCAGTTTGTGAAGGGAAGCTGGCTAAACCCACAAACCCATGTAAAAATGAATACAGCTGAAATCATAATATATTGACTGTTTCCTGCTGCATTTCAGAAAGGAAATCTTTCATATTCGTCATTTCATTTGAAAAAAATTGAGTAAGTCTTTTTGTAGACTTATGACAGTGCTCTGGCTGCCTGGACTAAGGGATTTCATCTTTAAACACACACACACACACACACACACACACACACACAGCAATCACTGTGTAGTTGTGTGATGCTTTATGGAACTTGTTCGGCACCCTCAGTCTCTTCTGTAAGTATGCATTTTTGCTGGTGGGTTTATACATTTCCTACAATGCTGTATAAAAGACTACAGACAGACCAGAATTACAGTGCCCTCTGGTGCACATATAACATAAGATAAAATATTTCTGTAACAGTATCTACATAGATATGGTCACAAAAATACAAAACTATTTTCTGCTTCTACATAATTGCTAAACCAATCACTGGGCATCGTAAACCCCTATCATGGAAAACAAACCAAACTGATAACCTTCACAAAACATTCTTTATGGCTTAGATCAATGCAGTCTAGTCCATTCATTCAGGCAATCACTTGCACACCCATCTATTGAATGGATTCATTGGGCCTGGGGGGAGCGGGCAGTCTGTTGGATTTACTGTATGACTCCTTTTGTGTGGCTTATTTAGAATCAAATATAGAAGAGCAGGCAAAGTTATAGGCCACGTAGCTCAATCTCCTCCTTTTCCTTGGCCTTTGCCACCATTTCCTATTTATCCGCATTTTTCTTTTTATCCCATTGCTATTTCCTCCGGCTTCTGCATGTACAATTACCCAGTAAGTAAAAAAGGATGAGATGACTCAACTTCTCAGTGACTAGTAGAAAAAACCATTTCCATTTAAGCTAAAAAAGGTAACGCAGCATGGTAGAAGGTGGAAAGGAAATGTCTTCAAGAAAAGGTCTTTTAAAATGTAGGGTATTTAAAATGATGGGTTAATTGAAATTGACTTTAAGGCAGTGTGGGAGTCTAGAAAATGGGAGTTATGTGCCAAGTGGTCACCATCTTCTAGTTTTCCTATAATAAGCTGCATCTACAAGAAATACTTTTAAATAACCAGAAGACATGACCATGGTGAATGGTAAATGATAACCCTTCTGATAATAACCCTTTCCCATCCGAAACGTTCCCTTCGAGAAACTTATTTATCCACAACCTGCAAGGAAGATACCTCTGCAATGGCTTTGCCTTTGCTTCATACCTGTATATCTTGTATCTCGTGCTAAATCCCTGCCGGCTTCTGTCCACAAAATCTGCGTATTCCTGTGAGCGATGGAAAGGTCCCTTATCAGACAGGAGCCAGTCGAAGGGGCTTGTGGCATGCTGATCCGAAACAGCAGCAACCGCTAAAACCCAGCAATGAAGACTCAGGGCCATCCACTCCCATAGAGCCATCAGAGAGAAGAATTCAGCACCAGCTCTGCGCCGCCATACCATGCTTCCACTGGGGACTTAGAGCCTTCATTCTCTCAGCTGTCCCTCAACACCTAGACAAAATACACAGGCGATCAGTTAGCCCTTAGTTAGCTTCGCTAGCAATTAAGGTGCTAAAGGGGCTACTCTTTATTTTTTTTTTAACAAAATCTACTACCATTGTTTTAAATGAGATGATAGCAAAAGCGAACACTAAGTAGAGCACAATCAATTTTTTCAGAGCTGCCTATCTTTCATCCTTTGGTCCTTTTTGGATTTACTTGGAAAATAAGTCACGTGAGTCTTAACAAGTCGTGTCAGGACAGCATCATGCAGTGGATCCTTAAAGCCTAGAGAGCATCGGTCAGAACTTCCCACGCGTAATTACTGTGCCAGCTTGAATGCTTTATAACGTGGGACACTTTCAAAAGAAATACTGAGTATGTTTAATTATTTCATAAAGTGTATTATAAATTTTAACACTACATGTATATTATTTACTTATTTGGGGAGAAGTTTTTAAAAATGAGTTAAAGATAACAGGTGGTTTATTTCCATAATATAGATAAACTTGGATGGAATAAAACTGTGGGTCTAAGACTATATAAATGAATAAATAATTGTTGTGTGTGTGTGTGTGTGTGTGTGTGTGTGTGTGTGTGTTTGCATCCATTTATCCATCCATCATTTATCTATCTCTATATTTAGTGGATGGATGGGTGTGGGGGTGGGTGGGAGTGGAGGCATGCATGTTTGCTCAGGTATTTTTTCCGTTATTCATCAGAGACAAACTTCCCTATCTGTGTAATAGAATCATAATTAAATTATTTCTAGGATGTTTAAAAGATCTAAATGTGCATCTGTGTCTTATTCACAAGATCAGTGGGCACACCTTACAAAATTCACATACACACACACAAATACAACGTAGATTATAGATAAACTATGAAAACACATACATTAATGTTATAAGCATTCAAAAGTAAAGTAACAAAACGTGCCATCCCAGAGTGCGATATAGTATAAATGGCTTTACACATAGCAGCTGATGCACTGTCTATATGCTACACAAAATATTCTACAAATATCTGAATTCAGTTTTACTTTCCATCCCACCAATCTTTTTCAATATTATTATTTATAACACAGAGGACTAAGGAGTATATAAATTCTGACTAATGAGAAAGTGTTGGTTGGGAGTGTTTGGGGTCAGCAAAATCTCTTTAGGAAGCAATCAAAATGCACAATTTTAAGTAAAATATTTTAACAACTGTAGTTGCCATATTTCTCTGGTGTTTGGTTAAAGGAACTGATCATTTTAATTTGATTTTAGTTATAACCTTATAACTCATACTTTAATCCTGATCTATATCAATATGAGAGGTATACAGCAATAATTTTGCAA
Source organism: Camelus bactrianus (assembly GCF_048773025.1). NCBI lineage: Eukaryota > Metazoa > Chordata > Mammalia > Artiodactyla > Camelidae > Camelus > Camelus bactrianus. The sequence goes on along the minus strand of NC_133561.1, from coordinate 7,755,672 downwards.
GTAAAAAGTATCTCAAAACAGTGATACAATATGACTGACGTAGGTCATCAGATTCACAGTTTTACCCACTAAACAATTAAAAGGACCAATACCCACATAATACACGATTTGCTCCCATCATATGAGTTGTTTATGTAGTTATTTGAAAATATGATGGTTAAAAAATGTCCTCTCTGTAAACAACATACGACATCTTACAAGTGAAGATATTTTAAAGACGATTTATCATAAGAAAGGACAATATCATATAATGGAAAGATTTTGGATTAGGAGTTAGGAGATCCTGGAACTCTATTGATTATTTATATGAATGTACCATTGTCAAATGATTCAGCTCATAACTTCCAACTCTGATGAAGAAAATAGATTTTTGTATGTATTGTTTTTCCGACGTGAGAACCATACCATTTATCTTAAAACAATATATTTCATTTTCATTCATAAACTAAGAATTATTATTATGTGTAATAGTATAGAATAATCCCCCTATGACTAATAAATATTTCTTATTTGTGAAACACACATTTTTATTCTGCTGATCAAATATATGCAAACTAGCATCACTTAATCATTGCTCCCAAAAGGTTATACTTTCTTATGTAAAGCAGCTAGAATCGTACCTGGCATGTGGTAAGGACATTAGGAGTGTTTCAAAGCATAGTTCATACTTGTAGGAAATCATGTAATTATATATCATAAAATTAAACCCAACTCTTCGTGGTCAAGCACATGATTTTGTAAGACACAGCACATCACAAAAGTAGGATACAAACTGACTTAGCTGGCACTGAAGGTCCTATTCTAAAAGTCTGTAATGTTTCAATATATAATTACCCAGGGCCACTACTTTTATTCTTGTCTTTGCCAAATGTGTTGAAGATGTTTCACGGTCCTTATATTCCCTAATCTTAACATATGCAAAGATTTTCTGGAATTACGTACAGGGGAAACTACCTAAAAATGTTAGTGGCAGGTTTTAATTCTGTTTCTTCAACTTCTGCTATGGATACATGTTCTTACTTCTCTTCAGAAATGAGTTTTTCTGAAAGAACAGTTTATTGGCACAAGGCAATAACAATCCTGCTCAAATTTGAATTAATTTGGGGGGGGGTCTGTTGAAATAATTACATTTATAAGGTCTTTTTCAAGAGACGTAGAGTAACTCTACTATGATACCCAACAGTTCTACTGAAGTCTTCTTTGAGAAATAACTTTGAAGAGTTACAAAACAGGAAGAAATGTAGTGTTAAAAATACATTAACATATTAGTGTGTCTAGGCTTCCAAAGATCCGAAAGACAAGTGGCCATTAGGCTTGATATTCATGAACGAAAGAATCTTTATTAACCTAGTTTGTCACAAAAGCAGGTAAACGAACATTTGAATCACCCATGTATATGAGCACTAATTTTAAAGTTATTACTGCATAGCCTTCATCACATGATAACTTTATGATACAGATTACCAGTGACAAAGGAATGAACAGAGTTCCTTTGAGGACATTTGGAGGTCACTACTGAAGAAAACAGCTAATCTTAGAGGTATTTCTAGGAAAAGAAATCATGCAGCACAATGAAAGAGAGCAAAAAGTATTAAACTGACAAGGGAATTCATCAGTTCTACTCTCTGGAGTGCAGGGATAGTGCAGAATGATTAGGAATTCACCATTCCTGAGTAAGTGCCTAAGAAAACAATGAGGGAAATAACAATGTCAATAAAACAACTTTTTCCAGAACACATAAGGGTGTATGTTATGAAAAATAAAAGAGATTAAAGATCAAAAAACAACAAAACAATAAAAACAAAACAAAAACTTGAGTTCATGTTGAAAAGTGGTGTTTCATTAAAACATGGTATCGATCAAGATTTTATTCTCATAAAATAAAAGGAAGAAAAAATATTGAAATATCACACTATTTAAAAATACATATTTAGTACATGGCCTACTCTTATAACAGATTATTTCCTCACAAAATAAAACCCAGTGAGAACAGTATCAACTCATGCAACATTATTACTTACAAATACCCAGTGGCCTTGAAAATCTGTGCAGAAGAAAACCCACCAAAAGGATGTTACATATATACTAATATATATAATACAATACATAAATACATAATAAACACACAAATTATGATGTATATATTTTCTAGTACATAATTACTCTTCCTCACTAGCTCTCTATAATTCTATTCCAGGGTGGCAGTGCATTACTTCTATCTAAAATATCGACCTATCTTGTGTATTTGAAATTCATCAAATATTGAAATTTATAAAATATGTCTTATCATATTAAAACTGAATTTCTAGTGTACCTGAAACTACAAAGATGAGAATAGGACTATGAATCACTGACACAGACTTACCATCCTTTAGACTGTCGGTCATATTATAGAGGCTCATCTTTTAGACCATATCTCATTATGCAACGAGATGGTATCTCAATGTTAATGATTCCTATTTGTTAAACAATTAGCATTGCATGCTCTAAGATTTCTTTTATGTCTGCATTTGGACTGACTTTTACTGCTAACATGTCTAAGATATTTTCTTAGGGAGTAAAATCCACTTGGGATCTTGCCTATGCAAAGAAGTTTCATAAATAACTGCATCAAAGATATTTTTTTCTTTATTTTTAGAAATAGAAAACCCACGGAAAAGCTAAGAGACTAGTACAGTGAACAGACGTATCCTTCAGCTAGATTCACCAATTGTTTATATTTTACCACATATTCTAGTCAGTCTCTGTCTGTCTCTCTCTCAACCCCTTATAAATTTTTTTGTATGGAACAAGGATCTAAGGAAAATTGACTGATTTGCCAAGGTCATACACCCATTCTCCAAATTTCTCAACCTGAACAACTACTATTGCTCTATAAAATAATTTCTTAACATTCGTAATCACAAATATTGACATTTGTAAGCATAAAAAGTTGAATTGTCAAAATAAAGTCTCCAATTCCCAAAGTGATTGTATTAATTTAAAAGCCACATTCTTCTAAATAATTGAATGTTGGGAGAAGGTATAGCTTAATGGTAGAGTACACGCTTAGCATGCATGAGGTCCTCCATTTAAATAAATAAACCTAATTGCCTCCCCGCTTCAAAAAAAACAAATAATTGAATGTAATATATATAATTCTTTTAAGTATAAATATTAGAATCACTTTATTGTTATACATTTAATTCTATTAAAAAGTATATTAGTACATAATAGTCTCAAATTCTAGTAAAATATATAGCACATTATTATATGTATTACATCATATATGGTAATTATTTTATTATATATTGAAATAAATGCTAGCTCTGAAGTAAATAACTGTTAAATATAACATTGTATAAGTAAATGAACAAGGGAAAAGTTAAAATATATTTTAACTGTAAATTTTCAGTAGTTTCTCCACCATTGTTCATTGTTTATATTCCTATTTAGTGTGGACAGCAAGCATAAAAATCTTAGTGATCATTTACAGCATGTGAAATACTCTGATATGTTTTGAGACAGAGGTAAACCACAGGTATCACTAAAAATGCCACTTCTGTCCTTACAAACTTAGAATTAATTGAGGGAAGCCTATGTATGGCAGGACACACTGCCTGTGGCAACCTCTGTTAGAAAAAAATACCTCTGTCAACTAAAACTCAACATCCTTCAGGTTTTTCTCTTGTTCCTTTATCTTATAAATGATACTTCCATTCACTCAGATCTTTAAGCCCAAATCCTACCTTCCTCTACCTGCCAGTTCCCAAGGTCTGTGCATCCTGGAACCAAATCTATCACTTTCTTCCATACCCTCTTTACCTGACTGGGTCATCCTGCATCCCCCAAACCTCCCACCGTTGCCTCCTTTTTGAACGACTACAATAGCTTCGTCATTGGTCATCCCAACACCCATGTGGCTCTCTCCAATCTGTCCGTTTAACTAGAGTTATCTTACTAAAGAGCTCAGTCTGAACATACAACACTTTTACCCCCACTTATGTAACTGTACTTTTGGCCTCTGGATAACATCCAAACTTTAAAAAATTCATGAAATTGTCTTCCCTTGCTTAACTCTTCATCTGCACCTTCCCCTGCGTGTGTGCCGCCACTACGATCAACCAAACATCAGCTACGCTTCAGACATAATGTTGTTACACAGATTTACCCCACTTTCTCCCCATCCTCAGGATCTTCGCTTGTGCAGTTTACTCTACTTGAAGCACTGTTTCTACTTGGATCCCATCACCTGCCCAACCTTAACCAGTGAACTTCAGTCGAGATTGTGACTTTCTCAGCGAAGCTTCTGCGACCCCTCCAGGCTGACTGGCCATCATTTATGATGCCATTACTTCATCTATGATAGCACATTTACACTGCGTATTTATTTTAATATTTTTGTCTCTGCACCTGCATATCTCCCCTGACCCTAATTAGACTTGGTTTTAGAAGGACAATCATTGTTTCTATTTTAACGACAACTGAGTACAGTTTGCAAAATGCCTGAAATAAAGTTGCTTAATAAGTATTGTTTGAGTGAATGAATAAATGGTGATTAAGTACTAAACTGAGGTGTAATTAATGTCACATAGATGGCAAGATTAAGAAAACTTCTTCAACTTGGAAAATAAAAAAGAAAGGTCTCTGGAGGAGTTGTCATCTGAGCTAGGCTTCAAGATGACAACGGCTTTGATACTTGAGAAAAGAGAGAAATGGAGTTCTGAGATCATGATTTCTGTGTTCACACCATAATTAAATGGCATGTTCCAGTAATATAAAGCAAAACATTCTTAATATTCAAAAATTGTTCAGAAGTATATAAAAGTGTCATTAATTATTAGCTTTACGTAAAAATACAAGGCATTATCATGAGCACATACATAATTGTGAAAAACTAGGAATCTTTTCACTTACATTCTATTATTCATGGTTTCAAAAGGTAGATCAAATGAATGAGAAACATAAATCCTCTTCTCACGAAGTGTTATGTTACATAGTATTGCAACTGTTGAATTTAAAGAATAGTAATACAGAAAAAGCAGTTGACTAGCTTTCCCCTCCCCCTTTGGAAGGTCATATACTAGAAGGGATAACTTTAAGCAAAGTCCCTCCAAACACTGTAGGGAAAGAGCAGAAAAAGACAGTGATAATGAAAATGGCATGCTACGGTTATTGTCTTCACAACAAAATTAACATTTATTGGGCTCTTTTGATATACCTACCATTTTGCCAGTATTTCCTTATTTTACCTCCGAGCTGCCAGTGTGGTATATATCATTATCACCGTTTGCTTATTTAGATGACTGAGGTTCAAGGTAAATAAACATGCAGGAGAGCAAGGGTTTAATGGCAGTTCTCTTGAAATCAGACTGAAAACCATGCTCTCCCTGTTAAAACACACTACAACCTAATTAGACCTAATTGTATATTGGAAGTTATTTATTAGGATTTCTGTTGCCACTTAATAAAATGCTTTTGAACAAAATAAAATTTTAAAGTGGATAATATAAATAATAAAAATAGAAAATAAAATTAAAATGGGAGAATTTTATCTCAGGCTATTATAAGCAAGTGACCTGAGTAACTACATATTATGAGTTTTCGTAATATAGGTTTTCATATTATGGGTTTTCAAAGCATATCTGCTCCATATAATTTAATGTTTTCAATAAAGACAATACTTTAATCAACTAAATGTGATTCAGTGTAATATTTTTTAAGACATGTACTATAAACTAAAAAAATCAGAAAACTAATGTTTTCAGATTATGTGTTATTTATTGGGTTAAAAAGTATAATTATGGTCAGACTGATTAATTTACCTATCTCCTCTTCAGAGACATGGCAAGATTAATCCAATAGGCTTGATTACTCAATTTTATTAAAATTTGCTTTATAGTATTACTAAAATAAAAAAAGCTATCCAACATACATAAAATAGAGTTGGTATCTCACAATGGGAGACATAATATCATTTCAGGGGAATGAAATGACTTTAATATTTTGTTGAAAAACAATGATGAATTTTCATTTAAGGGCAGTTTTCTTACATTCTCAAACATGCCAAATAATGACAAGAAGATGAGGATCATTTCTAACAAGTATTATTTTAGATAACAGTATAGTGTGAAAACTTAAGACTTGAGCTAAAATTATACATACATATTATATGTTACAGTAATATTTGGCAAGGAAGATCCCCAGATGTAATAACAATTTTAAACGTGGAGCTTTCCAAGGGCAGCCGTTAAACTCAAGTTATTAAATTTGATGAACATATTCAAACCCGTATGGCTAACGTAATAATACATCATCTTCCTATATGCATTTACACATGGATTTTCATCTTTGAATGATCATAACCTATGTATAGTACGTAGTCAAATTATACAAAAGAGTGAGAGTTCCAGTATTCAACAATTTACATCATCACTTTAGTAATGATAATTTATGGCTTTAGTTAAATTCTAGTTACAATCTATAATTTTAGACTTCAAATGACCTAAAATTGCTCTTACTTAATCTAGACATTGTTTATTTAAAGGTACTGAATTTTTAAATAGCCTAATGGAGTAGAATTTGGCATTTTATTATATAAAGATGTCAAGAGATCCATCAAGTTATAAAATCTTGCATATGTTATGCAATATGTAACATATTCCATATATATAGGTAGGATTTTGCCACTCTCATTCCTGTACTTCACCAGGAGTATAGAGAAGTGATTGCTTTATCTTCATGCATTTGTTGAAATAGAGAGTTACATGTAGAAACGGAAAGAAAGTCATTCTGACTTTTAGCTATGCTGTTTACCACTGGGTCTATCTAAGAATTGAAACAAAATTTAAGTTTCTCTTTTCCTTATGAATTGATAATTCTTGTACTTTTTCTTTAAAAAAAAAAAAGTAAAACAAATTTATAAAAAGCTGAAAAGTAGAGCTAATTCCTGAAGCAAAAAAATACCACTCAACTCCAGGCATCACGGAAACCTGAGGTTACCCACGCAGAAACCATACAGAGAATAGAACACACTTTTAATTTGAATCAGCAATTCTTTTTGAATTTTAAAGATACATGTTTGGGGGGGTTAATAACTATCTTAAATTCTTTTCAATATGGTGGTTTGAAAATTATTAAAATAACTACAGACTGGATGGATTTCCAACCATTAGTCTTCTAAAATTTTACAATATACTACTACTAACCTCTTAAACTCCTTTGTTCATATAACCAGATTATGAAGGATTTGCCGGCCTCTGTGCTTAACCCTGCCATGCACATAGTAAGGTTTCGGAACATGCAATGAATTGAACTCCTTTTTATTTTTTTTTTAACTTTATGGAAGGCTTCATGATGTCTGCTTACACTAGCAAGAGATTGTCATTATACTAACACGTTAGTAATGCATTATTATTATCCTGTTTCACTTTCCCTATTCTTTAAAAAAAAAAAACAACTGCGCTTCCAATTTTAAATCATATTGTATAGGTTAAAACTGGCCTTAGAAGTGAATCTTTTTAGTCATTTAACTCTACTAAACCTGAATTCCAGAGGGCCCTCCTCATTATTTATTTTATTTAGCTGATCAGGCAATACAGCGCCTCTGAATTACAGTTTTAAGTGTTTTCCATCTTAATGAGGGTTAGTATTCCTTTGAGGAATATATACTGCAGAGGGAACTAATCTCCTGCTTGATGCTGTCAATACAATCTTGTCCTACCAATAAAGAGGAAGTTAAGTGCTACTACCTAAATGGTGGAACTGATTAGAAAAAAATGAAGAGAAAGTGAGTTCCATTTCTTAATTCTGTCCGGAACACAGGAGAAATTATTCTCAAAAGCCCAAAGTTCAAGAGTCACGTAGGCTTTCTTTACATTTTAAATACAAAATATTTCAGTGTTTCAACATAAGTGATAATATAAAAAAAAATCTTGGTAAGATTCAAGTTATACTTAATTTTAATTCATAAGGGGAGTGGTCAGAGATGAAAGAACAAAGTTCAAATGCAGGAGGTTTAGACTAGTATACTTAGATGACAAAGTCTAATTTTGAAGTAAAATAAGAAGAATGCTTCAAAAAACTATTATAATTAATATTTTTGACCACCAAAGCAGAGAAACAGAAGACAGCCTAAAATAAAGATTAAAATAATCTATGTACAGGGATGGAGTGGAAATAATGTTAACACCAAGATTTAACAGAGTTACTATAACCAGCAGTATGATTCTAATTTTTCTAGCATGATCCAATAATAAAAAAGCATTCTAGTTTGTGAGGAGAATAAAATACTTCTTCTCAGGAAAAGAATTTTGTCCCATAAATACAAATTTAAAGGGAATCTGAGGAAACAGTCAATTGAAAATACATACTATGTACAAATCCATGTAAGTACAAAGATAATAAACCTTTTACCCCAACTTCTATGGGCAATGTCCTCACAGTTTGGCAAAGCTTTAGAAATGCTTTTTTTTGTTTGTTTGTTTGTTTTAATTTCGAATGATCCTGCGTAAAAGCTGAAAAGCAAGTAGCCTGTTGCTCAGCCAAGGCATTTATATGACTGTAAATAAAGGCTCGCTGACATATTCTAAGAATAAGACATGATACTGGGGTAAAGTCCAGAAATCTTAGAGTTTAGAAACCAAATGCACAATAAATCTCTTGATCTCTAATGGGACTAAAACTTACTTTGGAGTTCAGCAGGCCTAGAAGGTGAAATCAGCTTTTTAATTAGAAGTTAGTAGGTGGAGAAACACAAACAGGAGTGTACCTTCTCAAGTCCCATACAAAGAAAATAATACATTTAAAGAACTTTAAAAGAAAGTTTAGTAAAATTATTTAAAAGTGTTTTTAAAAGATCCTGATTATTTAGGCCACAGGAAAAACTTCTAAAATTTCATAATAATAATCTTCAGTTTCTTTTTATCTGTTTGTAAGGATATGAAACTGTTCAAACTTTTCAAAGTAGGAGTGTGTGGTTATAAACACTGTCAGCTAATTCTGGTTATAGAGATCATACAATTTACAGGATAATAATTCTGTAATAAAGCAATAATTCCTGAAATTCCTGTAACGATACAATAATTAATTCCAGTATAAGCAACACGTGGCAAGGATTTGTGCTGTTTTATCCAGTAAGACGTCTGTAACACCAAGAAGACACAAGTAACACCAACAAAAGAACTTGGCACAGGGAAGACTCTCAATAAATACATGATAAAATACGAAAACTAAATTTGTAAAGTGCACTCTTATAATGTTAGTATGATTTTTATTCATTAATTTTAATTCCTAAAAATCAAAAGGTATAGCCCATAGGAAATGTTTCCATGTAAAAAAAAAAAAAAAAAAAAAAAAAAAAAAACTAACATTGAAACAAATAAACAAACGGAAACCACACAATCAGATGTCAATGAAATCATCACCCTGAGAATTATTATGACTTTATTTGTGGAACTATACTGATTCCTCCTTTTCTCTTTAATAGTTATCCTTTAATACTCTACGTAGAAAATACATTCTTTACTGATCCATCTCTATACTGAGGAATTTGACAACCCTAGTCTCTTAAAGAGAATCCTATTTTACACTATCAAAATTGGCCTTGTGTGAAAATAAAATGAGTGGCCAAGCATTAAATTTGCCTGAATGGATTAATTACAACAAAGCGTACTTCAAATAGCCAAAAAAAAAAAGCCTCTTAAGTGCAATTGTTATGTCTTTTCATTGTTATATTCCCAAGATTTAAACCCAGTACACACCACTGATCAGACATCCAATAAATATTTTGTAAAAAAAGACCAAACGTTACAAAAAGACATGATCTACAGCAAGCAAACCAATCAAGCAGCAAGTAGTTATTTCTTTATCTGCTGTTCTCCAAAGCCTTCTGAACCACCATCTAATAAAGCACATTAGAACTTGGGGTGTTTCTAACTGAAGAACGCATCCTTAGCAATGGACTTTTGCAAGGCTTGACATATTTTCCCATGGTACTTACCCTTCTAATGCCTGGTCTTGGCAATATAGTCAAGCTTGACTAACTAAGCTTTTTTCTAACAATAAACACCTGCTTTCCCCATTATTTCCCAACATAGAATTTTGAAAACATTTGGTATTGTCAAGGACCACTCTTGTCGATACAGTACTTTTAACTTCTAAAATAGCGGAGCGCGTGCTTAGAATGTACGCGGCTCTGGGTTCCATTCTCAGAACCTCCATTAACAAAGAAAAAGAAACAGCCAGATTTTGAAGGATATTGTAAGAATGCATAAATTGGACATCTGTATAAAGACTGTTGAATATGAGCTAATAACCCAGCACGTCATGGACACACTAATGGTAATTTTTAAAATCATGTATCTGAACTGGTCAGGAAATACCTTCTAAGTAATAATCATAGAAATCAATATTGCAGGACTTATCAGAGACCAAAATTTGGTAGTAGATAAATTTTTAATGAACAGCTAATAATTCTCCAGTTTCAAATCCTGAGCAAATAAATTATCTTCAGCTTAGATCTTTGCAAATCTATCTGTAAAAGACAGTAAGCAGGTCAAATTGTTCTCCCTTTTGTGATGAAAGAATCATGTGACGTTAAACTTGTGTTTACCTTTGCTAAGTTAATATTGTTGATGAGAAAGAAATATTTTTAATAGTTCATCACAGCAGTTTATATCAGAGTTGCTGTTTCGTACTATAAATCAGAATTCATTAAATAGAAGCTGTTAAGGATAGATTTAAAAAGTTATCATGACATGAGTGATCTTTCACATTCATTCTGCCCTATCATCGTATGATTGTAATTTCTTGTGTCTTTTTCATTGGCTATACAAGAGATGTGTTTAAAAAAAAAAAGTTCACATTTCAAGGGTAGATGGAAGATATAAAGTAAAATCTATTAGAATTCACTCTAAGAAGAAACATGAATGCTCGAAGTCATTTTTTTCCAGTTTTGTCACTGTTCAAACATACTGTTACCTTTTAGCAAAAATATAAAGATAGTTATACATTTAAAATGTCAATAATCTGTCCTTGATCTAAAAGCTCTCAAGTAAGGGGAGAAGTATTGCAAAAATGTGTGTGTGTTTGCGTTGGGGAGAAGGAGGGATGGAAATCCATAAGCTATGTCTCCACTCAAAGGTGAGAAGATGCTTAAAACTGGTACTTTTAGTCAAAAAAGAAACTTCAAGAATAATTTTAAAAGACATGTAGAGTGTTTCTTAAATTGCTCAGAACTGCTTTTTTCTTAGCTATGAATTTTAAGTTTCAATTCACAGAGAAGACTGGGTGCATTCCTCTGAGGTCATATTTTAAAAAATGAAGGTGCTGTTTTTGCGTGATCGTGAAACTTCCAGTAAGTAGGGAAGAGTTTATCTTACAAATTCAAAAAATTCACATTCCATCATAATTGCTTACTCAAGACAGGTTTTGGGGGGGGGGTATTTTATTTTATTTTTTGACTTTTTTGGAGGGGAAGTAATTAGTTTTATTTATTTATTTATTAATAAAGGCACTGGAGATTGAACCCAGGACCGTGTGCACGCTAAGCACGCACTCTACCACTGAGGTCTACCCTTCCCCCTCAAGACACGTTTTGAATTAAAATTAACAAGTTGCTTAAAAAGTCATTGGAGTGAAATTAGTAATAAGGAATAGAAAATATAGAAACTATACTTTCTAGTTGGTGCTGTTGACAATTCATGATTGGCTACTCATTTTTATTCTAAATTATTCAATTTTGGAAACTTTAATCTTCTTCCACGTTGTTCCATAGTATAATCTTGAAAATATTACTTATCATGTTTATAGAATGTATTGAAATTGTGTATATTGGTGACAGGCCTGAATAAATAATCAGAAATGCTATTACTGTAAATTCAATTAAAGCCATTCAATTTAACTGTTTTGAGTAAGGTAGACTTGATGTGTGTGTGTGTGTGTATATATATATATATATATATATATATATATATATATATATATATATATAAAATATGTTTGGTGTTATATAAGAAAATGTTGAGACAAGTATGGTTGAATCACCTTAAGGGAGCATTTTTTACAACTTTCATATTTTATTCAACTTTTGATGATTTTCTTCTAAGTATTTAGATTTTGTTCATTACTATGTTTAAGAGATGTTTACTTCTGAAAAAGACTGTTCTACCGTCTCTGTATATATGTTTACAGGGATGGTTTTTCAAACCATCAGAAATGTTACCACACGAAAGACAGGAAGGCCACTTAAATATATTGTCTACTCCAGGAACTTCCTGATTGAATTAACTTTTGTTCTATATTTACTTTAGCTACAACAGGAGGCGCTTCTCCACATAGTATTAAATTGCATATCTGAAAGCAGTTACAAATACTTGCATCTTTAAAATGCATGCATATCAAAGATATAACAAATTACAAAAACACATGATAGGCAACCTGTGTAAACATATGTGATTTGTTTTAGGATACATTAGCGAACTCCTGCAACATTTACGCCTTGATTTGATTTCATCACTTTTCCCAAACTGGCTTCTATTTGTGGAGATCATCTGAAATGTTTTAAAGATTACGTTTTTCAGTTGTGAGGGTGAGTGTTTAATGAATCTATTAAGTAGCAGTGTGTGTATGTACAGCCACTGTTTGACACTGAAAATCTAAAATGCATGCTTCCTTAAGTCTGGTCTTCCCAAGGCTAGATTATTTTTTAATAGTGCAATATTCTAGAGATAGCTTTTAAAATTAACAAAATGCAAGACTCCAGAAAAGTTAATAAAAAACAGCTCAATCCTGATGAGGTTGGCTGATCTTCACAGAAATCAGGAAGAATAAGTCTATCTATAAGTATTCTTTCACTATAAATCTATAATGGAATTTAAATGAAACACACCATTATGAGACTATAATTCTTACAGAGCAGAGAGCTACCATACGTTTGAATGTAATGTTAACATATTTATTAATTTAATCAATAAATGTGTATTTTATAGATTTAATTTGCTGGAACTATAACATGGTAGCTTCTTTATTAGCTATTAAAAGATATTTGTCATGCCTTGGGTGCTTTTAAAGGCATCCACACCTGAGTAAATTACGGTTTAGACATTAATATAAATCCTCCTAAAAAATAATTATAAGTAAAAATAGGTTACACTGAGGATAAATACTATTCTTAACTAAGCTTAAAAAATAAAAATTTTGAGAAATCATTATGTGTAAGAAATAACAATGAATATTAAAAAAAAAGAATCTATAAGACTTCCCAACTTATTAGACTGCATGTCATTTTTTCAAATCTGAATTGATGCTTTCTTGGTTAAAAATAAACATTTAAAATAAAACAGAAACACACTCATAGACATAGAATACAAATTTGTGATTGCTGGGGGGAGGGGGCTGGGAAGGGACAGACTGGGAGTTCAAAACCTGTAGATACTGACAGGTATATATAGAATAGATAAACAAGTTTATACTGTATAGCACAGGGAAATATATACAAGATCTTGTGGGAGCTCACGATGAAAAAGAATGTGACGATGAATATATGGATGTTCATGTCTAACTGAAAAATTGTGTGCTACACTGGAAATTGACACAACATTGTAAACTGACTATAACTCTATAAAATAAAATAAACATTTTAAAAAATTAACACAACTATTTATGTCAAGATAAAATACCTACTACTCCAATCAGCTCATTATAAGTGTATTAGTTATATCTTTCAATCTTAGGGGAAAAGAAATTGGTTAGAGAATTGTAATTGTGTTTATATCAATTAGAGTGTCTACTAGTTATTCATGATTTGTTGCTTTGAACACAAAATTGAGAAATATCCCAGAACTGTTTGCATGAATACTTTATTTCCAACATTAAGTATAGAAGAGCTAATTCATAGCTTATGAAATAATTATCTATGGAGACTTTGTAAGTAGATAGGTCTGCAAATAAGTAATTGGATATAAATATTCTTAATAACCCATCAAATATGCCTTGAAATGATAGTGATAAAAGCCTTAAAACATTATTGATGAGGATATTTGATGACCAATATAAAATGGTTAGAGTGGCCATTTGATATCATTAAAAAAAAAAAGCTGGGCCAGAACTTGCAGATATATTTTCAGTAGAAAGGCCATTAGTGTTTATGATTAAATTTCACCTTCAGAGAATCTTTTACTCTTTCATAGAATAGAATAAACATCTTTACACTATCCCCTCCTTTTGAGAACCAAGATCATCCATTAGCAATCAGTGATATTAAACACATTTTTTTTCCTTTTGGTCTCCTTTAGAACTCATAGATTGTAAATATTAGAGTCATAAAACCATACAGCAGTGCTTGGAGAAAGTGGTCAGAGTTACACTATTAAATGTCTAAATGAAATTACCCAAGTAGTTGCTAAATTAAAACACTAACAATGCTAGATGTCACCTAATTAATTCTGGTAAGCTCAATATGAGTTGATAAATGTTAGAAATTGCAAGTCTTAACTTTTCTCAAATTTTCTCATTATGAAAGGTATTACATGAGAATGTGTTGATCTTCTTTTCAATTAAACTGACAGAGATCAGCCAGTTAATAATATAAATCTGTGAAGAAATCAGACTTTCACTAAACGACACTGCGAAGTCAATCAAGAACAACTATTTTTGTAAAAGTAACTAATCTCCCAGAACTTCATTAATGCCAAGGTAAACATAAGGTAAATAAGAACTAATTTGCTTTAAGCAGTGTACTCTCAGGTTGTTTTTAACTACAAAATATCAAAACAAAAGAAATATTACATAAACTTATTAGACACCATAACAACATAGACCAAAAGTATTTGATGCCAAAATAGAAAAAAAAAATCAGTAGAGTCAACATTACTTCTTTCATGGAAAGAAAATTTTATCCAGAAAACAAACCAACAACAACAGAAATCAAACATAAACGGTATCTTTCTCAAAATATATTTTGTTTTCATACCATTTGTGTTTTTAAAGCATCCTCTTCTCTTACGTCCTTTTTTTTCTATGACAACACCATGAAGAGAAGTGGTTTTCAACCACATGAGAGATGAGGACAATAAAAGGTAGACAAGAAATCTGACTAGGACCACATTAGTGAGGTAGAACTGGAACTGAAACTGAGGAAGGAATTCCAGATCCCTCTCTCCCTACTTTTCACAATAATCCACAACTAAGAGGTAAAGAGAAAAATACTGAGAATCTTAGAAGAGTGCCTCATTAATCATAAGTAATAATCATAATATGCAAATACCCTTGGGATATTTTAATAAAAGATAACCTTGTGCTAAACTTGCCAAAGATTAGTGTTACATTTCTCTTTGTGTCTGAACTTTGAACTTCGAATACTAATATCCAGTTTTCTAAACTATTAAAATTTTAGGCGCTTACTCTAGTCACTATGCTTATTTTGGAGATAATATGAAAAAAATCAAAATAACAGGTAATAGAGGAAACTGAAGCACAGGCTGATAACAAAGCATCAAAGTTTTGAAGTGCTATCAGTTGAGTTCTTTGCACTTGAAGAGAGAAATACACAAAGGCACTATTCTGAAAAAAAATTCCATTTTTATTGAAAGAACATACAAATCTAGGAGTAAGGCTAATTTCATATATGTCTGTGTGTATATAATACCCATACACACACACACCCTTAGAGTCTCAATGATTTCTTCTTACTTAGATTAGATTTACTTAACCATAATATACCAATCATTTTGCATGAAGAAAATCAAGATGGACTGTATTTTATAAAAATGTACATTTCCATGATAATGTTGAGTTTACCAAAAGAAAATCCCTCATGAGAAGCTAGAATCACATATTATCGGATTAAATGATACATGAAATCAATCATACATGGCATCATGTCTATTTCATCTGAAAACATTATCAAAGCAATGTCATTTAAAATAAATACCTTCTCCACTCACCCAAAAATGGACATACATATGTAATATAATATATAATAATGTCATGTTCACTGCAGTAGAACTCCAGAGGGCAAAATGCAAAAGAATTGAGGAACTGGATTCATTGGCGAATTATTCTCCAGTGGAGTAAAAACTACCTCTTGCATCAAACTAAGGAAAGCACTGTAACTTTGCAATTTTATGACCCAAAGTTGCAGTTATCTTTCCTATTTCTTCAAGATGTTACCAGTGAGCCTTACAAGCAGAAGAATTATTGATCAGGGATCCACATCAATAAACGTAAGTACTAAAAATATTTCTTGTATTAAAGAATACAATTTCTTAGAGAAGAGAAACTGTTAGAAATAAATGGAACTGTTTTAAGACTGTATCTTATTAATATTTTTTGCTTCACTGTGGGGACTCCAGACTCCTTCAACTTGTAAGCAAAACCTAACAATATCAATAATAATAACAAAACAATTTGAATAACAAAACAATTTAAAATAATAAAATTGTTTTGCTATTTTAATTGCTTCTGGGGTGGTTGAATGTTAAATCTGATAGTGGAAGAAATCTGTTGGCTGGCAACAGTATACATCTACAAAACTTGGAATTTTTAAAAGCTTTACTTATGGGAGCTTTTCCATAATTTTAAGAATTTGTTTAGATTTTATTTTTCAGTTTCCAACTAGTTTCCTAAGCCCAAAGATTTCTCTGCTGGGGTCATACATAGCATTGCCTTAAGGCAAGGTCTTTTCTCATCCTGTCTGACAACCCAAGCCACCTCCACCCCATGGATTTTTTTTCTTTTCATTTTTTTTTTCTTTTTTTGGGAGGGGAAATTGAGAAAATAACATGAAAATTCCCAAAAAACATTTCTCTCAAGAAGTCAGAATTAAATTGCTAAGTGAAGATGCTCTGAACGAGTTCTCCAATTGTCCTTAATATAGACAGGTCTGTGACCTTAACAATAAGCAATGTTTTAAGGCATTTCTGCAACAACTATGTTACATACTTCATCAGGGTTACCCATCCTTACCTCTGACTTCTACCATTCCCCATTTCTGCCTCTCACCTTGGCCCAGCTTATGGTTTTTCTAACACCGTTAAACAGTTAAATAAATGTACCTTGAACATTTAAATAAATGCATGTTACTGGATTTAATAGTTCATGAATATGAATATTAAGAAGTTATGCATCATAGCAGACCCATTTGAAAATACATATATTCCAACCCGTGAAACAGGGATAAGTTATCATAGGAGAGGTCAAACACAGGTTATACTATTATCAATAAAATAGAGACATTCAGTCCTTACCTGTTTAACTGCATGATGCCAAATCTAAACAGCACGCAAAAGAAACAGTCCCCCAAATCGGAATCATCTGTCTTCCAAGCTGCTGTGACAGTTTTATGCCCCGGTGCTTTCTTCTTTGCTTACATATATTTGACTGGCTAGACTATTTGAAAGCAACAGTAGGGTTATTTTGCAACCCCTGTCCCCTCTTTCTCTTTTCGAGCCCCGGGTTAGCATCTCACACAGCTGGAAACATGCTTCTTCTCTTCGGAGGCTGAAGCTCCCCAGCGTTTCCTAGCCGGATGCCCATTAGAAGGAGGTCCCTGCTCTAAAGGGCTGATCACGTTCCTGACCTGGTGCAAAGTAGAACGTTCTCCGGTTCAACTCTTGGAGACTAGGAGAACAGCCATCAGAGACTTAAACTCTCTGCCACTGCTTGGCTGCAGAACCAGAGGTAACCGGCGGCCAAGAAGCACCACCCCCTCTCGGGTGGACGCGGGAGGAGAGCGCTCCCAGTCCTAGACCCTCCTACCTCCCACCCACCCACCTCCGGAAAAGGGCGACGGAGAAACAAAAGCCTAACTTGCAAGAGGGTAGTATAGAAGCTGAACGGCTCCTAGCCACCTTACAGACCAACCTCTGGCTCCAAGTTGATATCCAACTCTTTCTTTCCCCCACCCACCACCCTCCTGATGCCTGCCAGCTGGGGAAGGAAGAGAGGGTGTGACGGTCAGCAGTACTTTAACACGGAGCCTGAGAAGTCAGTTAGCTATTCGCAACCCAGCTGAGACGGATGAATACCGCGATGAGATTTTTATAAAGCAGGCATGCCGGAGAGCCGTCATTTCTGAGCCGTAGGTACAGCTCATTTAAAAAATAGTAAGTAAATGCAAATGCAGACGGGTGTTCATCAGGGATTCCAAATCTGGCCTCTCGCACAGAAAAGGGGTTTTGCTCAAGTTCGGCGGGGGAAGGCTGGACATAGAGCGTAAAGCAAGGATGAAGCCCCCTGGCGCGCCCCACGCTCCGGGGCTGCAAATGCCCACCCCGGGCGCACGGGCGCACGTTCGCTGCAGGGGCCGCGTGCGGAGCCTGCGCTGCGGGGCGCGGGCAGGGGGCACGGTCCCTCCCGGGGCGGGTCATTCCCACTCCCGGCGCCAAGCCCAGGGCCATCCGGTCAACCGGGGACCTTGTCCTCCGCGCTCCCTGCACCCAGGTAGCTTAGGCGTTGCCACGAGCTGCGGAGAAACCTCCAGGCAGGGTCGCCTGTTGATAGCCGTCTGCTTAACGCCTCCCAGGAGCACATCTCCCCTCCACAAACTTGAGTTTCAGGTTATAACAGAGAAAAACGCACTCACCTACGTACCGTTCGTCTGTGCCTTCCCGGAGTAGACTAGGTTAAGAAGGAAAGATCTGGCTGCCCCGAAAGTTGGGTTTTTTTTCCCACCCCCCACTTCCCTCCCTCCACTCCTGCGCAACGGCAGCAGTCCTCCAAAGGGGATGTTTGAATTGGTGAATTATGCTAAGCCTTCGTTTCTTCAGCTGAAGTCTCGGAGGCTGATGGCACTTGCCAGGCAGGACGACCAGACTGGGAAGGAGACCAGGTGGAAACTAGTGACGGGCGAGGGGCACCGAGGGGCGCGGACCGCGGGCAGCCCTGCTCTCTCGCTGGGAGCCCAGGGGAAAAGCCCTTGAAGCCCGAGACTGGGGGATGGGGTGACGTTGCAGCTGGAGTACTTTTCTTTCTGGAAGCGAAAAGGGCTTTTGAATTTAAAAAAGCATGACTTAGGTGGTCAGGTCAGCCACCGATGACGACAGAAATAGTTCTTTACGCGAATTTAAAAAAAAAAAAGGAAAGAAAGAAAAGCTTGAACTGTATAGGTTTTTCACTTCCATCCATCCCAATAACCAGAAATACAGAAACCAACAACTTGTTCTTATGGGGAGGGGTGGGGGAAGGTTCATAGAGAAAAACTCCAAACCTCAGTACTTAGAGATTACGGATACATTTGGGTTGGCATTTACTAAATACTGTGTCCTTGTCAATGTGTGAAGTAAAAGCTACGATTTAAATGTTTCTCAACATACCTATACTTAAAGGGGGAGTGATAATCATAACTGTCAGTTAAGCCCAGAAAAATATTCATAAAAGCCAAAAACACTGACGTATTAACATACTTATTAAAATTGAGTGCGGGGGTTGAACAAGTGTGAAGAGTGAGGCAATTAAATTTTTCATATAGTCTGTCCCTGAATTTCAATTATTAGTACCAAGATAATGAGCGCTTTCTTCTGATAGCTCTCTTCCTCTGAAATGGGCACTCCATGTCCAATTAACTGTTCACCAGCTCAATTCACAAAATCCAAAACATACTCCCAAATGTGATGCCTGAATTTAAGTACAACACCCAAAATAATGTGTCCATGTGTGATTTGGGATATTGTAAAAATAAAAAATAAAAAATAAATTAAAAAATGGTGCACTCAAAACTCACACACCTCCTCTTACCATACGGTGGCTTAGTGCCTAGTATCCTGCTAAACCCATAAAAATACACTTCACAAAAGTCCTCCCTCAGCCATGTAATTGCTTGCAATAAACAAATACTGACCTGAACAACCTTCTGAAGATCAGAGACAAGTGAACTTTCTCAGACCCTGCAATTGTCAGAAGCTCTCTTTTAAGCTCACTCTTAGATAAACATATAAAATTTGACCTTTCAAATGGCACAAGAATGTGTGCCAAGAAGCATTATTGGAAGGGGGGTTTAATATCTCCTATACCCTGAAATACAAATGAGGGCAGAAATAAATAAAGGATATAAAAGGTGATGGGGTAATTCATTACATGGGCTGTGTCTTAGGAGCACAATTGCAAATAACATTGATTAATAAACACGGCTGCATAGAGCTATGAGTTCTGAAAGTGACAAAAAAATGTAAGAAATGACACATTTTTAAACAAACAAGGCTTATTAGAAATAACACTAGCAATAAGTTTCTAAAACATATAAAGAGAGTAACTCACCAGAGGAAATTTCAGGAAGCGAGGTGACTGTGAGAAAAATACATCCAGGATTCAAACAGATATTCCATGATCTTCCAAATCAAGGTACAGTGATGAGCTGCAGGGTGGTGGAACTTTGAAATAATCAGCAGTTCCTGGTGGCATGTAACCAAGGAAAACCGGTTACATGGAGAACCACGAACCCCCAAAGAAGGGAAGCAAAATTAAAAGAGGTGCTTTTCATTTGGGGAGGGGCGAGGTGGGGGGGGGGCTTATTTGTGGCGATCCTTAGGCAGACAAAGTGAAAATTTATGGACGGTACAGCCCCATACAGTAGGGAAAAATAGAAGCTGGGTAACCCCAGAGACCAGGAGGTGGAGTACAGATAAATCTGCAAAGAGAAGTAAAAGGATGTGTTGAAGACAGCGAGATAAAGAGAGAACTAGTGAGCAAGGCTGTAGTCATCGTGATAGATAGAGCAGCGAGAGTGATTTAGGCTGCTGGGAAGGATCCAATGAGAATTCAAGAGGGCACCGCTTCGGAAATCCTGCTCTGATCTTCCCACTCTCAGTTCTTTGAGAGTTACCTGCGTTGGGAACATTATTACTAGGATTAATAGTATTCCATCAGTGCATTTCACTAGGATTTCCCTTGAACCCTCTCACTCGCAGCCACCGAGGGAGGCGTAGTAAGGAAGCCCAAAACAACCAACCACCCCCCAAATAAGCCACTATGGTCACTTTAGGATGACCAAATCATCCGCGATTTGCATTGGGGGCTGAAGATGCGGAGGCGGCGGGTCGCCAGGCGCTTTCGGGGGCGCTGCGCCGGGAGGCTTAGGCACGGGGCCGAAGCCGGGGGACCGTGGGCGGCGGCGGCGGCGGCGGCAGGAGTCCTTCCAGGTCCTGCTTCCTCGGCGAATCCTGCTGCCCGTGACTCAAGGCAACTGACTTCCGTCCGAAACCTCAGCTCCAAATGCCTCGCTGTAGAAGCTAGAGCTTTGGAGGTTCTGAGGACCGCCCCCGGGGGAGCAGGTGGCAGGCTGTGCGGCACCCTCTTCCCCTCCGTCCTGCACAGTTACCGAGGGAAAGTGGGCCAGAAACGGCTTGGCTGCCAAATGCTATCTTCCCATTTTCATAGCCCGATACCGCACAAACGATCGCCTGCTCGATCGGTAAGATTCGTTTGATTCCTTCTCCTCCTTCCTCTACGACCCCATCCTTTCTCCAAGCCCAAATCCCAGTCTCGCCTCCCTCTCTCTCTCTTTCTCTCACTCATTCAATTCAGGAACTTCCCTTTTCTCTTTGAACCCTACTTCCCCTAGGGACTTGCTTGTGTGCCTGAGGGGTTGCTTATTCTCTCTGCAGAAGATTCACATTTCGGCTGTGAAATGAACCCCTCCCCGCCAGCCCCGGCACCCTTCTTAGAGGGGCTCCCTTCCTCCCCAGGGGTTCGCTCTCGGCGCTAGGATCTGGGTAAAGAGCGCCGCGGGAGTCTTTTGCCCTCTGCTCTAGCTTCCTCTGGACCCTGAAGCTTGAGCATTATCTGAGCGCTCTCTCTCTCTTTTTCTTTTTCTTTTTCTTTTTTTTTTTTTTTTTTTTTTTAGAAATAGGAGGGAAAGGTAGAGTGGAAATTGATTTCTTGCAGAGAATGAGGCGCCGAGTGATAGAAGGAATAAACATTTGCCCTGGATAAAAATGTTCTTGGTAAGTAATCTTATTTTCTGCGGTTGAAAAGGAAACACATTGCGTCTCACTGCCCCATCCCCCACTCCATTCATTTATTTGCTCTCTGTATGTAAATCACGAGCTGGGTCAGTGGAAATTTTCTTTTCCTCCTTCCGAGGAGAGCAGTAACACGTAAGAGTGAATTTGAAGTAGGGGACTTTTAAGGAGGCAATATGAAGGCTCTAAGGTCCTAAATTTCCCACGTACAAAATCCAAACACAGAAAAAGCTGATTCCTGCTTGCTGGCCAAACGGGTGTTTAAGCATCTCCCTTATTTCTTCTCTTTCCTTTCTGAAAATAAAGAAGATAATTTGGGGTCGTAGTTCCATGCCTATGCTTTTCATATGCATTGATTATGTTCTAAAATAGAGTATAGTTTTTTCAGTTTCAGAAATGAGGATGTGTATTTTTCACATTTTTTTTTTGGCCCGGAAAGTTAAAGCCATAGAAATCTCTTACTAACATGTACACCCTTGTTCCAGCTTTCGCACCAGATACAAATTCATAGCGTCCAAAGTAGGTATCTGCATGTCGTGGTGATACCCATAAATTTATAAAGCCCCCTGGTGGTTGTGAGTCTATAGCACCCCCATTCTGGGAAGGGTAGGTGCAGGAGTGGGGAAAACCCGAAGTGCTCTTGACTGTGCTGACGTCATGTGTCACTAGCAGAATAACAAATCTTTCAAACTGTGTGAACTTGGTTTTTCAAGTGTAAAAGCTGACCTCTTGGGATGTGAACAACTACAGGAGACTTGCTGTAAGAGAAATCATTGCAATTTTGATTTATGGAATAGATTTTACTGGTGAAATATTCATATTAAATTTTTTCCTTCCTTGTCATTCCTTCCACTGTAAACCCCTGACCCACACATTTTAATGATAACGGATAAACCGATTGTCACAAAATGTATTCCTGAGCCAAACAGGATGGCCCTGACCTCTGAAATATCTGTTCTTAAAATCCCACTGATAAGGAAGTATTTCATTTCAGGCCATCAATTTTCTAGAAATCACTAGTATAAAATTCCAGAAGAGAGATAGCCAGATGGGATATTACAATTGCACGGCGAACTGTGCATGTGTGCAAATTAGTATCCAAATTGACAAAGGAAAAATATTTCAGTAAGGACATGTTTGTTTCACTTTTTTTTTTCTCTCCTCAGACTGAATTCCATTCCTAATGATGTTCCAGAGCAGAACTCTTTCTCCAGACATCTCAGTTTACCAAAAGGATGATTTCTGTGTATGTCTCTGTGTTTTAGAGAGACAGATGTTGCTGGGAGGATCTGAGGTCCACCCACATAAAGAGCATGACTATCTTGAATTACATTCATTACAAACAAAAGCCCTAATAGCTGTGATACAGCGATAGTGTGCTTGGGGGGAGGGTATAACTCAGTGGCAGAGCGTAGCTCAGTGGCAGAGCGTGTGCTTAGCATACACCAGGTCCTGGGTTCAGTCCCTCGTACCTCCATTAAAATACATGAGTAAATAAACAAACCTAATTACTTCACTCAAAAACAAACAAACAAGAAAAACCTTTTTTAAAAAAAAAGAGATGGTATGCTTGTCATACAAAAATTCCCACATGCTCCCTAAACCTACTTACCTAATTCGTTATTCAAATAAATAGAATTATTTGTTGAGGATCCAACTTGACTTAAATTAGAAAATGTGACGTTAGTCATATTTGTGAAAAAAAAATGTGAGGCTGCTGTTCTTTTAAATATTTGGAGAAAAACAGTACAGGATAAAAAAAATATTAATTTTGTGACTCATGGTTCCTTAAGTTTAAAATAGTTTACAGCACTTAAAGTTTATTAAACAACATAAGCATTTGAATACTACACTAAATCATATGATTACATGTGATCAAACCCCAAATAGAGCCATAGGCTTTATATCTTTTAGCTGGTTTTTACCTTACGTACAAATCAGTTTGCATTGAGATGTCCCTCAAAAGTTATACATTTTAATTTTATGTTGAGCTTGTATTTTCTTGGATAACATCTGTGCACATCTGCAGTTGGTATTTTAGCATATTTTGTATTATGGGTAATGTTTTTGTTTGCTACTCCGGCTCTTCCTTCTTTTTAAGTATACAGGTACCACCTAATAGATTTCTTACCTATTAATCTGCTAAGACTTCGAATCTGAAAGCAATGTTCAAGATACCAGAGAAAGAATTAGAGAAATTGTCAAGCAATTTGCTTGTGAAGAAAAATACGTTCAGATTATTTTAATCTTAAATCAAATTTATAACAAAAATGGGTTACAGTAAGATAAGTAAATTCAAACTGGTCCTTGCATAAAAAAAGGGTAATATATGATACACACATTTATGCATATATAAATGGCCTCATTAGAATATTTAAATTTATTCATCTTAGTCTCTTGGCTATGTGCTAATTTTGGTTTTAGAGCTTTCTCTTTAAAAGTGTTTAAAACTTCTTAAGTACCTAAGTGTGCCAGCATCTTCACAGCCTACCCCATGAGATCAATATGTGGCTAAACTGATCAACATATTCAAATCTCAAAAAAGTATGTTGGAACTTGAAGGGACTTTAAAGATGGTTTAGTCTAATTTCATCGTGATAAAGAAATTGAGAACAAGAGAGATTAAGTGATCAGTGTAGTCATACCATACTAGTAACCCAAGGGACTTTAAATGTGGCTTTCCTAAATTCTTAGCTGGTATTCATTCTAAATCAATTAAATTCTATTAGTACCTGCCAAAAAACAAGTAGTGGTTTTGAGACTGAGTCAGGTAATAAATGAAGGAGAGAGAAAGTATTGCAAAGATGAATAAACTGCAGTCTCCTCAGAGTTTATTTTGTTGATAATTAACTCTCTTCATTGTCGAACGTTTTTCTTTCCGGGCCTTGTTTTATCCTCCCCTCCCCCCTCCACCCCTGCCCTCCATGATCGGGGAACATTTCAAGAGGTAATTTTACTTTCTCAGGAAGGATTCTCAGTGTTCTTTTTGTATGTGTATCGGGTTGTTCCCTAAACTATTTTCAACCACACAATACAGACTTAAACTGTAGATAATTCCAATCACCTACAAGATCATACTCCATCTTGTCTCCTCTATGTTCTGTTTTTAAATTTTCTACCTGCATTTGAGGTCATTTAAAACAGCAGCGATAAGAAACTGAGTCAGTCAGCAAAGAATTCAAAAAAAAAGTAGCATATTATTTCCTCTCTAGTCATGTTATGATTTAACAGTAAACTCTTGCTTCATGGCCAGTCCGTTCCTCCAGTTATTGAACAACTCATCTTCTTTCATCAGGATGAAACTTGATTTCATCAAGAACAAAGTTGATTCTTCCAACTTGGTTATACAGGGAATGGGAAGGAACCAAGGTGTGGGGGACCAGACATAGCGCTGTTTTCCAGAAATAAACCAATAACTTAAAAACTTACAACATTACGTAGTTGTATTCATCTAGAATGTACTACTGAGCCTAATCTTACACATAATAGCACTCAATACAGACTGATTTGGTTTTTAAAAATATAGATATGGAGTAAGAGAGTGAATAAAAATCACTAAATTTGAAGATTATATGAAAAATATATGGTCTGAAGAAAAAGCATTAAGCACAAGATTAATTGCAGAAGCCAATGAAAATTAGA
This sequence comes from Camelus bactrianus, assembly GCF_048773025.1. Classification (NCBI taxonomy): domain Eukaryota; kingdom Metazoa; phylum Chordata; class Mammalia; order Artiodactyla; family Camelidae; genus Camelus; species Camelus bactrianus. The sequence continues at coordinate 7,730,095 of NC_133561.1, read as the reverse complement.
AAAGTATGAAAAGAAATGTGAGATCTAAAATGGGACCACAAGGGAATGACTGACAACAAGTGGGAGGATTTTTATTTTCATGAAAAGATTGATATGAAGCAATTTGATCTTTTTCTCCTTTTATTTTGTACAGTATTGCGATCAAGAAAAGAAACTGAACATTTACTTAATTAGGATGCATCATTAATTTTAGTGTCTCATGAACTCCTAAGGCCTCTAACCCCTTTAATGAAAATAAAAAGAAACTAAGCTACTTGATTGCCAATTCTCTTGGTATCTCTAAATCTCTCTAATGCTTGTACTTCCTATTCTGAAAAAATACATACCTTGTAGGAGGATGAAAAACAGTCCTTCTCATTGATCATGGAGTTTTGCCTCTGAGGAGAAAATGCGAATTTACAGACAAAAGCAATTTTAAAAGACCGTATAAAATGAATTCATTTTGTATTTATGGAAGGAGACCAAGCCTAAAAGTCAATTCAACAAATATTTATTGAGCATTTATTCAACAATCATTTATTGGTGGTATTATATATAAGCAGCAAGGTTCTAAATGTTATAAGGATATAAAAATAAGTAAGTTATAGTTTTTATGTCCTAGGAGGAGGATAAGGGGAGTCTAGTAATAAATATAAAGGTCTTTTTGACTCCATCCCACACTCTGCTCACATAATCAATCATCCTTTTAATAAAAGACAAAACAAATTGTCATCTAAAAGCCAAGGACTCCTTAGGATGATGCGCAGCATAAGATGACCAAAGTCATGGACCCCAAGCATCTTACAAATATTGACAGTATCACAACAGCAACAACACAAGAAAATAATACACCCAGAGTTGGATAATGGCTGGTGATCTAGCCTGGGCATGAGATCCTTTCAGCAATATGCTTCACTTATTTCCATTATTTAACAGCTTCTGGAAGCACGGAAGTTTGTTACTGCCTGCACTTGCTGGGAGAAGGAGTTTGCTTAGAGCTAAGAGTCAACAGTTTCTGGAGGATAGATGTTTTCTACAGTATAATTTTAAAGTGGCCATTAACAAGTCCTGTGTCCTGTTGTTCAATTAAAATTTAAATTTTGTGCTCATGCACCATTCAGTTGAGTCAGCAGGGTGGCTGTAGAGACCTGATACACTGTGATTCAGGGAACCAGACGCCTTCCATCTCATGACCCAGTATTCCACTAAGTCCTCAGATGTTCTCTATTCATTTGGCAAATGTGGGAAAGAGAAATTGTGGAGGATCACTTAGGAGATTTTATGGGCCAGATCTCGAAGTGGCTCACACCACTTCCATTCACACTCCATTGACCGGAACAGTTATTATGAGCACATCTAACTGCAAAGGAAGCTGTAAAATGAAGTCGATCTTTGTGTTGAGGAAGAGGAAGAGACCATGGGGGGCAATCTGCTGCACTGATATTCTCAAACCACAGCATTCTGATCCAGGACTAAACATCAGACCGCACGTTCAGTGCAGGGCACACTTCAGCTTTGCCTGTGGGAAGAAATTAGATGAAGGAGTTTAATGGGTGGGGCATTGCAAGGTAGTGGGGAATTCCAGTCCTTGCCAGTACCTAAAATGGCCTCTGTACCTGGCTGGTACTTAATAAATAGTTGTTAATGAATGAACACCTGTGACGTTGGGTGGTCCTATCAAATATCCCTATGCCCAAATTTGGCATCCAACTGTATATCCATACACAAAAAAGTAAATCTAAACATGGACCTATACTTTTCACAAAAATGAACTCCAAATAGATCATAGACTAAATATAAAATGCAAAACTATAATCCTCCTAAAAAATAACAAAGGGGAAATCTAGGTGACCCTGACTTTGGAAATGTTGTGTTAGATACAATACCAAAAGTACAATTCATGAAAGAAAAAAATTGGTAAGTTGGACTTCATTAAAATTAAAAAATTTTTGCCCTGCAAACGACAATGTTAAGAGAGTGAAACAACACACCACAGACTGGGAGAAAATATCTGTGCAAAACACACATCTCATAAAGGATTGGCATCCAAAAGAACTCTTAAAACTCAACAATAAAAAAAAAAATTAAAAATGGACAAAAGCTCTGAACAGAGATCTCACTAAAGATTTACAGACAGCAAATAAGCTTGGGAAAAGTAGCTCAACATCATGTGTTGCAAATTAGAAAAATGAAATGGCACTGCACACCTGTTAGAATGACTAAGCTCCAGAAAGCTAACAATAGCAAATTGTCAGGGGCTGTGGAGCAACAGGAACTCCCATTCATTGCTGCTGGGAATACAGTGGTACAACCATTTAGGAAGAAAGTTTGGCAGGTTCTTACAAAGCTAAGCACAGTATTATCATATGACTCATCGACTGCACTCCTTAATATTTACCCAGATGAGTTAAAAACCCCATGGAAATACCTGCAGCTTTATTCTTAATTGCCCTAAACTAGAAGCAACCAGATTGTGCCTCAAAAGGAAAATGATAACCTACCTGTGGTACATTCGTACAATACAATATCATTCAGTGATTAAAATAAGTATTCTACTAAGCCACAAAAAGACTTGGAGGAAACTTTTAAATTCAAATTTCTTAGTGAAAAAAGTCAATCTGAAAAGGCTATGTACTGTATGATTTGCACTGTGTTACATTTTGGAAAAAGTAAAACTACAGAGACGGTAAAGCAGTAAGTGATTGATCAATGCTTGGTTTTGAGGGTGGGGGTTGTGGGGGGAGGACGAGATAAATAAATGGAACACACGGGATGTCTGTCTCAAACCAGTGATCAATGCTTCCAGGACAAAAAAATAATTGATTTTCCTTTTATATCTCTGGTTGCTGCCTCTCAGTCATTTTTTTCTCCTTTATTCTCATCATCTCGAAATTTTAAATTTGAATTCCCTAAGATCGAGTCTTTGAACGTTTTCACATTTGTATCTACACTCCATCTCTTGGAGAACTCATTTATTTCCATGGCATCCAATATCATCTGTCTACTGACTTATTCCCAAATTTGTATTTTCAGGCTGATCTTTTCCCCTAGACTTTCCAGAGTCTGTACAAATTCCTATTTAACAATTTCACTTGGAAGTGTAATCATCATCATCCTAAGTGAACATGTCCAACATTCAGCTGCTGTACGCCAACCCCTTCTCAAACCTGTTTCACCTATATTCTTTCCCAAATCAGTTAATGAAAATCCATCTTTACAGATAGGGGGAAAAACAATTGAACATAGCTTTAACTTCTTTCTCTCAGACTCATACCCAAATAATCAACAAATCGTCTTGACCCCATGTACAAAACACATCCAGCCTTCGGCTACTTCTCAAACCCTTTTATTGCTAACATTACAACCCAAGCTACCATCATTTCTAACTTGGCTTATTGCAACAATATCTTCTTTGCTCTGCCTCCCCTGGTACCATGTCTTTCTATCCTAACACCAAGAATATCGTAATCCTGTTAAAATGAAAATCGATCATGTAATTCCTTTACTAAAAATGTTCAATGGCTTCCATTTATCTAGAATAAACACCAAAATCATTACCATGGATCCTAAGACCTTAGAAGACCCTAGAATATTTAATCTTTCTTTATTTCCTAGTCTATTACTACTATATCCTTGGTCACTCTTCTCCAGCCACCTTTTCGTCTTTGCAGACATTGCAAAGTCATGCTCCTTCCTTAGGCCATCATATTGAGAAGAATCCCCATTTTAATCTTGGCTGGTCCTAATCTCAGGCCTCCTTGGGTTCCAGAGCAGCTGCTCAGTATGAACTCCCTCTGGAAAAGCTGGATATTCTCTATGACACACATTGTTCATGAGAAACAAAGGTGATACTACTTCAGGCCCCTTTTTTCCCCAAAATGCTGCAGTGCAATCTTTGCTGCCTTGTGCACAGCTCCCAACAAAAGCTGTTCTCTTCCAAGACTCCAGGAGAAAAGTGAACCAGGAATTCGTCCCCTCTGAGATTTCTAATTGTCTCTATTCACACGCGTCCTCCATCTTGCTCTGCTCTTTGCTTCCTCTCCTTTTCAGCCATGGCCAAGGGGGCTTTTGTTAACTTCCCATAAGTAAAAAAAAAAACTGCCCTTATGTCTAATATTCTAAACATTACAGTAAAAATTCTCTGCTAAAGTAGAAAGATTCTACTGTGAATCCACTGAGATCTGGCTCTCAACGGGAAGTTTTTAAAATTCATTTTCTTTAATATTTAGCTCTTGCAAACAAAAAGCACTTTGCTTTCACACCATGTAGCCAGTTGAGACTGAAGAAATACATTCAGGACTTAAATTGGCGTTGTTTTTCCCTTAAGTGAGAAAAGAGGAAATAATTCCTGAGTTTAAAAAAGAAGGGTTTTTTTTGAGTTAAGGTATACTATACATATAAAATATACAAATACTACCCTATTGCATTAGACCAAAAATAGTAGACTTATGTGATGAGATTGAATCCTTCTCCACGCAAGAATGTGCTTTTATTTCAGTGCAAATATCCCTTTGTGGTCCTCTCTGTGATGCTCTAGGACACCATCTACCATGTCCTAGTAGGTGCTCAACATCTGACTCTGAACAATTTCCACCCTCAAAAGCCAGATGCCACCATTCCTGTTCTCATCGGAATATTGATTCTGCCAAGTATCTGCTTCTTTTCTTAATTATTTTAAATTCAAATCTCAAATTAGGCCTGAATTGTGAGACTTAGGCCACATGCCCATTCTACAAAAAAAAAAAAAAAGGCAAAAGAGGAAAGTAAGTTTGAGGTTGAAATTCTCCTTCAAAGAGTGTAGAGAACATGAAAGGAAGTTACAATACATTGAAAATATCTACCAATTTGTGTATTGCTTCTACAGTTAGAAGGTAATGACCTTCATAGTCATGAAGAGATGATTAAGGAAAAATAATGACTATCTAAAATTAAATTTTAGTTGACAAATTATTGTAAATTTCTTGTAGAATCATAGCTTATTTGTTGGTTTAAATGATCATGCAAATATATTTGAAAGAGGTTTGAAATGTAATCGTCTAATTTTTTCCCATGTAAATTTTATCTTTTCAACAGCTTTTCCTCAATTTCCAAACCAAATATTCAGTTCATAAAAATCTATGAACATTGTCCAGTACAATTATTCCTTTTTGATAACTTCTAATTGAGTTCTAGGAAAAGCTGTAATTGAAATAATATAAAGATTCATGCTTTTACCCACATTATTGCTTAATATATATTAATATATATAATTAAACATTTAAGAAATATTTGAGATTATTAATTATTGATATTATTAATTATTAGAAAAAACTTTCAGTCTGGGTTGTAAAAGGAAATAATTCTTGAAAATTATAAAGTAAGTGAAATAATTTTCCTAAATATTAAAAATATAAATATACATTAACAATATTCAAAATACTATGTTTAAAAAAATTTGTACATATGTGCTATAGAATCATTAGTTTATTTGCTATTCTCTCAGGAATCAATTGATATTCCTTAGAGGCAAGACACAAAATATTTTTAAGTAAATATTATTTATATAGACAACACTAGAGACCCTAAAGATTTCTTAAATATAATAATGCATACACTCATTTTTTCCAGATTTAGTTATGCTTTAGTTATATGACATAGAGGGAAAAGCAATATAATCAATTAAAAACTGAGAAAAGGCATTGTGTATAAAGGGCAGAATTAGGTTTTCAATTCAGTGTAAACCTGGCATTGAGTTAGCAGTCCTTAACATTCATACTAGAGTATTAAATAGCAGCGTGCCCATAGTAAAGGATAATATTAACAGGTAATCTTTGCAGCTTTTCTTATTTTTAATAAAAAATAGCTTGTTATAAAATAAGAATTAAATGTCCTAATGCATATATATGTTGAGAAGAAAAGGAATAACAAGACACACTATAACATTTATGTTTTGGCAATTCTAACAGCCAAATTGATCTAAACAAACAAACAAACTCTGTTTTCTCAAAGAAGTGTATATAGCTTATTCTTAACTTGACTGTGAAGCTGGCTTTCCCAAAAAGAAAAGCAAATTGTCAGGTTCTCAAATGCCAGTCCTGTTGGAAGAGTGCTCACTGGGAAAACTCACAGAGATGGGAGGTGTACTGAGCAGGTGGCTGGGTCCCTGATCACCTGGCATGCACCCTCGTCTAGCGGGGCCTGACGCCACACTCCAGGAGAGGGATGCTCATCCGTGGGCCACATGATCCTTTAAGCTGGTGACGGCTAAAGTGCCCCCTTGCTGTGGGACTGGGTTCAGAACACAATAGCAATAAAACAGGGCCAGAATCTTGGCTCCAGTCCTATCCTGCCAGTCCAGTATTTTTGGATGGAAAAGCACAAGCCTTTCACTGGCAGGATCAGAGGCCTCGGTCTGGGCACTAGACTGTGTCGGCTTTCTTCAGGGCTGTGTCTGAGCCAACTTCATTCCCAGGAGATCAGCTCCCTGGAGATCAGTTTTGGTCAAGTAAACACTAACTTTTCACGGAAATAATTAAAATGATAAAGTTCGAAGTAATTCTAATTACCGTAGTAATCTGTATTTTCAATACCATTTATAATCTTAATGGAAATGATGTCATAATATTTTCTATCTCTTTGCATTTCCTTCTCCACCATCCTAGAAATTTCCCATCTTTCCTATCCTATTAATATACAATCTTATATAAAATATCTGAGGTAGAATAAAGTTTAAATTCTTCACGAATCTCTTTTTCAAATAGACTTTAACCTTATTTGTTTTCTTCAGACTCAAACATTTGAATATGTAAATTATGTGACTTCACATCTGCCCTGGGGGCATGAAGATCCTATTACCATTTGTCTAAAGAAAAATGTATATTTCCCTCTGGATTTTAGATTGTTTGAAATCTATAAAAATCTCAACGTTATTAACGCTCTCAACTTTAAAAAAGCAAATTCTTACTCTAGTGGTAGATATTTATATATCATATATTTTTTCAATAACGTAGTATTTACATCTTTCAAGTATTATAACTAATACTTAAATGAATAAATCTCAACCTTTTGGTGCATAATGCTATATTATTTACAGTGCTGTACATATAGGGGAATGGGTATAACCACTAACGGGTTTGAGATTTCTTTTTGAAGTGATAAAAAGCTTTTAAAAATAGATAGTGGTGGTATTTGCACAACTCTGAGTACATTTATAACATCAAATTATATACTTTTGAAGAATTAATTTGATGGCATTTGAATTAAATAAGTTTAATAAACAGCTATATATGTATCTAAATGTTAGCATACAGAAAAGAAAAAGAACACCTGTCATGATTTTTTTTTCAGCCATGTAGGGTGGGGGGAGTTGGGGAGGAGAGGATTGGTGGTGTGAGGAATAAGAAGAAGGCTGGTGGAATTCAGCCCCTGCTCCACGTCCTCCAGGCACTTCCATGTTGAGTCAGTTACCTTGAACTTTGCATCTCAACTGTTTTAACTCCAAGTCCAGGACGGAGCTTTGCAGAGTGGAATTTCTTCCACCGCTCCCTAGCTATGGGATGTTGCACAAGTTTCTTGGATTTCTAAAGCTTCTGTTTCATCGTACGTAAAATGAAACAATATGACCCAGTTCAAGGCTGTTATGAGAAATAAAGGAGACGACATTCTTTATGGTCCAACAATAAATAGATAAAAGCACTGAGCCAGCTAGGATTTAAAATGATTCTTTCTGTAAATTAAATAATATATTTTTTGTGGTACAATCATCGCTAATTTTTATTAATACCGTAAATTCATGTTTTCATTTACTTAGTTTAAGGTTTATCTTTGCATAGCATCTTTTCTTTTTTACTTTTTTATTGAAGTATAGTTGATTTACAATGTTGTATTAATTTCTAGTGGACAGCATAGTGATTCATTTTTATATATATATATATTCCTTTTCATATTCTTTTCACTATAGGACATTATGAGGTATTGAATACAGTTCCTTGTGCTATACAATAGGACCCTGTTGTTTATTTTATATATAGTAGTTAGAATCTACAGATTCCAAACTCCCAGTTTATCCCTCCCCACCCCTTTCCCCCCAGTTACCGTAAATTTATTTTCTAACCTTTGCACAGAATCTTATTACTCAGCTTCCCAGTCTGGCCTTCATCTTCTGACCTCCTCTTTTATTTCTGCTTTCTCCAGCGGATTGTTTTTAAAAATATATGATTTTATGCCTTCTTAATTTGTGACCATTACATGACAAAAAGACACTCAAGACTTAAACTGCTGCCACACAAGGTATCAGGTTTCATCAGGACCGAACACAATTGAATAGCCCTCTCTTTTGGTAATCCTGTAATTCTGAGATATTCAATTTAAATATATAACGAATAAAATACAGAATGAGAATGAAAACTTAAGATGTACTTTTTTTCTGAAAGTTAATTAAGCTTGAATGTAGTCAACGTAGAGTATATGAGGAAATATCCTTTTCATTCTGTGTACCCAGCGCCTCGTAGACTGCCTCACGCATGACACGCCACAGAATAAATAACTTGTTGAATTAATGTGTTTGGCTCTTTTTGCATTGTTTTCTCTCTTCCTCTTTCTCATACTATGTAAATTTCAAAAAGTTTGATCTAATATTTTACTCTGCTTATTTTATGTAGGGCTATAGCAAGAGTGTCCTCTCATGCTTTAAAGTAGTCTTTGTATTAATTAACTCCTTACAGCAGCATATTTCACTGGCTGGTTGATTGATTGATTGATTGCAGGAAAATCTTTACGGAGTCACAGAACTGTTATATATATATTTAACTGCTATGTAGATTACTCATTTTAAAATGGCTTAGGAAACAACTGGCATATATTTACTAAGCCAGTTTCACAACTTTCTGTCCTACCCTCAATACTCAGGTAGAACAGAATGTTCATTTATTTATCATGTTTAGTATCTCAGACTCACAGTCATCTGTCCAACCTTTTAGTGCAAAAACGCATTTCTTAACAATGAAATGCACAATGGGAATATATGATTAAACATTTACAGGACTTGAAATGTTAAAAATAATACACAATAATAGGATTACAACAAGGGCAGTGACATCTTTCTGTAAGCGAGCAGGACCCTATGGGGACTTCCTGGGACAGACCCCACTCCCAGATCCTCTGCTGTAGCTCCTCTCTGAAGGACCCAGATAATAGGATCTCACCCAGATTCCGTGAGTTTTTCAGATGCTAAAAGCTGCCACCAACTGGCAGAAATTAACTACTTGATTATCATGAGCACGTAGCCCCCAGACCTTCCGGCACCTAAGAACTAATCACCATCAACCAATCAAAGAATTGTGCACAGCTGATCCCAGACCCTGGGACGCTCCTCCCTCAGTGGCCTTTAAAAAGGCTCAGCTTTAAAAAGAGTCAGCTCAAACTTCCGGGGCATTCAGGGATTTTGGGGCAGGAGTGACTGTTCTCTTTGCTTACCCTGGAATAAACATTTCTCTGCTCCAAACTCTGACATTTCAGTTTGTTTGGTCTCACTGTGTGTCAGACACATGAACTTGCGTTTGGGAAAATTTGGGGAAAGCCAGCCTAGGAGTCTGTGCCCGTGGCAGGAAGACGCTAGCCAGGGGCAGCCACTTCCCTGGATCCCAGCAGCTGCCGGAACTCACTTGGCCCTGGGGAGCTGGGTGGGACTGACTCTCCCGGACTGGCGTGGCCGCCAGAGCTTGAGGCTGTTTGAAGCCAGAATATCAGGAGCCACATCCACACTCGGCGTCGCCTGGAGGTGAGTGACTCCAGCTCGCATAGGCTGGGAATTCTCTCTACTCCATCTGGGCTCATCCCCACGGGGAAGTGAGTCACTCTGGGTTCATCGAGAGCCACTCTGTGTTTGTTCTCTTTTGAGAGCTGAACCCATCTGTTTGGAGGCCTCTGTCTAGGGGTGGAAGTGGAACTTTGAGATGACACCTTCTCTGATTTTTCTGTCTGTGCGATAGTAGCTTATCTGTTGTTTGTGTTTTTGTGTGCATGCTTTCGGGGCGAGCCACGCCAGCTTGTGCCCGGTGGGAAGGTTCTACCCACTCGGCCTGTACTCATTCCCTTCTGGGAAGTGAGCTATTCTGGGCTCGTTGGGAGCCACTCTGGGTCTGTTCTCTTTCAAGAGCTGGACCCATCTGTTTGGAAGCCTCTGCCTGGGAGCGGAAGTGGAATTTGGGGGCTACATCTCCTCTGATCTTTTGTTTGTGGGGCCATATTTGTTGTTGGTATGTGTGTGTCAGAAATTGCATTGGCCGGTTGAGATGTCTTTGAGTAGCGGAGCTTGTGTGTGATGACACCAGGTGTCCTTCCCTACTGTGTGGACTCCACCTTGGGTGGAGCCACTCCATTGGCATTTTGCCTTTCTGGCCTTGGTCACTCGTTCAGCTTCATCTTTGATTGGGTATTGATTGGGGTTCTCCCTTTTTGACTGATGGGGTGTTGCTTGGCAATCTCTTTTGGGGCTGTGACCTTGAGAGACCATTTTGAATTGTTTTCTTGGTATTTGATATTATCAGCCATAAATAATTAAGTGTGGATGATCAGAGCTCTGTTCCATCTGATAGACCCCCTATGGTACATTTTGTAAAACTGGGGGTACTTCAGCTATGCTCCCACAAATGAAAGAAAATATTTTTTTATTGTAACACTGTGCAAGCTCAGTACTCTCTGAGATCTGGAGAAATGGCCCATGATGGCTCTGCTATTGTATCAAGGTGGGCCTTTTGCCATTTGGTTTATATCTTGTGTGCGTGTGTGTGTGCGCACGCGCGCATTGGTACCTGAGTCCAAATCATCTCCTGGTTTTGCTGAAAGTGAGGCATGGGAATGTGAGGGAATGATACATACATTATTGTCTAATGGATAATTGGGAACTGAAAAAAAATCCCTGAAAATAGTCAAGATGGTTTTGTAAAAGCAGTTAGAAGAGGAATTTGCATTTCTCTTCCTGTGCTTTTGATGATCTACTTGGGCTCTCAAAAAAAAAAATTTTTTTTCATAAAACAAGTGGAACAACTGTGAGATCTCTGGTCCTATCTGTCTTTAGGGAAAAAATTAACTTGTAAATAAGCTCTATTTCACTGACTTAAAAGTAAGTGCTTACAAATTATATACTTTAATTATAAATAAGAAGATAGGACAAATTTCAGGCGCATGTGATCTAGAAAATATTCAATATTGAATTACTATCTGATGTTAAAGCTAGCTTAAGCTTGTTGGTATAATCAATACGGACAAGTCTTTTATTGTCTGTAATACCTAGGTTTACCGAAGGCCAGTAAGTTCATGTTCTTTCTGTTACAGAATCTGTCAGCAGAAAGAAAAAAAATTAACTTGGTATGATGAAATTCTTATAAGTGAATTAAATGCAAATGAGATAAGAGCTTTGGGGTAAACTCTAGAAATAATTGTGTTTTAAGAATGTGTACTTTAAAATGATCCTTCCAGATATTTGGGAACTTGAAAAATTTTAGAGTTGTGCTAAATTAAGTTGAATGATGGAAGTTTATTGAGTAGTTGAATAGTGAGGTCATTCCCAAATGAAATAAGACACTGAAACATTCACTAGAAATTAAGTGTTGAGGATTCTAATTTAAATATGTAATTGAAGCTAATAAAAATAATGGGGGAACACTTCAGTATACAGTGGGAAATTAGGATATATGTTTTGAGTGAAAAAGTATGAGGCTTGGAATTGCATTTTGTTTAGCGAAAAGAAAGTGATTTGGTCCTCTAGCTGATTGTTTCCAGATGGGGGAAAAAGAGGGACAAACTAATATGGATACAGAAAATTGTGGATGGTTTGTAAAAGGGGACCCCTAAATAAAGGTGTTCTGTGCATGGTTCGACTAAGATTAGATTAAACTTAATTAGGTAAATGGATTTTATTATTAAAAGTAGGCTGGCGCAAGGACGAGATTTGTTTCCTCTCTGTTAAAAGAACAACTTTACTTAGCATGCTTCTAATAACAGATTGTGTGAAAATTTTGATTATTTTTGGCCAATTTCCTATCAAGCTCTAACTAAAATTCTCTTGCCTTTAGCCAACTTTGAGATGCTTTGAAGGGTCCCTGATAAAAATATTAAGCTGACTAGGATTGGTTGGTTTGTTGAATTGCACGGGAAGCATTGTCGAGTAAGTGATGAGCCTCCTCAGATTCTGTGGTATGGATAAATTGTTGTTAATGTGGACATTCTAGAAATTGTATAGACAGTCTAGAAATTTCTGAGATTTGCATTATGTCCCGGTATAATGCTATCAGTCATAGTCCCGGTTATCTTGAGATGCTGTATGTCACAGCAACTTAATTAAGCTTCTTTGTCAAAAGTATTATAATCAGATCTTTTACCCTGCCTTTTGGAGTCTTTTGTCATTCACAGAGAGTTAAGCCAATGCTTTGCGAAACTGCTTCACGTTCAAGAAGATTTATAAAAGGGACTTTTTGCCGAGTACAGGTTTCTTTTTAAATCATACCGCTGAGCTGGGTACGATACTTTAAAAGTCTAATGAAAACTCTGATTATATAGAAGTGTTAGTAAAAAAGTCTAATTACACAGGATTAAGTGAGCTGATGAATATGGTTGTAAATTTTTTGGTTTTGTCTGAAATATTACTGGCTTTTGATCTACATTTCTTAGTTGAACTTTGTAATCTGTCAAATTGTTTTCCAAAGGGTTTGTACCATTTCATAGTCCCAGCAGCATAAATGTGTCTAAGCCTATATCCTTAGCCACACATGGTATTGTTAGTGTTTTTAATTTTAGCTCTTCTAATAATTATTTCATTGTGGATTATTTTTCATCTCCTAGATGAATAATAACAAACACTTTATCAAGAGTGAATTGGTTATTTGTCTATCTTGTTTTCTTGAGTGGCCTTTCAAATAATTTGTCCATTTGAAAATTCTTTTTTTCATCTTTGTTGTTTTCATTATTCAATTGTAATTTTTTTCAGAATTCTCAACGCAAAATTTTTGTCAGATACATACAGCTACACACATACACACATGTATACACATACATGATAGTTTTCAAAGAGGAACATTAATTTTGATAAAGTCAGATTTATCAGTTTTTTCTAATTCATGCTTTCTACATTCTATCTAAGAAGTTATATAATCAAATCACAAAAAATTTCCCTTATGTTGTCTTAGTTTTATAAATCAGCTCTTATATTTTGGTCTATGATCTATTTCCATTTAATTTTTTATATGGTGTAAGGTAAAAGTTAAAGTTCAATTTTTTCCATATGACTATCTAATTTCCATTTTTTGAAAGGATTACTCTTTGTTAACTGAGTGATAGTGGTACATTTATTGAAAATCAGTTGACCCTGTATGTGCGGCTCTATTTCTGAACTCTATTCTATTCCATTCCTCTGTATGTCTGTCCTTATGTTAATACAAAATTATCTTGATTTCTCTAGCTATATATTAATCTGTTATTAATTTTATCCCCAAATAGTCCATGGTTTTGATTCCACTTTAAATGGCATTAAAATTTTAAATAAATGTCCCATTGTTCACTGTTTGCATACAGATTTACAATTGATTTTTGTTCTTTGGTCCTGTATCTTGTAATCATTACTGAACTTTTATTTTTAAATTTTTTTTTGTAGAATTCTCAAGATTTTCTCTATGCACAGTCATGCCATTTCTGAACAGAGAGTGCTTTACTTCTTCTCTTGCTATCTGTGTACTTTTATTTATTTTTTCTTGTCATATTGCACTAGTTAGGACCTACAGTACTAAGTTACATAAAAATGGTAAATGCAGACATCCTTGATTTGTTGTCAGTTTGAGTCTCCTTTATTCTGTTTTGCATGGATTGATTTTCAGATATTAAACTGAACTTGCATTCCACAAATAAGCTTTCATAGATGGTTCATGATCAATTTTATGTTGGATGTAGATTGCTGAAAATATGTTGATATTTTTGCATATATGTTCACAAAGGATGTTAGTCTGTAGTTATCTCAGTATTAGGGTAATTCCATCTGGTCTGACTGCTTACTATTTAGTACTCTGTGTTCCACTAACAGGAAGTCCCTTGTGGCCCCCTGAACATCAGATAATGTTTCTAACTCTGTTCCTATCTTATGGTATTCTTTCTGCTGAAAGTCTCACCTATGTTCTCTTGGCTCACTTCTACATTCTTTAAGACTTCTAAATCCTTCCCAGGCTAGGTTATCCAATGACATGTGTTTTACTTGCCTTTAATCTATTTCTTGTGATATCCAGTTGACTGCTTGTATCCCTCTCTTCTTCACTAGGATTCGAGACCTTTAAGAGCATGAAGCAGGACCTACCCACTATTGTATAAGCAGCAGAACAAGAAGATGGTATTAGTTATAAATGAATAAGTGAGCAAATAAGGGGAGAGGCTATTTCTTGGGAAGGAAAGACACTTTAAGTTCATGTAAGTCAGAAAAATTACTAAGAACAGTTTTAATTATAAGGAATATCAAAATTTGTCTGGGAGACAAATATGGAAATCACATTAATATGGCTTTAGGCCATTAAATGATTCTAATATAAAATATTTCTGTACTTTACATAAGTGTAAAATGATACATTAAAGTTACTTGATCCATACATTTATGAAATGCTTGTTGGAACAAAAAGGTTTCTGTAGAGATTTCAGAGATTAAAATAATTTTCTGTTATTATAAACTATAGGTTTCCACATCTGTAAATTTTTCTGTGAACCTATTAAGAAGCACAACATTTTAAAAGATAGACTTATGACTTATTATTGCTTTTACTCTACTTTTTTGACTCCTTTTGAAATCATAATAATTCTATTTTTAAAATCTATTGGTAGTGTCATTATTCAAAAACTGAGTTGAAGATTCAGATTTATTTCTATACCTCATATAATGTTATCTGAGGATATTGACCTTTACCTAAGGATATTGATCTTTGTATTTTGGTCAGGGTATATACATATGTATAACATTATATAACACAATATAGATCACAAATTTTTTTCTGTTATTGACATTAATATATTTGCCATTTATCTTCTTTAAACTATAGGAAGCTTAACTCCAAAATACTTTAAAAATATTTTTCTTTCTTCCCCACAGTGTCTCTCAATTTTTTCATTATTTTTTTGCATGTTTCATAAAATATATTCTGATGCTTATGCATGTAACACAATGTGATTTACTGATTGCCAACCCCAGGGTCTTCTGTCAGTCTTGATTCTGCTCAATTTAACAGTGGCCTTGCACACAGTCAACCACAATGTTCTTATCCCTTGACTTTATGGGCTAGCCGTGAATTCTCATCTTGCATCTTATCTTTCCCATCATCCTTTCTCCCTGTGTAGCAAAGACACTTCCTAAGATTCCTAATATGCCACTTAGAGTTTACAATTAAGGGCAAGGGTCGGTTGAAGCACCATGGGGGCTTCTCAGTTGCTGCTGTGTCTCCTGAACTCACAATCCATACAGGGCTTAATAGTCACAGGTGCCCACGGAACATTACACAGAGAAAGAATGCGTCATCTGACCATAATGTGTTTCTTCATAAATACTCCATGTTCAGGGCTCTGGATTTTTGTTCCTGAAGCAGACAGTGGTTTCTACTTCAGGATAGTGTTTATATTCTAAGAAAAAAACACTAGACTTTCCTTCAGTTGGCAAAGCTTTTAGAATTAATACATGCCTGATATTAACCAATTTAATAGAATTAGTACCTTGATCCCATATAGGACAAAACAATGCATTATTCTATACTTAGCATGAGTGTTACCAAAAAAAGATGCACTCAGAGAGAATCAAAGCATGCTAGACCAGAAAAATGTCAGTTATTAAATGTTACATATTTCCTTTTTAAAATAAATTATATATATATGTATGTGTGTGTGTATATATTATATATATGTATATATATATAAAATCCTATTTGCAAGTTGGCCTTTCAACTGAAATATGCTATGCATATGAGTAGTTTAATTTATTCATCCAATTTCTTGGGATTTGCCTAGACAATTTAACTCTATTCAGTGATTCAAATGTTACAATGGATATAATATTTTAAGCAATTAGTTAAACTCCTTGAGATATTTGGATTTACCAAGGTTGCAAAGTCATTAAAGAATGAAATAGGATGATATTGAAATTTCCTCATGTCTGTTTGCTAACCTCTCTTATCAATTCAATCAGCAATCTTAAGGCATTGAGTTTATTGACCTCTCTAGCAGAGCTTATTCTTAAAATTTATATTTGAAGAACTTAATATGTAAGAATTATGTTGAGAGCACAGAATTTATGAAGCAGAAAGACAGTATAGACATCAGAAGAATCAGGTTTGAAAAATAGCTCTTCCATAGCTCAGTTGCGTGACCTGGTCACAAACATGTAACTGTGTGCTGTATTGAGAGATGAACAGTGTGTGTGTGTGTGTGTGTATAAAAGGAATCTTTGTAAAGATGATGATTAATTGGGCCAGTTCTTTGGAGTATCATAATAGAAAAAATGCCTATGGATTTCTCCACAACAACCAGACCTAGACTGGACATATTTTTCAGGTCATAATGAAGGTAGGAAAGATCTCTAAGGATTCTCCTAAAAACAAACAAACATGATCTGTGCCCTGCAGGGGGTGGGGAGGGTTGGTGTCAGAGTGAGGCCTTCATGATCAAGGGATAAGGCTTTAGTGGCTGGAAACAAAGGCAGGAGCTGGTGGAGGAGGATGCCAAGATACTTGGAACTCCAGGCTTGAGGAGTGGGGAAGGAAGATGGTGGCAGGGAGTCAGAGCAGCAGAGGGCCAGCGTGCAGGCAAGCCTTCTAGAGCTGCGGGAATCCAAAGGGGCTGATTTTCCTCAAGACATGGAACACTGCTGTGAGATTTTAAAGCTTGGGGACACCAGTGTGGATAATCTGAGCCTGAAACTCCCAATGACCTGCGGTTGGGAGCCCATTCTGGCTGCTAGACATAGCGGAAGCAAACCCTTTCTGGAGGCTAGAGTCACATGTGTTCCCACAGAGTAAGCTTGCTATGTAGAAGAATTCTTGCCCACATGCACCAGTAGACATCTATAAAAATATTTAGAATCACACTCTTTGTAACAGAAAACCCTTTTTTAAAAAGCCTTTTGCCAGGATAATTGAAAAAGAAACAGTGGCAAATAATACAGCAGTAAAAATTAATGGGTTCCATCCACATTTAGAAACATGGCTAAATCTTACCAACCTAATACTACAAGTGGCAAAGGACTTCTTTCTGCAAGGGCAGACTAGCTGTTTCAGACCAATGCTCCCACTTAGAACAGCTAGAAAAGCTGTAATGATCTGCCTGAGGACACTGAGAGCTAACAAGCAGTGAAAAGTACGGGGACAACATCCACTAAAGTGAAAAGCAAGAGAGAAATGTCTAGCACTTGAGGCTTCCTTTTCTACAAGATCATCTGCCAGTTCTGGACTAGGAGGTGGAAAAATGGGAAACTATCCAGAGATTTTATATCCTTTAAATTCTTAGGGGGAAAACATGGAGTCTAGAGTCTGCCAAAAAAAGAGGGAGAGAGAGAGACGAGGGGAGAAAGACAGAAAGAGAGAGAGACAGACATAAAGAAACACAGAGAGACGGGTAAAATTCCTGAACCAGAATAGATGGCCACTCACAACACAGGAACATACGCCAACTTAGAAATAAATGCCTACTTGAAAGTATCCCTCAAACAAAAACTAAGTGAATGTTTGACCTGCAGAGACACCTGGAGTGTCTTCTCTAAGCAGAAGGAAAATGACAACAGATGGAATCTTGGAGATGCAGATAGAAATGAAAAGGAATGGAAAATAAAAACTTGCAGGTGATTCTAAATAAATCAGTGTATGAAACAGTGTGTGTGATGTCTTATTCTGAACATACGTGTATAATAAAAACAAGAGCATATAAACTATGAGGGAACAAGCAGTTAACATATTCTAAGGTAATCTGTATTGACAAAGTAAAAGTAAAAATGTCAATTTTTTGTAAGTCAAGTATGTACATTATAATTTCTAGGATAACCACCAAGGAGAGCGTGATGGGTGACAGCCGTCATAACTATTTCTACAGAGCAGAAAATACACAAATCATCTAAAGAAAGCAGTCTCAAATATAAGCTGCTTACAGGGAGATAGCTGAAATACACCTTCAGAAAGTTTCAAAAGGTTTGAAAATAAAATAATGAAAAAAAGATGTACCACACAGGACATGAGCCAAAGGAAAGTGACATAACTATGTTAATATCTACCACATTAGAATTTAAATCAATACAAAAAAATTAAGGAATTAAGTGATAATTTATAGATGTAAATTAATTTACCAATAGTATATAAGAATTATAAATTTGTATGCTCTACACAATGAATGAAATGACAAGGGGTTGTTAAAATTATACCAAAAAGAATGGGTAACAGACAAGAGATCAAAAAATGGGGTTTCCAAAATATCAAATATGAAGAAAGAGTTATAATGCTTATAAATTTAAAAGGGCATCATTTAAGGCATTGATTCAAATGGTATATTGTTATAATAATTAAAACAAGCCTTTAGTCATATGGTACCTTACAAAATGCCTATTCATGAAAATACAGAAAAAGATATATCTCTTGAGAACATTATTTATATTGATAATTATCATTATATGTAATAAACTGTACATTTTCAAAATCTATGAGTACATTATCCATAAAGAATTTAGAAAACATTACCTACGGAGAATTATCTCTCATCTATCCAGATCTATTATATTTGGTTATCTCTTTAGTAGCTAGCATAATGTCAAATATGGTTCAGTATAACATTTTATTTTGGATTTAAAAAATCTTCTAAAGAGCAGATGAGCTCTAGTCAAAGCTGACAAAATGTCGACTTTGCAACTTAAAATTATTTTAGCATTTTATTCTTAAATTATTTAAAACACAATATAGAAAAAAATGTTAAAATATGAATTATTAAAATAATTCTACCATAAAAACATTTTAATTTTTGCATTTTTATCTTTGCATTTTCTCAAAATACATTACACTATATATCATCATGATACCATCTGATATACTGCTTTGTCTCCATGATATTAAAAATATTTAATATTTTGGTATATTATAATCATCATTTGAACAAGCAAATATTTTATTAATTTGGCATATAGTAACTAACAAGTTATAGTTAATAACATATAGTTGCTAACAAGTTATTATTGTATAACTTTCCTTTCATAAGTAAACTGAAACTTGGTCAAACAATGAGCACCTGTTAATTATTTAATGCACAGAATGGGAGAAAAATGTCCAGAGATAGGAAAGAAAGAAAACTCATGGTTACTGTACTGCCATTGAAGAATCTGAAATTGATTCAGCGAGCTAGAACGCTACAACTTAAAGAAAGGACAACTTTTCAATTTTGTCAAAGTTCAAGAAGTTCATGACCATTTCTGCTATTTACTTCTTATTAAAATTTTTAATCTTGCCAGTAATAAACATTTTAATTCTGTTTAGCATGTTTCTTGGAATACTTATGTTTTGACACTGTGGATGTTTTTTGACCCTTCATCTTGTCTTCACCTATTAGTAATTTAAAACATGTGACAAACCTAAGATGTTTCAGGATTTTCTGCTACATATGAGTTCCTGAACACCCTCCAGTGTAAAAATCATTCATTACAAGAAATAGGACTGTGAGAATAATAGAGTTGGTGCCAATAACTTAAAACCCAGTACCCTGTGATTAGGGCCTTAATAAAGGCAGTTAACAATCCTGATACAAATATTAGTCAAATTAAATCTCTACTGGAATTTACACCTGGAATGACATTCTTTTGTAGCTTTACATATGAGACTTGTGTTTCCCTGTATGGGAAAAAAAAGTTTAATCAAAGTTAATAAACAAAATCCAGCCGAAGCAATTTTTATGAATCATTATTTCAAAATAAAGGGCAACATGCCCTTAAGCATCTCTTCTGCACATGAACATTCCCAGGAGACTTCAGGGAGTTTAGCAGTTCAAACCCATCAACTAGCTACTTCTTACACAAAAGGAAAGGGCTTCTGTGGGATTTTCCATATTTTTAAGGATTGCTTCAAAACATTAGCTGGGAAAAGACTGCATATAAATGAGCATGTGCTCACTGATATCACCCTCTTATTTACACAATGTATGGAAGCCAATTCATATGATAAAAAAAAGTTATAGAACAGAATGCCAATCAACTTTTCCTTTCCTGTAGTAAAGCTTTATCAAAATTTTTTTTCTTTTTTATATACTTTTACAAAGCTCCTTGTATTTGGGCATTTTGAGCTAATAAACCCTTTATATTAAGTGACTTAAGCCTCTTTCCAACATATTTTCATTTTAAAAATCATCAGAATTAATGTTTGCTCATATTGTTTCGTATGCCTACTTTCATCATTCACTTTTTAAACCCAATGGTGAATAAGAAACTTACAATTAATTAATGCCTTCGCTTCACTTGTGTAGAGCTGCATACGTGGGTATTCCAACTCATATTCCACTGTTTGCCATCATGGAGAAGAAAGAAATACATCAATTTTGACATGTAGATTTGATTTCCCCTTGAATGACTATACAAAATGGTTTCCTTGTATATTTGTGTAGCAAACTATATACTTTATTAAAAATATATTATGTGAGCACCACAGGGCCTAATTCCATCATTCTAGTAAATCAGCATGCCTTGTCTATTTTAAATCAGTAACAGATCTTTTATAATTTTAAAAATTATGTTAATAATGTTCTAATATTTAAGATGCAATGCTATTTTTAAATGAAGTAGATAATAGTAGTAACACGCATAGTACCTGCTCTAAGTACGTACATAATCACATAGTTTACTGCATATTTTGAGGGAGTTGTTAGTTTTCAGAATATAAAATGATTCTGACTCTGAACTAATCACAAAGATGGCTTCCTGTCTCTATGGGTTTTTGAATTCCTAGCTCTTCACTTTGCTATTTTTTACCTCATTCAGACCCTTTTCCATTGTACTATAAATGGAATAAGACAGAATTCAGACAGATGATACTTGGAAACCAATGGCTTTATTTAACCAGAATAACAGGACCCTTAATAATACAGTAATGTTGAGAGAATTCAAACCCATTTCAGACGGCTGTATAATCAAGTTTCTATGAACAAAGCTCAGAATTAAAGGAACTATTATATGAAAAAAAATCACTTCCAGCATGTATTTATCCCATCATCTCTAATTTTGAGAATTGAATTTTAATATTAGGACTGTTAGTTGCTAGTGTTCAAAACATCTATTGAAAAACTTAAACTGTAACTGTAAATGTGCCAAAACAGTGTTCCACGAGAGCGAATGCTTCAATGTATTCAATAATCATGTATTGAGTTTCTATTCTGTGCCAGTGATGTGAGGAGGAAAAAAAAGAATAAAGACGCATACTGAAGAAATCCTGACATTTGAAGGGTTAAGGAAGAGATGCTTAGAAAAGGGCTGAGAAAGAGATACTGAAAAAGAGAAAGCAGTGTCTCAGAAACCAAAGAAAGGCAGGATGAAAAGGAGGATTGTCAAGAATATCCAGTATCACGTAAATGTCAACTAAATAGGGGCTGAAAAGTCTCTATCCATTTCACCTGTCCCCAGCAAGCAACGGTAGGAATGGCCTTCCCTGGAGGAAGTAATTGCATGTAAGTTTAGATGTCAAGTGGCTATTGTGTTAAAAGTAAATGTGTAAAGTGAACGCATGTAAAAACTGATGAAATCTGAATAAGGCCTGTTGTCTAGTTAAGTGTTGCACCAATATGAATTTTCTGGTTCTGTAAGGAAGTACTTTTGGGAGAAACTGTGTGAAGAGGATACAGGAATCTGTGTCGTATTTTTGCCATTTGCTGTGAATATATCATTATATCAAAGTAGAAAAAAAAAAGCCTAACCCAAGAAAATTTGAACCCAATACTATTCTCAGTGGAAAGAAAAAATATAATGGTAAACAAGCTTGAATTCTATTTGATAGCTTGCTTTTCATAGTACTTGGGGTGTGGGAATTTGGGCAGTACTCTAGGATTGAGCAAATGAGTAAGTATATTGATGTTAGGAGTCAGGGATCTCACTATACAAGAGAGTAAAAAAGATGGAATAAGAAAAGGCAAGAAAAGATGCTGTGGTGTTAGCTTATAATCAGATATAGCGGTATAAATTCAAGATTTCAACATACATCAACATTATAGCAATATGTGTTTATACATCACTCAATGTATAGTTCACTCATGTGGTTAATGTATTGTGTGTTGTGGGGGAAAAGGATAAAAATACGGAGTGAGGTAGGGCATTGGAGATTTCTGAATTTATGATTTTGTAAAGGACTTGATATGCTCATTACTACTGGGGCATCATTGTTTCAAGTTTCTTTCAGTGGGAAGAGCCAGGAACAAAATAGGCAATTTTGTCCTATTCAACCCAATTAGAAAAAGAGAGTGTGTGATCATGCAAAAGTTAGTCAAAAATGTGCAGGGGTGGGTGTGTGTATGTTAGAGAAAGAGGCTGAATGAGCACTAAAGTAAATGTTGGCCAAATGTTAACAACTGGTAAATCTAAGTGAAGGATGCATGAATGTTTTTTGTAATACTTTTGCTGCTCTTCTCTGCGTTTGAAATGATCATAAAATAAAGAAACACCAAATCTAAGATACACAAGTAGACATGATAAGTATGCCATAATAATTAAAAATTACTTTTGAAGGAAAGAAGACAAACAAAATGATAATTACATGAATAGAGAGAACCATTTAAAAAATAGTAATAAATAACATTCAGTAATTTTTTGAATGTTTACCATTCGTCATGCATTTTCTAAATACATTGTATGTATTTGTTCATTTAACCCACACCAGGTCCTGAAAGGTAGGCTGTTTTCCCAGTTTATGGAGGAGGAAGAGGAAGAACTCTTAATTAGCCTAGACAAAGCAACACAGGTGGTTGTCGGGAAACTGATTCAAGCAGAGGCAGCCCAGTTCCAGAGTCAGTGAGATCCACCTTCACAGCTGGTGAAGGAAACATTTTCACATAGTGATGAGAAGAGCCCAGTATATAACAAGACATTGAAGCCACAAAGAACAGCCCCTGCCATGGGGGAGACTGGGAAGGCTGGCCTCAAGTAGAATTAGAGATGCTTCTCCCATGGTGTCTGGGATGTACCAAGGCCATTGGCTAAAGTGAGTAAGACAATAATTGAGATAATTCCTGTAAAATCTATTTATAAGTTTAAATGGAATCATAATATATATCAACTTGAGAAGTCATTATTAGTGATGACTAGAAATGTTAGCTTACTTAATAGGCATGGACCAAAACTGGAGATCCTTCTATGAATAGCTGGTGGTTTCTCATGTTTACTATAATATTATCTTGAGCTGAAATGTAACACCCAGCAAAAAATTATCTGACTGGAAGCATGATATTAGTGTAAAGAAAATACTTCATTTCATTGTTTTCAAATTGATAGTAGAAATAGTTTGGTACAAGTAGAATAACACAAATAAATACCTGGGTAATCCAGTTCAATTAGTTATGCATATTTTGGATAATTGCTGAGAAGCAATGTTATCAGATTTTTAAAAAATTATTATGTGATCATAATGATGTATCCATACTATATACTTATGAGATAATCAGATATTTCTTATATTAAAATATGTGTATATATATTTTTTAATTTAATAAGAAATCATATCTATATTTCACTTTATATATCTTTACTGGCATTTCTATCCCCATAGGTATGAAAAATATAGAATATAGTGGATATAGTCTGGCAATTATTCACAGTGACATCTGGGGTATGGTTTTTTGGTTTTGCTTCATTTTCTCTTATGTGTATATATTTAAATATGTGTGATAGTACATATTCTCTATCATTAACAAAGCTCAGTGAACAAAGTCAAATTCTTTTTGCCAAGCACTGATTTCCGCATTTACTAACACTGTGACATACTTTTGATTATTATCCTGGTTTCATATTCTCTGTTTTTCTGCACATTTCTAAGCCAGGTTCAGGGAAACACTTTTCTGGTTTTTTAAGTCACTGTGTAGCAATACTATCATGACACCTGTCTGCTTGCATCCTTCTAATCATCCTACTTTACCTGCAGAGTGTTCCATGCAGTCCTTAAACATGCTCTTGGTGATACTTCTGATCTATGCTTTTTCTTCACAGCACACTGCCTTACATCCAGTCAGCACTAGTACTCATTTTGTTTGCTCCCTCTGTGTTTTGTATAAACTCTCAAGTAGAAACACATACATCACTCATATGGTGCTATGGTAACTGCGAATAACATCCTTCCCTGTACTGTGTGATATGAGAGGCTCTAAAAGTTTTACCAAAAATGTGGATCCTGGTATTTTTCTGTAATTTTCTATGGTACCTGGAAATAAGTGGAAATTTCTTTTAAAAACATTAAATATTCATTTTAATTATATCCTATAAGTTTTCCTACAAGAATGGATACATGGAACGATTCGGGAAAAATACAGTTTTGTGAAACAGTTTGGTCCTGTCTTATTCAAATCTACAGCAAGACCAAGAACCAACAGAGATACGGCGTGTGGGTTAGAAATTAGGTAAGGGGTGTCTTGAGGGGAGCTTTAGTGTGAAACCTTGGCAGGTAGTCAGGGCTGCGTAAACCATTGTGTAAATGGTAGGTCGCCAGGAGGACGCAGTGTGTATTCACCTGGCTTGAGAGGACAGAAGATTGAAAGACAGAAATTCTCAGAGACAAAACTTGTCTTTGAGAGCTTAGGACAACTCTCCACAGTTTGCAAGTCATTCAGATGTGAATTTCGTTCATTGTTTCCCATTACAAATTATCAAACTGCAAGTCCAAATTCAACCCATTCTCAACTGCTGAGCGCTTGTTTTTGAACAGAACTGATCGGAGAGTTTGTGGATTCCTGAACCCTTTTGTTACAGAGTTGTGTGGAATGTATTATAGAGTTGTGGACTCCTAAACTCTTTAGCCTCCTTTCCCATCTAAGTTATCAGAGATGGCTCCCTCATAGCATTGTGATGGAACGTACATTAAGTTTGTATTATTTTTAGTAAATACATAGCTTCCTGTCACTTCAGGAATAGATTTAAGTTTTTACTTTTGTGTTTGGTGTTTAAATCCCTCCTACAAAGAAGAAAAAGGAAGGAAGGAAGGGAAAAAGTAAGAAAGAGAAAGAAGAAAAAAAATCAGGGTGTATCACCTACATATATTTATAAGTAAAACACATGTACACATTTTGTAATAAAACACAGTATTTGTAGCTCAGTTTCAACACATGTATTTTAAGTGGCATCTTTCAGATCTGTAATGTAACTGTCATGTGTTAGTGGCTATTAAACTCGGACCATAGACTGTTTTCAGCCCAGTTGCAGCAGCAATCACTAGTCTCTCACCACCCAATTGCTGGCTTTCTGAAGCATTTCTGAAGCATTTGAATTCGCAGATTCCTTCCCATCCACCCCTTTTTTTGCCACTGACTTTGTTTGCACTGTCGGAAGGCAGAGTTATTGGCTTTTAGACTTTGGTTTCTATGCTCTGAGGTGTGACAGATTCATGCCACTGTTTAGAGGAACAAACAGCCCCAGGGCGCTGAATGTGGTGAGAGTATGTGAATGTGTTAGTGGAGGTTTTCTGGAAATTTGCCCTCTTCCAAGCACAGGAGAACCTCTTGCTTCTCCATACTTTCTTCAAGTCATTTAAATACAGAACTGTAGGGATTCTTGGTGTTATTTTGGGAAAAAAAAAAAAAAAAAGACAGAAGAAAGACATGAAAGAAAACAACAGCCCCTTTTTCCTCCGCTGTCTGAGGTAAGATGAATGTTTGAATAGATGAACATGTACAGGGATTTGATTCCAGCTAGAGTTGCAAACATGCATCCTAAAAGTATGGGCTAATCAGTCAAAATTTAGTGACTTTTCTGCGTTCCCATTTTACCTTTGATAACCTGCATGGCTCTCTGCCTAAGGGCCATTCCAAAACACTGACCTGGCAATTTTGGTCACTTAGAGTTTGAAATCCATGGAAACAGTGAGGATGTTGGTCACTTGATAGTTTGAAATCCATGGAAATAATGAGGGTTTGAAGTGATGTTTAATAAAATTGTGCAAATTGTGAGCCATATAAGCTAGCTCACATGCTGTTTCTAAGTGGTTAGTTTTTCATTCCCCTGGGAAAAAAATAAGGGAAAATAACCCAATTTGATTTCCTTTACTCTTAAATTGTAGGGTTATTTTGATGCTTAAGAAATTGGAGGGTAAATAAATGGATTATTGCAAATGTCATAGCAGTACTTCTGTGCCTGGTATGGGCTTAAATTTCTACAGTAATATATGGTTGATAATAGCACACAACAAGGGAGATCACAGGAAATTGAACATAGAAGTGAGTTTAGATTAATATAAGTAGGTCTTTATTAGAGTAAAATGCAAACGATCAGATTGTATTTTAAACGACAGAGAGATGGGAAAGGACGACGACTGAGAACTGTGCAACAGAAAAGAACAAAACATGCAAAAGTAAGGGACCAGGGGAGATGCACTCCGCACTTCCGGGAAGCCTTGCGCTCTGCGCTGACGCGGGACACACGCGGGGATGGCAGAGGCTGCAAGAGGCTGCTTGTGTGTCACTCGGAGCTTCCACAGGGATGGATGGAGACCTCAGGGACTCTCTCTCTCTCTGTTATTGTAGGTGAATCACAAACGGATTATTACACCTCCCTCTAAACGTGTTTTACATAATTATAAAAAAAAAAAAAAAAACCTTAATACAAGTCCTGGGGTTGTCACACTAGTTTGAACTGCTGGTGGCATGGCTACATCCCACTCTCCCTTCTCCACCAGGTCATTTT
The DNA here is from genome assembly GCF_048773025.1 of Camelus bactrianus. Classification (NCBI taxonomy): domain Eukaryota; kingdom Metazoa; phylum Chordata; class Mammalia; order Artiodactyla; family Camelidae; genus Camelus; species Camelus bactrianus. The sequence continues at coordinate 7,703,238 of NC_133561.1, read as the reverse complement.
TGAATCTGATTCTTTCTGTTAACTGGGATTAGCTATGACAGAGATAAATAAAACTGTGCACGAGTTGAGGTTGTCTGTGACCGAGATTGAGACTCCAGGGTGATTTTCTTCTTTTAAGTTCTGAAATAGAAACGGCTGTTTGGCCGTTTCTAGTTCCAGCAGATCCTTCCACCAGATTCCTTACCAATTTTATGAATGATTCCTTTCTATAAGAATTTTGGTGGAATTGTGAAATAAAGGTTTTGCAGTGTGAAACTCAGATGCCTTAAAAAGCGTAACCTTATTTTTTCCATAATTGAATTCGCTTTATATCTTATGCACCTGATTCTCTCGGATGCACAGTGACACAAAAACTTGGTCATTTCCAGTTAAGTTGTGTTATTTTCAATTATTTCACAGTCATACCAGATTATCACTCCAGTTGTATTCAGCAGTATTTCCACTTTATACTTTCGCCCTTCTGAATTTCATGCCAAGTGTCTATTGTCTCATGAAAATACCACTCACATTTAGGGAGGAGAATAGAGGAGACTCATTATTGATTTTTTTGATGCTATATTAACGGCATTTGAGGTGTAATCATCTTCATCTGAACCTTGGGCATTTTCCTGCCTTTATGGCAATATTCTAGAATGCAGCCTTGCTTCCTTCAAACGCAGCAGGGTCATTCATACCGTATTTTCTGCTGTGTGGACAGTTGTCTGCTATCCAAACACTGCCACGGGTCTACCAGCTTCCTCTCTGCTAACTTTGTGCCTTTATCTGTTGGACACTGTGGAGTGGACTGTTCTCTTGTGTTCTGCTTTGACCCAGAGCTGTTGGTGGATATTTACTCTGCCCCTTTTTGTGTTAATTAAACAAGGAAGCCATCAGATTGACTGGGTTCCATGCCATGAGAGACTACATAAGAAAAAGAAAATCTAAGCCTGTTATTGCCCCACGTTTACAAAATCAAAACACTAAAGACAGCCAATCACAGTCAACTAGGCTTTAAGCTTTGACCAATCAATTTCCTTTCTTTGCTTCTGCATCTTCTCTGTGTAAGCCCTTCCCCTGCCTTCTCTGGGCCAAAGCATTTCCAACCACTCCCAGTTTGCTGCTGCCTGACTGCAGTTGGTTTTTGCTCCAATGAACTTTTTAGGATGTTTAATATGCCTTTAACACCCTTAAATCCCTACAGAAGACTTACTCCAACTAACTCCCTAATGCTTTATCTCTTTCTGTTTGTTATTGAAGCCACTCTTTCCCATCAGGAGTGGGGAGCTATTTCTGTAACCCTTGAGTCTGGCTCTGGGATTGCTGGAATAAATCGGATGAGGCCAAAGTGAAGATGTGTTGGTTCTAGCCTAGGATTTAGGCAGTTTTCTGTGTTTACTGTATTTCTTCCAGACCTCAGTAACCACGAGATGCACAAGCCCAGGTGAGTCTGCTGCAGGATAAGACATCACGTAGTCCATCCACCCTAGCCAAGGTCACCCTAGACCAGGCAGACGGCTGCTGATTTCAAAATATAAGAGGGAGCCCAGTCACTATCAGTGGGGCCATCCCCCCACGTTGCAGCTGCCCCTAGATGCAGAGGTGAGCCTGGGCAAGACCAGAAGAAACACCCAGCCAACCTGTAGTCTTGTGAGCAATAATAAATGCTGATGGTCTCAAGTCACTGAGTTTTGGAGTGATCTGTTATGTAGGAATAGTTAACTGGTAATGCCCTTTACCGCTCTCACTTTTGTTGCCCTAATGTCACTGTGGCACAAAGACACCAGCAAAGTTGCCGATTATCAGATTTACAACTGAGAACTGATGAGCACAAGTCTGTTTCCATGGAACGAGTCAAACCCATGTGTGGTTTTATTGCCATTTCCATCCTTCCCAAACTTCTACTTGAGTTGTGGAGGTTCAAAAAAATCAGGACGTATTTATGAGGGTCTAGAGATTACAATGTCACCACCAGCACTGACAGTATGGTGCTAGCTAGCCTAGAGAGACAATCAGGGAGAAACAGAACCGACGGCCTTGATTCCTTATGTGGTAAAACCTGAGCTTGTATCAACATAATTAAAAATTTGAAAAACATTTCTTACTTTTGTAAGCTCCTCTGCCCCTCCCCCCACTTCTGTGGGCATATTTTGTCAAAGTTTGTCAACATCAGCTGTTATTCTCAGCTAGAACCTCCTTTGTCTCACTTTTAAACTTATTCTGGACAAAGAAGATAACTTTCCTTGATTTTTCTCGTACAACACACATGCACACACACAAATTGCTAGTATTATTTTGGATCAACCAGACTGTCTTATGATAACACATGCTTATCAGCCTTTCTGTTTCACATACTGGGATCCTTATTTCATGGGAAACAAGGCTGGAGATCAGGTAACCACCACACAATCAAGCAGCCAACCAAACAAAAAAGTCTTTGGCTTTTTCAACTTAGATGCAAAATATTCCATTAATCTCCTTGTTGTAACTAAGTGTGGCAGCCTTTTGAGGAGAATGTTTTCCTGGTCTTTTAAAATAATAGCTGATTCTCTTCTCTCCCCAAACTCCATGAACTCTAGCATTTGGAGATTTAGTACACATGCTTGTAGCTCACAACCCTCCTTTTGGAGTAAGTGTGCCTTTTTGAGTCTCACAACCAGAACAGAAACATGTCTGCCTTTGCGTTACCCTGATTGCTCCCAGGGGTCACCCTTTAAAGACACTGTTATTGGGCTCTGTCTTTCTCGCTAATAAAAGACCAGCTACCAGGTCTTTAGGGTGGCTTCACAGTTGTGTGGCTGGCCCACTCAACGCCCTCGGCTCAGTTTCCTGGTCTCCCCAGATTCAGTGACTTATCTCACCGCTTACCTTCAGTATATTAGTCAGGGTTCTACAGAGAAACAGAGTTTAGGAGATACATTTGAGAACCAGTTCCAGAAACTCCAGAGCCAATTTGGAAAACTCATCCTCAAAACTCTCCTTCTCTAGAACCACTCTCAATACCCAACTCTACATTAGTCAGGGTTCCCCTAAGAGCAGAACAATACCCGATCACACTTTCATGATCTGCCAAGGTACTGGCTCACACAGGTATGGAGGCTAGACCACACGGTCTGCCTCTGCAGGCTGGGAACCGGGAAGGCCGGGGTGCAGTTTGAAGTCCTGAAAGCCAGGGGGGTGTAGATTTCAGCCAGGGTTTGCGGGCCCGAGGCCAGGGGTGCTGCTGTCAAGAGAAGGTCAGTTTTCCAGCTCAAGGAGCCAGGCAGAGCGAGTCAGCCTTGCCCTTCATTTTTGTCCTGTTCTGGCCCTCGGTGGATTCCATGTGGCCTCTCCACTTTGGAGGGGGCTGCCTGTTTCACTCAGTTCTCCAATTCAGTTGCTAATTTCTTCTACAAACCCCCTCACCTGCATGCCCAGAAATAATGTTTAACAAGACATCTGGCCATCCTGGGGCCCAGTTCAGTTGACACATAAAATGAACCATTACGTGCAGTGCTTCATGCCTACGACCAGACTGTCTCACCTCTCCTGCTTGCTGACATGGTTTGGAAAAGTAAGTGGTCTCTGCCCACTGCCTCCACTTCTGCACTTCTGTATCTCGCTCTCTTGTCCATTATATTTTCTTCCCTTTCCTAGGCCATACTCCTCTTTCCCTTTCCTTCCTCACTTCAAAATGCAATGTTTACTGCAAAGTCACCAATTACATTTCATTTAAAAATCTGTTTATAGATAATGTGACTGGCTTTTTCTTTTCTTTTTTTTTTTTTTTTCTGGACCATTAGGCACTGTTAACCACTCCTCACTCCCTCAAATTACTTTCCTTTCTGGCATCTTCGTGGTAACGAATTCAACAACAACGCCATTATTTCTCATTCTCCTTAATTAGCTTCTCTTCTGTTCTCTCCCCTTAAAGGCTGATGTCTGTCCTTTAGTCTACGCATATTCTGCGCGAATCTTTAATCGAATTTTTATAGCCTACCATTCCCTGAACATTCTACCCTCCTAACAATATTCCCAAGGCTTTCTAACACTGTAACCTCATTTAAAGGAAAAAACATAAAATATAACTGGAGAGCTTATTAAAATCTATAAAAGCCTATTACAGTACCCTAAATAACATATCCTGTTTTGTATGCAAGTCTTTGTAATGCACATCCTAAGAGCGATAGCCACATATTTTCTGATCTTATATACTAGTCACTTTTGCTTTGCATTATAGAAGTTTAACAATCAATATCCATAAAACTTTTGATTAACATAAAAAGTCGATGTGAATTCCTGTCTTCTACTTTATATGCCATTGTAGACTTAGATTCTATTAACAGATACTGTCTTTGTAAACACGAGGCTGTATATTTATTTACTGCATGCTGTGAAAGTAAAGTATATAGTACCCCAAATGTATTAATAGTAGTTTTATAAACTTTACTAAGCAAATCTAATAGTGCAACAGAACATGAGGGAAGAACGGTATTTGCTGATGAGCAAATATTCCTTTAACAAATACACATTACCATGTACTCACCACTTCAGTACAATTTTAAATTAAATGTATGAGAAAGTTGTTTGAGTTAATAGAAAGAAAAGTATTGAAGAGATTGTCAGTATTTATGTTTCTTCTTCCATAATATTTTTAAGTTGTGGAAACTCAAACAGAAATAATGGAATAAATTATGTTTTCATTTAAAATGAATATGGATGCTCTGAAAATGGATGCTATGTTAAGAGGCTAGCAGAAATTTTATGGATCATAATTAATACAGATTTATATTGAATCATTTTCATTTTAGGGAAAAAAATCTCAAAAAGTCTTAAACCTGGATTTATTTTTGGCAGCTGATATAAATGTATTATCAGTTTGACCCCATTTTCTTACATGACATGAGAGACTATTGAATATTGTCTATATCATTCTTTTTACAGTTTTTGCAATATGCTTTCCAAACTTTGTGCAGTTTCTTGTCGTTAATGTAGTCTCTAAAATATTGTGTAAAGCCACTACCTAACAATGCCTAGGATAGAATTAAGATATTATATATATATATTTGAATGAATATGAGAATAATTTAGGGAGGTTTTAAGTGGACATGGTTATCTTTGGGAATGAAGACAGGATTTCTGTCTAAAAGTTTGAAGAACTTACTTGAAATATCTCTGTAGTAAAATAATGAATAAATGCATTATTTTTTTAAATGACAGCTTTAATATTCACAAATTTCCTTGAAAATCCTTTGAAATTTCTGATTATGCTTCCTCAAGTATTATGCTAAAGTAATATTAATTAGACAAAATAATGGCTGGAGAAATAATTTAAGGTACTTGAAATCTGAATAAATAATATTCTAAGGAGATGGTATAAATTGGGTGAAATACAGTAAAAGGACTTGTTATTTAGTAAGACGATTTCAAAGGAGACTACTTTAGACTCAGTCTGCTAGTTAAGGTATTTTCCGTGGCTGGATGATTGGAAGCGTTGATTGCTCGCCAAGTAATGGATCAAGTCCTTGAGGAACAGATGCGCCAGTGGTAAAGTAATAAGCATAATAATGCTCAGCACATTTAATCTTCAAAACATTTTATAAACACTATCCAATTAATCCTTGTATCAACCCCATGAGACAGATGAGTATCATTCTCATTTTATTGATGGTAGAACAGAGAATCCTATGTGAAAATGCCAAGTCACAGAGCACAAAATGTTGCTTTTGTACCAATAATCTCAGAAACTCACGACTATTAAACTAACTGCAAATTGGAGGCTCCCTACATGATTTGAGTTGATTTTTAGAGCCTAACTATATGATTTCTAAATTTCTAGTTAACATTCTATAAATATTTAAATACAAACATAATTTTTTATCTTTTACTTGTAAAAGTCATTTCATTATATTATTCTTTAAAATTACGGCCAAGATTCTGAATTCATTCTCCTGTTAATACTTCTGTGCTTTACTATATATCTTGTTCAACTACAATTATGGATAATAATATTTAAACTTTCTTCATACTCACCTTTTTTTGATGATTTAAACTTGCAAAAATAATATAATCTCTCTGTAACAAATGACACCATGTAAACTACAGATGAAGTTTGTTTCCATCTCAAACCCGCCACCCCCAGTGACCTGTGGCAGCACTGTTGTTTACTTTCTTTTTCACTCTTTTAAATTTTTTTTTCTCTTTTTTCTTCCCTTCTTAAATGTATAAAGAAACAACATTTTAGAAACATAGTGGCTATCTGTGGTGTCATTACAGGGTCTATTATACAGCTTATTTGCTGTTGAGAGGCAGTTGTGATGGTGACATGATGGCAGAAGCATCTTCTGATCCCTGGAATGCAGGTGTGATCTTGATGAATAATAGATCTAGTGTCACCCTCAGATGCACATCCTTTTGAGAGTTCTGTGTTTCTGCAAGTTGCTTCTAAAAGTCCACCCTGGAACCCATTTATTCAGTCATTATAACAGTTTTGCAAACACTTACTTCTCTATATTACCCTTTAATTAACTTGAAGGTGACTTTATTTACTACCAGGAGTTTAATATTTTCTCTCTTTAGTAGATGATTCAAAAATCTATGTATTTCAAACATATTTCAGTTGGAATATGGACTTGGAAATAGGTTGGAACTGGAAATAGGTTGAAGAGTTGATTCCATCAGCTACTGTTCCTGATGTTTTAGAAAAAATCAGTTACCACTTTAAGTTTAAAGCTCTTCAACATTAAGAATGGAACAGTGATATTCATCTCACTTACATGGCTGCTTCGAGAACACATGAGATTCTGTATTTGGAATTACCTAGAATTGTCCCTGACATACATTATTTTCCCAATATTTATAAATACATTTTCCTCTTACTCTCCCTTTCCAACTTCTCTCCCACACTTCGACCTTTTCACTGTACATAGACTGACTGATATCCAGGTGCTATCTCAAATATATCATACCTAAAATTAAAATAATCCTTAGTATCTCTGCTTTCTTAACTTTCTCTGAAATACAGTTCTCAATGTAATTTTCCCAATATTTTTACCCACTGTTTGCATCATGAGCTCATTCATATTTGCATAGTTTCCCACCTTGCCCAATCTATGACAAATTCCTACTTATATTTTTACAACGTCCCTAAACAGCTGTATGTTTTCCCATGACTTCAGCTATTATTCCAATCCAGTGCTTATTTCTCCCTAGAAAATTTTAAATGGATACATGCTTGCCTTTCGTGTTCCATCGACTTTTTCTTTTCTACCACTATCCAGTTTGTGAACAGCAGGTAGACAGTGCGGATGAGAGGAGACCACGGCAGAATGCAGTGCTGGTGGGGCCGCTGCCCTGAGAAGGAGCAGTGTGCATTGCTCTCTGGATAGTGTGTACATTTCATACCACGTCTCTGTAGTCTAGATGCCGGTTGAATCTGACTCAGTATTTGTGGGCTGTGAATTTTCCCCCACTTGATCTTTGCCTACATTATCTTTCTTTGCCAGCAACCCCATTCCCCCCAGCTGCAGCCTCCACCTGACAAAAGTTTTCTTTTTCCTCATCTTCTTCCGCAAAGAATACCACTGACATTTTTAAAATGTGTTCCTTGAAAAACAACATGAACACTTTTGCATGATTAGGAAGTTAGCTCTTTTTCATAAATCTCATTGATACATGAATCTACCTCTTTGTCCTATAAGTCCTTCAGGACAGGGGTTTTATTTATCATGTTGTCTACCTTAGTGTCCTTAACTGAGTAAGTAATCAGGAAATAATTGGTAAAGTGCCGTTTTAATTCCATTTTAGGGAATTATTCATATTATGAAAATACAAGACAAGTTGTAATGAAGGTTTCTAGTAAATGAGTAAAAGAAACCAAAATAAGAAAAGGCTCTCCACAGTGTAGTAATATATTTCAGCACCGAAGTCATTATGGGAGCGCCATAAATATCAAAACTTACCACCTCCTGCTCTGTGGGACTGAAATCTTTTTGTGGGTTTCAATTTTAATCTCTTTTATGATATTTAAATGATTTTATTCTAATAATGTAAGAGTCTCTAGGATATGCAGTTTTCATCTTCACACTAGAGACATTTCTTTAAAAAATACATTATGTGTGTGTTTACAAGGAATGGAAATAAATAGGAGAGTCCAAAAATGGACTTTCCACACTTAAATGACAATATGCCGTAGTCTGTATAGTTCAAGAATTATTTCAAATTGATTTTTTTCTTCTAGTCTGTTTAGCAGCTTAGCTAAAGATGAAAGCCAGACTTTTCTCTCCTATTATCTTTTAGAAGTTTTGCAGACTATTAATTTTTAAATTAGAATTTTCCAAAATGTCCTCTGCTTTTAAAGCTCTCAATATTTAACTCTCTTTTAATCAACTTTGTTGAAGTCTATGTAAAAAAATCCCTTTATTTGTCATACGCAAGTAATCTTCAGATGTACTCTATCTGGACTATCAGAAAAAATTATTGTCATAATTCTAAAATTTTTAAATTAAAGATCACTGAATTCTAAATAGATTTCTAAGTAAAAAAAATCACATCACTGTAATGTTGGAAACATATGCTAATGTATCTTATGTTTCTGATACGTTTATATCATCATTATAAATAGATAGTCACTGTTTTATAATTATTTTAATGGTTATATATTTTTTAAATTTTGTAAGCCACCACAAGTACATTTTGAATTACTCAGTATAATAAACACAAGTATACATGTAAATAAGTCACTGAAAACTCAGTGAGGTTTATATTTCTCTTCTAGCAGAAAGAACCAAAGAAATCTTTAAATATGTATGTCTAATTTTTTTACTTTGTGTTATAAATTTTTTATTTTAGAGTTTTTTTCTTTCAACATCTTATCTCCAGTGCCCCTGTTCTCTTAAATTATATGTTTGAGGCAGTCCTACCTACACCTGTGGTAAAGTCTCAAACACCTCAGCCTCGTCTGTTTCTGACTGAACTACACATAGTGAAAGTGAAGACATATTCTGATTGTGATCATTTTAGATTTGGTAATATATACCAATCCAAATCTTTATCTTTCTAACACTCTTTTATAATCGTTGCCATGTGCTATAGGTTGAGTTGAAGAGAAGGTCATAGTAATGAAATGACCAGTGGGAGGCAGAATAAGAAGACAAAGTGGGGTAAATGAGAAGCCAGGTTGGAAAATGTCTTGTGGCAACATTAGTAATTTCAAACTTCAACGAGGTTGCAGAGTCAAAAACCAAATTTGAGAAAGCAGACGTTCACACAGTCATCTTAAGGATATGAAATAGACACGAGTGGAAAGGCATGAAAATTTGCAAGGCAAACACATGACTGCAATTACCTTTTTACACAGACTATGTCCCCAAAAGAACTTAAAGTTGCACCTTAATAAAAATTAACTTTGCTGATGATAATTAGAGGAAAGGTTTTCAATAATGCTGTGATGGTCTCAGAGTATAAAAATCATTATTACCTTAAATATTGGATATGATGGGTTTCATCAATAAATGTTCATGGGAGGAGCCTGCTAGGAAGATGTTTATGGAAAAGTGATTACAGCTCAAAAACATTGGGGGAATCCCTTTTCTGCTCTGCCTAAATGCAGAAATAATTATACTCAAAAAGGGATTTACAGCTCCTCTACGCTGTTAGGCAGAAGGCAAACTAAGGGTGGCAAGGAGATGTTGACACAAAAAAATAGTAGACTTGGAATGTTCTAGTTGGAGAGTTTGAAGAAATGAGATGTAGTATCATGTGCAACCCACAAGCAGACAGACAAAACTTGCTGTAACATAGTGGAAGGAACAAAGCCTTGCAAAAACCCAACAGAGATTGTGCTCAAAGGCAATACTTGGAGCGAGCAGAGAAGCAGAGAAGCAGACACCCAGCATGTGAACACAGGCAAAGTCAGGTTTATGGGAAATGGTGAAGTTTAGATAAAAATTCTGCACTGTGCTCTTGAAACTCCAGGTTGTGGGTGATCTACAGACCCTAGGTGAGGATGAATTGGAGTTTATGCAACATCCACTGCATACGCATTGTGAATGATTACACATCATTGCCAGGGTCCCGGAAAGCAAACTCAAAGAAGCAGATGATTGTGCATGTAACTTACACAGAAGTGCTCCCAGGAAAAATTGGTAATAGTATAGGGACAGCTGGACAATAGAGAGGAAGAAGCCACAGCCACGCAAGTGTCTCATTTCAAGCCACATCTGCTCATCCTGCAAGGGAGTTCTGAAATGTGCGGAAGCCATTTATTAAAGACTGCCCTAAGGTAACTGAAATTTCCAGGCACTTAGGAGCCCAAGAGCAGGGCTCTAAGGTGCTCAGGTAGTAGCCACCACAAGGGAAAGCACATCAAAGCAGAGAAAGGGCTGCCTCGGATGTAAAGAGGGTTGGAGAGGATATGTCTGGATGGAGAACTGACAATGTCTGTTGCGATCATTTATAACTATTCATGTAGCTGGTCCTAATAGTATTCCACATTGTGCTGAATTCCGTTGCTGACCGTAAAAATGAGGAAAAAATTTTTTTCCACATTGTAGTTTTCAGGAAATTCTGTTGTCATTTTCGTGTACGTCTGAGTTCTGGGTTTTGGGTTCTAAGAATCCAAAAGTATTGTGAAATATAGATTGTTGGTTATGTATTCATAATGATCTTCAGAGAGGCCTTAATGATTGGGCTTAATAAAAGGCGTACTATCTGTCTGAATATATTCCAAGTAATATGCAAATTTTTGAGATTGATTACTAAAATTTGGATGACCTTTACTTTAAAGCCTATTAGGAATTGAAAGCAAAATTATTATTGCTGTTGTGTTTGTATCTAATTATGATTAAGGAGTGTAACCATAGCGTGCACTTCGTTTCACCTTTTGTGTGTGGAGACAGCCCGCGGGCGACCAGCAGCAGTAAAGCATCACTCTCCAAATGCTATTATCTGAGAGCATCTTGAAAACCAGGATCTTTCCTTGGTGAGGGATAAGCAGGGACCTCCATGGTACTAGGTGGCAGTGAGAGGTAGATATTCTTTGGTTTCACACAATCCAGAGAAACTACAATTTACCGAGAGTCTTGGCCCTTTAGAAAGTTCCAGTTAATTGATAGTGTTTCCTTGATATAAAATTGGTATAACACAATCACACTAAAATAGAGAATGAATGTTTGGAGACCATAAGTCTTGGTCTCTGAAATTCATGGGACTGGTTCCAAAGTTCAAAATTGGGGGGGAAAAGAGTAAAAGTCCATGAATTCGTAATTTGATAAACATGAGGAATCTATCATGCATCAGTGTGTTCCTGTTACAGGAATTCACTGAAGCCTTTTTGAAATTTGAGCAAGACAGTCTAGTTCAGTGTCAGGTACCAAGGTGGTGGGTAGTCATAAGAGACTGTTACAAAAAAAATGGATGAGATGTTGTCTCTGTCCTCAAGGGACTTATGGCTCCTCCTTTTGAAAAGCACAACTAATATAATTTAACCAGTATGAAGATAGTTCGAGTCAACATAAACTGCAGTCTTGGTTTGTGGAAATCCATGGACTAGGCAGAACATTTAAAAGGAGATCCTAGAAAAGAGAAAGCTGTAGGAGAACTCAGCAAAACTCCCTGTGTGCTCCTGGCTGACAGGAAAACTCCCCATGAGCAGACGAGACCCCAGGTAAGATGGTGACAAGTGGAAGTCAAGGAAAACTTGTGAACTGGTGGCAACTTTGAATGTTTTGCCCTGCTCACACCTGGTTAGGAGAGGGTAGAAGGCTGCTGTGCAGAAGATGTTTGAGCACAGTCTCTGTCAAAATCATTGGCTGACCAGCTAGCTATGCAAATACAGTGGCAACCTGTATAGGCGGAAAAAAATCACAGTAGATTTTTAAAAATCTATGTAGTTAAGTAAGTGCCTGAACACGATGGGAGAGACAGATTCTGAAATTTAAGTGCAGACAAGTTACTTTAAAAAAAAAAAAAAAAGCAACCTTCAAAAAAAAAAAAAAACTTAAAAAAAACCCAGAGTTGCTGAATATCTTATCTAAAATATTCAGTTTTCAACAGAAGTTACTGGACATGTAAAGACATAGGGAAGTGTGACCAATACTTAGATTTAAAAAAGTCGAAAGAAACGGACCATGAAGGGTTCCAGGTGTTTGATTTATCAAAGACTGCAAAGCAGTTATTATAAATATTTTCATAAAATAAATAAACTATGTTAAAGATGATCCAACATATAGAGAGATTCAACAGAAAATAGAAATTGTGAAAAAAGAACAAAATGGAATTCTGCAGATTGAAAATATTGTGATTTAAATGAAAAATTCTCTAGGTATCCTTAATAGCAGATTTGAAATGGTATAAGAATGGATCAATCAGCTTGGAAATAGATTAGTGGAAAATATCCAATTCAACAAGAGAGAAAAAAATTTAAATAAAAATTGAAAGAGGTTCACCGACCTATGGCACACAATCAAGCATTCCAACATAAGTTTAATGGGAGTCCCAGGAGAAGAGACATTAAAAATGGCAGGAAAATTATTTGATAAAATAATGATTTCAAACTTCTAGAATTTGATGAAAAACATAAATCTACTGACCTAGTTCAGGAAACACAAAAAGCATGACACATAATAGTCAAACAGTTGAAACCCAAAGAGAAATCAGGAAAAGCTTATAGCTTCTAATGTATAAAGAATAGCAGTGTGATTAAAAACAACTGCCTTCTCAAAAAAAAGGAAGGCAGTAGAATGACATATTTAAAATGCTAAAAAGAAACCAACCAATTTCTCAACCAATGACTCAAACCAGTTGCTGTGGATTCCACGTTCTTATCTAGTGCATATGGTGCATTCTCCAGGGTAAGTCAAATGGTAAACCATAAAACAGATCTATTACATTAAAAATTATGAAAAATATGCAAATCTCAATGGATTTAAATCAGAATTCAGTAGCAGAAAGAAATCTGGGAAATCTCCAAATATCTAAAAATTAAATAACTGAATACTAAATAATCTAGTGGAAGTTGCCAAAAAAACTCATGAAAATGAAAGATTACAATATATGGATATAATGGAATACAGTGAAAGAAATGTTCAGAGAAAAAATTTCAGCTTTAAACACCTACATTAAAAAGGAAGACTCAAAATTATTAATCTAAGCTTCTACCTTATGAATCTAGAAAATGAAAAACTCAAATTTGACGCAACTAAACAGGAGGGGGGAAATATCAGTTTCAAAATCAATGGGATAAAATAGAAAACAGGAAAAGCTATGGAGAGAGGAGAGAGACAGAGACAAAGATGGACAGACGATCAAAATCAGGAATGAAAGAGGGTTCATCAGTGTGGATCCCAGGGCATTTAAAAGGATGAGATGCTACTGTGACAAATAACTTAATGTCAGCAAATATAGCGAGAAAGACAAAGTCCTAGAAACACACAAATATGAATTTATTTGGTAGGTGAAAGACTTATGAATCTACATCAAGGAAACAAATTGATTTAGTGCAGAAAAATCTGTCCATAGAGAAATGCTTCCCCACTCATTTCATGAGACCGGTGTTACCTTGATATACAACCAGGTAAAGAGAAGGAAACTACATACCAGTAAAAATGCATGACTAACAGCACACTTAGAGGGAAATGTCTGAGTGCTTTTCCCCTCAGATGGAGCAAAGGATAAGGATATTCACTCTTGCCACTTCTAATCAATATTTCATTGGAAGTGCTAGCCAGTGCTGCAAGGCACAGGACAGAAATTAAAGACCTACAGATGGGGAGGGCTGAAGTAAAGCTGCCTTTATTCAATGATAACATGATCTTGTATGTGGAGACTTCTAAGGATTTAGGAAGAATCGATCGATCACCCTCCCATTAGCCAATAAGCAACTTTAACAGGGGTACGTGATTGCTATACACAAATCAATTGCAATTCTATCTACTATTTACACTTTCCAAAAGTGAAATGAAATTTTCTTTCACAATAACATCAAGATGAATAAAATACTTAGGAATAATTTAACACATTTAACAAAACTTTAGTGAACCAAATGCAACTCCTATACACTGAAAACTATAAAACATTACTGAAATAAAATGGAATACTGCTTGTTAATACAAAGAAACAGGCTGTACATGCAACAACGTGAACAAACCTCATTTAGAAGGCAGACAACCAAGAGTACATGTTGGGTGAGCTCAGCTCTATGAAATTTCTTGAGAAAGCAAAATTATAAAAATCAGCTTGGTGGCACCCTGGGGCTGGAGGGGATGAGAGATCATTTTGGAGTGAAGAGAATGATAGGAAACTGTACAGTGGGGATTAGCTGAATAGTTTGTGGAAATTTATTAAAGCTCATTGAAATGAACAAATAAAATGAGAAGCGTCTGTGGGATGTAAATTTTGTCACAATGAAGTTATTTTAAAAACAAAAATAGTCATTTGAATATAAATAAAAATATTCCCTGTAACAAATTACTGGGAGAAAAGAGCAGTGACAATACGGAAGATTTCCCAAATGTGAAACAAACACGGAAAATGTTGAAACAAACAAAACAAAGCCTGTAATAGCTTTTGCAAATACAGATTTGAGCAAATATAGATATGAAATTATTTCAAAATTGCCACAATAAAATTTTCAGAGTGCTAGGACATTCGTTATCTCAACCTTTTTTTTTTCCAAACTTATCCCAGAGTCTGAAGCACAGTATGAGATCAATAAATATATTTCCACTGAACAAATAATTCCTTCTGTTTAAGTCTCTGGTGATTTAATTTGGACTTTTATCTAAATCATTATTTTGTATTTGCATACATTTTTTAGAAATACGAGACGACTTTGAATACAACAATAATATCACCATCACTCAGAGATTAAAGTGGAAATACATTTTGTTTGCTGTTATGTTTTCATTACATCTGAAGTGGATTAATAAATAGAAACCAATTAATTGCTTCACTTGCTTCCATGAAATATCATTCTTAGAGAACCACTAGGGTTGTGAATAAGAACTACTTAATCTGAGCATTACGCATTATGTGATATTTATTGCCAATTAAGAAGACAATGTTATACTCTTTTAAATTAAACATTTTATTTATAACTGCAGGTGTCCATTTCAATGATTTAATTGAAAATGTTTTTTCAAAAAACACATTATCTTAGGGTTTTGAGAAAAAGGAATTTAAGTTGGACAACATTTGTAATATCTGCACACATACAACCATTTTATATTCGGTGAATTCAAATAAACAGATAAAACTGAAATCATACCCTTTGTTTTCAGAGAGCACTGAAATACCATACTAGGGCAGTTTCATTAAAAATCATATTTGAAAAGATATCCTCTCTCACCATGTTCTTGTAGAGATTTCATATTCATCAGTTTGAGATAAGCTATTGGTGTCTTACTTGCCCATGTATAGTAAACACGATTAACCATTCTCTTTTTGACATAGTTCAGGGAGACAGGCTTTGATCCAGCTGCCTCTTGGCTAAGCCTCTAGACTCTGGGACTCAAACAGATCAAAACTACTGATTCTAGGATAAAGACTTTGAAACTGTGTGCTTCCCACTGAAAGGCTTTACTGCTCACTTTCCGTACGTTGTGCATAGTACTAGAACATTCTCAACTGAGTTTTAAAAAAATGAGCATAAGCTAATATATAATGAAAAAGCACCTTTGTCTTGTTTCATGTCAACGGAATGAGTTTTCAATTAAGAAATTCTCCTTAACAATTCAGTTTAGTAGTCTATTTATACTTCTCTGATTTGGGGATATAAAACAATATTCTTGATAAAGTTTCATGTTAATAGTCATAATTCTAACATTACAATTGAAATTAAAGAGCACTTTTTAATATTACTATTTTCACGATCACATTAGCGTTTTCTAGTGTCGTCGATTTAACTCCCTAATCTCTGAGAACCATGATCTACCAGCAAAATGACCTTGAAATTCATCTAATTTTTATTTCACTCATTGAGTCATGTTCCATACTTAATAATTGAGCAATGTATTTATATACTTCCCTAAGGCGAGATAATAATGATCTGTTTAAGAATTTTCTAGACATTCTGTGAGTTCAAATGCTGCAAAAGAGTGCCCGCTACAACAATCTGGGTGTCCTTCCCTCCTGAATGATGTCTTCTGGACAGACTGACAGTGTAAATGTCAAGTCTTGAGACTTACACATCTCTTACTCTTTCTACCCACTTATCTATGAATCCTTACACTCTCACAAATTGTACTTCCCCTGGCTCATATTTATTTTAAATACTCTTTTCACCTAGGTTTATATTTTTCTTACATTTATTTTGTTTATTTTTACCATCACTTATTGCATGAATACTATCATTATCCCCTGCTTTTCTGGAGATACTGACTTTGAAGGAAAGAAAACTTGGCTCCATTGTAATAAACTACTTAGAACAATTTTATGCTTCTCTTTTAGGGGTGAAGGGTATTTCACCCCCTCTTCAAGCACTGTGAAACACACAAAGCCTGAGATCGTTAACCCTGATCTCTTCCTCATTATTTCATCACTCTCCTATTGCATAAACATTTCCAGGAAATTCAACATGTAACATGCGCATATTCCCCCAATATAATGCCTGTATGATTGTGAAATTGTTAGCTAAAAATAAAATTTGAGAAAGTAAGCATTTTACACATATATTGCCAGACTGCTAATTTGAAACACTAAATATGGACCATTTTAAACAGAGATGCTTGGTAGACACAGGCTTCAGTATAGAAAAGTTAAGTGCTAAGGGGCTCAGACTTATCCAATACACAGAAAAGATTTTGTGGTATATAAATGTATTTTGGATGTTTCTCAGAGAAGAATTACAGAAGAATATCATTAATAAATACAACAATAAAATTGTTTGAAATATTTGTCCGATTAAAGTCTTCTTCTAGTCTATAAATATAACAGATTACATTCTTTGTAATTTTGCTTGTTAAACAAATATAGATTTCATAGACTTTCTCTAAACATACTTTAAATTCACTGTCTGTTCTTCAGCCTGGCTTATTTTCCATTCACTGGTAAAGGGCAGCTTAGCTTTACAGCACCTGTCAGTACCGTGGGTGATATGTTCCTCCCCGTACGTTTGGACAGCTGGTAGAAGATACCGATGCATTGTATGGCCACTCATCCTTTTGCCCAGAGACTTACTAAATCTTTTTTACAACACACTTCATCATTCCCATCCACAGGCCCGATATCCGAAGTCTGTTGCCCTAAAATGGTCCAGCTATTCAAGCAGGCTTTATCCCAGATAGAACTAATAATGTGCATTCAGTAGAAGATGGCTAGGTAATAACGTCTATAGATTTTCCTATTATTTATTCGAATGTTACATTTGTTTTCAGTAAGTTTATGTATATATTACAAATGTACACATCTATCATGTGTTTGTGTGTGTGTGTTATAAGTGAGTGAAAGGTATGGTGGAAGCCAAACTTTTTGAAACTCAAATATTTCCAGGCCCTTTTCAAGTATGATCCATTTACATGTGTTTTTTTATTTGTTATATAAAGATTTTGTATATTGTATATAAGTTGTGTACATGAATTTTTATTTATGTGCACTATTAGTGAATATAAAACATTTAGAAGCTACATTCTTAGAGAAATTTCAGGAGCACCTAATGCAAACTACCGAATTAGATTTAATTTTGTAAACTTCAACAAATATTCTAAAATTTTGACCTGACTTAAAGTAGAACAAATGGTATATAGAACTAACTTATGAATAAATAAAATATAGAAAATAGGAAAAGAAAGATAGAATAAAGTCCAAAATCCTTCTCTTGGATTACATGTCTCAGCATGATCTGTCTTCTTCCTAATTATTTGTCAACTCCTGCTCGTCTCTCCTTTTTATTTATGAGTTTCTAATTCAGCTGGTCTACCACTTCCTAAACTTCCAACTTACTGAACAACTTTTGTGCTCATTGTCTGCTGTTTCCAAAAGACCCTATTTTTGGATCTTCACAAAGTCTTTGCCTCTGGTCTTGAAGCCTCAGATTAAATGCCAAATCCTCAAACAGTCTGTCTTGATCAGTCTTTTGATAATGCGCACCCCAGCCATCATTTTCTAGTACGTTATTTGCTTTGGTTTTCTTCCTAACAATGATCACTTTCGGAAATAACCTTATCACTTACTTGCTTACTTGCTCATCTTCTTTCTACCACAACTAGAATGAAAGACCTGTAAGAGCAGGGACCTTGCCTGTTTTGGTCACTATCATGTCTCCAGCACAAAGAATAATGTTCAGTGATTATTTACTAAGGAAGTGCAATAGTTGAGCCCTTCTTTCCATTCCTTCCTTTGACAGTAAACTCTACGTGACTAGGGAACAAATCTGGAGTTGTTGAGCCCTGTCGCCAGCAGCTAGCAGAGTATTTGGAACAGATTGTGTGCACCATACATCTTAGTTGAACAAATGAATGAAACCTAATAAACCCTACATATTAATAAAAATCATCCACTAGAAAAAATTTAATAATAATACATGAAAGAATGTTCAGACTTAGGAGTAAAGAGGTCTTCCAATGGAAACTTTTTTCAAAATTTCTGATCAACATGTTACACTGCTTTTAATAGGTATCATACAGTCCTGTCAATTATGTGCCGACAAATAGGTATGTTATGAACATTTAGAAAGTGAAGTTTTTTCTCTCTCCCTTTCTCACTCTTTCCACATATGTAGATAAATCCCTCTTTACAGGTTTTGTTGGAAGCAGAGCAGTACTGTCTCACCTAAGGAGACTAAAATGACCAGATTCTTTCTTTTTCTGAGCTGCATTTCTAGCTTGATTATCTTCACGTGGTGTAGGGAAGGCCAGTGAAATATTGTGGAAAATTCATTCTATTGCATCAAAAGGCTAACTTCTATAACAACTCCAAAATCTCCGTAGTTCAGTAAAGTTGATTTTTTATATATATAAAATCCAATCAGCATGTGGTCTTCCCCATGGCTGTTCCAGTCCCAAGATCCTTCCACCTTGCTACCCACTCTACCATGACTTAATCTGCTCGACTTGGAAATATAATGGAGGCTCATCTGCAGAAGCGATGCATGTTCCTTTTGTGCGTATTTCCTTCGCCAGAACTCAGTGATGTGGCCAGGCCCATGTAAAGGAAACTGAGAAATACAATTATGTGCAGACGAGGAGGAAAGGAAAAGTTTGGTAAGCAAAAGTAATATTTATAGACATATTTTGAGAACAGTTTTTTTAATCTATCAAAATTCAATAGTGGATACCAATTTTCCTACAATCTCATTTTCACAAGTACGTCTTCTAGAAATACAGTGACACCCCATCCTAATACAATCAGTGGTGTATAGAAAAGTCAATGACAGGGAGCAGCTTAACTTTGTGGCTAATGAAATGACCAGGATAAACATACCCAGCTAGTTGGCCTGAAGTTCTAGTGACCCAGCTGCCCAGTCCAAATCCACCCGGGTCCTGGCTGTGAGCTGGCACATGCCAGCTGACAGTAATTGTCAATTCTGGCTCAATATATGGTTGGAGAAATTTCTGGGACTCTGTTGTTGGATAAGATTTTCAAAGATTGGCAGTAATGGCAGGAATTTTCCAAGTAGTTAACACACATTTTGTCAACCTATGCCAGACAAAATATTTGGACCAGTGGAATACTGGGAATGTAGCTCAATTCAAGAATGGAAAGGGTTGGAATTCGTTTTCCAAACCCTTTATATCCAAATTCACACTGTTCAGTGTCGCCTGTTAAAATTTTTTTAATCTGTTCAAATATGTGTGTAATACTATTTGTACAGTAAATATATACATTGATTGTAATTAGTAGAAACAATGTGTACCTCCCAAATGCTAAGATACACGGTGTGCATGTGCACGTATTATGGACTAAAAATAGTGGTTGAGAAGAATACACTGGATCTATAAATAGTGACTTTAAAAAGATGTCAACAGCATATGATTAAATGAAAGGGAATTAATTGTATACCAAGGTATATGAAATGATAGCATTTGGGGGAAAATACATATATAAATATTTACAGTGTTTTGTAGATTTTCGTTTTGTTATTTTTGCTTTACCCAGGTTTTATTATATGTTTTATTATAAACACCCTGGTTTTCTTCCCTTGCTATATACCCATTTTATGTTAATGTTCTTACTGATTTTTAAAAGTTAACTATTTTACTTTCCTGGCATATTATTTCTCTCTCCTTACACTTTCTCCCGTCCATTCAGTATGATCATTCTCAGTCTAGGAGAAAGAACATAAAGCAAAGTATAGAAGAACAAAGCTATTTATTTATGTATTCATTCATGCATTCAATCATTCGTTCACTTGTAAAAGCCTAGGCAGTTTTTGGAAAGAAATCTGGTAGAAATATCTGAGAGAACACATAAAGAGTAACACAGAACCTTCTCAGGGCTCTCACCCTAACTCACCAAATCATGAACAGATTGTAAAGACAAGCCGGTTGTTTGTGGATGTACATGTCTCCACCCTTACCCAGGCTGATGCTCCCAGAAACACACAGTAGGATGCTTAGAAAGATGCTGAAAACTGAGAACAGAGTAGACCTAAATCTGTTTTCTATAGAAGCATCAAGATCCTGGAGCCAGCTGTGCGGTGTATTTAGACTCACAGCACCTGATTCAGCACTGTTCAGTGGAGATATCATATAAGCCACATTTGTAATTTTAAACTTTTTGGTGACCACACTTAAAAAGGTAAAAAGAAATAAGTGAAATTAATTTTAATAATATATTTCATTGAACCCAACATAACCAAATGTAATCATTGCTCAGAGCACTAAGTAGTCAATCTAAAAATCATTGATGAGCTATTTTACTTTTTTTTCCATGTTCAAAATCTGCTACATATTTGATGCTTCCAGCACAGCTCAGATCCAGCTGGACACACCTCCAGTGCTCAGTGGCCACACATGATGAGTGGCTCCTGTCCTGGACGGCACAGATGTCACAGCAAAGCACGGCCTGGTGTGACACAGTGATGCTTGCGCACCCAGTGGTGCCATCAAATTGAAGGAATGGAAAGAACAGGCTTACTGGGAATGAGAACAGAATGGGGCAATAGAGGTATCTTGCCAGAACTTTGACACAGAGTAAACCCAAGAGCTTAGACTCAGCCCAGAACAGAGAACTGATTAAAACTTAAGGTTCCGCTATCCCAGCAGAATTAGGGTTTACAATAGATAGTATTTAGTTGTGGAAATAATACAAGTTACGTTCCTTAGATTGACATTTATAAATAGATAATTAATTAAACAAAGAAGAAAGTCCAAAAGGACCACAAAACTATTAACGGAGCAAGTGGGCTGGGCCAGGAGAGAGGGCCGCCTCCTTTCACTTTTGCGTTCTGCTGTATAAATGTAAACGGTTTAGAGAAAGTTGTAAGGGATGCATCATTCTTCATTTTCTGGCAGAAATTATATTTTTTAGCATGTTTCTGGCTGATAAGAGTTGATATGATTCAACTTTTCTGTTTAGGACTGAAGGTGAAGGCTTTAGGACCAATGCTGTTAAGTAGAACTTTCATTTAAATAACATAAATTTAAAAGCAATTCCTATATTTTTTACATTTTTCTATCAGTATTTGAGTATAAGCACATGTTAAATGTATAGAGCTTGTTATTTTATTCACAATGATTTTTGTTATCTCTGCATTTTAAAAATTCATTTTCTTTTTCAGTAACCAGTAAAATAATAGAGCACATATTTATAACTTAGATGTTTGTAAGTCCTTTGAACTATTGATCATAATAAAATAACTGTTAAACCACAGACTTCAAGTTACTTCTCAATCAAATAAAATTGGAGCAATTCAAATTAGTAATATATATATAAATTAAGAATCAATCTTTATGTTCTTATCTACCATATTAAAAGTCCTAGTATATGGTAGAATCATCTAGAAGATTTTCCCCCCAATATGCAAATTGAAAAGTAGGTCACAAAGTCTTTCTTTTAATAAATCAAATAACTGAGGATGTGAAATTTAGTTTGTATCCTCATATGGATAAAAGAAAAATTACTCTGACTGTTCACTTATAATTATTTGCTTAGTTGTTTGTATCAAAGTCAAACTTTTAAAGACAAGTTATTTTATTTCACAGTTAGGACACAGAATATTTTGCCCTAAGTAGAAAAATAAATGTAAAACTGTGACAGGGTTTCAAAGATTAGAAATTATAAGAGAACCCATAAAATGATCTTGTCTATGCTGTATAACATTGTAACATCTACCCATATGTAGCTGTTTAAATTTAATTTAAAAAAATTCAGGTCTGCAGTTGCACTGTCCAAATCTCAAGTATCTCATAGTCACATGTGGGTAGTAGCTCCATGTTGGACCCTGCAGTTATAAAACATTTCCATCATTGCAGATAGTTTTATTTGACAGCACTGATAGATGTCTAAGCTGACAATGCATTAAAATGTTCCATCATTTTACTGAGAAAATATTAATCCTTCAATAAAGGGCTAGAAATTATTTAAATTTTATTGTCATGGATAATAATCCTCAAATATGATATTTTATGGAACCATAAATGTAATATTAACAATAATAAATATAAAAGGAAAGAATGTTCTACTAGTTAAGTGGTAGAAACAGTGGGAAGGAATCCCTGCCTCCCCCAATACTGCTCTACGCACACTTTTATAAGAATATTGCAAGCTTTTATTGATGCTTTAGTGTATTTCTGTGCCATTCATCTTATAAAGGTGAGGCTTTATCATTTCTGGGGCCATTCATCCAGAAATAGATGAGGGCTTACATGCAAAAAATAGAATTGAGAGGAAGGGAACTAAAGCTATCAGCTGATGGGATAAGATACTTTTTTGTCACTTAAACAATGAACAGATCAAAGGATAAATTATATTCTGGCATAAAGCTGGTATTCCCCGCCAGGAGCTAGGGTGAAAACCGGGAAGTGAAGGATCACCACAGAGCTATGGACACGCATATCTGCTCTCTTCTTGCGATCTCATGTAGAATGGGCCAGAAAGCCTTGGAAGCCCTTTTTCCCTGGCTTCATCACAACCACTTTCTTTATAAGCCAGGCTACTTACGTTCTTTTTATTCTACTTTCACTCAAGTTTTTCTGGAAGTAGTTTTGAAACTCCTGCCTGGCACAACTGTACCAAGCATATAAAAATCTGGACTTTGTTTAGATTTAAGACTTCCAAAGTTGAAGTTTATCAAAGCCCAAGATGGAAAATACCCTGCCCCACGCCTGAGGGTGTTGCTGTGCACACAGGGAAATGTTCCTTCCAGTCCTGAAACTTGCAGGTTTTATGTGCCTTATTTTATAAAGAAAATTCATTTTTAGAAATAGAATGATTTATTTTCCTTGTGACTTTCATTGTATGCACCTGTTACCTGGTTAGACAAAAATTCTGTAAGAAAATAATTAAATAAATAGAAATGGAAGCAGGCTATCTGTGATGATATCTTAGAAATATAAAGCAATTTTTTAATCTTCACAGAAGCGTATTTCTATAAATTTGCTCATATTAATTTGACTTGATAGCTTTGTTTCTATTTCTAACAACCATGAGGATCTGAGGGAACCCAATATGCTCTAAACAATGCACTTTCTTCCTTGAAGTCATATTATTGAATGTTTGCATTACTTCAAAATAAAGTCAATCATAAATTTACCTCATAAGCTGTTAATGCCAGGATCACTTTGGTAAGAGTGTAATAGGACTATAGGAATGCTGAATAACTGTGAAAGTTTGAAAAGAAAAACTCATTTAAGAATAGGTACTTATGGAAACAAACATTTGTATCTTAAGCAGCTTTTGTTTGTTTCACTACTGTCATTTTTCTCAAAATTTTAATTATTAAATTTATTGTTTTTCTTTAATGGTGACCAATAAATGGTATTTACCAGATTACTTTCCATGGCAATGCTATAATGTAGTGACTGGTTTTTTTCCCCAAAATTTTCTACTTAATTAAGTTCCAGTCTAATGTCACCTCTCTAAACACAGAAAAAAATAATTACTTCAGTGGGAATAGCAATTCTCAAAGGGCAATTACTATGTGCCTTGAATTTTCTCCAAGAGCTTAAGAAAGGGAAGCATCACACTGCAATGTGTTAAATACATAAATCGGTATCGTGCTGTTTTTACTTTACTTGTATGATGTGTTCTCAAATGATATTGCAACATAGGCAGTGTGATCCCCTTTCACAAATGAAGAAAACAGGGGTTAGGAATATTAAATGCCATTCCTCAGTTAATAATGATGTTGGAGGCAAAGGGCAGGTGGTGGAGAAGATAGTCTGCAATTATGTAACATCTTCATATGGTAACAGATGGGAACTAGACATTGTGGTGACCACTTTGAAATGCAGAGAAATATCAAATCACTATGTTGTGTAACAGGAACTAGCGTAGTATTATAGGTAAATTTTCCTTCAAAAACTAATAGACTTATAGAAAGAGATCTGATTTGTGGTTGCTAGAGGCAGGCGTCAGGAGTGGGGATTGGATGAAGGTGGTCCAAAGGTACAAACGTACACTTATAAGATAAATAAGGACAAGGGAGGTACTGTTAGAATATTTTTGTTAGGACAAAATCCTAACATAGGTGGGTGCTGGTTGTAAATTGTGAAACATCTTGAACTACTTAGAAGCCTGTTTTTCTGTCATTTCCACTAGAATAATCCTAAAACAAAAACAGAATAAATTAAATTCATATGTCCTATCCCCTCAGATTTTAATTTTAAAATAAAACATTATTTATATGCCAGATTAATTAAATAACATCATCCCTTAAAATCTTAAAATTATATAAAATCATGGTTTTATAAAATGAGACTCAATGGTAATCTTGAATAATGTCAAAGAATAAATGTACCTGACAAATTGAATAAACAAGAAAGGCTTTATCGAAAACTATTACAAGAGGGGAGAGAGAATGAACTCAAATCCCATTAAACAAAGGCAAGGGAGTTTTAAAGCACTAGGGTGAGGTGGTGGACAAGCACAGGAAGGCCTAGCAGAAGGTGGGTCAGTGGAATCAGGCATCCTGAGTTTGTGAAGTGTCCTTTAGGGAAGTTAAGCTCCTACCCTCGCACAGGGACTAGGAGACAGGGGAGCTACTGCCTGTGATGGCTACATTTCAAAGGAATGCCTCCCACGTCCTTGAGTTTGTAAAAAATTAATACACAGAAACCTCAATTAAATAGATTCAAGAGACCAGACATGGGTGCTCTCAGGTCCTGAGACAAGAGCAGAGGCCAGCAGGAAGAAGAAAAACTCTTCCTTCCTGAAAAGAATTCAGCAATGAAAAGTCACAGAGTGGGGTGGGTATAGCTCAACGGGAGAACTGCATGTTTAGCATGCGCGAGGTCCTAGGCGCAATCCCCAGTACCTCCATTAAAAAAAAAAAAAAAAAGAAAGAAAAGAAAAAGAAAGAAAAAGGAAAGCCATAGACTGTTTATTTACTATAGCCCTCGCAGCTTCCTTTCCTTCCCTGTAAAAGCAGGCTCCTTCCCTTGCCTTGTAGGAATTTGCACGCCACGGTTGTAGACCCCGAGTGGCAATTCTCTGCTGATCCCAAATAAACCCATCTTTGCTGGAGAAATAACTGGCAGTCTATTTGTTTCAGGTCAGCAGGTTATAAAACTGGGAAGAGGTTGAGAGAAAGTTTACATCTCAAAGGGGCAGAGCAAGCATTTACAATGGAAAGTTTTCTCAAGGAAATGATTTAAGAAAAGGGGAAAGGGAGGTTAGGGCACAGAGTCAGGAGGAAGTCTGTTGAAAAAGTGCAGTCAAGTTGAAGGAGATGTTAAGGCTGTCTTGGTCAATGCTCGATATCCACTGTTGCTGTCTTTTTTTTCTTTTTAACTT
Organism: Camelus bactrianus; assembly: GCF_048773025.1. NCBI lineage: Eukaryota > Metazoa > Chordata > Mammalia > Artiodactyla > Camelidae > Camelus > Camelus bactrianus. The sequence continues at coordinate 7,677,393 of NC_133561.1, read as the reverse complement.
TTTATTCTGAAATAATTTTAGGCTTAACCCCTGCTCCAAGTTGCATAAATTACACAGAGGGTCCTCACAGCCCTGTCCCAACTTCTCCAACTGTTATCTTCTTACACAATCACAGTACAATTATAGAAAGTAGGAGAGTAACACGAATGCGATACTATTAACTATGTTGCAACACATATTTGAATTTCACCAGTTGTCCCACTCACACCTTCCTTCCGTCCAGGATCCCACTAAGTTGTCATATCTCCTTAAGTCACTTTTATTCTGTGGCGACGTGTAGTATTTGTGTGAATGTCTTTGATGATCTTGACACGTTTGAAAGCGCTAATCAGGCATTTTTGGCAAGCTGTCTCTCAATTTGGGTTTGTCTGATGTCTCTGCATCAATAGATTGAGGTTGTGCAGTTTGGCCAAGGGTGTCGCTGAAATGATGTCCCCACCCCCCCCACCCCCCCAGTGCATCAGATCACAGTGTGCCTGATACCAGCACCTTTTGTTACTGCTGTTGATGCTTTGATCACTTGATTACAGTGGTTGCTGCCAGGTTTGTTCACTGTAATTGCTATTTTCCCCTTTATAACAAATTAGTATCTTCTGAGGATGTACTTTGAAACTATGCCAATATTCTCTTTCTCATCATGTTTTACCCACTGATTTTAGCAACTGTGGATGATTCTTGCCTGCAATAATTTACTGTGACGTTTGTTAATAGTGACTTTACTGTTGTAGCCCAGTGCCTGGAAGTATGTCCGGCTCTCTGTGGCCACTGAATAAGGATTTGTTGAGTGAATAACTGAAAGGGATGTGCAAGGGAGGAGACAGGGCAGGGGAGAAAACGTGGGTAGCTGCATGTAGACTAAATGAGAAACAGTGAGAACATTAAAGAGTATGTGGTATGGATAGTCACACGTTCGTGTGTTCAAGGCCTGACATGGCTCCTCTGAGCCCATGCAAAACTGGTCATGCATGTAGATTTTTGACTTAAGTTCATTCCCTTTGCTATTCAAGAGATTTTAAGGAAGTTCTTGACAGTGTAAAGTACTCTTTCCAATAGAACTAAAACAAAACAGAAGAAGCCTACTTCATGGTAGTTAACAGAGAAATAGTGATGGAATGAATTTGCCTTCCTAGTCTCAAAATCGTCTTAGAAGTAAGGTCTTAATTTCTGTTATTTTACCAAAACCTATAGCTATGACTGTGTGTGTGTGTGTGTGTGTGTGTGTGTGTGTGTGTGTGTGTGTGTGTATTATTGAAGCATAGTCAGTTTACAACATTGTGTCAGTTTCTGGTATAGCTAAGACTTCTTGACTTACGTTTTTTCTTTCATTTCAAATAACGTTGGCAGGATAAAGTGGCGGTGAACTGCGTCATCCCTAACACAAGTGCAGTTACTGCTGGTCAGGGGGAGTCTCCGGGGTTTTGTGAGCTGGTGTTCACTTCTCTGTCCCTGAGAGAGGAAGTTTTCCACGGGTCACAGAGGGTCTATGTTTTTATTATTTATTGGAAGATGGCCAAACAATTTTTCTTTCTTAAAACACATGGTCTCTTTTTAAATTGTTGTCAGACAATTTTACCTTCTTATCAATAGGAAATGCCTAATAATTTCTTCCTCGTAAATGCTACACACTGCCTAGAACAACTGTCGTATGAGAGAATCGCCAAAAGAAAGAGCTGTTGAAAAGAACGTCAAACATAATTTTTCCTATCTTGTCTTCACTTTCCTTCTCCATACATCATTGAATTATAAATGTTGAAAGGATTTCGGAAATTAATATTACACATAAGAAAAATTAGGTCCAAAGACTCCCTTTTTTCTACCTTTAACATGAGAAAGAAATTAATTTACTGGTATTAGCTGTTTTTCCTCGGCTACCAAGATCATGCGTATATAGAGTAAATTCAGATACAATCTCATCTGGAGTCCTTCCAATTTCCCACAATTTTAAAGATTTGTAATTCCATGGGCTCAATATTTGACTTGTTTATTTAATTGCATTTTGTCTGTTACTCAGCCACAGATGAGGCTTCCGCCAAATCTGAACGCACTCCAACGCATACATAAACGTGCTCTGTCTCTCAGATGATCATGGAGTGACCTCGCGGGTATTACACACCAGTAACTAACTGCCTGTTCTTGGATTTAAAGGCACTTGGCAAACTCCTGCATCGTTAAATCATTGTTGTTACTTAAACTTAGAATGCTTTACTACCTGTCTATATTTGAACTAGCTTCACAAGTATATAGGTGCTTTGTCCAATCTGTTCATATTTCTTGTGTATGTTTAAAAAACCTGTTGAATAAAGGAGTCCAATTTTTACTCAGGCAGATGTTTTTGAGTTCATCATAGTAGAGTCTTCTGTGCAGGGAAAGATTTTGTGTAGACATATTTACTGTAAAAATAGTCCAAAATCTCCTAACTGCTAAATAGAAATAAGAAAAAGTTACATTTACATTGTCCTTATGTCATTCTAAAATAAGAATTTAGACTTTCTGTAAAATATTCTCACGCCACCTTCTACATACAGTACAATGAGTCAGATATGCAACTCAAGAACCAGGATTAAGTTTTAAACTCAAAGAACTTCTCAGAGAAGGGGCAATATTTGTTTACGGGAAAACCTATTTCACAAATATGCTAAAAATTGGCTGTGTTTTCCCTATTTGAGAGGTCTTGCATAAATTTAGTATTTGTGGAGTTTAATCTTAAAATAACTGATGTGTTTTTACTCCAAAGTTATGATTTTTTTCTTTAATATGCATACAGTCTAAGAAGTTATTCTCTGGACTTTGAGAAACACTTAAATAAGATGTTATAAAATCAAAGTGCCCTACTACTTTAGGTAATATCATGCATAAAAATATTTTTTGATTATTCATTCCCCCCACCAAGTATTTGTACTTTTAGGATATCTGATGCTATACTGATTATGTTTTCATATCTTATAAATATGAAATCAACATGAAATCTATCCTCTCAAAATTATTTACTAAATATTTTCACGTGCACATCAGTTTCCGATTGCTGCTATAACAACTTACCACAAATTTGGTGACTTAAAATAATACAAATTTGCTATTTGTTCTGGAGGTCAAAAGTCTGAGATGAGTCTCACGGGGCTAAAATCAAGGTGTTGGCAAGGCTGTGTTCCTTTCTGCAATCCACTTTCTCGCCTTTTCCAGCTGCTGGTGTTCTTTGTTCCTAGCCACCTTCCATTTTCAAAAACAGCAATGGCAAGTGAAGTCTTTCCAGAGGCTGGCGGAATCTACCTCACCTCACACAACATCACTCTGACGCCCAGTCTTCTGTTCAGTCCTCCACATTTAAGGGTCCTTGTGATTGCCCTGGACCCACACAGACAATCCAAGATAATGGTGCTGTTTTAAAGTCAGCCAGTTAGCAGCCTAATTCTGCCCACTATGTTAATTTCTCTTGACATGTAACAATTTCACATGTTCCAGAGATCAGGGCGTGGACAAGATTGGGAGGCCATTATTTTGCCTACCACCATATATTTTAATCAAAGAAGTGGACTGAAATCTATAGGAAATGAATTGTTGCTAAATTATTTTACAAATGCTCCAATTTAAAAATTACAATACAATGAAATTTATATTTTGAGAAACCCCCCTAAAAGTCCCAGGTTCCTTTCTGAGAATATTTTATTTACTGGCATGTGTGCAATGTAGTAGCTACTCCATTACCTACAAAATATTGCAATGAGAGAATTGAGGTGGAAGTTAACTTAGGCATATGTTCAATTCGCTGGCTTAAACTAAAATATTGTTCATTTTACAGCATATGTAATTAACTTTAGATAATTTGAAAACAGTATAGGAATTGATCAAAATTGCTATAATTAATTTTACACATTTGCATACACATTTTCATTTTCAGTGAATATTCAGCAGAGTTTGATGCTGCATTACGGCCCACTTTTCTCTCTAAAATATTTTCCACAAGTCAGCAATCAATCTATTCTTTCAAATTAATGTTACTTCTAACAAGAGACCAAATCAAACAATGGCCAAGTTCCAGGAATCTTATTTCCTGTTTCTGTATACCCTACTGAAATTTATTTACAGTTAGAGCGTGCTGGTAGCAGTAAATCTGCTTATTCGGAAAGAAAATAATGGATGTTGTGTAAATACAAACACTTATGGGAAAGTGTTATGCGAATACAATTTCTACTGTGATCTTCAAAGTGAAATATTAATGGACATGGTTTTCTAATAATGTTGCTCATTGAAAAAGTAATTAGAATAAAACTCTAACACTATGTCAAATGTTTATAGTTGTTTGAAGGTTACATTAGTGATGTCTGAGTTCCCAGTGTGCTAATTTCATACTGCTGTTTATACGGTAAAGAAGATTAAAGGCAAATTTTGTTCTTTTGATTGTAATTCACATATATCGGAAGAGTCATCAGATTACTTGGTTCAGAGAAACTCTGTTGCCTGAGTGTCCTGCTCTATGACTGTGTTCATGACTTATTATTTAACTCAATTCTTTACCTTTCTTTTCTTAATGACAAAATAGATAAGCAAGGACAGATACTACATTTAAAATTATGAAAAAGGAGGTCAAATAATCGCAATATGTTTGAATTTTAAAAAATGAGTTTATTTTCTGTTTATAGCACTTATCCACTCTGAATTTTTTTTTCTATTTGTTTACTTGCTTATTATCTATTTCACTCCCCAGAATATGAGTGTTATGATAAAACATGTCTGTGTCTGCATCTGTGTTTCCAGTGCCTTATATAATGTCAGGATTATGGTATGGCACTTCATAAATAATGGCAGAAAGGTAATATAAACTATTACCTATAACCATGAAATCCCAAACCATTCATAAAACATTATTTGCATTTATAGATGCTTGTATATGAAGATATCCAAGATGTATTATCAAGTTAAAAACAATTGAACTCACTAGATAGTATTAATTCCATCAATAAATTTTATGGACTACCTACTATAGGACTGGTGCTATTAATTCAATTCTAAGCACTGTGGATTATAAAAAGAAAAAAAATAAGCACACACAAACAAAATTAATTTGTATGAGAAATGTAGACAATAGTTATACATAAAGAAGTACATTTGTATTCTTCATGTATATGTCTGTCTATAAGATAAACAAACAGAATGACACATTCCAAATTATTAAACGATTATACTTAGAGAAGCAAGTACCTCACTAAGTAGGCCCATAGTGAGAAGTGAATGTCAACTTCAGATTTCATTCCACACATTGAAGTACTGCTTGGATCATTTCTCAGTGAAATTACAACCAAGAGTTAGTTGTGTAGCAAAGAGGAAAAAGAGAGAGCGAAATGGTGATTTGAGGACTGTCTCACTACAGCAGTGGAAGTAGCGAAGAATCTAATATGATGGCCAGTTGGGTCCTGCTGTGAATAAATACTCTGTGCTCAGTCTCCTTGGAGTTGCAATACCTTAATTTTTTTCATTTTATTTTCATTTTAATTAGCAACATCCTTTTCCTTCCCTTGTCAGTGTTCTTCTTAATGTACTATTTAAGATACAAAGTATTTACATTTAATTTTAACTTTGAAAAATATTAATAAAATGTTGATTTAAAACTCTATTCAAAGAAGTCTGTTTCAAAGCAGTTTTTTAAAAGGTCTAACTATGATAAGCACATTCAGTTAAATGTCTACAGAAAATCATTTTATGTAAAAGAAATACGAAATTTTCTTTAAAAGAAAAGTAGAGTCAGAATTATTGACTCTAAAGACACTTTTGTTGATAAAAGTTATGGTATAGCGGGCACCTTCTAGTTCTGTAGATAACATCATAGCAGAATAATCTTCCTGGGTTTTTATTCCTAAACTCAATTGAGATTAAAAATCTGACAGCCTTTATAAGGAGGAATTTGATTTCTAAAAGTCATTTCAGGATGAGTTTTTAAAAGATATGGGACAACCCCCTTATGCAGTTATGCAAATTAATTGATCATTATCTCTTCTTGGGGAAACAACCATTTTGGGGGAAGCTTCTTTAAACTGCATTCACTTGTAAATTATCTTTACATAGAATATTATTTAATGATGTTCAGTCAACCTGTTCCTGTAAAGGTGATTGTTTCTCTTAATATTTATGGCTATAATCTGGATTATTGGGTTAAAATTCCCTAACAATGGAATCACCACTTTAAAATTTTAAAGTTTATCCTAACTGGATGCAAAATATCTGCTAGAAAGCAAAAGGATTATTTTACCTGTAAGATATCAAAATTAATCAAAGTACATTAACATATTAAGTCTTTGGAAGTACCATGAATTATAGATTTATGAGTAGTACTATTAAGTCTTTGGGTTAATGTTTTTTAAAAAGGAAACACTTTAAAAGAAGAAAGTGGGCAGCCTCATTCAGATCTTTCTGTTTGATACAAACAGGGCTGGTAAAACACTTATAAAACATGAACTCCTCTAGAATTAGGAAAGGAGTTAGGTAGGGAGCATGCTGAGAGTTTATGGTAAAGCTAAACACCATTTATAAAAATAAGACATCCACAGAGAGCATGCATTTATTTGAAGGCACTGCACCTCTAGCATCACTCATATATATTTCAGATGCAGCAAGCAGCAACATTCCAATATGTAGTTATGCACCACAAGTACGGGCTAAAAGAAACTTCAGTGTGGGTGAAACAGCAGATAAAAATGGTAAAATTTACGGAAGTCAATACGATGCAGAAGAAAAGGCATAGAACCTGTGGTTTAGATGGTAGCTCTGCAATTTTGAATAAAATGGATCCATCACAGACCTGGGGGTGTCAGTTCAGGTGGGATATGCAGTTTGGCGAGACCCAGATGTATAAAAATTAAATACAGAATGTCCATGAGATTTAAAGTCCCCAGATTTGATTTTGTCAGTCCATTCCAAACTTAGAAAATATCCAGAAGAACTTAAAGAAATCATAATTTACAATGATGGATTGTATAATTTAAAGGTATCTGTGAAGTGAAATAGTTAATCAGCAATTTGTTGAATAAATAGATATTTGAAGCAAGTGGATAGAGAGATAGATGGTAGATAAATAGATAGACAGACAAACAGATAGAATTAAAGGTAGTTCATCAATGCTCTGAAAATGCTTTTGGATGACTCCATCATGTGGAATCAACAGTTTAGTAACCAGCATTCCCAGATTAACTTCTTCAGTATCTTTTTTTTTTTTTCCCAATCATGGAAAAACATTCTTAAATTCTCAGAATATGGTTCCCCTTTTCCCAGCATGCAGTTGGCTTCTGTTAACATCTTCGTTTCACAGGTATGAATTCATTGGACTGACTATATCACAACGTTTTCCCCCATATTCAATATGAAAGAAAGAACTCTTGCCAACCTGGAGGAGTTCCAAGTTCTTTAGGCTCTTCAACAGTCTTTCACACGTATTAGTTCTGCAAATAGCTCAGCCCTCGGAAATATATGGGAGCAATTTGCTATAACCCACCGTTTACTGTCACACCATGTTTTCCCTACCTACCTTGGGAATATTCTAGGAGCATGAAATAACATATTACTTGTGAGAAGTTTTAGTAGTTTAAATCTACCTCGAAAATATAAGGCCTATGACAAACATTACAAAAGTGGGAATTTTCTCGACAAAACAATAGTCTTTGCATATGAATTGCAGAAGTGAAGGGGAGCAGGACCTGTGCCCCCCCCCCAACCCCTGCCTCTTGTTTATAGAAAAGCTGGTCTCCCAGGCCTCCCTAAGTCTTGGAATAACAGACTCAAGTCGTTGATTAAGACAAGCCTGCAGGCACTGGAGGATGGCAAGGACTCGGACCACCTGTCTCAATGATTAGTTGAGATTATTCCCCGATTTCCCTTTAAGACTTTAATAGCTGAACAAAATCTTTGGAGATATTTTTTGGGGGAAATGCCGGGTCCACCAGGTTGCAGCCATTCTGGTTAAAAACAACTTTTCTTTTTGTTACTAAGACTGTTGCCCCCAGGATCGTACCGCTGCCACTCCCTCAGCCAGAAACCAGTTTAGGCTTATCTAAGTCTCAGGAGGCAGCTGCAGAAAGGAAACCATCTGGCAGTCCAAGATGGTGGAAGATTTGACTTTCAGTGGACCTTGAGCTTCATTATCAGCTTATTGTAATATATTAGCATGGTAAGTGACACACCCACCAGCGCTGTGACAGTTGACAGTTGCCATGACGACAATGACGGACAGCCCATATAAGAACTGAAAAGTCCCTACAAGGACTGATTGGCTCCATCACACCCAGAAGGAGGACATGGTGGTGGAAGCGTCCCACAAAAGTCCACGTGGCCCGACCCGGGCTGGAGTTGTCCCTGCCGCTGACCTTGGCTGACAGCTCTGGCTTGAGCGCCTTTGTCTTGCTTGAGTGCGTTTTCCTTTTTCCTCCCTGCTAGAGCACTTTCCTTCCTTTTCCTCTTTTGAAAAATAAAAAAGCAGTTTTTGCTCTGTCCCTCTGCCTCAGCTGTGAATGCTTTCCAGCCAGCAGGCAAGGACCCACACTTTAGAGGACCTCCTCATTTAGGGGTCTCACTTCTGGCTAACAGAAGCATTTAAATGTTGGGAGGACCACATCCTAAATATGCTTTCATGCCCAAGAAGAACATTAGTACATTTACTCTCTGCTAAAGTGTGATGATTAATGACCAAGTCATATGGATCATTTTGATTTTACAGATCAGTCCATACTGAATCCTGTGCTTTATACTTCTAAAATGTGTACAGTTTAGAAGATGCATTCTTAGGTAGGATTTTATTTGAATTACACAAAAATTTTATGGAGTAGATAAGCTAATGTTAATAAAACTACTGCCAACAATAACTGATATACAATTCTTGCTATAATCTTCAATTTACCTTAATTTTACAGATAAAAATATATTACTAAAATATTAAGTTAGCCAATACTATCAAATTAATAAACAGGTAATTTTATTATTCAAAACATCTATTTTTCACTGCATAATACACTTTTAACTACATATGAAAAAACTCAAAATATATAGTTTAAATAATATAAATAATGTCATTGTATTTTAGTTGGGGCTTATTATTTGAAATATGTATAAAAATAATCACATCTTCTGTTTTGATTCTTTCAATATGTATACCTCATCAATAAATATCACAAATCAAGATGCCAGATAAAAAATACACACATTGAAATAAATGAGGAAAAAATCTTATGCCATTAAATTTTCAAAGATAGAGCTTCAAGGTTTTTTTTTTTTTCATTCTTGAAAGAAACCTTAAATAAAAACAAATTATCCAAAGTGCTCTGTTCTGGATGTAGGTGTGTGTCTATGGGTTTGCGTGAGTTTCATTTTGAGAGCTTCTCTCTAACTCTATAACAAATAAATCAGACAGGAAGTAGAAAACTGAGCATTTACTGAAGGAGTTTTGTCTCTCAGAAAACTTGCTGCTGTTTAAATATATATTGAATATATACTCATAAGGATATCATCACCATGTGAATTTGCTTTAGTGTTTAATTGGGATGTTTATTTTGACTTCAATAAAAATTTGACTTAGATTAAATTTTGAGGAATATCTACTATATTTGACTATGCTTATGTTCAGGAGAAACAACATAAAATGGAATCATTTTTATTTTTGAAAAAGTCAATAAGCATTTAACTCAAGCTAATAAAAATGAAAACTGATGGAAGTAATATTTCAGAGGGTTAATGAAAGATTCTAAACTATGACCTCTATTACCTGCTAATATACAGGTTATTCTCAATTCAAAATGAGTAATCTGATATATTCCAAAATAAGGGAACAGTCATACTTGTTCAGTAAACCATAGTGTGTCATGCTTCTAAGTCAGTGTTCTTGTTTTATCTAAATTCTGTTAATTTTTTCACTTACATTGTAGTGATGCACTGAGACAGTTGTTCACAGTGACACGGTACTTACTGTCCTTTAAAGGGTGAGTATCCCTTGTTTCTTATTGCTCCAAAAGAAGTTAATCAGCCTTTAGTAGGAAAATATTTCTGTTTTACATAAAAATAATGATTTAAAAATATTAACCCTCAGGGTCTGATATTTACTCCATTTTCTTTTCTTTTGCTCTATTTTTTTAATAAAGCAAATTTAATAATTATGCAATTTCAGGTCAGATATGTAAAATAATTGATACACTTTTTCAATTATTTTAGTGCCCTGATATTAAAATAAACTTTATCCACATTATGGAAAATTCAAATAATTATAATGTAAACTCATAGGCATATGTTTAAAGAAATTGTTTACATTTAAAACATACATTATAAGATATGTCATACAATAGTTAAAACAATTAAATATTATTTTTATTCAATTATTATCACACTGTCTATGAGCAGTGAGATTTATTATTATACCATGCAATATTTGTATACTCTTCATTTCTAGATTTTCCAAAATGATTATGTTTCTTTTATGCTTGAAAAGGTAATTAATTTCTTTTTTGTGTTACACAAAATTTGTAACCAAAGAGTAATTGTCTTATATTACTGTCGGCCTTTAAACAATGTATTGGTCTTCTTTATTTCTCACTTTGACTGTGGGGCGCTGAGGATATAACATATATTTTAGAACATTCTACTCCTCTGAAAAAACACCAGCTTCTAACCTTCCTCTTGCCTGAAGGCAAAAGTATTTCCAGTTCTTCCTGTTGAAACTATGAGGGTAAACATAACCTCCTCTAAAGGACACAAACAAAATGACTTATTACTTTACTTGGGAAAATTTTAGGTATTTGTTCACTCCAGATTGGAATGTCTTGTATTTTATTAGGCGTGTTTAATATTTTCTTCCACTTGTCATGTAGCTCCCCTTATGATATATCCATGCCAGTGGAAAAGAGGTCATGATGGATCTAAACTGAAACCTCAGACCATTATTATATATTAGTTTTCATTGGTGTTAGTATTAATATTAGTTTGCTGCTATAACAAAGTAGCACAGGTGGAGTGGCTTAAGCAGGAGTAATTTATTGTCTCACAGTTCTGGTGGAGAGAAGTCAAGATGTCCACAGGATAGGTTTCTTCTGAGGGCTGTAAGGAAGAAACTATTTCATGCCTCTTTCCTAGCTTCTGGTGGTTTGCTGGCAATATCTGGTATTTCTTGGCATTTAGAAGCATCATTCTGATGCCTTTATCTTCACATGGCATTCTCCCTTGTATGTCTGTCTGTGTCCAAATTTCTCCTGTTTGTAAGGACACCAGTCACATTGGATTGGGGCCCATTGTACTTCAGTATGACCTCATCTTAACTAATTATACCCTATTTCCAAACAAGATCACATTTCGATGAGATACAGGGGTTAGAATTTCAACATATGAATTTTTTTGTGAACACAATTCAATCTATAGTACCTCTTAAGCCATCATAGCTCAGTAATTATCAGGAGACAAGACAATGTTCTTGTCCTCCTGGAGGGAAAATGTGCAACAATAGACAAATAAATAAAGCAACATGACAGCAGACAATGAGGGTCGCATGAGGGAAAATCCATTTGGATGAAGGGAAAGGAGGTAAGAGGAGTGCTGTTGTAGAAAGGATTATCAGGAAAGGCCTCTCCTGGAGACAGCACCTGAGCAGGGGCCTGATGTGATGGGGTTGCGAGTGTGGTAACATCTGCTGGAGGGGGGGCTCCTCACCAATCCTTGAGTGTGCTGAGCATGCTGGCCGTGTTCAAGCTTCAGAAAGGAGACTGGCATTGCTAAGACAGGGTGAGAGCAGTAGAATTTGAGGTCAGAGGGGTGAGCAGGATTAGGCAGGGTCACGTGGAGACTTAAAGTCCATGACTGGCAATGTCCATTACATTCCCAGTGAGAAGAGAAGCCAAAAGCATATCAAGCAGGAGATTAAATAATCTCACCTGGAGAATGGGTTGGTTGGTGTGCAGTTGGGCAGGGCGTGGGGTTGGGGGAATGAGGCAGAAGCAGGGAACTCAGTGAGAAGCCTCTTGCTGCAGGGGAGGTGGAACTTGATTTAGGCTACGATTCATTTAGGCTGGATTATGTGAGTTGTTAAGTATGTGAGAAAGATATGAGTTAACAATGTTTCCAAGTTTGGGGCCGGATCAACTAAATGAATGACACTACCAGTTTCAGAGATAGAACATTCCAGGGAAGAAGTAGACTTGAGGAGTAAATCAATGCCAAATGCACAAGGCACCTAGTAAGCATGTGAATATACCCTTTCAGATTTAAGGACAGAAGCCTGAGTTGGATAAACTGACTGAGCCATATGTGTGAGCTTTAAAAAAATGTAGGAAAGTGGAGGTTGGCTTTACACATATTTTCCTTTAAGAACTTCTAAATACTTCAAATGATGTAATTTTGAAAGCGTTTCTTATGATTTGGTCCAAATCAGTTTCTATATGAAGACATAATTGTAAACTCTTGTGGGAGAGTTGGCATTGAGTTACTCTGTGTGGTTTTTAAAGCTGAATTTTCTCCGTAAGGCTCTGGTCTTCTTAATCTACTGGTCATCCCCTCCTTCCACGGCTGCCATCAAGGTCCTGAAAGCTAACAGCTCTCACTGGTCCAGTTTCCCTCTCCTCCTTGCTGTTCTTCCAACAATCAAGCACATTTCTTGCCACAGTTTACCTTTGTCACAATTGCATGTACACAAAAATAAAAATGCTATGAGAATATACTGTACTTTTATTTAGCTGGATAATGGGGTAATCTATATCTAAGCCAAATGAAAGCATTTATTGAAGTTACTGTTGTATCTGTTCACTATGGGATACGTTTAATTAAATTATTTCCAGCATTCATATGAATGCTTTGAACTTTTCAACTTTGTAAAAATGTTGGCAACTCTTTTGTCGAAGAATCTAACATGTTGATTTTAGTTTTAGAGCATGAGGAATGCATCTCAATTTTCACATTTCCTCTGCATTGCCTATAGTACATAAACAGAAGGAGGAATAAAATTGATGACTGCTTTACTAGGGCATATTAGCTCCTGCACAGTGTTTTTCGAAAGGAATTTAAATGTGTGGACTCATTTCAAAACTTGTATTATTGACATTATGAAGAGATTCAAATCTGAAGCATCTGAAAAAGACTATATTTGTTTGGTTCTCTGTTTCCTTTAAAGAAAGAAATTCCTTTTGGAAATAAAGATAAAAAGAAGTCAGGAGTGTGCTAGTCTATTTCCTTGTGTGACTATTTCATTTAAAGTAACAAACCCTTTAAAAAGTTACTGTGATGCTTGATAAGCTTCTTGAAACAGTATTTGATTTTTGCCACCAAACTATACTTGAAACTTATGTCTAATTTCTTGTCTATTTGGGCCCATTTGACATAATTTTTCTTCCTTAGAGTGCGACAGTTACATTTCAGATAATTTTCCTGTACTACGCACCATATGTTTTAGAATCAGCTAATAGTTTAACATTGTTTATGTGTCCTTGTTGGTATTATAAAATTCTACCAGCTCCCATGTTTGAGCTAAGGTTTATACACCCATAAAGTTCTTTCCCTAAGGTTGTGTATAAGGTGTTATACATCACATGTAAATACTCCTCCTTAACATTTTTGTTGCAATTTATTTAAAATTTAAAAAGCAATTTCTTTCAAATTCTTCCTTATATTTTTCAATAAGCCTCAGTGAAAATATTGGTAGCCTAGGAATTACAAATATATTCAGTCTAGGGGTGTGGATGGACCTGTTAGCTGGATCAGTGGGTTATTAAAATGTGTGAAACAACTGGACCATACCTTTAAAAAATTTTTTGCCATTTACATGCATGGAACACAGAATATTTAGGCTTTAATTTCCTGTGATTAAAGTTAGAGTCTTCTAATTATAATCTTCTTTCCCAGGCAGTCACTGCTTATAGAAAGACCTTCTGAAAGATTGAGAATGTCTCTCTTTCTTACCCCTACAATGCTTGGTTCTTGGTTCCCTTAGAACAACTTATAAAATTGTATAGGTCAATGATTTAATTTTTGTAGTAGTTAATTCATTATAATTAAATAAGTATCAACTAATGTCTCTGTGGAATAATTGATACATAGTTCCAGCCTAATTAATTATATTTCCTTAAGTTTACATATGTATTTACTAGATACATAATTATCCATGAAATGTCTTTTGAATAGAAAGTGATAATAAATTAAAATTACAATGGAGTAATTACAGTTCAAACCAAGAAGATGGAATTGGGCGGTCACTGAAGACCTGGTCTCAGGCACGTCCCTGCACCACTGAGAACTTGAACTTTCTGTGAACTATACCTAACCCAAGGACACCAGCCAGTTTTTAAAACATCTGCTAGCTGCAACCTTGTGTCTCAAGGTTATTACCTTTGTAACTACTCAACTATTTCGAACCCCAGCCAATCCTTACTTAACCAAGCATCCTTCTTGCCAGCTCCAATTATAATCCCCTGATACAACAGTTCATGGAACTAACTGTCACCGTCATGGTTTCTGCCTTGTTTGATAAGCCTCCTCTGTTTTGTAGTTGGGCGGAACACCATACAAGTGCTCCTTGAATCTGTGTCTGCTGGGCTGCTGACAAACCTCAAATAAATACATGCCTCTTTATTTTAATCAGGACTCTGTTTCCCAAATTTCAGTTAACAAAAGTGATGAACCCTTTTTTAAAAATTAGTCTATAAAAATGTTCAAATGTTCAAGAAACAATGGTGGTTTATAATTACTTAATGAAATGGTAAAGAAAAAAAAAAAAAAAAACCCTGTCCCTTCTGACAAATCTTCCCTTGTGGCACTCAGTTCCTGGGAGGGCTTCTGGCTCTGCTTGACTGCCGGTCACCTGAATACCCTCATTACAGAGCTCTCACTGTCCCGTCCGTCTGTCATTCATTAGGCTCTGTAATCACCACGAAACACAGCATGGTCACCAGTCTTTTGTCATCTGTGTGGAAACCCAGGCAAAGCCCAAAGTGAGGGACGGACAGAGATGTTCTCCCTCTCTTGTTTCCCCTCCTTTAGTTCTTGGATTAGCTGTTACCAAAATTGAATTTCTGGAAAGTGCCTTTTGTTTTTTACAGACTGATTGGAAATGGGCCACC
This sequence comes from Camelus bactrianus, assembly GCF_048773025.1. Classification (NCBI taxonomy): domain Eukaryota; kingdom Metazoa; phylum Chordata; class Mammalia; order Artiodactyla; family Camelidae; genus Camelus; species Camelus bactrianus. The sequence continues at coordinate 7,662,331 of NC_133561.1, read as the reverse complement.
TTGCTCTTCGTGTCATTAATTTCTTTGGGGTCAATTTTAAGATCTACATAAGGAAACTGGCATTAAGATACAATGAGGAAAAAAATATTTTTATTTTTTCTCAATTCATTAGGTAAATATTTCCTGATCACCTTAGATGTATCATGTACTATGTAAGATCGCTGTGATCATCATAGAATTCATATGACATGGTGATCAAGGAAAAAGGAAGAGACAAACATGACGATATGACTCTGGTGTTTGAAATGTACTGACAGACACGATGTTGGCATCGTTGAGGAAGACAGCTTGCTTGGGAGAGGAAGACAAAATAAACTATATTTAGTTTTGAGGATTATTTTTAAATGTCATAAGGACACATATGTGGAAATGAACCTTAAATAAATAATCAGTGGTGATTATATGTATTTGTAATTCATCAGAGTAACATAATGAAATTACTAACATTTATTGAACATTTTCCATATTCCAGACACCACTTATATCTCTTTCCCTCTATGAAATATTTAATGTTTGCTATAATCCTGTGCAACAGATATCACTGCCATCTTAGTTTTCCAGTTGAAACCACTGAGACACAAATTGTCCTGTTTCCTCAAATTCATGCATCTAGTATGTGTTGGACTGGGACTTGAACTTAGAAAGTCCAGCCCCAGAGTCCATGATCTTACCTAAACCTAGACATAAATTCTTTTTATCAAGAAGAACAAGTTGATTTTAGAATTTTATTCTTCATAGTTTATTTTTCCTGTACTAAACTACTGGAAGCATTTGTCTTTATAATTATTTTAATATTTGAATTCTTTCTAAAAATATTTTTCAAAATGAATGATCATATGATAGAAAAATACCTAGATTGCAAAGGGTTTTAGAACATAGGCTTTATACATTTTTCACATTTACCTTTATACATTTAGTTTGAATTTGAAAGGAAAGGGACCCAGGTTGCTTACTTACATCTGAGTGCTCTCTGAGAATTTCTGATTTCTGGTGAAATATCCACCTAACTGTTGGGTTTCTCACTGCACCAAGAATTCACGCTGATAATGTAACGATACAGGAAAAATGGGGCAGGAGAGGAGGGCCATGTCCCAGGTCCCAGGTGAGTCCCTGGGACATGTGAGGGTCCTGGCTTCACATAGGAAAGAATTCAAGAGTGAGCCATAGTAGGGTGAAGACAGATTTATTCAGATGACTTATGTTCTATACTCCATAGCAGAGTGCAGGTCATCCTAGAAGGCCAGAGAGAGTGACCACAAGCTGTGGGGTTGTTAGGTTTTACGGTAACGTCATATGCTAGCAAGTGGGAGGATTATTCCAACTACTTTGGTGAAGCAGCTGGAATTCCCAGGAATTTTGCCATTACCCACTTTTTGACCATTTGTGGTCAACCTTGAAACTGTCATGGCACCTGTGGGAGTGCCATTTAGCATGCTGTTGTATTACAATGAGCATACACTGAAGCTCAAGGTCTACTGGGAGTTGAATTTTCTGCCATCTTGGTGCTAATTGTATGTCATTCTTTTAATGGTTGTGACCTCCCCCTTTCCCTCCTGTCTCAACAGGATAAAATAAAGATCTACCAACCTCAATCTGGGAATGGTTCCTTGAAAAATACCCCAAAATGAGAAAGTTATTGAAGCTACTTAGTTTTGTAGTACATAACTAGTGGATGGTCTATCCAGGCCTTTTTGATGTACACCTTTTCTGTGGCTGTCTCTGCATTTGCAGATTTACACATCATTGTAACAGCTCTTGGAAGCCTGGGTAGCACAATGTAACTTAGCCTTGAGTTAGGCCTACCAGCCTAAGGAACCAGTCTCTGGAGGCTGTGCCAATTAGGGTTCTTTGCTTGGAATTTGTATTCTAGAATGTGAGAGTCTAGCCTCAGATTAGATAGTTTCTTGAATGGAAGTGACATAAATTTATAAGATATTCATGATCACTTCTCAACATGTGTTTTGGAATTGGAGAGATCCATTTAGAGCAAGGGAAAAAAAAAACAGATACAGAAAGAAATATAGGTGGGAAATAGCAACTTATTTCTTTTATCACTATTATAGTGTCCATTGTGGCCCCACTGTATCCTTGACTTGCACTGTGTCTAAACCTCTATGTAACTATAGTACATCCTGTTCTTTTTTTCTTTCTTTCTTTCTTTCTTGAATTGAAGTACAGTTGATTTACAATGTTGTGCTAGTTTCTAGTGTACAGCAGAGTGATTTGCTTATGCATATATACACATTCCTTTTCACATTCTTTCTCATTAAAGGTTACTACAAGATATTGAATATAGTCCCCTATGCTGTACAGTAGGTCCTTGTTGTTTATCTATTTTATATATAGTAGTTAGTATCTGAAAATTCCAAACTCCCAATTTATCCCTCTCCACACCCATAACCATAAGTTTGTTTTCTGTGTCTGTGAGTCTATCTCTGTTTTTTAAATAAGTTTTTTTGTTTGTTTGTTTTTGTTTTTAGATTCCACATATAAGTGATATCATATGGTATTTTCCTTTTTCTTTCTCTGTCTGGCTTAATTTACTTATCATGATGATCTCCAGGTCCATCCATGTTGCTGCAAATGGCATTATCTTATTCTTTTTTATGGCTGAGTAGTATTCCATTGTATAAATGTACCACAACTTATTTACCCAGTCATCTGTTGATGGACATTTAGGTTATTTCCATGTCTTGGCTATTGTAAATAGTGCTGCTATGAACATTGGGGTGCATGTGTCTCTCATCTTGTGATTTGATGACTACAGAAGTTCCTTTAACATTCGTTGTAAAGCTGGTTTAGTGGTACTGAAATCTTTTAGCTTTTATTTATCTGTGAAGCCTTTGATTTCTCCATCAAATCTGAATGAGAGCCTTGCTGGATAGAGTATTCTTGGTTGTAAGCTTTTCCCTTTCATCATTTTAAATATATTGTGCCACTCCCTTATGGCCTATGGAGTTTCTGCTGAAAAATCATCTGATAACCTTATGGGAATCCCTTGTATGTTATTTGTTGTTTTTCTCTTGCTGATTTTAATATTTTCTCCTTATCCTTAATTTTTGTCATTTTGATTATTGTGTGCCTCATTGTGCTCCTCTTTGAGTTGATTCTGTGTGGAACTCTCTGCACCTCCTGGACTTGGGTGACTGTTTCCATTCCCAAGTTAGGGAATTTTTTAGTTACTGTCTTTTCAAATATTTTCTCAGATCTTTTCAGTCTCTCTTCTCTTTCAGGGAACCCTAAAATGTGAATATTAATGTTCTTCATGTTGTTCCAGAGTTCTCTTAAACTATCCTTATTTATTTTCATTCTTTTTTCTTTTTTTTTCTGTTCTGTGGTAGTGATTTCCACTAATCTGTCTTTTAGCTCACTTATCTATTCTACCTCATTTGGTCTCTTCTTGGTTCCTTCAAGTGTATTACTTATTTCAGTAATTGTATTCTTCAACTCTGTTCGGGTATTCTTTATGTTTTCTAATTCTTTGGTAAAAACTTCCCTCTGTGTATCTATACTCCTCCTAAATTCTCTGAACATCTTCCCCATCATTACTCTAATGCTTTCTCGAATAGGTTGCCTATCTTCTCATCACTTATTTCTTCTTCTGAGATTTTATCTTGTGCCTTGGCCTGGAAGATATTCCTCTGCTGCCTCATATTGTTTAGATTTCTATTTGTATTTTTAAGTAGGTTAGTTATGTTTCTGGACCGTGGAGAAGTGGCCCTCTGTGGGATATGTCCTATGCGTCCCAGCAGTACACAAAGGCCGGTGTCCAGATGGTCCCGTGATAGAGTCTGGAGTGCGTTTGTGGATTCTTTCCACAGGCTTTGGGATTGTTGTTTACTCACTTCTGGTATCTACCCCCTGGTGGATGAGGCTGGACTAGAGGCTTATGCAGGTTTCCTGGCAGGAGGAATCGGTGCCTGCCCACTGCTGGATGGAGCTTGGTCCTGGTTCTCTAGTGGGTAAGGCCATGTCTAAGGGCATGTCTAGAGGTGGCTGTGGCTTAGGAAGTCTGCCAATGGGTGGGGCTGCATTCTCACCCAGTATGTTGTTTGGCCTGAGGCTTCCCAGCACTTATGCCTACTGGCTTTTGGGTGGAGCTAGGCCTTGGTGCTAATGACCCAAGCAAGATATCAGCCTCCTAGAAAGCTCATGTAGATGAGCACTCCCTGAAAGTCTGCCACCAGCTTTCATGTTCCGAGGGTGAGCCACAGCTGCACCCTACATCCCTGGGAGAACTTCCCAAACCAGCAGGCTGCTTGGGCCCAGGTTCCTATGGAATCACTGCCTTTGCCCTTGGACCCGGCATACATAAGATTCTGTATGTGCTTCCCAAGAGAGTGAAGTCACTGTTTCCCTCAATTCCTTGGGGCTCCTTGAGTTCAGCCCTGCTGGCCTTCAAGACAAGATGTTCTGGGGTCTCCTCCTCCCAATGTCAGAAACCCAGGCTGGGGACCCTGACTGGGGGCTCAGAACTCTCACTCCTGTGGGAGGGCCTCTGCAACTTAATTATTCTTCAGCTTGTGGGTCTCCCACCTGGGCGGTATGGAGCCCAATTATACCACAAGAACATCCCTCCTACCGTCCTGCTATGGTTTCCTCTTTATGTTTCTAGTTGAAGATCTTTTTGCTAGGTTCCAGTCTTTTTTCATCTTGATGGTTGTTTAGCAGTCAGTTATGCTTTTGTTGTAGTTGTGAGAAGAGGTGAGCTTGTGGTCTTACTACTCCACCATCTTGACTGGAAATCCTTTTCTTTCTTGATCAACATAGAGTTGGTTTCTGTTACTTTGCATTTAAGATGCCTTGAGAATACTAGTTCTATTCACACAAACAATCAATGCAGATCTGCAAGAGTTGGTGGCACTGTAGTATCCACACCAGCTCTGTTTCCTTCTTAAATTGTACAGAGCACGATAAAAAACAATCAGAGGCCACTTTTTGAAGGTAATTAGACTTACTGATCTTGTCTTTGGATTTAGCATGAGCTCTATTATGTGTGGGTGATGAAACATACCCTATGTGATGCTGCAAGCAGTTCACGATCTATCAAATGTACCAAAATGTCATGTTCTGAGATTCTTTGCTAATGTTCAGAAGACACCAAATGATAAAATAAATGATCAGTTAAGGAAGAAATGCATACATTTCTAATAACTAATTCATTTATGCATTTTGCCAACCAATAAATTAGTAATAAAAAATAAACCCTGATTTCAAATTGATGAGGATATAGATTTTTCCTTTTGTGAACATTGTATAGAGTTTACAGTTCTACAAACATATTTGAAAACATACAAAGCTTATTTAATGAGTGTGTATAAGTAATCAGAAATAAAAAACTAATATGAAAATCTTAAGGAAAAATGATGTAAAGAAATATTTAAGTTGAAAAATAATATTAAAATAAATAAAATATAGAGAAAATAGTTAACTATATAAAATGTGAAATGAATGTCAAGAGCAAAACTTAAGATGTGTCCAATGGAAATTTTGAGAAACGGAAGTAATTTCCATTGGGGAAGGGATTTCGAAAGAGACTCCCTGAAAAGAAAGGAAAAAAAAAATGCTTAACTACTATCTTTTGTCTTCAAAACATTTTAATTGTTTTTCAGTACTTTTAATTAATTCAAGGATCATACATTTTTTTACTTTGTGGAAATATATTCCCTCTTTCCGTCAGTCTAAATATCTAGTTTGATCTATTTACATGGCTGTTTTTGGTGATTTTTCTTAGGAGGTAGCAATAGATTTACTTTCTAGACCCTCATTCATATCTAAACAGTCTCTGAACTGCTCGTCCGATTTCTGTTCCCTCTAATTTACCCAACACAACTTGGCCAGGTAAGTCTTCTAATACACAACTACTTTATACACACCCCTCCCGTGCTCAAAAAACTTCACTAGATTCCCCGTTTCTACGTAATTAGAAACTAACTCTATTTCCCTCCCTGACCACCCCAGTCACAACCTGAGCTCTCTAGATCTTAAGATAGATCTAGAAGATTTACCAGAGTGAAGTGGAAAATAGAAAACAAGAGGGATACAATACGACATTATTATTTGAATTAATTTAATTTTTTAAGTAAAAATAATTCTTTCTACCAACTTTAATATTTTCTAGATGCCTTTTAAAAAGCACATAGGGTATAAATTTGAAAAATAGGTCTTGTCTTCTACAAACTCACTCTAAAAAATTGTGAAACTGGAATAGAAATACTAAACATATTTCATAAAATATTTAACAAAAATAATATGTATTTTGTATTTGTGTGATAGATTTGAACTAAAGCACTTGAAAAACATATTTGACATTTTCTACTTGATCTAATGTCCTTACTGCACCTGAGTGCCAGATCTTATTGCAGAGATTGCTCATTTTTTAAGATATATTGTCTTTGTCTCATAATTTATTTTAGAAAATGATCCTAATGGCTTGATTAACTTAATACAGTTCATTTTCAGACATGAATAATTTATAGCTATTTCACTGACTGAATAGAGCTCATTAAATTCTATTGATCTGTGCTGTAATTGTATATGGAATGATTAATACATGAAGTTCAATTATCAGTTATTAAATAAAGGCCACTGTCATACATGTATTTTATAGTGAAGAGACCACTCTAATACATAATATGGATTTAAGAGATGAGAATAACCAGGTAATTGAGAGCAAACTATTATTTGAAACTGTCCAGGACTAGAAAGTTAATAATTAATGAATGATGGTTTCCAACTGTATTCTTATGTCTAGTTTTGCTTCCGCCTCTTAACAAGCTGGTCCTACTTTCTGCTAATTAATACGAAAGGATGCTTTATTCAGAATTAATTTCATGAAACATTGGAAGAAAGAGAACGCTAGTGATTATTTATCGAGACAGAAACAATGAACTAGGTCATGTAGAGCTCCTAACATATGATGCTACCTAATGAGAAATCTCTTTTTTCTATCTGTTTCAGTTATATGACTGTGCGCTTGCAAAACAAAGAGTGAGGAATTTGAAGATAAAACATTTCCCATTATAAAAAGAGACACGTTTATTACCATGAGGAAGACTTGATCAAATAAGGCATTGCTAATAAATTGTCTCATATTCTAAAACCATATCTTTGTGTTCCTCTTGCTACATTTCCCTTTTCTAACTGTAAATTATTTGATATAAAGCTGAAAAGTCACATTTATTTTTTTATCCTTATAAGCTAAGAAAAATTGCCTTTCCCGAACAGATCAGTATAAGTTTGAAAGAAAGAAGAAAATAACAAAAGGAAGAATGAATAAATAAATGACATAGGAAAGATGTATTTTGGCTTAAATGAATACATTGTGATAGATTTAGGCACACGGAATAATTTATTCCACAATAAATAGTTTTTTCTTTCAAAATAGATTGAATATGAGAAAAATAAAGATTTCAAACCTGAAATAACAATAATATCAAAAATAGCTAACATGTATTAAAGGCGTGCTATGTCCCAGTTACTCTTCTAAAGGCCCTGCTCCATCAGGTTTAATTCTGCATTTGAATCTATAGGTAAAATGCGAATTTAATTTAGACTTACATTATTATTAAAACTTGTAGATTCTTCACAGACACATCTAGGTTTGTGTAGGCCTCTTTTCGCTTTCTCGGAGAATTTACTCTACAAGTGATATATCACTATCTCTATGTCGTGTCTGTTCCTTAATTATTTTAGTGGATATTTTGACAATATTAAAACAGAAAGAACAGCTACCATCTTTTAGACGTGCTTACCAAATAAACTTTTACTTTAAGCTGATAGATTTGGGAATCGAACACGTTTTGGTTTAGATATCAAGATACCAGTGATTGATTAATTTACTTTCTTTCTTTTCTTCCTTCCATTTTTTTTTTGTAGAGTCAATACTTAAGTGAAACCAAGATACACATTTCAGAGTTCTCTATTCACAAGACTTTCTAGTCTTGCATCTGTTGGATGTTTGACCTGAAATCATTTGGAACAGTTTATTTTATTTTGTGGACACTTCTTTCTGTTTAAGCTGAACATTGTAGTCTTTACTCAACACATTACTCCTCCAAAACATTTTTTGCCAAAATGATAGAATGGGTTAATTCTCTATTGTAGAAGACATGTGTTAAAGTTGTCATGATTATATAAACTTGGTTTGGTTCATCAGAGATAAAGCTAACTTTGGTCTGTGTGTTGAGCATTTTCTTTGCAGAGTATTGTTTCAACTCTTCTCCACCCACACTGAAGAAAAAAAAAAGGCATATGTGATAGCAGTGTTCACTGTTCAGAAAGGAAATCTGTAATGCCGTAAAATTACCAAGAAAAAGCAATGTTTGTCCTGGACAGAGTAATCTTTCAGAGAAATACTGTATCCTCTGATATTGCCAATTTTTCTCCCCATGGAAGATAAAATAGTTTAGCTAATGAGAAATAAGCAATCCCCTGCATCTGATGAAATAGCTTGGGGAAATAATACTAGAGGAGATGGAGGGTTCACCATGTGTATGTGTATGATGGACAGGAGCTTGGAGAGACTCTGTAAAGAGTGCTGGTTACCAGGCCATGTATGGGGAGCTGCCCTGCAATTCTGTTTGTTTAGTTGATGTTTTGAGACCCAACTTCAAGTCCCACTGCTCATCTCACATAATAATTGGGGTGGGGGAGGGCAGTGCATAGAAAGAATAAATTACCAGTCCAGGAGGAGTCGTTCACCTCTTACCAGCTACATTCATGCTGATGAAGGCTGCATAGAGTATGAGGCCATATCCTGGAGTGAGGGAATGGGTTTTGTTCCCACTTACAAGATTCTGGCAAGAATAAATGCTTTATATAATTGAATGGAAGAGGTAGAATTGAAATTGGCTGGTATTAACTATTTAAATTAATCCAGAAACTACTTATAATTTCTATGCATGTATGTGTGTATGTATCTAGGTTAAGTGTCTACATTCGTATCTACATATCCATCTAAATATACACCTACCCCTCTGTGTCTCTCTTTCTATCAATCAATTATCTATCTCAATCTGTCAATTTATCTATCACCATAATTTTTTATTGGAAAATCTAGTGTAAATTCTCTTAACTTTTCATTATTATAGTTAGACCAAGGCATGCATTTGCTCTGGAAGAACATGAAACAATTGCATACTCAAATAAATATAACTTAACCAGAGTGGAACTCAAAATCCTTGGTTTGTGTTCTGTGATTATGAAATACCTACATACATTGGAAATCTTGTATTTTAATACTTCAGTGTTTTCAGTGGACCTGTTAATCCATCAACATGGTATTGACTGAGCCTGATGAAGTAACGTATCTTTCTTCTATTCATCCTCTGTCCCATAGACAAATTATCTTCCACTAGGGTTTTGAGTACCTTAAGGACTGTTTTAGTTATTCCCCTTGTGATAAAATAACCGAAGAAATAAGAGCCCTGGGTACAGCACGAATTTTTCATTCTCATTCAGCTTTTTTGGTTTTGGGATAAGACTTCTTCATGGAAATAGAAGCCTTGGGTTATATAAAAAAAATGTCCACACAAGTTATAAAATTTAATTTGCTTTAGCTATTAAATGTTTTATGATATTTCAGGGAAAAAAGCTACCTTAACATAAGTGGTTATTACAAATAATAACCAACACAGTGACTAGCATACATGTGGATGGGCAGTCACAAGCTACCAAGATCTACAGGTATGTCAGGCATTCTTTTCTAGTGAGAGTGAATAAAACTGGAGAGGCGTATGTCTGTCTTATACGTGTTTTACATCTTTTTAAAAGATGCCTTATTTTGATAGATATTTCCTTTAAAAGCTACACTCTATTTCTGAACTTTGTCCATGGAAACACTGCATAGAAGTGAAGCTCTTGATTTTGCACTCACAATTCTCTGATCTTTTCTTCTTTTATTGCTTACACTCCTGGGGTTAGAAGAAGCCTCGCAGGGTCAGCCACCTTATTTCTCTGTCTCTAAGAAAGACTTTATTTAAACTTTCACAAGAAGATGGTTTTCTATCAACTTAAAGGTTAATATTGAGAGTTTATTCCACATTCTCCTAAAGCAAACTGCTGCAGGGATGGGTAACCCTTGTATTCAGAAAGTTATTTTGAGCTCATGAAGAGTTTATGTCAATTTCAAAGAGAAGTAGTGGATATTGCTGTATAAAGGAAGAGTTTGGTTTTGATTACTGCTAAATTCCGTTCCAACACAACCCTATTAATTTATGAGATTCTCTTCAGTGTAATTTCTCTTGACCCATTATTTTACAGCTTTTGCTTTTCCAATAATTATTTTGAAAACATTTATATAATGATAAAATAACTTTATTTATTAAAACACTGTTTTTGCTTTAATATTTGCTTTCTATTCTTTCAGTCTTTGTCATCTTATCATAGCTTTTCTATTTCTTCAGTTTTTTTCTTTCATGTAGAATGTAGTAGCAGAAGACGTCATAACATCCTGGGTAATAAAAATACTCAGTAAGGAAAGTTTGGGGACAATACCAAGGGATTGAAATACTCATGTTTCAATTAGAAATTTAAATGTGCACAGTTAAAACTGATGTTCCTACTGCAGGAGCTTCAGAACAACTTGTAGATTCCACTGCACACACACACACACACACACACACACACACGCACACATGCACACACGCAATTAAAACCCACTGTATGATTACTCACGCCCTGGCAGTCACATGAACCGGTTTATTGTCCTTCTGTTCTTCCAAGGCTTATCTCACTATTGCAACATATTTTGCTGCTTTCCATAAATCAGGAACTGGATAACGGAGACTCTCAAGTCACTTTCCCATAGCAATGACCTAGTGATCCTTTGCCCTTTTCTGAGTACTCTAACTTCTCATATTTTACTCCCTCTAAAAATTAAATTCAAAAGAGAATTTAGTTAGACATTTAACCTGCTCAAGGGATAGATTAACTATGAATTTAATGAAGATGAATCTTCAGGCCTTCCCATTTTCAAGGCTCCCTTCCAAGACCTTGTGAGTGGCCCTAAGAAAGTGTTCACATGGTCAGATATTTTTATCAACTTTACAAAAGTAAGATATTTTCATCTTGATCTATTATCTCTTTCCACTTTGATTTCCCTTTCGTCAAAATTTCCTTCCTATTGGGTGATACTGGATTGGCCTTGAGAATTTGGGAGAAGCTGCCAATAGACATTTTAGTTTACTTTTAATTTGGGTTAGTAGCATATATTCATGTTTATATTTTGCAATCTCTTTCACATGTGTGGTTAACTTGCTATTTGTGCTAGTGTAGCATCTGCTTCTGGGAATATTTCTGTTACCATGATTTGGTTCTGATTGATGCATAATAAAAATAGAAGTCCTTTCATTTCAGGAATAGATAGAACACAAAGAACAATTAAAAACAAACCATGCATCCGTTTCCCTTTTTTTTTCTTTGATAGGAGTTTTGGTAGCCATGAGAACGTGTCTCTCTGATCTCCAATTGTAGGGGGCATGACTGACTGAATGGCTCCGTGGTTGCATCTTTAAATCCATCCCAGGACTTGAACTGAGGTCTCACTTTCCCCAGGCTGCTCCCTCCCAATGACGGAGTGTGACAGGGGTGTCAAGGCCAAGTGCATCCCCGGGAGACACAGAGCTCCTCTCTCTGATGGATGACTCGCTAGCAGCCTCGTGGAACTCTCCTTAGAACTACAGCGTCACTTCTATCCCACCTTCCTCTGCTCTCTTCCTTTCCTTCACTTGGGATCAGACTGGCATCATTGTCTGATACTGACTGCCTCCTCATTTTTCCCTACAGGCATTTCCATAATAAATCTCTAGCACTATTATCCTGGCATCTGCTTCTCAGAGCACCTGGGTTAATACAGGAACCATGTGATATATAATGTATCAAAAATTTTACTTTGCGGGCAGCAACATAGAGCAGTACTATAAAATATTATCATGTCTAAGACCTTAAGGAAAAAATTTATAGAATTATGTAGGATTTTTTTTCCCCAAATTTGACAATAGCCTTAAAATTTATGTTATCAATACAGTGTAGTTATACTACAAGAAATTTTCTGAACTATTATAAACAAAAACAAATTACAGTCCACGGTGCCAGGAGAGACTGGAGCAAGTTTCTATTCTTTCATTATAAAATCATAATCATGGGATGTATTTAAGGGATTTATATCTAAATTTGATGTATGTTTGGGGGTAATGATAAAGGCACGTCAGGCATTTAATTAATAAAATTATTTTGTTGCTTTACTAGATATCTTGATGGTGGCATGTATCGGCTTTTTCCCTGATTTCCCCCAGATTAAGCAGATGAGTTTGTGCCCCATTTTAAAGAGAAATGGAAGCGAAGAAAAAAATATGCTTTCTGCTGTTGTTTCCATTATTTGTTTAGTAGGCATGATCAAAAGGTCCTTTAAGTTCACTTCCATTTATTTACTTATTTTTAACTTTGATACTAATGAGGTAGTATTACTAAGGATGTAGCAGTGATTTTTTGTTCACATATGCTCTTCTTTTTCAGTATTCTTCTTCTAGATTTAAGACCATTATAAACTATAATAATTCTTTCCTGAATAAAGTGCTGTGACAGTAAAAAGGAATTTTTTCCCCCAAAGACATGCCATGGTTTTGTTGACACATTATTTGGTGAAATTATTATTTATGTAGATTGATTACTTCTGTCTACATTTTGAAATGCTTCCTGTCCCTTTATTTTGAATTTTCACTTTTCATCTTTTCAAATTTTCTTAAGTCCCTATTACCGTTTTTGCTTATTATAATTTTTTTCTATACGATTCTGCTTCTATTTTTCTTTCTGTATTATCTGTTCCCTTTGCTTCATTTTTGATTTCCATATTTATCATCCAGATCTGTTTTCCTGTGAAGTCAAGAATTCTCAGGGTTTAAGTATTTAAAGTAGCATTTTGTGCTAAACCCACTTCTTGTATTATCCTATTTCCATCTGGGAAATTTACACATTTACCCTCTCACCTTGAAATTCCTTATTGCTGAATGTCACAAGATGCTGATTTAGATGCAGAGGGCTTGCTGGATAATTATTCTCTAGTATTTATATCTCTCTCTGCTTTCTTGCCTTTTTTTTTTTTTTTAACAGATATAGAAAATGCAATTCACAATTTTGGCCTGTTGCTAACATTTTTCTTTTATTTCTTCTTCTAGCAAAAGATACCAGCCTTTTCATTGTTCTCGATGGAGGTCTAACCTGAATGCCAGAGAAAAGCATTGTTTTCAGCTGGAAAACATTGAGAAGAAATATGTGAGAGAGAAAGACAATAAAAGGCTGACAGCTGATATTGGTCAAACTGAAGAGTTGCTCACAAGAACTGAACTCTGCCTACTTGGATGCCTTTTTTTACACCCAGCAGATCTTAAATGTTTGTGCTTTACAAACGTCACCTAAAAATCTCCATGCTGTTTTTATTTTGTGCATGGGAAAGAAACAAGGCTGACAAAATAAATAGGAACTTATATTTGCAAAGAGACCAAGAAAAACTGACTTGCAGCCTATTGAATTCTCATGAAATTGCCTTCTCAGTGGTTTGCAGTTGTCATCATATAAAATATATTATAAAATCAACTACAGCTCTCTTAAAACAAACTGACATGGATGTTTGTATTTTCAATACTAACAACTAAATGTACTTATAGGGCCATTTAGACGTAATACTAAACAAGATGATACACCAAGGAAACTATGGAAATACAGTTCATAAAACTTGGGACTTCATGTTCTCCAGAGAAAAAGGGGAAAAAGAAAAGGTAAGAGAAAATACATTCATAGATCTATAACTACATTTTTCCGTTTTGATGTTATTACAAATGCTATCACTTATTAAATTTTGAATGCAAATTATTCTTTGCTAATATAGAGAAATACAATTGATTTTCTATGTTGACTGCATCCTGCATTCCTACTACGCTCATTTATTGTTCTAGAAAATTTTTTTTCTCCTCCAACCACAATTATTTTTAATCTATGAAACAGAATTTCCTTACAAATTAAGTAGTTTTTATAGTAGTGACATTTATCATTGACGTGATCTGTTTAATATAACCATAGTCAGAAGGGAAGTTGGGCCTGTTATTTCTCCAGAAACTGAAAAAAGTACCATCTTTAAGACAAGGAAGAGTTCGGCACAAACAATTACACCATCTATGAACAGAGACACTTTCATTTTTTTCTTTCCCAGTACCTGCACCTCTTCTTTTTGCCTTGTTGCACTGGCTAGAACTTCTAATTCTGTGCTAAATAGGGGTAGTGAGAGTGGGTATCTTTGCCTTGTTCTTGTTTTTATGGGGAAATCACTGTTTTTCACCTGTTACGAAGTCAGCTGTAGTTTTTAGGTAGCTTTTGTTTATCAAGTTAAGAAAATTCTTCTTCATTCCATGAATATTTTTGAATTTTTCAACTGCTTATTCTATACCCATTGATATAATTATATTGCTTTTCTTCTTTACTTTGTTAAAATGGTGAATTACACTGGACTAGAGTGTTTATTGTTCTTCCCAATGCCAAGATTAAGGTTTTTGTTTTTAGCCCAGTAGGATTCAGACAGAGACTTAGACCCTCTCAAGTGGTTTCTGCTCCTCCCCCTAAGTTCTGCCCCATAACAGACACATCAGACCTGAGGGTATAGCTCAGGGGTAGAGCATTTGACTGCATAACAGACGCGTCATAGAATTCTTCCCACCCTTAGCATGGCTTATTTCACTGTAAGTGTGACACTGATACTCCTTCTAGCTCTTTATTTCTGGGGAAGAAGCAAGAACAGAAAATAACCTTTTAAACTATTAAAATTAATATAATTATTTGACTAAATAAATGCAGATATTTTAGTCAATATAAAGAAAGGAATCACTTCCCCTAGTGAGAGCAGAAAAAGATTTCTCATCATATTATAGAAGTCTTTTGTTTCTATTTATGACATGAGTCTTGGAGACTAAGCATAAACACTGAGCAAAGATATACAAAAGTATTAGGCAAGAAAGAAGTGTTTAAGATACAAGATGCCCCAAATGGAGTCACCTATGCTAAACCTATATGACCAAACCAAATTAATGCATAAGTTATAGTTTCAACCTCTCCCAGGAGTGGGATCTTAAACCAGTCAATCTGAAATTAGCTGGTTGGCTCTAGTGAGGTGATCTGCCTGATAGATTTCTGCCATCCGCCAAAGGCAGGCGACCTTGCCTGAAACCGTCACTCTTTGCTAGTAACTTCCTTGTCCTGCCTCCTTCTGTCTGGACAAGCCTTTCATTTTGCATAGCTCTTCACAGCTCCTTCCTTTTTGCTGGTTGAGATGATGCCCTCCTCATGAACCATTGAATAAAGCCAGTAAGATCCTTAAAATTTGCTTGGTTAAATGTTGTTTCTTAACAGAAGGTACATTCTACTCATTTTGGAAGATGTGCATTGACTTTATATCTTCATAATTCCCCAAAGTAAGTGATCAGATAATTCACAATATAGGCAGGTCTCTTTCTGGGGAATCTGGTATCAGTACTATCAACACATGACAATGAGGAGAGAAATGTATTCCAGAGACATAACCTGCCCCATTTAGGACAAGAAAAAATGAGGGAGTAAGCCATGGAGTTTTCCTTGATTTTTTTCAACTAATAAATAGGATTGTTGACATCCTGATGGTAGTGTCTAATTTCATTAACTCTAAAAGAGTGAGAGAAGGCGTTCTTTTCATTCCTAGTGTTACTGGGAGGAGGGGAATAAAAGTTACCTTGGTTCTTAGTTACACCAAAAAATGAATTCCTAACAAGAGACAGAATGTGATATAAACAGATTTTATTAGTGAAATAAACAGGTAGTAAAATACAGTACAGCCCCCTGAGACCTGGGGGCGGGTCCATTGGAGAGAGGAAAAATGGTGCTGCTCTTTTGTTTTTCCTGTTCTTATATCCTGGCTTAGGGGGCATTTTCATGATGGACTGATTGATTGACAGCTCATGGTTTTTGAGTGCTCAGGCTGATTGACAGCTCACATTCCTTGTGCTCAGGCACACCCATCTCTTTTACATATGTTCTTACCTATGATGCATACAGAGAAACCTACAGGAGGGGGCTCAAACTGTGATAACTACAGTATAATGAGCATTGGGTCTAGTTAAACCAGGTCCTTCTCTCTACTGCACAGCTACAGCGTTCAATTCTAGCTGGCTTCTTTGCTGGCCTGCATTTAGAGGAAGTAGAAGTTTTTGGAGCCCCTGATCCTGAGTGCAGGCGTACTGTTATTTTCTGGGTTGCCCCCTCCCTCTTTCTCTCCCCTTTCCTGGTGCTCATGTCTATCTAACTGCCTAACACTAGGATTGGTCTTAATACTGAACTAAACATTAGCAGAGCGTTGGGCGAGCACCACTGAAAGCAAATGCAAGCAGTAAAGCCAAGAGGCCAGGGAAAGACCCATCAGGTTTCATGAGTGTCTAAACCCAGACTGGCACAAGCCTTCAGACTGGCCTGGATTTCATGAGATTTGTCCACCTTCTCTTACTTTTCTGGCTTCTTATCCTAGACTCAATTTTGTGTTCTCAAGAGTTAGGGTTCTGTTTTCTCCCTCTTCCAGACGACTCGCCTGAAGATTATCTTTTCTGCAAAGATGCAAGGCTTTTCTGTAAACTATTTAAGAGGCAAGATTTTAGAAATAAAGGATCGCTTAAGGAAAATCTAGTTTTACAAATTTAAACTCAATTCAATCAGGGCGAAAAACACGCTACAAGAAAGCCATTTCACTAGTCTGCAACTGATAAACTATGAGAAAAATCTGGAGAGAGAAACACAGGCCTGCGGGATTTGTACAATAATAATCTGCAGCTGCTTTTGTCCTGAAGAAGATGAAATGAAAACAAGTGATTGACTCCCTGGTGAGAAGGTTTAAATTCAAGTCTCTGCTTTCAGGTGAAGGCACTACATTGTTCCTTAAAACAGAGACTTATTGAACTTCCCTGTTCCCTACCCAGCATCCAACAAGGAGCCACCCTCCAGATTCACTTTTTTTTTCTGCCCAGGCCACCAATCGCCATGGACTGTTATCAGTCAGAATCTCTTGGCTTCTGGCTTTCAGTTTGCTGTGACTGATGGAAGTCTCTTTGTTACAGACCCTCCCACGTCGGTCCCCAGCAAGTGTCCTTCTGCCCAGTGTCATTTGAGCTAATAGAAGAGTTTGGTTCAGATGCAATGGAAGGCTTCGTTCTTGGATCAAAAACTGGAGGTACAAGCTGGGGCTCTGAAGGACCTGCCCTCTCCAACAGCCCGGGGCAGGGCTGCTTTAAGGCATCTCGGCGGCAGGGAGGGGGCGGGGGGCGCGCGGGGCAGGCACAGCTGCGCTGCTTCGGGCTCCGGATCACCTGGTCGGGCGGCGCGTCCCCGCGCAGGGCCCGGCGCCATCTTGGGCTGGGCGTCGTGCCGCCCGCGGCGGGGCGCGCGTCCTCCTCCCGCCCGGGGTACCCTGAGAGCCAGAAACCAGACTGAGCACCGAGGAAAAGGAGAAGGTTAGATTTTATTTTATCACCCAGATCCAATTTTTCTTTCCTGAGAATTGCTCATGGGCTTTGTCGGTGACAACTGGTAGGAAAATGGGGGGGGGGGAGGAGACAGTGGGGTGGCTGCGTCTCCCCCCGCCTGTCCCGCTTGGCTGTCGGTCTGGCAGCGGCCACGTGCTTCCAGAGCGCCTCTCCCTGCCTGCTTGTGACGTCTGCAGACTTGGCTGGGCTATGGTAACATCTTGCATTGGGTTGTCCAGCTTTCCCTTCGGGTTTGAGGCGGTAACTGCTCTCCGTTGTTGCTCGCCCAGCGGCGCCTTGCCGTCTTCGCTGGTTAACCTGGCCTGCACGCCTGAAAGTAACCCTTCCTCTAAACTCCCTTCAGTGAGACCCTTTAGCGCCTGCTTTCTGATTCCTGCTGGGACCTGGGCTGATACAGTTATCAGATGTCATCGCCTGAATCAGAACCCGAGCCGCGTGGCTCCTGGGCTTGCGCTTTTCACAGCCGACTCTGCACGAGGGCGAAGTACCATTTGCTTTAACCGGAGGTCCTTTTCACTCTGTCTAATTTGTATTTGTCTGAATTTTCTTTTTCTCTTCAATGTACTTCTAAGTCACTCGGGTTCTTAGAGACCACTTCCTGCTCGCTGGATTTATTCAGTGTCAGGGCCACTGGAAGCTGCAGCGCTGTCTCTTTATCTCACCCGAGGACCCCGGATCTGTGTTATCACCAGAGCCAGCTCACTGTTGGTGCCATTTTCAAATTCCTTTGAATGTGAGAATAAACTTCCTTCTTGGAGTGTAAATGAGAATGTATTTCCGATTATACACTGCGTAACACTATCTCATATTCTCTGGAAGAGGAGCTCGGCGGTTTTTAACCAGTGGGCTACAGTATCATGCAAAGCCTTTCTAGTCAGCTTTAAACATTTGTCCTTTATCTAGAAGGTATATTTTTAGTTCTCTGTCCGTAACTCAGAAAGAGGAGTTACAGTTCTACTTTAGAATTCCCAGTAGTAAATTTGAGCCCACTAAACTTTGTATGACACCTCTGATTTTTATGTCACCATTATCTTTATAGCCTGGCCTTTGAAAGGACTGATAACTCTAAGGGACTCTGGCCTCTTTTGCCATAACATATGTTTAAGGAGATAAATGGGCTTAAAATTTTTTTAAATGCATTATATTAAAATGTAAAATGATATTTATGATATGAACTCTACTATAATTTAAATTTTTAAAAAATCCATGTTAAAAAAATATATGTAACAGATCTGTCTTCAAAATTGGCAAGATAGCTAACCAATATAGTAAGGTTAGAGAAATACCCTTAGTGTTTGAAATTACTGTAAATGGATAAGGTTAAAATTTGAATGTTACTATTAGTTCCTTGCAGTGAGGAATATGTGAATTGTGTCTTGACCATCCCACCTGTCCCTGGTACAGAAAACATTAGATAACAGCATCAGATAGGAGATGAATTGCAGGTGTATTCGTCTGCTTAAATATTCTTGTCAGATTTAGGTTTCAAGAGCAGGGATGGCCTTTTTACTCTCTCCTCGGTGCTGCGCCAGATAACCTATGTGTTGCCCTGCATTTTGTGGGATGCCCACGCTGAGAAGGATGACAGGGCCTTGAGAGGGCCCTTCCACATATTACCATCATTTTATTCTTCTTTTAAAACCAGTCATGCCATTCAGTTGTGAGTGCAAACTGATTGATGCCTTAAGCTCTGACCATTCAGATTCTAACCTCGCCTCCAAGGGTGTGGATTTGTTGAGCAGAGGACGTGTAACTAGGAGGTGGTTCTAGGTCTTAAAAGAAGGAAAAGAAGTTCTCTTAATATTAATATAAAATATTCTTTTTAAACTAATTCAAAGCATAATAAACTGAATGTTACACAACAAAACTTGGGTTATTTTAGAGACTTTCAAGAAAAGTGCTCCAGCAAGCATTTCTCTGCTGTCAAAAAGCAGTCAATTAAGTTAGGGCTGGGCCAAGAAGTCTGTATTTTGCCATTGTATATTTTGTCCTGCTGTTGTCTAGGGTTTATTTTATTGACCCTAAATCTGGGGAGGATTTTGAATTATAGCTTAGTTTGAATAATTTCACATTTTTTCCCTATGCATGTTTAGGAAGTGCAATCTTAACGTTTACTTCAAAATTTGATTGTGAGTTACATATAAAAATTCCTCCATAATTTAGAATATCTTGTTTCACAAACATATTTCCCAGTATTACTGTCTGGAATTAGAACATCTAAAGCACTTATGATTTTTGTTTCCAGGCTAGAGTTACAGTAATCACAGAAACTACTTGTGCTTGCAAAATAACACTTAACCATTATCGGGATGTGAGATGTATTTATAAATTCTGCCATTAAGCTGAATTAGGCTCATGATTGTTTTTTTCTGGCCTAGAGCAAGTGTTATAATCATATATGCAAAATTGTGACTTGGTATTACGTGCCTCTGTATGTGTGTGTGTGTGTGAGTGAAAGGGGTGGAGGGGGAAGGGAGAGAAAGACAGAAATTGATTCATAGGGAAATGATGGAAATAATATAAGATGGTGAAATGAAGGTGATTTGACAATGGTCAAAGTCTCATCAGATAACAATAGAGAAGAAGATGGTTCAGCAGATGGTGACACTCTGACTTGGCATTGTTTCCATTATTGCAGTATAGATCTTGTGAATAAAACTCTTTTGCTAGGATTCATACAAAACATTTTGTCCACACAAGCCACATTTAATGGAAAGCTTTAAAATAGAAAGCGTTTGTATTAATAATCTCAAAGCTTATATTAAAAATATGTTCAACTGTGAACTTCGAGTACTTAGTGTATTTTTATCCATAGCGGACATATTATAAATTTTATAATAGATGGCATATCTATCCAATTTTAAACTAGCCTGCTATGAGTTATACTATGAGATTAATTATTGAATTAAATATTTATAAATATCCCTAAATTATTAGTACTTTTAAAATAACGTTTGGTACTACATAAAATGCCCCATGTAGTGTTATGTACTCACCACAGCAACTTTGTTCACAATAGAGAAGCAGTCTTTAGGAAGTTAATTCAGATCCAGGAAAATTAGGGAATAATCCTGGCCTCTGTCACCTACTTAAATGGCCCTTAATACTACCTCATACAGGATGACCAAACATACAGATAGAGACTGTATTACTAAGCATACATGATACAAAGCAGAAAAATGTGACAGTGTGTATTGACTGAAAGCAAACTTAAAAAATCTACCTGTGGAAATGAGTAATCAAGTATAAATTCATTGTCATGATTTATTCATTAAGGGAATATTTATTAAGCAACTATTATATGTTTGGTACCATTGTAAGTAACAGAAATGCCATGGAAACAAATCAGATAGACAAATCTCCATCTCACAGAGTATATATTCTAGTGGAGCAATCAGACATAAGAAAAATAAACCATTTATTATGAATAGTGACGTGATAAGAATCACGATAAAGCAGAGGAAGGGAAGGTTAAATATAACAAAGAGTGGCCAAGATCTTAGTAAAAGGTATATTTTAAGTAAAAACATGAAAGGAGTGATACCTATGTGGATAATTGGTGAATCAGTGTTCAACCAGAGAAAAAGACCAGAAGGAGATAGGTATTAAAATACTTATTGGAAGGAATTGGTATATGTCATTGTGGAGCCTGACTAGGAAAAGCTGGAATCAGTATGGCAGATCATTAGAAAGGTCAGTCTGCAACTTCTGTGCATGAGCTGAAGCTGCTCTCCACAGCCAGATTTTCTTCTTCTGGGTGATCTTAGCTCTGCTTTTAACGTCTTTGCACTGGTTGAATCAGGACCACTCAGGTGACCTAGAATAATCTTCCTTAAAGTTAGCTGGTTATGGACTTTAATTACCTCTATAAAATACACTCACAGCATCATGTAGATTAGTGTTTGGCTAACTGGGAAGTGTAGCCCCACCAAGCTGATACATAATACTGACCATCACCTTGTGGGTATAAAGTTCCAGGTACAAGGACTAGTCAGTGAAGCTCTTTAAGGAGCATGTCTACCAGTTATTGGAATAGCAGGGGGGCCACTGTGTCTTGTGTAGGGGTGAATGAGACAGAGTTGTGGGATACAAAGTCATAAGGATAACTAGAGGCCACGTTTATGTAGGTAGGGTCCTATGGGTTACGGTAAGAAGTTGGGCTCTACTCAGCGACATGGTTAGACATTTCATTCATTGATATGAACTGAGTTACACTTTATGTCATCACTCTGGCTACTGTGTTCAGATTAGAGTAAAGGGAGCAAAGACAAAAATCGATGGAAATTTATTAGATTATAATCCATGGTGGTTTGAGAATGGTGTGGAGGTTTCATATCCTCATTAAATGTTAACAATAGAGCAGTGAACGTTTGCTGATAGGCTGGGTTAAGAATATGAAAAACGTGTAGAAACAACTGACTCCAATATTTTGGCTGGAGCAGCTGGAAGAACTGAGTTGACATTAACTGAGAAAGGCTTTGTGGAGGGGATACCAGGAGCTCAGGTCTGTGTTTGTTGCATATCAGATGTCTGTTCTGTATGCAAGTTGAGGTGCCAGATTGGTTGTCTGGATTTCAGAGATGGCTCTAACTGGACATTTATTGGTCTATAGATGTTATCTAAAGCTGTGAGTCTGAATCAGAAAATGAAAAGGAAAGTCAGGCATTGATTTTGGGAGGGGGGTTATATTTTAATTTTCCTTTTTCATTATTTAAAAACTTCATATGACTTCTGATTGATTTTCAAGGGATTATAATCATTTCATAATACAGAAAGAAACATAAAAATCACTCATAATCCCACCCCTTAGCAGTGAATACTACTACATTTTTGGCATGCTTTCTTCTAAATTTTTCTTATATATTTTGTTTCTCTAATTATTTGAAGTCACAGAATATACAAATTTTGCAACTAATTTTGCTTTAAATTGTATTTAATCATCTTCAATGACTGTATGATAGTCTATTGTATATGAATACTTAACTTCAGCTAATGTTTTTCATTAACCTTTGTGTTCCCTCTGTGTTATGAATAGTATAGCAATGATCATCCTTAAGTATTAAGTTTTAATCATAATTATATATTGTCAGAAGGACATTATTATATAAATTTAGTCACAATTTTCACTTACTAGTTGATAGTGGAGTAGATTACATGTTTTATGGTGTTGCTAATCTGAAATCCTAGTTTATGAAGATAGATCAATATTTTAAAGAGTTTGTAAAGTAATAACACAGACCAGAAATGGTGTGTTGTAAATGAAAAGAAATAATCTCTTTTCAGCAAACTTAGGCAATCAAAGGTGATTAGAAGAACCTGTTTACTGCTGCAGGAAGATAGAGCAGCTGTGTAGTTTAGATGGTCTACTTCCTAGAAATAAATGAGAAAAGCTGCTTAAATATGTGTGTCACCTAAGATAGGGGAAAAGATGTTTAGAAACTTTTTTAATCTTCCTATTTCATGAGAAGGAAAAGTTCTCAGACATCCTTAAACTAATTCTCCCAAGACATGCATCGAAGGCCTGATTCTAACACACCGATTTCTGAGCTTTAACTTACCAAGGATTCTTCCATCCCTAGTGAGCAATTTCCACTTTTGCAAAATGGCAGAAAATGTCACATCTGACAACTATTCACATAAGTCAGTTTCACTCAGAAAAAGGCTGTTTGTGAAAGAAATTCATACACGTACTGAGTCCTGTTGAAATCTAAAATGAGACTGAAAACAAACCTTCTTGAGCTGCTTTAGACCTTTTCACTCTCTTGCCCTCTGGTTTTCTACATCATTATTGCTCTGGTTTTGCGGAATACTATTTCTGTACTCACCTAGCTGCTAGTGACTGTCACTTTGATCCTTGCATAAAAAATATCCAGTCTGTAATGAGACAGTTTAATTGGGTAGTTCGTGTATGAAATCCTTTTTTCAAAATTCAAATTAATATTTTAGATCCTTAGTACAGTGGCGTTGGTGTTCTCTCACCAATCAGCAGAACTGCTTTAATGAGACTCTTGCTGAATGAGTGGAGGATGGGAGAAAGATTGCTCCTAAAATCATTTATTTCCTTAATTTACCGGTATAAAAAGGGCATATTTCCCTGAAGTGATCAACAATGCTGAATAAAAACAAATGCAAACTTTAGTAATATCTAATTACAAATGGAAATATTCCCATCGAAACTACAGCCTAGAAAGTTATTTTACTGTAAATATAACTAGAGCTGACAAACTCGTACATTTAAATAAGCAATTGGGTTAAATCGATATACATTTTCTACTAAACTTTTGTTCAGGAGAAATGAAATCATTCTGTTAGATGCTGTGTATGTTGGTCCTCATTAGTTTATCTACCTTGTTAATGCTTTATCTAGTTTAAAATGAGAAAGCTTCAAAAGTTGTAATTTAGTTAGATGTGTGTGCAGACCATCTCAAACAATAAACTTAAACTGAGCTAATTTCAAAAAGCTAAGTCAAATGTGTAAACAGGGAAAGATGCAAATAAGTATAATTACCCCAGCAACCAATGTGGGTTTATAGACTAATTGGTATTTTCTTGGGCTTGGATGATAATCACTTGTTAGTTATTAGTGTATTTCAAATCCTTAGTTGGTTACTAGGCAGTACCCACATTTTTTATGGAACAAAATGATAATGCTGTGTTTTGGGGAAAAAATAGTTTTACTCTCAAAATGAAAACATTTAATTTCTTTTACTAAAATAAGCTTGCCCCCTTTTTAAGAGACATATCTTCAACAGGAAAAATTCTAGAATTGATTAGCAATGCTATTAAAAGCAAAAGAAGGAATAATTTTAATGAGACAGCTCACTATAAAAAGGGATACTTTTTATGAAAAGGGATTCAGATTTGAATATTTGAGTTCGGTTTGTGAATCTAGGTGAGTCATTTTTCTCAGCAGGTCAAATTTTCTTCAACTATAATGAGGGGTTTGGACTTGATACCTTCTAAGTCTCTGTCCAGCTCTCAGATTTGATAATTCCGTGAAAATTGTGAAGCTCTTTGTCATTCAAATGTCAACATCCAAGGGTGATGGACTAAAACAGGGGAGGCGTGATGGAGATGAAGGAGCTGAGAAGTAGGTCAGGGAGTGGTGTCCTCAGCCAGCCTCTGCCTCACTTAACCACCGGGCTGTGCAGAGGCTCACATGAGGTAATCTGCGTGTTAGCGTTTTGAGTACTGCCACCCACTGTACAGATGCGAGTTATTAACAAAGCACTCAGTCATCTTTGGAGTCTATAGACATGTTTTTATTCCTTAAAATATATTGAACTACTCTTTCAGTGTTATTTAGCCATCCGGGTTTGTAGCCCTTGAGAAAGTCAGGAAGTTCAAAGTAGAAAGAAGAACCAAGCTAGGTAGAGGGGAATGAAACAGTGGGGTTCAAGTACTGATTCTGGCAGTTGTGGACCATAAAATCTTGAGCAAATGAGCTTCCCTTCCCAGACCTCGGTGTGCTCACCTGCAAAGTGAGGATGATAACCTGTACATCACAGAGGCACCAGGACATGCGTGAGATCACGTGTGTGAAAACATCGAGCATCAGTCTCACAGATGGATGGTTCTTAAATTTTACTGAATTCTCAACTTCTCTCACTCTCACCATCTTATTCATTTGTCACACAGGTCTGTTCAATCTAGTTCATAAATATCTCTCAAATGTCACCTTCCTCCTCATTCCCACTGCCAATGCTTTGAGCTTTCATTATCTACTTGATAAAATGAACTCCTAGTCTTTTGCCTTCAGTCTTCTCACCTCATAATACATTCTCAGCTCTGCTGTCAGAATTACCTTTCTAAACTGAATGCGTGGCCGTTCTACTCCTCTGCTTAGAACTTTAGATGTGGGGCAGAAACACAACACTGATCCTCCTCGTACCTTTACTCCCTCTTCAGACAAACTTCTACGCAACTCACCTGCTAGTCAGATTCGTTATTTTTAGCTGTTAAGGTTTTTCATATTTGGTCTCAGTTTCACTTTCCAACCTCCAAACTGCAACCTTAGTTTCCAGGCCTTTTAATCCAGAATTTATGAGTACGCTCTGCTCTTTCGTGTAGACGTCCCGGTACCGCTGCCACTCCCTCTGGCAGGGATCTCCCCCTGTGCTCTCTCTGTGGCTCAGTCCTGTTCTGTCAAGGATGTGCCCGCATTAGTGAACCTTTGCTGAAACTCCAAGAAAAATTGCACGTCCTTAAAAACTTTAATATGCTACTATTGGTGCTTAGATTCTATTGCAACTTTTAAAAATGTATTTTTATAGAAATATAACCAGTTTACAATGTTGCCAATTTCTGGTGTCCAGCACGATACTTCAGTCATATGGGAACATACATGCATTCATTTTCATATTCTTTTTCACCATAGGTTACTACAAGATACTGAATATAGTTCCCTGTGCTCTACAGCATAAACTTGTTTATCTATTTTATGTATATTATATTACAATTTTTGATTTATGTATTTTTCTCTCTGAGCTCCTGAGCGTAAGAGCAATTTGATAGACCTCTTGACGCCCCAACCCCTCCCTGTGCCCCTTGCTGCACTGTAGTATCACAGAACTGAAACATTTTTAAAGAATGAATGAATTCTGTGAAAATTATTTATGGCCTATGGCTTCCTGTTATAACTTAGGAACTTTTTAGATAAGGAATTGAAGAGCCTTATCGGGGAGAGGGTAAGGCATTTCAGGTCTGGCTGAGGGATAAGGTATCAATTTCAGGAGTTGAGGTTGAGGAAAAGACTGTGTTGGAAAAATCACCAGAGTGTAGATTAATGCTTGATTACTTTCACTAAACCAAACAAAATCAAAGGCAAAGTCAAAACATCTAAAAACCTCTCCTAAAACCACATACCCTTTCAGCTGCCACTGCATGGCTCTCCTTCCCTTCATGCCTTCCTATTCATCAACCACTGCAGTTTGTCTTTTGCCATGAACTCATCATCTTATGGTAATTAACAGTTTCTGTGTTTGTAAACCAAGGACATTTCTAGCCTCACCCTACACTATGTTCTGCTTTTATTTTCTTAAAGATTTCCTTTCCTTGTCTCCTCTGACATCCCATAACCATGTATTTCTTTTCATCTCTCTGGCCAGTATTTCCAAAATTCTTTGCTGACTCCTTCTCTATATGTTGGCCTGAATATGGGCTCAAACATGTCCCCATTTTCCAAATTTTTCTTCCGAAGTGATTATCACTTTACATCTTTACATACCATTGACAAGCTGATGATTGACAAATTCATATCTTTTGCTGTGATTTCTAAGGTACATTGAGAACATTGAACCTGGATATCTCTTAGATATCATTAAAATATTAAAATATAGCATTTCTTTTTTTTTGTTTTCAATTTTATTAGGTTAAATTGGTACAGTTTGACTGCACATGTATAATATATTGCATGTAAAAATATAAATACAATATACTGCACATATTTTTAAAATTTTCATATATGTACTGTTCATTGTTTCTAAGAACAGGTTAGAGCTTTAGCTTTTGAAACTTATAGTTATCAAAGGAATAAAGCCATCCAAGGGGATGGGGGTAGGGGGAAGAGAACCAACGGGGTCCACTGGAAAAATGTTCTATTAAAATAATAACTTGTTTTCTATAATAAACCCACTGCTAATTATACGGTGCAGTTTAATATGTGATAGAAGTGATGGAGATGTGAATTGGAAGAGCATTTTAAAATATTGCATTGGAGGGGAAAATACCTAACCTACATAAAGTGAGGTCAGAATGTCCTCCACGGTTCAGGACTGAGGTGCACATCATTTACAGACCTGAAGCCCAAATTATGTCAATGACATGCCTGGGTATGGTGTCACACAGATTAATTTAAACAGCTACTGGAAAGCCATTGGAGACGCAGTGTAGAGAGGATCTGTGTGGTACCTCTAACGAGAGCACTGAGGGTGTTCTCTGAGTCACCCTGGTTAAGCTGACTAAGATAACTTTAGTTGTTGTTTTTTGATATGCTTCCTGTCACCAGAACTGTAGGGATTGGTGTTTTTTTTAATAAAAATACCCCTCCTTTAAAGAAAAACAAACATTTTTAGTAACTTCACACTGAATATCCTAATTATGGCTTTTTCTGAAAATGCAGCTTTGAAACCATTTGAAGTACCAGTCCGCGATCCGCATTACGAACTAGCAGATGAACCGTGACTGTATTGTTCTTGCAAAAATCATGAAGTCCTTATTTATTCAACAAATAATTTAATAAGTGTTAGCTGGGTGTTAGGCAGTGTAGGAGGTCATGAAACTCAGAGACTAATAGGAAATAGATTCTGCCAGTCATGGCATTCACAGTTCTTGTGATGATCATTACCCCACTTGGTAATTTAGCCCAGTATTGAAGTATGTAATCAACAGTCGGGAAGGCAGTGGTTTTATAGATGGCCAAATGCTGAATTACATAGAAAAATGTCCTCTGAAGTTTTTAAAAAAATACATTCAAGTTGCTTTTTTAATGCTAGGTTTCTTTAAAGACAAATTGTGTCACATTCAGGCAGGAATAAGTCATTTTTAATGAAAACATAAAAGAGGTACTTCTTACACTGGGAACTGTAACTTTTATCACAGTTTCCAATGTGCCCAATCTGTGAAACATTTATTAATAATAATAATAATAATAATAATAATAATAATAATAATAATAATAATAATAATAATAGAATTGTTTATCCAAGGAGTTTACAATACAATGAAAAGATGTAAGAATGTACTGTGTAAGTAAGAATGACTGAGGAAATACTATAAAAATTATTTACTGTAGAATTTAGTTTAATTTAATCCATGTGAAATGGGTCCACTATGCAAAACAAATTAGAAAAGACCGATGTAAATATAAAGAAATGCATAACATAAATAATAATTTTATCACCATAGACAAATAAGTTTAGACTGCTGGGGAAGGTTTTTTAAGACTTCTCTCTATATGCATATATTTTTTTCCCCACAAAAATGTGTTTATACTCTGCCTATATATAGTTCACTAGAATGTGATTTTTAATTAACTAGTGTGATGTGAAAAGTACTCTTTTATTTTTAAAGGTAGTTCGACATAATCATTTCAATGGCTGCTGTCTATTCCATTTCAGGAGAAAATGGTAATCTTTGTGTATTTATTTTGTTTTGCGTATTCTAACGTTTTTAAATTGGAGTTCAGTCAGTTACAATGTGTCAATTTCTGGTGTACACAGCACAGTGTTACAGTCATGCATATACATACATATATTTGTTTTCATTAAAGGTTATTACAAGGTATTGAACATAGTTCCCTGTGCCATGCAGAAGAAACTTTTTTTAAAATCTATTTTTATATATAGTGGCTAACATTTGTAGATCTCAAACTCTGTAATTTATCCCTTCCCATCCCCTTTCCCAGGTAACCATAAGATTGTTTACTATGTCTGCGAGTCTGTTTCTGTTTTGTCGATGAGTGTCCTTTTTTTTTTCTTTTTAGATTCCACATATGAGTGATATCATATGGTGTTTTTCTTTCTCTCTCTGGCTTACATCTCTTAGAATGATGATCTCTAGGTCCACCTCTGTTGCTGCAAATCGCATTATTGTATTCTTTTTTATGGTTGAGTAGTATACCTTTGTATATCACAACTTCTTCATCCAGTTGATGGACATATAGGTTGTTTTCACGTCTTAGCTATTGTATATAGCTCTGCTCTGAACATTGGTTTGCGTGTATCTTTTCAAATTAGAGTTCCCTCTGGATATATGCCCAGAAGTGGAATTGCTGGATCATATGGTAAGTCTATTTTTAGCTTTTTGAGGAATCTCCATAGTGTTTTTTTATAATGGCTGCACCGAACTACATTCGCACCAGCACTATGAGAAGGTTCCCTTTTCTATACACCCTCTCCAGCATTTATCGTTGTGGACTTTTGAATTATGGTCATTCTGATGGTTGTGAGGTGATACTTCATTGTAGTTTTGATTTGCATTTCTCTGATAATTAGTGATATTGAGCATGTTTTTTACATGCCTATTGGCCATTTGTATGCCTTCGTTGGAGAATTTCTTGTTTAGGTCTTCAGCCCATTTTTGGATTGAGTTCTTTTTTTGTTATTAAGTTGTATGAGCTGTTTATACATTCTGGAAATTAAGCCTTTGTCAGTCGCATCATTTGCAAATATTTTCTTCCATTCCATAGATTGTTACTTTGTTTTGCTTATGATTTCTTTTGCTGTGCAAAAGCTTATAAGTTTAATTAGGTCCCATTTATTTATTTTTACTCTTATTTCTTTTGCCTGAGTAGACTGCCCTAGGAGGACATGGCTAAGATTTATGTCAGAGAACGTTTTTGCCTATGTTTTCTTCTAGGAAATTTATCATGTCTTGTCTTACATTTAAATCTTCAAGTCATTTTGAGTTTGTTTTCTACAGAGTGAGGGAGTGTTCTGACTTCACTGATTAACGTGTTGCTGTCCAGTTTTCCCAACAGCACTTGCTGAAGAGACTGTCTTTTCTCCATTGTATATTCCTGCCCCCTTTATTGATTAATTCGACTGTTGGTGTGTGGGTTTGTTTGTGGGCTCTCTATTCTATTGATCCATATGTCTTTTTATGCCAGTACCATGATGTTTTGATTACTGTAGCTCTGTAGTATTGTCTGAAGTCTGGGAGGGTTATTCCTTCAGCTTCATTCTTTTTCTTCAATGTTGCTTTGGCAATTCTGGGTCTTCTGTGATTCCATATAAATTTTAGGATTATTTGTTCTAGTTCTGTGAAAAATGTCCTCGGTGATTTGATAGAGATTGCATTAAATCTGTAGATTGCTTTGGGCAGTATGGCCAGAAAATGGTAATCTTTAAAAGCAGTTAATACTTTTGAGTCCTAAGGATTTTTGTATACTTAGGCTATAAAGCATATCAGCAAAAATTCTGCTTAGAAACCCTCTTGTACTGATACTCCTCTCAGTGCAATTAAGTAATAGCTATTTCCTCACACTTTTCCAGTTCTGTGTTTCAGTAATATTTTTGTCTAAGTTTTATGTGTATTTGTTAATTGCTTGTAACTTTTACTTGAGTATCCTCCTGTTTCTTATTAATCTTTAAGAAATCTGAATTATTAGTGTTGACACTGAAACATGTGCCATAGATGATGTGTTATTTAACATCATCTGTATTGCATGTGACAACAAATTTTAATGTGTATTTGAAATTATTGATTTTTATGTTTTCTTAATTCACACTTTCAATGTTATTCTTAGGTCATTTGCTAGTCAAGATTGACTTATTTCCATATGTATATATATATTATGTATAACCTGTATTTTTACTAAAACATTTGATTTTAAAATTAGTTCAGTGTTTTTGATGTTTCTCTTTACAGTAAATTAATCATTTGTATCAACATCTTTTATAAAAATACCCACTTTTTCTACTCAAATAAAATAACTTCTTGTAGTAGCATAATTCTGCTTTAGAGTTCTCATCCTATTTTTCTACTTGAATATTCCTTGTATATATAAAACTTTAGTTTTAAAACTTGTAATTAATTACTTTAATATAATCTCATTTTTTTTACATTTTCTAGCTATTTTTGTTTACTTTATATAAATAATTACATGATCTACAAATAGTGTTAGTTTTGCCTTTTTTATTTCCAATATGTACCTTTTCCCCACCTCATCCTCTTTGCATTATTCATTTCAGGGTCAAGCATTTATTAAGAAAATGTTAAATAGTAATAATGTGAATAAGCATTTTAATAGTCATCATGATTTAAGGGATATGTCTTAATTATTTCACCATTAGTTAATGTGCTTCCTGTTAATTTCAGATTACTTTATTATGTAATTAACTAAAGCATGATTAAATATCCAGTAAACTATAATCAATATAACCAGGGTTCTGATATAAATTTTAAGTTACCTGTATTAAGTGATAACAAACATAGTTAACATTTATTGAACACCTATATGTTACAGGCATAGTTAAAAGCACTTAGATATATTTATATTTAATTTTCATAGTAGTTATTATATAGATAAAGCTGAGACTAAAAGACATGGGAGCTGGGATTTGAACTCAAATTGTCTGGGCTCAGAGTTCTCTTTTAAAAGTGATACCCTGAGTATCAATGACTGGTGAAACCCTAATTAAAGTATAATTAAGTGGGAAAAAAGTACCATGTTCTGATCAGTATTCCTAAGGAGATCGCATAAGGGGAAAATGAATTCGCTTTCAGATGTGCTGAATTTGAGCATTTCTGGGATATGGAAGTGAAGAATTCTAGTAAAGAGTTGTATATACTGGTTTGATTCTCAGAGAAAAAAACCCAGATGTTGTATTTATCAGGGCTCAGTCAGCTTAGTTGGGTGAGCATTTTCCAAGTTGAGTCAGGTTACAATTTGACCCTAATGACAGGTCTGGTGGCCTGGAGGGGAAGCAGAGGCAGACATAGAGGAGGGCAAAGGCAGTCCCTTGTAAGGCACTGGTTTTATGTAAGTATTGTTCACGCTCGAAGCAAGAGAGACAGCTACTTAGCCAACAAGCGAGCAGGGGTTGGGGGCCGGACCACTTCTTTGGGCACAGAGAGTTTAAGGAGATGTGGACCTCCTGAATTCTCAAGTGTACGTTCCCATCCTAAGGGTCAGGGTTCCTTCTACTCACTGTTTACTGTGGTCCTGACTTGGACAAAAGAGACTTATTTAGGATGACAGCTTTCTCTAAAGTTCATCCACTCTTACAATTAAGACTATTTTACTTTTTCAACTCTATCTGTCCTTGAGCTTTAGGAAGACAGTTATTTACTGCTCTTGAAATTTGAAGTTCTAAAAGAGTTGTTTTAAATCCCAAGCAGTCAAAAATCTTAAGTAAAGGCTATGATTTCTTTGGAAATACATTCCCTGCAAAAATTTTTGAAGCCGTTCATACATTTATTTTGGGTCAGTCCCACACGCCAGTGACCATTTTGATGGCATAGTTCTCCACTCCTTATTTTTCTGCCTTCTTAACTCTATAACTTTTTTTTTTTTTTTTGTCAACTTAAAAGCAACTACCTTGTGACTATCTGGAAAAGTAAGGGAGTACAGCTACATTAATCTTAACACTGACAAGAGAAATTTTACTGTGCCTTTATTGATAAAAGTATTTTTGAATTGTATTTCTTACTGTTGGAATCTAGCAATAGTCTGCTTTTACAACTTTGTAAGGACAGTTTTTAAAAACTTTTTCATAGTTTGTGAATTTTTCAAAAATTGAAGTACAGTTGGTTTACAGTGTTATGTTAATTTCTGGCATATAGCACAGTGATTCAGTTATATATATATATATATATATATATATATATTCCTTTTCATACTCTTTTTCATTATAGTCTATTACAAAGTATTGAATATAGTTCCCTGTGCTAGCCAGTAGGCCCTTGTTGTTTATCTATTTTATATATAGTAGTTGGTATCTACAAATCCCAAGCTCCCAATTTATCCCTTCACCCCATCCTTCCCCCCACATGGTAAGCACAAGTCTGTCTTCTATGTCTGTGAATATGTGTCTGTTTTGTAAAGAAGTTCATTTGTGTCATTTTTTTTAGATTTCACATATGAGTGATATCATATGATATTTTTCTCTCTCTTTCTGGCTTACATCACTAAGTATGACACTCTCCAGGCCCATCCATGTTGCTGCAAATGGCATTATTTTATTCGTTTTTATGGCTGAGTAGTATTCTGTTGTATAAATATACCACAACTTCTTTATCCAGTTATCTGTCGATGGACATTTGGGTTGCTTCCATGTCTAGGCTATTGTAACTAGTGCTGCTGTGAACACTGGGGTGCAGGTGTCTTTCAAATTAGAGTTTCTTCTGAATATATGTCAAAAAATGGGATTGCTGGATCATAGAGTAAGTCTATTTTTATTTTTTAAAAGAATCTCCATAGCGTTTTTTTTTTTTTTTTACAATGGCTGCACCAAATTACAAGCCCTCCAACAGCATAGGAGGGTTCTGTAAAAGTAATTTTATTTCTGCTTTGAAATCCTGCCAACTTTTCTTGGATCAACTCTTTCTTGTAATAATGTGGTAAACACAGGCTTTCTCAACCACCATACTCTATGAGTATTACTATTTTTTATCCTTTTCTTTGCTGGAGCTACAAGTTTATCAGGCAGAAATTTGCCTTCACAGTTATTACAGGTAGCACTTTACCAAATGGCTTGCTATCACATGCACCAGATCTCCATCTTTCTAGCTTCAGATATGGTTCCTTATTATCCACTATGTCACTAAGCCAATATCAGAGATATTAGCAGGGGGTGTTGGCCATTGTTGTTATAGTAATAACCCTTGCATAAAACAATTTCTGTATTATTGTAGAATAGGCTGTGCTCTGTTAGCATTTAATCCAGAGTTATCAATGGCTTAATATGATAAGACATGTTTACATCACAGGCAGGTTTCATTCATGTGGTTCTCAACAATCTCAAAGCCATGAGGCCTGGCACCCAGGATCTTGGAGAATGTTGTGGCAGAGGACGAGAAGGATAGAGGAGACATATTGGTTCTAGCGGATAGAACTAATCCTGTTGTACCAACTGAAACCTGAAATACACGTTGCATAGGAGAACATGAGTGTTTTCTGCCGGTTAGCTGTCTATGGTACAAACTTTTTTTCTTCCTTTGGTCTCCTGTGATTGATTAGTAACAGTTCAAAGCCAGAGAACAAAGAATAAAGTTCTCAAAAAGTGTACACTTTTTCCTTCTCGGTACTCAGCATCTGGGTGAATGACTGTGAGTCTCTGAGGGTAAGCTGGGAAGACTCACAGGTTAATATTTTCTTAGTGACGTAGAGCTCTTACTTAGGGAGCTGGGCCGCCTTCGTTATTGAGATAGCTGGGAATAAAAAGGGGTTCAGGCTGGGGCCTGGTTGAGAGATTCTTCATTGTGATGATGCAGTGCAAGTCTCTGGAGATTAAAAATACAGGTATAGATGCATGTACTAGAGTTGTAGTGAGGTGGATCACTGAGTGTGAGTGTGCAGTCATTAGAAGGTCCTCAAGCCAGGGAGAGGTGCCGTCCTGAAACTCAAGAAGAGGGCTGCTGCTGTTTTGCAAAAAAAAGGCTCACTGGAGTTTCTGGCCCGGGGTACCTGGAATCCACCAGAAACAACATTCCTATTGTTAGATCCATTTCTCAGTCTGTCCCCTACATTTTGTATAAGCAATCTGATAATAAGAATTCAATTTATATTATAATCTGCGTATAATCTACATACATACAATGTTGTAACTTGAAGGATCAAAATGTGCATCTCGTATTTTGTTATACCAGGTTTGTAAAGATAAAATAGATGACAACTGGTCTCAGATTCCCATCATTGAAGGCATATTTTCTAGAACCGCTCTTGGTAAGAAAACACTGTATAATCAAAGTTTAGGGTTGGAAATGATAAACCACTCTATGTATTTACATCAATAAGTATAGTAGAAGAAAAGACGTGCTTACTAACTTGCTGGACAGGCTGGAGGAACAGAAGGAACAGAAGTTGGGTGCGGCTGCCAACAGTTCTTTAAGTCATGCCACTGCAATCTGCATGCAAGGTACCAGGAAGTTGCTGCTGACACTGAGAATTTAGAAAGCTGCAGAAAACCTCAGCTGCAGTCAGAGCTGCTGCACAATCCTAAACCGGCACAACCCTAAAATGGCAGAGAACCATGGGGTCTGGCCTCTCTCTGCAAATATCCATGTTTTCCAGATTCCCATGGGCCACTGCCAGAGGCAGAAGCTCAATTTGCTTCTGCTTTCTAAATTTAAGTAAGTACATCTCACTAGCAGACCGTAAACAGCATCCCTAAACCTGACAGGTAATGTAGGATGGAATAAATTCATATTACAAGTAAGCCCCAACCAGCAAAGTGTCAACATATTTTAGGGAAGTCAAAGAGTTTGAGGATTCATTTGTATGCTACGGACTTAGCACCGAGGCCATTGGTGACATTAGCCAGGAGAATTTCAGTGGATTGATGAGTGGGAAATCCATGATTCAGTAGTGAGCTGGAGGTGCTAGAGGGTTCCTTGAGAAAAGATAATCATTTCAAGAGACTCTGCCCCGATAGGAAAGAGAGAAGATATTTAACAGTTCAATGGGACATGAAATTGAGTCTGAGTTTTTTGGGTCTCCCACTTTGCTCATTCTTTCACCTTCCCTTCTCTATAAGATCGGAAGGACATTTGGAAATATTTATTATGAGGTAAAAGAGTTCGTGAGCTCTTGGGAAAAGAGAAGAGTTCAAGATGCTCTGGAGAGAAGGGGTAATTGATAGAGCAATGTCTCTGAGGAATTTAGAAGCTAAATGTTTAGCTGTGAAGTCACAAGAGAAAACAACACTGTTTCTTTTTTGGGTCCTGCTGTCTTGTGCTCTGAGCCTTGCCTGCCTGGTCTTGAGCTCTGTTAGCAGGAGGGGTTGTGGCTGTCTTTGCCTTTCAGCAACACAGAGCTATTCTCAGGCTGAATTCCTTCTTAAAAAGTTTCATAGTCGTGTAGAATTCAGTGTATTATGTGAGAGTCCTGTGTTTAATTATCAGTTGTCCCACTTGTCTCCGTTTTACTCCATGGCTTTCCCCAGTACTGATGGCGGTCAGTTTTAAATTTGTTCTTACTCTCTTCCTATTTTAAATCTGCTATTTTGCATCTTAGAATAATATTCTAGTTCTAGACAACCGCTGCATAGACTATCACACTTCATAAATATAATACTTTATTTCAGTCAGTACCAAGATCCTAATCCCTTTAATGTAGATTTTTCTCGTATATTCCTTGCAACTACTAAACATATGAATCAGAGAATTAAACTTTGATTTTACAATTACATCTAAGTATCTGAAATCACTTTCTCTTTGCTTAACAGAAAAACAAACTAGATAATATGGTAATGACTATTAGCAAATAGTTTATTTTCTAATATATTTTTTGTGAATTCTATCCTCGTTTCTCAGTAGGCCTTTTTCAATGCCATGGTTCTCAGAAATATATATGTAGCTATAGTTTCTTAATAAAACAATAGTTTGGGTTGTGAAAAGTCATCTGGGCTGGCATCAGGGACTTTTTTGGCTGTATCCAACTAGCTCTTTGACCCTAAGCATATCACTTTATTTCTTTGGGATTCACTTTTCTATTTTTAAATGATAATAACATCTACTTGATCTTCCTCAAATGTAGGTTATTGGTATGGACAGTAAAATGAATTTGTGATCCAGGTCTCTAGACAAAAACTCACTGTCAGTTCCACCCATATAAAAGAAAATTAAACCAGCATCAGGTCATGAGCTGAAAGAATATGTCTTTCTGGGTTACTGGAAAGATGGGGACAGAGATACTGTCTTGTGACACTGAGGGGCTGATTTTGCTACCTCTTTGTGGATGAGAATGTGGTCGTGTTGATATTACACTGGTTTCAGGTGCAGGAAAGCCTGATGCTTGTAAATCTTTAAGTGAATGTAACATACATTTTGAGTGTCATCTCTTCTGATAGAATGTTCTAAGCCCAGATGACAGCGTGTAACAAAAGTTATGTTGTTTTATCAACTCTGGCAAGTTCTCTCGGTGAGCAAGATCAGCAGCAGCTATGCACATGGTTAGAGGACGTGGCCGCCAGGGAGAAGCAGCTTCAATTATTAGTATATTTTCTGCTCCGTGTCATCATCATATCACCTTTATTTACTTTGTAATCCGTGGCTAAATAAATTGGTTATAGTTGTGCTTGTTTTCTTCCTGCCAACGCCCAGCTTCCTTGAATGTTGCAATCAGAAGGGATATAACAGTGATGTAATAGAAATAGACTTTGAAAAATTAAAAAGTGCTTACATGTTGAAGACAAACCATAGACTTTTAGGACTGAATGATATTCAAGAAGAATCAAGAGGTTAGTTCTTTACTATGTTTCTATGCCATTGATTTTTTTTTAAACTCATTTGAATACCTTCTATTTTGGAAAAATGTGTTTATTCCAATAATGAAACAAAATTATATTATAACAAAAATAATTTAACTGAGCATCTATTCCAAATAGAAGTCTAATGATACAGTAAGGGAAGTTAAGAGATGTGGACTTCAGCTGCTTTCTGGAAATTATGAACCTCTGTTTCTCACCTATCAATTGAGTGGCTCAGGGAACATGATCTAGAAGGGCCCTTTTAGGTGTATAGGTTGAGAATTAATGATGTAAAAGGTGGAGCAGTGGCTTGGACTTGCTCATTTCTCTTGAGAAATTTTTAAGATTCAGTCTTTGGAGGCCTCAGGATGGATCCTCAGGGATGCAGTGTATTAACTTACGGTCTGGAGATTCCCCCTTTCTAAGTCTCATTTCCGTTCTTGGGAGAGCCCACAGATTTCAGAGTCCTGGCAAAATCAGCATGTTCCACTGGCACCTCAAACTCAGAGTCGTTGCAAAGAATCTAGGACAGGCTATTATGTGACTAGAAGGTGCCAGGTGCGCTCAGTGCCGTCACCAAGGCACTCTGAGTAGGCAGACTCAGCACAGGGCTTGCCACGACAGGGACATATTTGGAGAACTTTTAGTGCCAGTTTGGATCATATTCTAGGAGACTCAGGATTTTTTTGACAGATGTGAGGACATGAGAAATTCTGAATTCAAAATAGAATTCGCACTGAAATTAACTCCACACACTGAATATTAACAAATGCCTGTCCCAGGAAATTGTTCATACTAATTTGATGACAGTTAAAATACGTCCATTAGTCCACTCACGCCAGTGGTTCAGTTATGATTTGGATCAGAGTGCTCCTGTGTGAATGAATACACCAAACATTTGAATTTAATATTTTCTTATTCTTCCTATACTTCTGCAGAAATGCTGAGTGTGTTTATGGGCTGATGTTGTGTCCCCTGAGGGTGTCAAGATGCATTAGAATGCTTTATGTGTTATGTGTATGTTTTTTTCTATGATAAATTATATAACTATATTATCCAATTTATTAGCAAATTTATCTGCACATAGAATATAAAATGCATCTTTATGTTGAAAATCAACATTAAATAAATATTTTTTGGTAATGATATGCGTAATATTGCTGTGGACTGGTGAAATGAAGATAAGTCAAGGTATTTTACACATATTATCTAAGTGCTTTCACAGTTTATGCTAGTTCTGTTTCCTTTTAATAGGTGTCTAAACACAAGTAAAAGAGATGAAATTTAAGGGAAAACCGCATTGATTTTTGATCAGGGAATGAAACTGTTCTAGAATTTATAATAGCAATTTCCTTAGATTGAATATTGGAAAACATTTTTCTTGAATTTTCTGAGCACATTGCTGTTTTAAACCTGTTTTTATATTTGCCATTAGTTTGGAGGTACTTGAAAAATCAGACAGTACTTACTTGTAGACAAATTACGTTTACAAGCATGTATGCTCCATGGGTATAGAGTATATGAGTTTAAATCGTATATTTGATCCTGAAGACATTACTTATCCTTTCTATCTTACTTTTTTTCCTCCATAAATTTGGGATAACCATAACTACCTCATGACATTTTTGTGAAGGTTTAACTAATTCCTAAGAGATATTTTCACACAGTTCTTAAATAGTAAGATTTAAAGAAATATTAATACTGTTTGTGGCATGTAGCTCTTATTTGTTTTTTTGTTGTTGAAGAAGAATAAACAAAATATAATTATACTGAATTTCAAGCTGTTTCACACTGTAAATATTTCATAGAATGAAAGATAAATAAGTCTAAACATACCTGAACCTTGTATTTCATGATAATTTCGACTTTATTACTCATGTTTTAACTTCTTATTAGGAATATGCATGTAAGCATAACATTTTTGTTAATGATTAAATGTTTGCCCGTCTCTGCATCTATATCTTGGTGTATGTGGGAATATTTTTCTACCTTTATGTTAATTTTTTCCAGATTTATTGAGAGATAATTGGCATATAACATTGTGTAGTTTAAGTTGTACAACATGTTGATTTGAAATACTTATATATTGCAAAATGATTACCATGATAACATTAGCTAACACCTGCGTCATATCACATAATTACCACTTCTTTTTTGGGGTGAAAACATGTAA
Organism: Camelus bactrianus; assembly: GCF_048773025.1. NCBI lineage: Eukaryota > Metazoa > Chordata > Mammalia > Artiodactyla > Camelidae > Camelus > Camelus bactrianus. Next base: position 7,622,699 of record NC_133561.1, on the reverse strand, counting down.
GTTATGTTCTCTTAGCAACTTTCAAGTGTATGATATAGTAAACTATAATCTCCATTAGGTCTCCAGAACTCATTCATCTTATAATGACGTTTATACCCAATGACCCATATCTCCCTATTCCCTCCCTCCACCCTTCAGCCCCTGTTAACCACCATTCTGTTCTCTGTTTCTGGGAATTTGGCTTTTTTAGATCCCATATATAAGTGATATTATATAGTATTTGTCTTTGTCTGACTTATGTTACTAAGCATAATACCTTTTAGGTCCATCCATGTAGTTGCAAATGGCAGAATTACATTATTTTTTATGGCTGAATAATATTCCATTCCATTTATTCATTGATGGACACTTAGGTAGTTTCCATGTCTTAGCTGTGGTCTGCATCCTCATCTTTGCTGTGGTCTCATAATGGCTGTATCTTCACTATCATCTCAACATTGGGCTTGGTTACACGTGGCTTACTTTGGAGATGGCATGTGGGTAAAATGTGAGCAGGCCTTAAGTCTCAGACATTTCAGCTTGACGTAAAATTAAAAAATGGCTGAGTAGCCTGCTCACCCAAGGAGGAAAACAGACGTGTGAAGCCCAGCAGCCAGCTGCCCCTCAAACCTAGAATGAAGAGGCGGCCACACCAGCCTTCACAGCCTGAGGCAGAGTCACACTCAGGTCCAGCCTGCCCTAGCCGAGCCCCAGCTGACCCGCAGACATGTTAGCAGAAACTGTTTAAAATCTACTGAGCTTTGAGGTGGTTTCTTACTTGGCATTGATAACAAATATTTTCTTAAGGTTATATTCTCATAACATATGAATACCTTTTGTTTTCATACCTTCACATTTCTGGCAAATTTAAAAAGGCAAGATAAATCACAAAAAATAATGTCTTAATGATCTCTGCAAACATAGGCAAGTAAAGGACATCACTTGCATTTTAAAATGGATTTATTTGTCATGAATGAATTATATTTCCCTCTAGCCAATACTGAGCAGATAAGAACTTTCAGATCATCTTCACCTGTTAAATGCCTAGACGGCATTAATGGCACATTTAGTGGACCATGAGCTGCTCTAAAATATGGTCAAAGCTCAAGTGAGAAGAGTATCTACCAGAAAGTGCAGGACTCGGGTAAGGTAAATAAGGGTGAGCTTCACCAGGGAGAGTGCTGTCTGAGTTCAGTGCTCAGATACAACAGTTGCTGCTGCTTCATAAAGAGAAAGGAAGTGTGTGATTGTTGAAAGAAGTGAAATTAAATGAGCCATTGAATTTACTTTCCTTTTCTAATCTGAGGAACTGGACAAAATCTACCCTGTAGGCAACTTCCCTTCCGACCCTGGAAAAGATAAAGATGTTTTCTTAATGGCTTAAACAGTAACGATTGGTACAAAAGCTAAATGTGGAATTTTACAAGAGTTTTGGAAGTCTTACAGTCATTCTTTGTGTCTATATTTACTTTCTTTCCTGAATTGTGAACGAGAAGCCTGGGAAGGCCATTGAGAGTCCATAGACTTGAGCTTGAATGTTTACCTTGTTCATCTCAAAGGATTACAGAGAGGATCAAAGATCATGTATGTACAATTTCTGAGAAATCTGTATAGTTTGATGTAAATTATAGAACATTGAGAAAATCATACCTGAAACTGTGGTATAGTTAGTTCATGAGTTTGCATTATGTGGTTATACATTATGGGGGTTAAACTACGTATCTTGAAGAAAATTAAATATTCAGAAAAATTATCACCATACACAACTGTCTTGGTTTTGCCTAGAAAAACAGAATCTAGTTTTTACAGTTTTTTAAATTGTCTCTTTCATGAAAGTATTTTTAATGACTGCTGAAATCAAGAACAGCTAAGGTTTTCTTAGTTACGATTATTGATACATATGCTATGAATTTGAATACAAATTTACTTAAGTTCTCTGTGAGTTATAATTTGTAGACTTACAGAATTCCCTGTAACTTACTTAATGCATCTTGAAATAGTTACAAAATTACTACGTTTTACAAATAGTAAATATTAGTAAATGATAGTATTATTAATGGCACTAGTAATAACAATTATGGTATAATAGTGAATGATATATATTTGATAGTAATATTTTTTCAAAGCACTTCAAGCATTTATCGGAGAAACTCAATGTGTCACAGAAATGTTTTTGTCTTGTTATTTCATAAAGGCATTTAAATGAAGGGAAAATATTTTTCCTATTGGACAATTACGGTATTTTTTATAAAACATCACAGTTATTTTCACTCACATATAATTTCAGATATAAAAAAACAACATTATGTTTATGGCCACCTTAATCGAAACAATTTGTGGAACTATTTTACCTTAACACATACCACATAATGTGTGTATTTTAAGTCTGTGCTTATTAGGAAGATATTTTGTGACGCATTTATAATTTCTCAGTGCTCTAGAATTTCTCAAGCTGTATCAAAATGTCTACTAAAATTTTCATAATGAAATTAACAAATTTCTTAGAAAGTGAAAGTTGTGTATACAGTTGTTCAGTATGTGATGTGTGGAGGGCAGTGTGCCCCAGAGAAGAGACGCTGTGTAGTGGGCCCGGGGCAGGGCAGAGCGGGGGTCCTGTTCCTGGCCCATGACCTGTCATCTCTGTGTTCCTGGCACAGTAACGGAGGAGCTGTCATCTTTGAAGGGAGTAGGAATTTAATTACCTTACATGGACATGAGGACGAGGGGAGGTGATTGCATTTATAGTTTTAACATCGCTTAAAAATGGTATTTGCATTCCTCAAAACAATAAACACTGATACAAGATCAAAAGTGTCTGAAAGAATCTGGAATCTCAGGTACCAGAAACTTCTGGAGACCTTAGCCTTTGATGTTCCCCGATTCTGCAAGACTTGTTTCCTCTGATTGACATAAGGTTTGCTACTTTTAATTAGTCAAGCTTCTGTTTTAGTGTTACTGTTTTATCGAGTCCTTTCCTGACCAGCCTTCAAAATGGCCTCCCCGTCCTCAGAGCCATTCTCTAGTTCATCTTCTTTCACTTTCCTCCTGGAATTTATCGCTGTGCAAGGCAGTTGATGGAATCAGTGTTCGTTGTCTCCTGTGGGAGCAGGGAGCTATTCTTTCTTATTTGCTTAATCATCGGTGTCTATCATATAGACAAGCATATAGCCCACAATGAATATAGCTTTTTAAGAACTCTTGTCCTTCAAATTTGATAAAGAAGAGTGATGTATTGCATGAAATTATTTTAACTTACTAACACGAAATATTTGCACAAGCTTTTTGTATACGATTGTCTTGGTCGGCTAGGCTGCCGTAACAAAGTACCTTAGACTGAGAGGCTTAGATAATAGATTTTTTTTCTCACAGTTCTGGAAGCTGGGAAGTCCAAGATCAAGGTGCCAGCTGACCTGGTTCCTGGTGACAGCGCTCTTCCTAGCTTGCAGACAGATCACAGCGTGTCCCCGTGGCCTCACATGCTCATGTGGCCTTTTCTCAGTGCACGTGAGCACTTTTAAAGGCCACTATCCCATCATGAGGGCTCCACTCTCATGCATTCATCTAACCCTGATAATCTCCCAAAGGCCAAATCTCTAAGTACCATCACACTGGGTATAGGACTGCAACTTAACAGATTTGGTGGAGAGACAGAGACATTCAGTTCATAACAAAGATCAGAGTATTTTCACAAGTGTTTTGTGTAACGTCAAAGCCTTCGCAAGCTTTTTGTGTAAAACCTCAGTAATCAGCATATACTGTAAATTATTGCATCAATATCTATCATTATATGTTAACTTTTTTCCCAATGCTGATGATTTTGCCAGCTATTAATTCTCAGGTTTTAATTGAAGGCACATTTAAAACATTAAAATAATTAAAATTTTATTTTTATTGCGTTGGCATTTCCTGCATGGTAATAATTTTATGTTTTAAAATTTGGGAGGAACTATTTATTATACAGCTGACAGTCCACAGGTGGGTAATTCACAGGAATTATAAAAGACTAGACTATCTAGTTGATTTATTTTATTCTTAAACACTTAATCAGACTTTCATAACCAGAATAAATTGCTGAGGAAAATTAAACTCCATTAATTCTTCCAAGGCCAATTTCATGATCCTTTCTACACAAGAATTATCCCAGGAACATATGAAAAATTCAGGTAAATATAATTCAGTTTTTTTCTGTTAAGTTGAAGTAGAGATCATCATCTTTCAAAATAAAAAGTAACATAATTTATATATTAAGTGCATAATGGAAAATTCTGTATATTATCAATAAGAAGTCTGTTATTTGAATAAGTAAGATATCAGTTTTCACAATATTCTGTTAGACTAAAATTCCATTTGTTCCTGTCATACCATATTTTAGCAAATTCTGAAAGAAACTAAATTGCAATTTTAAAGATCATGACATTTTAATGAGAAAATTTTACAATGGGAAATGTACTTAAATAATGGAGTTCATGATACATCTTAACTATATTAAACAAATGAGATCCAATATTATTCTCAGGAAATAATCTTCAAAAGATTGAATTTCAGTTTTTATTTTATGTAATTAAGCAGAAAGCTAAGCTATTCATTTTTTTAATATAAAATCCTTAGGGGCACAACATTGCTACATATACAGAATTATTGAATGAGAGAAAGAGAAAAAGTGAATCTTGAGGTTTAATCAAGTCTAACACCTTTATTTAGAGCGGAGGATTTAAGATAACAAAAATGCCTCATGATCAGTGGTGAATTCCAATCTTTCAAATTGAACGTTTGAGGAAAAATCTCCAGTGAGGTAAGAAAAAGTAGTTTTGCTTCTCTAGACCTGATTTCCTGGTCTGTAAAAAGAGACAGCTGTTCTAGATTTTCCTCAGCGTTAACACCCTGCAGTTCAAAATCAAATACGGGAAAATTCATATAAAGTACCCGAATTGAGGACATAGAGAATTAAGTCGGAAATGGACCAGACAGATACAAGGGGAAACGAGGTCCAAAACCCCTTATGCTCTCAACTTCTCTTAAAATTCTTACATGATAGAAATAACACTGAAATGTGTACTCTGGATCCATTTTATCTTATGATCACTAAGAAGAGCTTATTTCCTCAGCATCCTATGTCTCATATACTAATCCAAGGCATATTTTGAAAACCTTTATTTGGAAATAATTTTAAACGTGCAGAAGATGGCAGGAAGAAAATAGTACAAAGGACTCCTGTATACCCTTTAATCAGATTTTTCTACTGGTAACACTTGGCTCCATTTGCTAATGTATAACTTGTGCTCATTCATTCTATCTTTCTGTCCTAGCCTGTAATCTCTCTTTTTTCTCTTTATCCAAAATGAACCTTTGAGAATAAGTTGCATATATTGTGGATCCCTGTATCTCTAACCTGCCTTAGTGTGCGTCTCCTAAAAATAAGAACATTCTCTTAGATAATTACAGTGTAGTTAATTAACTTCTGTGTATTTGGCTTTGATATATGACTTTAATCTACCATCGTACTCTGATTTTGTTAGCTGACACATTAATACACTTTTCTCCACCCCCCAAGTCTAGTATCAGTTTAGATCACATATCATATTAAGTTGTTAACTATCTCTAGTGCCCTTGAAATTGGAATATTTCCATAGCCTTTTTTTTTTTTTTTTTGACATTGATATTTTCAAAGAGTATAGTTCTCCCCAGCTGCAGACAGCTTTTAAAGAAGTGATTGAGTTCAGTGAGGCCATTAGGGTAGGTCCTAATCTAGTATGACTGGTCCCTAAAAGAAGAGGAGGTTTGGACATAACAAGGTGCACAAGGACATAAGCACAAAGAAGAAAGGCCATGTGAGGACACAGTGAGACGGTGGCCTGAGGACAAGAGGCCTCAGGAGACACCAAACCTGACAGCAACTTGATCTTGGACTTCAGTCTCCAGAAATGCCAGAAAACAAATTTCTATTATTTAAGCCAACCAGTCTGTGGTGTTTTGCTCCATTAGGCCTAACAAGCTGGTACATTGCTTATGTAGTTGTTAGATATTTAAAAAATTACCCTCGTAGAAGTTGCGTTATTTTGCATTCCCACAAACAGTGTGTGAAATTGCCTCTTTTCCTCCAAATCACTGAATGGGCGGATTGTCAAGTTTTTCAGTTTTGCTATCTAATGGATAGGAAGTATTGTCCCTGGAAGTTTTAATTTGCATGTCTCTTATTAGGGGTAGATCTGAACATTTTTTCATATGTTAGAGTCAGATTTACATTTCTTTGAATTGTGTCTTTTGCTAATATTTACACGTGATATTTGGTTTTTTCCCCCTCCTGATTTTAAAAAGTTCTTCTTATGTTAGGGTTATTAGCCCTTACCTTAAACCACAAATGTCTTTTTTCTAGTTGTTCATCTGTCTTTGAATTCACTTAATCTGTTTTTGCTTTCCACAAGTTTTTGATATAACCAAATGTAATTTATATAATCAAATTTATCAATATTCATTTTATTGCATCTGGATTTATCATCACAATTGGAAGATCCTTCCCTAAGAGCCAGGTTATAGACGAATTAGCTAATGATTTATTTTAGGGTATTTTAAATACTTCCTATTTTACTACATACTTTATAAATAGCCCTGTAAGATCACTGTAGACACATTTAGTTCATTCTTATTTATCTGTGATGTATGGAGTGAATCTGGTTTCATCTTTTTCTAGATGTTTATCCATTTTTTCCAGTACCGTTTATTAAAAAGACTATCTTTGCTTCAGTAATTTGGCATTACCTTTATAATGTACATGTATTTCTACACATTGTCCTGGAATTTCTTTTACAGCCTTTTTGTATCCCTCAGTACTATGCTGTTTTAATTATAGAGGCTTCCTGGTGTGCTGGGAGGGCTGGTCCTCTACTGAGCTTTTTCTAGTGTTTTTCTCGCTACTCTTATGTGTTTATTTTCCTTGTGAACTTCAGTGTTCACTTGTCTAACTCCCTGAAATGGCTCATAGCGATCACATTAAACTTACACATTAACATAGGGAGAGAACTGACATTATGATGGGGTTAAGATTTCCTAAATAAATCAAGGCATGGTTTTGCTTTTGTTCAAGGCTTGTTGTGACTTCTAAGAACATATTATGTTTTTCTTAGAAGTTTTAACATTTCCTTTTAAGTTATCTCACTTCTATTTCCTCTTTTTTGTTATTGTAAATAGAATTTTTTTCTTCCATTACATCTTCTAAATGGTTTTTATTTGTATATACGAATGCTCCTATATTTTGCATGAGAATTTTACATTCTGCTACCTTGATGAATTTTTTTCTTATCGTTTTACTTTATTTTATCACTGACTCTTTAGGTATTTCCATGCACACTATCAAGTCATCTATAAAGATAGTTTTATTTCTTTTGTTTCTATTTTATGCTTCTGATTGTTTTACCTTGTCTGAATTCTACGTGCTAATGCCTATTAATCAAATATTAGTGGAGACAGTGGGCATCTTTACCTTGTTCCTGATCTTGGTAGGAATAAGACGTATGTTTTCATTCTCATATATAGGTAAAATAATTTTGATAATACATTCTTGAAAAAAAATAAAAGTAACTTACACACAGATATGCATATTCATTAATTAAATTTGCCATAGGGTGTATATTATGCATTGTTTCTAGAGGAAACAGACTCAAAAAACACATCCAAGATCTAAAAATAAGTAAAGATTAGAGATGAATACAAACTCAGGACACCCTCTTGCCGTGTTACTGTCTTCCCATAACTCAAATTGCCATCACAACTGCTGTAATTACACTTTGAGTTGCATCTGTCTATTTCTTTTCTTTTCAGCTTTTTCTTATTTTTCTCCTTACTCTACCACTCTTTGAATAAACTGTCTTATGTTTATATTCCTACAGGAATACTTAGAAAAGAGAGATTATGCTTAACTTTTTTGTCTTCCTGATAGAAAAGCTATACATTGGCCTAAAGACTGACAAAAAAAATTTGTGGGGAGGAGAAATCATTGCATATAGTGCACAAAGAAAGACATTGACACAATATTCATATTAGAATACTAATATTTTTGGTTTTATTCACTTTAGGTATTAAATTTTATCTAAATTCTTATTCCCCTCCTAAGTCCAGTGTTCTCCCAGGACATTTGGATTTGCTTGCTAATAATTCCTTAGAGTAATATTAATAGATTTAGAAATCTTCATAATGTTTACAATGCACATAAAATCTGAATTAATAACCTAACCCTAAAATTAACATGGAGTGATAGGAATGGAATAAGATTGTAAGCAAATTGTTTTAGTAGTTTGAAATAATTGACAAATTTAGTGAAAACAGTAAATGAATTTTACAAATAATTAGTATGATATTTCTAAAACAACATGAGCAACAAAAATAAGAAAAGAATAAAATTTTAATATTTCTTGATTTACTTATAATGTTTTATGAAGCCATTGGAATTGTAGGAAGCAAATGTCATGCTTTACTATTCTAAAAATGACCATTATCTCCTTTCCAGGTGAAAAAGAAATCTTGCACTTACTGCCTTGATTTTATTTGTTAAATTTTAAATTTATTTTATTTTTGATGCTTTTTATTGAAGTATAGTCAGTTTACGATGTTGTGTTAATTTCTGGTGTACAGAATAGTGATTCAGTTATAAATGTATATATTCCTTTTCATATTTTTTATTATAGTCTATTACAAGGTATTGAATATATTTCCCTGTGCTATACAGTAAGACCTTGCTGTTAATCTATTTTAAATATAGTTAGTATCTGCAAATCTCAGACTCTCAACTTATCCCTCTACTCTCCCATTTCCCCCCAGTAACCACACAAGTTTGTTTTCTGTGTCTGTGAGTCTGTTTCCATTTTGTAAATAAATTCATTTGTTTCATTTTTTAGAATTCCACATTTAAGTGATATCATCTGGTATTTTTCTTTCTCTTTCTGGCTTACTTCACTTAGTATGACAATCTCCAGGTCCATCCATGTTGCTGCAGATGGCATTGTTTTATTACTTTTTATGGCCGAGTAGTATTCCATTGTATACACATACCACAACTTCTTTATCCAGTCATCTATTGATGGACATTGAGATTACTTTCATGTCTTGGCTATTTTTATTTCCACATCAAGGTAATGCTAGATTTGCAAAAGTGATTTAAGTTTTTCTGTCTTTGTATCTGTCTTGGAAGAGATAAAACAGGAAATATACATAGAAAATAATTGATCTGAGTCCCTATCTCAGTATTTTTGTGAGTATGTTCTTTAATGTTTAATGGGAACTTATAGCCTTTGCTGAGAGTTGCTAATTATATAACATTTTGAAATCCATTCAATTCCTTCAGTTGCATAAGTAAATAAAAATATTGTATGATACATTTAGCAAATACATTCTGTTTTTGTGTCATATAAAATGATCTGCTTTTTCTTTTAGTCCATCATCTGTAATGTCATATATGAGATAAAATTAAGAATACTTGTATTTGAATACATGATCAAATACAAATCAAATAGAAACTAGTGATTTCTATTTATTTTATTTTAAAAATACTATTTCTACATGTATTTAGCAAGAGCATAAAACTTTCTTATGCATAGAAGCATAGCAAGGGAATATGTCAAAACATCTAGAATACTTTTTATTTATGGAACTTAAAGAAAATATTCAAAAGTGCTTCATGTTTGAAAGAAATCCATTATCCATTTCTGCAACTCTTTTTTACTTAACATCAAATAATCAGAAAAAGTTAACGTTTTTCTCAATATGTTTCTTTAAAATTTATGATAAAATATGAATCTGCTTTTAACAATTTTGACTGTTTCTATTTCTTATAAACTATATATTTGCAGGCAATAACCATTTTGAACTCAATTCAGTCATCATATATACTAATTACCATAGGCAATAGTGTTTTTTAGTATTAGATTGCTATAATATTATCAGTTACAAAATCACCTCCCATAGTATTTGCTTAGAAGTAAGGTAACTATGAAATGCTAAAACATCATTAATAGTCATTATTTTAAGCCTAACACAAGGACCTAATGATTTATTTTGCCTCACTCATGAAAATGATGGAGTAAAAACTCTTTTTATTACACACATGAAATTATTACTTAGCTATTTAAAACATTTCTAACATGGGCATATCATGAATTCTGTAGGTTTTTTTTTTTGAATACTAATTTTGAAATATTTGTCTCAAAGAAAAGGAATAGAAAATGTTAAATGTCTTTTGTGAGCCATAATACCACAAGTTCTGTATGTTTAGAACTCAAGTTTATGTTGTGTTATTTTAATTAAGACAAAATTTGTTTCTTTTAATTTGTAGTCAATTAGCATTCAGTCAGATAATTTCACTTAAAATTTGCCAGTATGACTCTTCTATTTAGCTATATAGTTAAAGTTAATTTTGTTTACATGAGGTATAAACTTGGTCAAAATGAGAAGAAAGAACTGATGAGTAGTTGGCTGCTTTTAATCACCAATGAGAGTCTCTTAACTAGTCTGTAACTTTCTTCTATATTAAAATCTGCATTTAAATTTAACTTGTGTTCATCTGTAGCAATCCTATATAAAAAATACATTCCCAGAATTCATAACAAAGAAACTTCATCTGAGGCTTTACCAATTTATTTTGCCCAGTGTTTGTCTTCTTCACTTATTTCAGAGAGTAGTATTTTTCTTTGCCTATAATGACAATCTAAATTATACATTAGATGATTATAAAGGGAAGAACCGGTTTTGTATTCTGCTTTTTAAAAAATTTTCCAGTCAGCTGTGTATATAGCAAAGATCTTACAAGCTTAACAACTTAAATCTTCTCCTTTAAGTATCTTATTTCTCTCAAAATTCTTAGTTTTCTTTCCTGAAGATGTGTGATTCCCCATTCAGGAAGAGAACATGACATCATCCTGAAGATAATCTGTATGTTCTGTACTTTTATAGAAACTGGTCTATCTCGGGAGTTTCTCTTCCGATGAAATAATTGGATGCCAGTACATTATTAAGACCAGATTTAATGGTTTCTCTCTGATGTGGTTTTTCCCTCCAAATGAAGAACAGCTCTACTAAAATTCAATTTAGTCTATATACCAATTTCTACCACTTTACATTTTTCAAATCTCTGCCAAAAATATTTCTGTCTTGTGGGTTTTTTCCTGTCATTTTGATTTCTGCTAAACCTGTCAGTTTTTTCTCCCTTTCCCTGTGGGTTTTTTTTTTTTTTTTTACATCAATAACCTCTTTTGAAAAAATTTCAATAGCAATCTGCTTTAAAATGGATGCACTGCAAAGCAGTTTCAGATAACTTGAATTCGTATGACCAACATGTAAACTTCAGTTCATTTATGAACATGTAGGTTTTGTTAATCAGGATTCACATTTGTTAGCTGATAAAGTATGTCACAAGATAGCATTTCTGTTTGGAAATTTTGCTTAATATACATTTTTCTTGTTTAAACTTAACAAATTGAAATAGACTGAACGTTTTCTAACATTTATGTTTAATAATATATTTTGTTTGTCAATATTCAGTACTTCATAGTAAGAGACCCCCATAACGGACACTTGTTATGTTACTTGCATAGATTTTTAAGGGCTGTGATTGAAAAAAGGACTGTTATGTATATGCAGGAATTCAGCATATTAATCTTTTTTTCTTTTATATATATATATGAATCAAATGTTCATACTTTCTAAAAGTTCTAAAGAAAGAGTTATAGCATGGAAATGCTGCCTTAACAACTGCATGATACATTGCACATCCATACCCAAAAGGTACAAGAAAAGCTTTGGCCTGAACCTCTGGGTACTCACATACAAAGACTGTTTCCAGGAACAGTTTTAGTCATTTTTTCTTCCTTGTTTTAAACATTCTTAATATATTGTTATAAAGGTAGCATACATATAAACTGATGAACTGTTTATGCTGTCATAGTTAACTTTAACCAATAAATATGCAACTTACTGTATTTAGGCTTTATAAGGAATAGTGTATCCAATGGAAATCTTATATTTAAAAAAAAAAAAACTTGCATAAGAGCAGCCTGACTCATTTTTGAAAGGGAATCGGGCTGCTAAAAGGGCTTCACAGAGTTCCCAGGACCACCAGGGGCAGAGTTTGGAATGCCCTGCTAGAGACAATGGTATTTTGCCTATAAAACAGACCACACCAAAATAAATCGTTGCAAAGCTAAGGTCTTGCTAAATTATTGGGTTGTGTAAACTTTAACGTAGGAAATAGCTGACATTGTCATTTTCATTGTTATCATTCCATATACCAAATGCAGTGCATGTAATTTTTAAAATAATAATTTATATGAATATCTGTAAATTCAGCTTAAAAATCAAGATAAATTTACTAAATTCAGTATGTCAAACAGCTGAGTATTACTTATTCTAGAGAACTGTTAAGTTTGTTTGTCCCCCACCCTCACCACCACTTTCAGAGGTAATAAACAAACACAAGATAAAATGAGGTTCATTCCTATACTTCAGTTACTCAAAAGTAGACGTTCCTTATGGAAATCTAGGATGCCTTCTTCAAGGCTGTGGGATGTAACTAAGCTTTGAGCTCTGGAAGAATTTTAACAAATGTGGATGGTGGGGAGGACATTCCAGGGAAAAGGAAGGGCGGGAATGAAGGGAGGGGCAGGTGGAGGGGGAAAATGGAGGTTGAGGACCGGGGAGTGGATTAATGTATCAGGGTTTTAAGGTGTGTAGTAGGAGAGTTGAGTGGCTCAACATTTTGGAAAGGTAGAGGTCAGGTTGCAGATTAGTCAAATGCCAGGCTGACTCTGAAACACTGGGAATAACTGAAGTACTAAATAGTTAAGTTCAAGGGCAGGGAATGGTCAGTGCTCAGTTCTATTTCTGTCATTCCAACAGCGGCATGTGTAGTGGGTAGGAAACAAAAGGTATTAAATTATGCAAAAGGTAAAAATTATTACTGGAAGCAAGCGCTGTGTATTTGAAACTCAACTCCAGTGAATTAACACATCTCTCTAGCACTCAGCAGCTCACTAACTTTTCTCCGTAGAGAACTGCTATTTTAAACTCTGCTTTAGAATAGAACGGGTTTCCAAGTCTGGGTCCTCCTAGCTGAGTTCACTCCTGTTTACTTACTCACTGGTATCTCACCTGTTATCAGTAAAACAGGGGCCATTTTAATCTTTCTGACTTAACTGTAAAGACTGAATCAAGTAGCAGCTGCTTTGTGTCTAAGATGCTGTCAGCACTCAGTGCTGTTCTGAAGCTTCCCTTTCCTGCAGCACTGGTGCAAGGCAGTTTCATCCGTATTTATCACAGAGGCTTTCCTTTGAAATAGCCACACACCGAAGGAGAAAGAAAGTATATGTGGGCTGAGTTATATTTAGTTTTATGTTTGTTTAGTATTTTTCATGTTTATTGCCTTTCATTATCTTATAACAGTTATACCAAGGGAAAAATACATTTTGTTTGCTCTAGTTACATTTTTAGTGTGTTACCTCATAATAATACTAAACGGAAGTTGCTTATCCAAAGGTAGATTCATAATTGACTTTTCCCATTTAGTCACATATTATTCTTCCTCTGGACTTTATTATTATAGCTCACTTTTCCTTTTACCTAATAAACTATTATTTTATCACTAGAATCTGTCCAGCACTAAATTTATAACTCTGAATGCCAAACATGATGAAACTGCATATCTGCAGAGTGACAGATAGTAGCCTAAAGCAGGGAGATTACTTAACTGCAAAAATAAGCTATAATTTTTTACTAATTGTCATCAAAATGTAACTCTTACTGACATTTCTTCCAGCTTTCTTTTAATAAATAGAAAAATACTTTGAGATTCCAGGAGCAAATGTAGCCAATTAGGAAAGGACTTTATTTTATCTTAAATGGATCTTTGAAAACTTTCGTGTATCTGGAAGAGTGCACCAACTTTATCTATTCTCCTTTAACCTAATTTGTCATTCTTTTGGACAGTTAACATTAGGATCTGTTGGTCTTTCTTAGTTGTGATTGTCTATGTTTTTTTAAACTTAACACGTAGAGAAAAAAAATGAAACTTGCTCCCACTTGACATTAAACCTGAGAGTATCTAATTAGAGCAACAAAAAAATTCCACATCTTCTATTTTGACCCTCTTTCCTGCTACTAGTCCCATTAATGGACCTAATAAGAAAATAAAATACTGCTTATTATAGTTTGAGAGTTAACTTCTCTTTAAACAAGCAATAGAAGAAAAAACTAGGAGCCTATACATGGGAGTTATTTATGGGTATAAAAGAAAACCTTTCAAATATGAAATACTGTAAAACCAGAAGTCAAACATTTATTTCCTCTCCTTCTGTAAAATAAACTAGCACAAAATGCTTACTTTGTAATATAAATTATAGTCATAAGTGTAGCAACCTATAATTTATAAATCATTTGTTACATCATCCTAAGAATTCCCAAATCATTAGTTGAGTTTTAGAATAATTTTATGTAGCTCTGATTCTGCTGTCATTGCACGAGTTATGCCCCTTCCTCGTGTCACTTGACACAGAAACAGCCTCTTCTTGTGACGGCTGTTCAGTCCCCGGTGCTTTGCTACAAGGCAGGGGGGTGCGGACAACCAAGCGTGGTGCTTACACTCTATAGCCAGGTACGTGCCTGAATGCCCACCCGTACTTCCCACGTGACACGTTCCATAAACACTGCCACCAAGTGGCCTTCACAGCCTTTCCCTCCCCCTCCCGGCCACCCCAGAGCGGTGGACAGATGCTACATATAGCCCGCCACTGCCCTTACACTGCCTTGGTCTACAAGCGCCCTCCAGGTTTACCACAGCTGTGTGGGTACCGCTCTCATCCCACCGCCTCCCTCTGAGCTTAAAACAAAAAAGCTATCAGGTGACTTGTAGCCTCGATAGGTACTTGGTATATAGCAATTATTCTCTTTATGAGGATAAATCCAACCTCAGACTTAATGAACTAATATCAATATATTAAAATATTTTCTAATCCTTAAAATTCTCTGAGGTGTTTATTCATGATTACCTATTATAACATAATACATAAATGATACTATTATCAGCTAAATCTAACGTATGGTATGTTAGAAGCCATTCATCAAAGGTTGTCCTCAACTAATGTCTTGTGATAGAACATAAATTATTTTTTATTTTATTGCAAATATTAGTAAACATTGGCAAACAGAACAGAAGTACTTAAAGATTTAAATATTAAACCAGCTTGTTCTGTAGCCATTTTCAATCTAGTGGCTGAGTATCAGACTTACAAATACGTGAGAAAAATGTGAAATGGAAGGGGCATCCATAATGAAATGATAGGCAGCTGTTTTATGAGCGAATTAATGCTTATACAGTTGTCTTCAAGTCTATGCCAGGATGAACAAAACTATATATAGAGTGAGTATATTCACCAGATTTACTTATCCTTTGTACAAAAGGTAATATAGAAAAATATATCACTGGTAAGTGTTAAAATATTTTTATACAATTTAGTAACACTTAATTTAAAATATCCCATGTCATTTATGGAATGAACTGAGAGTTTATAGTATCCTTCTAGGTCTTGTTCACTTTTTTTCCAGAACCTAAAACTTCCAAATCAGTCTCTCTTACTAAACGCATTCTTCCCTGTCTTTGATTGGCTTCCCCCATTGAGATTCTTAATTGCTAAACGTCCAGTTCTCAAGTAAAACGTCTGCTAAATGAGCTACATATTTTGAAGTAATGAGCTACTTTTATTTTGCATTCCATATAATTTTCCTCCTGAACAGATGCAAGAGTTTTTAACTTGAATTAGAAGCTATAATTGAAGACCTCCTTATTAATATAGTCTAGAAATGCCTGAGAAATTAATAATTGTTTTGATTATACTATATCCAAGTAGATGAATAAATGAATAATTTTAGAGTTAATCAGTCAACCCACACAAAACACTATTATAATAATTCTTTTAAGTCACACATGCCGTGGGTAATTTCTAGAAAAGAAAAAAGTTTAATTCTCAAAAAGAAAATTTCTTTTTCACTTACAATATCAATGAAATCTTGTTTGAAATACTTTGTCATATTATATAATACTATTCTGAGATTCCATGGTTTGACAGTGCATAATTAAATAAAAGGAACTTGATACATTTTCCTTCAAAAATGGGGCCATATACTTGGCAGGAAATCTTTTTAGCAATAAATTGATAAAGCAGATGTGATAAAAAATGGTGTTAATTACTTCTAAAACACATAATTGAAATTTGATCTTTTATCCTTTTTAATATAAGTTTTTTATTTACTATATAAGTAACCTACAATAAATACAATTAGAAAATAACTAAAAATAGAGGTGAGATACGTTATCAATCATTTGTTTGAGTCAAACTGTGGAAGAGTATTCAAAAAAAAAAAAGTCTAGCTTTTGGAGCGTGGCATTTTGATTGTATATATTCATGACTGTTCCCAGTGGTTGGTTATCTCACTCACAGTGGTTGAGTCTGACTGCATGGCAAATCTCACCACTTGATTGTGTATGAAGAGATTTACTTTGAATTACAACACTTGCTATTAATATATAACCTCATTTAATCCACAAGGCATCACTCTGACGTATTTATCAATATCTCTCTTTTAAGTCTGAAAAAAACTGGGGCTTGAGTTAAAATAACATTTTCCCCCATGGACACAAAGCTGGTAAATATTGAAAATAGAATTCATATCCTAAACTAGTGTTAGAAAATGTGGGAGTATGTGGCTTGAAGTTTTATTTTACAACAATTGTAAATAATGTAAAAAAAAAAAAAAAAAAAAAAGCAAGGAACTTGACTTTATTTATTGATGCATACTTGATTTCTAATATTCCAGGTATACAGCAAAGTGATAGTTATTCACACATAAACATACATACACATACATTTATATTTTTTTCAGATTCTTTTCCATTATTGGTTATTACAAGATGTTGAATATAGTTCCTTGTGCTATACAGTAGATCCTTGTTGTTTATCTATTTTATATGTAGCAATGTGCATCTGTTAATTCCAAATTCCTAATTTATGCCTCCCTGACGCCCTTCCCCTTTGGTAACCATAAGTTTGTTTTCTATGTCTGTGAGTATATTTCTGTTTTGTAAATAAGATCATTTATATCGTATTTTTAGAGTCCACGTATAATTGATATCATATGTTATTTGTCTTTGACTTACTTCACTTAGTATCATAATCTCTAGGTGCATTCATGTTGCTGTAAATGGCATTGTTTCATTCTTTTTTATGGCTGAGTAATATTCCATTGTGCATATATACCATATCTTCTTTATCCATTCATCCGTCGATGGACATTTAGATTGCCTACATGTCCTGGCTATTTTAAATAGTGCTGCTATGACCATTGGGGGGCATATATCTTTTTGAATTAGAGTTTCCTCAGAATAAATGCCCAGGAGTGGGATCACTGGATCATATGGTAACTTGTATTTTTAATTTTTTAAAGAATCTCTGTACCATTTTCCATTGTGGCTGCACCAAATTACATTTTCACCAGCAGTGTAGGAGGGTTCCCTTTCTCCACATCCTTTCCAGCATTTATTGTTGTAGACTTTTAAATGATGGCCATTTAGACTGGTGTGAGATGGTACCTCATTGTAGTTTTTTTCTCTAACAATTAGTTATGTTAAGCATCTTTTCATGTGTCTTTTGGCCATCTATATGTCTTCTTGGGGAAATGTCTATTTACGTCTTCTGCTCATTTTTTGAGTTGTGTGTTTTTTGATGCTGAGCTATATGAGCTGTTTGTTTTTTTTGGAAATTAATCCCTTGTCAGTCACATTATTTATTTGCAAATATTTTCTCCCTTTCCATAGGCTGTCTTTTCATTTTGTTGATGGTTTTCTTTGCTGTGCAAAAGCTTTTAAGCTTAATTAGCTCCCAATTGTTTATTTTTTTTTTTTAATTTTCATTACCCTAGGGGATGGATCTGAAAAAAATATTGTGATTTATGTCAAAGAGTGTTCTGCCTGTGTTTTCCTCTAGGAGTTCTAGAGTATCTGGTCTCACATTTAGGTCTTCAATTCATTGAATTTATTTTTTTATGTGATGTTAGAGAATGTTCTAATTTCATTCTTTTGCATGCAGTTGTCAAGTTTTCCCAGCATCACTTATTAAAGGAACTGTCTTTTGTCCATTGTATGTTCTTGCCTCCATTTTCATAGATTAATTGACCATAAGTGGATGGGCTTTCTAGCCTGTTACATTGAGCTGTGTGTCTGTTTTTGTGATGGTACCATACTGCTTTGATTACTGTAGCTTTGTAGTGTAGTCTGAAATCAGGGAGCATGATTCCTTGAGCACCGTTCTTTTTTCTTAAGATATTTTGGCTATTTGCAACCTTTTATATTTCCATACAAATTTTTAATTTTTTTGTTACAATTCTGTGAATAATAACATTGGTAATTAATGGGGACTGCAATGAATCTGTAGATTGCCTTGGACAGTATGGTCATCTTAACAATATTGATTCTTACAATCCAAGAACGTTTCCATCTGTGTTGTGTTCATTTTCTTTCATCAGTGTCTTACAGTTTTCAGAGTACAGGTCTTTTGCCTCCTTAGCTAGGTTTATTCCTTGGTATTCTTTTTGATGTGATGGTAAATGGAATTGTTTCTTTAATTTCTTTTCCTGATGTTTCATTGTTAGTGTATAGAAATGCAACAGATTTCTGTATATTGTTTTTATCCTGCGGCTGTCCTGCAATGAATTCATTGATGAGCTCTAGTAGTTTCCTGGTGGCATCTTTAGAATTTTCTATGTATAGATAGTATCATGTCATATGCAAACAATGACAGTTATACTAATTCCTTTCCAGTTTAGATTTATTTTATTTCTTCCTCTTCTCTGATTGCTGTAGCTAGGGCTTCCAAAACTGTGATGAATAAAAGTGGCAGGAGTGGGCATCCTAGTCTTATTCCTGATTTTAAAAGTAATGCTTTCAGTTTTCACTGTTGAGTATGATGTTAGCTGTGGGTTTGTAATATATGGCCTTTATTATGTTGCGTTACCTTCCCTCTATGCCTACTTTCTGGAGAGTTTTTTTGTTTTTGTTTTTGTTTTTATCATAAATGGGTGTTGAATTTTGTGAAATGTCTTTTCTGCCTCTATTGAGATGATCATACAGTTTTTATTCTTCAGCTTATTACTGTGTTATATCACATTGACTGGTTTGCAGATATTGATAATCCTTGCCTCTATGGAATAAATCCCACTTGATCATGGTGTCTGATCCTGTTAATATATTGTTGGATTCAGCTTGCTAGTATTTTGTTGAGGATTTTTGTATCTATGTTTATCAGTGATATTGTCCTATAATATTTTTTTGTGATATCTTTGGTTTTGGAATCAGGGTGAGGGTGGCCTCATAGAATGAGTTTGAAGGTGTTCATTTCTCTGCAATTTTTGGAATAGTTTCAGAAGGATAGGCATTAACTCATCTCTAAGTATTTGGTAGACTTCACCTGTGAAGCCATCTGGTCCTTGACTTCTGTTTGTTGGGAGTTTTTAAATTACTGATTCAGTTTCAGTACTGGTAATTAGTCTGTTCATATTTTCTGTTTTTTCCTGGTTCAGTCTTGGGAGATTATACCTTTCTAAGAGTGTCCATTTCTTCTAGGTTGTCTGTTTTCTTGGTGTATAGTTGTTCATAGTAGTTTCTTATGATCCTTTGCATTTCTGTTGTGTCCATTATAACTTCTCCTTTTTCATTTCTGATTTTATTGATTTGGGCCCCCATCCTTTTTTTTAAAGAAGAGACTGGCTAGAAGTTTATCAATTTTGCTTATCTTTTCAAAGAATTAGCTCTTAGTTTCATTGATCTTTTTTCTGTTGTTTTTTAAGTCTCTATTTCACTGATTTGTGTTCTTATCTTTATTTCTTCCTTCTGCTATCTTTGGATTTTGTTCTTTTTTTTCCCCTCTAGTTGCTGATTTTTTTATATTATGGAAACTATTGACAAAATTACAAAAGGCAATTCAAATAAGATAATGTAATTGAGACTGTAGTTTTATTTAAATTTTAACTGAAATAGTGAAAAACAAATTGGGAAACTATTGTTTTTTGTGAGCAACAGGAAATTTTCAGCAGTAGATTTTACATACAGTTTATTTTGAATAATAACAGTACTCAGGACTCAGTCCATGGACTCTCTTATGTTTATGAAATCTGCAAACATTTAAAAAAATACAAAGTTCTGGTTTCTACTGAAATAGGTTTTGTCTCTGGGGCTGTCTTGGTGATTCAAATGCCTGCCACTGTTTAGTGACCCCAATAAAAATCTACTCCACAACGCAGCACTTGAATCCTTCTGCAACATTGGAAATTTATGCTGCTTCAACATCTTCAGGGAAAAAAAAAAACAAAACCGAACCCAAAGTCTGTTCTCTTTTTAAAAAGACCCATAGAAAAATATTTTCATTGTAGTTCGATGAAATGATTATGTAGTTTTCAAATACTGTTCCTCATTCGGACCCCTGTGTCTTTGACGTCTAATCTTCCCTTTATGTACCTTCATTTAATGAGTGATTAACTGATGGCTGGCTTTAGCATGCTTCCACACGTTTCAGACCAATGCTTTCAGTTCCAACATTTGTTCCCATATAATAGTTTCTCTTCTTTTCTCAGCCCACCAGTCACTTTCTTTTTGATGAGGCTATTTAATGTCATACTAGAGCCAACTATCATTCCTTAAGCATTTATAAACAGTCAGCATCTGTTCTTGTTCATTTCATATACTTGGTCTTTTTTCAGTTTTCTAGCTTAAAGGAAAAAGATATGTTCAGAGTTTTTAACCACCTTACCCTTTAACATAGCATCAAGAATATTTATTATTATATTGTCAGAACTATAATTAGTCTTCCTTTATAACTCTTGATTTTTTAAGAACTAGAAAATATGCTCAGAAATTTAGAGAACTAAGCAACACATTAATTATTTAATGATTTGACTACAATATCAAAATATAATCAATCATGTGATAAAGGCTGTTGGAAAAATTAATGTGTCATTTGCTTGAAGGAAAGGTTTATTTTTGTCAGAATAAGGGCGATGCAATTTGTTTTGTATACCTCAGAATGAACCCAGTATATAGTGTTATTTTCTTGATATATCATGTTTTAAGAAGTTCAGAGAGTGTTTAAAAGAGGTTTTTCAGGAGACCCCATGCGAAGAAAAATAAAATTTTCATTTAGAATTAAAAATTATATCATTCAAACACAAAATAGAATTGTAGCTAGATACAGAGTTTAAAAGTACATACATTGTGAATATTTGTTTATGTGCATATACATGAGTGTATACACACGTATACTTAAACTATTTGATTTTTTTATACATTTTATTCTGTGTGCACCGGGTACTGTGTTAGGTATGAGCTGTTACAGTGATGAGCAAAATAGGCACAGTTTCTCATGTATCTTGCCTCGTGGGGAAGATAGATGATTAAATAACAATATTTGAGGGAATGTTTGGAGGGATAATGCCTGCAAATTTTTCAGAACTGATGAAAAACATCAATTAACTGATTCTTGAAGTCCTATAAATCCCAGGAATATCAAAGAAATACACACCTAGTTATATCAAAATGAAAAACTACAGAAAACTAAACAAGAGACCATCTTTAAAACTATGAGAAAAAGAGCTGACTTATCTCTAGCATCCATATGCTGAAACTAATTGCCAAACTATAATTCTATACCCAGAAAAATGATTCTTCAAAAATAAAAAGTGAATAAACATTTTCAGATAAATAAAAATTGAATTTGCTCACAGCAGACTAGCATCAAATTTCATACACATAACAAGAATGCAATGATAATTACATGAAACACTTTACAGGTGACTTTAATGTAACTTTCTTAGTCCAAGCAGATAAAATATTAAAAAAGGCAGTGAAATACCTAAATTATGAATAGTAACTTCATAGTAAAATTATTTTCAAGTACTTCCTGAAAACTTACAAAAGTGATCCGTTATTATTAGGTCACAGAGAAAACTTACGATACTTGTAATGTGCATATTGCTTTGCTATTATGTCTTTATTTTGTCTCATCTGGTCCTGGTAGCAGGGAACTTCTTAGAAATTCCCTTTGGAAAAGGATATAGTTTTTAAACTTTTATTATTGAAAGCTTATCACAATTCTAAATAATAGTGAAAACAGCAAAGCAATGTGTAATTTATCTCTTTTATTAAAAAATAGAATGGTTTGCTAGAACAATTGGTGAATTAATGACTGATAAATGATTAATCAGGTCTGAGAACATTTTAATGGTACATGACTGTGCCTTAGGCTAAGAAAAAAACAACATGGTCCTTAGATAGCAAACTACTTAGAAATACTAATACACTATTATTAATGGCTTCATGCTTGAATTAAAGACAGAATTGATTGTGAAAAATTTTATACAAAATACCCTCAGGTTAAAAATAACAGTCCAAGTTGATGAACAGGTTAGAATATCTGATGCACAAAAGCCCATAAACTTCTACAGACATTTCTGCTTAATTATTTACCCAAGTGAAATGAAGTATTTTTACCTACTATATTGCATTGGTAAAATAAGAAACTAAAATACTGTTGATTTCATCTATGATGATTTTATTTACTAAAACTGAGAGAGAGCTTTATATTGAATAGTAAAATAATAACATCTCTCTCTTATGGGCTATCTTTCTGTAATTTAAATGAGTATCAATTGAATATTTTAAATTCATCTATTTCCTCATCACTTTAAATTATTTTAGAAGCACTTAACCAACTTCAAGATGCATAAATACGGTCCAATAGAAGTTTGAGCACAATGCTTTCTGAGCCTATTTCCAATCATTTTCTTGTTGCTTTCCGGAAATCCCTGTTGCTAACTGGGAAGACCTAAGAGGAGTCTGAAATTTTACCTTATTTGCATTCCCTATGCCTCAGAGGAAATATTTCTATCTTCCAAGACTGTTTACTATACAAACATCCTTGCAAAATTTGTTTGGAACAAAGAGTCAGTGTCTCTGCTTGTATGACACGCAGAAGTAACATAGAGGCATGGAGAATTCCCTCCCGGTACCAGTCCACCGCAGCCCTTTCCCCGCAGCGCGCCTTAGGTCTGCTATCCCTGGTTAGCATTGAACATTGAATAACAGCCTTTGGATGCTACAATTGTAATGGAAACTTAGAGTCTATTATACCATTCAATTAATGTTTTTCAATAATTATATTTCTGTGTGTGATTTCTAAAATCATCTAAAATCATCTAAAATCAAACTATTCTAAATAGTTTTTTAAAAAAATTTAAAGGCAAGAGACTCGGATAGAAAACAAATGTATGGTTACCAAAGGGGAAAGGGGAGGGTATAAATTGGGAGTTTGGGATTAGCAGATACAAACTACTATATATAAAATAGATATACAAGATCCTAGTGTATGTCACAGGGAACTGCATTCAATATCTTGAAGTAACCTATAATGGGAAAGAATGTGGAAAAGAATATATGTGTATCTGAGTCACTATGCTGTAAACCAGAAACTAACTCAACCTTGTAAATCAACCACATTTCAATTAAAGCAAAATCTAAAGGCAGCTAAGACAAGGTACTGTCATAAGTTGAAAGTGGAGCCTTTGACATATTATGAACAAGATAACCTCAAAAAAGTTAAGCAAATAGATTAGAATGTTGTAGAAAGTTGAAAAAAAGAAAGGGAGACCTTCCAACTAGTTAGGGTGATCAGGAATGTCTTCATGGTAAGACTAACCATCTGAAATAAATGATGGATAAAATTTTGATGGAGTGAGAGGGCAGATATCCAGGTAGAGGCAACTGGAAGAAAACCCCTTTTTCTTCACTTTCCCAAAGCTGCTCATTCAGTCATAGAGTCCACAGTTTGTAGGTAGAAGATGAATGCTCAGTTCACTTGGATTCACTTCCTAATGAATGAAGATGTCTTTATTTATATTATCTTGACCCATGGTGACTTCATTCATTTTTTTAAGAAATTATTTATATGAGAAATTGTCTTGAAACTGCCTCAGAGTAATCTTTTTCTTTCTTTAGTGCTGGTGTCTTAAGTGCCTGTGGATTAGCTGACCTTTCTTACAGTTACGTTCCAAGGGTCACAAAGGGTAGCCTTTTGCAATATGAACAAATTCTGTGAGCAGCATGTATTGATACAGTAATTTGCACTAAGCACATTTAATATTTACACAGCAGTTGTGCGAGGAGGAGGTGGTGAATAATAAATGGCTTTCTCTGTGTGCCTATAGAATAAAAATGTAAGTTAAATTTTCAAAAATAGTGTATTTGGAACTGATAGGTAATATATACATTTCTACCTCATACTTACCTAGTTTCTTGATTCAGGTGATTACAATCAACAGCCCACTGTATATCTAATGATATTTGCTGAAACATGCATAATTAATAAATATTTCACAGGGTAAGTTTCCTTTCTATGTGTGTGCAGGGTTTGCAAATATCACATACAGTTAGATTTCTGTTAAAAAAAAAAGAAATAGACAACTATATGAACAAAAAAATCCCAATAATTTAAAATAATTTTTTCTCGAATCTGTATGATCCAGTAGAAAGACCACAGAATTTAGATCTGTTTAAGCTAAGTTCCGATTTCACCTTCACATTTGCTAATAGTGTAACCATAGAAACATGTTTCATTATTACCTCATTTATTCATTCACCACAGTTATTTAATAAATGAAGAATGTAAGTAAGATGTAACATTTTTATGCAAGGGAAGCAAATCCTTCCTTCAATATTGGAGAAGAAAGGTAAACTGATGCGCAGTGAACTGTAGCTTAGTAAGTGGGCTTTTCTGGGAGTACCTAAGGTGTTACTTCGGTGAGAGGAGATACCAAGCCTTGTCTGGGAGATCTCCCCAGAGACAGGAACAGCTAGACCGCGTCCTGAGGGATCTGGGGGTACTAGTAACGTGCAGGTTGAAAAGAGAGAGCATGAAGCTGTCAGGAGTATTTCACAGAACGCTTCCTTATTATACGCCATAACAAGGATGCTCTAGGTATGCCTTGTTAAAGGACTCAGACTCCATTCTGCTGAAGGAGTTTACACAGGGGATGACAAAATTTTCATCTCTAAGTATAACATGAAAAAGAATGAGAAAAGAAATGAAGTGCACAGAGATGTGGATCTGTGGGGGTGAATCATGAATTAAATTAATAGTAGTGTAAATGAGGAGGAAAAGTGCAGGAATGGGAGAAAACGTAAAGAAACTCACATGGCTTACTCCCTTGCTTCTTTCGGGTGTCTTGTAAATAACAGGTCTTTCTTCACTACTTGAGCTGAAGCGCGCGCGCGCACACACACACACACACACACACACACACTGCTCTGTCCCTTTAGAGTTCATTGCTTTTTTCCTAGTATGTATCTTCAGCTAATATTGTATATATTTTGTTTGTTTGTTGTTTGTTTATTGCATGGCTCTCTTGAATAGAATTTAAACATCTTGTTTTTAAATCATTGGCTAACCTTTTATGCAGAACAGTGTCTGGAATAAAACAGCCACATGGTAAAAAAATTGTTCAATAAGTAATAAATATATTAAGAATGAGAATTGGCAGAATCAGTAACTGATGACTTTCACATTTTCTTTTGTTACTGAAGTTAAATAAATTAATCTATGACAGCTACCCTCCATATATTTTAAACATTGGCAAATCACCCCCAAAATTCCCTGGCACATAATAGGCCCATAGGAACGTGTCCCAGGGCTTACTTCTCCTCTTGTGATAAAATACATCACAGGCAGAGCCGGGACTCGTTGGGGGCATTTCTGGGTCCTCACATAATGCTTTACTAGTCTACTAGATTATACAACTTTCTTTGTAAGTTAACTAAAATGCAAACATAATTCCAACTTACAAAATTTAATGTTGGAAAATTAGACACAGAGATAGGCAAGGGGTCACAACAGGATTTTGAAGAACAGTGTTGGTCAAGAAGAGCATCTTCAGTCACAGAGTGCCAGAATGTGTATCAAGTCCATGATTGTGACATCCATGTGGTTTGAGACAGCGTGTCCAGTTAAAGAATTTTACACCAGCTGGCCCTTTATTCATACATGCTAGGCGTCCAGCAAAAGCTAATATTGTCATAGTCTCCATAGAAAGGCCCCAAGGACTCATCGTCAGCAAGATAGGAAGGAGGGTCCTCTTGGGGAAAAATGTCACAGCTGGTGAAGTTGATGTGAAAAGAGATACTATTTCAGGATCTGCTCTTGAATTTCTTTGCATTTCTGCGCAGTGAGACAGAAATAATAAGCTGATGAAAAGCAGATGAAAGATGAGGGTGATTGAAGTCATGATTTTGAGCATCTCTCAAATAGATGTGATTCCTGCAGCTCAGTTTTAAGAATGTTTAATGCAGAAAAGACATGAGAGGGGACAATAAACTTGGCAAAGTGCAGACAGAAAGACTCAGGTGAGGAGGCATGAGTTTGCAAATGTGTCATACGCATTCTGTCAGCCTGGTGCCAATCATTCAGGGATTGCTCATGGCGATTAAAATAATCTCATACTTTCTCCTCTGAGGCATACATCATTGATGCACACCAGGAACCTGGAAGGGTTTAGAGGAAATTTTACTTAAATCTCCAATAGCAGTATATATTTTAATTTATATATATGACATGAAAAAAAATATGGAAAATAAAAACTGCAATCTAATATTTTTAATACATTCTTGACAATTTTATATAATAGTTACTAGACGAATAACTGTGTAAGGGACCTTAGATAGAAATCTGTTACAAATAGATCCAAACTAAGTGGTCCCAGCTGACTTGACTGAGATGTTGGGGACCATATATTACTGCAACAAACAGTTAGTTATAGCAAGGTAATTGAACTATTTCAATAAAATTAAGTGTATTAACGCAAAATAGAAAAATACTGCAAATCTTTTGAATTTGAAGAATACTAAAAATGACAAAGGCAAAAAAGTACATCGTTATGTATCATAAAGCAAGAACTATTTGGTCATCTTTTGTGTGAGATGTTTTGACATACGTATATTTTCTGAAAAAATACAAAAAGTATAAGACGTTAGTGAAATACGATTTTCATTTAAAAATTCTACCAACAGAAGTGGACTTTATATGAAACACTGAATAACAGGTTTAATATTCCATAAACTAATAATGATATGGCAGGTGTAAGTTTAACAAAGATTAGTATATTCTTAGCAAGTAACCTGGACTCTTAGTTATATATCCATTGCAAGTAGGAAGCAACAAAACGAAACCCTGAGTTCTCAAGAATGGCTGACCTTGCGGTTTCACAGGTCTGGCTTTGTGTAGAGACAGCATGCTGAATACTTTATTTATATGATTTTAAGGACTTGCTCTTATTGAACCATAGAATATTTTCTCTAGATCTCCCCAAATTCATAGTCATAACTTACATGGTTGCCTTCATATTATTTTCCTTTCAATTTTTGTTCATTTTTTGGTTTTTTCCTTTGTAAAAGTATTTTCCTATATAACTTGGTATATAACTAGCTTTAATTTCTATTGATACTGTTAAATAATTGAAATTTATTATTTTATTAACATCAACATTTAAAATATTTATTACTGCTTTTTCAGAAATAAGAGTACACCAATATTTCTTTATACTGCTGCTACAGTCATTTTCAAATTATACTTGCATATTATTGATTTTAAATCAAATTATTTTGTCTAAAATAAGATGATTTATCTTTAAAATTACTTTAAAATATTTCAGTACTCATCAATGAAAATGCCGATTGATTTTAATTCTACATATACTTTGGATTTTTGTTTCAGTATTGACCATCAATCACTTTTTTCTGTTTTTTTCCCAGCTTTTTAGTTATTTGCAGTGATTCAGTATATTCCCCTAGATTCTAACGTGGAGTGACTTACTTTCAGAAAGGATTCAGGTTATCCTGCTTACCAAGTCCTTATATATATAAGATTCTCAATTCAAGATTTTCTTTCTGTTGCTGTGATATATGAACAAGAAATCAACAATGTAAGATTTGCCAGTCATAAAATTTATCTCTCAAGACTATTTTCATTTTCATTGTTTTTTCCTGTTACTTTCAGGTGACATTATGCCCAGTTTGCATTTGTTTTATATTTATAGCAAGCATATTTTGTTTGTTTTGTTTATTATTTTACCAGTCTATTTGTAGGATTGTGTCTTTGATTAAAAATTTTATAATTTCTTCCGATGAAGTTTGTGTTTAGTGAATGTGATTATATAAACATTTCCGTTTTATGCTATACAATTCTAATTACAGTTTCTGCATTGTCAGAATTACATATGTGGGCTTAAATTGTTGTTTCATGTGTCCTCACTTTTACCCTTACTCAAAGGAGTCCTGCATTTCTGCAAGCCTCTCAGCTTCTTCCTGCTCCTCCTTCATTATATTCTACATATAATCATTTTATCTTACATCTTTTGGCTTTAAGAGCTAATGTTTTCTTTAGTTCTACTTAGATTTCCAAGACAGATCTTTATGTTTTTCCTATGACAAGCTTCCCCTTGTCCCAGATTTTCTTAAAAATCTTCAGCAGTTTTTCCTTTTGGATGGACTCTCTTATTTCAGATTCCTTGTATGTATCTTCAAAAAATATTAAGACTAGAAAAGGAGAAGTGCTTCTCCATGACTCATTGTAGCTGATTAAACTGACAGGTTCCTCTTTATTATTTTTGATTGGTTGGTTATTTCATATTTCATTTAACCAGGATCATTTGTCAATTGTAGTAAAATCTCTCATTAGTACCTTTTTATTTATTTATTTTTTGTCAATTTCTGGTGTGCAGCACAATGTCCCAGTCATGCATATACATACATATATTCGTTTTCATATTCTTTTTCATCAAAGGTTATTACAAGATAATTAATATAGTTCCCTGTGCTATACAGAAGAAATTTGTTTTTTTAATCTATTTTTATATATAGTGGCTAACATTTGCAAATCTCAAACTCCTGAATTTATCCCTTCCTACCCCCTTCCCCCACAGCAACCATAAGATTGTTTACTGTGTCTGGGAGTCTGTTTCTGTTTTGTAGATGAGTTCATTAGTGTCCTCTTTTTTGTTTGTAGATTCCATACATGAGTGATATCATATGGTATTTTTCTTTCTCTTTCTGGCTTCACTTAGAATGATGATCTCTAGCTCCATCCATGTTGCTGCAAATGGCATTATTTATTCTTTTTTATGGCTGAGTTGTAATCCATTGTATAAATATACTATAACTTCTTTATCCAGTCATAACTATCTTGTGAATGTTTCAATTACAAATTGCCCAGGTTAAAGGTTCTTATTCTTAAAAATGGTGTTGTATATTTTGAACAGAATTTTATATAAAAATTAAACCCAATAGTCTAACTTATTTTGTCACTTTCCAAAGTGAATATATTTGTTTCTCAATATAATGGTCAGATAGTTATTGAAAGTTCACTGTCAAAACAAGCCGTGGCTCCCATTCATACTCTGAAATAAAAATCACTGAAAATATTAACACTGCCTTTGATCACTATATTTGAAGAAACTCTGAATCTTTTGTTTTCTGGATTTCTGCTATCTGGCTATTATCTTACTGTTTTCTGTTGAGCTTTTTATGTATACTAGCAAAACAATTATTATATATATAATATTAATCATGCTGTAAGAGAACAAATCTTTGTAAAGGATTGTTTTTTTCCTAAATGGTGCTACATTATTAGTGGCAGATTCCACATGATAGTTAAAAATGAAAGGTCTATAGGAATGTTTGCAAATCACCCTTGATAGGGTTTTCGCTTTTGTTTTGTGAATTAAGTACAAAATTCTGGGGAAATGAAAGGATTATGAAAATAAAAAGGAATTTTTAAGAAATGGTAAAAGTCAAGTTTTTAATTTAATTCACTTTGAATTTGCCTTCTTTCTCAATGTGAATTTTTTACTAATTCTAAAAGAGGAAAAATACATCCTTGATAAAACTATGTAGAATGTGAAAGGACAGTCAGTCTCGCCTCTTCGATGTTGGCCATTATTCTGTGTTGTGGTAGTGTTGTCAGTTCGGTTGTACATCCTATGCCAGCTCTTCTAAATTTTATATATGTGTGTGTGTATATATATACATATATATGTGATGTATTACACAAAGCTTGTATCAGAAAAGACAAATTACATTTTTAAGAGAATCTAAGTTACTTCCTGATTTAGCTTCTTAGATGACTTCCAGTTTTTTGAGAGAATTTAATGGAAATTAAATGAGTGAGTAGACCTCCAATTGTGACTTGAAGTCAATATGGATAGAAACGTTGTTTTGCTATTGTTGTTTTAACTTCTGCCACACACATATACTCATATTTTTGAATTAGGTATCATCAAATTTGTGCTGTATTAATTTCTGTAGGTTTTTATGGTACTAATGAATGCTCATATAAAAACTTAGTATTGGCTACAAAATTTATTCAGAGTACTTCAGAATTCTTGGGATAAATATTAGGTCCATTATATTTTTTGGCAATATAGTTTAGTGGTTAATGGCAAAAGATTTTGGACTTAGGCTGACAGGGTTCAAATCCCAGATCTGCTGCTTGCCAACCATGTGATCTTTGGTGCATTATTTTTGTACTTCAATGTGCTTACATGTAAAGTTGTTTATAGTGAGGGTTAAATTAATTATTTTATATGAAACGTTTTAGAATAGTATCTTTTACACAATGGCTTGAACTTTTTTTTCCTTCCAGTTTTATTGTGACATAATTGGCATACAGCACTGTACAAGTTTAAGTTGTAGGGTAAACTTTTATTTTTATGATTGTTTATATATGAAATAAGTAATACACACATATATTAATGTTAAAAAGAAAACCAAATGACAAACAACCCAAATCAGTCATAACATGAGTATTTTGTGGAACCAAGAATTTAAGTGATTAATCCTAGTCTTTGAGAATATAATGATAATTTTAATTTAGATTAAGTAAGCAATAATTTTCTAAATAAATTATAACAATTATTTCTTTCTTTCCACTGCTGTACATATGATGTGGATATGGACCACATTTCTAGAAATTATGCTACTTTGTTATACATTTAATTTTTATATGGGCTTTTAGTAGATTATTTAGACCATCTCTTTAAATTCTAGATTTTGTGGAAAAGAATCAAAAATAAGAAATAGATCGCAATATGGTTGTTTAAAGATACTATTAGATAGAACTAATAAAGTGAACTTATTTCCATATATATAAGGCTAATGAAAAAATAATTTTGTCTATATATAGTGGCAATAAACTTCTTAAATTGTTAAAACATATCATTTACAGTAACATAAAAATCACCAGATACTTGGAACTCAATCTAAAATATATATATATATATAAACACGACATTAAAAATTTTAGCTGGGAGGAGGGTATAGCTCAGTGGTAGAGTGCGTGCTTTGCATGTACAAGGTCCTGAGTTCAATCCCCAGTACCTCTTAAAAACTTTTTAATATTACTGATATTAAGTGGAATTACATTATATTTACGGTTTAGAATATATTGTAAATGTCATTATTCCCCAAATTGTCTATAAATTCAATATAATCCTAATAAAATTCCCAGTAATGCATTAGGTATGTGTAGGTGTATTTATATGTTGTATATGTGAATATCCTTGACTGATTCTAAAATATGTATGGAAATGCAAATGGCCAGAAGAGCCAAGAGAAATGTAAAGAAGAAAAAGAAATTTGGAGAAATAGTCTACCAAGTAACAATTAAAATAATTATCATAAAGCTAAAGTAAAATTATAATATTAGTGGAGCAGTAGTCAACTCAACTAGGGGAATAAAATAAAGAGTTCGAGATATATTCGTATATCATGGTCACTTGTTTTATACCAAGTTGACAATATAATACAGTGAGAAAATAATTATATTCAAGAAAGTATAGTGCTAGGTTAATTGACCATTGATATGGAAAATATAAAGGCTGACTTTTATCACACTATATTATGTAAAACAATTCTAAGTGAATAAGAAAATGTAACATAATAAGAGCTCTAGAAAAGTAAACTAACATCGGACTGTATCATCATGACCTTATGTTAAGCAAACACTTTGTAAATAGGATACAACCAACACAGACCATAAAGGAATGTTTTTATTGTAAAGAATATTTTTTAATCAATAAATTTAAGAGAGTGAAAAAGCTAAAAGATGAATATTCAGAATGTATTTATTTTAAAAATTCAGGGGGGAGGGTATAGCTCAGTGTTAGAGCATGTGCTTAGCATGCATGAGGTCCTGGGTTCAATCCCCTGTAACTCCATTATAAGTAATAAAATAAACCTAATTACCTCCCCCACTAAAAAAAAAAAAAAATTCAGACAATTCAATAAGAAAAAATTCAGGCAATTCAGTAAAAAATGGGCAGAAGACTTGAAAGGCACTTTATTCTTTCATATATTTTCTCTTTTGAATATCCAAGTGGCCTTAAAGTTTAGAAATATTAATTTCAATTACTAATTATCTCATTAGCTATCAAGGGAATGCAAATTAAAACCAGAAAGGTATGCCTTATGCCTTGCACAGCTTCTGGGGTGGGGGGGGAATCTGACTGGGGGTTGGAATGTGGGGAAAGAAAACTCAGTACTGTGTGTTGGGAGCAGTAGGGAGCAACTGAAACTTTCCTACACTGCTAATGGAGACGGTGCATACAGTCACCTTGGACAGCCTGTCACTAGTTGCAAGAGTTCAACTTATCCATCCTTTATGATCTGTTATTTTTAACCCTTGCAGATGCATTCCATTGGAAATGCCTGTGTATGTTTACAAAGAGATGTGCATACGAATGTTTATAGTGGCATTGTAGTCAACAGCCCCAAACTAGATAAACCTGAATATCATGAGTAATCAAATGACAATTTATGATATATTTATATAGTAAAAATTCAAAGATGCATTTATGAGGAAATCCTCCAAATATGAGTGGTCAAAAGAAGCCAATACAAATATATTCTCTTTGGCTCCATTTATTTAATGTTCAAAAATAGAGAAAATGACCTGTTATGCCATTCAGGTTTCCTTTGTTGCTGGTCTGAGGGGGTTTATGGTGCTTGTAATGCTCGACTTTTTGATTGGCCTGCTCGTTACTTGGATTTGTTCCACTGAGAGAAAATTCATCAATCAGTGCACCTTTCTTTATGTATCTTATGCTTCAATAGAGAGGTTTACTTTTGAAATTCTTTCTGGCTTTCGGCCAGCAGTTATTCCCTCTGCCCATCACCTTCAGTACAGTTGAAACACCAGCTGTTTTCCACTTTTTGTTGTTTTTAGTTTTCATGAGATTTTTCTCCTATAAATTTACTTCCAAGTTCACCTATGTATCTAAAAAGATGTTACTGATATTTTATTAAGAATTTCTAGGACTTTGGTAGCATGTAGGTTTTCAGGTCATTGAGTTGGCTATGTTTCAAGAAACAGAAGTGCCCAGAATGTGTCTAGTGATGTTTTTTTTTTTTTAATTTCACTTAAATTTGCAGATTTGGTGCTATTTTCAGCTCAGTGAAATTCCGTCAGTTTTGAGTTGATTTTAGTCTGTATCCCAATTACTCCTTTGAAACACCTGTAATTTCCAGATGGCTCTCTGTTCCTTCATCTTCTCTCATAGTTTTCAGCTCTTTGGCTTGTCCTGTACACTCTCGAAGAGTCTCTCATGTGCGTTCTTAACACCAGGCGTGAAAATTTCCATAGGTTTATTTCACCCTTTACTGCCTCCCGTGTTTATTTTACTTCTGTGGTTTTGGCTTCATTTTAATCCTTCAATCTCATCCAGATCTCTTTTTCTTATAGGTTGTTCGTTTCATACAGCATTTTCCTACCCTGATCCCAATTTTTCTGACAAGTAGAACAACATATTTATGAAAAATTTTCAATTCCTAGTATATATAACTACTAGGACTATTTTTTAATCTCCGTTCAAAACTGCATCTCATTTGAAGGCCCTAAACCCACCACAAACTAACATATTCCCACCAGTTAAATCATCTTTCTACTTCTGACAAGTGACATCTCTATATGGGTGTGGAAATGCAGTGATCTATACAAAAGATGGTCTCTAGTCTTGGGCGAAAAGTGGCAGTGATCGGAGTTTTTCAGACTTACACTCAGAACCCGGGATGGTTATTTTCATAATCCAAAATATTATTTATTTCGTGCTGTTTTAAAATAATGTAGCTCTTTCGTTTCTTCACCACGTGTAAATACCAGATTCAGAAATTCATAAGTTACAAGAGAGATTTTCTCAACTGCCCACCGTAACTGAACTTTACATTTGTCTGAATAATACCCTTTGGCTAAAGTACTCAGATTTCCAACCTTCCTACTGAGGAGGACGGCACTGTGAGGGACTTCTAGCTTGTAAGGTCTCAGCAGAAATAGGTGAATGGAAAATCTGTTAAAGAATAGAAACCCAGCTGGCTTTTGTCTTTGGGACTTTTTCATGTGTTACTGTTTTCCTGCCTGGAATTCAGAATAAGTATGTGATTTTGCAGCTATGAGGAGAATATCTATATACTGAGAAGATCAAAGTGTAAAGATGGGAAAAGCCTGAATCCCTGATGGGATTTGCAGAGCATCCATTCTACCAACTCTGTCTCCAGGTTTCTCATTAAGTATGAAAAGTATATCCTGCCAGGTGCTTAGGAGAGGAGAAGAAAAATATTTTCCCCACCCAGTTTAGACTGTAGGCCACAGCTTAAATAGCTCTTTTTGTATAGCTGTGTGTTCTTTTCCATCGTTTTCTTACAGACTGGTCACCTCTATTGTCAGTTAATCCATCTTTTATGGAAGTTTAATAAAAAAGAAAACTCACAAGAAATAATCAGCATACTACTTTCCAAAAATGTTTCCCATTTGCTCTGAGTCTGGGAGCCACAAAACAGCAACACTGTAACCAAAATTTTGGTCACAGCATAAAATAGAGTTCCACCTTTTCAGCCTATAGTTGCTGGGTACCCCCTGCCCAAACAACCTAACCTTACTTTTTTCTTTACAGAGTTCATTTACATTTTAGATTCTGTTAATTACAGCACAGTACTGCTACTAAATTCACTAACAGAATTACAAAAACTGCCTCTTATACAATCACTGAAGTTGCTAAAATAGATTACTTTTCCACATATATCAAAAAGTCTTGAAGATCTGGACAAAATAAAATTGATGTTAAATAGTCATTTACAAAGAATAATAAAAATTATGTAAGGAAATTATTCAAGGCTGTTCACAAGTTTGTTTCCACAGAGTCAAGAGTTTCACTCTTGTCTCCTAAGGCTGCGTCTTATGTAACATAGGCATGACACCCCAGCACCTATAACATAACTTAATCAAGGGGTACCATTCCATCATCTTTATTTTATTGCTAAGAAGCCTAGTTCCTCTGATAATCAAGGTCAGAGGATTAAACAAAGGTGTAATTTATTCCGGATCACTTTATGGTGTGTCTGTCACACCACATATACTATTTTTTTTAAATTAGGAAAGATGTTTGATTTCAAAGTCATTATCATTAAGACATGATAAAAAAAACTACAGAATCTCTATCCCTTCATTTATACTAATTTATATATTTAATTCTTAAAGCAATTAAACTGATTTCTGTGCTAAAGTATGTTTACTTTAATTCTTAATGTTAATTTGACTCTTCCAGTCCAAGAACATGGGATATCTTTCTATTTCTTTAAGTCATCTTTAATTTCCTTAGTCAGTTCTCTACATATAAGTCTTTCACTTCCTTGTTCAGATTTATTCTTAAATATTTTATTTTTGGGGATGCAATTTCAAAAGAGATTTTTTCTTTAATTTCCTTTTCTGATATTTCATTGTTAGTGTAAAGAAATGCCACTGATTTCTGTATGTTAATCTTATATCCTGCTACCTTACCAAATTCTTTTATCAGCTCTAGTAGTTTTTGTGTGTAGCCTTTAGGGTTTTCTCTATATAGGATCA
The DNA here is from genome assembly GCF_048773025.1 of Camelus bactrianus. Lineage (NCBI taxonomy): Eukaryota > Metazoa > Chordata > Mammalia > Artiodactyla > Camelidae > Camelus > Camelus bactrianus. The sequence continues at coordinate 7,586,709 of NC_133561.1, read as the reverse complement.
TGTCATCTACATATAATGACAATTTTACTGCTCCTTTTTCAACTTGGATCCCTTTTTTTTTTTTTTTTCTTGTCTAATTGCTATGGCTAGGACTTCCAATACTATATTGAATAGAAGTAGTGAGAGTGGGCATCCTTGTCTTGTTCCAGATTTGACTGGGCAGGCTTTTAGCTTTTCACTGTTGAGTATTATGCTGGCTGTAAGTTTGTCATAAATAGCTTTATTATGTTGAGATATGTTCCCTCTATACCCACTTTGGTTAGTATTTTTTTTTTTTTAACCACAAATGGGTGTTAAATTTTATCAAATGGGCTTTATTAAGAGGTATTAGTTAGATTACCAATTTAGCCCTGTTATTTTGATAACAGTATTTTGGGGCTTCTCTTTAACAGAATCTGGCACTGGTTAAATAATTGATTATGAAGACTAGTTTTTAAGTTTCAACAATAATTTTACAGTTGAATTCATGATCTCTGAAGTAGTAGCATGACAAGAATGTAAAGAACACTATGGGGACCTGACTCCTGTAAAACATTTGGTGTAGACTCATTTACACACAAAACTGTTTTTCAAGTCTTTTTGTAACATCACAGTTAATAATTTGATTTAAAGGAACTCTTTTCAAATGTAGATAAAAGATTCCAAATAATAAAATGAACAAAAATAGAAATTGAGTTTCAGTAAAGACCTACACTTGCCTTGCAAAACTGTTAGTCTCTGAGCATAGCAAAATAGGTTTTCTTAGACACTAATACGTATGAGCTTTTTTGGTTTGTTTCTTGTTTTCTTTTTTCCTTAATTACGTATAAAGTGTTTACTTTTGCAGAGTTTTGAGTATATAAACAATTAATTTAGCCTCCTTACTTGATAGAAATCTGAGTAAAACTGTACCCACATAGTTGGTAAAATGTTATGCTTAAACAATTAATATTTGGAAAGGACTAATAACTGATCTTCTGTCATATAAATATTGACTAAAAATAACTATGTGTCATCTTTTATGCCACCTAAACTGTAGAAAGCTTAAGGTTTTAGAAATAAAAATAAACATTTAAAAAACTTGGAATACAAAAATTACATGAATTTTCTTTAAAAATAAGATAAAGTGTATTTTTAAATAAAATTTAGACATGTTTTTAGCTCAGTATGAAATATGAATGTAAACAAATTGGAATAAAAAGTAATTAAAATCTTTATATTTTATTACTCTGCCTTAATATGGGTGTAATTCTTATAATAGCCATATTATGTCTCCACAAATATTTACTTGTTTTTTAGTTTGGCTCCCTCATTATACTACACGCTCCTCCAAAGCCAGGCATACACTGTATCTTCAGCATCTGTGCTTTGAAAATAACATTAACTAGATTTTGATTGAATAGAACATGAGTGAATGATAATAACTAAAGTTCTGATGAGGCCTTAAATCCTCAAGGGTATTCATTTAATAAACATTTAAACACAGTAATGATATAACTTGTAGATGACATGTTATCTGGTAGGTACTATAATGTGGTTTATGTTCAGCTTCAAAAATACGTGAAATTGTTGCTCTTATCTGTGTTTTGTTGGGACAGAGCGTTCTTTGTTGAGGACTTTATTAGAGTCTGGTGGATCTGATTTAGAGTCAGTGTTACTGCCACTTCACCGTTGATTCCTTCTATTCCTACCAAACCTTCTGGGTATATCTGGTACCTCGAGGAGGGTAAGAAGCCCTCGGTTCTTTGTCTTAACTGAGAAAAAGAATTTAAATGGGAGACTGCAAGCGTGATATAAACAGAAAATTCTATTAATAGAACAGAAGTTAGTAAAGTATATAGCACACCTTCAAGAACTGCAGGTGGGCCAACCCAAGAGAGGAAACTGTGGTGCTCCTTTGTTTCTCCTGTCCTATATCCTGGCTTAGGGGCATTCTCGTGATTGACTGATGGCTCACAGCCCTCGAGGGCTCAGGCACGCCCATCTCCTTTATGCATGCTCTTATCCAAGATGCACACAGAAAACACCTACTGGAAGGGGCCCAAACCACAATGCTGATTACATCATAATGAGCACTGGGTCAAGTGAAACCAGTCCTTCTCTCTGCTGTGCAGCCACAGCATTCAATTCTAATCAGCTTCTATGTTGTCACCCATTTAAAGAAAGTTAAACTCTTTGAAGCCCCTTATGGGTGCAAGCACACTGTTATCTTCTGAATGGCTCCCTCCTCCTTCCTCTCCCCTTGCCTGATGCTCATTTCTAACTGTCTAATAACAAATCCAAATAATTTTTGATAATAAAAGGCAGCAAAAATTTATGATTTTTCTGCTCCCGAGCCTGCTTACATGGCTACTATGAAAATGTCCTCTGCCATTTAACAATACAATGTCCTGCCTTCCAGGTAGCAATGTTAGCTGGTAGAACGGGTGCGGCAGTGCAATATGCAGACATTTGAGTTATCATATCCCATCAGACATCACAGCATTGATTAGAAGATATCTATTTTAGAGATATTTTTAAAACTGGGAAAGCATGCATTTAGAATTGATTAAATAGAGCATTATCTATATTCACTTTGACCAAATTAAGTGACAGAGCCTTTATGCTCTATACCAAGAATACTTGTATGAACACATTTTCATTTTTTATATTCTTCCCTTTCCTTTTTCTCTATGAAAAGGTCCTGGTTCAGGCACTGTGTCACTGTTCAAGACTAGAAATGATAATAGCTTGGTATATGGCAATGATGAAGATACAGAGGACTGAAATAGTTTAAAATTCATTTATGAAGTGACATTGGTAGAAACTGATTATAAATGAGGTATAGTTTTAATTAGATCATCGATGAAAGTGATTGTATCTTTGTTATCCTGACTAAGAGAAAAGCAATAGCTGTTTGTTCCTATATATTTTATACAGAAGCACACAAGTGCTACTGAGTTTTACTCAATATTTCTCATCATTTCTGATACCCCAGTTAGGTCACAAACATTGACTTTTAAAAGATTATTTATACCTATTTTTTTATTTATTTGCTTTTCTTTGTGTCTAAATCATGAATGTATGCTCTAAGTTTATGTTCTTGCACTTCCCTTCCTTGCCTGGCATAGTCTAAAAATATCTCCTCTCTAAACCAAATTTGTAATTGTTGGGTCTTTTGTTTTTGTCATTATAATCAGTAAGAATCCCTGGTAAGCATACATTTCACATTTTAATTTAGTTCTTAAGAAGATATTTTTGATTAATACAAAAGAAAAGAGAGAAAAATTAGATTTCATATTAGTAGCTATTACCTACGTGCTTTTAGAGAATCAAAATGCAAAATGAATTTGGAGCCATGTTGCATTTATAATCTACCACTCCCTAGTGCTTTGGCTTTTTAAAAAAAATATATATATATATTATGTATTAGATTAAAGTTCCAAATAGTGTATAATTATATGAAACTTAACAGATGATATACTCAATACATCAAAAGGAAAATGATAAAAATAATATTATATGGGATTTTATTATGTTTAACTTTTTCCTTCCTTGCCATTTTAATCACTGCATTTCCCTTACAATTATGGTTTAAATTTTTTATTTGTACCACATTTCATGTTTACATTGTAGAGAAAAAATTAATAATAAGATAAATAAGAGTATTTTCCATGAACAATCCTTACACTAATATCCCAAAGTTTTCAGCTTTCAATATTTCACAAGTATTTACTACTTAAATCAAATTGAATGCTTGTATGTTAGTCTCCTATTTTTCTTTGAAAAAAAGAAAATATCCCAAGGCTATGAACCACATTCCCATAATTACACTAATGAAGCTGAGTTTCCTAATGCATTCAATCATAAAATCGGTTTCTGACTACTAGCTGCCTTCAAACGAGAAACTGGTTTTCATAGCCACAGGGCAATTCAGACAAAAATAACAAATATTATAATTTAAATTGAATGTGAAACTTCCTAATTTTATATATTTCCCATTGCTCTCTAGGAAATCCCTGTTCACATGCAATATTGAAAAGCATAAAAGGAAAAACTGGGGATTCTGTCCACTAGAACAAATTAGAAACAGAGATTGCTTATTTTTCTTTTCCCATCTAGTTTGATTAATGGTAATTTTGTGTTTATATTCAGCATGGTTCTTCCCCATGCTATTTTTTTTTCAACTATGCAAGTTAAATTCAGGTCATTACTGCCACAGTCAGAACCACAATATGAGAAACATATCAAGAGGAACAGGTGTCATGTGTCCTAGTGCCAGGCCCTCATAGATAACGTGACCTTTTAGGCAGGAACGTTCACTGGACAGTTCATCAGTGACAAGCAGGAGCAAGACTTCAACATATATTCTATTAATATTTATTGGACACCTTACTTAAGCCACACACTGAGCTCGATCCAGGGAATATAAATCAATGAACATGTTACCTCTGCCTCAGGGCATTTATAATCTACCAAGTACTTGCAAGTCCTCCAGGTCTAGATAAGCAGGAATGCTCCAGAATTTTGGAAATCAGGGGTTTAGCAAAGCAGCACTATTGTGACAATTGTGAGACAATTGTGGGACAATTGTGACCTCTTATCCTAAGACAAAAGTATTTTTGTCTGTGCTCATGTTTTCCTATCTGCTGAGGGGTCCTTCCTAGCTGTCAGAGTTCCCTGGAACAGAAGAGGGCTGAGCTATGCTGTGAACCCTGAGGTTGGCTGAAATGGGCACAAAGATGTTGGAGGCACTTCTGAAATATAGTTGTAGACCTCTAAAGACAAACTTGAATATCTTTAAGAAATTAAAAATAAAAAAGATCACTCTTTGCATTTTAGTTGGGAGATTTTGTATTACCCTGTCTGCGAGTTCTCTGATGATTTCCCTTGGCACACTGGGTTTATAAACAAGCTTGCCAAAGATGTACTTCATTTTTGTCTATGCTTAGAAGGCTAACATTTCCCCTTTCTTACAGTTTTAATTACTTTCCTTGCATTACCCCTTTGTTCTGACATGTTATCTAATTTTTTCATCTATGCCTTTAATATATTAATAAGTTATTTAAAATTCTCTACCTGATCATTCTAACATCTGTCACATCTGAGTCTCATTCTTACAATTGCTTTGACTCTTTAGAGTACATTTTATCTTGCCTTTCGGTGTGCCTTGTAATGTTTTGTGGAAAGGTAGACATGTTTTAGAAAGAGGAGCTGAGATAAATAGGTCTTTAATGTGAATATTTATGTTTCTCTGGCTAATAGATAGGTTCTGTTTGAAATTTGTTGTAGTTACAGATACCAGAGGCTTCAAATTCAGTTAGAGTACTTTTTTTTTTTTATGTCTTCCCTCTTATTTATTATTGGGTCTTCCCTTGTTCTCAAATAGAGTCTGTTTCTTAGTGATCTTTTGGCTTTAACTCTCTGATACTATTCTGGAGCCCTTTCAGTGTGATGCTAAGGTGTTGGGAGGAAGAGAATTGTACAATTCTATAAATTCTTTTTCTTGGGGCTGTGTTTCCATCCCTTTTCCAGGCAAGTTTAGCTGTTACTCTTATCCCTGCCTCTGGCTGTGGTCTTCAAAATCTGTTACCTTGAAGTCCTGTTCCATGTTGACAATGTTTTCTCCCTTAAGTTAGAGAGCAAATATTGAGGAGACTGGATGGGGGAGTACTTCCCTTTCTGCAGCGGGAATAAGGTTTTAGAGTCGCACTCAAAGCCGTTTTCTCTGGAGCGCTGGTATTTATTACGGAGAGTCTCCAGGTGTGTTTTACAACAGTCAGAGCCGCAAGGAAGGTTTTTGGACCCTCATCGTGAGAACCTCCTGGAATTCCTTGAGTGAAATCCTACTTAGGTATCCACGTCCCTAAGATTGGAGCCTCCGAAAGTTCTGCATTCTCATGCTCGTCTACACTCAGCCCCCAGTGATGCACCAGTATTACCATCTAGTAATTTCTGCCAGTTTGTGGTTCCACAGGCTCCTTCTTTGGTGATCAGGTTTTGATGTGATGGTCTGGACCCAGCTGTCTCTCTCTAGTTCATAGCAGTGTTTGCCCTGCAACCTCAGTTCTCTAATGGGTCCAGGAAAAGTCACTGATTTTTAATTTGTCATGAATTTTCTTGTTGAAAAGATGGATGTGATGATGTTCAAGGTTTTTATATGTCAGAGTTGAAAGCAGAAGTATCTTCATTTTTCTTTTTATCTAAGTCAAGCTTGTGGCAACACTGATGATATTAACATCCTGGAAATGTCTGCCCACAGTGCAGTATTAGAAAGCGGATTTGAGATTAATATTGAAGGCAAATTATGTTCAAGATTTTGAAGTAAAAACCTAACTTTTTCAGAAAATTACAAAGGAAGGTGTATATTACTGGAAGGCAGATATAGGAATAAAAGAATGAAGAATATTTGAGTGTAAAGCCCTTTATTAATGTTTATTTCCAAGATGGGCGTTTATTTTGTTTGGAACTGCACACTTCTACCTTGAAATAAATGGATATGACTGCCTGTAAGGTAACCGTTAGCTCTTGAAAGACTATAGACGTTATGATCATCTATCCCCCATGGTAGTTGTCCTATTACTTTAATAGTGTAATAACATTAAAGAGATTTTATTATTTCTAAAAATAAGTTGTTAATTAAAGCTCTGCAACCTTATATAATGTGTAAGTGTGCTTGCTTGTACTTAATGTATTTCATATGATTTATACTGGCTGCTAGAAAGACAAATGTAAATTATCTGTTTATTTATCTATCAATCATCATCATCATCTTCATCTGTATATGGGCCTGAATTATTCTTTCCTGATTAAATATCATGGAACTTTAGCACATGACTGTTAGGGCAATTGTTCTTGGTTATATATTATCAATTTTATTTATTCACAGACAGTTTTTCTTTTGCTGATAGGTTTAATCCTCTCTGCTCTAGTTAGCAGGGCAGAAATTTGACTTTTCAATAGTAAAATACTACTATGTTACAAAGTGTGAATGAATTGGTGTAGGCTACTGGATGGCTCATTGGTAGGGTATGACATAATTTTTTGTGATTACCATATTTCTAGTGAAACAGATATTAAATTAAAATTTACATTTATTTTAAAGTAGAAAAATATAAGAAATTACATCAGATGATTATGTTAAAAATCAAGTCTACAAATATCTGGTAATAAAGTAAGCATGTATGTTTTAAGTGACTCACTGTGTACCTTCAGGTACACTGAGTTTCTTTGCCATATCTCATTGAAACCCAGTAATAACCCTGTAACTTGGGGACTTTCATTAACTCCATTTTATAGATAAGGAATGTAAGTTTCAATGATATATTTAAATTGCTCAAAATCATAAAGCAAACAAGTGGTTGACCTATGATTCACACTCATGAACTATGATTCAAGAACCTACATTTTAACCATTTTAACCACATTTGGAGGCTACTCACTCCCAATACCTCTCATAATGTCCCCTTGGAAATATACACAAGGGTAACTTACAGCATAATATTTTGGCAGTCAGTTTTATGGCAAATTTGGTACCAAGGTTTTGTGCAGTGACACCCTCAGGAGCTATTGTGTCTTCTAAGACCATCTGCCCCTGTATTAAATGGCTTCTGTCCTCTGCGGTACTATGAGACTAATCCCCAGCCTGAGTTTTCTGGGCTTTCTAAGACTTTGCTGGAATAAATCACTTGTTTAATATTTCCCAAGATGTGACTTATGGAACACTTATCCCACTTAAATGTTCTACCGTAAGTAAATAAATAAGACATCACCATCGTATGGAATACTAAGTATAGATTTTAATTTATATTCTATGGTAACATCTGTAAACATTATATTCTTTCCTTATATTTTGCTAAACTGTTTAATTTTTCTAATTTTTAAAAATAATTTAAACTGTATCCTCTATACAATAAGTATAGATGTGCTCACCTCCCAATATGGCTAATGCCTCTGCACCTCTCCTTGAGTTCAGCCCTTCATTTGCATCAGAAGTAGCCACTGTTCTGAATTGGGGTTTTAAAGTTTCCGTGTATTTCTCATATTACATACATATGTATTTTTAAACAATATATACTGTTTTTTTCATGTTTTATATATGATGTCGATGAAATAATGCCAATTATCCTGCAACATGTTTATGTCACTATACAACATTTATGAGACCCATCCCTATTGAATGGATACATGATGTTTGTTCTCCTGTGTTGATATGTCAAGTGTATTTATTGCCAAGTAAGTGGATTTTTCTCTGATTTACGTTTTTGAGGGTCAGATTGCCCATCACCTGCTTTATTACTAGCTGTAAAATTGTCTCCTAGAAATGTTTGTACCAATGCGAGGGAACCTCCTTTCACACCTATAACCATTCTTCATCCCATTTTCTCTTTTTTTGTCATGGAGTATCTGCCGGTCCACTGAGAATATACTCATCTAATTACAGCCGCAGAGTCAGTGTGAAAGAATTCCATTACTGGACAAGGAAGTCTTTTTCCTTAGCTAATTCATCGTGGATTCCCACGTGAACCACCTCTTCCAATATTGTCTTAGTACTTGATTGCTGACATTTTGATCCCCACTTAATACATTCCTTTAATGTTAATATTTGGTTACTTAGGGAAAGGGACCATAGGTTTAGTATTTTATTGCAACTCTCTGATCTACGTGGGCGCAGTTCTTTTCTCCCATTCCTCATCTAGAACACCCATGTATAGTTAAGTAGTTGGGCAAATATTCTGAGGGCAGTTATGACTTACTGACAACATAGCCCTTTACTCTGAGCCTCTTTTCTTTTTTCAGTTGCTAGGAATTACAGTCATTTCTTCTGCAGTCTTAACTCTGCTGCCCTGCATGTTGGACTGGGGAATGCAGGCGCTGGGGCTGGTGGGCAAGCCACATAAACCTAGTGATGGTGTCTTCTTTCAGGGGTTGAAACTCACTCACTTCCTCTCTTTTGGTCACTGTACTCCCTGCTTGCAAGGAGTTGTATTTTATATTTTGTCCAGCCTGTGGGCCAAAAATAAATAAAAAAATTTGAAAAAGAATAAAAATTGCCTGTGGACTTTCAGGCAAAAATGGAATATTTATTTTGTACATTACATTTTTTAGCAGAAGTTCTTATCTATTTTTATTTGTTTGTTTGCCTGCTTTGCTGGCCTGCATTAAATACTCTGTTGCATTATTTACTGTTGCAAGTTAGTCAGAATAACTGGCCTTGTTATCACTAATCTGTTGAGAATATGGACATTTTTATGGAGAAAGATTTATGTGCTCTGTATTTGGCATAATTAAAATAGTTTTTACTTACAGTTTTCTATATTTAACTCTGTTTCAATCTTTTCAATAATAGCCTAATATTTAGGTCCTTGTGTTTAGTGTTTAATAAGCACACGGTTGATAACAGAAGTCAGGTAAAGGCCCACAAACTTGATGACAGCTAAGATAGTCTTAGCACTTACATTTTTCCTCTGTGTATTTTTGGCAAATTTTTGTTTCTGAAATTGATATTTTGACTACTTTGTAATTTGATGACGGCAACAAGGAATCATCAGGGTAATCGCCACACGTGGATTACTTGAATGGTGATCATTTAGGTAATGTTTTTGTTGTTTTCCTCAAATGGACAAGAGCTTGATATCTTCATTGATCTGTGCTTCAAAATTTTAACGTTACTCGTGAGATGACTGGGGCTCATTCTCAGTCAAACAAAAAAAAAAGCAAATGTGATTCTGCATATCAGAAAGCGTGATACGGCCCCATGCAAAGATCCCCAAGGAAGTGGCGGTGAAGTGGCCTTGCAGAGTCACTGACCAGCCTGAAGATGACTTGTCTTATCTTGGGAAGCAGTGACCCAGGAGTGGAGGTCTTTGTAATAACTTCCTGTGGCACTAATGATGCTAAGACCTGGTATATCCTCTTTTACTTGGATTCAGTAGATTTTACTTCACTATTAATTTCCTTTGTTGCTTGCACACACTGTCAGTCTGCTCCCCAGCTTAAAACCAGAGGAGCCTCTAGATTGTGTGAGTGTATAGAGACAAAATAGGCCAGGCTATCTCACAGCAACAAGCATGATTACTTTTGAGTTTTCGTTGTTGCTGTTCAACTCACAATGCACTTCTGTTTCTGAATGCCGGGGGAGTCTGGTACCAAGCTATACACCAGCTGTTAAAGGATTCTCCCTGAGGTCACACATCACTGGCTAAAGAAAGTCATGTGGAAGGAAGCCAGGAACAGATACCCACCCTATGCCCAGAGGAAAAATAAACTGAGTATCTGTGAACTACTGTGATCCCTGTAGCACTGAGTGGAATGTCCTAACATAGCTCATTCACGCCTTCTAACACTAGCGTTTATACAGTTTGGAGAGCGCGGCATAAGCCTTTGTTTTAACTGGTGAACAAGAACATCTGGGGTCTGAAATACTATTACGTCTCTTTCTGAGGCTAAACACTATAAACACTAATGATTCTTTTTACAAGCTGGAAGAATAACTATTAATAAATATTAACAAACGTTTATAATCTTTATAAAATCAATCTGAACAGAGAACCGTGAAAGTAGAGGGCTTTTTTCTTTGGAGTATTATTACAGACACGTGGCTTTTGTTTTGCTTTGTTTTATTTTTGGCAGGTTCAACTAATTTTCCTTTCAATTAATACAATATATTTTCTTGCTTTCTGGCACTAAGTTATTTCCTGCCCACACTGTATCCCCCAACTCCAGGTAGGAATAGGAGATTTTCTGAGGAGCTCAGGTTCTATTTAGAGGAAAATAATGTTGAAAATAAAAATCTAAGTGTTTGGGATAATTAGTATAACTGAGGTGGCAATACTTCTAAGCCATAATACTGAATAGAGCTAGAAAGATAGAATAAATAATGATGTTTTCTTGGTTTTCGCCAATATTAAATTTGAACACCTATTTAATTTCTAATCCATAATGCAAATTCTAACCTAACTGAAAAGGTTGGACCTTAACAAAGTATCATCATAATCTGTAAATCTAACAAGTACAAGTTAATAAATCTATTTGACAGATAATGAGCTACAATAGCGTATATAACCCTTGGTTATGGTGGAACACAGCGGTCAGTTTGGTATTCAGGATCACTGTGCTCATAGAGCTTTTAAGTAGAACTTTACTCAACCCCAAAATAAAGTTTTTAACATCCTTTTATCTTTGCTGAGTCACCAGATGTTATATCTCTTTCACACCCACCTTATTACCAACTTAATATAACTAGATAGATTAATTCATAAAAATTAATGTGCTTACATTACAGAATTTTAAGGCTTTTAAACCTACAGTTTTAAAATGTGTAAAATCAATTACGTATATAATAAGAAACTATGAGAATTAATTACATACTTTACTAACTTCTGGAGTTACAGAGAGTGAAGATGCTTGCAAACTGACAGTATGTGGTTTGACTCCTGCTCCAGGTTTTTTATTTGGCTCAGAACATATAGTTCTAAGAAATGTTTCACCAAATAACAGTTATTCAAAAAAGGTGTACTTTACTTCTTCAACCAGAGAAAAGATGCAACATTTCAATGAAATAATGGAACATAGAAACACATATATATTTTTTATCTTCTAGGAACCAATAATTCAGATACAACTAATTAAAGTTGTAAAATTATCGGTTATTTCTAGAATATAGGGTATAAAATTTTTAGTTTCCCAGGCTATATTTGAATATTTTTATGTCAACATTTTATTAGGTAAAATCCAAAATTCATTTAGAGGTGTTACAAAATATAAAATATGCACAAATGCACATAAAAACATTATGAAATAAATGTTAATAATTTAAGAAAGTATGAAAACAAAACTGCAGAACATTAAGGGAAATAATTTTGTAAGTTCACATAATTTGAAACATTCTGAGTTTCATAGGAGTCTTATTATCAGTCTTCACTTCATTAAATTAAAGAATAAATTATTTGCAAACCCCTGTTTACATTTAAATATCCTTAAATGGGTAACATCTGATTTTCAAAGATATACAAATGATTATAATTTTACTTTTTTTTGCTAAAATATGACTTTGTCATAATTTCAACTGTCATACTTTCCCCCCTAGTCTTTCATTGTAACTGTTACATCAGGTGAACACAAAATTAGGTGGCCTTTTAAAATCAAATCCCATAACAATTAAACTTCTCTGTTTTATTTTATTTTATAACATTAAGTAATTCAGATTAAAATCAATTTTGTTGAGTCTGTTTTACCGTTATTCTTTGCAACATATGAATAATTCTTTCCTCTTGTTCTCACCTCCTTCTTCTTGTATTAATAAACCATGTCGATAAATGTATTTGTAATTAGTACTTATAAACATTTAAGTAAATATTTTACTTTTATGGATAAGAGAGTTTTCAGCTTTTCTTTTTTTTCTACCAAAGACACCTTAAAAAGTGGTAGTTTTTTTCAGTTGTTTGATCTCTACCTCTGTCAGCGAGCATTTTGAAGGCTATCTACCCTTGCCGTGATGTCAGCTTGAGTGTCTTACTTCCGTTTCTCTGTTATGCATGTAACTTAGCAGGAACATTAAGGCTGCTTCAACCAAATTTAGATACCTCCCACTTTCCCCAATCAGCAACTAATAAAGAGGAGAAAGAATATTATGCTGGAAATACAATTTTAATTCAAAACATAGTTTAAATATAAACATACATTTTTTTCTCACAAATATAATTAATATGCATTGATTTTTTTCTGGTTAGACGTTTTAGAGCTGAATAAAAATGTTTTAATTTTCTACACAAGTTACATTTTACATGAAGAAAATTACCTTAAGGTTTAGTGCTCTGAATCCTAATATCTTTAATTCTGTTAATAATCTGTACCAATTAGAATTTAAATATGCAGATTTCTCAAAAAAGTGTGTCTCATTTAAAAGGCTGTAAAGATCATATCATTGCTGTGTTAGATGGGATCTGAATAGTTACTCGGTTATTTTTCCAGTGAAAATTCTAGAAATGTGCCTAAGAGCTTTGCTATGTAGATTATAACTACAAGGTTCAGTTTCATTTTAAGGCTTGCAACCTTTTGAAGTAAAATTCCTTGCCTATTTTTAGTAAATAGTCTTTTTGAGGAATACGACGAAAAGTGAGAAAATATAATTGAAACAAATGATATGTAATATTCTCCTTCCCCCGTTAACTCTTTAACTCTTTTGGGTGAATTCCCTCTTTTTTTTTGACCACAGAAGAGAAGGAACAGTGATGATGGAACAGAGACTAGAATAATGTGGTCGCAGGCCAGGGACAGCTGGCAGCCATCAGTGCTGGAGGAGACAAAGAACGGTTCTCCCATGGAGCCTCAAGAAGTTAGCAGCCCTGTTGAGACCTTCATTTTAACACGGTAAGACTCACTTTGAATTCCTGAGCTCTAGACTGTTAAGAGAATACATTTCTGTTACGTTTGTTCTAATTTATTGTAGCGGCAACAGGAAACATACAAACATGCATACATACGTACATATACTACTTAATTTCTTTAATAATTGAAAAAAATTCAATTATATTTTCAAATGTGTTCAGTCTTTGTGAATGTTATACCTGCACTTTTAAAGTGTATTCCACAGTTATTGACTGCAGTCTTGTAATCATAAATTTAAGATTTCTTGGTGGGGAGGGGTTGTTAGTATGTTCTATCGATAAGGATTTTTCTTCTACAGTGTTGTTCCCATTATAACTATAGACGTATTACTTCTGCTTCTGTATTTATCAATGTTTGCATTGTCTACTTGAGGTTGTAGTAGTAAGTGAAGAAAAAGTTTAAATTGTGTATCTTCCTCAGGAGTACAACATTATCATTACTAAGAGTGTCAAACAATGCTAACTGATCACCAAATGCATGTCCTCATCTTCCAAGGCACAAAGCTAAACTACATTTATTAGCCTCTCCTAAAGTTAGATGTTGCCATGTGACAGTTTCATGCAATTAAGTGTAAGCAGATTGATGGGTATCACATCCATCCTGGCCCATGAACGTACCAACTTGCCTTCCCCATAGGACAGTTAGACATGAAGTCTCAGGATGACACTGATAGCCAAATTCTTAAGACAGAAAAGACTGTGGAAGTCAGGGTTCTTGAATGCTTGTGTGGAGTAAAACGTCCTGACTTTTTAAATTGCAGCCAACTAGAAAATCCCACCCTGATACATTGCATGAAGGAGAAGTAAACATTCATTGGGCTAAATCACTGATGTGAAGTTGAGTGTCAGAAACTTATATTCTATTAATTTTCATGTCTGCTCTTAGTTTCTAGCAGTGTGTTTCACCTGAAAGTCTATTCCTTAATTTATGCATTTTAATAAGTGACATTTTATTATTTCATATTTTGTATCTTTGATTTCCTTTTGGGAATTTTTGGTATGATTCTGCTGTCCACTATGTTGGCTGTGATTCATGGTGCAGTGTTTCCTTGTGTACTTTGTTATTTTTGAATGTGACATCAGGTTTCTTGGAACATATTGGATAGAAATTATTTGAGTTCTGAAATGAAGGTAGGTTCACTTTGAAAAAAACTTTCTTTCATGCTTGTATCTTAGGAAATTATTCGTGAGAAACAAATATTCTCAGAAAGCTCGAGGACTGTTCTATCCCTTAGACGTCAAGGAAGGCACAGTTCTATACGTTTTCTGAGACAGGGCTGTACATTAAATGACGTATTATTGACAGTTTACACAGTCCAGATCTAATCATCGTCTTGGCCTCTTACAAAGTCAGGAAGGAATGTTATCTTTTGAGGAGCTGTCTTGCTGATGCTGGGAGAATGTTGCTCTTCATGGTCGAGCAGGTTTTTCTTCCGATGCGGGGGGGTCTGGTGGACTCATAATGCAGATACACATTGTACAGTGTGGGGAGAGGGGAGGCCAAAGGGCAGAGAAAATATTTTTATGTTTAAATTTGTCTCGTCTTGCCATAAAATAGGAATTTTATTTCACAAAGTCAAATATGCTTTGGAAGTTACGGGTAGTGACTACAGGAGCAATTTATTTTATTTGTATAAGTTTCCCTGGAGTCATTTATTTACATCACAAGGGGTAGTTGACTGTGGGACCTTCTATTCTCTCCCCAGAGAAGGTCTATTTCTGTTAGAGAGATAAGGACCCCCCACCCCCACCCCCAGTCCTTCTCTGCAGGAGAGGACAGGCAGCTGTGTAAGCTCCAAGATTCAAAATGTCAAGGTTCCTCTCCTCTGACACGGAACCCCCTGAATGCACGGGCTGCTTTGGGCTCTCGCTGTCTTGTCCAGTGAGTGACCAAAATGTGCCTGGGCCATCCAGGACATTCTGCATGTGATCAACTCTGTCGCTGAGTCAAAAACCTGTTTTTATCAGGATAAGATAAATAAGTATAGATACAAAAAGTCAACAATTATACTGAACTGTTTTTAACTAAATTCCTCTCTTGGAATAGTGTGACTTTATTCTGCAAATTCATGTGAGGGCTAGTTTCTGACGGTTAGCTTTCATTGTTTTCTGTTCTCTAGCTTTGGTGAAGATTCTCCTTTGAATCTGATCCCCTCTGTCCCTGGAACCTGTGAAAACGGATGTCCCCCCCCCCCCCCCCCCCCCGTTTCTGTCCGCCGACTCCTGCTGTTCCTGGTCCACTGAGTTTCCTGGGTAGTTTCCGTCCTGTGTACACTACGCTTTCTTGCCAGTTCTTTAGCTCCTTTAAGTTTTATTTTCTAGACATCAAAGTTATTTGCAGTTGAAATATTGCCATGACTGCATGGTCTCCCATATTTACTGAAGTAGATAAGCAAGCTATCTGAAGTCATCTCATTTCTTTATTTAAAAAAAAGAAAAGTTGGTAAATGAGTGTTTAGCATATTAAACAATGTCTGTGTAGGAGGGAAGGGTGAATACTGGATTTTTAAGACAATAGAGAACTATATGTAACTGCAGTGTGGATTTATGTCATTATACATTTGTCAAGACCCGTACAACACAAAAAGCAAACACTAATGTCAACTATTAAATTTAGTTAATAATGATACAGAAATATTGGCTCATCAAATGCAACAAACGCACCACACTAATGCAAGAGACTGATAACAGAGGAAGTTGAGGGAGAGACAAGAGGGTGTGTGGGAACTCTGTTTCTCCTGTTCAGTGTTGTTGTAATCCTAACACCAGTTCAAAAAATGTCTACTGATTAAAATGTTTTAAAATGTATCAATGACTGTTTCAGTAAAAGTTCTTTACTGAGCACTATTGAAATTTGTGGATTATGATGTAACTACAGTTTTATAGAAGGCAGAATCAAAGTACTTAATGGCTCACTTTCTACTACTTTTATTTTTCATTTTATTAACTCAATGTTTAGAATTTAAAATTTATGATTATGAAGTTGGAGATCATTGAAAGAAATTTAACAATTTATAAATGCAGTTTATTTTTTGTGTGGGTTAATCGCTAACCAGCGGGACTGCAGGTAATGGATCTGTTTTCTAGCACTTGACAAATTAGGCAGAATTTTGTGTTCTGCCTCATTATCAAGATAAAATCTCTGTCATAGGACATGGAAAAAAAAAATGAACTTAGAAACTTAGAAATAAAAGTAGTATTTTTGAAGAACAATTATTCATTTATATAAATCAATTTATTTCAGAATATATAGTCAATTAATTTAAAATATTGAAACTGTAGAATGGAAATAAAGAAATTCATAATTTTATATTAGTATGAATTAAAAATATATAGACCATATAAATATTATTTTTGAATGTAATTTTTCAAATATGCAAATATGTATCAATTTCTTAATTTAAAAATCATAATCAAACATTAAATAATCAAATATGGGATTTTCTTAAACTTGTAAAAAATGGTATATAATTCATCAGTATGAACACTTTGTATTATACCTTCATCAGTTTGTATGACTGTGAGTAAAATAATGATAACTCAATTTTTATCTGTCTTAAGCTTTAAAAATACTAGTAATACAGCTTCCTGAACTGCACTGTGTGAGACTGAGAATACAATAGTTATATATGTTTTGAATAAAGACATGGATGATAACCTATTTACGTAGGGTTAAATTAGAATCATGTAGATAAGAAGTTTTTAAAAATTGAAAAAAGATCTTTTTTTTCTTATGCTCTAAGTAAAATTGGAAAAGATTGTATAGTTTAACAGACTTCCTCCATTATAGTTCATTCTTTAAGGCAATAAAGGTCAAAATTAGATCAATTTTATCAGAACAAAGTACTAATTTTAAAAATTACATTCAATCATCTACATCTAAGAAGATGGTAATATTCCAAGGATAGTGATAAATGAAGCTAGCCTGGTGTAAAATTTAATCATCCTTTGAGAAATTGCAAACTTCTTTTCTATGCCATAGTTACAAGTTTTTTTTTTCTATAATGGCTTGACAGCTGAATTGGACCTAATTGACTGTACATTATGTCAACATAGTTGCTTTTCAGATGTAAGCAGGCCATAATAATATTTTATTGTTCTTGATTCAGACTACATTGATGTTAAAACCTTGTCACAATGTTTTCAAATGAAAGATTTTAATTTTTGTAATTTTAGTTTTTTCTCCATAAATTTACATTTAGTTGCATATGAACAAGCTTAATAACTGTAATTTACATCCACAGATTTACGTATTCATATGTGGAGTATTTAATATTGCCAGAGAAAATAGAAGGTTATAAATTCAGTCTATAGTTTATACTGACTCCATAAACTGTAAGAACACAGTAAAAAAAAAAACCATGATAGATACTAAAATCAAGGAAACAGTTTTGCAAACTACAGTGTCTAATTTATAGATGAAAGAGATTCACTATTAATTCTGGATTATCTTTTAGAAGTACCTGCAGAATAACACATGTGAGCATTATTCTTTCTGTTTTTAATTATTTCATGAAATTTACTACTAGTTCATTGTATGTTAAAATTTTTCATAACAGGCAAACCTTTCAATCTAATGTTTTTAAAGGATGTAAGTTGATATAAGATTTTGAATGAAATAGCTCCATCTTTTCCACTAACCACAGATCACATAACTAATTCATCAGAGGTAGCTCTTTTCCTACTGATCTATACATAGTTGATTATCTACGTCCTGATGTATATTTTAGTGTCTTTTGATTATATAGGCAGAGTTGTTTTACACTGATGTTATTCCTTTTAAAGTCTCATAATGAAATTTATTTGAATGGCCCTCAATAACACTGGAGTTAGTTGCTATCCTTTTAGAAAAGACAATTATTTTGAAGGGTTAAAATCAACTGCAAAAGAATGCCAGAATTATAATATTACCATTTTTTATATATTGTTAATAATAACGTTCATTTTGGAAGTGACAAGATGTCAATAGCTTAACAGTTACTTTAACATTATGAATTACTATTGAAGATTTTTCTCAGTGTTTATGAGGTGTTATCTCATGCAGGCACTGTGGTACCCATTTTCTAAGTGAGCAAACTATAGCTTGGGGATGTTGAGTAACTTTTCCATGCAAATCAGACTCTCCAGCATACACTGTTAAGCACACCCATATGCCATCTCTAAAAATCAGAAGGATGATACTTCTTCATTAAAAATGTTATAATGCCAAACTCTTGCTGCTGTTTTCTATCCTCACCATTTCTTGGAGATAATTCTGAGCTAAATCTCTTACAAAAGAAGGAGCCAGATCCTTACCATTTTCATTTAACATTTTAAATTAAAACCATTCAAAAATATACAAAATAGTATAATAAAAAGCCATGTAATTAAATCCAGATTTAGCAATAATCATCTCATGACAAATTTTGCCTCATCTATATTTCTATCCGTCCTCATATTATTTTAAAGCTAATTTCAGATGTTATTTCATCAGATATATTTCATCTACCATCTCTCTCCTATCTATATATCCGTGTATCTTTTTATAGTATTAAATAGAATGCACATTAACACTATGAAAACATTCATTTAATAACTTTAACTTCATACATCCAGTGTAGAAGATACTAATTAAAAAAATATATATTTGTATAGTTTTAATTTTGAATCAAGATTCAAAAAAGATTCACACATGATTGGCTGACATACCTTGTGACTCTTTTAATCAATAGATTCCCTTCCCATCCTTCCCTGTTTTGTTTTTTAGTAATTTTTTTTAAGAAACTGGGTTGATTTTACCATAGAATTTTCCAGGCTCATTTTTCTGTTTGTTTGCATCTGTGAAGTGCAGTTTCCCAGCTGTTCTTCCATAACATTCCTGAAACAGGTTACTTGTGTTTAAAGGACTGATTAACTTCAGGTTCAGGGATGATAGAATGTTCTTCCCTCAGGTGATATGTGACATGCGACATGCGACATGCACGCACCTCTCTTTTTCTGATTGTTAGCAGCCATTGGTGTTCAGTACCTGGATTCACAATATTTTAGGAATTGCAAAATTGTGGTATTTAATTCCACTATTAATTTTCAATTTAGTTGCTAAAATTCATTTAATAGTCACAGCTCCTCATCAAATATTTCATTACACTTATACTTGGTTTATGTTGGAAACCCATAATAAACGCTTGATTCCTTCCCTTAACTTTGCAGTTTTTAAAATAATGAGTTGATCCATTAGATTTTTCAAGAGGGGAAAAAACCTGTGGGTGTTTGTTTTAGTCTGTTTGAGCTACTGTAAAAAAAATTTACCGTAGAATGGGTGGCTTAAAGAAGAAACAGTTATTTCTCAGTTCTGGAGGCTGGGAAGTCCAAGATGAAAGCACTGGCAGATCACTGTCTGGTGGGGACACTGTTCCCACTAGATGGCCATCTATCTTCTCACTGTGTCCTACGTCACAGAAGGGGTAAGAGCATTCTCTGGGGTCTCTCTCTTTTTTTAAATTGAAGTCTTGTCAGTTACAGCGTGTCAGTTCCTGGTATACAGCGTAACGTTCTGCGGTATCTTTTATACAAGCACTAATCCTGTTCACCTGTGCTCTCCCCTCATGACCTAAGTACCACCCCGATACCATCATATTGAGGGGTTATGATTTCACAAGAACTTTGCAAGGAATACACATATTCAGGTCTTAACGGTGTATATATGTATATATGCAATTTTAAACATATATAAATATGTATATATACGTATACGTGCATTTTTAGTTTTCAATCTGTTGCTATTATTATCCTTTTATCCTAAATGGGAATTCAGCTTATGCTATATTTGTCCAGTGGGAGTCACCCCTAACGGGTGGAGAATCTTTTCAATTGGTGTGATTAGGTCCAGGGTCAGGCTCATCTTGCAGAACTCCTGTCCAGACTTGAAAGCAGCTATTTCTCCAGTGAGTATTTTAATAGAAAACATATTTAGATGCCAGTATTTTGGTGCTGGAAATGCTCATGGCTTTAGGGTTTTCTTTCTTTCCAGGCCTTTTCATTTGGAGACTAAAAAATAATGTGGTTTATTTGTTGTCAGCCTAACCTAGATTCACTTCCCTGCTCTCTCTGAAGGGAAAGAACGAATGTCCTCGGGCCGATTACTTCTGTGGTAGTTAAACCTCATCATATTCATATGTAAAATACAATGATAGTTTCTATCTTAGAAGAATGAGGTGGAGATTAAAAAATAAATGTATAATTCATATAATGCAGCTAGCACAATTCCTGGCACAAAGCAGGCGCTCACAAATATGTCATGACGCGTATGGTGAATTATAATCACTACACTTGTTGTCTACCAGTGTGAGGAAATGTGCCTGAGTACCTCACACATCCCAGTCATCTACGCCGAACAGCAAGAGAGATTAAAAACGTATGCCGTTTCCAGAATAGTTAGAGCAACTTCGTGTTTGAAAACACAATCAGCATAGACAATTTCAAAAAATACAATTCCTCAAAAAACCTTTCGTCACTCTTATCGTTCCTGTTTAACAAGTCACTTCAAACTTTGTGGCATAAAACAACGACCATTTGAGAAAAAATCTTGGGGCCTTTTATTTTTCCAAAATTGGCTATCTGACTTTTGCACAAAGTCAATAATAGGATAACAGTTTCGAATCTGAGAAATGGTCATATTCCTAGAATTGTTAAATAGATGTCTGCTGCCAGGTAGGAGACTCTTGATGGAGATTTTGGAAACTACCAGACTGAAAACTAACTGGCTGTATGACTTCGGAAAATCAGACCCTTGGCCTCCAATTTTTTTATTTTTTAAAAGTGGAAGAATAATAGTATTATTTAAAAGCGTTGTGGGAGTTAAGCAAGTGAATAGATACAAAACAACACAAAGAAAGGCATTAAGCGCGGGTCCCGCAGAAGCACTCGGGTGTGAGCGGTCATTATCCGTGTTAACGCAGGGTGGCTCAGCTGGGAGCAGAGCTGGGAAAAACTTGAGCAGGAAATCAAATGGGGGTGAATATAAGCCTAGTATTGATAACACTCTAAGCTAATTCAATATACATCCTGCTCTGACCCATTTCAGAGGCCTAAAAACATATTGTGTGGAATTACTCTCTTGAATTACTTGTTTGTAGGAAGATAAATCAAAATAGTAGTAGACTTCTGGTGTCTTCACTGAAAATGGGAGTGTGGCTCCTGCTGGTTTCTTCCAACAAGCTGTACAAACACACCCGAGTAAGGAGACTTGGCTTTTAAACCCAGTGGTTTTTTCAAGATCTTATTTGAATACTGTTCTCTGGGAGAGGACAGGGGTGTTCACTGGGGGTGGTTACACCTCCCGTTTCCATTCACAGATTTTTTCCTTTTCTACCCTCTACTCATTTATATGGAGGCAGAAAACACTTACAAAAACAGGAACAATTTCTCAGACACTAGGATGGGGAAAGAGAAGAGACAAAACTATCATTATTTACAGATAATAAAGTTGTTAGAGTACCTCAAAAATAAATGAAGATTATTTGATATAAAGTAGTTCAGTTACAAAACACAGCAGAAGTTAAATGTATTAAAAAGCAAAGTACTAGTTTCTCTTGCATGAATAAATCCCCAAGAAAAAGTATGGTGGAAATAATGTCATTTAAAAAATACTGAAAGATTCAGAATTTTAAAAATAATGATTTTAAAATTAGGTAATTCCTTCCTTTCTCTTCCATTTGGGCTTTTTATATACTCAGTTAAGGGGATATTCATTAGTCCACTTACTTGATTTCTACTGGCTTGATACCATTTTGTCAATATGAATAGGTTTTCTCATGAAATGTTTCCTTTCATGGTGTGCAAACGTCTATTTCTGAAAATCATTTTTTAAAACTATTAAAAGAAATTTCCTCTAAAGAACATCTGCATGTTCAAGACTCAGTTTAAGTACTAATTCTGAACGATCTTCCTAATCATGTAGAAATCTCTTCCTTATCTGGACTGTCTCTATTATGCTTCCATTTTAATGGCTGTCAGGTACATAAGTGCTTTACAGCATAATTTAATTCCTTGATCTTTTCATTTATGGTAAACCTTTTGGTGGCAGAAATAACTTAGTTTTAGAATTGAACTTAATGTTTATGAGAATTTTTGTGCATACTAGGCACTCAAGTTTTCATTGGATGATGTGTGCAAAATAGCCTGTAGATAATTTGTATACGTAAAATGATGAGGACTTTCTTTCAAATGTGTTATGAAGTAATTTCTCAGGTAGTAAAACTAAACCAAAATTGTGTTGGATACATTTGATGGAGGGGAAATAATATACAAAATGTCTTACAATTTCTGGGAAATATGACTTCTGACCAACTATATGTATTTTCTGACTTATCTGATCTATTTTAATTTATAATTAGCACAACTTATGATGGGCTATCTTAATCATAGATCAGTTAATTTCTTCAAAATAAATTTTACTTTGTGGATAGTGGGCAATGGCTTTAGATAGTCTTTTTTTTAAACTGAAGTTTAGTTGATTTACAATGCATTAGTTTCTGGTGTACAGCAAAGTGATTCAGATACACACACACACACACACACACACACACACACACACACACACACACATATACATATATAATTCTTCTTCAGATTCTTTTCTATTATAGTTTATTACAAGGTATTGAATATAGTTCCCTGTGCTGTACAGTAGGACCTTGTTGCTGATCTGTTTTATGTATAGTAGTCTATATCTGTTAATCCAAAACTCCTAATTTATACTCTCCTTTCCCTTTTGGTAACCATAAATTTGTTCTTTGTATCTGTGAGTCTGTTTCTATTTTTAAATATGTTCACTTGTATCATTTTTTAGATTCCACATATGTGATATTATATGATACTTGTCTTTCTCTGACTTACTTCACTTAGTATGATAATCTCTAGGTCCACCCAAATTGCTGCAAATGGCATTATTTCATTTTTATGACTAATATTCCATTGTATATATGTACCAAATCTTCTTTAGTGGGTAGTATCTTTTGATGCATATTTTTAAAAATTGAGAAGCCCAACTTGTCTGTTTTTCTTCATTTTGTTGTCTGTGCCTTTGGGGTCATGTCTAAGAAGTCATTGCCAAATCCAGTGTTGTGAAGCTTTTGTCCTATGTTTTCAACTAAGAATTTTATTGTTTTCTTTCTTGTATTTAGTTCCTTGATTTTAAATTAATGTTGAACTGATTTTTGTATATGGTGTTAGGTAAAGGTCCAACTTCATTCTTTTGTATGTCAATATCTAGTTTTCCCAGTACTTTCTGTTTGAAAGACAGTCCTTTTCCCATTGAATCTTGGCACCCTTGTCAAAAATTATTTGACCATATATGTGAGAGCTTAGGGAAGTGCAATCAAAACTAAAGTGAAATGCCACCTCAGACCCATCAGAATAGTTACCATCAAAAAAACAGAAAACAACATATATTGTCAATGATGTGAAGAAATCGGAGCCCTTGTGCACTGTTGGTAGAAATATAATGTGATACAGCCACTGTTAAAACAGTATGGAGATTCCTCAAAAAATTGAAACTTGAATTACCACATGACCCAGCAATTCTCCGTCTGGGCATCTACCCAAAAGAAGTGAAAGTAGGGTTCCGAGGACGTATTTGTGCTCCACAGCCTTAGCAGTGTTATCAGGTGGCTAAAACATGGAAGCCGCCCACGTGCCCATCAACTGATGAACAGACAAGGAGAATGTGGTTTATACATACAACAGTATATTCGCCTTAAAAAGAAAGGAAATTTTGCAGTATACTGCAACATGGATGAACCTTGAGGGCACATGCTAAGTGAAATAAGCCAGTCACAAAAAGCCAAACACTGTATGATTCTACTTACGTGAGGTACTTAGAGTAATCAAAGTCATAAAGACAGAAAGTGTAACAGTGGTTGCCAGGAGCTGGAGGCAGGGAACACTGAGGAATTACTGTTTAATAGGTATAGAGTTTCAGATGTAAAAGATGAAGAGTTAAGGGGATGGATGAGGTTAATGGCTGCACAACAAAGTGCGTGTATTTAATACCACTGAATGGTACCCTTCAAAATGGTTATGATGGTAAATTTTATGTTGGGTGTATTTTAAAACAAATTTTAAAATGATGTATTTACACCAGTGGGGCATATTCCTGATTTTAAAAACTCTCTCTCTCATGAAAATATACTAAACACATTGAATTTTTTGATGCTTGCAGTTCTCAGAAGGTAAACTCCAGCTACCATTAGAAATCTTCTAACAAGTCCGATATTAAGAAGGAGTGTCCACATTATGCATGCAAATAACTTATTTGCATACACAGATACATAAAAAGGGATGATTGCAAATCTGAATACCTGTTACATGTGAAAATATTTATATGTGCAGCTTAAATATCTGTTTTTTGAAATCCTAATGCTGCTAATGTGCAATTATTTGTTGCTTTGTTGAAGTTGCTCTTCATGTTTTCATTTGTGCTTTAACAGACTACTCTACTTTTTGAATATGGTGTTCTTCTCTAGCGTTTTGCTGACTCACATTATTTTCTATTATTTCATCCCCATGTTTAATGCCATCAGTGTACGTTGTGCTGTGAGCTTTAGTGCAGAACCAGCACATCTGAGTCACTGCCCAAATCCTGTTAATGAATCTGCCTGGTCTTCCTTCTTAAAATTCATGTTTCCCCACCTTGAATTAAATTTCACCTACTAAATGGGAAAAGTCTTCTAAGTAGATGAGCATGATTTAATGAATTTAACATCTCACCTCTGCATTACTCTTTTGGAACACTCCTGCGAATCCTCCAGAAACAAAATACAACAGCCTTGCCGCAGCTCCACTCACCCACCATTCTTTCAGCCCCCAGCAAGCCATTGTTTATTCTTTTCTATTAAACACTAGATTGCTATTGGTCTGTTCAAAGCCATTGTTTTCCACCTCCATTTCACGTATTCATTCAACAAATACTTTTGAGTTTCTGCTCTGTGCCAGACAGTTCTCTAGTGCTTCCAATAAATCTGTGAACAAAACAGATTCCTGTTACCTTCTAGTGGAGAAGACAGACAGTAAACAATAAACATTATAATTAAATAAATTGTGTAGTATATTGGAAAGTATCGTGTGCTTAGGAAAAAATAAAAAATTGAAGTCGGTTAAATGGGGTTAGGAGAATGAAGGTGGAGGGAGAGAGAGAGAGAACATTTAAAAAGAATGGAGAGGGAAAGCTGCATTTTGAAGATGGTGTTTCAGTAAAACTGAAGAATGGCAGGGAAGAGGAAAAGCATTCTAAGCAGAGAAAGACCCGACCCTGGAGACAGTGAGTGGCTTGACTGAGAAACAGCGAAAGGCTAGTGTGACAGACACAGAATGAGGGGGAGCTGGGAGGATGTGAGTGCTGAGAGGTGAGCTGCCGTCTCCTTCCTCTGGTTTGTCTGCCTCGGTCCCAAAGCTATGAGAGACCTGCGCCACTGGGCTCACCAAGCCCCGTTCTTCTCCTTCTCATTTTCACCTCTAACTATTTTGGTCCGGTCTTCTCCTCAGCTACCCCATGGAAACTGCTCCTGTCGAGTTCAGAAGTGACTGCTATGTGGATAAAGCCAAAGAGCAGTTCTCACTCGGTTCTCCTCTAACTTAAATCATCATCCCCAGTTGACAGACAGTTGCTGTCTTCTTCCTCTTTGCATCCCTTCCCTCATTTGGTTGGTTTTGTCCTGCGTCCCTGGGCTCTCTCCTCAGTGCCTTTGCTGTGGCACCTCTTTCAAATGAAATCTTGCTCAGAAGCTGATCAGTGGGTCCGCAAATGGGAATTGACTGGGAAGGGGCACATGCGAATCTTTTGGGTGTGATGGAAATGTTTGTAGTAGTGATTTATGTCTACATACTTGCCACTAGTCATCAAAACACACACCTGAAGTGGGAGCATTTGACTGCATTGACATTCTATAGCCATAAAGTGCATTATTAAAAAATTAGTCAAGAATCATTTTAAAGCCAGGGAAAGAGATCCACATTTGTATAGTATAATCGATTTATGAGAAATGTACCTTGCAAAGAAGCAGAGAAAGGAAAACTTTATCATACACATTGCTTGGTTTCATATATATGTGTGCATATGTACACACAAGTATATAAAACTGATTATATATATAAATTTGGTTATACGTATGATTCATATAACTCGAATATAGAAAGAAATCCATTAAGTCACAAATGTATGAATAAGTATCCAGCATTACTAGTTTGTAATGAAATAGTACACATTAAAACTTCCACCATTTACCTAATGGAATGGCTAAAATTTAAAAAAGAAAACTGGATAACATGAAGTGTTGGCAAGGATATGGAGAACGGGACCTCTTTTACGTGATTGGTGGGAACAGAAATACTTCATCTGCTTTGGAAAATTGTTTGGCAGTGTCCATGGTGCTAAAAGAAAAGATTGGTTATTTGGGGGGAATAGTAACTGGGCCACTGTGTTAATTTACTTACTATTTTTCACCATTCACATTAGATGTGTTCACTTTGTGAAAATTCACCAAACTGGATAGTCATAATTTGTGTGGTTCTCTGTATGTGCTACATTAATAAAAATTGGTAGCACAGTAGAGGTTAACGAAAAATGCCCCTGATACGTATTGTTAAACTGCTTTCTAAAAAAGAAATAAAGATGCAAGAATTGCAACCAGCAGTATATAGCATTACATTGCCGCATAGGGTATTATCATTTTTAAAAGTTACCAATTATAAATGGAAAAGTAACATTTTAAATTGCATCTGTGATTATTAATGAGATCAGTAATGATTTTGTATATTGTTTTCCATTAAGGGTTATATGCAACATTATATTCTCCAGAAAATGTGAGTAAATGTTTTAAAAATAAATTCTTCCCATTATTTGTAGGCTGTAAAATACCAGTTATTTCATATGAACTGGCCAAATTCATTACCTAAGATGTCCACATACATGTATTTGTTTCTGATAGGAATAATTAGTCTTCAATTGCTGTATTTAAGTGCATGGAGATTGTTTCTTTTGTTCAGACAGATACAATTTCTTTCCAATTATTTCCAGCATTTTGCACACCACTGCAAGAAAACGATTAAGGGAACGTTTCAAGAGTTGTTTGCCTGTATTTTTCTGACATCTTAAATGTGATTAGGTAAGAGTCAGGTTTTAAATGTAATAACATGAAATATGTGAGCTATCTTGCTGCTATGCAGGTCTTTTTTAAACAAACGTTCACCATCCCATCACTTGTGCAATGGTTCGTGTTTTTAAAAAAAATATTAATCATAAAAAACACAATTTAAGTTGAAATGAGAAAAAAAAGCTATGTATTTTGTTTAGAAACTGAGAATTTTCCATTTAAAATAGGTTATTTGTGTTTCTTTGATCTGCAAGAGGCTAGAAACAAAAACAATTGTTTTATTACATCCATTATTGTATCAGCATGATCTAAAAGTCTCAGGTTACAAAAATTAGAGAAAGGCTCAGTTTTTGCCATCAACACTGATTTTTTTTTAACGTGCTGTTTTTAAAAACAAAGATTAGTTTACATGGAAATGGAAAACTAAGCTAAATTAACGATGTGTGAGACAGAGGCACTGTCGGTTAATATAAAAAATATTCGGTGCATTCTCCTTTAAAGGCCACACTTTTCTTGAGATACATAAGAGAAAAACAACCATGACATGACTTCCCTTATTATCTTTCACAGTTTTCAGAGATTACAATTTAACCTATTTGATATATAACAGGATGGCATGAATTTTGAAGATGCTTTTATTGAAATAATTTCTGTGGCAGTTTATAGTGTCGTAATTTTACCTGACGAGAGCCACTATATGGATAAAGAATAGCAGGCATACCCTTTTGTTAATTAATTGTGACTTAAAACTCAGCAAGTATTAGGAGCTACTATGACGAGAGACATAGGTGTGCAATTAATGCCTGCTTTATGGTTCATCCCCAAATGCTGTTTGCCCACCGGAAATGAGGTCAGTGTATACGCCATGGATCAGAATGGGCTATAATCCCTCCTGTGCACCTCAGTAGCTCTGTAATCTCAAAAAGACAGACTTACACTTTCTATACATTCTTTCCTCACCTGTCAAATGACAAAAGCAAAACAACCTAGCAGCTAGCTTGATGTCCTTTGTGTAAGGGAGAACACCCCGTGGACTGCGGAGTGCCGAGCCCCACCGCTGCGGGGCTCTCTTCCCGAGGGAGTCTGCGCAGGAGCAAGTGGGACAGAATATTCAAAGAGGCAACGCAGACACAGGACGGCTGGCTAGGAGGTAGGGCATTGCCTAGACAGCCAGGAGGTCCTGTTTCTTAAGATGAAGTGAGCCGGCTAAAGCTGAGCTGGACGGCTGTAATTGGTGCTAGGTTTCGGGGGTGTTTTCCCGTAAGTGCAGGCTAACTTAGGTTTAGGTTTGTGACATGGGCCAGGCCACTGGGCAGCTTCTGTTTTGTGAGTCCCCATATACAAGTTAACTTTGTCAGTTAAACAGAAATCAGAGTAATACTCTGTGCGGACTGCACACCCTGCAATCTTGCTGGCCTCCAGGGCGGTAATCTTTCCAGTCTGTGGTCTTGGCTGATCGCAATCCAGGTCGTCCTCACCGTGGAGAGAGCTCTTTTGCCTGGGCTCCTCCCGGACTCAGCTGGGAGTCAACCAAACCAAGGCCTCACGTGGGGCCACACTTCCCAGCCAACATTGCAGACTGAAACGCGAGTTAGCAGGAGGCATTTGTGATTCAAAATCTGCTTCCTTTGATTCCTAATTCCTTGGTTATAGGAGTAAGTATAAGTGAGGCTATGATCAGGAACCTCTCCTTAACGCTTTTCTTCTTGTGTGTGTGTATCTCTCTCTCTCTATTGTAATTGAAGTATAGTCAGTTTACAATGTTGTGTCAGTTTCTGGTGTAGAGCATAAGGCTTCAGTCATACATGAACATACATATATATGTTTTCATATTCTTTTTCACCATAAGTTACTATAAGATATTGAATATAGCTCCCTGTGCTATACAGTATGAACTTGTTTATCTATTTTATGTATATTAGCAAGTATCTGCAAATCTAGAACTCCAAATTTATCCTTCCCCCACTTTCCCCTTTGATAACCATAAGTTTGTTTCTATGTCTGTGAAAAGTCTGTTTCTGTTTTGTAAATAACTTTTTTTTTAAGATTCCACATGTACATGATATCACATGGTATTTTTCTTTCTCTTTTTGGCTTCACTTAGAATGACCTTCTCCAGGTCCATCCACGTTGCTTCAAATGGCATTATTTTATTATATTTAATGGCTGAGTATTCTATTGTATAAATATACCAGAACTTCTTTATCGAGTCATCTGTTGATGGACATCTAGGTTGTTTTCATGTCCTGGGTATTGTATACAGCGCTGCTATAAATGTTGGGGTGCATGTATCTTTTTGAATTACAGTTCCCTCTGGATATGTGCCCAGGAAGATACTGCAGAATCTACTGCTGAAGCAAAAGCTGACCTCCAGCACCCCTGCAAAAAATCCTTAATCTCTCTAGCCAAAGTTGTTCTTTGATAATAAGATAGCTCTTGATCATCTTTTAGCTGAGCAAGGAAGTGTCTGTGCTGTGGCAACATTACTCACTGCACTTTTTCTGGCGAAGTAGAGGATTTAGCTACCTAACATCACTGATCACTTGGTTTAAGAAAGTGACTCCTTCAGCGGGGTCTTTCTTTGATCTGTTTAACCTAAGTTGGTTTGGGTCTTGGGAACTGCGACTTCCGAGCACCCTCCAGATGTCTGCTATTATCCTGCTTACCGTCGTTCTCTTAGTCTCCCTGGGACACTGTTCTCTCTCAAGCTTTAAATGCAAGCCTGGAGCAGTTGGCAACCAGATAAGTGGTCTCCCTTCACCTAGAATACCAGACATGGTATGAAGAAGATGGTCAACTAAAGGATCTCAGTACTTTAATCTAAAAATGCCAGTTAGAGACCCAGCCTGACTCCAACATCGACAAAAAGTGGAAGGTCAGGGAGGCGCTAATACCTGAACAGCTCAGAGTTTGACCAAAGGGGGGAAATGATAAAATTAACTCACATATGAGCACCCATGAAATGGAGGCCGCCCCAGCGGTGTGGCCCAGATCACAAACCTAAACCTAAGTCAGGGTGCGCTTACGAGAAACACCTCACTGTCAAGGAAAACTTACCTAACGTGCACCAACCACAAGCCTCCAACTCAGCTTTCACCGGCTCACCTCATCTTAGAAAAACTAAGTCTTGTGGAAATTCCAGACCCCCCAGCCTGTCACGCCCTGTTTCTGTGTTGCCATCTCTTAACATTCTGTAAAACTCGCTGTTGCCCAAATTTCCTCGGGAAGAGAGCCCCACTGCTTGTGAGGCACGATATTCCCCCAATCCGTGGGCTGTTTTCCCTTAAACAAAGGGCATCAAACTTATTACTGAATTGTTGTAGTTTTATCATCTGACGACATAACAGCATCAGCCTCAGTGGACAGAATTACTCGATTAGTAGAAAGCACGACTGCTCTTCCTGGCCAGACTCAGCCGTGGGTGCTAGACGACCGACACCACTAAACTATCCTGCTTATATTACACATTATAAATGACTGTGTATATTTACTTTAACACCTTCTATCTACACTCTGATGTAGATTACATTTCTTTAACATACATCTGTAAATATAAATTTGTATCTTTTCTATATAAGTTATCTTGACATTAAGGTCTTTCTTCCTAATTCAGAATTTCTTTAATTAGACAGGATTAAGGATGACTTTTTTTGAAATATCTATTTAAAAAAAACGTAATTTTTACAAGATTTATTTGTTTACTAAATTTTCTAGAGGAATATATTGTACTTCTATGAAGAAAAAAGATGTAGGCCCTCTCGGTTACTTTGTAGTCTTAATTCGTTTTATCTCACATTCATCTGACAGTTCTGGTTAATACTTCTCTCTCTCTCAGGGAGCTCTTGGCAACTTTTGATCATGAAACCAGTTAAGGTTCCTTGTCACAACTCAACACATTTCCCTTTGAGATGCATTTTATTGTTTACACATGACTTTTTTTTCAAATTGAACTTCTTTATAAATTTGACCTGAACTTTTAAAAAACTATCTTTAGATGGAACTATTAAAATATACAGCATTTAGTAATTTAACCATGAACCCTGCTTATACTAATGCAAAGAGATCTGCTGAAGTCCCCAGCTTAATAACATTAAGTTGTTCTACTCTAAATCTTTGCATTGGCTTAGAAATAACCAGACAGCATTCAGCTCTAAATATTCCATAATTCAGATTTTTATGATTTTTTTCATTCAGTTGATATTAATAAATAGCTTTGATATAAGAAAATCCCATGTAAATCTGTAAAAGACATTTCCATTTCTAGGATTCATAAGAAGATTTGGAATGCAGTATTAAGGGTAGGCCACTTTAAATTATCTTGTAAAATCAAACAGTCGAAGAATTTTCTGTCCTAAACCTGCCTTGACTTTGTGGTGAAAACATTACAATTTCAAAAGAAGAAAAGAATGTTAAAAAAATAGAAAGAAATAAAAAAGTAATTAAAAAATCTTAGTATGAATAATCCAGTGACCAGTTTTGAGTTTGTATGTGAATACTTATGTCTGAAAGAAGTATTTATTTTGTAGCCCCAATATAAAGTTTTTATATTCTTTAATTTTGGGGTTTACATATAAACTTTTATTCTTTGATTATTTGTTTGCTATTAGCTTATTTAATATATGTGTAAAAAATTGTTCAACAATAAGCAGTGAATTTTTCATGAGTTAACCCAATTCAACATAAACCAAAAAAAGAAAAGATTAATAAGTTCAGATATAATTGATATGACAAAAAAGCCCAGTGTTAATAATGACCACAGTGTACACATCCAAGAGGGCTGATTTGTTGTTGGATTCCTTGAAGACAGTGACTTTGAACTGTGGCTCTCAAACTTACTTTTTGATTTTGACTAAAATAAGAAAAATATTCACACACAAACACATGCAACTGACAAAAACTTCTCAGCCAATACTAATCCAATCTAAGATGAGATCATTTTACAGACAATGAGGGTGTTTCATTTTTATAGCTCATACTTTGTCAAGGAAGGGAAATCAAAGACAGGAATTGGAATGTGATCTAAAAGGTGGGGCTCTTTTACATGCTTTTCTCCTCCCCCAATTTTCTTCCTCCTTCTTTCCCTTTCTTCCTTCCTCCTTCCCCTCTCCCAGCAGATTGTCAGTTTATTTACTCTCAGTCTTAAATTCACCTTTGTTCCTGCACTGTGAAAATGGATATGGGTCCTTAATTTTTTTCTTTGCCAGCTGGCATGATGCTAACTGGTCAGTGGAGGGTGTGCTAGAGACACTGCAGGAGGAGAAAGGTCGGAGGCTTTCTGGTTCTTGTCTGCTCACTGGGCAGGCTCTGGTAGCAGTGCCCTGGCTGGCTCTCCAGCATCTTAGTCCGGCAGACACTTGGCCATCTTGACGCTCAGTTCTTTCAGCCTCCTCTAGCACCAAGCCCCTGGCAGGCTCATAGTTTCTCCAGTGTCTGGACCCTCGAGCACACAGTGGACAAAAGTCCCCAGTGGCCACAGCTTCCCCTGGTTCCTGCCTGTGTGCTTTCCGACCAAGATGCTATAGGTCAGATACTTCTACTGTACCTCTTGGGCAGATTTCTGAAGGCCACCTTTCCTAAAATTTCTGCCCAATGTGGTGCTGCTATATTTTAACAAAATTTTACAAGTATAATATTAATATAAAACAGCACATCAATAGCCTTATTTTGTAGTTTCTAATCTTTGACCAATTTGCAATAAACCTTTCAAACTTTTCTCAGAGCACGCGCGCACGCGCGCACACCCACACACGCACACACTTCTCACAGACAGCATGAAAGAATGCATTCAGTCCAGTGGGTAGTCTCATATAGAGATATTTATAGGGTGATATTTATGCATTTCTGTCTGTCTGACATTTATATTAGAAGATGATACATACAATTTAGATTTTTTAAGACCCATCATCCTGTAAGTGCTCAGCCAAATCTTCACCCAACTAAGCACAATTATACCCAGCTAGATGACTTCTGAAAATGTTTGTGTTGGTTCAGAGCATTTAATTTATATTTTAATCCACAGATTTTTTTAAGTCCACCATTAGTAAAATGATTTGTCTCCAGGCAACTTTTATACTTCATATATCACTGTTTTTCATAATGTTATGTTTCCATTAATTCACATTAAAAACACTAAAATGTGTTTTTTCCAGTTTATTATACTTCCCACGTCTTGTTTCTATAAACTTATGGTTCTTACAGGATATTGCAGTATTGCCTATGAGCTACCTGATGGTGGGAAGAAACCTACACACAAAACAGTATATATAGTGTTGAATCAAGTTTTCTATTTAATAAATAATAAAAAGAAAAATCATGGCATGAGAAATGTAAACAGAGAAGGAATACATGCTTCATAGCTCATCTAAGACTCTCTGAGCCCCACAGGCCACTAATGGTGACACGTCTTGGAGAAGTGGTGACAAACCCTATTCATGGTAGATCTTGTCAGATACAAGAAATTGTATTTTATGATGGGATGAAACCCTTGAGGCTTACATACATAAGAAGGAACTTAGTTTCCTTTTACTTCTTCCATTTGGAAAATAAAACGTATTTACAGAAATATGTAAACTTTTCGAATCAATCAGTGAGGGTACAGGATGAACATGGCGAGGTGGGGCCGGAAGCAGCAGCTGAGTGCGCGCGCCCCACGCAGCGCCCCGCCTCCAGGTTTCCAGTGTCCGAAAAATAACCCCTGTTCCTCCCGGAAGGTTTGAGCCATACTGAAGTTAGAGCTACACACTTTTTTTGTTTGCAACGGTTGCTTTTTTTTTTTTTTTTTTTTTTATGAAACAGGAATGTTCTGTCTTGCCACTGGAAAATACGCCCTCATTTTTCTTGAAAAAAATCAAGCCTATCTCAATTTCATGTTTCCACCTTTGATAAAGGAGTAGAGTGAAACACTGGTCTAATATGAAGGAAAACAAGAGCAAGTCCCACGGTAAATGGGAAGTGTATCAGTCCACATCTAATCACCGGAGAGAAGCCACACAGTTATTTGAACTGGGAAAATTTAATAAAAGGGATTATTCACTATAGCACGGGATTGGTAACGAAAGATTGCCTAGGAAGAGGAGACGTCTAAGGGAGATGGAAATTCCGTATGTACATAGCGACACTGCGGGGGGACTGGGGCACCCAGGGCGGATGTCCCGCTCAGGGCTGCCGGCCAGGCCTTGTCGCAGAGGGCAAGGCTGTGGCTCTTTGCGGGGCAGAGAAGCGGTGGTGCCTCGCAGGCAGAACCTGCTGGAAGCCTGCCCTCTGATGCGCTGGGCGGTGTCTCCCTGGAGGCACTCGGCCGCAAAACAGCCCCAGCTCACGGTGGTGGTGAGGAGGAGCTGGTACCCGGGAACTTCCGGGCCCCTGGGTGCTCGGAGCCAACCTGCAGTGGCCTGCAGTCGCCAGGCACTGTGGGAAGGTTTCCCCCCACCCCACGCAGGAACCAGCCCAGGGAACACACTGGACCCAGGCAGCAGAACCTTCCCCTCCTTCCATGTCCCTCCAGCGCCCTCTACAGACAAAGCCTCAGTGCCAGCTGGCCGAGGCCTCTGGAGCATTTTTACCGAGCAATCAAAAACAGTGAATTCGGAGCCGAGAGGCAATAAATCGATACCCAGCACCGAAACTGACACTTGACTCTGGATCAGAGAGCCAATAAAAAATGATTAAGACAGTGGACAAGCTAGAATGTGGGCCTGGTATGGTTAGAGCTTAAGTTTTTTCCTGAGGAACTTGAAAGCTAGACTTTTTGTGTGGAATCTACCAGATTTAAAGTATTGACTGAATTACAAACCACTCCAAATAGTGTGTTTGCTAAAGGACCATGCAGGTGTGCCAAAGCTGGCTTACTCTGAAATTCTGCTTAGAATAGGGTTGTAGTATCTTTACAGCGTATCACGCCTCTAGCCTCAGCACAGTTCAGATTGCAACTTTATCCTACGGGAGCATCTTCAGTGGAGTCAAAGACATTCCAAAGGAAGTGTGTGACCCTTGACTTGGAATGCAGGGGACTTTTATTTTTGGCCACAGCATTCTTCTTCAATTCTTCCTTTCGAAATACCATAGCTATTCTTTATAAGGACTCTAACTCTTTATGAAGACCCTACCAGTCTTGAGGACATAGTTTATTCAATTTAGTTCATAGTCTTTGTGATCTTTAGGTTTATTTGCGGCATAAACATTCACCCTGAACGGGACAACTGCATTATCTAAAATATTCAGAACTTGATCGTAATGGCTACTTGTTTAAACACCATTAAAATCACTTCCTTAATCGTTCTGTAAAGTTGTGATCTCATTGTTTATTAGACATGTGCCTCCACGTGGTTTTCATTTTTAAAATTTTTTCAGTGGTTTTAATTGTTAGTGGTCAAACTCTTATTTGAATTGTAGTTTTTGCATTAAACACATGTAAAAAATAATGATGGACATGGTGAAACAATTTGGAAATAAGCAATATGATTAATATATGTACTTTAATGCTATTTAGTTTGTCACCCAGGTAGAGGTTTTGTGACCAATTTAGATGTTCCCCCCTGTCCTCTCCTAGAACTTAGTATATTCCATTATCTTAATATTTTTCACACTATACTGTAGTTTGTGGCTTATCTTTCTATCTCCTTAGCAAGAAGGTAAACTCTTCATGAGCATGAAAGTCTATTTTTTTATTTTAAAAAATGTGGCTACTGTAGCCAAACACTGAATAATTAAAATTTAATTAATGATTTAATGACAAATCACTTTATATTTATGAGAGCTCTTCTATATCCATTTGTAATAATAATGTTTAACAAAAAATAGTAAGAAATAGACACAAATATATGACAAAATTATAACTTTAACTGTAATGCCATTTACACTGTATATACAAGGGCCCATCTTAATTATTTTGTAGTATTTTGTTTGTATTTTCAGATTTAATCTTAAGATTTTTTTTCACCTAATATGTTTTGACTTTGTAAACAGTATAGACTGCTTCTAGATGGCAGAAGTCTAAAATATTATTTTAAAACCACAATTTTAAATGATCCTTAGAATGCTAGATCTTGCCCTTTATGTGGGAAAGGGAGCTAAAAAAAAAAATTTCCTTCTTAAAAATTATTTTTCAGTGTAATTCATACTTGACAGTTAAGCATCAATTAGTAACTAAGTGTTGTATTTTTAAAAAGCCTTTCTGGGTCTCCCAGTCCTCATCCCACATTCTCAACCTAGATTAACCATTTTCAACAATTTTGTTGCTTATTCTTTCATTTATTTCCGTATTCACAAGTAGTTTATTTCTGTATTTCTTGATTTATAAGTTTTAATAAATCCTCTTCCAATTTTCTGTAATGAACTCTGAAGACCTATATCTCTTATCCTTTTCCCTAATATAAGGTAAAAATCTATATTAAAGTTATTTTATTAGATTATTTTATACTAATATTTATTCTGTCAGTATTTTGTCTCAGCTTCTACAGTTTCTAACCTACAGTTCTGCTACATCTCTTTTACATGTTTCTAACTTATAGTTTCGATATGTCTTATGATTTTAAATCCTTTAAATTTATTTATCCTGAGCTCTATTTTTCAATCCTCAAACATACTTAACATTTTATTTCAGTAAAAAACCAAAAAATTATATTCCATCATTCATCACTCCTTTTTTTAAGTGTCTGTAACTTACATACTAAAGTGAGATTTTGATGATCTTTCCAAGAGATAATTTACCATACAAGGTGTTGGTAATCTGTAAGGCATTCTACTAAGCTGCTTTTTTCACCCTCAAGCCTAAAGTATTCATGTCACATATATATTTTTACAAATATCCATTACAAGTTTTTTTTAAAACTATAGTTTTGTCTTAAAATTCAACCATATCAAATAGAGGCTGTCCTAAAGAAAAGTCTGGAAAAGGAAAGGATTTTGAAAACTGGAGATAATAATGCATTTTAATAAAGTCTGAGATACATATTTTATTAGCTTTAGAACAAATTAAAGAACAGTAAAATGAAACTGTGCTGTTCTACAGCTTTACCAAATAACTTACCATCTCTTAGTTGTATTTTTTTTCCTAATAGGTAATTTTTTTCACAAGAAAATTCTCACTTTGTAGTCTAGATCGTATAATTATAAAACCTTGGATTAGAATTCACCAAGATTCACTACAGCTTAACTTTGTGGACTTTGCTGGCACTAACATGAACTGTTCCTGATGTTTATGTAGTGTTCACTGAAAATCACCCTCGTAAGGAAATTTAGAGGAAACTCTCTAAGTTCATCTAAGTCATTAGCCTGCCTTTGGGGGAAAAAAAAACCCAGATGAATTCTTTTAGTCTGAAGGGTATATTATCAAGCATTCACATCACATCCAGTACACAAATTTCATTTTGGCTGAATTTTCATGTAAGGCCATTTGCCAAAACTGCTTACATAAATCCATAGATAAAATGATTTCAGCAATTCCCAAAGCTGCTAATGGTGTGTCAATTCTGGGCATAGGATAATAAGTGTCAGGGCTGGCTGCAAACTGTAATTATTATCATCCAACCAGAA
Organism: Camelus bactrianus; assembly: GCF_048773025.1. NCBI lineage: Eukaryota > Metazoa > Chordata > Mammalia > Artiodactyla > Camelidae > Camelus > Camelus bactrianus. Next base: position 7,548,701 of record NC_133561.1, on the reverse strand, counting down.
GCTAATTATACCGTCCAGTTTGAAAGCAGCCACTACTTGAGAATCCCCAGAGCCTACAGAAAGCCTAATAATTCTTAGTTTAACATCGTCTCAATCTAATTTCTAATGTCCCCTAACAACTCCGGCTAGGTTTTCAATATGGCACTATTTTTTTTTTTTAAATTACACTTGTACCTAGACTGTATTTCAGATAAATCATCTCCTGGTTGGTGTTTAAGTCTATCTCCAATTGATTGTTCTTTCTTAAACCAATGTTCTAGGACTTAACAATTCAGTGGAGCAACCGTTATAAGCAGTAGTCAAGCAGAGGCAAAAAGGTCCATATTGTGAGTGAGCAGGATGTTCAATAGAGAGAATTATCTGTGGATTTAATAAGAGGAATTATTTCATATTAACACTTCGATTGCCCGCTGTAGACTGGGGGCCCCTCATGAAACACAACTGTCACCCAGATTTGGGTGATGTAGTGATCAATGTGTTAATAGAAAAATCCAGATTTGAGAGAACATTTTGTAGTCAGCATGTTCTTTGAACTAAGGCAAGTGTTTTGCTGTGAAATCCTAATCAAGAGACTAAAGAGCAGGAAAATGTGCACATCTCTTTATAATCGCCATTTCAGTGTTTGCCCCAAATTGGGAACAGATGTTTTACCCCTCTGCTACTCTTCCCCCGACCCCCAATCTGTTCATCTGGGAAAGAGAAATGTCTCAGCCATATCCACCGCGCCACAGGTCGCGCTCTGTGACTGCAGGTGGAACACTGCCTGCGCCGTTACCAACACTCTTCCGCTGCCCAGGGCCGGCGAGCACATCTCAGGGAATAACGGGCTTCTCCCTCTAATCTGTTTGACTCTCCTAAGGTTGTCCAAACTAGGAAGACTGAAGCAGCTGGTAGGAACTTTAAGTTTGGTGGAGATGTATCTGTTTAGGTAATATATGTTTGTACAGTGTCAAGAAATACTATTCCATGTGTCAATATATTTATAGTATTTAATTCCTAGTCACAATGTCTATAAAAACATTCAGTAAAAGTTTTAAAAAATGAAGTAGAAAAGCTTTATACTGAAAATCTTGTAAGCTATATCTATAAAAAGAGTACATATATATTCTTTTTATATTATATATAGACAAAATGTACATAAATTTAAAGACTTAGGTTTCTAGGAATATACTGATTTCTTTATATACATATTTAGTCTCTTGTTTGTTTTGGATAATATGAATATTGTGTTTGACCTTCAGATGTGTTCCTCATTAGATAGCATGTTACACATCTATGACAGAATGGGTATAATTACTTTAGACATAACTTGTAATAGCATTTGATTGAGCTAATGATTCATTTTGTTCAGAGTTATTCGGGGACCTACTGGTGCATGTGTAGGAGACAGCAGTATAAACAGCCTACCTGTTCAAACACCCAGACACGGGCCACAGGAGGCTCCAGGTATCTGGAGTAGTGAGAAGGGAGAGCAGGTGACAAAAGAGAGGGGCTTTTGGATGCTGATTCAGAGGGGTCTTGGGCATGACTTAAACTAATTCTGGTATGAATGAAAGAGTGAAAATAATTCCGCACTGCCTTTTGAGCATCAAGTGCATTCTGACACAGCTCTAAGAACTGGCCTTTTGGGACTTAGCCCAAACCTGTAATGTTCTTCGACTATTAAAGGGTGTAACTCCAACAGGGTGAAAACAGATGTTGAATAGAGTCAGATAGTGGTGCTTCAAGTCCTAAATGCACTAGTGATTCCCCAGGTTACAGCTACACGTTGGCCACAGGAGATGTTCAATCAAAATTTGTTTGATGCATGAATTTTTTAATATAACACATACATCAGTTTCTGATGATTTCATTAAATGTATGTAAAGTTCTCTATAGTGTTGCATATGTTCTTGGAGATCTCAGAAACTACATTAAATATGACTTACATATGTATTTTTATACCCACTTTTACTGTATCTGACTACGTTTAATCTTAAGTTATTATGCAATACCATTCAAAATGGGAGCAGCTGCTCTCTGAAACATGTTTCTATTTTGATAAGAGACTATACATTTTTAGGACCACCATTCACATCTAGAACTTTCTTATTTTACAAAGAGAATTGCCATGGAACTCTTTCAATAATACTCTTTTCTTTACAAAACATAGTTATAGCATTTATTTCTATGTTCATTCAAAATTATCCTGATTAAATGATCCAAAATATAGTGTAATTTAACAGGGTGAGATTCTTCATCAGAATCTTCTGGAAATGAAAGAACTAGGTGATGAACCCATAATCATGCAAAATAGAAAAGGATGCAAAATTCCATCACACACGTATTCCTCTCTTTGTAAGTTCGTGCATTAGTGTAGAAGATTGTACTTTTTGCTTGTTTTGTTTTAATTGCAGGGTACTTACACAACACTTATGTGGTTAGAATTATGCAACAAATGTATAAATTCAAGGGGAGGTTATTATGAGAAAGCATTTACTTTATGGTGAGTGCTTCATTGTGTGTCTTCTTTTCAGTTATCAAAGTTCAGATTTGCATGTGTTCTTTCTAAAGCTATTGTTTCTCTAGCAATTAGTGAATAAAATACATTGTAAGAAATACCATTTTCTGTAAATTGTTATCTACCCTCATTCTTCAGTCTTTAAGATCTTGTTTAATTCAACTGCTCTTTCTAGTTCAGTAGCTAAAAATAGGGAAATCACCTTTTTTTTCACTGTTTTTCTTTCTTTCTTTTTAGCTGAAAGCATTTGAGGGTGGGAATAACTCCAACAAATGCAGCTGAAGTGCTTATCTAGTTGTCAGTTTGATTCTATATCATTTTGTTTGATTTTATAACTGTGTTTATGGATTGTTAGTGTTTGAAAGCACTCTACTTACTAGGAATTTGATAAGTGATTAAAAATCTGGCAAATGTTTTCTCCAAGTGCTTCTAAATAGATTCTATAAACAAAGGCAAACAAAGTGAGGTGCAGTGTGAATGATGATTTGCCCTAGCGGTTTCACAGTATTTAGTGAGTACAGTAAGAGATATGTTTAGGGTGTTTTTCCCTCTCCATGCGGCTCTGGGAAATATATGAGCACATACCTGACTTTCCACAAGAGGGCTTCATGTTTCAAATCAGCATTTTCATACTTTTTTGGCATGATTCCCAGAAAAGTCTATTGCTTGTTAGTTTATTGAATCAAGAAGAGTTTCTATTGGGATATTTTATAACTCTTCTGGAGAATAACTTCCAGAGATTTACATCTGTGAATATTTGTGCATTTAAGAGAACACAGGAATACATGTTCAGATATTAACTACATACACATATATAATTATGGATTTTGTTGGATTGTCTACATATGTTAATATATATGTAGGTAATCCATCTTGAATATAGTTCTACTCTTATTCAGGAGTTTTTTCTACAGAAAAAATATATATACACATATGTGTATATCATCTATCTGTCTGTCTGTCTATCTACCTGCCTATCAAAAAACTATTATAAGGAGTAGGTTCATGCCATTATGGAGGCTAAGTGCAGCAATGTGCCATCTGCAAGCATCAGACTTGGAAAGCCAATGGTGTCATCCTCGTTGGAATGTGAAGGCCTGAGGACAGGGAGCACTGATGGTGTGAGTCACAATGGAAGAGCAAGAGACCAGTGTCCTAGCTCAGACAGTCAGACAGAGGGACCGAATTCTCCTCTCCTCTCCCTTTTTTTTAAGGCCCTTAACAGACTAGATGATGTCCACTACACTGGGGAGGGTGGTCTGCTTAACCCAGAAGCTCCCTCATACACACACCCAGAAATAATTTGTAATCCCTCTGGGCGCTCTGTGCCTCAGTCAAGCTGACACATTAAAATAACCATCGTAGCACTATGTCTTCAGTTCCTATAGACCAAAATGTTCATGGTCAACTGCTAACTCTAAGATTCTTTTCTTTATATTATTCACTAGTCAGTTATTTATTATTTTATAGTACTCACTAGTAAATTTATTTTTTATTTTCTCCCATATTACTCTACTCATACTAGTCAATTGTATATTAATTTGATGATTAATGACTTTATGATAAAAAAATATTATGTTCCAAGCCCTTTTCTTTTATATGCTTTATCGCATGCGTCATATACATTTGACTTACAAATGACATGCAGGTGAACTGCACAGGTGCACTTATAAGCATTTTTTTCAGTAGTAAATACTATAGTACTGCCCGGTCTGTGGACGGTTGCATCCTTGGATGTGGAACTGTGGATACAGAGGTACCACATCCACAGAGGGCTAAGTTATGTGTCAATTTTCTACTGTGCAAGGCCGGCACCCCTAACCCCTATGCCATTCCAGGGTCAGCTGTAATTCTGTTAGGTGTTTGCTGTGATGACACTCATTATGTGTTACACCTGGGAGTCAGAATCATGTTTTGTGAGCCAGTGAGTTCAGAATCAATTATAGGAAGAGAGAAGCTTTTGAGTAATGTTTGTGTAGGAAAACAAGGAAAGAGATTTAGCTTATGTTCCCCAGTTTGGTATGGTTAATTTGAAAATAAGATATACATTAAATGTATATTGATGTTGCAGATTGCAGTAATATTGTCTAATATTGGTATGTACACTATATGTATAGGTTTAGGAGAACATTATAGAATATTAATGAGTCCATTTTAACTTTCTAAACATCTTTTTGCCATATATCCACAAATAATACCTGGCTACTAAATTTTATTTTCATACCATTTATCTATGTGTATGTCTATTTATATTGGGCTAGTGTATAAAATCCTATAATTTGATATTTTATATGGATTTTTGTAAGCTGTTAAAAGGAGAACAGATAGTTAACTGAAAGGAAACATTTCTCAAAATAAGCAATGTTATCTTTGAAATAGTTGCATTGTATGTGTGAAGGTAGAAGAGACTGCATTTTACTAAAACTAGGAGTTCTAATTTACAAATACAGCTGGAATCTTAAGATGTCATATCATTTTGAAGCCACAGCGATCTCTCATCTTCATTATATTGATAAACTTTCTGACTGATTTCTTTGTCTTTGTATTGACAATCCTCTGTGTCTAGCCAGACATACACATGACAGAACACTCATGTCAGGAGGGCAGTCCTCTGCTCTATACCTGCCAATATTTACTTGTTACTCTTGGAATAAACTTCAAACACCTTACGATGATCCCCCGGACTCTGCCTGATCCGGTCCCTGGCTACGGCGCTCACCTCCTCCACCACCACTCTTCTGTTTACTCTGCTCCACCCACGGCTGCCGCTGCTGTGCCGTGAACACGCCTAGCTCAGTTTTGCTGCTTAGATTTGGATTAGCTCTTCCCTTCTCCTGAGATAAATTTCCTTCGGGTCATCTCACTGCTCCTTCCCGCCCTCCCTTTATCCTCATTCACCTCTGAGCTAATAAGTTACTTACTCAAGAAGCATTCTGTGAGCACCCTACATGAATACCACTCTCTCACCACCTCTGTAAGCCTCTCTTTTCTTTTTTTCTAAATTATTTTAGATCCTTTTCTAAATCCTTGTACCCCAGAGTACAGCTCATGCATGGTTTTGTGTGTGTGTTTTACTAGGTTGTCGCCTGTCGGAATAATGGAAGCTGCATGTGGCCACAGACTTTGTCTTAGTCAACATTCTATCCCTGAATCTTGAATTATTCTCAGGACATACTAGATTAACTTTTCTTTAATTAATGAAAAGCAGCATCCTATTTGCAACATACAAAATAATTGTACTAAAACATGCATTAATTTTTTTAACCATTATGATAAAATGGTCCTATTTAAGTTCTTTTTACTTGATTCTTGATTTATCACTCCCCTCCTATTATTACCTTTGGTAACCATAAGTTTTCTTCTGTGTCTGAGTCTTTCTTTTTTGTAAATAAGTTCATTTGTATCATATTTTTAGATTCCACATATAAGTGCTATCATATGATATTTGTGTTTTCTCTGTCTGACTTACTTCACTTAGTATGACAATCTCTAGGTCCATCCATGTTGCTGCAGATGGCATTATTTCATTCTGTGTTATGACTGAGTAGTATTCCACTGTGTGTGTGTATTACATCTTTATCCAGTCATGTGTCATTTAGGACATTAATAATCATAGACATTTAGGTTGCTTCCATGTCTTAGCTTTTGTAAACAGTGCTGCTATGAACATTGGTGTGCACATATCTTTTCAAATTAGAATTTTCTCTGGATATATGCCCGCAAGTAGGATTGCTGGATCATATGGTAACTCTAGTTTTAGTTTTTTAAGGAATCTCTATACTGTTTTCCATAGTGGCTGCACCAAACTACATTCCCACCAGTAGCGCAGGAGGGTTCCCTTTTCTCCACAGCCCCTCTGGCGCTTCCTATTCGTGGACGTTTGAATGATGGCCATTCTGACTGGTGTAAGGTGATACCTCATTGTAGTTTTGATTTTTATTTCACTGATAATTACTGATACTGAGCAATTTTTCATGTACCTATTGGCCATTTGAATGTCTTCACTGGAGAAATGTCTATTTAGGTCTCCTACCCATTTTTGCATTGGGTTGTTTTTCTCTTATTAAAAGTTGTATGAGCTATTTATATATTCTGGAAATTAAGCCCTTGTCAGTCGCATTATTTGCAGATATTTTCTCCCTGTCTGTAGGTTGTTTTTTGTTTTGCTTATGGTTTCCTTTGCTGTGCAAAAGCTTATAAGCTTGATTAGGTCCCATTTGTTTATTTTTGCTTTTATTTCTATTGCCTTGTATTTAGGAAAACATTGCTACGATTTATTTATTTTTATTTAATTTTATTTTTTATTGATGTATAGTTGATTTACAATGTTGTGTTAGTTTCTGGTGTACAGCATAGTGATTCAGTCATATATATACATATATACATAGTAAACACACACACATTTTTCAGTATAGGTTATTACATGATACTGAATATAGGTCCCTGTGCTATACTGTAGGACCTTATGTATGTTTTTTATATGTAGTAGTTTGTATCTGCTAATCCCAAACTATTCTTTTTAAATTAACCTATCAGCAACCATTAAGCTTACTACACTGATTCCTGTGTGGAAATTCTGTTGATAATGAGGAATTAATATTATTTAAAAAATAGTGCATATTATTTGGAAGTTAATACATGCATAGAGCTTCTTTATATGGATATCTAAAGCTAATTGGGTCAATAGAGTAAAAAAGGAAGAAGAAAAGAAAATGTCATAAAATATTCAAAATTAAATTATAAGAATGTATAAGTAATATTTTTTCATATGGAATAAATTTTTATCAATAGTTTATACAACCTAAGTAAATGACAATTAAAATTACATCTGGAAATTCATTTTAATATTTTACATTTTTTTTGGCCCTGGTAGGATAAGTGGTTGGATATATGTATAAATTAATATATTTGAGCATTAGATTAAAATTTAACTATAAATAATTATACCTAGAATAAAAGGAATTTTCCTTTCTTGCAAATGAATTTCACTCATAATTTTTGTCAAGAATGTTTAAAGTGATCAATAGAACTGTCAACAGGAGAAAGAAAAAAAAGAGACTATTAATACCTGAAGGTACTACTGAATGATGCGGTCACGTCAGTCTCCGTGGACGTGCATCGCAGATGCAGCCCTCTCTCCATGTGGTCATGTGTCTGCAGTCTTGGATACTGTTACCTGCTTGCAACTAAAGCAAGTGTAGGATCTTTCAAAATACATTCCAGTGTGTAAAATTCCTGGAGAAGTTAACCCAGTTTCTCTTAGTGGTTAACACGTTTACCTATATAGTAGTGTTCATATATACACATATTCAGGCATAGTATCATGTATTCAAACTTGAAAAATTGAGAAATATATTTTATTTTTTTTTTATCCTTTAAGAGTTTTAATCAGTGAAGGGACCTGCAATCATTCTCAGATCACTTGGTATTGTTCTTAATTAATAAGCAAAGTCTATACAAATTGAACACTCAGAAACATTAAATTCATCCTGGCCCACGATTTCAGCTTTTCCCAGACCTCCTTGGTGCCCTAATAGCACCACCAGAAAGCTCCTACTTGAGTTATGGCACTGCTTCTCTGGAAGCCTTCTATATACACTGGAGGGTAATAATTACAGACTATTTCAGATCTCATGATACCCTTGAATTAAACCACCCCTGTTAGTTTCCAGTTGTACAGCCTTTGACATATTACTTGACGTAAGTTTCAGTTTCCTATAATTGTATGCAAATATTAACATTATTAGACTCATAGGTGTGTGGTGGGGGTTATAAATAGACAATTTGTGCAAGGTACTCAGCCTTGTCACTGGAACATAGCAAGCTGTCAATAAATATAAACTAATCTTTAAATGTAAATGCCATTAGAGAAGATTAAGAAACACTGTTATTTAAAAAATAACCCATACCCCCGATTATAGTGTTTTTAAAAGACATTAAGTGGATTTGCCTCTCACAGGCAGATATGATGAGGCAGGATCATCAGGGCTGGGACTCCTCATTCAACCTCAGATGAAACTTCCATCTTACCATCTAAAATGGGTTCTCAGGCTCCAGCAAATAAATCCACATTTCAGCCAGCAAGACAAAAGAAAAGAATAATGCCAAACTTTCACATACACACACCCCCACCCCCACCCGCCTGCCTGGGACACAGTGCAGAAGCTGAGCATGCCATTTCTAATTGTACTCTGTCAGCCAGAAGATAATCACAGGACTACTCCCATTTCCAGGAAAGCTGAGAAATGTAAGAGGAGAAGTGAGGTGTATTTCTTTATTGGGAGTCAACTGATTAAAGTCAGGAGGCTGGTATCTGGAATCTGTGTCCTTGAGTCTGTGCTCCATGACTCACCTGAACCCACATGTTATCATTCTAGCCCTTGCTCACTCTGCTGTGTTCCCTCACAGTCTTCCTTGCTAATTCATAAACATGTCACACGTGCTTCTGCCCTAAAGGCTTTGCAGTTGATGTTTCCATTACCTGGATTGTTGTTACTTGAGGTGACTACATGGTTCCCTCCTTTAACCCACTCAGGACCTCATCCAAATGTTACCTACTTAGCTATGCCTTCCCTGTGTACCTTAATTAAAATTGCAGCAACATGCCCATCCTCCATACTTCCACTCTGTGCTTAAATTTTTAGTCTCCCAAACCAATCATACTAATAGAACTATACATAACATTCATTCAGTGTTTACTATATAACAGACACTATCCTAACTGCTTTACATATATGAATTCACTTCGTCCTTATAACTGCCTCTTACAGATAAGTACTACTGTAATGTCTGTAAAGAATTCTTGTAATAATTGAAGCACAAAGAGGTTAAGAAAATTGGTCAAGGTCTCATAACTCAGAAGTTGTAAAGCTGGATTAAACACAGCAGTATGATTGCAGAGTGAGCACCTGCTGTCACTTCCTTGGTGTAAGCACTGTACTGGTAATGCAGGCCATGATTTTCTGTTTCTAGGATATTGCCTCCTCCCAAATTTTGCTGTTCATTGCTGAAACCTTACCACCTGAAAGCAAAACTGAATCAGAGTAAATCTGCCTTGTCCCCTATGGCACATATCAACTACTTGAAATACACCTAGTCCAGATTAAGATGTGCTTTAAGGGTAAAATGCACATCAGATTTCAAAGACTTAGTAGCAAAATGAATAATCTAAAATATGTCATTAATAAATTTTGTACTGAATACATGTTGAAATATTTTGTTAAGACATAATATTAATTTCACTTTGAAAAAATTTATTTTTGAAGTGACTACTAAAAAATGTGAAATTACATATATGACTCATATTAGTGTCTTGAATTATATTTCTCTTGGACAGTGCTGTAGAAAAGGATCAAAAAAATAATTGTACAATGTGTAAAATAGTTGTGGCATTAATGAACAAGCTATTTTTCCCAAGCAAACTGTTGAAAAAATGGTCAGATAAACCATTGGGAAAAATGGTATAAAGATATCTTGCTAGTAAGTGGTGAAGCCAGATTTTAACTTCAGTAAGTATATCTTCAGAACCAATGCTTATTAACTCCTTGCTTAGTTACCTCTCCATTGTAGTAATTTTACTTACATAATTCACGTGAAATTTCATATTCGCACACTATTCACACACTGTTAATTTCAGTTGTTTAATTGAGATATAGTAGACATATAACATTGTGTAAATTTAAGGTACGTATTGTGTAGATTTGATATATACCATAATATGATTACCACCATAGTATTAGCTAAAAACTCTCTTATGTCACATAATTATCATTTTTTTTTTTTGTGGTGAAAACATTTGAGATCTAGTCTGTTAGCAGCTTTGAAGTATATAACACAAAGTGTTGACTGTAATCGCAGTGCTGTGCATTAGCGCTCCAGAACTTAATTACGTTCTAACTACACGTTTGTATCCTTTGACCACCACCTCCCCAGTTCCCCTACGTCCTTACCCCTGGTAAACCCCTGTCCTACTCTGTTTCTATGAGTTTGCCTTTTTTAGATTCCACACATAAATGATGCCATATGGTATTTGTCTTTCTCTGACTTCTCTCACCTAGCGTAATACCCTCAAGATACAGAGGCACCTCCACGTTGCTGCCAAAGGCAGGACTCCTCCTTTCTCATGGCTGAACTATACACGTATCTGTATACATTTTCTTCCCATTCATCTGTTGATAGACACTTGAGGTTGTTTGCATATTTTGGTGATTATGAATAATGCTTCAATAAACATGGGGGGACAGATATCTTTTTGATATTGTTCTCCTTTCCTTTGGATACATACCCAGAAGTGGAGTTGCTGTAACATAGACAAGTTCTATTTTTGCTTTTTTGAGAGAACTTCATACCGTTTTCCATAGTGGCCAAACCCATTTACATTCTCACCAATAGTGCACAAGGGTTCCTTCTTTGTGGGAGCCATTCTAGTAAGTGTGAGGTGCTGTTTCACTGTGGTTGTGATTTGCATTTCCCTGATGATTGGTGATGTTGAGTATCTTTTTAGGTACCTGTTGGCCATTTGAGTGTCTTCTTTGCAAGAAATGTTTCTTCAGCTTCTCTGCCCACTTTCTAATTGAATTGTTTGTTATTGAGTTGTATGATTTTAAAAATATTTTGGATACTAACACCTTATCCAATATATGGCTTGCAAATATTTCTCCCATTTGATAGGCTGCCTTTTCATTTTGTTGACTGTCTCTTTGACTTTGCAGAAGCTTGTTAACTTGCTGTACTCCCACTTGTTGATTTTTGCTTTTTTTTCCCTTGTGCTTTTGGTGTGATATCCAAAAAACACCTGTGTTCTAGGCCCTCAAACGCCGGCTACTTTGGGAATCCATACATCCTATGTATGTGAATGGGATAAGCATTTTTCTTGACTTCAGTGCGTTTATAGTCAGATGGAGGCCAGAAACAAAAAGTATAAATGGAGAAAGAGATAAAAATAAAACTTCTACTTATGTAAATCAAAGGAAGAGTAAGTAGTAGTATGAAGACTAACGCAGAAAAACACTTTAGATTTAACGTCTTTGGAGGCTTTCGTGGGTGGGTGATTCATCTGAGGTCTGTACACAAAGGCTGAGAAGGAGTGAGCTATGTCAGGCTCCTGAGAAGATACAAAGCTCTGAGGCAGCAGGCAAGAGGCGGGTGTGTTTGAGGACCTCGAATGTAAAGATGAGTGGAGCTTTGTGAGCTGCAGAAAGGAAAGCTGAATGAGATTAGAGAAATGTTCAGGGGATAATGCAGGTCAAAAACAGGAATTCAGATGTCATCATCAGTGTCATGGGAGTCTCTAAAAGGTTATAAGGTAGGAAATGGTCCAGTTCACATGAGAAACAAAATACTCAAGGTATTCGACAGGGAGTGGGCCGAGGTGGGAGGAGGAAAAGTGGGGAGTTCAGTCAGGAGGAAGTGAAGAGAAGACAGTGGCCTGATTTGTGTAGCCCTGAAGGATGGAGAAGAGCAGGCAAAGTGTTGTCAAAACACGACCTGAATATGGTGTTATCTGTAATCAAATCGAAATATTTCCAGGAGAAAATAGGCTTTCTAATAGGAATGATTGTTGACGTGCTTGTGTTAATTCAAATTAAAGAAAACAATTTATAGATATTTCTGGGTTAGTCATTTACTCTTATTTCTTGCCAACACACAAGAGTGCAAAACTGAAGCACAGTATTCTTTATATGTTTTATTTCTTTTCACACTCTTCAACCATCCTTCAGTATTATAAATGATACTAGAGTCACTGTATCAGAGATGTGGAAGTAACGCTGGTTAGAAACTGCACTGTAAAATACAGTTTTTTTTTTAAACTTCCTTAGCTTGTAAATGTCTCCTTACTTGCTACATAATGGCCTTATCTGGGGGTTGAATCATTCTGTGTAAATGGAATATTTTATACTCTTTGTTAAAAGTCTAGAACTAGGGAATATTCGCCTTTTATCATTTAAAAACATTATCTTTAGTATGTTTTGCTCAGCTATTTCTATGATCCTTGTTTACTTCGGGGTTAGGATTGTTCATGGTCAATTTTCCTCCTTAATAGAATCCTTTTTACTCTAAGAAAGAGGCTTTAGAAACTGGGTAGTGCTCTCGGTTTATTATTCTCATCACAATGGACGTGGGGGAATGCCATTTTATTATCATTAGAGGCCCAGGTGAGTCTATTGAATGTGCGTGGTCAGGACAATCTGTGCCTGATGAAATGCTTCAACTTCCAGTTAGTGAAATTTTGCTCAATCAATACAAAGTGCTGAGGTGACATATCCTGCTTTAAATGGTGCAGGGTACTTTTAAGTAGTCAACTAGGATACTCAATGTCAAAGTACCACAGTGATGTATTTAAGTTTAAAAATGCCTTACTGACTTTAAGTGCCATAAATTTACCTTCTGTGAGGGATAATTATAAATTTGACTTTACAGAAGTTTGGCAGAGTTTTACCATTCTTCCAGCAAATATTGAGTTACATATATATATATATTTTAATTGTCTACTTCAGTGTAGTCTTTTCAAACTTTTCTAACAATATGGGAGTAAAATCAGGTAACTCTTTTTCGTATGTGTAAATACATCACAGTTTAATTGTCAAAATTTACGTATTTTTTTTTTTTTTTACAAGAGACACGAGGGAGAGTATTGGAGATGTCATATTAAGGTGAAAATATTACAAGTAAAGAAAGATTACACAATTAGACACTTCTGTTAAGTAAATCCCAAAGGAGGAAGACTGTCTTTAAAATGTATAAACCAAACAATATAGTTAATTCTGTTGATTATACCAATGTTATTTTACTTATATGCCAAAGTACACATGAAAAGAGAAGGTGGAAAAAAGAAATTATATTTACTTGTGTTTACTCTACATCTGAAAAAAAGAAATTAATACAAATATTTTGTTCCATTTAAGGTTAATTCAGTCTAAATCCTAAAGCAATTTTAATTGAAGGACTAATAAGCCAGTGGAAAACTATTTTAAATTCTGGCAACAACATCTTTAGAGTGAAACTTGATTTAAATTTATGTTTTATGCACTGCTATTCCTTTTTCCCCAACAGTGTTGGCCTTGTGATTGACACATCTTCAACTGTCGCATTCTCCAATAGGAACAGGAGTTTGGAGTGTCCTGGGGGGTGCTGTTCAAGCTAGCTTTGAGATCTCTTTAGGAAAAAAAGAGTCTCTAAATTTGCTTTACTCTTACTGCTAGGGCAGTGTGGTAAACCTGACTATAGTGTCGTGACTAGAGGCAATAATTCCATTGTTTGGAAAAAATAAGCCCAATCATAAGCTTTCTCCTCATTTCCCTTGTATTGCATCTGAATTCTCAAATCTAAGACTGAAATTTTTGCAGAATTTCCTACATAAGAAACAAAAAAGCTGTGCTAACAAAAATAAATGATTTTTCAGAATTCTAGTTTCTCATGTACTTCAAATCACCTGGGAAGAAATATAAATGTCTTACAGTGGATTTATCTGTACAGCTCATTTTGTTTATAAAATAGGATTACTATGAATCTTATTGTGATTATGGAATCAAAAATAATCAGCAGTAAATAAAAACTAAAAAAATTCTGAACAATAAAATCTACTGTATATATAGTATTTTCTAAAAAAGTCATTAAGCCTACCATTCTAAAGACTATGTACCAGTAGCTTTTCTTTATTCACTATGACATTTTAAATCATCTACGTTTTCCGTATTTATTACAGAAAATAGGACTAAATAATTCTTAAAAGTCTCCTCCAGGTATCTCTTGCCAAGAAAGAGAATCAGTTTGATGTAATAATAAGAATATAGAAAAAAAATTTTTTTTAATTATGGTACTCTTAGACTTGTACTAAATAAATTACTTTAAATTTTTGTCTTCATTTCCTTCAACCAGCTACACATATCCTAATCATGGAGAAAGAAAAGAAAAGCACCTTTTAAAATTAGAATCTTTTAAAATTGAAAACAATATATATTTTTACTCAAGACTTAACAAAAAAAAAATCTTCAGAATTAAACTAAGTTAACACCATATCCTATTGGCACATGATAAGGCAATGTAGAACTTAAATGTATGTAGTTTTCTACTTAAAATTATTAAAATTAAACCAAAGCTTGTCTCTTTAGATTCTATGAGGTATTGGGTTCCATTTTGTCTATGGATATAAAGCAACTGCTATGTCCGGTATCAGAACAAAAACACTGTTTTATTTCTTTAATCTTCTCAATGAGTTTATAAAATTGGTTTTGTCATTGATTTTTATAAATAGAAACAGTAAGGCTTAAAAGGGGTTAAGTAAATTGCCCAAGGTCAGTCAGTTAAAAAATAAAAGTGGCAAAGACAAGCTCACTCTAAAACCTCTGCTCTGAACCACTAGCAGAAACATGAGAAGTTAAAAGGATGTTTTTCCCATACAAAATACATTTTCCAATGAAGAGTTAAAAGAGCATGGAGAGAAACACAGCAATAGCAATATATTTTCCAGCTGATGATTCCTGTAATGATGAGGACAGCTTGGCAAGGTGATTGATGTTATTTTCCATAGATCAATGCCACAAAATTAACCACATATCATAGGACTTTTATTAATGATTATAAATACCCTAGTAATATTTTTTTAATTACAAGTTTCTAATAACACCTTTACAGGTTTGGGAAATTGTGCACGAAGGAGAAAACTTGACTGAAGAACCTAAAATCCTTCAAATATTATTTCTGATAGGTTGTCCATTTGCACACACTGCACAGCGCTCGCTCTTGTGCAGTCTCTGCGCTAGGAGCGCACTCCCGACTCCTCCACTGTCAGCAAGGCCTGTTATGTTTTACAGCTTCAAAATGTGAGCTAAATGCCTGAGTAAATATTGTAATGCAACCAAAGATACATGTTCTTCTGCAAACCTGATTTCTTCTTTTAAACTGCCATAACTTCTTTCAAACAAGAAAGCCAAGAGGTAATTCTGTCCCTGTTAAATAAACTACAGAAAAGAGAATGAAAAGTGAGGCTTAAAAGTGGAATTTAACTTTTTCTTTCCTTTTTTTTTTTTTTTACCAAAATCGCCAACTGTTTCCATAGTCTGTGTTCTAATGAAAAAGATACTGAGAAAATTCAACGAGACATTTCTGTTTCTTGTTATGTCTCTTTACTTTTATCTCTAGATGTCATCAATTATGTGCTAATGCTTCACCTGAAATTTTGCACATGCTTTATTTGAAATTATACATTTATTTTGCTCATAAGTAAATATTCCAGTGTCCAGCATCTGAAATTACAGCCCAAGTCCTGATGTGAATTGGCTTATTCTAAAAATCTAATTTTAAGAATTCCATCTTTTTATTTTCTGATGTCTCCCTAGGTTTTAAATTCCTATTAACTTATCTGATCTTTGAACACTGAAAAATAGTCTTTTGACTTCCATTTCTGAATATCATAACTTACATCCATGTGCCATTATTAGGCTTTTTAGCATTCACAATTCCATTTTCTACTAGTAAAGACAGGCTTTCAAAACAACTATTTCTAGCTTTCATGGTTTGAAATGTTATGACTCTTCCCAACAGAGATATTTCACTGTCTTGGTTATAATTTAAGATATCTGGGGAAAGGGTGGTGTTGGTCTCAAATGAGCCAGGAAACCTCCACGTCTTGACAAGTCAACAATGTTTAGATGCACGTAGCAGCATCTAATGTGAACTACCTGGTCAGACGGAAGAAGAGGTTTAGTCCCCCAAAGAAGGAAATACCACTGGGCAGTTACTTTATCTTTCTTGATCAGTTGAGATTTTTAAAGATCCTGGATGATAGAAAACTCAACAGAAATGTACTTAAGAAAAAAATAGCTGGGGGGAAGGAAAACAAACCTATTGACCTATATAAAACCACCAAGTCCTGGGTATATAGTACGGGCTTCAGTACAGCTTGATCAGGGTTCAAGCAATGTCCACATGGCCCACTCTCCATCAGTTAGGTTACGTGACTTCTGGTTTGCTTTATTTTAAGGTCTCACATTGGGTTAAGGTGGAGCGGCAGGCCATGATCTTCCACATGCTCTGTATCAAGGTCAGAGGCAACTCTCTGAACTAGTAGTCCCAAGCAAAGTCTTTAAGGAATCTCATTTCCTCTGTTTGAGTCTTATGTCCATCCCTAAAGAAATGACTCTAGCTCAGGAAAATGTAACGCAGTACTTGGTTTTGGTCAGTGTCACCTGTAACACCCAGAAACACGGATTTACGTCCTCACTTAGACCCCTGGCGCAAGAATAAGGAAATGCATATGCCTAGACTGGTGTTACAAGAAGCTGAATGGTCATGGATCCCCAAGTCCACTCACGTTTCTTCTTGTGCAACATGTTAAAAATACCACATATTCATAATTCAATGATACTGCATACATGACTAAATTCTCTTGTCTTTTTCACCAAAGATCATGTCCACTTACTGAGTCCAGATCCAAATTCTAGATCCCAGATAATTTTATATGTCTTTCTTTTGGTTATGGATGAGGATTCCAAAGGCTAAAAAAATGAGTTTACTTGAAACACATTAAATAAAAATGATGGATAAAAAACCAAATAAGTACGGTAGAGGAAAACATGGACATTCTTATTGAGTAAACAGAAGAAGGAGAAACAAGACAGAATTAATGTTTCAGTATTATACTTAACAGAACTTTGCTTGAATTGCTTGAATAAAATATTAAATTTTAATATAGCAGTACATTATTGCAAGCTTGAGTTTTACAGAAGACCCTACTTATAAGTAATTTAGCTAAGAAATTAGTTCTTGATATAATTTTTCTGGCTGAAGTATTACTGATTTTCATGAATTTGCTAAAACTTATGTTCATATTTATTTAATTTGGAGGGAAAAACTTTTAGGCATTATTTTATGTAGATTTTAAGAAAAAATATCAGAAATACTATTACTTATTTAAATAAGTTATTATTTGTATTTTGTGTTTTCATTTGTAATTTACAATCATTATATATAGAGAACTTACCTTTTTCCATTGTGATTTTGCAGTGATACCACATTTATACTCTAAAGTGAAATATGGCTGCGTAGTGCAAAATAAATTGAACACATACAAAGACGTTTACCTTACTCTGCCTGGAGGAAGTTCCGAGGCCCTAAAGTGCACTTCAGCTGCTTTTCCATTGCTGGGGTTTCTGAAAGATAAATCATTATACACATTTTAATGCCTTAGGAGAACAAAATATTGTTGCAAGAAAAACACAGAACTAAGTAAGAAAGCTCTTGTTAGATCACACAGTGTGGGTTAGAAGGCATAACAGTGAAAAGTTGACTTTAATAAAAACTTCGCAGCCACAGCTTTCTACAAGGGGAATTTGTTTTCATAATTTTTGCTCTTGTTTTTTGATAACTGTTTTACAATTTTGGAAAGAATAAAGAATAGAAAAGGTAGATTAGAACAACTTCATATTTTATTCTCACTTACTAACCTCAACAAATAGCACTGACTTTTTTTTTGACGCATAGTCAGTTTATAATGTTGTGTCAACATTTCTGGTGTACAGCATAAAGTTTCAGTCACACATATTACATACATACACTCCTTTTCATATTTTTTTCACTATAGGTTACTACAAGATACTGAATATAGTCCCCTGTGATATACAGAAGAAACTTGTTGTTTATTTATTTTATATATAGCAGTTAGTATCTGCAAATCTTGATCTCCCAATTTATCCCTTTCCAACCCCTTCTCCCCCAGGGGACCATACATTTGTTTTCTATGTCTGTGAGTCTGTTTCTATTTTGTAAATAAATTCATTTATTTTATTTTTTTTAGATTCCACATATCAGTAATACCATATGGTATTTTTCTTTCTCTTGGGCTTACTTCACTTATAATGATGATATCCAGGTCCATTCATGTTGCTGCAAATGGCATTATTTTATTCTTTTTTATGGCTGAGTAGTGTTCCATTTTGTAAATATATACTACGACTTCCTTACCCAGTCATCTGTCGATGGACATTTAGGTTGTTCCCATGTCTTAGCTATTGTTACTGTCTTAATAGTGCTGCTGTGAACATCGGGGTGCATGTATCTTTTCGAATTAGAGTTCCCTCTGGATATATGCCCAGAAGTGGGATTGCTGGATCATATGGTAAGTCTATTTTTAGTCTTTTGAGGAATCTCCATATTGTTTTCCATAGTGGCTGCACCAGACTACGTTCCTACCAGCAGTGTAGGAGGGTTCCCTTTTCTCTACTCTCTGCAGCATTTATTGTTTGTGGACTTTTGAATGATGGCTGTTCTAACTGGTGTGAGGTGATACCTCATTGTAGTTTGGATTTGCGTTTCCCTGATAGTTAGCAATATGGAATATTTTTTCATGTGCCTATAGGCCTTTTGTATGTCTTCACTGGAGAATTGGTTATTTAGGTCTTCTGACCATTTTTGGATTGGGTTTTTTATTTATTAAGTTGTATGAGCTGTTTGTATGTTCTGGAGATTAAGCCCTTCTCAGTTGCATCCTTTGCAAAATTTTTTTCCCATTCTGTAGGTTGTCTTTTTGTCTTATTTATGGCTTCCTTTGCTGTGCAAAAGCTTGTAAGTTTAATTAAGCCCCATTTGTTTATTTTTGCTTTTATTTCTATTGCCTGGATAGACTTAGGAGAATATTGCCAAGATTTGTATCAGAGAATGTTTTTGCCTATGTTTTCTTCCATAAGATTTATAGTGTCTTATATTTAAGTCTTTAAGCCATTTTGAGTTTATTTTTGTGTATGGTGTAAGGAGTGTTCTAAGTTCATTGATTTACATGCTGCTGTCTGGTATTCCCAACACCACTTGCTGAATAAATTGAGAGGGAATGGGGATAGCATAGTTATTTCAAGAAGTCGTGCCCCATAGAGGAACAGAGAAATGGAGTGGTAACTGGAAGGAAATATGGACTCAATCAAAGGTTTTATTAGGAAGAAATAGATGATGTGGGTTATTTCACACTTTTGTGCAGCAGCATTTCTGTCACAAAGGTTTTTTTTTCATTTCTAGAGAGCACACAGGTTTAGTATTTTTTTTATTGTATTTGGTTTCCACTTTTTCATAATATTCTGGATGAAAATTTGCAATTCCTATTTATTGGTAGTAAAGAACAATTTTAAATATCTATAGTTGAAACATAAATTTCTCTTGAAAACATAGGGTTAATTCTAATTTTTATGCACTATTTCTTAGGAAGTTAGATCACATATACAGATACACCTAATACTTAACTCTTAAGTTTAGTTTTTCTACAGTATTTGAAGAGAAATATTATATGTTTTGATATTTTGTGAATTGAATTAATTTGAGAAAAAATATTTAGGGAGTAATTCTATTCTACACACAAAAACACCAACAATAAAAAATGTAATGCCTGGCCTTGCAGATAATGTTGTATCACCAGAACATATTCTAAGCATACTGCAAATTTTTGTAATATATAAAACATTAAATTCTGGGTATATAAACTTTACTCATTATTTTTACCCAACTCAGCATTTTTTTGTCAGAAGTAAAGCAAAACAACACTTAGCTTTCTGCTCGATGTGTTTTCACGTACACCAAAATAAGGAGTTGAACGTTTATAAGCAGCATATTAAGTTCTGAAGTTTGTTCATATAAACCTTTTTAAAAAAATAAGTATCATTGTAAATATCTAGTATTTTGCATGTTTTCACCACTTACTCAACATATGAATTAATTTAAGCTTCTCATTTGAAAAAGTGGATTGAAGGTTTTAGGATAATTTGAACACTAAATCTTTTTTGTCTTTCCAAAAATTCTGTTAATGTTGTCCATAATGTTCCACCTTAAACTCTATGCTTTTCCACTTGTGGATTAAGAAACATCACTACTTCTTGTTGGGAATAGCTGTATCTTTTATTCCTTTGAAACTCTGCTTCCCTCTTGGCCCTGTTCCCTGTATTTTCTCCTCTAATACACATCCAGGCTAAGACGTTAAGTCTGGAGTGTAACTGGTAACATTCTGCTCGTTAAGTCCAACCCGAGCCCTCCTGTAGTGCTTCTCTTTGCTAAAGCACTTGGAGATTTAAAAATAACATTTTGCTGTTGGAGAAGAAACCCCAGGCAAGAGAGTCACTTGGAGAAAAATACTGGTTCTTTATTATTCCTTCTAAGAAGGCATATCCAGCACTTAAAATATAGTGTTTTAGGGGCGTTTTTGTTTGGATTTGGTTTGCTTTGATTTTTGAAACAAAGATCCATGGAGGGGAAAAAAAAAAAAACCCAAAAACTTACCATCAGAAAAATAAAAGATAATTGGAATCACAGTAAAAAAGAAAAAAACAAACATTAATACAAATTCCTCTTACCTAGATTATTTTTCTTATTAATCTGTCTAATTTCCTTTAAGTTAGTGCACTGCAATGCTTGCTGTATGTTCTTATCTTTTCAGGTTGCTTATTTAAAACCTGGTTATTTCAAATGTGTTTTGTTATTGGTGCTTTAATTTTGCCTATAACACTGATAATATGAGTAGGTGGAGCTGCTCACTCACCACTTATGATGAATACTTTCAGAAAGGCAGAAATCTCTGTCTAACGCATCCGCTTATTACTCATATATTTCACATCTACATCAGAAATTTTAAAGATCTGAGAGTAAAGTTCCCTTCTACTGGGTCTATATCATACAGGTTTCAAGAGAACTATGAAACTGAAAATACTAGTGAAAAAAAAAAACAAAAAACCAGAGTTCAAGTCAATTTAATCTAGAATTATAAGGAAATTGACAACTAACTGTGAATAACATGCCAAGAGGAATGGAAGGCAACTCTTGTTTCTGAAATGGGATAAAGGAGCAGTAAGAATGGGGAGAAAAGACTGCAGAAAGCAGGGCATTATATAATTGCAAAGAGTTCACTATTTTGGTCAGCAAATACCCTAATTCTAAATTAATATAGTACAAACAGGACATAAAATTGTCTTCTCTTGATGTATGTCAAATTTATGTGTATTCTTTTGATGCTTTGCATATGTAAGTAGTAAGAGATAAAAATACTTATGAATGGAATGTATTTTTATAACTTAGGTAGAAAATAATATTCCAAATTTAAATTTCCAATTTAGTTAATACTTATTTTCTCAGAAATGAAATAAAGTTTTACAGTGATACTTCATAGTTATTGAATATATGGAAACCATATGAGAAGTAATTCAAGGTTCACTTAATAGTAAAATAATGTAAAAATAACCAGTATAAGTATATTAAAGAGGATATAATAATTGCCATCTGGTTTGGTAAAAAGACTGGACACATATTGAAAAACTGTCATAGTAGACTTGGTTTCATTACTTTCTCTTCATTTCTAATCTTGCACTATTGCTGTAAGAAGTTTTCACAGAAGGTTATCAGTGAGTATTAATCTGATTTTGATATTACATTACCTGATTTCAGAATTCATAACCTACACTTAGTAGTTGCTTAATGCTTTTGTCAAATTTAGTAACAGTGAATTGAAAGCTGAAAGCTAGATGAAACAAAAAAAAATTTATTTTGACATTTCATAACAATTGAATGAGGAAAGCATTCAATTGAGCTACGTCTGAAACCTCAATGTACATGTTTCCACAGTGTAATCTGTATCAGTCTATGCAAATGTTCCTAAGTAAGTGGGATTGTCTCTTGCTAAAAGAGTGATTTTTAAACGGCCTTTTTGTTTGGTTGCTATAAGCTAAAATGATTTATCTAAAATACATGGCATAATGAATGACAAAAACAAGTGTCAGGAAAAAATTTTAGTGTTTTTCCTTATAACTTCCTGGTTAGTTGAAGAAGTAAACTATATGTGAACAGATGGTGATGGAAATGATAGATACGTGATAAAAAGACAGACAGACAAGTATGTGAGAGAATGTCAAAGAATAAATAAAAATCCAAACACAGTCAGTGCTGAATTGTGTCTTGAATTCACAGCTTGGAAGCAAGAAGACCTGCTGTGCAAGATCTTGCAAAATGGCCGGAATGAGACAGAGCAGGCAGAGGTGTCAGAGGAGGAGGCGTGTGACTGCTACGAGCTCCACCTGTGAAGCGGATGCTCGAGTTTAAATCTGGTTCTGCTAACTCTGTGACTTAGGTAAGTTATGTAACTTCTTATCTGTGAAATGGGGCACTATAAACAGTACCTGCCTACTAGGTTGTTACAGCAGCACCAACTAGGTTAATATTTGCAAACCACTTAGCAACACCTATGTAAGTGTTCACCACTGTCCCAGGTCTGGGGGACAGGACAGCATGAGAAGTTTCCACGCAGTGGACAGCTCTGTAGGCTGTCCATTCACTGTCTGTGAAATTTACTTTCCAACTTGTTGAAATCACCAAAATATTTGTTGTATTATTTTTAAATGCTTTATTCTTTTGACTTATTCTGTCATATTTCATTGAGCTGGCACATACACTGCTTTATTTTTATTGACATACTTACAGTCAGTTATCATTCCTTTACACGTATTTACTGAGTAATTAGGTACTGTGCTAGTGGCGGTGCCACTCACTGAACTGAGTGGTATGAAAGGGTTCTTCAGAGTGTGTGCTATGACTCATGCTCTGTGGTACAAAATACAGTAAGTATGAAGTTGTGACATGTTCATGACTCACAGGTAAAAAAATTCCATCACTCTGAAGAAATTGAATTTTTGCCTCATTTATCTGAGAACAGAGGCATTCTATTTACTGATACATTACTGTAAAAGTGGCAGGATTTAGTGACAACTTTTAGTCTATTTTTTATTATTAACTTTTAGTTTTTAAGACTGATGGACAAATAAATATGTTCACGCAGTAAAAAAAAAAAAATTGGAGAACTACATATTCCATGCAGTATCACTTTCCATATTGTCAAACTTAATAGCTCAATTCCTTGAATACATCAATCAATCATATCATCTATTTAGCTAAGTTACTGTCATCTATTAATTCACTTAATATTCAACAGCAGTGTTTGAAGAAGACTATTGACCTAGTTAAAAAAATCTAAAATTTAATTACTTTGTTGTATAAGATCCCTTTTCCATATACACGCTGGCTAAAATGTCAAGTAGCTGAGAGTAAGTATCTTGACTTAGAACTGCACAGTCATCTCCACCTGCCCCACATAGCACTAAAAACTAGTAAATGATGAGCAGATATCTGTTATGAAATGGAAGTGACAAGTTCAAGAATGAGATAAAGATACAATTATTAAATACTTAAAGGAATCTGAAGTTTAGGGTAAGATATTAGATGCTGGAAAGTCAAAAAGAATAACATTATTTATTTTACTAATGGTTGAAGCCAAATAGTCCTAACACTCAAAGCTTATTTAAATGTATGTGTTACTCCAAGTCTGTGACAGCTAGTGAACACTTCTATGAAATTCATGTTTTGGGATATGGCGAAGAGACTCAGAGGTCCCATAAAAACAATTTTGTAGCAAAACTATTGAGATTATGTATTCCAACGTTAAGGTAAGAGTGGCTTCTGAATAACTCCTATGAAATTAGGGCCCCAAATTTCTTTCCACTGAGAAATTTAAACTTTTGACCAAAACCACACCACTGAAATTTTCATCTTAAAAATGCAATGAAGGTCATTAAGAGGTACCAACTTCCAGTTATAAAATAAATCCTGGGGATGTAATGTGCAGCATGAGGAATAAAATCAGTAATACTGCAATCACTTTGTTCACTGACAGATGGTATCTAGACTTACAGTGACCATGTCAAAATGTATATAAATATCTAATCACTATGATGCACACCTGAAACCAGTATGATATCAGCTAAACTCGAATAAAAATGCATTTTCTAATTAATACGTGTCAGGCTTTATAGAAAGTAGTCCCAGAGCCAGTTCTTAGTGAAATTTAACTATTTACTGGACTTATTGTCCAGAAACTTTGTTTTAAATTTCTACTTGTTCACTAGCTAAGTGGGGACTTTAAATCCGTTTATCTTATTTATTTATTTGATAATTGTTAATTTTAATACATTAAATATAAACTAAGCTCATAAATTAAATAAAAGAATGGTCCTAGATGATTTTTGAGGTCCCTTTCAGTTCTAAAAATTTGTATGAGGAATTTGTTTATGCTGTTTAGGGTCAATGTGTCTGAAAGCATATCACCTTGAATACCTTAGAAAGAAACCTATTTAAAATGAAACTACTTCCATAACAGGAAAACAATATACTAAATAGATTGTATCAAATCCATCATATAGAAGAGATTTTGTCATTTACATATGTTAAAATTATTTTTCCTGTATGGGTGCTATATAAGAATAGATATATACACCTTTTTTTAGTTAGAAAGTTAAATATGCTCTGATCTCATTATCATCATTCTTAGAGACGGCATGAAGCAGGTGAATTTTCTGCTTAAGCTTTTATATAGACTCAAGTAGACATAAACTACCGCATGTAATGTTACACCATCTGATTAAGCTTACAGTATAGAAATGAGAGGAACTAGTGATAATTTGCTCTTATAACCCTGGAAAATCTGAATCCTAAGTAGTAATTAAAAAAACCAAAACTACATTGTAAACAAAGCATCTGTTGCTTGGTTATGCCGTTCCACCCACCCCCTTTTTTGTGTGTGAAGATCTAATTGTACATTATAATTGCACAACATTCCTTCTGGAACTGCCTAATTATTCCTCTATTTCTTTTTGTATTTCTCTTCATTTTTAGCCAAACTATTTTTCAGCAACACATTATTACTGATTTAGTAATTAAAATATTTGTATTTCTCCTTGAAAATGGCTTAACAGCTTATGCCTCGTTGCAAGTTGTTGGGTGAGGAGGAATTAGGATTTTTTTTAATTTTTTATTTTTTGCGTTGAAACAGAAAATGAACCCTAACTCCATTCAATAGTCTCTTCATTCTGCAAGCAAGCACTGGCTTTCACAGGAAAAGAGCAACGACAATGCACCTTATCAGACACTAGTGCTTCAGATGAAGGTTAATGGTTTGAATTGCAAGAATAGCAGTGTACAGACTGTAATTAGGAATGTCTGGTGAAAGCCTGAAGTATAATGTGAAAGGAGAGCATCTGCTTGTTCACAGTAATGGCTGTCTTTTATTCGTTCTCTGTAATTTTTGTTTGTTTTTATAGACCATTTATCAAAATCTCATATGCTCATTAATTTTCGGTTCTAGGGAAAATAGAAGTGCATACTGAATTTCAATAAAGAAATTTTATTTCCTCTTTTTGACCTTCTAACAAACAAAAGTTTGAACCAATGATGCACTATGTCTGAAATATTACTTAGTTATTCAGCAATGGAAATTATGCAAATGTTAAGTTTTTGTCTGATTACTAATAACTGCCTATTTTACTCAATTCCATGACTAAGTATATTTATTGAGGCACTGGTTAATACCACCAGAAATACTGTAGGTGGACTGACTCAAATGAAGTAGTCCATCATGACCCATAGACTCATGTAATACACTGATGTTACCAGTAGTGTTATTGTACTGGTATCATCATTAACAAGATGAGGACTTTAGGGCAGATGTAGGAGGCAGGATTCTAAGATGGCCACTAAGATTACAGCTTCCTTGAATAAATGTCCCGTGTGATCACCTCCCCTTGAATGTGGGCATTACCTGTGGATGTGATGGTGTATCACTCCTCTGATTAGGTTACTAAAGAGTAGCAAGAATTAATCAAAATGGAAACTCTCCTGGTCCAGGTTTAATTAAAGGAGCTTTTGAAAGAAGATGAGGCATCAGATGTGCTCCTGCTGGCCTGAAAGAAAAGTCACACAACCATGAGGAACTGGATCCTGCCACAACCCTGAATGAGCTTGTAAGTAGATCATTCCCTAGCAGATCTTCTAAATGAGAACTGAAACATGCCCAACACATTCCTCTCAGCCTTGCAAGACCCTGAGCAGAGGACTTCAGTAACTCAAATCTGGATTTGTGATCTAGGTTGATCAGTGAGTTATGTTTATCTAATTTGCCATGCAGCAATAGAAAACTAATGGAGACAATATGGGTATTTCACTGTCTAACATATCCAGCAAGATATATTTTTATTGTCAGGTGGTAGAGAAAACCTATAAATTAGAAAAATGTAACCTTTGGTTAATAAACTGAAGTGTATACATTTAAGGCAGCCCTAATGCTAAAATGAAATCCCGGAAAATATGAGATTCCTTAAAGAGAATCTTGAGTTTAAATTTTATTCATTACCACGAAGCTCTCTTAAATTATTCTGCATGAAATACACTATATTGAAAACCATACTTCTGAGATTTATAGCTCCCCTGACTCTCCAAACCTGTTTCTCCCGCAGCCTTCTTTTCCTTAGTTAATCAAAGATAGACGTCGCCGACTGGTCCTCTCTAGAAACTGAGTCCTTTTATCTTCCTCTTACTGTTACATCTGCAAACCTGGCTAGCTACTTCTTCAAAGTCTGACTCTAACTTTCTAACCATCTCCCCTAACAACACTCTGATGGAAGCCTCGGATTGAAACCCCATCTTTCACCTGTATTTATATGAAGATACAGCTTGTCTCTCCTCCTCTCAGAATCTTCCGATGGCATCTAATTTCCCCATAATAGCAGTCAGAGCTCTTCCAGTGGCACCTCTGTGGTACGTCTCTGCTCTCGCTGACCTCACCTTGACTGTTCCGCACTCATTCCCTCTGCTTTCGGCATCCTGGCCTCCGTACTTTATAAAAGTAGTCCGGCATCCCTGCTCAGGTCTTCACACTTGCTCTTCCATTCCCTCCATCTGGACCACTGCGAATCTTTACCAGATGGTCTTCTCAGTGAAGGCATTCCTGTTACCCGCTACAGCACTCTGTCACCTTACTGTTCTGGCTTAATTTGCTGCGGTAGCAGTTCCTGACGTCTGACATACTCCATCTTAATCTAACATTACAATGGTATGCGTTTTGTTTTAAAGAGTTTATAATTTCTCAATGAAATCATTATTGATGATCACACTTTCTATTTTCTTTTTTTTTACATTTTTTATTGATTTATAATCATTTTACAATGTTGTGTCAAATTCCAGTGTTCAGCACAATTTTTCAGTTATTCATGGACATATACACACTCATTGTCACATTTTCCTCTCTGTGAGCTATCATAACATTTTGTGTATATTTCCCTGTGCTATACAGTGTAGTCTATTCTACAATTTTGAAATCCCAGTCTATCCCTTCCCACCCTCCACCCCCCTGGTAACCCCAAGTCTGTATTCTCTGTCTGTGAGTCTATTTCTGTCCTTTATTTACGCTTTGTTTTTGTTCGTTTGTTTGTTTTTGTTTTTGTTTTTTAGATTCCACATATGAGCGATCTCATATGGTATTTTTCTTTCTCTTTCTGGCTTACTTCACTTAGAATGACATTCTCCAGGAGCATCCATGTTGCTGCAAATGGCATTATGTTGTCGGTTTTTATGACTGAGTAGTATTCCATTGTATAAATATACCACTGCTTCTTTATCCAGTCACCTGTTGATGGACATTTAGGCTGTTTCCATGTTTTGGCTATTGTAAATAGTGCTGCTATGAACATTGGGGTGCAGGTGTCATCCTGAAGTAGATTTCCTTCTGGATACAAGCCCAGGAGTGGGATTCCTGGGTCATATGGTAAGTCTATTCCTAGTCTTTTGAGGAATCTCCACACTGTTTTCCATAGTGGCTGCACCAAACTGCATTCCCACCAGCAGCGTAGGAGGGTTCCCCTTTCTCCACAGCCCCTCCAGCATTTGTCATTTGTGGATTTTTGAATGACGACCATTCTGACTGGTGTGAGGTGATACCTCATTGTAGTTTTGATTTGCATTTCTCTGATAATTAGTGATATTGAGCATTTTTTCATGTGTTTTTTGATCATTTGTATGTCTTCCTTGGAGAATTGCTTGTTTAGGTCTTCTGCCCATTTTTGGATTGGGTTGTTTATTTTTTTCTTATTGAGTCGTATGAGCTGCTTATATATTCTGGAGATCAAGCCTTTGTCGGTTTCACTTGCAAAAATTTTCTCCCATTCCGTAGGTTTTCTTCTTGTTTTATTTCTGGTTTCCTTTGCTGTGCAGAAGCTTGTAAGTTTCATTAGGTCCCATTTGTTTATTCTTGCTTTTATTTCTTCTAGGAGAAAATTTTTGAAATGTATGTCAGGTAATGTTTTGCCTATGTTTTCCTCTAGGAGGTTTATTGTATCTTGTCTTATGTTTAAGTCTTTGATCCATTTTGAGTTGATTTTTGTATATGGTGTAAGGGAGTGTTCTAGCTTCATTGTTTTACATGCTGCTGTCCAGTTTTCCCAACACCATTTGCTGAAGAGACTGTCTTTATTCCAATGTATATTCTTGCCTTCTTTGTCAAAGATGAGCTGACCAAAAGTTTGTGGGTTCATTTCTGGGCTCTCTATTCTGTTCCATTGGTCTATATGTCTGTTTTGGTACCAATACCATGCTGTCTTGATGACTGTAGCTCTATAGTATTGTCTGAAGTCTGGGAGAGTTATTCCTCCAGCCTCTTTCTTTCTCTTCAGTAATGCTTTGGCAATTCTAGGTCTTTGATGGTTCCATATGAATTTTATTATGATTTTTTCTAGTTCTGTGAAATATGTCCTGGGTAATTGGATAGGGATTGCATTAAATCTGTAGATTGCCTTGGGCAGTGTGACCATTTTAACAATATTGATTCTTCCAATCCAATAGCATGGAATATCTTTCCATTTTTTAAAGTCTTCTTTAATTTCCTTCATCAATGGTTTATAGTTTTCTGTGTATAATTCTTTCACCTCCTTGGTTAGATTTATTCCCAGGTATTTTATTACTTTGGGTGCTATTTTAAAGGGGATTGTTTCTTTACTTTCAAGAAATGCAACTGATTTTTGAACGTTAATTTTGTAACCTGCTACCTTGCTGAATTCTTCAATCAGCTCTAGTAGCTTTTGTGTGGACCTTTTAGGGTTTTCTATATATAGTAACATGTTATCAGCATATAATGACACTTTTACCTCTTCTTTTCCAATTTGGATCCCTTTTATTTCTTTCTCTTGCCTGACTGCTGTGGCTAGGACTTCCAGGACTATGTTGAATAGGAGTGGTGATAGTGGGCATCCTTGTCTTGTCCCAGATTTTAGTGGGAAGCTTTTGAGTTTTTCACCGTTGAGTACTATGCTGGCTGTAGGTTTGTCATATATAGCTTTTATTATGTTGAGATATGTTCCCTCTATACCCACTTTGGCGAGAGTTTTTATCATAAATGGGTGTTGAATTTTATCAAATGCTTTTTCTGCATCGATTGAGATGATCATGTAGTTTTTGTCCTTTCTCTTGTTGATGTGATGTATTACACTGATTGATTTGCGTATGTTGAACCAGCCTTGTGTCCCTGGGATGAACCCCACTTGGTCATGATGTATAATCTTTTTTATGTGTTGTTGGATTCTATTTGCTAAGATTTTGGTGTCTATGTTCATCAGTGATATTGGCCTATAATTCTCTTTTTTTGTAGTGTCTTTGCCTGGTTTTGGTATCAGGGTGATGGTGGCTTCATAGAATGAGTTTGGGAGTAATCCCTCCTTTTCAATCGTCTGGAAGAGTTTGAGAAGGACTGGTATGAGTTCTTCTTTGTATGTTTGGTAGAATTCCTCGGTGAAGCCGTCCGGTCCTGGACTTTTATTTGTAGGGAGGTTTTTAATTTCTATTTCCTTTCTAGTGATCGGATTGTTCAAGCGTTCAGGTGGACAGTATGTTTCCAGAAACTTGTCCATCTCCTCTAGGTTATCCAGTTTGGTTCCATATAGTTTTTCATAATATTCTCGTATGATATTCTGTATTTCTATTTTGTTTGTTGTAATTTCTCCATTTTCCTTTCTTATTTTGCTAATTTGTGCTCTCTCTTTTTTCTTCTTTGTGAGTTTGGCCAGAGGTTTGTCGATTTTATTTACTTTTTCAAAAAACCAGCTTTTGGTTTGGTTGATTTTTTCTATGGTCTTGTTAATCTCTATTGTATTTAATTCCTCTCTGGTCTTTATTATTTCCTTCCTTCTGCTGCTTTTTGGGGCTTTTTGTTCTTCTTTTTCTGATTCATTCAGGTGGTGGGTTAAATTGTTTATTTGAGATTGTTCTTCTTTTTTGAGGAAGGCCTGTATCGCTATAAACTTCCCTCTTAGCACTGCCTTTGCTGTGTCCCATAGGTTTTGAGTGGTTGTGCTTTCATTATCATTTGTCTCAAGGTATTTTTTAATTTCAGCTTTGATTTCCTCATTGATCCATTGTTTTTTCAATAACATATTGTTTAATCTCCATGCTTTCCTTTTTTTCTCCTTTGTTTCTCTGTTGTTGATTTCCAGTTTCATGGCATTGTGGTCAGTAAAGATGCTTGAGATAATTTCTATCTTCTTAAAATTGTTGAGGTTTCTTTTGTGTCCAAGTACATGATCGATCCTGGAAAATGTTCCATGTGCACTTGAAAAGAATGTATATCCTATTTTTGGGGGGTGTAATGCTCTGAAAATATCCACCAAATCTAGTTTTTCTATTGTAGTATTTAATTTCTCTGTTGCCTTGTTTATTTTCTGTCTGGAAGATCTGTCTAGTGATGTTAATGCAGTGTTAAAATCTCCAACTATGATTGTATTCCCATCAATATCCCCCTTTATCTCTGTTAGTAATTCTTGTATGTACTTAGGTGCTCCTATATTGGGTGCATATATATTAACGAGTGTAATATCCTCATCTTGTATCACTCCTTTAATCATTATAAAATGTCCTTCTTTATCTTTCTTTATGGCCTTTGTTTTAAAGTCTATTTTGTCTGAAATCAGTACTGCAACACCTGCTTTTTTGGCTTTTCCATTTGCATGCACACTTTCTATTTTCTACCCAGCTCTGATGTGCGTGGCGGTAGGTGGCACCACAGGCAGGGAGCCCTCGCTTTCTCCTGAGTCCCACCTTGCTCAGGAACAGTTTTTTTCCAGTTGTATTTTATTATTGTACATCAGTCATATTGGTTGTCTATTTTCATGTATTTTTGATAAACTATATTTCTTCAGTCTTTCCATCAAATTCCTATACTATTCATCTTTATATCAGTTCAGACACAGACCAACTGACGTATTTTAGAATAAGTTAGGCTATATGGTATTAATTCTATAAATGAAAATATCTCAGTAAGCGTGTTTCATAGCAAGATCCAAGATCTTTTTTGTTTTTTCCCCACTGAAAAACAGAAAGGGAAGAACACTGAGGAAAATTTACTGTGCTGAATGTTTAAAATACTTTTTAACTTTAAAAAATTAATTTTTTGTGATCTTAGTTTCTTTTAAGAATATATGATATAAAAAACTCCGAAAAGCTTATCGCATTTACATGATCAGAAGTTGAAGTAACCGCTTCAGAGAATCAGGATGTTTGTGCATTGTGACTAGGAGGAACAGATCCTATAGGAAAATACAATTTTGAAATTTAATTATATTCTTTTATGTACTTAATCACCCAATGTATTATTTTTTTAAAAAGCTTAAGATCAGTTCTTCTGTCTAATGTCTTATGAAAATCTAATAGCTTAATAGACAGATTTAAACAAAGGAAGTATTCTATAACCATGAGCTGAGAGATTAGAATATTATTTTCAAAGAGGCCTTAGTACTAAATATAGAGACATTTTCAGGCTTAGATAATAGCAGAATACTCTAAAATACTGTATTAATTTAAGAATTATGTATTCTGCAAATATAGACTTAAAAAAATAAGACTTCAGGTTTTTTTAGAGCAGTGTTAGATTCACAGCAAAATTGAAAGGAAGGTACTGAGATGTCGGGACTGCCTGTCCCCACCAGGCACACATTGCCTCTCCTCATTATCAACCTCCCAAACCAGAGCAGGGCATTTGTTACCATTAATGAGCCTACAGCGATACATCAGAATCATCCACAGTTTACATTAGGGTTCACTCTTGGTGAACAAGAGGACATTCTATGGGTTTGGACAAATTTATAATGTCATTTATCCCCCATCACAGTATCTCACAATGTAGTCTCATTGCCCTAAAGATCTCTGTTGTGCCTGTCATCTCTCCCTGCTCTCTCATCCCTGGAAAACACTCATCTTTTCACTGTCTCTCTTTTTTTCCCCAGGATGTCATATAGCTGGAATCATAACATACGTAGCCTTTTCAGGTTGGGCTCTCTCACTTAGTAATACGCACTTCAGTTTCCACTGTCTTTTTGTAACTTGATAGTTCCTGTGTTTTGAGCACGGGCAGCGTTCTCTAGAGCTGTAACAAAAACTGCCTTTCGTCTGTTGAGTGTCACTGTTTGTGTCCAAAGGATCTTTAAAACTTAACAAAACATTTCCTACCCCCTAGTCAAAGCCTAGTCAAAGAAGTGCAGGACAGACTCTTTTGGAGATGATTATTTGAAACCCAGGCCACTCACCTCTCCATTGATTATTGTTCAAGGAATGAATGGGTTTGTTGCTCAAGTTCTGTGGGAATTTGAGTGAGTGGGAAAATAGTATCTCAGGGATAGGACAGATCAGCTGGTAGTTCCAGGATCCGGTCAGACAAGGGGTGTGCTTCCTGTCGTGCAGGTGGGGAGGTAGCAGGTATGTAAACCTTATGGCTCCCCACCCGGACGGGAGCTGTCAGATAAGGAAACCCCAACAGGAAAGATGTGGAGTAGACCAGAGGTAGGTGCTGAGGAGGGGTTAGTCCGTGAACCACGCAGTGAGGACACTGCGTCCTGCTGCACAGAACCGTGCTCGCCTTTTCATCAGAGCCACGAGAGCATCGCCAACCAAAGACCCACTGCTTGTATGTCTGTGTGCGTTTCTTCTGTATGGACTGAGCTGGGACCCCAGGAAAAGAGACACTAAAGTACTAATTCCAGGACTTGGCTGTGACCTTATTTAAAAATATGGTCACTGTAAGTGTCATTAGCCAAGATGAGGTCATGCTGGAGTCCTTAATCCAATCTGACTGGTGTGTTATAAGGAGACACAGGGAAAACGCCATGTGAAGATAAAGGCGGAGACTAGAGTCATGCATCTGGAAGCCAAGCAATGACACGGACTGCTGGGCAAGAGCCAGCCCTGCAGCCGCCAGCGTCACTTGTGAGTATGGATTTCTGTTGCCTTAAGCCATCTTACTGTGCCTTGTTGTGGACGCCATAGGAAGCGAACAAGTCCTCCAGCTCTGGGAGTGGGGAAGGAAGGGGGTAAACGTGGGCCTGCCCGCCTGGCAGGTGCTTACCGGGAGGGGGCTGTGCATGAAACGGAAGTTTTACACTCTATATCTTCTATCTTTAACAGACTAAAAAGGAAATTAAGCAGATATTTTAGTGGCAGTTATTAGAGAAAAATACAATTATTTTCACCCTTGTGTGTGTTCAGGGCACTCAGTAAATCTGTCGCACAGCCTAGACTGGGAACGATGGGCTCTGAATGGCCGCTTTCTGTTATCAGCTCATTTACCTTGAAGCAACACTTAGCATTTATATAATTTTGCCCCCTGACCTCTAAGGAAAATGAAAAAAAGAAAAAATTCCACAATTCATCAACCATTAAAAAAATTTACATTACACATTTTGGAGATTTAGATTCTACAGCAGCTGGAAAAATTCAGTGAAATTATGTTGTTTCAGGCTGCTAGTCACATTATCTTCCCTTTCCCTGTTCAAGGTAAAAATTCTCCTTATGACTGTATTTCCTAAGCAGATAAACTGTTTATTCTATAAACTGTCCATATTCTATTTGACAAAATTAAAACTCACCATTAGTTGAACTTAAAGTTCTGCTAAAAGCAGCCCAGAAACCACTTATTGCTAATTAACTATGCTTCCAAGGCAATGCATCAAATAGTTCAACCAACTGAATAGGCCTCTTGAAGACTTTAATCTTTATAGAAGCAAAACACAA
This sequence comes from Camelus bactrianus, assembly GCF_048773025.1. Lineage (NCBI taxonomy): Eukaryota > Metazoa > Chordata > Mammalia > Artiodactyla > Camelidae > Camelus > Camelus bactrianus. The sequence continues at coordinate 7,514,314 of NC_133561.1, read as the reverse complement.
TGTAGTTGCTTATCCAATTATATAAACTATATAAAGAAAAATTGTATGTATATAGAAATAGAGGGTATAATACTGAAAGAATACAGAGTATGAATATATGTTTTATATTTGCAGATACATATATAATACATTGTTGTAGTACATAGTATGTATGCTACAATACATAATACTGTCTGTATTACAGATACTAGATATATGAATTATAAGGCAGTATGGTAGGTGCTATTACACATAAATATAAATAAGACAGCATAAAGTATTTTAACTACAGGAGGAAACATATAATTCCTATAATTATAAATGTTACTAATTTGTGAATGTTAATTAATAACATCACTTTCAACTCTAACTAAGAAGTTTACTCTGGAGTCAGGTAAGAAATAAAATAGCAGATTTTTTTTTCCTGATAAAGATGAATTAAAGGATGAAAATCAAAATTAGCTTGCTGCTTCCACCATTCCCTAACCCCTCTCCAAGGCTAAACTTCCACATCTTTTGGCTTGCCAAACTGAAATTTTGTGAGAGAACTGTCTCCCATCTCATCCAGTTCAGAGGAAATCAAGAAATAAAACCCACCTAGAAGTAGCCTTTGGAGCTTTACAGCCAAGTAGCAGAGAATCATGAGAGAGCTAGGGTACCGGCACTCCGTGTTGTCACCATGTACAACCTGAGACCGGGCGTTCATCAGAATCACTGAAGATTTAACCACTGAATGAATCCCTGTCTTCCAGATGTCACATTCAGGCAGCAGGGAACCCTAATCCCAACAAGAATGCCCGAGAGGTACTGTAACACTCAATAAACACCAGCTGGAAATGATAGAACAAGGATAAAGACATGCAGAGGAACGCTGGGAAAGGCCACACTTGAGTTTGCACTGCAGACCTACCGTGGCCTTCAGGAGCTCCACAATAAGCAACTGAGTAAGATTCTCCCCACTGTCAAGCCAGTCAAGAACAATACATTTGTTGTCTAAGTAGAACTTTGAACACTGGCAATGACTACGTAAGGCTTAATTTAAGTAGAGGACTAGCTTGAGCAGACACCCCTGAGCAAGGGAAGCCGGCCCTGCCAGTAGAGTAGAGCTCGGGAAATAATAGGAGAGAAAGGTTAAGAAAGTAGGATACACTTCTTTTTAGAGTGATTTGAATACAAAGTGATAAGTTTTAACTTGGTTTGTAAATAATTCACTTCTATATTCAAATGGGTAAGAAAACATTAATAATTTATTGTATGATTTAATTATTAATCATTCAACTATTTTACTATTCATAATCTCATTTAATTATTTCTTCTAGGTATTGTAATTTACTTTAATTTTTCTACTATTTAGAAAGAGAAATAAAAGTTAGTACTGGAGATTGGGAGTGAACAATCAGTATCACCTTTTTTAACTCAACCCTCTTAAAAATAGTTTATCACCAAAGAGAAGGTGAGAGTCACACTGTTTAGATACCATTTTGCACAGGTTCAGAGTGTAGTCTGCCAGTGAAAACCACTGCTGCCAGATTTGGCAGGGAGCAGAGGAGGACGAGTCATGGGTTTTCAGAGGTAGTTTTGAGCACACATCAGCCCCCCAGCCAGCTGTCAAGACCCACACATTACTCCAGAGACACAGACTTGTAGCAGCTGCTGGGGGAGCTTTTGAGGACCACCTGCGTCTAAGCTCTCATGAAGAGAGTAGCGATGAAGTCACTGGACTTGAATCTCTCAAAGTCCTATTGAATTCCATTCACAACCAAAGCCTGACAGGTAATATTATAGTGAGAAAATGAACAAGAACTAAGATAATCAGATGATTAAGGTGATGTTTTAGGATTATGTATAATTCAGAACAAAATTAAAAAGGTTTATTATATTATAAAACACATACACCTGCTTTCTTTTTGCTGTGCTCTTCAGTTTAATTTCAAATTACAGAGTTGGTATTTCTGTTAAATCTTTGCTAAGTTAACTTATCAAAAAATCATTAAATACCACTAAAAATCATATGTAAAAGGATGCATAGTCAAACTTACTGTGATTAGCAGTATGGAAAATGACGATTCAGGTAATACAGCTTCAAAGCTTTCCTCAGAATTTTCTGATGCATCAAATATCTTTGTCCTTATCCTTGCCTGATGAGCACACATCTTAGTTCATGATAATGAACTTTGCGTAAAACACCATCAAAATGTTCTACAACAGTTGTTAGTGATTTCATACTTGTATATGTCTGTCTACTTATCAATTTGCCTAAAATGAAACATGTTCTCCTTCGCAGGTGTGCATATGATTCTCAGAACGTTAAATGGGAAATTCAGTACAGTAAGTATTTTTGAATGTGGTTATCCCTTTGGAGTTGAGACAGGATCACGTAACCCACTTCCTACAGTCACCTCTTCCTCCTTCCCCTTCCTTTCTGACAACACAGTAACTGACTTCTTGAGGCAGGTTTATTATCACTCACTATGGAAGGGTGAAATGATCTCTGTCTGCATTTAACAAAATTGTTGTTTACTATCTGGCTCTGGTTCCAAATAGCATGCACATACATATAGCAAACGCTTATGCCTATATTTATGTACATAAATATACAGTTTGACCTATATTTAATAGTTCATTCTTTAGCAAAGTAAAATCTTACCAATTACAAATATATAAAGAGTTAACTTTTACTTTCTCTAGTAAAGCAGTCTACATTTATTCTTCTCAGTTCTACCTCCTAGGAAATGTAGAACTTGAGCCCTTGAATTTAGTTACTGAGTATTTAACATAGTAACCTGGCAAAGATTAATGCTCAGAATAAAAGGATGCATTTATAACCATCGGTTTTTAACTGCTCTTTAAATGCTTTTATGTTTCTTTACTGAGATTGTGGAGCAAATAAATATTTAGTCCTATAAATGAGATCGCAGCCAGCCACATACTTCTGCTCACTGAAGCGAGATTGTTTTAAAGGGTATATATGACCATGGCCTTTGTCTTCATTGGCTCCGTATCTTTCAGGATGAAGTTAAAGCATCTAAATAAAGGCTCTGACCTGGCTGCTTCGTCTTCCTCCCTGCCTTTCTCTATTTCATAAACCATATGTATCGGGCTTTCTTCTTAGTTGAAGACAGTAGAATCCATTCAAACTGCTTTAAACAGAAAATAGTTATTTTTAAAAGACCCCAAAATATACACACATGGTACTAGGGAAAAAAAAAGCAGTTAAAAAGCAAACCATAGTCCTCCTCTCGTACAAAAACCTCAAAATAGAGCAGATATCTAAATAAAACTCAAACACTTCTTGAAGAAAACGTAAGACAAAATCTTTGCAACCCTGATATAGGCAAAATGTCTTAAATAGAACACAGAAATACAAGCAACGAAAAAGACTGATAAACTTGAGAGTCAAACAGTAGCTACTCTTCAAAGTCCGTGATACAAAAATGGAAAGGCAAGAAATAGACTGGAAAAAATAATTTTATATCTAAAATGTATATATAATTCTTTGAATTCAATTATAAGATAAGTAAGATAAGCCAGCTGATTTTTTAACAGTACTTCATATATGTACATTTATATATAAAATGCAGAAGCACATGGAAAGATACTCAACATTCATCATGAGCGAAATGCAAACTAGAACCCATTAAAATGAAGAAATTTGTTAATACCAAGTGTTACTGAGAATGTGGACCAGTGAGTGGGAATATAAATAGTATGCTCTATTAGGAAAATTTTGGCAGTTTCTTATAAAGTTAAAAATATACTTATAAACAAACAGTGACTCCCAGATATTTACCTAAGAGATACAAAAACGTACGTCCACACAAAACTTCTACGCCAGGCAGTGCGGGATCTCTGCTTTAGATCTGGTTGTCAGAGAAAGCCTCTATCTATCAAAATACTCCTAACCTGCAGCTTGACTGACAGGACGAAGCAACTCTGCAGGAGCTGGGAAAAAGCACTGGACGCTGAAGGAGTAGCTGGAACAAAGGATCTAGGGAGAAACAAGCTTGGCCAGAAAGGCGGCCAGTATTTGTAGGGAAGAAGCAGTTGCTGATTTGGGCAGGTAGTGAAGGTTTAAGGAAACAAGCCATGTCAAAGACGACCTTAGAGCCTAATAAGAAATTAAAAATCAACTAATAATATTTCTCACTACAACAACAAGTAACATTATAATGACCTCATAAACAGCCAAACTGTGTGTTTTAATTTTAGTTCTTTTTCTGTACAGAATGGAGGCCCTCCATACATTCAGAAGAAAACAATGTTAGTATCAATACTGATAGAATCTATCCTCTATAAATGTTTGATCTAATATCACCTTACATCTTGCTTTATATT